>NC_089503.1:152247811-153497811 GCF_036850995.1 Saccopteryx leptura | reverse complement strand
TAAAGATATGATATGTATGTTAATGGGCACATTATTATTCCTCAAACAGGAATAATAATTATCAAATTACAAACTATATATGATGGCAATTATTCCTAGAATAATCCATTGACTACAGTTCCCACAAGATTTTGACGTATTTGTGAACAAACAAAATTACTTTTAAAGGCTAGTCCTTAAACAGAAGACTTCATTAAATTTCAACCAAGATGTTTACTAGTCATCCACACCTTCTTGCATCTGAAAATTTATTTTTTTTAATTTTTTTGGGTTTTTTTGTATTTTTTGTATTTTTCTGAAGTTGGAAATGGGAAGGCAGTCAGACAGACTCCTGCATGCGCCCGACCGGGATCCACCTGGCATGCCCACCAGAGGGCAATGCTCTGCCCATCTGGGCGTCACTCTGTTGCAACCAGAGCCATTCTAGCACCTGAGGTAGAGGCCACAGAGCCATTCTCAGCATCCGGGCCAGCTCTGCTCCAATGGAGCCTTGGCTGCGGGAGGGGAAGAGAGAGACAGAGAGGAAGGAGAGGGGGAGGGGTGGAGAAGCAGATGGGCACTTCTCCTGTGTGCCCTGGCTGGGAATCGAACCCGGGACTCCTGCACACCAGGCTGACGCTCTACCACTGAGCCAACTGGCCAGGGCTTGAAAATTTATTAACAGAGAAAATCTATTTTTATTTTTCAGATACTCAAAGATTTAACTCGAAGTATGGCCCAGTTTTTTAAGGAATAACAAAGAATAGAGCATCTGACTCTAAAATAGTTGTGGGGTATAATAACCCTTTCCGTGGAAGTTAAGAATCATAAAAAAAAAAAGAACAATCCCTCCTAACTACAGCTCAACTTGTATACTTCTCCTCTTCATAACCACCTCTGCTTAATTCATTCTTCACATTTTTCTCTCATCTCAGAAGGAGTATATTTCCCCTCCCAAGCCAGTTCCTCTATTCTTACCTCAGTAGGGCAACTTCCCTGGTATGTCCAGTCTTCACTTTCTGCATATTAGGACTCTTCTAAACCATGAAAGGCTCCCCCCCCCAAACCCCTCTTTTTTGGCCAGTACATTTCTATCTTTGTTACTATAATTAAAAATAAAATTCAACAGCTTCCATAAATGCATGAAAAATTTGTTCAAAATAATGAGACAATATTACGTATATCAGATCAACAAAAAACATCAAAGTTTGTTCTGAGGAGCCAATTTGACTTTGAACAGTGGGCATGCCATTCTGTCTGCAGACGATGTGTCACAGAATTAATTACACACTTGAAATCTGTATAATCTTATTAACCAATGTCACCCTGATAAATTTAATTAAAAAAAGTAAATGAGCAAAATAGAAAAAAAGAGTCAAGTTTGGTAGCACATTGATTCGGCAAGAGATGGGTTAAGAGGCAGGCTCACGGTGGGAATGAGGATCAGCACAAGCTTTGTGGAGAGACATTTGGCTGGAACTGTACAAATAAAGTGCAATTCCATGTCTAGGAATATTTCCCACAAAAAATAATACACACACACACACACACACACACTATTGGGCAAAGAGTTCTTTGTCATGGTTTGTAATAAAAAAGTTATCAAAATGTACATACATGTCAAGTAGTAAGAGATTAACTAAATGTATTATTACTGTACATAGTAGAAAACATTATGAAACTCTTCAGGAAAGTAAGTTGTGAAGTGAAATACTGGCCAAGACACTTTATAGTTTTAATTTTAAATCAAGATACAGAAATAGACACACATATCACTTACATGTGCATAGATTTGTAAAGAATACAAAAATTTATTGTCGGAAATTACTTCTTAAAAATAAGACTAGAGCTGTCAAAAGATGTTATTTTTCATAGGATACCTCTTAATAAATAGTATGGTTTAAATTCTTGTTGTGTTATTTTCACAATACAACCCCCTACATCACCCAGTTATTTATATTGCTCATGTGGCAGTGTTTGAACTAAAACTAGAATCCCACCATTTCAATTCAGTCGGTCACTTTAACTTCTGATATTGTTGATTTTTCTGTTCATTATGTAGAATAAAAATAGTGGAAAAATTAGAGGAATGTCTGCCTTCTCACCAGCGTGTCCAGATGCCATTATCCAGGAGCAATCACAGTTAGTATGTCAGCCTGGTTTCTCAAGCTAGCTCTCCTTCCTCTTGCTGGGTTTCCACACCTGCCCCACCTAGAAGACCCTGGAGGAGTGGGCCTCCATTCTAGAGTCAATGCCTTCAGTCTGTCTGAATGGTCCTGGGCAACTTTCCTCGCCTCAGGGTACTTCTATTTCCTCTTATGTGAAAGGATCAATTAAGGTTATTGTGAAAATCCATGCAAATCATAATAATATCTAGCAATAGAAAGTGCTCATTAGAGGCTGGTATTCACATATTCAGGACAATTGTTTTTCTATTTTTCCTCTCTTCATTCTACAGTTCTCCAAACTCACCATCATCAAAGCATCTTTCCCTTGGACTGTGCCACCTGTCCACCTTTCTCTCATCTTCCCTCCACTGCCACATCTTGTGTGGCAGGTTGCCTGCAACTTTCTCTCTACCTTAACTCCCTCTCTGCCTTTTTATTTTTTTACAGAGACAGAGAGAGAGAGTCAGAGAGAGGGATAGACAGACAGGAACGAAGAGAGATGAGAAGCATCAATCAACAGTTTTTCGTTGCGACAACTTAGTTGTTCATTGATTGCTTTCTTCTTTTCTTTTATAAATAAATTTTTATTAATGTTAATGGGGTGACATCAATAAATCAGGGTACATATATTCAAAAAAAACATGTCCAGATTATCTTGTCATTCAATTATGTTGCATACCCATCACCCAAAGTCAGATTGTCCTCCGTCACCTTCTATCTAGTTTTCTTTGTGCCCCTTCCCCTCTCCCTCCTCCCCCCACCCTCTGTAACCACCACACTCTTGTCCATGTCTCTTAGTCTCGTTTTTATGGCCCACCGATATATGGAATCATGTAGTTCTTGTTTTTTTCTGATTTACTTATTTCACTCAGTATAATGTTATCAAGATCCCACCATTTTGTTGTAAATGATCCGATGTCATCATTTCTTATAGGTGAGTAGTATTCCATAGTGTATATGTGCCATATCTTCTTTATCCAGTCTTCTATTAAAGGGCTTTTTGGTTGTTTCCATGTCTTGGCCACTGTGAACAATGCTGCAATGAACATGGGGCTACATGTGTCTTTATGTATCAATGTTTCTGAGTTTTTGGGTTATATACCTAGTAGAGGGATTGCTGGGTCATAAGGTAGTTCTATTTTCAGTTTTTTGAGGAACCACCATACTTTCTTCCATAATGGTTGTACTACTTTATATTCCCACCAACAGTGAATGAGAGATCCTTTTTCTCCACAGCCTCTCCAACATTTGCTATTACCTGTCTTGTTGATAATAGCTAATCTAACAGGTGTGAGGTGGTATCTCATTGTAGTTTTGATTTGCATTTCTCTAATAACTAATGAAGATGAGCATCTTTTCATTTATCTGTTGGCCATTTGTATTTCTTCCTGGGGGAAGTGTCTGTTCATCTCCTCTTCCCATTTTTTTATTGGGTTGTTTGTTTGTTTGTTGTTGAGTTTTATGAGTTCTTTGTATATTTTGAATATTAGGCCCTTATCTGAGCTGTTGTTTGAAAATATTATTCCTATTTAGTTGGCTATCTGTTTATTTTGTTGTCAGTTTCTCTTGCTGAGCAAAAACTTCTTAGTCTGATGTAGTCCCATTCATTTATCTTTGCCTTCACTTCTCTTGCCTTTGCAGTCAAATTCATAAAATGCTCTTTAAAACCCAGGTCCATGAGTTTAGTACCTATTTCTTCTTCTATGTACTTTATTGTTTCAGGTCTTATATTTAGGTCTTTAATCCATTTTGAATTAATTTTAGTACAAGGAGACAAGCTGTAGTCGAGTTTCATTCTTTTGCATGTGGCTTTCCAGTATCCCACCACCATTTGTTGAAGAGGCTTTCTTTTCTCCATTGTGTGTTGTTGGCCCCTTTATTGAAAATTATTTGACCATATATATGTGGTTTTATTTCTGGGTTTTCTATTCTGTTCCATTGATCTAAGTGTCTATTTTTCTGCCAATACCACGCTGTTTTGATTGTCGTGGCCCTATAATATAGTTTGAAGTCAGGTAATATAATGCCCCCAGCTTCATTATTTTTCCTTAGGTTTGCTTTGGTTATTCGGGGTTTTTTATAGTTCCATATAAATCTGATGATTTTTTGTTCTATTTCTTTAAAAAAGGTCATTGGAATTTTTTATGGGAATTGCATTAAATTTATAAATTGCTTTGGGTAATATGGCCATTTTGATTATATTTATTCTTCCTAACCAAGAACAAGGAATATTTTTCCATCTTATTGTGTCTTTTTCGATTTCCCTTAACAATGCTTTGTAGTTTCCGTTATATAAGTCCTTTATATTCTTTGTTATGTTTATTCCTAGGTATTTTATTTTTTTTATTGCAATCTTGACGGGGAATATTTTTTTGAGTTTGTTTTCTAATATTTCATTGTTGGCATATAGAAAGGCTAAGGACTTTTGTATATTAATTTTGTATCCTGCGACCTTACTGTATTGGCTTATTGTTTCTAGTAGTCTTTTTGTGGAGTCTTTGGGGTTTTCGTTGTATAGGATCATATCATCTGCAAAAAGTGATACCTTTACTTCTTCTTTTCCGATATGGATGCCTTTTATTTCTTTCTCTTGTCTGATTGCCCTGGCCAGAACTTCTACCACCACGTTAAATAAGAGTAGAGAGAGTAGACAACCCTGACTTGTTCCTGATTTAAAGGGGAAAGTCCTCAGTTTTATGCCATTTAATATGATGTTGGCTGATGGTTTATCATATATGGCCTTTATCATGTTGAGATATTTTTCTTCTATACCCATTTTGTTGAGTGTCTTAAACATAAAGTTGTGTTGTATTTTATCGAATGCCTTTTTTGCATCTATTGATAAGATCATGTGGTTTTTGTTCTTTGTTTTGTTGATATGGTGTATTACGTTAACCGTTTTACGTATGTTGAACCATCCTTGGAATTCTAGGATGAATCCCACTTGATCATGATGTACTATTTTTTTTAAATGTTGTATTCGATTTGCTAGTATTTTGTTTAGTATTTTAGCATCTGTATTCATTAAAGATATTGGTCTTTAGTTTTCTTTTTTTGTGCCATCCTTGCCAGGTTTTGGTATGAGGGTTATGTTGGCCTCATAAAATGTGTTTGAAAGTATTACTTCTTCTTCAATATTTTGGAAGACTTTGAGTAAAATAGGAACCCAGTCTTCTTTGAATGTTTGATAGAATTCACTATTATAACCGTCTGGGTCTGGACTTTTACTTTTGGGGAGGTTTTTAATAGTTTTTTCTATTTCCTCCCTGCTAATTGGTCTGTTTAGGCTTTCTGCTTCTTCATGACTCAGTCTAGGAAGGTTGTATTGTTCTAGGAATTTATCCATTTCTTCTAGATTGTTGAATTTTGTGGCGTATAGTTTTTCATAGTATTCTATAATAATTCTTTGTATATCTATGATGTCTGTGGTGATTTCTCCTGTTTCATTTTGGATTTTGTTCATATGAGTCCTTTCTCTTTTTTCCTTGGTGAGTCTTGCCAAGGGTTTGTCAATTTTGTTGATCTTTTCAAAGAACCAGCTCCTTGTTTTATTAATTTTTTCTGTAGTTTTCTGTTCACTATATTGTTTATTTCTGCTCTGATTTTTATTATTTCCTTTCTTTGGCTAGTTTTGGGTTGTCTTTGTTCTTCCTTTTCTAGTTCCTTAAGGTGTGAAGTTAAGTGGTTTACTTGGGCTCTCTCTTGTTTGTTCATATAGGCCTGAAGTGATATGAACTTTCCTCTTATTACTGCTTTTCCTGCATCCCAGAGATTCTGATATGTCGTATTGTCATTTTTATTTGTCTGCATATATCTTTTGATCTCTGTGCTTATTTCTTCTTTGATCCATTCATTTTTTAAAAGTATGTTGTTTAGTTACCACATTTTGTGGGGTTTTTTTCCTCTTTTTTTGCAGTTGAATTCTAGTTTCAAGGCTTTATGATCAGAAAATATGCTTGGTACAATTTTGATTTTTCTGAATTTGCTGATGTTATTTTTGTGGCCCAACATATGGTCAATTCTTGAGAATGTTTCATGTACACTAGAGAAAAATGTATACTCTGTCGCTTTGGGATGTCCTGTAGATGTCTATCATATCCAGGTGCTCTAGTGTTTCATTTTAGGTCAATATATCTTTATTGATTTTCTGTTTGGATGAACGATCTAGAGCCATCAGCGGTGTATTGAGGTCTCCAAGTATGATTGTATTTTTGTCAGTTTTTGTTTATAGGTCAATAGGTAGCTGTCTTATATATTTTGGTGCTCCTTGGTTTGGTGCATATATATTAAGAATTGTTATGTCTTCTTGATTCAGTGTCCCCTTAATCATTATGTAATGACCATTTTTGTCTCTGAGTACTTTTGCTGTCTTGTAGTCAGCATTATTAGTTATGAGTATTGCTACACCTGCTTTTTTTTTGGATGTTATTTGCTTGGAGTATTGTTTTCCAGCCTTTCACTTTGAATTTGTTTTTATCCTTGTTGCTTAGATGTGTTTCCTGTAGGCAGCATACAGTTGGATTTTCTTAATCCATTCTGCTACTCTGTGTCTTTTTTTGGTGAGTTTAATCCATTTACATTTAGTGTAATTATTGACACTTGTGGGTTCCCTATTGCCATTTTATAAATTGCTTTTGGTTAGTTTTGTATCTTGTTTGATTCTTCTCTTTTGTTTTTCTATCATTTGTTTTTGTTTGTTTGTATTCCATACTTCTTTCCTCTGTTGTTACCTTTTTTAAGTCATGTGCTTCTGTGGTGGTTTTTTCAATGGTGGTTACCATTAAATAATGAAAAGGGTACCTCCCATATTTATTGTAGTACCCTATCTTATGAGTGTTTCTGCATTCCATCATCCTTTGCTACTGTTAATCTCCGTCCTCTCCTCTTTTTTTTGATTTTGTTGTCACAGTTTAAATTTGATTTTATTGTGTTCTTGGTGGAGCTTATTCTTGTGGTTTTGTTTTGTTTTGTTCTTTGTATCTGGTTGCAAAACCCCCTTTAGTATTTCCTGGAGTGGGGGTTTTCTAATGATAAATTCCTTCATCTGTTCTGTATTTTTGAATGTTTTTATTTCTCCTTTGTACTTAAAGGAAAGCTTTGATGGGTATAGTATTTTTTGCTTAAAGTTCCTCTCTTTCAGGGCTTTAAATTTTGGGGTCCATTCTCTTCTAGCTTGTAAAGTTTCTGCTGAGAAATCTGATGATAATCTAATAGGCTTTCCTTTATATATTGTATTCTTCTTTTCCCTGACTGCCTTGAGAATTTTTTCTTTGTTGTTGGTTTGTGCCAATTTCATTATGATGTGCTTTGGATTAGGTTTGTTGTGGTTAAGAAAACTCGGTGTTCTGTTTGTTTCTTGAATTTGAGGCTTTAGTTCTTTCCACAGGCTTGGAAAGTTCCCATCTATTATTTGTTTGAATATATTCTCCATTCCATTTTTTCTCTCTCCTCCCTCTGATACACCTATTATTCTTATGTTATCCTTTTTGATGGAATCAGACCATTTCTGTAGGGCTTTTTCATTTTTTTAAATTTTTGAGTCTCTCTCTTCTTCTCTCTGTTGTGCCTGAAGTTGCTTATCTTCTATGTCACTAATCCTACCTTCTATCTGGCCTGTTCTATTAGCTAAGCTTGTTACCTATTTTTCAGTTCATGAATTGAGTTTTTCATCTCTGTTTGATTTGTTTTTATAATTTCAATTTCCTTGGCAATATATTCTTTGTGTTCGTTGAGTTGTTTTCTGAGCTCCCTGAATTGCCTTTCTGTGTTTTCTTGTATATCTCTGAGTATTTTTAGCATTTCTATTTTAAATTCTCTGTCATTTAACTCCGAGGTTCCAATATATTAAATTTTTTCTCCATAGATTTTTCCACATCTATCTGTGCTACTTCTCTATCTTTTGTATCCAGGATATTCAATTTTCTTTTTCTTAATGGCATCTGAGGGTGGTCTTTTTGATAGCACTAATGAGAATTAATAAAGAATAAAAAGTAAAAAAATGGAAAAAATAATAAAATAATTAAAAAAACAATAATAATAATTTGTTATTTCCCCCCTTTTTTTTCTTCTCTTCCCCTTCTCTCCCCTCCTCCTTAGAAAAATATCGTGATGAACTGTGAATTATATTATGCTAAATGGAACAAAAACTGCCTATAACGGAGGGCCTGAGTTGGGGGGAAGTGTTCAAGGGGTAAAAAAGGAGGTAGGGACCCACAAAATGCAAAAAAAAAAATTTGGGTCCAGTATAAAATGATTTGCTTGTAAGTGATCGTTGACTAAGAGATATAATGAAAGGGATAAGAGGGAAACAGGAAAAAAGAAAAAAATTACTATTGTATTAAGTGGAGCAAAAACTAAATAGAATGGAGAGCCTGGGTTGGGAGGAATGCTAATGAGTTAAAAAGTGAAGTAAAAAGCACTCAAAATGCCACACACAAAAAACTTGAGTCCCAAATAAAATAATTTGTTTGTTATTGAGGATTGAATGAGAGGAAAAGTAAAAGGAGAAAGGAAGAAACTAATAGAGAGGGAGAAAAAAGAAAAGGGGGAAAAGGAAAAGAAAAAAGAAAAAAAAACAAAAAGAGAGAGAGAGAGAGTTAAGGGTTTTGGAGTGTAATCCTCATGGAGAGTAAGGAAGAAAAGAAATAAAATGGGAAATGTAACACTTATGGGTAGTGTAGTTCAAGAAGAGGAAAGAATAAGACGGGCAGAGAATAAAAGGTCCAAGGTGAAGGAAAAAGATATAATAATAATAAAGGCCAGAGGATGAAAGAAACAACAAAAAAAAAGTGGAACAAGTTATAAAGTCTGTGGATTTTTCTTGATTTTGAGAGGTTAACTTCTTTCTTTTTCTTTCCTCTCCCTCTTCCTGGTTGGTGACTCTGTACCCCAGGCTCTGCCCCTGTGGCACGCTTAGGTAGAGATTTGCAGTTGATGAGACTCTACAGTGATGTCATATATTAGGCTTTAGTCTCGTTGGTAGTCAAGGCTTGTTAGCGTTTGCAGGCTCCAACAATGAGAGAGTCCATTTTCCCAGAGCCTCTTTCCTAGTCTCTCCTTCCTGAATTAGCTGCCTGATGATCCAGCTATGAGGCTGCCGCTGCCTCTGCCTGGGAAGTAAGAGGCTCAAAGAGCTGGCAAATCCCCACTCAATCACCACTCAATGCAGGGCTCTGGGTAAGGCTCTGGCAGTCAGAGCCGCCAGCATAATCAGGCAGGGCTGGAAGCCAATTGCTCTCAAGGTGACTTTCTATGAGCCTCCAGACCTGTTCAGCATGCCTAGCACTCTGTGGGACCACTCTCCCCAGGCTTTCCACACTTTGTAACCTATTTTTGCTGGGATGAAGATGCTCTAGTCACTGCCTGCAGAACAGGAGGTCTTAACATCTGCCAAGTCCCTCTTTTTAGCGTATATCCCTGAGTATGAAAGCTCTGCCAATCAGAAGTTGCCCCCACCCCTTTAGCAAGGGGCACTAAAAAATATCACACCTCTTTTCTTAAATCACTGAACTGAGAGAGATCTTGTCAGTTAGAGCCGCAAAGGTCAATTGGGAGGTGAGCAGAGAGTGGGTTAAGCTGATTTCTGCGATTGGATCCCGGATCTGCTCCAGGAAGGACTGCAAGTTTCCCGCGCGCCCTTCCCACAATGCTTGATTGTTAGCTTGAATGGCTGGGTGAGGTGCCCGCGGGCCCAGAGAAGCTTGGTCATAGGAAAGTTCGCTTTGGCGCACTCCCCGCGTGGCACTGGCAGCTGCTGCTCACTGCGCAGGCGTTAGCTCGCGTGGGCTGATTCGCCACAGGCAAACTCTTTCCTCGGCTTGAACGAACGTCCGTGCTGCAGCCTAGCTTCCTCCATACCCTTAGCCTCCCCCCCCACTCTATCTCAGTTCCAAGTGAAAGCAGCCTTTGCTCAGGTTAATGAGGAAGGCAGAGTGTTCCTTTCTCCGTCTTATTTCCTTCAGGGTTGATTATATATTTAGTCAATTTCTCGCTCGATCATACCTTTGTTTTCAGTATGTGGCACTCCCAGACGCTCCAAGGATAGATTTTTCTGTCTCTGGTTGATGAACTTGTTGAAATTTTGGGGAGATTTGTCAGTCACGCTCCTCACGGCGCCATTTCTCTGACATCACTCCCCTGATTGCTTTCTCATATGTGCCTTGACTGTGGGGCTATAGCAGACCAAATAATCCCTTGTTCTAGCCAGAGACTGTGGTCCAAGCTGGTGAGCTTTTTTGCTTAAACCAGATGAGCCCCCGCTCAAGCTGGTGACCTCGGGGTCTTGAACCTGGGTCCTCTACATCCCAGTCTGATGCTCTATGTACTGCGCCACTGCCTGGTCAGGCCCTCTCTGCCTTTTATGTGACGCCCTGTGTCATTCCACTAAAACTGCCTGTTAGCACTTACAAAAGACCCAAAGTAGTCACTAAATAAAATAATTTTTCCGTGTTGGGCAACTTTTTACAGCATGTCAAGCATTCTTGTTGCTTTTGTTCGAAATATTCTCTTCCTATAGTTTTCTTGATTGTTTTTCTGATGCCCATCCGGGGAGTCTCCAGGCTGAGCCTGCCCCTCTGCTCTGAACGGGGCAGTCCACCTGTTTCTCTACTTTCTGTTTCCTCTGTTAGGTTTTACCCATTGGCAGGAGCATCCAATCTCAGGGATTTCGCTTTCCAGGATTTGAGGCTTGCTCCCCGATCTTCCTACCCCCCCATCCCATGCGATGTCCACTTGGCCTCCCACACTTCCCACTGACTGCCACATTGCTCAGTACTAACGGAAGCCCAGCGTCCATCAAGCATCCTTCTTCTTCCCAGTCCTGCATCTCCACTTGGGTTTTCTATTTTCATAAAGTAGAGCCATCCTCTCTGTCACTAATGATTAAACTCATGGTCATTATGGACCAGATTCTCACCTGTAGTCGCACACCCAGCAGGTTGCTGACAGCCACCTACTCTCCTCTGTCAATGGGCCAGAAGCTGCTCTCAGGTTTCTTCCTGATCTAGGGTGAGGTCCTTATGACCCGCCCCCTCCCCACTAATCCGAGCCTTTGAACTGGTTTCTAGGTTTTTAATTTCACCCTTTCTTTAAACTTTCCTAAATTCTACTTTTGAATACATTTCTTATCCTCTCATTTTCGTCAGTCTTACTCAACAATTCCCAAAATTGGGGTGCTTTTCTCCACTTCTTATCACCCGCCTCCACTGAAGCAGTCTTAGCCTACTTATCAGCAGCATGGTTTTTGTAGCCAGGTTCCCCGGGTCTGAATTCTAGCTCTACCACTGACAAGCTGAGTAAACTTGGGCTAGTTACTTAATCTTCTGTGGCTCAGTGTCACACCTGTAATATGGAGAGAATAGTACCTGACTCACAGTGTTGTCAGAAGGAAATGAGATAGTACCTGCTGTAAATTTTGTGTGGACAGAAATAGCATCCAAGTCCTTTTTGAACACTCTAGAGGTGATTCAAAAGCACAGTACTTTGCATGTGGTAGATGTTCCATAAGTGTTTGCTGTATGGCAAGTGAGTAAAAACATAACTGTAGAAATCTTAGCATATGAAATATTAGAAAGTGATCAAAGTAAATTTAGGAAAAGTTAGGTGCTCATAATACCCTCCTATAACCCAATAGATGATTGAAGCTGGACCAGTAGAAACACTTGCAAAATCTCTGGAGTGAAATATTTTGCAAAGTTCGAGAAATACACATTTCTCAGTTAAAATGCCCTTTGGGATAAGCCCATTACATTAGAAATAATTTACTCTTAAGTCACTTCATAACCACTCACCATAGTTATTTCTGCTACACAAAACTATCAATTACCATTCAAATTCACATTTAAACTAGAAAAATAATAATAATTCATTGCTTTAAAATATTTAACTTTGATTGTAACTATAAGGAACTAGAAGAAAATATAGGTGAATATTCATTTACTAACAAGAAAAAAATAATAAGTAAGATTGTTAAGTTTCATCAAACAAAATTAAAAAAAGATATCAGTGTAGACCCTGGCTGGTTGGCTCAGCATCGGCCTGGTGTGTGGAAGTCCCAGGTTTGATTCCCAGTCAGGGCACACAGGAAAGGCGCCCATCTGCTTCTGCACCCCTCCCTCTCTCTCTCCTTTCTCTCTGCCTCTCTCTTTCTCTCCTGTAGCCAAGGCTCCATTGGAGCAAAGTTGGCCTGGGTGCTGAGGATGGCTGCATGACCTCCGTCTCAGGGGCAGAAAGGCTCAGACTGCAACAGGGCAACGCCCCAGATTGGCAGAGCATTGCCCCCTGGTGGGCATGCCAGGTGGATCCTGGTCAGGTGCATGTGGGAGTCTGTCTGACTGCCTCCCTACTTCTAAGTTTGGAAAAATACAAAAAACAAAACAAAACAGTGTATATGTATATATCTGTGTATCTACAAATCCAAACTGAAAAAAAATGTAACCTATATGACAAAAGTAACTATTTTTGACATAAAAAAGTTATTATAAATTAATTTTTAAAGATGTATACCTTGATTAAAAATAAACAAATAGCATGCACAAAGGTCTCATAAAAGAAGAATGACTAATGTTTAAAGGGTATTCATTTAGACAACTAGAAACATTTTCTTTCTATTAAAAATTATATATATATATATATATATATATATATATATATATATATACTGCCTATCAAATTATATATATAAATCAGTATGGCTGAGGGTGCAATGAAAATGAAAATTATATATGCCACTGGCTGATAATTGGTAAGATTTACTTGAAGTGATTTGTTAACATAGATTTAAAAAGTGTACCTTTTTGTTCATTTATTCAACAAACACTTATTGATCATCAGGCATTGTTTGTAGGTGCTGGGGATACAGATGTGTCTACAAAATCTCAAATGGATATAATATCAAGGAGTAAGAAACATTTGAAGGAAAGGGGTTAACAGAAGAAGAGAACAGCTATACATTGGCATGCTCCCTGACTCGTGGTGGTTGGGCAGTACCCCATCGTTCTGTACCATCTGAGTGTAGACTTCAATGAAAGAAGGAGTAAGCTATGGGATCATCTGGGGGAAAAAATTTCAGGCAGAAGGAACAGCAAGAACAAAGAGCCCGAGTGTGTTTGGTATCAGGAAGCCTGTGTATTGAAGTCTGCAATGCACAGGGTTGGGACATAATGCTGGACAGAGGGGCAGGGTCCGAATATGGAAGCATCTTGTCCTAGGCTGCAGTAAAAACATTGACTTTTTCTCTGAGTCTAATAAGAAGCCTTGGTTTATGCATGAGAGTAACATGACGTGATTTCTTTTTCAAATGCTGCTCTCTCAAGAATAGACTATAGCAGGATCAGGGCAAGGGTGGATGCAGAATTAGGGAGACAAGCACCCAGAGATATTCTGGGAATCAGAATCCTTTGGAATCTGCATTTTAAACACACTGTCAATTTCCTGGTTGATTTATAGGAGGTTTTCTGTTGTGATATTTTTATTTGAATTAAAAACAGGCGCATTCACTGTCCCATGTGCTGTTTCCAACCACATCTGGAACTGTGCTTCAGAGCACTCTGACTTTTTCAGTAAATGTTTTCCAGGAAAAAGTTGCTTGGAAAGTCTTTGGTGTAATTCCTGCCATAAGTGATAACATTTCTCACCAGAATTTTGCAGACAAGGCTCAAAGAGGTGAAGAGTCCTCTTAAAAGTCTCAGAGCCACTAAATGGAAGAAGTGAGACCAACCACAGCAAGGTGCCTCACTCTCCTGGTACCCGGAAGTCTTCCCTTATGGGCGAAAATGAACACCAGAGAGGAGAAGGATAAATACCTGTTTAAGAGAGGAGTCTAGTGCAGGAAAGGCAGAAGGAAACACAGCCTGCCACTACCCTGGCTACTGGTTGGTGTTCCCGAAAGCATCTCTCTACCTCATTCTGATGACTGTAGCCTATCCTAACTGAGAAATGAACCAAATTCTTTAGGCTAAACCAAATTTCTCACTTCAGGAAAGAGAGCATCCCAAATATTTCTTGAATATCACAACACATTGCGAAATAATATTTTGATGAGTTAAGTGTGGACAGATCGGAAATGTGCCTCCAGTTTCCTGGTGGAATAATAATTGCTCTACAATGAACCTAAAAGTGCCCGGTGAAGTTTAGATTTTATGAAGTCTCAAAACACTTGGCAAATAGTTCAAGATGTTGGGCCCAATGTGCATCTGGATTCATCTAGCCCCGATATAAATTAGATATTGCAAACACGTGTTGAGTGGTGTGGCTTTGATCTCCTCTCAGAAGGGAACGGGTTCTCGGGACCTAACTTGCTCTCACAAATGGAAATTCAGTGTGTGCCTGGATTTTCCTTCTCCTCACTGATATTTTCCATTAACTCATGGGAATATGGATGACCATTTGGAAAGTCAGTTTGGGAATGTGGCATGACCAAAGAAACTTCATATTTAAAAAATAATAAATAATATTCCCAATGACCTCTTACATTATTGAACACTGACGAGTTGAAGAGCTCGTTTCCATAGCTGCGCCCACCAACTTCAATAAGTTGGGGCAGCGAGGCAACCTGGAAGCTGTTCCAGGTACTGGCTCCCCATGAACGCCACCCTCAGTGGTCATGTTAAGGTAGGAGACAGTGATGTTCAGGTGTTTTAGACAGAGGAAAATCTTGTTACCAATACTTCTCCAACATAAAGTGAGCTAGAACTGTCTTTGCAAGCAAGGCAGCTTAGAACCTTTCAAGCTCACACTTAGCCTCCAACCAGCTGATGTGTATTGAAGGCAGGGTCCATCAACAAACTTCCCCAAACTCTCCAGGGGCATACCCGCTCTTCTTCTGATATTCTGCCTACATCATGATACAGAAGTCAGCAGAATTACAAACATAAACTGCTTTCCCTCTGGGGCAAAGAACTTGTCATTTCTGTAGCCCCAGCGAGCAACCAGCACCTGGCAGAGTGTGGGAACTTAAATCAGAATTTCCTGAGTACGCAAATAAATAAATTCCCAATGCAGAGTGCTGAGGAAATCCAAGTAAAGATGATTCAGAAAGAAATTCAGCTTTATTATGAAAAATTCTTACATCATCTTTTATCTATGTCCTATACAAAATTTAGATATGTATACTGTGCTGTTATCATTCCAAAGCCTCTTCCTAGGCCTAACTATTCTTACAAAGCTATGAATTTTCCATCATCCTTTTTTTTTCACCCAAGGAAGCTCTTTCGAACAGAAAAAAACAAGTCAAAATTCTGCCATGCCAAAGTGATGTAAGGCCAAGCTGTGATGTGGTAAATATTACGTGTTATTTTACAAACAACAAAAAACCAAATTGATGTTTAAGAGTGTGGTAGTTGTGCCAGGGGCCCCCAGATGACAGAAGAAACACTTGTAGATTGCCAAGTGATAGTTACAGAAAAATGCAGACCCGCTAAGCATTTCCACGTTGTGTGTGTGTATATATATGTATTGTATTTGCTTTTCAAGAAGCGACGTGGAACAGGCCACTTGACGCGTTAGCTGAAGGCAGCGGTTCGGATATTTGTTTTGTCTGCCAGTGGATTTTTCATTAGAAATCCGTGGCGAGCAGCAAGCGGAGCGGGCAGTCTGATTTGCATGCGTGGGTCTCGGGTGCGCTCTTGCAGTGCCCCCTCGCCTACATCTTAATCACACCCAGGCGCCGGGCCATTACGCTACCAGGCGGGAAGTGATGGACAGCCTCTGACTCCCTCCCTGACCCCCTGATAATCCTGTTTCACACGCAGGCTCCCTGCTGCACGCAGCACAAAAGCTGCCACTGTCGTTCTTTCCTCCCAGTCGATATTCTGACAGACTTGATCTAGCAAATTAGCATGCTGCGGTAGGGGCGCGACAAAAGACCCTTTTGACACACTCCGAATCAATACCCAGGCCGGCAGAGAGCCATTTCACCGTAGTTCTGTTATTTTTCCCCTTTGGATGACCCTTTCCTTTTTTTATTTTTATTTTTTTTACCAGCTTATATGACCTTGTCAGATTTAAAAACATAATGCTAGAAAAGTCACCCTTGAACACACAGGCGTGTGGCCGCGTGTGGTGCACACACACGCCACACAGAGATCGGATATATAGCACGCCAACATTCCTGATGAAACTGTCAAAGAGAAAGGCAGCTGGAGAGGAAATTCAAATGCTTTTTTAAAAGAAATGATCCTTCTTTCTACTAAAAGAAAAAGAAGAAAAAGAAAAGAACAAATTGGAGGTCTCAAATAGCCATATATCATATATGTCTATTACTGAATATAGCCAGACTGGCCTTCATACCAGGTTATACCTAGATATTGTTGTTAGTTTTCAAATTCTAAAACTTATTAAAACATAATGAGCAATTCAAGTTGAGGTTAATACCATTAGAAAGAAACTTCAAATAGAGAGCAAAATAAACTTATTAATAAAAATATAACGTCTCTCTTTACCAATCTTTGTTATAACAAAATCTTACCTTTTTTTGATACCACACATTTTTGGTACAAATATTCTAATTTTTCATTTTTACTCAAAGTATAAAGAATAGTGATATTTTATCCCACTCATCAGCCGCACATAATCTCTCCAAATGTTTTTCTTTTTTTTGAACAAAAACACCTACATATTTAGCATAAATGTTGATTTTCTATTAAGTTTAATCTAAGTGCAGCCGGTATATGCCAATTTTAGAGCTTCATTTTATCTAACCTTGAAGGCATATTTATGTCTACTGTAAATACCAGTTCATTTAAATTCTGTGCCTTTATTTACTCTTCATACGGTAAATAAAAAAGCTACACTCTAAAAATGTTTCTCAGAGCTTAAGATGTGAATGATCCAAGACTAGACCAAAGAAACGTCAAAAAATAGGTGTTCTCAGACTTCACAAACACTTCACTTTTGCGTGCAAAAACAACCCCTCTCCTAAAACAAGTGCACAGCTGATTTTTAGTGTTTCCCAGGAAATCTGCACACCACCTAAGTCACTGCATCACCGGTCCGCACAGAAATCTTGTTCTCTCAGATGAAACCACTCCGTAGACCCAATTCAGACGTGACACTGCTTCAGCTAATCCGTTCTAGAAACATGTAGGCAAATTTACCTGATCAAATTCCAAATTCTCTTTCCTTAATGAGACATTACTAGGATCTCAAATAGCCTTCCAAAATATCCCCACTTGGGCACAGTTTGTGTTCTTTGATCTGCCAGTGCTAATTTCAGAGTATACTGATTCATGGGCTCCTATTTAGAGGGCACAGAGTTGGATGATACAAGAGAAATCACAATTCTAAGAAGGGTGTTCACTGTATAAATTGCATTGAAGTCTATAACAGCAGGCTATACAATTCTGAAATATATGCTATTTACATTTATTGAACTATTATTAAATATCATTTCTTTTATATAATTCAATATAAACTTTTTGAAGAATCGAAATATGGGGGTAAGTGATATCTGTTATTTTAGTTTAGATAATTAGTTAAGAGACAAAGAATAGATGATGAAAAGAAAAATGGTTTTGCTCAGGTGCTGTGTCTTCAAGACACAGGCATTCAAAATTTTCCGCATTTTTGTTTGAAGAACCTACATGATTTCTTATAAATGGATGGATTAGTAAATACCAAGTTTTTGGGGGGATGTGGCTTAGTGTCCACACAAATCCAGTAGTTTTCATAGAATTTGATTTCTCCAACCCATCGTGTACACACACACACACTTCACCAGACCACAGAGACCAGAAATGCCCTACCATTAGTTAGATGATGAGATTCCCTTCAGATGGAACAAAACTACCTTTAGATGGTGAAGTCCAATGGCTTGAAGGAGGGCAGTTAGCCAACACAAAGGGTATAAAAAAATGAGAAGGACATCCATCTAGTTATGATCCAGAAAGAAAAGTCCATCACGATGAAAACAGATGTCTCCATTTTTATTCTTTTCACTCTGCACTAGAAGTTTTTCTGTTAGTTTCATTTTTGTTTTTAAAGGTTATTTCCAGGGCTAATTTCTACTTGTTTCTCTAGATTCTATGTTCTTTTTTTCTGGGTGGATTATCATGTCCTTACACTACTCGAGTTTTAGGCCTTAGCTGACAGGAACACCTGCAGTCCAGCCTAACTTTTGCCTTGTACAGAAGTTATTTTCTTCCGAAAATAATGAATTGCAAACTTGTTCCTTTTTGTTGTTGTTTCTGCAGTTCTCATCATTTCACCTGTGGACTTCAGGTAACGGAGTTGAGATACTAGTCAAGCTCACAGCAAAGAAGTCATTTACCTGGTTCAGGGGTATCTTGTGTCTTTAGTGTCCAAATTCATCCTGTACAACTTAGTTGACTAAACAACTCTTCATGCTGCAGTGAAACCCGATGACTTCCCAGGGGTGGGATTCAAATAATTTAACAACTGGTTCTCTGGCTTAATGAACTTTACAATTATAAAAAAAGATATGCCAAAAGGTAGTTTATTATTTTATGCATTTGATATTTAAATAAGAACAACAAAAGAGGCACAAAAATCTAGATTCTGTTATATAAAAGTTTTAAAATATTAATGTAAAAATATTAAACATACCTGACAAAAAGCAATAAAACTGTTATTTAAGATATTTTCATATTGCTTCTTGATTGGCATCGTCACTTAGAATTTTTTTCACCTATGGATGGAATGAACATTCCTATGGGCACTTAGAATATGCTTTTGCACAGATGAATATCAAAAAAGAGTAAGGAATGGCCCTGGCCGGTTGGCTCAGCGGTAGAGCATCGGCCCAGTGTGTGGAAGTTCTGGGTTCGATTCCCAGCCAGGGCACACAGGAGAAGCAACCATCTTCTTCTCCATCCTTCCCCCCTCCTTCCTCTCTCTCTCTCTCTCTCTCTCTCTCTCTCTCTCTCTCTCTCTTCCTCTCCCACAGCCAGGGCTCCATTGGAGTAAAGTTGGCCTGGGCGCTGAGGATGGCTCCATGGCCTCTGCCTCAGGCACTAGAATGGCTCTGGCAGTAATGGAGCAATACCCTAGATGGGCAGAGCATTGCTCCCTGGTGGGCATGCCGGGTGGATCCTGGTCAGGTGCATGCGGGAGTCTGTCCCCGCTTCTAACTTTGGGAAAATACAAAAAAAAAAAAAAGTAAGGAATGTCAATTTCCACATTGTACAGCTGCTCAGGTCCCCACCTTAGAGAGAACCCAGATTACAACTGCAATTTTAACAACTAGTTCACCGAACTCAACAAAAAATTAGGAATCGGTTCTGTTGAACTGGTACGAACAGGCTGAATCCCACCACTGTGACGTTCATCAGGTGACTAGCTAATGTCAGATCAGAGGAGACCATCTTTCTGCTTCCTGAAATAATTATGTTATGTTATGGCAGAGTTAAGCTACTGCTATGTCTCATTTCCATCTCTACAAATCCTTACTTGCACATGGTTCTAAGATATTTTCTTTTATTTAAATGAAAGTTCAAAGTTAAAATTCCTGAGTCAGATAGACTCTGTACTGAAGAAAATATCTGTGTAAAACTTGAGGATTAGAAGATATGAACATTACTTTCTTAATAATAAATCGTAACCTGGCATGAGATATGAAAGAATAAGTGTGTTAAATGTGGGAAATAGTTCTTTATTCACAACATTAATGTGAATACCAAAGTTCTTACACAATGAGTTCCCGATTATTAAGTAACGTTTGATCGAATTTTTTTCTTTAGATAAGACCTCCTTTTAGTTTTTGAAATACTGTCTGCCTCCTGATGACTTCACTTCCTCTAAGGGTCTCAAACCAGTGCTAAATGAGTAAGGGGAGGGAAAAAATTAACTCAAGACAGTCTTCTGAGTAGTGTTTTAAAAATGATCTTTGATTCTAAAGGTTTCAATACAATTAAAATATTGAAAGTTATGGTGGGTGACTATGTAATTAATAAGAAGACTGAATGAGCCTAATATGATACAAATAAGATTTGGGGTTTTTAAGCTTGTGTTAAATAATTACTATGAAATTACATAATTTCTAGGAATGAAAAATAATCTCTAAAAACAAATTACCATTGGTGTGGCGAAGATGCCCAACAAAAGAGGAACAGAATACAGGTGATACCAAAATGAATAGTTGGAAGGTTTTAACCTACTTGCTAATGATTTGTGCGTGGTTTTATATTTAGTCTATTGGCCTGTATTTTGGATCTTTTCCCTTCCAAATATTTTCAACTAGCAGAGTGTTCACAAATGAGAAACAAAAAATGCCACTAAATTGACTACTATATTCACAGCTTTGGGAACTGGAATAAAGTGGTAAGAGAGTAAGTTCAATGATTAATGCTACCTCTAAATTGATTACTTAGACTATAGCCTCAGGGACTCTTTCAGGAATAAGAAAGGTATAATTAAGAAAATGCTTCTGAAGTTGTTCTCCATTTATTTACTCTCTAAACTGAGCAAGTCTGATCCGACTGGAGTACCATTTGCTGGAGTAAAACCCCACTGATCCCCTGCAAGAAGGGTAGGAAACTGTACTGTGAGCTCTATGAGTAAAAGCTAGCGGAGCGGTGTAAGTCCCTGTCCCCACCATGAGCAGTATGGGGACATATGGAGAAGCGGTCTATCTAGGGATATGTTTAGTTCTGGCTGTGGGCTGTGGGCAGGTAAGTGACCGTGTGTGCTGATCTGGGCCGGGAGGACCACGTGATGCCGTTTGTTCAGTACCACAGCGCTGTGCCCTGTCCACACACAGGGGAGACATGGAGAAGCCAAAGCCTTGGAACCAGAGGGCGAGCGGGTTGTACTGGGGAGATATCCTGAGAGAAGGTGAGTTGACTCCTGCTGGCTCCTAGCCCTGCTCGCCGGCCTACTCCAGGACCTCTGAAGATGCTAGAGAACCTTCCAGATAAAGTGAAGCGTAATGAGCCCTACTGAAAATTCTCCTAAGGAAGATGGCAAGCCACTCTGATGAATGCGTTTTTCTTGTGAAGAGAAGCAGCTAAGCAGGAAGCATGTTGCTATCCATCTCTCCTTCCTGCACAGACAGATGTAAGTGTTCAGCAGTTCTTACTGTCATTGCTGCTAAGTGTTAAAATGAAGCACAGCGTTTTGCAGATGCAGCAGTAAACAGGATGAGCTGACAGGAACTCCACCCTTAAAAGTAGCCAACTACAAAGAAGAAATCAACCTGTAATTGACCAAAGAGTGTATATAAGCAATGGCCTTGGCTAAGAATCCTCCATCTCCTTTATTTACAGCAAGTAAATAAAGCTGCTTTGCAAAAACCCAGTCTCATTTTTGAATAGAACACCCCAAGTGGCAAACACCCTGAGTTGTGTAATCCAAGTGTGGAGTGCATTGTCCTGAGGCTCACAATCCAATCTAGGTGACAGTCCTCATCTCTTGACTGCAAGACTCAGGTCCCTGTGGACCAAGTTCACCTTGTTTCATTGCCTTTGAGAGAGAAGAGGGAAGATGGGAAAGGAAAGGGGAAGTGTTGACTGAAAACAAAGGTTTGCATTTTGGTGGGCTTATACCTGTTCTAGTTCCCTATTAGTTACCATAAAATAGTATTTATTATGACTGAATCAAGAAATACTAAGTAAATTTTTTCAACAAATACTCTGTCTTTAAGCAGCACATTGATAATATGTGAGCAAATTAGGACTAATTTCTATTCCACAATCTGAAATCCATCACTTAGACAAAACCTTTTTTTTTCTTCCTAAATCAACACTTTCATCCATTGTAATGATATTCTTTAATGTTTCAAGTCTATATATAGTTTGCAGGGTTTTCTTTTAACTGTAATATCAAATTATAGAGAGTACTATTGCAGTATCAAAAGTACTAATTGAGATTAATTGATGTATATCTGTGAAGTCAGCTAATCTTTACTATGACCAGGAAGAACTAAAAAGTATAACATTTCATTGACTGACATTTCACAATTTTAAGATTGAAGCTTTTTGAGAAGGGAAAGTGTGAAAAACCCTATCAAAGTTGCATATTTACAGATATGACCTTCACTATCACCTGTCTCTGTTTGCTTTCTTTTATTTTTAAGGTTTAGTCTCTGTCCCTTTTTCTTCCCTCCTGCTCCTGTTCCCCTTTGGACTCCACACCCAAACAACCTTAAAGGGAACTTCAGTGTAAGTGCCCGTGCGCCCCTGTCTCTAAACAGACTTACTTTTCTAAGCACATGTGGCCCAATTTAACACATCCCCAGACTGATGCCATTCTCCAAAGTCAGGAACAACCCATCCCCCTTGGCTCAGACTCCAGATATGCCAGTCACCACCCTCCAGTCTGTCCAGTTAGCAAATCTTGCTCATACAGTTCTTTCATTTTGTTTTTGTATCTCTATTCTACCAACTCTTATTACCAGTAACTATGAGTATTTCAACAGTCTCCTAATGGTTGTTCTCTGTATCTTCCACACTTATAGCAGGACTATTTTAGTAATCTTAATCTAATCTTATTATTTTCCTGCTTAAAAACAGTTTTGGCCCTGGCTGGTTGACTCAGTGAATAGATTGTCTGCCTGACATATGGACATCCCAAGTTCAATCCCTGGCCAGGGTGCACATAAGAAGCAACCATCTGCTTCTCTTCCCCTTCCTCTCCCTCTTGTCTCTCTCTTCCCCTCTAGCAGCCAGTAGCTCAATTGGCCTCAGGCTCTGAAGATAACTCAGTTGATTTGATGATCGGCCCCAGGTGGGGGTTGCCAGGTGGCTCCCAGTCAATGTGTATGTGGGAGTCTGTCTCTCTATCTCCCTTCTTCTCACTTAAAACATACATACACACACACACACACATACACACACACACAAAACAAAACTTTCAATAGCTAGTTGTGAGACCAAGAATGAAGTTTTCATAGGTCTGTCATTTACTCCCACCCTATCTTATCACCTATACTCCTATGTGAATGTCCACCACCAGCTCTGACACCTGGAGGCACAGCCACAAGAGGATACTTGCTGCTACTGAAATACCCCACTCTCTTGCTTGTGATGCTCTTTAGTCACATAGTCAACTCTCCATGCCCTACTCATTTTCAAAGTTCAGTTTATGTACTACTTACTCTCTGCAGCCTTTAAAGACTCCCCAAACAGAATTATTCTATCCTTTTTTCTTTCTTCCCTTCTTTCCTTCCTTTCTTTCTTCCTCCCTTTCCTTCCTTCCTTTCCTTCCTTCCTTTCCTTCCTTCCTCCTTCCTTCCTTCCTTCCTTCCTTCCTTTCTTCCTTCCTTCCTCCCTCCCTCCCTCCCTCCCTCCCTCCCTCCCTCCCTCCCTTCCTTCCTTCCTTCCTTCCTTCCTTCCTTCCTTCCTTCCTTCCTTCCTTCATTCCTTCCTTTCTTTAAATTGACTTTAGAGAGAGAGGAAAGGAGAGAAAGAGAAAGAAACATCCATTTGTTGTTCCACTTATTCATGTACTCATTGGTTGATTCTTGTACGTACTCTGACTGGGGATCGAATCCCCAACGTTGGTGAATTGGGACACTGCTCTGATGAACTGAGCCACCTGGCCAGGCCTGTATTCCATCCCTTTCCTATAGCACACACTACCTTGCATTGACACTCTCTCTCTCCCTAAGTTATTCTTCATTTGCATTACACAGCATAGTCATCAAAAATATTGGCTCAATTGAATTGTTCTCCTGTAGACATGAATCTAAGAAAGAAGAAGTTGAATGAAAAATATCTGAGAACACAAGCAGACTTCCCTCTTTATCATTGCTTTTCTCTTCTTAAGTCATTTCCATCACTCAGTCTCCTCTCCTCTTCTAACTGGGATGCCCTCCTTTTCTTTTTCCTTGTTAACCATGCTAGTACACCCATAGTAGTTGAGGTATAATGAACATACTAGTTTCAGATTTACAACATAATGATTTAATATTTGTATATATTGCAAAATGATCACCATAATAAGTCTAGTTAACATTTGTCACCATACATAGTTACAAAATATTTTTTCTTGTGATGAGAACTTTTTTGGCATTTTAAAAAATTTTTATTAATTTTTAATTTATTGTGTTTACATGGATTCAAGTGTCCCACTGAATACAACTCCCTCACTCCCACCCCTGTGTCCCTTTTTATATCTCCTTTGTCCCCTTCCCCCTAACTCCCTCCCCCCTTCCCTCTGGGATTTGCTGTCCTGTTATCTATATCTGTGTTGTGTATATATAGTTTCCCTAATACCTTTACCTTCTCTGATCTCATCCCCTTATCCCCCTTTCTTCTGACTGCTGTCCTTCTGGTCCCTGTGACCCTGTCTCTGCCTCTATTCTGTTCCTCAGTTCACTTTGTTCATTAGATTCCACATATATGTGAGATCATATGATATTTTTCTTTCTCTGCCTGGCTTATTTCACTTAGCATAATAATCTCCAGATCCATCCATGCTGTCACAAAAGGTAAGATCTCCATTTTCACAGCTGTGTAGTATTTCATTGTATATAGGTACCACAGCTCTTTTTATTCTTAAAAGCTTTTTTTTTAATTTATGATTTTAATTTGTGTTTACAAAGATTCATGTGTCCCACCAAATATATCTCCCCCCACCCCCTTATTCCCCTCACCCCCCATGCTCCCTTTTCCCAATGCCTTCCCCCCCTTCCCTCCAGGATTTGCTGTCCTGTTCTCTATAATGCTGTGTTATGTATATATAATTTCATTAATCTCTTTCCCTTTTCTGATTCCATCTTCTCTTCTACTTTCCCTCTGACTGCTTTCCCTCTGGTCTCTTTGATCCCTCTTCTGCCTCTGTTCTGTTGCTCAGTTCACATTGTTCATTGGATTCCTCAAATGAGTGAGGTCATAAGGTATTTTTCTTTCTCTGCCTGGCTATTTCACTTAGCATGATAGTTTCCAGGTCCGTCCATGTTGTCACAAAAGGTAAGATTTTCTTCTTCCTTATGGCCATGTAGTATTCCATTGTGTATATGTATCACAGGCTTTTAATCCAATTGTCCATTGATGGACATTTGGGCTGTTTCCAGAACTTGACTATTGTAAACAATGCTGCAATAAACATGGGGGTGTATTTCTACTTTTGAATCAGTGATTTGGTATTCATAGAATATATTCCTAAAAGTTGGATAGCTGTGTCAAAGGGTAGTTCCATTTTTAATTTTTTGAGGAATCTCCATACTGTTTTCCACAGTGGCTACACCAGTCTGCATTCCCACCAGCAGTGCAGGAGGGTTCCCTTTTCTCCACATCTTCGCTAGCACTTATTCTGTGTTGTTTTGTTAATGAGCACCATTCTGACAGGTGTGAGGTGGTATCTCATTGTGGTTTTAATTTGCATTTCTCTAATGATTAGTGATGTTGAGCATTTTTTCATATGCCTATTGGCCATCTGTATGTCCTCTTTAGAGAAGTGTCTATTCATTTCTTTTGCCCATTTTTTGATTGGGTTGTTTATCTTCCTGGTGTTGAGTTTTACAAGTTTTTTTTATAAATTTTGGTTATTAACCCCTTATCAGATGTATTGGTGAATATATTCTCCCATTGTGTGGGTTGTTTTTTATTTTGTTAATGGTGTTTTTAGCTGTGCAAAAGCTTTTTAGTTTCATATAGTTCCATTTGTTCATCCTGTCCTTTATTTCACTTGCCCGTGGAGATAAATCAGCAAATATATTGCTACATGAGATATCAGAGAGTTTACTGCCTATGTTTTCTTCCAAGATGTTTATGGTTTCACAATTACAGTTAAGTCTTTTATCCATTTTGAGTTTACTTTTGTGAGTGGTATAAGTTGGTGATCAGTTTCATTTTTTTGCAAGTACCTACCTGTCCAATTTTCCCAACACCATTTGTTAAAGAGGTTGTCATTACTCCATTGTATGCTCTTACCTCCTTTGTCAAATATCAATTGTCCATATAGATGTGGATTTATTCCTGAGTTCTCTGTTCTGTTCCATTGATCTGTGTGCCTGTTCTTATGCCAGTACCAAGCTCTTTTGAGTACAATGGCCCTGTAATATAACTTGATATCAGGAAGTGTGATACCCCCCCACACACACTTTACTGTTCTTTTTCAGGATAACTGAGGCTATTCGTGTTCTTTTTTGGTCTCATATAAAATTTTGGAATATGTGTTCTATATCTTTGAAGTATGTCATTGGTATTTTCATAGAAACTGCATTGAATTATAGATTGCTTTGGGTAATATAGACATTTTAATGTTGTTTATTTTTCCTATCTATGAGCATGATATATGCTTCCACTTGTTTGTATCTTCCTTGATTTCCTTTATCAATATTTTATAATTCTCTGAGTACAAGTCTTTAACCTCTTTGGTTAAATTTACTCCTAGGTATTTTATATTTTGTTGTACTAGTGAAGGGGACTGTTTTTCTTAATTTCTCTTTCAGACAGTTCATTGTTGGTGTACAAAAATGCCACTGATTTATGAATATTGATTTTATATCCTGCCACTTTGCTGAATTCATTTATCAGGTCCAGTAGTTTTTTGACTGAGACTTTAGGGTTTTCTATGTACAGTATCATATCATCAGCAAATAGTGATAGTTTTACTTCTTCTTTTCCAATTTGGATGCCTTTTATCTCTTCTTCTTGTCTGATTGCTGTGGCTAGGACTTCCAGAACTATGTTGAATAAGACTGGTGAAAGGAGGCACCCCTGCCTTGTTCCTGACCTTAAGGGGATTTCTTTTAATTATTGCCCATTGAGTATGATGTTGGCTGTGGGTTTTTCATAGATGGCCTTTATCCTGTTGAGGTATGTTCCCTGTATTCCCACTTTGCTGTGAGTTTTGATCATAAATGGGTGCTGGATTTTATCAAATGCTTTTTCTGCATCTACTGATATTATCATGTGATTTTTATCTTTTCTTTTGTTTATGTGTTGAATCTGATGAGAACTTCTTAAAGATGTATTCTTTTAGTAATTTAGCAGCTTATTTTTGGTTGTTTTTTTTAAGTTCCTGCATATCATCTCCATAAGGACTTAACTCTTTCCTGTATTCCACTTACAGGATAAGTCAAGCTGTGGTGGAATATTCTGTAGTAATTTGATGATTAGCACCAGAAAGTAGCACTTGAATATTTAGGGAAGTTTGCTCCTGACTGACCAAATAGGATTAAGGCAGCTTAAAAATGAAATTTCATTTGTATTTCCTTTTTCTTTCAGACACCTGCCCCTAGTGCTTATTTTGTCTAGGAAAAAACAAACAAAACATGATTTGCTACAGGAAAGAACAAATCACTTAGATTATGTTTCGTATACTTTATTTTTGAAAGTTTAGAATTTCTTTTTTTTTTTTTTAATTAATTAATTTATTTTTTAATTTTTTAATTTTATTTTTTTAATGGGGTGACATCAATAAATCAGGATACATATATTCAAAGATAACAAGTCCAGGTTATCTTGTCGTTCAATTATGTTGCATACCCATCACCCAAAGTCAGATTGTCCTCTGTCACCTATCTTGTTTTCTATGTGCCCCTCCCCCTCCCCCTTTCCCTCTCCCATTCCCCCCTCCCCCCCGTAACCACCACACTCTTATCAATGTCTCTTAGTTTCACTTTTATGTCCCACCTACGTATGGAATAATGCAGTTCCTGGTTTTTTCTGATTTACTTATTTCGCTTCGTATCATGTTATCAAGATCCCACCATTTTGCTGTAAATGTTCCGATGTCATCATTTCTTATGGCTGAGTAGTATTCCATAGTGTATATGTGCCACATCTTCTTTATCCAGTCATCTATTGACGGGCTTTTTGGTTGTTTCCATGTCCTGGCCACTGTAAACAATGCTGCAATAAACATGGGGCTGCATGTGTCTTTACGTATCAATGTTTCTGAGTTTTGGGGGTATATACCCAGTAGAGGGATTGCTGGGTCATAAGGTAGTTCTATTTTCAGTTTTTTGAGGAACCACCATACTTTCTTCCATAATGGTTGTACTACTTTACATTCCCACCAACAGTGTATGAGGGTTCCTTTTTCTCCACAGCCTCTCTAACATTTGCTATTACCTGTTTTGCTAATAATAGCTAATCGAACAGGTGTGAGGTGGTATCTCATTGCCGTTTTAATTTGCATTTCTCTAATAGCTAAAGAAGATGAGAATCTTTTCATATATCTGTTGGCCATTTGTATTTCTTCCTGGGAGAAGTGTCTGTTCATATCCTCTTCCCATTTTTTTATTGGATTGTTTGTTTGTTTGTTGTTGAGTTTTATGAGTTCTTTGTATATTTTGGATATTAGGCCCTTATCTGAGCTGTTGTTTGAAAATATCATTTCCCATTTAGTTGACTTTCTGTTTATTTTGTTATCAGTTTCTCTTGCTGAGCAAAAACTTCTTAGTCTGATGTAGTCCCATTCATTAATTTTTGCCTTCACTTCTCTTGCCTGTGGAGTCAAATTCATAAAATGCTCTTTAAAACCCAGGTCCATGAGTTGAGTACCTATGTCTTCTTCTATGTACTTAATTGTTTCAGGTCTTATGTTTAGATCTTTGATCCATTTTGAGTTAATTTTTGTACAGGGGGAGAGACTGTAGTCCAGTTTCATTCTTTTGCATGTGGCTTTCCAGTTTTCCCAGCACCATTTATTGAAGAGGCTTTCTTTTCTCCATTGTGTGTTGTTGGCCCCTTTATCAAAAATTATTTGACTATATATATGTGGTTTTATTTCTGGACTTTCTATTCTGTTCCATTGGTCTGAGTGTCTATTTTTCTGCCAATACCATGCTGTTTTGATTGTCATGGCCCTACAATATAGTTTGAAGTCAGGTATTGTAATGCCCCGAGCTTCATTCTTTTTCTTTAGGATTGCTTTGGTCATTCGGGTTTTTTTTTTTTTTTTTCTTTCATTTTTCTGAAGCTGGAAACAGGGAGAGACAGTCAGACAGACTCCCGCATGCGCCCGACCGGGATCCACCCGGCACGCCCACCAGGGGGCGACGCTCTGCCCACCAGGGGGTGATGCTCTGCCCATCCTGGGCGTCGCCATATTGCGACCAGAGCCACTCTAGCGCCTGAGGCAGAGGCCACAGAGCCATCCCCAGCGCCTGGGCCATCTTTGCTCCAATGGAGCCTCAGCTGCGGGAGGGGAAGAGAGACACAGAGAGGAAAGCGTGGCGGAGGGGTGGAGAAGCAAATGGGCGCTTCTCCTGTGTGCCCTGGCCAGGAATCGAACCCGGGTCCTCCGCACGGTAGGCCGACGCTCTACCGCTGAGCCAACCGGCCAGGGCCTATTCGGGGTTTTTTATAGTTCCATATAAATCTGATGATTTTTTGCTCTATTTCTTTAAAAAACGTCATTGGAAGTTTGATGGGAATTGCATTAAATTTGTATATTGCTTTGGGTAATATAGCCATCTTGATTATATTTATCCTTCTTAGCCAAGAACAAGGTATATTCTTCCATCTCATTATATCTTTTTCGATTTCCCTTAACAATGGTTTATAGTTTTCATTATATAAGTCCTTTACATTCTTTGTTATGTTTATTCCTAAGGATTTTATTTTTTTTGTTGCAATCGTGAAGGGGATTATTCTTTTGAGTTCCTTCTCAGTTGTTTCATTGTTGGCATATAGAAAGGCTATTGACTTCTGTATGTTAATTTTGTATCCTGCGACCTTACTGTATTGGCTTATTGTTTCTAGTAGTCTTTTTGTGGATTCTTTGGGGTTTTCGATGTATAGGATCATATCATCTGCAAAAAGTGATACCTTTACTTCTTCTTTTGCAATATGGATGCCTTTTATTTCTATGTCTTGTCTGATTGCTCTGGCTAGAACCTCTAGTACCACATTAAATAAGAATGGAGAGAGTGGACAACCCTGTCTTGTTCCTGATTTAAGGGGGAAAGCCTTCAGTTTAGTGCCATTTAATATGATGTTAGCTGATCGTTTATCATATATGGCCTTTATCATGTTGAGATATTTTCCTTCTATACCCATTTTGTTGAGAGTCTTAAACATAAAATTGTGTTGTATTTTATCAAAAGCCTTTTCTGCATCTATTGATAAGATCATGTGGTTTTTGTTCTTTGTTTTGTTGATATGGTGTATTACGTTAACCGTTTTACGTATGTTGAACCATCCTTGAGATTCTGGGATGAATCCCACTTGATCATGATGTATTATTTTTTTAATATGTTGTTGTATTCGATTTGCTAGTATTTTGTTTAGTATTTTAGCATCTGTATTCATTAGAGATATTGGTCTGTAGTTTTCTTTTTTTGTGCCATCCTTGCCTGGTTTTGGTATGAGGGTTATGTTGGCCTCATAAAATGTGTTTGGAAGTATTGCTTCTTCTTCAATTTTTTGGAAGACTTTGAGTAGAATAGGAACCAAGTCTTCTTTGAATGTTTGATAAAATTCGCTGGTATAGCCATCAGGACCTGGACTTTTATTTTTGGGGAGGTTTTTAATGGTTTTTTCTATTTCTTCTCTACTGATAGGTCTGTTTAGGCTTTCTGCTTCTTCTTGACTCAGTCTAGGAAGGTTGTATTGTTCTAGGAATTTACCCATTTCTTCTAGGTTGTTGAGTTTAGTGGCATAAAGTTTTTCATAGTATTCTACAATAATTCTTTGTATATCTACGGTGTCCGTGGTGATTTCTCCTCTTTCATTTTGGATTTTGTTTATATGAGTTCTTTCTCTTTTTTCCTTGGTAAGTCTTGCCAAGGGATTGTCAATTTTGTTGATCTTTTCAAAGAACCAGCTCCTTGTTCTATTAATTTTTTCTATAGTTTTTCTGTTCTCTAATTCATTTATTTCTGCTCTGATTTTTATTATCTCCTTTCTTCGGCTGGTTTTGGGTTTTCTTTGTTCTTCTTTTTCTGGTTCCTTAAGGTGGGAAGTTAAGTGGTTCACTTGGGCTCTCTCTTGTTTGTTCATATATGCCTGAAGTGATATGAACTTCCCTCTTATCACTGCTTTTGCTGCATCCCATAGATTCTGATATGTCGTATTGTCATTTTCATTAGTCTGTATATATCTTTTGATCTCTGCACTTATTTCTTCTTTGACCCATTCATTTTTTAAAAGTATGTTGTTTAGTTTCCACATTTTTGTGGCATTTTTTTCCTCTTTTTTGCAGTTGAATTCTAGTTTCAAGGCTTTATGATCAGAAAATATGCTTGGCACAACTTTAATTTTTCTGAATTTGCTGATGTTGTTTTTGTGGCCCAACATATAGTCAATTCTTGAGAATTATCCATGTACACTGGAGAAAAATGTATACTCAGTCACTTTGGGATGAAATGTCCTGTAGATGTCTATCATATCCAGGTGCTCTAGTGTTTTGTTTAAGGCCACTATGTCTTTGTTGATTCTCTGTTTGGATGACCGATCTAGAGCCATCAGCGGTGTATTGAGGTCTCCAAGTATGATTGTATTTTTGTCAGTTTTTGTTTTAAGATCAATAAGTAGCTGTCTTATATATTTTGGTGCTCCTTGGTTTGGTGCATATATATTAAGAATTGTTATGTCTTCTTGATTCAGTGTCCCCTTAGCCATTATGAAATGGCCATTTTTGTCTCTGAGTACTTTTGCTGTCTTGTAGTCAGCATTATCCGATATGAGTATTGCTACACCTGCTTTTTTTTGGATGTTATTTGCTTGGAGTATTGTTTTCCAGCCTTTCACTTTGAATTTGTTTTTATCCTTGTTACTTAAATGAGTTTCCTGTAGGCAGCATACAGTTGGATTTTCTTTTTTAATCCATTCTGCTACTCTGTGCCTTTTTATTGGTGAGTTTAATCTGTTTACATTTAGTGTAATTATTGACACTTGTGAGTTCCCTATTGCCATTTTATATCTTGCTTTCTGTTAGTTTTGTGTCTTGTTTGATCCTTCTCTTTCATTTTTCTATCCTTTGTTTTTATTTGGTTGTATTCCATACATCTTTCCTCTGTTGCTATCTCTTTTATCTCATGTGCTTCTGTGGTGGTTTTTTCAATGGTGGTTATCTTTGAGTAATGAAAAGGGTCCCTACCCTGTTCATTGTAGTGAACTACTTTGTGAGTACTTTTGCACTCCATCGTCCTTTGCTACTGTTAATCTCCATCTTCTCCCCCCCCCCCTTTTTTTTGTTGTTGTCACAGTTTAAATTTGGTTTTATTGTGTTCTTCTTGGAGCTTTTACTTGTGGCTCTGTTTTTTTTTTTTTTTTTTTTTTTGTTCTTTGTATCTGATTGGAGAACCCCCTTTAGTAATTCCTGGAGTGGGGGTTTTCTGATGATAAATTCCCTCATCTTTTCTGTGTCTGTGAATGTTTTTATTTCTCCTTCATATTTGAAGGATAGCTTTGATGGGTATAGTATTCGTGGCTGAAAGTTCCTCTCTTTCAGGACCTTAAATATTGGGGTTCACTCTCTTCTAGCTTGTAGAGTTTCTGCTGAGAAATCTGATGATAATCTAATGGGCCTTCCTTTATATGTTGTATTCTTCTTTTCCCTGGCTGCCTTGAGAATTTTTTCTTTGCTCTTGGTTTGTGTCAATTTCATTATGATATGCCTTGGAGTAGGTTTGTTGGGGTTAAGAAAACTCGGAGTTCTGTTTGCTTCTTGAACTTGAGGCTTTAGTTCTTTCCACAGGCTTGGGAAGTTCTCATCTATTATTTGTTTAAGTATGTTCTCCATTCCATTTTCTCTCTCTTCTCCCTCTGATATACCTATTATTCTTATGTTATTCTTTTTGATGGAGTCAGATAATTCTTGTAGAGCTATCTCATTTTTTTTAATTTTTGAGTCTCTTTTTTCTTCTCTCTGTTGTGCCTCAAGTTGCTTGTCTTCTATTTCACTAATCCTCTCTTCTATCTGACCTGTTCTATTAGCTAAGCTTGTTACTTCATTTTTCAGCTCGTGAATTGAGTTTTTCATCTTTGTTTGATTTGTTTTTATAGTTTCAATTTCCTTGGACATATATTCTTTGTGTTCATTGAGTTGTTTTCTGAGCTCCTTAAATTGCCTTTCTGTGTTTTCTTGTATATCTCGGAGGATTTTTAGGATTTCTATTTTGAATTCTCTGTCATTTAGCTCCAAGGTTTCCAATATATTAAATTTTTTCTCCATAGATTTTTCCTCATCTAGCTGTGTTACCTCTCTTTCTTTTGTATCCATGATATTTGATTTTCTCTTCCTTAATGGCATCTGAGGGTGGTTTTGTTGATAGTATTAATGAGATTTAATAAAGAATAAAAAGTTAAAAAAAATAAAAAAATAAAAATCGAAGAGTTGTTTTTTTTTAAAAAATTAATAATGAAATAAAGAAAAATAAAATAAAATAAAAATTTTAAAAAAAGGAAATTATTCCCTCCCTCCTTTTTTCCTCTCTTCTCCTCTCCCCTCTTTCTTGAGAAAATCTTGTGGTGAACTCTGAATTATAACAAACAATGCCTGTGATGGAGGGCCTGAATTGGGGAAAAGTAATAAAGGGGCAAATAAAAGAAAAAAAAAAGGAAAAAAAAGGGGGGTATGGACCCACAAAAAGCAAATAAGGAAAAATTTTGGGTCAAGAATAAAATGATTTGCTTTTAGGTGTTGGTTGTCTACGAGTTATAATGAGAGGAATAAGAGGAAAACAGAAAAATGGGGGGACAAATTAAAAAATTACTATTGTATTTAGTGGAACAAGAACTAGATAAAATGGAGAGCCACGATGGGAGCACTGCTAGTGAGTTAAAAAGGTGAAGGAAAAAACCCCCAAAATGCCACAAACATAAGTTTGAGTCCCAGATAAGATAATTTGTTTGTTATTGAGGTTTGAATGAGAGGAGATGTAAAGGAGAAAGGAAGAAACTAATATAGAGGGAGAAAAGAAAGAGAGAGAGAGAAAAAGAGAGGGAACCACTAAAAGAAGAAAAAAGAAAGGAGAGAGAGAGAGAGAGAGAGTTAAGGGTTTTGGAGTGCAACCCTCATAGAGAGAAAGGAAGAGGAGAGAAAAGATAATGGGAGATGTAACACTTACGGGTAGTGTAGTTCAAGGAGAGGAGAGAGTAAGACCGGCAGAGAGTTAATCGGCCAAATTCGAGGAGGAAAAAAAGTATCAAGAATGAAGATAAGAGAAACAAACGAACAAATATAATAAAATGGGATAGGTTATAAAGTCTGCAGATTATTCTTGATTTTGAGAGGTTATCTTCTTGCTTTTTCTTTTCTCTCCCTCTTCCTGGTTGGTGACTCTGTACCCCGGGTTCTGCCCCTTTGGCATGCTCAGGTAGAGGTTTGCAGTTGATAAGTCTCTATGGTAATGTCATGTATTGTGCTTTACATGACAAATCTCTCGTTGGCAGTCGAGGCTCATTAGCATTTATAGGCTCCGACAGTGAGAGAGTCCGTGTTCCTGGAGCCTTTCTCCTAGTCTTTCCTTCCTCAATTAGTAGCCTGATAATCCAGCTATGTGGTTGCTGCTGCCTCTGCCTGGATAGTAAGAGGCTCAAAGAGCTGGCAACTTCCCACTCTATTTCCACTCAGCACAGGGCTCTGGGTAAGGCTCAGTCAGTCAGAGCTGCTAGCATAATCAGGCGGGGTTTCCGCCCACTCAAAGACCTCTGGCTCTGCCACTCTGTCCAGTAACACAGGCGGGCGCCCACTTCCGGGGCGCTTGGAGGAAACTCTCACTCACTGTCTGCGCGCGCAGACCAGGATATCCGGCCAGCAGTCTCACGCTCTGAGTGAAACCCCCAACCGCATGGAAAAGTTGCAGGGTTGGAATTGGCTCTCGCTCCGTCCCCATGCGCGGCTTTTGCAAGGCACTGGGGCGGCCTGAGATTCCGCTTTGGCCCACACAAAGGCCCCTGATTCTGCCCCTTTGTGCGATAACACGGGCGTGCACTGCCGAGTCACTCAGAAGAATCTCTCACTCCCTATCTGCGCGCGCAGACCAGGATATGAGGCTGGCCGCTTTTCCCTCTGAGTGAAACCCCCACCAGCACAGAAAATTTCCACCATTGGAATTAGTTCTCGCTCCCTCCTGTGCGCGGCTTTCCCAGGGTGCTGGGGCTGCCCAGAGATTCTGCTTTCGGCCCACAGAAAGGCCTCTTACTCTGCCTCTCTGTGGGGTAACACGGGCACCCACTCCCGGGGCTTAGGAAGAAATCTCTTGCCCACTAACTGCGCACCGACCAGGAGATCGGGTAAAATGGCTGCCCCGCTTGTCTTTCTTTGTTTGGGTTTGGCGCGAGTGTTAGCTTGTATTGCCCAGGTTGCCACAGGATCAGTTTTTCCTCGGCTTGGATCTCCATGCCACAGCCTGGTTCGGCCGTTTGTGCCGCGGCCTGGATCTATTCACCCCCTTTGCCCGCCTCAGTTTCTATATTCACAGTTACCAGAGAAAGCCGCATTGTTTAGGTTAGTAAGGAAGGCGGAGCATTTCTTACTCCCTATTTCCTTCGGGGTTTGGTTATATATTTAGCCAATTTTTCACTCAACCATACCTTCGGGTGTATTGCGAAGCATCTGGAGGCTCCAAGTATAGGTTTTTCTGTTTCTGGTTGAAGATCTTGTTGAGTTTTGGAGGAGATTTATCGATATTGCTTCCTACCCCGCCATTACTCTGACGTCATCGCCTAGAATTTCTTAATGAAAAACTGTTTCTTGAATTGAAAACGTGTTGTACAATTTGATTGTAGAACTGCAACATCTTCCATTGTACTCTCTACTCAATGAAGCTGGATACTACCGAAGCTTGTGGAAATGTCTACTTTGTCTACTCCCGTGGATCTTAGCCAAATGAAAGCCACTGGCATTTTATAGGCCAAGACATGGCGGAGAGCAAGTTCACAAGGAACGGTCACAGTGGCTCCACTTGCAGCCTTACTCAAGAAGATGAATTGGCCACCTGACTATGTGATGTCTCATTTTTTTCTTCTCTTACTGGGGCCATTTTCTGAGTCCAGGTAAACATTTATGTCACCTCCCAACCATCTGTTTCCTGATCCTATTTTAGAAAACTTGTCTCTTTCATGATTAGAAATAAAGGCTTTATCTCCAAGAATTTTCTCTCTTGGTACTTTTTTTAAAAAGTGTCATTGTTGCTTTTTTTCTGAATAAGGAGATTATAGAAAGCACATATAAAATACCCTGAGTTGTCCACAGATTACCTTCTACTTTCTTGTTTTTCTAAAAAGGATTCTGACTTTTTTTCAAGCACTCACTCCCTGCCTCCAAAGCCCTGTGTCTGGGCTCTGTGACTGCCTGCCCAGCACAGGGGCAGGTCTAATGCATTTAGGGTTGACTGCCCTGCTCACACTGGCTGAGGTGTGAGAAGGTGAGCACGTGTTCGTGAGACCTAGGGAGACTTCACAGGAGAGTGTGTGGGAAGCTTCCTCACTCTGGGAAAGAGAGTCACAGCTGCCTTTCTTCTCCCTTGGGACATTTTCACAGGTGTATGACATTCCTAGACATTTCTCTTCATATTTTCCCAGGGATAAAAACACAACCAAGGAGGGCAGAGGCCAGGGGTGAAAATGACCTGCTCTTCAGAACACAAGTAAGCTGCTGGCCCAGTCATCAGCCCAATGTCTGTGTTTAATACTCACAAGAGAAAATTCATTTTCTTACTATTCAAAATACAAACCTTGTTGGTGTGTTCTTAGCAGTTGAAAATTTCTTGATTGATGCAAAAGTGCACAACAGTCAAGCCTTAAAGAAATACATGAAGACCCCATGGTCATCTTCCTCATTTTCTTGATCACCAGTGTCCAACCTAACGTCTGACTTCAGCCAAGAGAGAAGAATCTCTTGAAGGCTTGAAGGTTCCCAGCCCCTCTTTAATAGTGTCAGTCCATCCTGCTACCCTTGCCCCCAATATCTACTAGTAAGAGTTACTGTTTTAACAGGGAAAGCAATAGTGAGCAAAGCCTCTGCGCTCTGAGATGGAAGGGCAGGTGGAAATGGCACAATTGAAAACCAGCATCACCTGCTGCTGGGCACCTGCAGGCAAACTCGGGAGCAACCATATGCTGACAAACTTCTTCCTGCAAGGCTACCAAGTGAGCATTTTATATCCCGATGAACAAATACTGTCTTTTGTTTAACACATGTATTCGACACATCTTTGCTGCGGGCACACAATATCATCATAACCCTGGTGGGAGAGAGATTTGTCACACTTCTGCAAGCACATAGTTTTCAGTGCGGGGTGAAAAGAAAAGAAGATGGGGCCCTGCACTGAACACAGGGAGCATCACAGAGGCAGTGTAGATCACAACACCCACCACCCTCTCTCCAATATGGCACTAGGTCTGGGGGAGGCACAGTATTTCCCATGCAGTGCTAACCAGAGGTGCCCACCAGAGCCCCAGTGCTCTTTATTAGGTTGCTTCTGCTGCTGATCCTCTTGGATGCTGACACATGGGCATCCCTCTACCCTAATGACATCATCCCATTTTAGCGCTGTGGACTTGTGTCATGAAGCTGCTGATACCTGGAGAAACACTATACTGTAGCCTTTATCTAGAATGTGACTTCCCTAGGCTTCTCTGACATAGTCCATAGCTGCAACCCTCAGCAATGGCCAAAGACTGGTAGAGGCCCCTCATGTCTGCTCAACCCTGAGCCCCTGCTAGAACAAAAGCCCTTCAGGAGAACTTGGCTCCCAACCTGGGCCCACTACTGCTTCTATTCACTGAAAACCCTTTTCTTTAAGGCTACCCAGTAATCACAGGCATGGATGAGAAAAATCCTGAGAGTCATCACAGCCATTCTTCTTTATACTATGAAATTCCATGCCTTTGCTAAGCTCAAGGTATTGAGCTAATTGTTACTATGTCATTTGACTTTCACAACTGCTCTCTGTGGTAGGTAATATACTGCTCACAAAAATTAGGGGATCAAGGAACATGCAGATACTCCAGTACTTTCAGCCTTTTGTCTAGTGCATTTTTGCCAGTGAAATAAAAGTTGGTTTTGCATCTCATTTGCACAATCAAACAATTTCTTTGACTTGTTGTTTGCGTTTCTAATGTTCTTGTTTAATAAAAAAAAATCAAATGCTTCTTTTTTATTGCTTCATATTCATTTTAAAATATCCCCTAATTTTTGTGAGCAGTATATTATTTTGTCCATATTAGAGATGACAAAACTGAAGTACAATGAAAGTAATAATTTTCTTACAATTTTATAGTCTCTTTCCTGGTCCTAAAGGAACATAAAGCAAACAAAATTTGGTGGGTAATCTTATTGCTGTATCATAGGGAGAGTTTCATTGCCATGCAATTTTTCAGGTATTGGATTGAGAGGAATGGAGAAGACAATGTGAAATTTGGAAAATTTAAAAATCTGCCTAGCTTGTAGCCTTGCCTCTAATGAACTCTCAGTCTAATCAGGGCCAGAGTATTTAAACAGGAAATAGTTAATAACAATATCAAGTGATGTGTTCTACAGCTAAATGCATGATCATACAAGGTGATTTATAAGAGGATGTCTACATGTAAAAAGTGCCTGTACTTCATTTTTGAATGAATGGACCCAAGAGGAGGCATCTAGACACATTAACTAAAGTGACTCCATTCTGTATTGTCAGAATAAGCAATGTCTAGGAGTCTGGATAAATAATGTTTGAAATGGATTGGCACCAGAAGACCCTGGACATCTCAGGATTCATTTTCTAAGGATGCATTTCCCATATTTCTCAAAAGTGACAGAGATAAATAACAGAAGATAGTTGCACAGCCTAGAAGCACAAAATCAAATACATATTTTCTCCTCCATGATCCCCAGCTGGTGCTCCACTCTCCACAATGCTGGGATGCCCTCTCTTCTCATCTCTATCTGTTGAAATTCATCCCATCCAGCTCCAACAACAAGTCTAATAAGTCTATCCTAGTCCTCATTTCAACATGACCTCTTTCTCCTCTGAAAGTTTCTTATCCTTTGTGCTTTTCAAATGGATTTTATCTTTTCTATTTTGTGTTAGAGTTATTTGCTCATGTTCCACTATATAAGTTAAAAGTATCAAATCTCCTTTTCCCAGCTTCCTTTGCAGCTAGGGCTCTGGCATGTTACATAGGCCCAGCCAATAAGATGTCCTTTCCCCAGATTTTGAGTCAAGAATTAGTGACATAAGCCCTGGCCGGTTGGCTCAGTGGTAGAGCATCGGCCTGGCGTGCAGGAGTCCCGGGTTCGATTCCCAGCCAGGGCACAGGAGAAGCGCCCACCTGCTTCTCCACCCCTCCCCCTCTCCTTCCTCTCTGTCTCTCTCTTCCCCTCCATTGAATCTTCCCCTTCCTCTCCAAGGCTCCATTGAAGCAAAGTTGGCCCTGGGCACTGAGGATGGCTCTATGGCCTCTGCCTCAGGCGCTGGAATGGCTCTGGTTGCAACAGAGTGACGACCCAGATGGGCAGAGCGTCGCCCCCTGGTGGGAGTGCCGGGTGGATCCTGGTTCTGCGCATGCAGGAGTCTGTCTGACTGCCTCCCCGTTTCCATCTTCAGAAAAAAAAAAAAAAGAATTAGTGACATAAAGAAGCAGGACTAGCAGAAAATTCACTCTGGGGGTTAGAGAGTGGTAGTGGAAGCAGCAGCAACATTGATTTCCAGGGACAGAATCTTCAGGGGTGATGAGGAGGGCATGGAACCAGTGACGCTGACAGGGTACACTGCAGGTTCTGTGGCCAGCAGCAGTGGCTGTAGCATACTGATGGTTGTATTCTCAGTTTTGTGGTGTGTTTTGCTCTAGCACAGGCTGCCTGTAACTTCCATGTCCCTTCCAACTCCCAGAGCACTAGTCTTCTACTGATTGAAAACTTCCCAGTGCTGCTCCAAGAAATTTACCAACTGATTAAATCAGCCAGAGTTAGCTTCTGTGACTTTTTAATAAGAACCTTGGCAGGTACATTCCCTTAAGTGAATTGTTTCTTTGATCTTCTCTTATTAAAGAAGGAGGTTGTTAAATATTACCGTATGTATGATAACTTCCATAACCACAAGGACTACTGCCGGGCCAATCGCCTGGTTGTTTGGACAAGAAGAGGATGTTCCTTGGAATCAATATACCCATGCATCTACATTATACCTAGCTTGTCTCATGTTTGTGTTGTCTCTACATCTAAAAAAATGGGGAAAATGGTCAAATGATTGTCAAGCCAGCTACTATGATTACTCTCTAGTTAGCTGTTGGAGAAGGAAGTATGTCATCTTCCTCACTCTTAACCATTCAAAGTTTGATAATATGAGTGATTTTTTTCTCTTTAACAAGACCGCTCTTAAATCTCTTGATACCACTGACTTTGTGTATTATGGCAAGACATCTACAGTAGTTTGTTAAAAGGACAAATGTCGTACCTCACTACTGTTTACGCTGATAACTTTTTCCTGTGCTACATATATGATAGTATAGCTTGACATTTATATCATGATTCTTCATGTTTTAACCTACGTTATCTGTCCTGATTCTTAAAACAAGTCTATGAAGTCGTAATTTGTAAGCCACAGGCCCAGAAGTCATTGCATTCTTGCTTTTTTTTTTTTTTTTGAAAAGTGTATTTTTAGATTTAGTGATTAGCACCAAGTCACCCAAACTAGTTAGTGAAAAGCCAGAACTAGACTGTGCTCTCTTGACCCCTAGAAAGTTGCTCTATCGGTCTTAAAGGATTGAAATGAGCTCATCAGTCAATCAATGTGTCAGCCAAGTATTTTTTTAAGCCTCTGCAGGGTCCTTAACATTGTCCTAACCCCTGCCACTTGAGATACAGAAAAAACATTTAACATGGTCACTGCCTCCAAATATCTTCCTCTTCAAATTATCCCCAGTGTAAAGAGCCCAAGCAGGACATAAAGTGGGGAGAAGAGGAAGAGAAAGAAGTGAACACAATTTCTCATTTCTACAGAAAAATTAAGGCAGGTCCCTTTCACAGCCTGAAGGGTGTAACACAATAAACCTTAACAGCCACAGTAGAAGGAGCCCACACTGAGCAGAATCACGAATTTGGAAAGATCTTTTTCCATCACCTTTCTTTTATGATTATCTTCTCCTTTGATAGTATTTTTGGCCTCATCTTCCCTCATTTTTGTGCTTAATTCTCTCTTGGAGTTCCCTTTCCAACGGACCTTGGGAAACTGTTCTCCAAGCTTATTTACAGTGAGTTGTTAATGATTGATAATGGTGTAATATGCTACCTGTCCCAGCAGGGCCTTCAAACTCTTAATGAAGAAGATGAATTACATGGGACCACAAGGCATCTTGTTAGCTAATGAAAGGAATAAGTCAGGGGCAGAGGCTTTTTCATCGGCTTTTAAATTAATACTGCTATGCTCAGGGTCAACTTTTTTTAGTGTTTATTTTCTTCACTCGTATGGAAAGATCTATTACGTTGCAGATATATTTCAGTTTCCTCTTGGAAAAATGGGAAAGATTACCTTGCAGACTAAATTAAGATAATGTTGAAATAATACTAGTGCTAGTAACGAAGACTAGGTAACAGTATAATGGGGTGAAAAGAATAGCTGGAGGGTATAGTAAGTGGAACGGTGGCCTTTCCTCCAAAAGACACATCCCTGTCCTCAACCCTAGAACCTGGAAATGTGGCCTTATTTAGAAAAAAAAAAAAAAAAAAAAAAAGGTCTTTTCAGGTGGCATCAAGTCTAGGTGATTTAGGTGGGCCCTAAATCTGATGACTGGCATCCTCATAAAGGACACCCAGAAGCAGGACAGAGCAGAAGGAAGCTCACGGGAAGCAGGGCAGAGACAGCAGCCAGGTAGCCACAAGCCAAAGAAGGCCGGGCACAAGGACAGACTGTCCGAGGCCAGACGGTTCTGTCTCCTGGATTCCTCGGAGGGGGCACAGCTCTGCTGACATCTGTATTCTGGACTTCCGGCCTCCAAGGCTCAGCAAGAATAAGATTCTCTTGTTTTAAGCCACCAAGCCCATGGTCATTGACGATGGCAGCCTAGGAGACAGGGACAGAGCAGAAGTCTGGAGTCAGGCGCTCCCATCTGCCTCTGCTTCCTCAAGGCATGGGGGCTTTGGCTCTGTGACTTCTAACACTTCCGCCAGCCTCAGACTTCTCAACTCCGGGGTAGGTCTTCCTCATAGACAAAGTTTTCTTCTAGCCATAACAATTCTCATATGCTCCTCGTGCAATGTTTTATATTTTAGTAAGTCCTTTCTCATAACTGCTCTGTGAAGAACACAAGGCTTTAGAGATAAGGGCATTGGGGACAGAGAAATTCATCATCGCATTTCATTGTTTATCTACAACCTTTCTTAGCATCTCTGTGCTGTGTGGCACTTCCTTGTGTACAAGGGCCACAGGGAAAAGGTCACTTGACCAAAGTTGCTAGCTGGCATAGAAGAGACTCATTAGTTACCCCCAGCAATACCTCTTCTCTTACTTTCTGGAAGGCACGTGGCAGTGGAAATTAGAAGTCACAATTTCTGGTGCCTGATGCAGCCATGTGTGCCCACCTGACCCTTTGTAGGCAACCGGCAGTAAAAAGAGGTGAATATCTCCAGAGGAGAAAGAAAGGTCCTTCTTCAACCTTTTTCTGAATTCATAGTTTTTCCTTATCAAATATAATGCCATCAACTATGCCCAAACTCTGCCAGCAAATCACCATCCTTTGATGATAATCAACATATTTGCTCTAAAACATGAAGAGATTCATTTAAGCTTAGTGTGTCTGTTGACCACACATCATACAGTAAAGATGAACGTAAGTAGCCAACATGTCACTCTCCTCTTGGCATATACATTTGTTTCTTCAACCACTCATGGACTGTAAGGATACTGGTTATATACGGTCCTTAAAAATTTCAATGATCTTAGAGGAAAAAATCTCAGGTGACCAACCAAAAGCTTTTTCTCTATCAATGTGTAATAGACATCCCCCTCACCTCTGGTCTTGGACATATCTCCAGATTTCTGTTAAAGAAGAAGCTGACTTGATATGCAGAACTCCCTTATCTAAAAACAGCAGGGACTGTGAGCCCCATTACACAACAAAGATGCTTGCACCTGAAAGTGTGAGTCATTTCCTTTAGGTTAGTGTTTGAGTGAAACAGCTGAAGCTCGTTCTACGTTAAACAGATATGTGTGCTTGTACACTCTGCACCAAGAGTAAGATGTTTTGCTATGGAGAGGTAGAAAAAATTAGAGTGTTGGAGGTGCTGTGAGGCATTGAGAGAAAAGAAACACTAGTTCCTGTTCTATGCCAAGTGTTTTAGATATAGATAGATAGACATTTTATTTAATTTATTTAATGATTGCAATAGAGAGAGATATTATTTCAAATAGCAACCGTATAAGATACTACTGTTTCCACTTTCACAGTTGAGGAAAATAAGACTTTCTAAATTACATTCATAACTAGCATTTTTTAACATGGGCATTGTAGTAGATACTATTTTCTAATTGATTGCTTTTAAAAATCAACAGTAAAATTATGTGGAAAGTATTGCTATTCCCATTTTATGAAGGAGGAAACTAAGATTTAGAAGGACTATGAGATTTTCTTGAAGCAAAGTCTTTTACTATTACTTTTTTAATATTTGACCTATCATTTTCTTTAGTTTTTCCTAAAATTTCATTTAGATTAATATATTATTTTATGTATTGATTCAATTTATCTGTTATATTTTCTCTTATTTTCTTCACTTATTTAGCTCTAAGTTCTGGAAAATTTCTTTAATTTTATTTTTCAGACTCCTTAATGAACTATTTATATTGTCATTGATGATTTTTATTTCCCAAGATCTTAGATAGTCTCTGATGGGTTTTTTTCTTAATAAGATTCTCTTCTTGTTTTATGGTTATAATATATATTTGAATCTCTCTATGGATATTAGAATTTTAAAATTCTCTCTCTCCTGAATTATTTGTGACCTATAGAATTATTTGCTCTAATTCACTTTGGACTTTCTCTTTCATGATGTTGGTTTTCCTAGAATTTTCTTCATCTGTTCTTTTTTTGGTTATGAATTTTATCCAGTGACCATTGGCTCTCTGTCCTCTGAAGAATGGAGACATAGACTAGTTAATGAAGGGAACTGTAATGAATTCCCTTTAGTGCCATGATCCCACAAGTCCCTCACCAGGGGTGGGGGGGGGATGGCTGGGCTCTCTGCATGTGCAGACAGACAATGCCACTTAAGACACTTATCTTTAGAGCGTGCTGCTAGGGAGAAAGCCCTCGTCAAGCTGGAATGAGGAAGTGTCCTCTCTGGGGTTCCAGCACCCTCAACAGAAGCCACGGACCTTCCCATCCAGGTGCTCCAGTCTCTTTAAAGCACCCTTGTCTAGCTCCTATCTGGGCATAAACCCAGGGAAACTACTGGTTTTAGTAAAAGGAGGTGAGAATTAAAACAACCACTCCAAAAACAGTCCTTCTGGGAGTTGCTGTTTTCTGCCACGTAACCCAATGTGATCTTCATATTTGCTGAGGAAAATGGTGGGTCTTTTCAGAGGTCCTGTTGGGGAGGTATATGTCCACACAGGGGGTGGGGAGCAAGGCTTTTGCATATTCTGGACAACAGATTCCTCCCATCTGTTTTATTCATTGAGCCATTCTCATTCACTTCATTCTTCTAGAGGAAATGTGTCCATGCTTCCCCTCTTTCCTGATTCCCACCCCATTGGTTTGTTTTCCTGAATATAGTCCCTGTTGAAATTCTTGCTACCATTTTGATGAAGTCTTGGAAAAGACAGGAGGCTAATCCTTGAGCTTGTCTTCATCTTTATTCTGAACTGAATAAAGTAGGTTTAAGATGACAATAAGTGAAATGTGAACAGTGAAAAAACATGCATACTTCAGCCATAATCCCTTGTGGTTTCTGCTAGGACTTTGAATAAGAAAGTGAGAGTGTCATATGGGGGTGGGGGAGTTCATTTGTGAGCCTTGACCTAAACAGCTGGAGCTCTGACAGAAGATCTTGGATAAAATTACATTTCATGAGTAACAGGTACCAACGCTCTAAAAGAATATAAAGTTTAAGATTATTTTTTTCTCATGACTATATGTTATTCAGAAGTAGAGGCGATGCCCTTCTAAGTAAATCTCTATATGTGACATAAATGTTTATGCTTCAGAAGCTTGATATTCTGCAAATATTTATGTGAATTTACCAGTGGCAGTGTAAAATACCAAATAAAAGGCAAGAGGCTCATAAGCATACTCAGGAATCCCAGCTGAGGCAAAACTGACAGAAGGTATAGATAAATTGAAGCCAGATTTGCAGTAACATTTTTCTCGCTGGTTGTGATTGAAACAACATAGTCCAAAATTTTTTTTATTAGGGAAATAAAACAATGGTTGAAAATTTTGATACATCTTTATATTTTTAACAATTATAAAGACTCTATAGGGTATAAGATCTTCAGGCTCTATTGAGTCAAATGGACTGTTTTTAGGTAAAGATTAGTATACCTGTTAGTATAAACTAACAACTCTGTTCCCCAGTAAATACATACATTTTACTCAAATCCTGAAATAGATAAACTTATGCAATCTCTTGGTCTTGCCTTGTGAGAATCATATGAAACTGAATTAAAGCATTCATCTTGCATCACAGTAATCAAGTTTAATTTCAAGATGAAATGGCATATTGGAGAGAAAAAATGTAAAATGGTAATTGAAATAATTTTTAATGTTGATTTGTTGTATATTTTATCAATAATTTTCAGTCAGGTAATTTTATTTTTCTACACAGGGTCAACAAGTTGCTACCCATCCATCAGACATTCTTAGAATCGTTAAGGTCAGGAACCTGCCTGAAGCAGGTTGACCTTGGCATACAGAGTCAATGACGGTGAGTCGGAAAGTTTTCCTTTTCACATTACATGAGAGCCCTGTTCATAGCAAACACACAGAAAATTGATAAATGAGAGAATCAAATAAACAAATGACTTATTTATGGAGGAGGAGCTCACACTGTCATTAGGAATGATTAGATGGGTCTCAAGATAATTATTTCCATGTAGGATTTCCTGGGTGTTTAAGATAAAAAAATAAAAAAAAAAAACAGAAAGGAATCACTAACTTCTTGGGCATTTAGTTTGCAATCACATAGTATCTTATGATCATAATATCTCAATTCAATTAACACATGATATTAAAAATTCTTCACCGAAAACAGCTCAGGAAAGAACTGACTTTATGACTGGATTTACCATCTTCCTTCCTAAATGTGTTCTTATCTCTGACAGTCTCTCAGTCGGAGCAATCACTGTCCACAAAGGATCCTTTCACGTTAGAAACCTGAAAATTATCCCTGTCGCCTCCCCATCATGTCACCTGTCCTGTGATGTGTTCATCATACCTCCACTATGCATTGAGTGTTGTGAATGGCAGGCACCGCTCTGGGTGATGGGTGTGGAACAGTGGTCAAATAGACAGTGTCTCTGTTCTCACAGAGCTTGTGGTCTGGAAGAAGAGGCTAACACATGTGCCAGGTGTTCGGTGGAGAGAGCGGCTATGGGGAGCATTAACAAGAGAAGGGATGGAAAGGCAGGGAACCTCCCCACCCTCTTTCTCCCTGGTCCACAGCACCTCATCATTAGTAAAGTAGGACGGCAAGTCTCCCTCACCTCTACCCGTGCTGATGTTTAAATCTATCTAAAATAGATCTCTTTAGTTTCCTCCTTAAATTCTTCTGAGCATCCCATCTTCTCTAAGAAAGAGCCTTGGCTCCCTCCGTCGGCCTCCTGGACATTGCCTCTGTCTCTAGCCTTGTCATTTCATCTCCTGCCTCTGTCTCAAGTGTGACTTTCCAGCAGGTATTGGCAGCCCCTGCCATACGCCATCGGAGATGTTTAGTCCCATGTCTTCTCTCTGGCTGCCCTGGTAATCGCAGCTGACGTGTCCCCGGGTTCACCACTCCCTGCTGCGCCCACTGCCTAGGAGGCCTGCCCTGTCCCTCCCCGGCCTCACACCTCTTCATTCCATGGTATCTCTGCCCAGGAAGGCTTCTGTGACCCCTCCATTTCCCTGCCCCTAGTAATGCATGCCAATTTTGTAAACTCCCATAATGCTTGTCTCTGCTATTCTATTTGCTTATTATATTGAAATATATTTTCTTTCACTCTTTTATGCCTCCTGTGAACCATTTGGGAGGAAGTACCCTTTTTCTTCAGCTCTGTCTACTCAGTCAGAGTAGACAGAGCACCATGCTTGCTCCATATTAAGTATTCAAAGAATATATGTGTCAAATGAATGAGTGACTACGTGAATGAGTCAGAGACACCCTAAGATCCATGACCTCGGCATCAAGGGAGTTTGGAAATAGAGTCCCTGGGCTGGGGGCAGGCCCAGGAGGAAGAAAATACTCAAGAACCCTGAGAAGCCAGAGACAGTAACAGGAGCCTCTAAAGCCATGCAGTGAATACACGAGAAATCAAAGTTGTGGTGCCAAGCCATCAAGAGCTCTCGTTTCAGCGATGAATAAAAACATGCTCAGGGAAAGCATTTTACAGATAAGATAAGAAACACCGAAGCGACTCCTTGAAAGGTAGGAACCTTTAGGTAATGATATTATACATATATAAGGCAATACCTATGACAAAATGCCAACGGGATTCACGTGGGAGAGAAATCCAGACCAGCACGGGAATGGAAGTTTGGGATGGAACCCGATTCAGAGATGACCTGGCCACACAGGCTGAGCCTGAAGGATTGTTGGGGCCACAGGGAAACTCCAGCAAGGGCTTAAAGGAAAGAACCAGCAGAAGGGAGGATAAAAACCCCAAACCAAACCTTGAATGGAAACTGGGTGCAACAAGTGTTTCTGTTGGAACGTTGCCCCCAGCACCAGTCTGCGGGCAGGTCCTACAAGGCAGCACGCACACGGGAGGGGAGCTCTGTGCACAATCACATGCGCTGGGTATATCCACAAACTCTCTCTGAGTTTTTGAAATAATACCTTCACAATAAGAATATCAGCACCTCCGTTTGTATGACAAGTCTGTTAAGCATTGTAATGCAGGAGCTGGTGTAGCTAAAGTAATTCAGATAAAAATGATGTTCAGATGTCTCATGCTGCCGTGGTGCGATATCACATTCCTACAATTGTTTTAAATACTCTTTAGCTCCTAATTAGGCTCAGGGAAAACGAGTGAGATGAACCTGTGTAGAAAAGCTGAAAATGATTCCAGGTCCACCCACAGTAGAGCGAGCAGGTCAATAACTTGCGCTGGTTTTAAAAGCAGAAGGCTAGACAGGCATAGAAATGAACTCCCACCCCTGTGATAAACGTGGTAAACCTCAGAGACATCCAACCAGCCAGGAAGTGGTTAAACAGTAAGCTCAGCACCCCTCGGGTTATGTAAATATCCAAAACAAGAATCCTAAGCCAAGGTTATTTACAGACAAACATAGGAAGAAAAGTACAGAGATTTTAAAAAAACAGGCTATTAGAGAAAGGAAGAGGACAATTATGGAGAGGTTTCCAGGGGACTTAAAGGTTCTGCTTACATTCTATCTTTAACTGGTGCTGGGTGACTCGTATTTATTTTATCTTTCTTTAACTACACATTATACACAGATATTGCATATGATGTATGCATAATAGTGTATCTAACTATGCATTATATCAGTATTTTATATATGTGTGTTAGAGATCATAATTATTTTTAATGATAATGCTTTTTATCTGAGAAACAATTCTGTGTTAGTTGGTGCCCATGGGCATCGGAAGTTTCAGACGCGTGTTAAATATTCTAGGTCTCTGCCGCACCTGGTGGGCTAAGTGAACTGTCACAAAGCTAACAGCCTCATTTCTGCCTGCCTGCCAAATGATACCAATCACCGCCGCCGACTTCTCCACCTAGCAATCTGTGTCAATTGTTAACATGGGCGAAGTGAGCCAATTGCTCCAGACCAGGTTTTATTAATTTATATTAAAATTTTGCCTTATACAGATTGGAGAAATGAAGAAGATAAAAAAGACAAGCCAAACATGCCAGAAGGAATTTTGAATATTTTGAAGGCAGCGCTTTCATTTTAAAAATCAACCCTTATTCAGTGATTGGAAATCAAAAGCATATTTGAGTGTACCTTATTTCTGGCTATTGTATAATTCATAAATAGACAAATGGCTTATGAAACATGGTGGGAAAAGTGTGCTCACGAGGAGGCATCATCCATGCCAAGTTTACTGCTGAGATCATAAACCAGTGACAATAGGGGTTAATAATAGAAATATAGGTAGTCCTCTACTTATAATAGAATGAACAGCATTGCTATAATTACAATTTTCTTTTCTTCCCCCCTGTTATATAGAAATGAATCAATAGAGAGAGGATAAAAATGTCTTCAATAATTTGCACTGCTCTTCAAAAAATATTGGCTTCTTAGGTCTGCAAGTCAATTGCATCACTCAAAAATATTACAAGGCTATTTATCAAATTGTGTAAATTAAAATTTGTTTTGACCTATTGGAGGCTACTGTATGTGATTTTTGCTGGAGACTGAATAAACATGCACAATTTCCTCTTCCTTCCCAAGTTACTTTTAGAAAGAATCAATATGTTATTTCAGTGGATACTTAGCAGAATCAACTCTTCATGTGATCTCTTGCTAAATTATGCTGACAGCAAGATGATTCTCTACAGATGTGCCTTGCTGGGCTTGTTATTAATTAGGTCCAGGAAAACATTTGATTAACAATCGTAGCAATAACTCGGAGATGTCACATGGACTATTATTATTCCCAGGAAAAATAATTGCCAGTCTGATTGGACTTCAATAGGACTGCGTTATAGGATGAGTGAATTAGTAAAACTGGGGATGTATGCAATGGAAAAATGTAGGTTTTCCACATACCTGGGACGTAAGAATGAAATGGTTGAAAAAACTTGGAGTATGGCCTAAGTTGAAACAATAGCAGGTCTCAATTCTTTGCAATGTTTTGTGTCTCATCGTCTTCGCTTTGTTACCTCGCTCTTCTGTGTTTGCAGGGGGAACTGGGCAGGACAGATGACTGAAATTTTGTACTAAATGAACCTTTTGAGAGACAAATTACATGTTACAATTGACTTATACACCTACTTAATGATCTTGATTAAATCATATTAGAAAATAAAAATAAGAGCCGAAGAAATTCTGGGTTCTTGTGTACTGCTCATGTTTCCTTCAATGAGTACGTCATTACCATTTCCAGATGTAGTGACACTTCTTTGGAGGAACAACGCCACACCACCGATAGTCATTCTGTGTTCATTCTGCTTAGTCCTTGATCTGATTAGCTAATTTTCTCTTTGAAATGTGAACATACTAGGTTTCCGCCCTTTAATTTCCTGATCATCCTCCTCTTTCTCTAGTTCTACTCATGACTGACCATGAACTGTGGCCACAGGGGCCCTGGCTCCACACAGGACAGCTCTGTGATGGTTAAGTGTGGACTCAGTTTCCCTGCAGCTTTTTTCTCTCATTCCTGAGAGCCTCCAGTAGTGTTTTGGAAAGAAATGTGAAAACCCTCAGAAGGCCCCTAAAATTCCATTCTACTTACAAACTATGTCATGACTACATGGCTAATAATACAAAGAGAAAGATAAACAATGCTTTTGGGCACTGGGTAATCTTCTAAGTGTTTTCTACATTTCAACTCCTTTAATCTTCTCATAACCCCATGAAATACATACTGTTTCTCTATTTACTTTACAGATATGGAAACATGAAAACGGAGGCCCCCCCGAAGTTAAGTATTTTACCCAAGGGCTTAGCATCTCCAAAGCCTGTTCATCAAGCCCCTAAGTAGCCTCTTCAAATACTTATTAATTTATTAAAACATTCAACCAACTGAATGAAAAAAACCAATACACTTTTTGAACTTCAATACAACTGAGTTTCTTCCCAAACTGCTTGTGCATATTAAATAATAAATAGTCACAGCATCCATATCTTTGTTACCCAGATCATTTTTCAGTTTTAGGTTCCATTTCCCTGCAGAGGACACTCCACGTTACCAAGCTGATCTTGGTATCTAAAGGACACATTCTTTTTAGGGTCTAACGTAAATCTACTATCTTCGAGTTCCCAAGTTGGACTCTGGACAATATCAACTGACGTTCTCCTCCAGACACACTTAAAATGAAAGAATTTCCTTATAAATCTGAAAGAAGTCAAGATGCCACCATCTTTTATGTGCCCTTTTCTTATTCCTACCACCGAGGGAAGGTAGGGGTTCCCTTTGCTCATTGTTTCCTGTACCAAAATGCTGTTATTTAGTTCTTCATAAAATCATTAATATTTATTTTTTTTATCCCTGCTTCCAAAAGTAAATCTATTTGTTGGCTTATTTACAAAACCTTAGTCTTGCATATGTTTACATAAAGCTTTAGACTACTTTGTTCTTGCATTTATGTGGTTAGACTAACATTCCTATACCAGGAATAGTGTCCTATTAATACTAGGCACATTCCGTTTTATGTAATATCTCTTTACATTTTAGGGCTGTCTAGGCAGATATTGTGTCTTCCTAATTTTTATGTACTCTGGTGACTAGCACAGTGCTAAATGCTATAGGATTTGGATAATAAAGATTAAAGAAGCACTGATAAGAGATCAAATCAATCTCTTTGTTTTATACAAACTAAAGCTGAAGTATTAGCTATACACGGAAAATCTGGATTAATAGCATCATTTTCCATTCACATACTTTTAAAATATTTACATTAGTTAGAACTTATATAATGTCCCAGTCACTTTTAAGACATTATAGGAAACTCCATAGCCGTCAGGGGTGTGGCCAGTTTCCACAATCTGTAGACAGAGGAACTAAAGCCAGGGTCCATGGTGTGCCCAGGATCACACATCCACTGGCAAAACTGGGATTCACAGACATTTCATCTAGCTCCAGAGCCTGGGGTCACCACTTTCTTTCACCATACTTTCCCTCTAACATACTGGAATATTCATTTGACTAGCAGGCTTCATGGTGGAAGCACCAACTCATATAAGACTACAGCATCTAAAGCATATTTATTATACAATACATTTTTAAATAAAATATGTCTCTCCGATGGCTTTAGGCGACCCCTGTGTTTTGGTCGTTCGACCCCCGCTGGGGTCGCGACCCACACACAGGTTGAAAACCGCTGATCTAAAGCAATCAGCTCTTTCAAGCCATTCTATGAAGCCCAACCAAAATGTAATCATTTAATTTAATAAAAGAGAGATGAGGTGTTTTTTTTCTAATATACTCGCATGTCTGAATAAATATTTCCAAGAATTTGGTCCTAAGAACAAAGAATTCAAAGGTGACTTTCCTGCTAACTGGCCTGAGAGAATATGGAATGTTTGGGGAAATGGAGGTATTTTGGGCTAGGTGCTGTGTATGACCAATAAGAGAGAAATTTAAGAAGTGAAGAGGAACAGGTACTGGAGTAAGTCATGAAAGGTCTTGTGTTTCATATTAAAGAATTCATACCATCCCATGGAAAGTGAGAAGCCCTCAGAGACCAGATTCAACTGACCACCTTCTTCAGGACAACACATCATTTGAATGCCAATGTCATCCTTCATGCTACTCTTTCTTGCTGCTGATCAAGAATTCTAAGATGATCCTCAAGATTTCCTGCCCTCATCCTGAGGAATGTGACTATGATGACTTGTTTCTGTCATGATTAGATTGTTATATGGCACAGTTTACACTAAGATAGAAAGATTATTCAGATGTTCCTAGCCCCATTAAGTAAAATGTTTAAGAAGTAGAGTTTTCTTTAGTTGGGAGCAAATGAGGAAGTCAGAAACACTAAGCATGAGAACAGTTTGACACTTTACTGCTGGCTGCAAAGTGATGGGCTCATGTGCCAGGAAATAAAATTGGCTTGTAGGATTTAACAGTGACCCCCACTGCCAGCCAGCAAAGAAACAGAGACCTCAGACCTACAACCACACGGAACTGAATTTGTCCACCAACCAGAATTAGCTGGTAAGCAGATTCTTTACCAGAGTCTCTAGATGAGAACTCAATTCTTGGGCAAAGCCCAGTGATCCCGTTCCAGACTCTGACCTAGAGAAAACTGAGCCATTACATGCATGTTGTTTTAAGCCATTAAATTTATGGTGATTTGTTATTCAGCAGTAGAAAGCTAGTACACCAGTCTTCTTCAACTCATTAGCTGCTTCCATTATATATGTAGTAAGAGCAGGGTATGACTAGACATCTTGAAAGACTTCCATTACAATTACATTATGAGTCATACTTTTCTTTCTCATTTTAGGAAGAACAATCTAAATGTTGGTAAACATTTCTGTCTTAACTAAAATTTGGCTTTCCCAAGAAGGCACCATTTTCCCTGTCTCTAAAGTGAGCTTCTTTTTTTCTTCTCTCATTCCACATGTAGGTCAGAGCCAAAAATTAGGAGTTGAAGTTCTCTTCACTTTCCTTATGTCTTCCTATTACTACAACTACTGCTTCTGCTTCTGTACTTGAGACACCTGCCCACAGCCATACCATCTTCTCCCTTACTATAATCTTGCCAACACCTCCTAATCCACCAAATATCACCTCTCTTACCTCATTGCCTTGAATATTTCAGAGACCCTGCCTTTATATTTGGTAACTTGCAAGTGTGCAGGGCTGAATACACCGACACATTCGAGTTCCAGGTCCTCCGCCTCATCACTCTGTAATCTTTGCTTCATTCTGCCTAAATCACCTATTCCCATATGTATATGCTGTGTTTTGTTATATACGTGGGAGCTTCACTCTTGAAATTGGAACTTCAAACATTCAATCCTTAGGCTATTAGCTCAAGCTCCCTCACCAGTACAGTTCCTCAACCTCATCAAGTTTCCAAAGTGTTCTCACCACTTTCTTATTATTCTCTGCCCTTCATGGCTTTATGTTCACCCCTATCCAGCCTAAAGTCCAACATCTGTCATCCTAACACAAACTTGTAAATATCCTCTACTTCTTTGATTTCTCTCTCATGACTGTGCTTGTCTTGCAAAAACCTCCAGTGTGACAAACAGCTGCCATCAGCCTTCTCTGTGCCTTCATGGGAACAGCTAGATATAGCTGGAGATAATCAGCCTGTTAAAGCAGGCGGTTTTCTTCTTCTTTTTTTTTCTTTTCCAAGTGAGAGGAGGAGAGATAGACAGACTCCACATGCGCTCCATTCGGGATCTACCTGGCAACACCCATCTGGGGCCGATGCTCTGCCCATCTAGAGCCATGCTTGTAACCAAGCGATTTTTAGCACCTGAGGCTGAGGCTCCACAGAGCCATCCTCAGTACCTGGGCCCATGTGCTTGAACCAATAGAGTCATGGCTGCAGGACGGAAAGAGAGGGGGGAGGGGGAGAAGAGGGAGAGAGAGAGAGAGAGAGAGAGAGAGAGAGAGAGAGAAAGAAGGGAGAGAGGTAGAGAAACAGATCATTGCTTCTCCTGCGTGCCCTGACCGAGAATTGAACCTGTGACATTCACAAGCCAGCAACGCTCTATCCCTGAGTCAACCTGCCAGGGCCAGCTGCTTTCATTTTAAAACTCAAGAGATCAAATTGACAATAATGCCCATACTCCTAATTATGTTTCTGTAATAGGCTTACTTTTCCTACTCCCTGAAAATGCTACTTTATACATCCTCTCCTCTCTGCAAACATTATTCACCCCTACTCTATTCTTATCAGGACTCATTTAGTACTTTATTGAGAAAATAAAAGCCTTTTGATAGGAAATGCCTCGTGCTTTCTCTACCTATGTAAAATCCCACCTGTCTTTAACTCTACTTTTTTTCCCATCTTATTTAAAGAGAGGAAGATGCCCTTCCCACAAGAGCACAGGCAGGCTCCTGTACCCCTCCAGATCTCCCCTTCATTCGCAGCTTCAGTGGCTCTTGCTCTACAGTTATCCTCTCTCTTTCTTTCTACAAGATTATTCCCATCAGCGTGTGAACATAGTCTAGAATCTCCCATCCTAAATAAAGGCACATCCATTTTCCTCACCTACCAATCCCATTTCTCTGTCTCCCTTCAAAGTGCAGGCATTGTATACGTTAGCTGTGTACATGTCTTTACCTCCCACACTTCAACCAGCTACAACCTGATTTTCACCCCATAATTTTACTGAAACTGCCCTTATCAACTCCACAATGACATCCACGGACCCAATTCCATACACTGCTTTCTGATTTATATGACTTGAACTTTCCAGCAATCTTTGCCAAAGTCAACTACTCCCTCATTGAAATACTGCCCTCTGTTAGCGTCCACTGTCTCTCCTGGCTTTCCTCAATTCAGTGCTTGCTCTATTTCTACCACCTTCCTTCTCTTCTTTTTCTGTCTCTTAATTTTTTAATTCTTCTTTGCTCATTATTGCATCTTATTATTTCTTTTTACACTTTATTCTTGGAGATTTAACTTGTTTTCCTGAATTGAAATGTAGCTTCATGCTAATGGCTCCTCTAATTTATTCCGGGTGCAGATTTCTCCTTTAAGGAAGATTCTAATAAAAAAAAAGAAATGAAATTTTAGTGCTTGGTGGATGGGTTGAGAAGGAATGTAAGAGAACTGAAGACTTTCAGTGTCTCAGTTTATATCTCAGAACTCCATTCATGATGAAAGTAGGACCAGCCCTGTTCTATAGAACTGTCTGATTGGGCCAGACTCTAAGCTTACTCTACCCCCTGATAATAGTGATATTGAACAAACAAGTTATGTACTTTCAATGAACTTTAATATGTGCATTTAAAAATGAATCTATCATGATCAAATTGTTATGTCTATTGGGATAATTAAATAAAATATACATTTGTGTAGTACAATGCCTGATATATTCTGGGTTTTCTGAAAATGTTACTTATTTCTTTGATGCACTTTTTCCATTTTTTTTTCTGAGTTAGGAATATTTCTCATATCTCTGATCAATACCTGTAAACCATGTGGAGATCATGATGAAGTTGTGTGAAAAATTTCCTGTTGACAGCTTCTGGTAAGATCAAGCATCAAAAGGACTTAGGCCTGACCAGGCGGTTGTGCAGTGGATGGAGTGTCGGAGTGGGATGCAGAGGACCCAGGTTCGAGACCTCAAGGTCCCCAGCTTAAGCACGGGCTCATCTGTTTTGAGCAAAAGCTCACCAGCTTGGACCCAAGGTCACTGGCTTGAGCAAGGTGTTACTTGGTCTGCTGAAGGCCCGCGGTCGGCACATATGAGATAGCAATCAATGAACAACTAAGGTCTTGCAACGAAAAATTGATGATTGATGCTTCTCATCTCTCTCCGTTCCTGTCTGTCTGTCCCTGTCTGTCCCTCTCTCTGACTCTCTCTCTGTCCCTGTAAAATAAATAAATAAATAAATAAATAAATAAATAAATAAATAAATAAAAGGCTTAAGTTTGATGATCCAATGATATTATTAGACTATGTTATATAGTACTAATTATATAAAACATCAAGCACTTACACCCCCTCTAACTAGAACCATGCTGTTTAGATCAACGAAACAGAGAAACTGAAAATACATTACAGCTTTTGAGAAACATAAAATCTAGTTGGTGAAAAAAGTTTTAGTTGGTAAAACTAATGAAATATTTTTAATGGGAATAAGTACATAATGGTACAGCCCAAATTCTGTAAAATAACAAGGAAATTTAAGCTACACCAAGGTCAACATATAATGATACTTAGGAGAAGATGAGTTGGGGTTGAAATTCATGAATAACAGTGCACAGAAGAGAGAGAAGGGAGAGGAACCATGGAAGAATTATAAGAAGAATGATGTTGGAGAGATGAGAATGAGCATGCCATGTTGGAAAATGTAAGAAACCAGCTGAACCCACTCTTTTGCAGAATTTCATTGAGAGAAGATTACATAGTTAGTGTTAAGACTGATAAACGTCAATATGACAATTGTGGGTATGCAAAACACAGTTTATTCTTGTATTATTATTTATTAATTATTGTCATTTGCCCTATGAACAACTGTAAGTCTACTTTTACCCACCCTTGCATGTTCCAAGTTGAGCTTATAATTGAGGCAAAAGACAGGGAAGGAGAATGACTCCGGGGCTGTTGCTGTTTCTCCAGTTCACCAGGCTGTCTTGTTGGATAAGAGCGGTGCCTGGGGAAATGATGAGTCAGCTATTCTCAGAGAATTGTGGACTCTGAGGTGAGAGTTGGAAAGATCTGATGACTGAGGGCTACAACCAAAGCTAACTCTACATGGTGAGTCCAGAGGACTGGCAGTTTGGAGGTTGTTGAAATAGGAAAACCAAAATAAGACAGAAGGCATGTGGGTTCACATGGCCCAAGGGTTAATCAAATGGAATAGGCACACTAACCATGCAGCTATGCATGAAGTCCCTCACAAAACTGAAGCAACACCCACAGAGAGATTAAGAAGTTAGGACTTGCCTATGTGTGTTGTACTTTTTCTTACTTTCAGTGTTTTCGTCCGTATTTCAGTATAACATGCATCAGGATACTAAGCTGATGTAATGAGATGGTGAATCTTCCCTAGCAAACAAAGGGAAGAGAGAAGAGACCCTGAAAACTCTGATTCTCAAGTGTGAGCTACCACAAGTCTAAAACAAACTGACATTTAGATACCTATATTTTGAATTATAGAATTCTGGGTAAAAGATTAGTTTGTGAAATAAAGAATATAAGTAATTTTGCACTTTCTAATTTTCACCCTTTATTTGAAATACAAATAAATCACTGTTCCCTCTTGCTACTGTAATAATCTTCTAATATTTGCTCCTGGAAAAAAATTAGTATCGTAGATCTAAAGACTTAAAACTGGCAATAATGAAAGAATAGATTAACTCATAAATACATACCACATTTATAATTGCTGGATATAAGACTCCCCCTTACATAAGCAACTTCTGCACATTGTCTGTACAATGTTCTTTGGTTCAGGACACTGTTCCCAAAAGCATGTTATTCCCTCATTGCAAATAAAATAACATAAAATAGAAACATTTTTAGACAAGATACAGAAGTGTGTTATTGGAACTGGATCACCGATTTTATTTGCAAATACACTGTTGTTTTTCCTTAAAGAATTTTCCTAAAAAGTTTCCTTAAAAGGTTCCAGGAAGGAAAATTAAAACATGGTTCTATCATATCACTTCGCCTGTAACCCTCCAACAGCAGAAGAATTTGAGTATCTATGGTAAAAGGTCATTAACTGTCACTAATTATTAAATGCCTCAAATCTCTTCCTTTCAAGAATATGTTCTTTCCCTCCCTACTTCCCTACCTTCCCTTTTCTTTCTTTCTTTTTTTTTTTTTTTTTGCATCTGGAAAATAAACTTAAAATAAGGCACTGAAGGAATTGGTTTTGTTATTTCAGAAGACAATGTTAAACATAATCTTTTTATTCTGAACATTCATACTGTGGTATGAATACCATTTTATTAGTCAAAATGAGTCTACTTTTGTATTGTTATGCTACATTATCAGGGAGATGAAAAGATAATAATTATAACATAATGAGCTGCTTACTTGAAACCCAGTTTGGTCATTTGTTATTTTGTTTTCTCTTTTAGTTTGTTTATGTTGGTATGAGTTCAGTGGATTTTGTGCCTTCTTTTAGTAAACTATTAAACTATTATATATTTAGTAAACTGTTCTACAAAAGAGCCCAATTAGTTGAGATGCATGAGAGGAGAAGACAATTTATAGTCAAGAAATCTGTTTGGTAAAATAACCAAACATTGAGGTGAATGCAGGAAATTGTAGTAGTGTTTCCCGAGGTAAGAACTGCGGAGTCATAACTACAAAATTAACACAACAATAACTTTTTGAGATTTTTCTCCTCTTCACATTATTATTTTTAGGATTAAAGAATCCAGATGAAAATGAAAAATGAAAACCATTTTGGAATTCAAATCAAAATCGTCTAACAGATCAAACACTTGTGGCAGAGTTCCTATGAGTGACACAAGGTGAGGCCACAGTTATACTTGAGAGGAAAGGTGTCCATTAGGGTAAAGATGGCTTGCAGTACCATGTCCACATGCTGGAGCATTGTTCAAGCTTCATCAATAATAGCAATGATGCAATCACATTGCTAAGAAGTTTGAGATGAGTCATGCCCTAACATATCCCATTTATTAATAAAAGTATAGAAATATGATTTGGTGCTCAAGCACAGAACAGATTTATATATGAAAAAGCTTTCCACCAATTGGTGGGGAGGAGTAAAATATAAGAGGAGGTAAAAGATTAAAGATAAATTTGAAACCATCAAATCAGTTAATTTTCATGTAGAAAAGTATTAATTGAAACTTTAATATTGACTAAGGATGTATTTAATAGACAACTCAGTTGCTTTTTTGATAGCTAAAGTCTAAAACAGATTTTTGACAATCTACGTCTAAGAAAATGACGTGAGTAATGTATCTGTCATCATTTCTTTGGTGCTGGTTTAGTCACATTCATACAAGGGCAAAAGTATCGCTATTTATTTAAAATTTTTTTCCAAAGTCATTTATTTTTTCATAAAGTATCTTTATATTAAAAGATAACTAGAATTGAAAAAGACATATTAAACATATCATAATTTTAGAAAATAGTATTTATCTTTTTCTGATTTCCTTCAAAATGGATTCTACTATACAAAGGAAAAGAGAAACACAAGAAAAACATTATAACTATATTTAACAAGGAATGATATATCACTTTATTTTCAGTAACAGATTTAATCTTCTCTTTTCCCAGATTAAAAATTAATCTTTTTCATTTTTATGACTGCACACAGTATTGATTTTAGAGTATTTTTAAATAATATGTACTATTAGTGGATGTTTTAATTTTTTAATATTTGAAATTATATCTTAAATTACAAGGTACAATATCACTTATTAAAGGTGTAGTTTTCCTATGCGTAGGTATTACTATTTTGGAACACTGATTTTTGAAGCCATAATTTTAGTCATTCTAAAGTAAGAACATTTTAAATAGAATATCTTACTGCTAATGCTTTGTATTAGATATTGATTAATAAATTAATGTGTCAAATCCTTATACAAATTTTCTAAAAGTATAAATATTAGAGTAAATAATATAACCAAATCTTTTATTTCATCCAGAACAATGTCTAACAAAGAAGCCTGGTAAAGGGGAAAGAAGACTGGATTTTGTTTCTTTAACTGCATCTCTCTTTTTTTTTTTTATTCATTTTAGAAAGGAGAGAGAGATGAGGAGAGAGAGAGGAGAGAGAGAGAAGGGGGAGAGGAGCAGGAAGCATCAACTCCCATATGTGCCTTGACCAGGGTTTCGAACCGGCGACCTCAGCATTTCCAGGTTGACGCTTTATCCACTGCGCCACCACAGATCAGGCCTTAACTGCATCTCTTGACAATAATGTATATACACATAGACATATTAGCCACTATGGTAGCAGGTCATCCTATAAACCAAAATGACAACTTGTTATGAAAGTCACAAAGCAGCATGCTATATAGCTAATGCCATGCATGAGGTGTTACTGTAAATGTAGAACAGACATTGTGGAATAAATGAGAAGTAAAGCCTAAGCTAGGTAAAGAGGTAGTAAGTGGACATCCAGTCGCTCAAAGTTATTGTTAACAGTAATTAACAATATACAGTATAATCATCCTCGTTAAGTTTTTTTCTGGAAAGAAAACTTCAAGCTTTATTTTATCACCTCAGAGTGATCAAAAAAACCTGCAAATGTAACATCAGAACATCTGTGTATATATATCTGTAAGATTTCAGTAACAAAAGAATGGAATAGGTATCCAAAGATGAAAAAAATAGATATTGCTGTGTTTTAATTAGACAGGTTTAGATCATAGAATTGTAATCACAACAATAATACTAATGTTAAGTAATACATTTAGTCACAATCTATTATTAAATTAATTTAATGCCTATTGTATTTTCTTTCTCATTTTGGCAACATCTTTTCCCTGACAAGAACTTCAAGATACCTTCACACTTCTCCAGATCCCTGATTATACTGCCTCGTGTCCCTTTACTGTAAGTGTTGTATCTCTTTTAGTCCTATCTGCTCCCAAGAATGAGTCTGTTGTTCCTGTTACATGTTTTTCTTTTTCTCACTAGAAAAGCATTTGAGCTGAAGGGCTGGCACCTTAAAGGAAAATGCAGGGTTAAAATTTCGGTAAGGAGTGAGGCAAATTATACAGAATTGTGATACAGAAACCATGGAGATAATAATTGAAATTGTAAGTCAAAATTACTTCCCAAGATAAAGAATAGAGATGAGCCTGCAGGTAAAGATGGGGCTTGAGTAACATCACATTTTGGGGCACATTTAGAAGTTTTCTACAAGGATTCTGAGGGAAATTCTGCTAAGAAGTTCTTTTTTTTTAGCTGAAAAAAGAAAAACATTTGAAAAGGATTTATTCCAGTAGCTGAACAGATATAGGGGAAAACATTCAACCTTAGTGATAGTCAAAGAAAGATAAATAAAATCATATAACTTACATATAAAATTATTTTTTTTAATGAGACTTTCTGATGCTGGTGAAAGGGCAGAGAAATCTTAATTGGAAATAATCATTAGGGACTAAATTTTTTAAAAAACACATTAATATCTATGAAAAGTTCAGATTCATTGATCCAATCTAAAGAGATTTAAATTTTAAAAAATATATGTTAATAAAGTTATTCATAGCAGCATTATTTAAAATAGCCCCACATTGGAAATGACCTACACTTACAATAGAATGGAATTATAATAGCATATTATATACATAGCGCAAAGCAACCATAAGAAAGTTATTTAAATATAATCTTTGATTGCTCTGAAAACCACACGAGCAGAGAGACTGGAAACAAGACAAACACCTCCAACTGACCTAGGTCTTTGCTGCTTTCTGGCAATCTGTCTCTTCCCTGTTACCCTCAGCAACTACTTAGAACTTAAATCTCCTCACAACCCTGACCTGCAGCCTCTCAGATCCTTCTCCCAGAATATTTGCAGTCTATTTCACAAAGTAAAAAGAAGCAGCCATATTTTTTCAACTTCTTTTTCAAAATGTTACATCCCCCTCCCTCCACCCCCTGCAGCTGTACTGGAACATTTCCACCTCCTCCCCAGTTAGGAGGAAAAGGGAGCGTTCTGAGGAGCCTGAACCTAGTCCTCTAGCCTCTGTATCCTACCACCTCCTATCTGTTGAGCATCCTCACTTCTCTCTCTTTCTCTCTCTCCCCTCTTGTCAATTTCTTCTCTCCTGTCCCAATTCTGTCCGTTTTAAAAGTGCTTATCTCTCCAACTTTTAAAACAATAGCAATAAAGACTCTTAAAGTTTCTCCTTTCCATAACAATTAAGCTTGAAAGAATTGATCAATTCCTTCAACTCTTAACCCACAGCAACCTGGCATCTGGTCCTTATCTTCCTTTATATCTCAGCAGCGTTTAGCTCAGCGGGCTTCCATTCCTTCCTGGATGCCTTACTCTCTTCCTGGTTTCTGTTACTCTGTTCAAATCCGCCTCCCCTCCTCTTGGACCGGCCCCCTTCATTGTCTCTTCTGGCTATGATTGACATTTCACATTGGTTTTCTCCAGCGTCATCTGGGACACTGACTTCTCCTTGTGCACTCTCCCTAAGTGGTCTCTTCTACCTTGGTGGCTTCGAGCTTCATCTGTAAGAAGATGAGACTCAGATTTTTACCTCCAGCCACAACCTCTTCTGAAATTAAAAGCTGTGTATCCACCGGGCTAGTGGACATTTCCAAGTGGATAGCCCATAGGCACGTTGGATTCAACATCAAAACTTCTTTCCTAACCCTCCTGTTTCTGGCCGAATTGACTTTTTAGTCATATATTTGCTGTCTTAGTGATGATAACGGCGCGGATCTGTTATCCAAGTCAGAAATTTGAGATAATTTTTAACTTTTTCCATTCCCTTAATTCAAGACCACATCTATCAATCACCAAGTTCTGTTTCTGAAACCTAAATTGCACAAGTCTCTCCATTCTTGTCTACATTTTCCCTTCAGATCCATGGGCTTCTTCATATTAGTCTTGTCTTCACTTTTTGTCCTCTGGTATGCTGGCAAACGTTTGACAATCCCTTCTCTGAAGGAAAGAAAAGCTGCAATTTGTAGTATTTTTCAATTTCCATGTGGTAAATATTCACAGCATGAGAAATTTCAAGACACCAACATGATGCCAATGACTATGGAGTTGGGAAGTGATGTTAACAGTTGGCTCCCTTGAGCTCATGAGCTGGTTCCTATAGACGATTGTTTCTAATCAAGTGTTTCACCACCCTGCCTGCATATTAGAATTATCCAGGGAAATTAATATATATATGCAGATATATATGTATATGCCCCCATCCCATCACACACAAACCTTGTTTCTACAGGTTAATTGGTCTGGGTCCCAAGCATTTGTAAAGTCTTTCTAGTATGCTACTGAGTTTAATATCAATTCTGCGCCTGAGAGATCTTTCTAAAATCAAATGTGATCATGACCCTTAACCATTCCTACCCCTTCTTACACCCAATTGAATTAATCAATTGCCTTCAAATGATAGCCAAATTCTTAATAAACTTTTAACATCCATATGACCTGGCCTTATTTTTCCCTCTATATCTAGAGTATTCCTCCCTTCTTTTTATCTGGTTAACTTCCTCCAAGTTGTCAAGTCTAAATTTAGATAGCACTTCTTTCAGGAAGCCTTCTTGCATCAATCAAGTCTAGATTTGGTTCTTTTCTTAGTTGTACTATAGCACTTTGTGTCCTTCACTAACCCTACAAAGACCATAATTAGGTATGCATTACTTATCACTGTATTTCCAGTGTCTAGAACCTCGTTTTTAAGTAAAATTTTAATAATATATTTTGAATGAAAGACTGAGTCTTATTTTCACATTTCTTTTTCTCTTCTTTTCTGATGAGAGGAGGGAAAATAGAGAGAAAGACTCCCGTGTGCGCCCCAACCAAGATCCACCTGGCAACCCTATCTGAGGCCTGATGTTTGAGTACTGAGCTATTTTTAGCACCTGAGGTTGATGCGTTCTAACAGAGCTAGCCTAAGCACTAAGGACCACAATGGAATTAATGGAGCCACTGGCTGCAAGAGGGGAAGAGGGAGAGAGGAGGAGGCGGGGGGGGGGGGGTTGTGAGAAGCAGATGGCTGCTTCTCTTGTGTGCCCTGACCAGGAATCAAATCTAGGATGTCCACATGCCAAGCTGACGCTTTACCACAGAGCCAAATGGCCAGGGCCAGAACATAATATAATACTTTTAAAAATTAGAAAAATAGAAAGGTTGAAAGAAAGCCACCCATATACCTACCTTCTTGAAGAAGGACCTTTCTTTCTCCTCTGGAGATATTCACCTCTTTTTACTGCCGGTTGCCTACAAAGGGTCAGGTGGGCACACATGGCTGCATCAGGCACCAGGAATTGTGACTTCTAATTTCCACTGCCACGTGCCTTCCAGAAAGTAAGAGAAGAGGTATTGTGGGTTATAAGGGATGACAACTGTATAACACGCAGTTTTGTAGTTCAATAGTGTTGAATGCTGAATGCCACTCGAGTCCCTGAGAATCAGAACGAAGGAAAAGATTGTCTTTGCTAGAAAGCAGAGCCATCCCTGCAGCCCTGCTCATGTGTGGGTCCCTCCGGGCAGGGAGGGCAATGCCAGATTTCAAGGATTAAAAGCATAACCGTGGACCATAAAAGCTGGCCACTCTTTGGAGTACTTTGACCAATATAGAAAAGAGGGCAATATGTAGTATCTTGAGGGGGCAGCAAAGTCATGTAAAAGTTTTTCGAGTTACTTGATAGCAAGGAAGTTGGCGACCAGGAGGATGGAGGAGAAACACACCTAGGGGGAGGGTGTGGCAGTGCTCTGAAGCTCAGGACGTGTGGGCGCTAGACTCTGTGCCCACACTGTCCTCAGACGGGTCCCTTTCCCTCAGGCTCGAGGAAGTTCAGATTGAAGTGAGCACACTGGATATTTTTAAGAACTCTATATTTATTCTCAGGGAAAGAGATGGTTCTGTCAAAATGTACCATGATGCGTATGGATTATTGAAAGGCATCTGAAGAAACTGATGCCAACATTTCCAGGTCCTGGAGGTTAGCTGCTTCGGTATCTTTGCCATTCTGATCATCAGTCAAGTAGAAGCATAGAAATACTTTGCAGCTAGATTTTAAATATCTGGGTGTATCCACCTCAGAATCATTGTTATTATTTTTGTTTGAAAGAAGTTTGAGAAATCAAGGGCTAATTTAAAGAATTTGATGCTTTGGAGACCTGGAAAGTGTCATATTTCAAACAAAATACTAAATGTATTGGTGACTTTTTTTTCTTGACTCAACTTATCTTTTGGGCCAAATGGACAAAGTTCCTGCTCTCAGGGACTTTACTTGCAAATGAGAGAGTCAGACAGACAGCGGGAAAAAAGTAATTATACGATTATCAAATCACATGAAATGTCTTAAGAAAAACAAAGCGGGCAAATGGGCTCGAGCATGTGGGGTGCGGCTGCATGACTTTCGTCCGTGTGGTCGGGAAGGTCCTTTCTGACAAGTGGACATTTGAGCTGACACCTGGCTGCCATGAAGCCAAGCCATAGGACCATCTGAGAGGACAGTATTCCAAGAGTTCGGCAAATTCCACTGTGTTAAAGTGGAAATGGAATATGTAAAGGTCAGGGTTGTTGAAGGTCGAGACAGTGAGGGAAACTGAGGAAGAGTAGAATAATGTCAGTTGTGGAACAGGCAGGGCGGCCTGCAGACCATGGTAAAGAGTTTGAACTGACCGCTAGTGCAGTAGGGTTTCACTGTAGGGTTAATCAGAAATATGGACTGATGTGTGTTTTACAAAACAGTTTCTGGCTACTGTGTGAAGCACAAACAGTATAATTCAATCATATCCCTTCTTATTACTACTGGTGTCCGGACTCTAGAAGCTGAGTCCTGTGGTGGCCTGTTTAGAGAAGACTCAACATGACTTCGATGAAAGGGCCTTAAGGACCCTCGGGCACTTTCTTCCATCCCTTTATTTTAGAGATGAGGATGTTAAGGTCCATAGGAGCAAGTGTACACTCAAGGTCATCCAACCCATGGCCTGCTAAACATGTGATTCAATATTTATTCTCTTCCTGGTGTGTCTTGCTTTCTTCGTCGGTTTTGCTATACTTCATAGATGTAGCAAAATCCCTAGCAAAGGCCCTCCCTAGCGGTAGCATCGGGAAAGGACACCAACATTGGATCGTTTCAGGGGCACTCCAGAAGGCATGGGGAGTATTGCTAATATGAGCTCTACGGACCATCGCCATCAGAGCCCCCTGCCATGTGTTACACATGGAGCTGCTGGTATGGGATGCCTGGGAATGGGACCTCATTGTAGCCCAGAATAAAGGAGGACCAGGGAAGCCTGGGAGCTTCCCGTTTTCACGATGGAGTGCTTGTCCCTGTACTCAGACTAAGCAATTGTGATTGGGCTCTCTCTGCTAGATATTTTTCCAACACATGAAAAAATCCTCCTCTTTTAGTTCTATTCCCATCTCAACCCCAATACAGCATCCATAAACTATCTTAAAAAATAAGAAGACATCTTGTGAATGAAAAGAACCCCCAGACCTTATATAGTCTTATGGTCAAGCCCCAAATCTAGGACTAAGTCTAATCACTCATCCAACTGCCATCATTCACATAACAGGGATTTAGATACAGTATATACAGATTGAGAAGGAGGGAAAAGGTACAATACAGGTTAGACATCAAAAATGGTTATTTCAGCATAAGGATTGTGGTATATGAAAAACTCATTTATATGAAACATCCCCCTTGCCTGATAATGTATAAAGGAAGAGTCATTTATAACAGTTCCCTTTGACCATGGAAAAACATTCCTAAGTTGAACTGTATTTGTTGATTACTTCCTCTATTTGTATTGTTTCTCAATAAGGACTCTTGCTATATACATTTCAAACTTTAAGTTTCACACTTGCTTCCCAAAACAGTAGCTGGTGGTGAGGTGGCCCTGAGGAAAAGGGGCAGCTAACTCTGGGGCAGCAGCTTTGAAGGACATTAATACAGTGACAGCAAAACCTGCTACTCCTTGTTGAACTCTTTCTTTCTCCTAGGTGTACCGTACCAGCTTTCTATGCATTATCTTATTTAACCTTCTCAAAAAACTATAAAATAAGTATTATTATAGCCATTTTACAAGCAAAACAACAACAACAACAACTCACTACTATTTTTGTTCAGCATTCTTTTATATTGGGGAGTTAATATCAGTCCTTGGAGCATCAGACATTTTCCCAGATTTCTGGGTGAAGACGTGATCTAGGAGAATTGCGAAGGATGTGAAGACCTCTGGCACAGAGGTTACAACTGAAAGCATCAAAGCCATTGGTGCAGCTCTAAAATATCACCTTGGAAATAGTAAAAACATAGAGAACATGAGAGTTCTCTGCTAGCACCTTAGCTCTGCTTTTTGATTTAACTCTGATGTTTTTGACATTGTTGCTTTAGTGAAATGTAATACTATTTTCAAGGCTATGACTGAGGATAGACTAAAATACAGAAAATTCAACATTGTGTTTTATATTTGCTTTAAGTATTATCAACTGCCCTTGTTAGTCTTTTCTAAAATTGGTACTCACTGAGAGGATGTGGTTTTCTCTCTCTCTCTCTCTGTAATCTACATATTGACTTAATTAATTTACATCCTAATTTACAGTTATCTTTTAAATTATTTTAACTTAAGCATTTGCAATTTACTTAACATACAAAATATTCAATGCTAGATAGATAAACTAGAAAGTCAAACAAGACAAAGTGAAACAAAAACAAACTCGACTTGGAACTTGAAAAGAGGAAAACATCTTTAGGTGCCAGATGAAGAGGAAGTTCATAGAAAAATGTGCCCAGCTGTAGCTTAAAGGACTGCAGGAATATCCAGCCAAAATATAAGCTTCAACAGTTGGACATCGGGTTGTAACTCTAGCACAGAGAGAAGCGTATCTGAGGGCCAGGACTTTCAAAAATCTAAGCTGCCAGGGGTTAGGAAGAGTACACAGCATTCGAGATAAGACCTACCAGCCAGAATCAGGTGGGGAAAAAAAATCACTTGTGAAAACTGAGGTCTGTGCTATGTTTAGGAGTGGGTTAGCCATGGTACAGAGGCCATGAATGGCACCAATGAAAACAGCAGAAGCATGCCCACCCTATCAGATCATACTGAAGTTACATATTATCAATGTCACAAGACAAAACAAAAATACATGAATAAATGTCATTGGAGATGTACTGACATAAAACTGCCCACTAACAACACCAAATGGCAGAAAATAATGGGGTAATTGCAATGTTAAAGAAATTTTAATTACAGTGATACAATTACCAAAGAGGTCAAAACAAATACATTTGCAGGAGTAGAATGACTGAGAGATTTTACTGTTCTCTCATCCTTATTAAAAGCAAAATTGAGTCTTGAAGTTTAGAATGAGAAGGTCCAACATATGTCTAATGCACACTCTAGAGGAAAACTAGAAAAGACAGGAGAAATGAGAATAAAAGGGGAGAAAAAATAAGGAAAATACACAAAAAGTATATCAGGAATAAGTAAAAAATATATATATATATATATAAATAATTATAAAAATATTAAAAAATTAACTATAATTAAAAGATAAGACAGTAAGATTGAATTTTTGAAAATGTAGTGCTTTGTTGCATACAGCCTCATTTCTGTGCTTTTCCTCGCCAAAATGCATCACCCATGTGAGCACAACAGATAAATGTAAATTAAATATATTTTATATTAACTTAAAGTACTGGCCTTAAGGTATTCACCTGTACTCTTTGAAAATATCCACATAATGAAAGACAAGAAGGCTGAGGAACTGCAACAAATTAAAATAAATTAAAGCTATGTAACAACTAAATTCAACATGTGATACTGAACTAGATCTTGACCCTATAAGGGATATTATTGGGGCAAATGACAAATAGAATAAGGTCTGTGAATTTGATAGTGATTTTAGAGATAAGCTAGTTTCCTGATTTTGATGGTTATGCTATTACTATATAGGGGAGAAGGTTTGTTTTTGAGGTAATACACACTAAAACGTTAAGACGTAATGGACCTTCGTGGTTTTAAGTTATTCTCCAACAATTCAGAAATGTTACCACTTGGTAAAACTAGGTGAAAGTTATGTAGAAGCTCTTTGTCCAGCTTTCTCAATTTTAGGTAAATTGATGGCACTTCAAAATAAAAAGTTGAAAAAACATGTCATCAAAATTCACATGAACAGATGGAAGGATAAAACCTTATGGTCATACTAAAGTTAAAGTTGTAGCCGCAGACTCTCCTTACTAGTAGGAGACTCTTAATAAAATAAATACCAGGGTTGAATTCTGAGGATGTTTTCAACACACTGACAAAAATTGACAGTGTACATACACAGACATACGTACACACACACACACACACATATTTATATACACATACACACACACTTATGGTTAATATATAGCTATGGAGAAAGGGCGAAAGAAAAGCAAAGGAAACGTTAGAACTTTGGGTCTTCTTTGGACTATTCACTTTTACATCCATATCCCTAGCAGACTCTGAGGCTGACGGCAAGTGCCCCCCAGAGGGAAATTGTAAGAGGCAGAGGGGTGCGCTGAGCACAGATGAGATCTCAGGTCAGGCATCCCTGACTGAGCCCACAGAGGAGGGTCTGCAGCTTCCCCCGCAGTCCAGAACTGCCCACTATGAGGCAAGGCTGCTGACCTTCTGTAGCTGTGGGCGGTGGAGCGGCAATGTGTGTGTGGGGGGGGGGGGGGGAGGGCAGAGGGAACACCTTGGCAGCAGAGGCGGCTCCCGTTGGTTAAGAGCGATGATTAGAGGGCAGGCAGGGGGCGCTGTGCCCACTCAGCCCACACTGAAGGTAGGCGAAGACAGCTGCTCCAGCCCAGTAGAAAGGGGAACAGGCAGGCACTCACAGGGGATGCTTCATAGTCTGTTGTCTTTTTCGTATCTTTGAAAATTTTCATAAGAAAATATTGGGGAGGAAATGATAAGATCTTGGTAAACACAAATAAAGCAATTGACAATATCCAACATCAATTTTGTAAAAGTATTATGAATTTAATTTCAACGAGCAATAGAAGCTTAAACTAGATAAAAAATATCTTACCCCCAAACCTTCACTTGACTTTGCAATTATGGCAAAATTTTTAAGCATCTTCATTAAAGTCAGAAACAGAAAGAGAAAAGTTCTTCACCACAAAAAAAAGGGTTCTAACCAAAGTTAAAAATTAGATAAAGAATTAAGATACATGATATTTGGGTAGGAAGAAACAAGGCTGTTATTATGTGCTGACGCTCTAATTTTCTGTCATAGAACATCTAAAATGATCTATACGCTAATGAAACAAGATCAGTATAGATCAAAAGAACCCAAGCTGTTCTTCCATAATAACCATAACCAATAAAAATGCAAGAAAAAGGATTTTCTATTCAGAAGAACAACAAAACCTGCGTGATCCTGTGATTGAAATGAAATGAAAGAGGCCCAGTCTATTGAAAAAATGGCAGAGTTATTGAAGGAAATAAAGTCGATCTGAATAAACACAGAAAGACAGACCACCTTCATAGATTGAGACGTTCCCAAAATTATCACAAACATTTGATACAATTTTAATCAAGGCCTCAATGTGACTTCTACTGAACCTGAAGAAAACAAATTCTAAAATGTATATTTAAGGATCTACAGCCGAGATAACCAAGACAACTGTAAGAAGGAAAAAGAAAGGAAGGGGACCTGTCCTACAGAGTTAAGGCTTGTTACAAATCTGTAATGGAAACAACGTGTTTGCTGCTGAGATGAATAGGAAGGTCTATAAAAACAAAGAGTCTGGGAACAGACTTGAGCTTGTATGGCATGGAAGTAGAAACACAACTCCGTGGGGGAAAGATGGAGTAGTCAATAATGTTGGAACAATTGGCTTTCTCCACGGGAAGAAGTGACTCTGACTCTGAAATGAAACTGTAAAATCAAATAAACTCCAGATGGACTAAATTTCAAAATGTGAAACAGAATTTTTTAAAAAATATATATTATCGATAAATGAATATTTGGAAGGGCATCTAAAACGTGGGATTTCTTAGGAAATTCAAAAGAGGATGACTCACAAGTTAATAGGTTAATGTATCATATGACAAATAAAACTGTAAACAAAATTGAAAACAAGTCCCAGACTGAGAGATGGTGCTGGAAAGGTTGTCAAGACAAATCCGTGACAGTCAAAAAGAAGGAGAAAGAGAACAAAAGCAGAGCAAGAGAAAATCATTTTTAATGGAGAAATGAAGATGATGTAAATGAGTTAGCTTTTTACCCATAGGAAAAATGGGTAAATTGCGATATACTCATACCATGAACAGCAGTTGTAACCTGATCTATATACATCTAGGGAGTTTCAAAAATGTGCTGTCAAGCAGGTTGCTGAATTATACAATGGAGTCTATGTAAAAATATTAACAACACCCAAAGCAATATACTCTATTGTTCGTGGAGACACACACACACATATGTCTGTATGTAAAATCATTAGCACATAGATTGAAAGGAATCAAACCAGTATCTTGGCATTGGATTGGGGAAAGAATGGATGGGTGATGGATTTAAAGAGAGAAACAAAGGAGATGTTCACTTACTCTGTATTATTCTATATGAACTAGAACATTCAGTGAACACGTGCATGTGAGCATGCATCTCTCTGTGTGTATATCTGTCTGTCTTTCCACATCTAATCTGAGTTAAAAATGACAAAAGAGAACATTTGTACTATTGTGTGAGAATTTTTTTATATCAAATTTTGCATTTTTTCTACTTTTTTAATGTTAAGCAAATAAAAACCTAAATGTGGATCTGATCCTGAGCTGTGATAATCGGAGGCCAAAGGACCACAGACAGGCGTCCCCAAACTATGGCCTGCAGGCTGCTTGCGGCCCCCTGAGGCCATATATCCGCCCCCCCACTCCCCCACCCCCCCACCCGCCGCCGCACTTCCAGAAGGGGCACCTCTTTCATTTGTGGTCAATGAGAGGAGCACTGTATGTGGCAGCCCTCCAACGGTCTGAGGGACAGTGAACTGGCCCCCTGTGTAAAAAGTTTGGGGACCCCTGCAAGAAGGCACCTGCAAAGCACTTTGCATCAAAAATGGTCATTTATCTGCCCCCTGAAGAGGAAGTCAAGCCAGGGTCAGATTCCAATGGCGCTGCTAGTGAACACCAGGCTCGGGCTCAGTGCTGTCCTGCAGGAAGCTTCTGCAGGTGCTGAGCAGAGATGCAACCAAAAAGTTCTGGAGGAATGAGGCTCCAGAGGTTGGGGGTGAAGGAGAAAGTAAATTGGCACATGGCCAGGGCTGGCCAGCTTAGCAAAACAACACAAACAACCCCGAAAGGCTGAAGACAGAAGAAACAGCTCCTATTTGGGGGTGCCCCCAAGCCACGGTCCAGCTGCATCCTCTCCCCCCCCCCATATTTCTCTCCCTCCTTATTCCCTCTTCCCTGATTTCGTTAAAGAAGCCAAGAAAACATGAAAGCTATGGTGTGAGAAAAGGTCACACAAGGAACTACCCTATTCTTTATTCTAATTCCTATTTGAATTTTTATACTTTCCTAAACACCCCCTTCCCTCCTCCCTCTCTACTTGCTCTCACTACTCCTTTTGCTGCAAAACCAATGAAAATAACTGACAATCTCTAATTCTTTGAAACTTTATGGCCAAGTAAACTTGGTTTTGTGCCTCAGAAGATACCATTTTATGATCTATGTAAAATATTTACATGGAATTTGAGAAAAAGTGTTTACATGTAAAATAGGGAGAATTGCCCCAACTTTATAGATCTAATACACTGTACTAAGTTTTAATATAGCAGGTTCTTTTTGAAATGCAAAATGGTGTACACTTTTTTTTTTGCGTACATACCTAAGGTATGGAAGACTTTCCCTTAAACATTACTAGCAATGTATTATCAAAAGAGTAGAGGCCCTGGCCGGTCGGCCTGGCGTGCCGGGGACCCGGGTTCGATTCCCGGCCAGGGCGCATGGGAAAGGTGCCCATTTGCTTCTCCACCCCCCCCCCTCCCTCCTCTCTGCCGCAGCCGGGGCTCCATTGGAGCGGGGATGGCCCGGGCGCTGGGGATGGCTCCTTGGCCTTTGCCCCGGGCGCTGGAGTGGCTCTGGTTGCGGCAGAGCGGCGCCCCGGAGGGGCAGGGCGTCGCCCCCTGGTGGGCGGAGCGTCGCCCCTGGTGGGCGTGCCGGGTAGATCCCGGTGGGGCGCAGGCGGGAGTCTGTCTGGCTGTCTCTCCCCGTTTCCAGCTTCAGAGAAATACAGGGAAAAGAAAAAAAAAAAAAAAGAGTAGAAAATATTTTCCCTTTATGTAGACATTTGTACTATGTTCATCTTGGAATATACATCTAGAAGTTTTTACTTTTTCTATAGTTATTGAAGAAAAATTTTAAAATGCAGTTAAACATAAAATAATTTCAATAACTCGTAATCCACCATCATAGAGAAGCAAATCCCAACAAATTTATTTTACTTTATTCAATGGCTTATAATCAAAGGAAAAGCTGACTCAATACCATATTTTAACTAGCTGCAGACTTTGTGTTATCAAAGGTTGTTTTTGACCCAGGAGGACTCTTCTGAGTCTTCCTCACTACCTCTTGGTTCTGAGAAGAGCCTAGACTTTTCAAAGGAGATTTCAAGAGAACTGTTTCCCTTTGTGAAACTCAAGTTCTCCAGTTGAAATGGAGAGAACGCTCCGAGTCTGGGCTCATTTTGCAACAGGCAGCCACGAACACATCTTGAACGAATGTGCTCTATTAATCTTTCTTCTTGTCCGACGTTTCTCTCTAGCATCCTCTGTGCTAGTAAGGCCTTTATTTCCATAGCGATATCTGCACCATTGCTCGACCCACTAAACCTCACTGGAAGACTACAGGAGGACCAGGGTTCCTCTGCCCTTTAAAACACATGGTTCCAATTTTCAGGCTGAAGGGACAGCCATCGCTGTTTGCAAATTCTGGAATAAACACATGTGGAATACACCTGCTCGTAAGAATAAAGCTATATTTTTACTCCTTAATGAAAACACAAGCAAGACATATATTTGAAAATCTGCTGGTGAACTCAACTAAATACACACACACACACACATACACTCACACTCTAACACACACAGAGCCAACAACTCCACTTCTGTGACTTTGGGTAAAAATATTTGCCTACTTAATACTAACTGGAGGAAAAATATTTGATTACTTTGATGACATTTATTAAAAATAGGAAAGAAAACTCCAGTTCCTTATAGTTTATTTTGAATTTTCTGGTCTAGTTGATGATATTAACCTCTGCAAGTTCTTTAATTAATTCAGAATAGAAATCAATGTTGGCCCTGGCCGGTTGGCTCAGCGGTAGAGCGTCGGCCTGGCGTGCGGGGGACCCGGGTTCGATTCCTGGCCAGGGCACATAGGAGAAGCGCCCATTTGCTTCTCCACCCCCCCTCCTTCCTCTCTGTCTCTCTCTTCCCCTCTCGCAGCCAAGGCTCCATTGGAGCAAAGATGGCCCGGGCGCTGGGGATGGCTCCTTGGCCTCTGCCCCAGGTGCTAGAGTGGCTCTGGTCGCGGCAGAGTGACGCCCTGGAGGGGCAGAGCATCACCCCCTGGTGGGCAGAGCATCGCCCCTGGTGGGCGTGCCGGGTGGATCCCGGTCGGGCGCATGCGGGAGTCTGTCTGACTGTCTCTAAAAAAAAAGAAATCAATGTTACTGGCTCTAAAAGACTAGTCAATGCATGCTGAATACTGTAAGGAGATATTTAGTAGAGTTTAAAATGATCTCTAATGCATGAATTTTTAAATATTAATTAAACAGGTTGGCCTGATCATGACTCTCATGCAAGGAAGTATCAGTAGTGTTTTGACACACTATGGTTCAAATTTTGGGGTCAGTAAGTGGTTGAGCTGAAACTTGAACTTGGATTAGTTTGACCCTAAAACCTACGTTTTTTTCATTAGCTAGAAGGTGGAAGAGGGGAGAAGGGATCCTTCAGGTAAAGAACATGAGGCAGCAAAGTTGTGGGGCCCTGAGACCATGCTGCGTGTTGGGCAGACACCAATAGTGAGTGCAGTGCTAGAGGCTGGCCCCTGGGGTGGGCGGGACAGGTGACAGAAAGCACGGTGCTGCTCCTGAGAGCAGTACAGAGCCAACAGAGTGTTAAGCAGATAGGATCCATGATAATGTTGCCCTTTAAATATCAGCAGTCAAAAAAAAAAGCATTTTAGAAGATTATTGAAATCAACCTGGTTTTCCCCTCAAATCCTGCAGTAGAGAATGGGTGGAAGAATGATCTGGAAGGGAGGACTGGGGACACATTTAGGAGGTGAGACATGAAGGATCCGGCGGTGGACATGTTGTTGGAAAGAACAGGGAGAGAGGAGAGTGAGCCGATGACCCCTTCCAGCAGTCCACCTGGGTGACAGGAAGCTGGAAGGCCAGCCTTGGACAGAGGGATGGAAGAGCAGGACAGTCCCAGGGGAGAGCACGGTGGACTCAGTTGGAGGAAAGATGTTAACTGTGAGGACATGTCCAAAGAGGGAGCTGTTGTGGGCCTGTTGCTCAGAGAAAGGGGGTGGAAATTTCATAGAAGCATAAAGAGTGATGAAATCGATCAGGGAAAGACTGTAGATTAAGAAGAAAAGTGGGGCCCTTACCAGTTGGCTTAGTGGTAGAGTGTCGGTCCAGCATGTGGAAGTCCGGGTTGGATTCTCTGCCAGGGCACACAGGAGAAGCGCCCATCTGCTTCCCCACCCTTCCCCCTTTCCTTCCTCTCTGTCTCTCTCTTCCCTTCCCACAGCCAAGGTTCCATTGGACCAAAGTTGGCTCCGGGCACTGAGGATGGCTCCATGCCCTCCGCCTAAGGCACTAGAATGGCTCCAGCTGCAACAGAGCAAAGCCCCAGATGTGCAGAGCATCGCCCGCTGGTGGGCATGCAGGTGGATCCCGGTCCCGCACATGTGAGAATCTGTCTGACTGCCTCCCCGCTTCTAACCTCAGAAAAGTATATTTTAAAAAAAAGAAGAAAAGTAGTCACAGAAACAAGTTTGCAATGCATGTGGGCCGTGGAAGGAGCACTGTCAGGAGCAAGTCCTACTAGAAAAAGTCAGAAAACGAAAGAATAGGCCCTGGCCGGTTGGCTCAGCGGTAGAGCGTCGGCCTAGCGTGCGGAGGACCCGGGTTCGATTCCCGGCCAGGGCACACAGGAGAAGCGCCCATTTGCTTCTCCACCCCTCTGCCGTGCCTTCCTCTCTGTCTCTCTCTTCCCCTCCCGCAGCCAAGGCTCCATTGGAGCAAAGATGGCCCGGGCGCTGGGGATGGCTCTGTGGCCTCTGCCCCAGGCGCTAGAGTGGCTCTGGTCGCAACATGGCGACGCCCAGGATGGGCAGAGCATCACCCCCTGGTGGGCAGAGCGTCGCCCCACGGTGGGCGTGCCGGGTAGATCCCGGTCGGGCACATGCGGGAGTCTGTCTGACTGTCTCTCCCTGTTTCCAGCTTCAGAAAAATGCAAAAAAAAAAAAGAAAAAAGAAAACGAAAGAATAAAGCATGGAAAAAGTAAAGCATTAATTTTAGTAAAGAGAACTACTAAGTCCTATTTTAGGATAAATATATCTGTGCATTTACATAAACAACTATGCTTATATATATCCATTATATATGTATATTTTTATATATATTGTATATGTATTCATTTTTCAGGGGTGAGTAAAAGTATGTTGATAGTTATGAATATGCAAAGCACAAGTTTATTCTTGTTTTATTATTTATTATTGTATTATTTCCCATAAGAACAACTGTAAACCCACTTTTGCATGCTCTTGTATGAGTTTGTATATACCTACAAATCTTTGTGTATATATAGACATATATGTTATATATTATACATATGCATAAAACTATATGGCTTCATGTTATATACCTATATAAACACATATACAGCTAACACATGTATACCTATAAATTTATACATACCAAAAGTTTTATATATCCATCAAGTGTGCATTATGGATATGTAATACATATGTACATATATGTATATACACACATAATGGCTATATTGTCATTTCTTTTGCTTATATATGTATACATATGGAGAGGTTTATCCCACTCTTATTATACCAACAGTCTGTTACACTAACACACACACACATAAACACACACTCTAAAGAGAAAGAATTGAGTTGACTATTTGTTTGAATGTTAACAGCCACAAGAAATAGAATAAATAAGAAGTCATTTAAGGCTTGGAAATCATTCAGCAACTTAGCTGAGATTTTAGCTGTTCATACAGCATTCCCAAAAGTCATAATTTTCTTGCAAAAAATTGACATGTGCGTTAATAAGTTATATTCTGCTTTCTGAACTTATTGTATTTCTCATTTTTATTCAGAGGCTAGTTCAATCTGATAGGTTTATTTATACATGTATTATTGGCTAGGCATATGAATCATGCTGAGATAAACAATAATATTAATAAGACATGAATCATGCACTAAATGTGCATATTGTCCAATGTGAATGGCAGGCATATAAATAAAAATAAATGGTGATAAAAACAATAATAGAAAAAATGTACACTATCCAGTAGGAACTTAGAGGGGAGGGTGAATTTATCAATTGTCAATTTTTCATGTATTCAAGACTAGATTTAAAGTGGCTCACAACAACTTGAAATAAAAGAAAAATGAGTAATAAAGTCAGAGAAAAAAATAAGTGTAAATAATTTGAAGTCAACAGCAAGTGGATATACAGAAAACATAGCCTAATATCTAGATAATGCTAACTAAAAGAGGCCACCTGTTAACCTCCAGGCTTTCTGAAAGGGAGGCAAAATGAGAAAATAATTGCACTCTTCATATTACCCGCAAAGGAAAAAGAAAATAAACCTATTCTTTAAGGCATAAATAGTCAAAAAGAGAACAGTACACCATCATCGACAGCTTCTCTCTATTACATGATTTCACAGGGCTATTTCTCCCAGTGGCTCTTAGCATGGGCCATTGATCACATAATGCCAAATCATATTGACTACAAACAGTCTCACAAGACAACAAATGGTCCATATGGTCCAGATGTGGGGATTCCTGCTCATATCCTTTATTCCAAGGATGGATATTTTGTGTGTCTATAGGAACACAAAGGTTCACTCAGTCAACCCTTTGCAAATTTATGTTGTCTGGGCAAGTATTTGATGAGTATCAAGCAGCAGTGAGTTCAAGGTGATAGCCCTTGACAATCACTTAGGAAGCAGCCAGTTCAGTCTACCGATTAAATAATGGATATGCCTACCTCCCTCTGGGGATGGGATGGGCACAAATGGAGTTAAATGAAAGGGAGCATGTAATTTTAGCTGGGGTTTGTTTGTTTTTTATATAAAATTCTTGTACAATACATAGAACAATCTTTCTTGAATTAAGCATTTTTAAAAGTACATACAGTTCAGAGGCATTAAAACTATGGTCAACCATCACCCCCATCCCTTCACCAAACTCATCTTGCAACACTGATCCGTTACCCTGTACCTACCAAACAACAGCTACCCACGCGCCTCTCAGCCTCAGCAGGAGTCTACACTGTGTCTTTGTATCTGACTCCTCATCTAAGTGAAGTCATACAGTATATAAAGTGGGAGAGGGCTTCGCGAATTTGCGCGCCATGTTTGCACAGGGACCACGCTGTTTTCCGTATTGCTCCCACTTTAGTCTGTTGATTTCTGAGGAGCACACAAGAGGGCATCAGACATGCGGTGGGGAACGCGCCTGTGCCCAGGCAGGTTTGACTAACTGTGTGTTCCATGGGGCTGACAGCGGACCGGAGGAGGGATGCTGCAAGAGAGGAGGAAGAAAGAGATGCCCAAGGGCTCCGGAAACCCTGGGGAAGACCTTGGGTTTCCTTGCAATCAGAAGGGAATAGGGAATTAACATTTGTATTTGAGAAAAAATCTTTCCAGAAAGAAGGGGAGGCCTGGAAGAGCATAAAATTCGAGGCAGAAAGACTGCTTCCAGGGCAATGGCAACGAAGTAATGTTTTCATCTGTTTTTTTCGCACATCACGAAATGTCGTTTGGGTCTTAGAAAACTGTAGCTCGTAAGGAAACGTGTTTCTGTGCAGTGAGTCTGGGATCTTTGGACACGAGTTAACTCTCCAGGTTTAGACAAAAACTTTTGACATATTTGAGAATTTTGCCCTTTAGCACAGGATCCAGAGAAGCCCAAGTCAAATCTAAACCCACACCGAATCCAGGAGGCATGTTTGGGGTGGCGTTTCCCTCCACCGATCAGTATACTTTTCCTCCTTACATGGTTTGTGTAACAAGTTAGCTGTGCTAATTCATTACGGTAACTGTGTAATTTTTCTGTAGTCCTATGTGAATTGTTTGATTCTTTTAATTTTTAAATTAAGATATAATAAATATATAATAATGTGCAAGTTTAGGGTATCCAAAGGGTTGATTTGATATATTTATATATTGCAATATAATTACCATAGCGTTAACTAACATGTCTATAATATCACCTAACTATCATTTATTTTTTGTGGTGAGAATATTTAATAACTATAACATTCATTTTCTATTTTACTTTTCCATGACACTATGAATGTTAAAGTGCAACAGAAAAATGTCCAAACTTATTTCGTAAATTAACTGGTGAGGTATTTTTTATTAGTAAATAATGCATGATCAAATTTTTCAGTTATATGAATATTTGGTCACTAATATCAAAATATGTGTTTAGACTTGGATATACCAAAATTCAATTTATTTACTGTTAATTTTTCAATAACAAAAAGATCCAAACATGGCTTTGAAGATTTTAGCTGTGATTCTGAGTCTCCAGAACAGTCAGAAATAAAAGCCTGACGTTGATGTTGACGACTTCCATTATTTAAAAATAGTGAATTAAACCCAGCGCGCATTATGAATTTTTTTTTCTTCTTCCTTTTAGGAGAGCTGTTAAGAGTAAAATAACCAGGCAGCCTTATCTTAGGTGAGCCCGTTTCGGCCGGGAAATAAACAAAGCTCTCTCACCACGAGCTAGGTTCATTTCATATTTGTGTAATACCCTGGAAGAAATTAGGTTTCAATAAAGTCCATTTTTGTCACTGCATGGAGCAATGAATATCACACCCAGCAGGGCACAGTGGCACCTGGCTGTCCAGACCCCAGTGGAGCACAAACCATCTGGGGGTAATTACAACAAGGTATTCTTTAAGGACCAGATGGGACCACGGAACAGAAGCCCCTACCCCTCCCCGTCATTTACAACATAATTCCTTTCAATGATATACTTAATCCTCCCACCAGCTACGCTTTTCAGCTTGCTGTTGTCACTGTTCCTTTATGTTAATTCAGTCGAGACGGGAGAAAGAGGGGGAGAGAGAGAGAGCAAGGAAAAAAAGGGAAAAGAGTGGGGGAGAGAGCCTCTGGGGCCTCTAGGGACCAAAAGAAATTATTCATCCCTAAATTGTTTCCACCACAGCAAGTACAGTAACAAATTTTTTTTTAAAAAGAGGGCTGAAATTATCCTAAAGAAGGTCAATGCAGCAGCCCCGTGCGGCACCAGCTGAGGTTTCCTCAGCCACCTGTTAGCTAGAAAGCTCTCTGCTCTTGCTGATGATGCATTTAACCAGTTTAAAGGACCTCTATTGACAAGGCAGCCACCTCCAGTCGGCGGGCGCGGGCCCGAGCCATAGGCCTGCTTTGTGGTCATGCGTGGTGCTCAGTCCCTAATTCAATTAGGCTGTAAGCCTATCCAATCTGCATCACGGCCCTTCACTTTGTGCCATTTGTCTCGTGTGCTGTAAAGAACTTTATTTTGAAGATGGGAAGGCGCCCTCCAACCCCGCTGTCTTCCTCATTTAAGGTTGGTGACGCAGGTGCACCTACTACCTTTCAGCTCCCACAATGTATTCATCTCTAAGTGATGGTTCACCGGGAGGCGTTCCTTATTGTCAGGCGACAATGCTTTTCTGGTGTTGCTGAGTTTTATCTTTTTTTAATTAGGTGTATGTTCAAACTCTCTACCAAGCTGACAAGGGCCTCAGAACTTGAGAACTGAAAATTTGAAAGAAGAAAAAGGAAAAACAAGAAGTGATAGATGAAAATAACAATTAGCTTTGGTCTACCTTTATTAAAAAATATATATTTTAAAGGAAATGCATTGCTTAGAATGAGAAAATCTTAAATTTAGAATTATTAGTGTTCCTGAGAGTCTGACACACAGAACATATTTGTTTATATAAATCAGGCTCAAGGGTGCTGCATTGCTTGAAAATTTCAAGTTCCAGTTGAGATTACTGACTATAGTAAATCTGTTTGTATTGTTTTATATTTTGCTTCCAAATGTCCCTGGCAATGGAACAGTACAAATCATTGTCAATGCTTGGCATTTTCGTAATAATTTGTGGACAATGAAAACATAAAGAAAAATTTCTCAAAGTCGGGGACTCTGATGTTTATTTTAATAATCGCATTTTTCTTAAATGGAAAGGTTGTCTCTTTTAAACATTCTGTGCATAACAGCTTATAAGCAACCAAGTCTTAGTCTCTAGGTTGAGTACCCATGTGGAGGGTATGGATCATTCTGAATCAAAGTTTCCTCAAATCATTAAATGATGTGTGGTGGGAGTTTTAAGAAACTTCAGAAAGGAGGGAGAGAAGACTCTTCTTTGGTGTTCTATGTCTATCTTCCACCTAAGTCAGTGAAAATACCATGGTGCTAAGCTGCTCACCAAGGTTATTCAATATGTGTCCATTTTCATTGTAGCAACCTCTGCAAGTCTTTTGTATGAAAGTCATACTCTCTTTTAAATTCCTGGATCAAATCCACAAATACGAAGCAAGCAAAAGAAAACAAGATATTTTAATTGGCAAGAAAAACAAAGAGATTTGTATGCAATCTTCAAAATGAGTAGAATTTTTAAAACAATCTCTATGTTCGTGTAAATATAACTATGTGTGTCTCTCAACAATTCTATGCCCGTTTCCTTTGGGTTTTCCTGTGGGTTCCCATTTTGCAAACGAGAAAAACTAAGGGTTAAAGAGAGGTTAAGGGGCTTGCCTAAGAGGTCAAAGTTCTTCTGATTTTTAATTGGGGGCTCTTTCTGTTATATTATAAAGTCTTCATATGACTGTTTCATAATGTATAGACCTTATCATTATTCTATGAAGTCAGAATAAATGCTGAACTTATAAAAGTTTGGAATCACATCAAGGCAATGAGAAAAAAATGACCTGAGTTGGTTTCATTAAAAAAAAAAGCCTATTAAAATATAGGAATGTGTCTTTAGCTACTTTTAGATCTTTTCTTACAATTTGAAAGAAAAAATAGGCAATGAAAGTTGTTCAGTTTCACGCTAGACTGTTTGTTACATTTTTTATCTTCATGTTATAATATTAAAATATTTGGCCTTGACCAGTTGGCTCAGAAATAGAGCATTGGGCCTGTGTATAGATACCCCAGGTTCGATTCCTGGTCAGGGCACACAGAAGTGCCCATCTGCTTCGACACTCCTCCCTCTCTTGCTTCTCTCTCTCTCTCTCTCTCCCCCTCCTGCAGCCACAGCTCGATTGGAGCAAGTTGGCCCCGAGCACTGAGGATGGCTTCATGGCCTCTGCCTGAGGTGCTACGAAGAGCTCAGTTGCTGAGCAATGAAGCAACATCCCAGATGGGCAGAGCATCACCCTAGTGGGCATGCCAGGTGGATCCTGGTTGGGGTGCATGCGGGAGTCTGTCTCTCTGCCTCACCTCCTTTCACTGAATTAAATATATATATATTTGAGGCTTCATTTTTTAAGAACATTGGCATCTTGAAATTCAGGTCAAAATGTCAAAAGGCATTCTTGACATGAAATGTAAGAACCCAATTATGTATGTTTAAAATATTTTAGAAGAAAGGAAATGTAAAAGTTAGTTTTATTATAGAAATTTATCTTTTTGTCAGCATTTTACTATTTAAATTACTTTTCTAAATTTCAAATATATCATTCTTTTTGAATAGAATCTGTAATAACCCCATGTAATAAAGAAGTTACTGTATACCAAAAGAATATCTATTAACATTTAACTGCTATTACACTTTCTTTAGTACGATGGATGTGCGTGTGTGTGTGTGTGTGTGTGTGTGTGTGTGTGTGTGTGTGGAGAGAGAGAGAGAGAGTTTATTTTGGATTTTCAGTTTCCAGTAAATATCATGCATATAACTTTCTGCAAATATCTTATTAAGACAATATTAAAAAACAATTTAGAAAAACCACAATAATAATAACTAATAGCTGTAACTATAACTGTACATATATACACATACATCTAATATTTATATACATAATATATGAATTACATAAGCTATATACACTATAGCTCATATAATTTATATAAATATAATACTTGAAAATCCAGTCTTAATATAGTCACTGAAACAAAGGACTAAACAACAATTTTGCCTGTTACTCAACATCTAATCTATGTAAACATGTTCAAAGCTGAAATTTGAAAGCACATCATAAACAATATCAAGTGTAGGATATTTATCATTCTTTTCAGACTCTCTCATACAGGGTAGTTATAGGGGAGTAGACTCATAATAGGAAGTCGGCGACCTTGACAATGTGGTGGAACACAGTTTGGCTTTGCATACAAATTCTGTCCAGCACAGTGGTGTCCCCTGAGGCTCAGATGTGCTGAGAAGAGACCATCACTTTGCACCCAGCCTTGCTCACACAGACCTTCTTTTCCTCTCAATGGGATTTTCAAGCACTCTAATGGCCGCAGAATGGGGCATATGTGAGTGTCACTAAGCAAATTATGCAGCTAGAGTTCAAATCAACTAGTCCTTTACCAGATTTTCTGGCTCTTAAACATGAATAAAGCTATTTGTCCATCTTGAGCTTCCAAAACATTTCTAGAAAATTCATGAGACGATATGTGTGTGTATTACTTTGCCTTGGTTGATTCTAATATAAAAAATGGCAACATGATGTCATTGTGTCCAAAGGAAAAGTGAAAAATTGGGTTAACTAAATTTCAGTGTGCATAATGCCAGATCAGGAGCTTGTCTGATTTTCTACTTGAATTCATCATGTAAACATCACCTGGCAAAGTTATATTAACATTTTTGTTACCATGGCCTAGAGTTTTCCATTTGGTGTGGTAGCTGGTGACAGGAGAGAAGACATAGCCTTCCAAAATGAAGAATTAAGACAAGCAAATTCTCACCAGCCCAAAAGGAGGAGGAAATACTAAAATGAAAGCTAAAACACCAATGAAATAACCTCACAAGTACCTTTTATTCTTATTTCTCTATCACTTGAGACACCCAGGTGACCCTAGATATCTGAAAGAGAAATATGGTGGGTCAACAATAACTTCTTATCTTCAGAAAAAAAACTCCAGAATTTCCCCTTTTTGTCCCTAAAATAAATGATAGAAGTCTTGTTATTTCATCATTCAGCTCTGGAACAGCTTGCTCAAGTAACATTTGGTTTTGAGATTACACCACAAGGCAACCAGTATGGAATGTGTTCATATTTCTGTGTTAAAAAAGAAGGAGAAAGAATAACATGTAAACATCTTACTGGGTGAGATGCTGGAAATACACGTGAGCGTGAGAGTGGGAAGCGGAGTTCCGCGAGAGTGTGCATTTATTGGTTTTGGAGCTCTGGACAGTGTGCACACCTATGTGGGGAACGCACATGTGTCCACAGCATGCAGGAGAAGTCAGCACTGATAGATTAAGTCCAGACTTCAGTAACGTCCTTATGATAGTAAAACCATTGCACATTGAGAACTATTTAAACAAAGTCATTTCATTGTTAACAGCCTGGCAGTTTCATTGTATAGACAAGAGAATCAAACCTAGAGAACTAAGTCATTCACCCAAGGTCACATTGTTAAGAGTGACAGCTGGGATTTGAACTAAGAGGTGTTGGGTCTTGAACTGTGCTGTTAACTCCCATATTATACACTTATACCAAAAACCTCACAAATGCTATGAATGAAACATTTGATAAGTAATAAGTGAATGACATGTCCATTGCCATTTTCTTTCCCATCTTGTAATTCTGACTATTATTAGAAATAGTCATAATGCCTGACCTGTGGTGGCGCAGTGGATAAAGCATTGACCTGGAATGCTGAGGTCACTGGTTCAAAACACTGGGCTTGCCTGGTCAAGGCACATATGGGAGTTGATGCTTCCTGCTCCTCCCTTCTCTCTCTCTCTCTCTCTCCTCTCTAAAATGAATAAATAAAATAAATAAAAAAAGAAATAGTCATTAAATCTAGAAATTATTACTACTATAATGCCTGGATACTAGATGTATAGATGATTGTCTATCCTTAACGTATCTTTTCCACACTACCTAAAATACTATCTAATGTGAATGAATTAATCGGCTACCTTTTTTGAAATAAAAAGTGGCTGCTAGAATAAGGCTCTCGATTTTCTTTAAATATCTCAGGCATATGAGATATATGAGTCTCCATGAGTATATGAATAAGTCCTTATTTAGTAAAAGAATGGAATGAGTAAATGAGTCTCCATGAGTATATGAGTAAGTCCTTATTTAGTAAAAGAATGGAAATATATATATTTAATTATATTGTTGCTTACTACTCTGGGTGGATGAGCCCATCTAAAGGAATGGAGTGTTTCCATTAAATTTTGCAGAGAAAAGGAGCAGAGAAGGGTGCAGAGGTCAGAGACGCGGGAATAGCATCCAAGTTGTGTGCCAGAGTAGGGAATTCAGGATGGCTGGAAGGAACAGGTGAGCACACAGCGAGGGGGGCAGAGGCGGCAGGAGAACAGAATTTAGGAGAGAATGAGGGCGTGCCAATGGTTTTACGTGTACTTATTTGTTGTCGGTTGTTTGTTGGTTCAGATTTTTCAAAGGTTCTTTAGCCTTGACTTGGCCTCTGGCAATCTTGTTACAAATTCCAGAAAGCCCTTTAGCTTTTGCTACTGAGAGTGGACCTGTCTAGCAAAGCTGTCAACAACTACAGCAGACTACTGGATAGGCCTGGCGGTACTACCTTTCTGTCCTCATTTTCCCCCTTTCTCAACCGAAGCAACAAACATCCTGCCCGAAGGCTTGTTCTGCCCAATGTCCAACGTCAGTGCTTTTTCCCTGAATCAGTGCCTCCCGCGCGTCCAGTGTGAGGGGTCATCCATTTCAGAAAACCGACACCAGCGCCCACTGACAGACGGTGCGTGCTTACTATATGCAGACTCTCTGCTAAATACTTTGTTTTTATCCGAAATACCTAGAGGAGAGATTATTATTACCTCCATCCTAAAAACAAAGAAGCTGAGGTTGAAATGATTGACCCAAGTAATACATGTAGAAAGCAGCATCACCAGAGGCTGAATACAAGTCATGTGGCTCCAGACCGCCACACGCTCCCTCATTAATAAACTGACTTACCAAAACCATTGAACATTTGGTGTGTCCTCAGAACTATGCTGCATCACAGTGAGCCCAAAAGTGAATGGGACAACAGCTGAAGCAGCCCAGAGGAAAAGCCTGTGTTTCTGACTCTGCTGCTATGGAGGCCTTTGCAGGGAGCGTAACCACGTGGATCTGGGAAAATGAATGGGCGAAAAAGAAAGGTCAGGTGGGACCAGGAGATGTTGTGCACCGTGAATGGCAAAAAGCCATTATAGATTCGAGGCTTAGCAAAAGGCTAAGTTCTCCCCCCTCCATCTCCATATTTGGCTTTGATGCTGAGTATTTGCACTCACTCCACTTGCTTCTTTGGGTTGCAGGAAGCAATATACATGCCCTTCCTCTGACTCTTTGTTTGTTTCAGATGTTTGTAAATTTCACTAATGTATCCTGTTTTTGCCTTGGGAGAGTTCCTGTCTTAGCCTTTGATGTGCAACTATGTATCAGGGTCCTTGATTTGCATAGGTCTATATAATAAAGTGAGCTGGGGCTATGAGGCACTCAGATACTGCCAGGCAGTTTGAAGAGTCCTCCCGGTCCCATCATTTTTGTTTTGACAAAGTGTGTCCTTAATTCTGCACGGTTATTTGGAGCCTCACTGGTCCATGGCAAGGAGACAAGAATCTCGGCTGGTCAGGTAGTACAGGAAACATCAGGGTGAAGATGGTTCATCCTGACCGACCTCAGGCGGGTCCTCCTGCCCACGTGTCCTGAGCTCTTCTGCTGATTGAAACCACTTATGCTGCGGGACTCACCTCTAGCCTCCTCCTGCCAGGCTCTGGGAGAGTCTACCTGCGGAGGTGGGGGCTCCCCCACCCCGAATTCCCTCTGGCTCTTCTCCTTATCCAGGTGGTATTCTGACGCCTTGTGGACTGTTTCACTTTATTTCCCAAGCAGATGGAGGCCTTGGACAGTACTGTTCTCATCCCCCTTCCTCTCAGCACAGGTCACTATTTCATTCCCTGGCCGCACCCCAAATATCCTGTCTGCCTGATAACACATCTTCCGCCTGGCTCCTTTATTCCCCTTCAAGTTCTCCAGTGAGCTTTTCTCCGGTAAGCCCTCTCAAATTACCCAAGATCCTGTTCGATGTCCCTCCTGGGTGCTCCCATGCACCCACTGTGGGCCCCACAGTAGCAGGTGACACACTGCATTGGAACCACCTAGTTGCTATTCTGCATCCCCACCAGACTATCTGCTCAGTGGTCCCTCCTCTGCAGAATGGGCTGTATGGGTGTTTGTAGGATGAACAGGCGACCTGTTGAGGCTGACTGCCCTCTTCTTCCAGCAGGGAGGTCAGGATTGAAGGGGGGAACCGTGGTGACCAGGTGGAGATGAGGAGTTATCAAGACGTGATCAGAATAAGCAGTTTTTCCACATTTGCTCTCTCACCCCGATGTCCCCCACTTACGACCATGTCCCCCTGATATATAAGGGGTCTGGCCAGATCCCTTATAAACAAGGTGCTTCCCAGATATGTTTTAGTGCCTGTCAGCTTTCCCAGACTGGATTTTCCATCCTAGGATTTCATTCTGGGCCTCTCCCCTTGCTGCGAAAGTGCCGACATGACATCCCTCTAATCACTGGTAGGCTGAGTCACCCCAAATGACTGCTTCCACTTGTCTCCGGGCTGAGCACCCTGCGGAATGAGGCAATGTCTTCCGACCTCGAAGCCTGTAATTCACCTGGGACATAAAAGCACCCTCGCTGGCTGCAGCCTGGTGTTATGGTGTCTAATATGCAGTGAAACTCCTGTGATTTTTGCCTATCTGATTTCTTCTAGCAACATCCCTCCCGAGCCTCACGTCAGGAAAATGACCCAGATTAGGTCCCATGGATCGGGTCTTGAGGACAGTGTCACAAAAATGAAAACCATTTGGAACTCAGTCATTATCACAGTGACATTTTGAAGATCGTGGTGAGACTTTGGGCAAGGGGCTGAATCTTTCTGTGCCTCAACTTCCTCATCTGCTAAAGTGGTAAGAACAGGGACAGGACCCTGGGGTGTGGATTAAAGATGGTAGCCTATGTATAATACTTGGAACAGGGCCAGCCACATAGAGAGTACTGAGAAAGTTACCTATGTACGATAGCACAGCTGTTAGAAATCTGGGATCGCTGTTTTTGTCCACCAGGAGGCTGGCGGCACTATTTTTCCTTTAGGCTTCTACGTTACTCTAATCCCCTTCCAAAACAGATTTTTTTAAAGCTTAAATTGGCCGTAGTCGGTGTGAGTTGCTCTCTGCCAGCAAACTCTAATGGCCGCCTCTCTCTCACACACTGTAGCCTTTTTCTCCCCAAGTGTTTATTAGACCCCAGAGGGCAGTAACCGTACATTATTAATCCCTGTATCAGCCAGAACGCTGAGGACAGTGCTTTGTATGTAAACATATTCATGTTAGTGAGTGGAAGACCAAACACATGACCAACACCGTTGACCCCTTCCTTTTTCTTGCGGGCTTTGTCACCATTTTTCTGAGCAATAAAAGTTAGGGCTGAGAGCATCAGGATGTCCTTCAGAACTCCAACTTGGCCACCACCAAATCTGGACCTTCCCATGGATGCAGTGGAGGCATAGGAGAAAAGGCTGGAGTCCCAGGACCTGGGCTGCCCCTCACCACTTCCCACCTAGGTGATCTCAGGGGAACCACTAAGGCACGTTCAACCTCAGTTTCCTTACATGAAGACTTGAGCTCATTCAGTGTACCCACAGGGACTTAGAAGCCAGCTGAACAGGCTAGCTTGCCCACGATGGACACCCCATTCAGCTCCTTGTCTTATTTTTTGAAAATGCCAGTTCATCAGCAGATACTTTTTTCAAACTTAAAAAAAAATATGAGATTTACATCAAGAGTGTTCTGGTTGCCTGAAGATTATAAATACACTTTAAAATTGTCCTTCTGAATAAAGAAGAGTTGGAACTATGAGTTTATTATGTGTTGACTCCTTTGGCTCATGTGTCTGGTTATTGATCTGTTCATTCTCCCAGTAGCTATATACTGCACTGTTGCTGGATGCTGTGCCCTGTGCTGGTTTGTAAAAGGCATATAAAGATAGTAAGACTTGACTCTACCTCTTTATGTACCTGGCAGAAACACAGCCCCACACCCCATCCTGACAGTTGGCTTTGATGTAAGCCACATTCTGTATAATTGGTAACATAGGATTCAGTATCCAAAGTCATATTTCTATAAATTTGGGAATAATATGGGAAAGGTACCCATTGACCTATGTTATTTGAGATTGGATAATATATGCAGAATAACACTCGCTGTATTTATTTTTCTTGATTTACCTACTTACCGTGAGGCACTATTAATTATCTTTTGACATAGTCTGACTATACCTTTCACACAAAGAGGTTTTGACCTTGGTAACTCTTCAAAATATGCCAGCACTGTGATCAAAGTCTTCATTCCACTTATATTTCCCTCCATTGTAAAGGCCACTTGTGTTGATCCGTGCTATCTTCTTTGTTTCTCTCTGTCTTCACAAATATAGGTCACTCTTCCCCTTTTGTACTGGGAGGAGGTTGGCTCGGGGCCACACACAACAACCGCCAGCCCCTCCCGGGCTCTCCTTTCTTACCGTTTTATTTGCCGGCTGATTAAAGATTGTGCCTCTAGACAACTCCACAAGAACAGTTGGTAGACAACAGTGACTGCTGCTTTTGTTCACAATCCGGAAGAAGCTCATCTATTCACAAGCGCATGCACTGGAAGGTACAAAGTTGCCCTCGCTGACATCGAGTGCTCTGCCAAGGCAGGGTGTGTTTTTTCGCTTGCTCCCGTGTGTGAAATTTAGAAACAAACTGAAGTACAGTAGCAGCTACTCAAATACACACAATATTAAAACAGAAGGGGTAACATTGAGAGACTCACAAATAAATGAAAGAAAAGCCCCAGATATCAATTTTATTTTCATGCATAAATAAGTATTGAAAAGTACACATACATCAACGTGCATCTTTTAGTAAAGCTTGTGAGCTGTTCTTATTATTACCTGCTGCACCAGCCTGGGGGACATCACTTCTAAAATAGGAAAAGCACAATCTGTATGCTAGGAAAACTACAAAGAAGCAATAAATTATTGCTGTAATGACATGCTAATTAAAATTTTGCTTGTAACTCATGTAAGTGTTTGAAGCCCAGCAAATTTCTCTTTTCATTTGTGAAGTGTGAAGGTAAATTGCCCAGTGACAGTGGGACATCGCTAACAAGTACAAATTGAATAACATGCTATCTTGCTCTATTAGCCCTGACTAGCATGTCTGAATTAGATATTCAGTGCACTCCCCATTGAAGGCCTGATTGATAAATGCTAAGGAGAATTTGTCAAAACAACAGGGGCTACACCCAGTGGGACATCAATATGCTCCATTTAGTCACCCACACAGCACTTCCTACATGGGATTGTCACATAAAATTAAGACTCGCCGCTAACCAGCCATCAAGCTTGTAGCAGACGCCAGGCAGCCTGTGTTCCGTATGCATATTAGTCACATGCTTAACAATTTGGGCTGTCAGGACAGAAGCATGTGGTGACCTCCAGAGCAGAGGTTGAATTTTCCAACTATACCAAAACATCATGCTCAGCTGTTTGAGATTTTAGGCCATTTCCTGCCAGATCTGTGCACAGATGCAGTGCCCTGAGCTATAATCTGAGGCCGCTTCCAAATGACAAATGGTCCCGGGAAGATTATTGCATTATATATTAAGTACCACAAGTCTGTAAATTATAAGTAAACTACTGTTCAGAATGTCTCCTCCAGCTTCCAGGATACTAGTCCTCTCCGTTTTTTTTTTTTTTAATAAACCTAATAAATATTGGCTGAACCAAGAGATCAAAGCCCTGAGTTTGAATTAGCCATCTCCATTTTAATTAGCCGCTTAAATACTAAACAATTTTGGACCAGCTGTAATTTAATAAGCCATGATTGAGGTTGGCCTGATTCTGTTTCCCCACTGAAAATTCTTCTCAGGTGCCAATTTCTATGACTCTAGAATTCTTGGTGACAAATCATTTCAGTAGTTCCCTTGTAAACATAATTAGCCATAAATGCTGAGGAACAATAATAAAATAGATTATGGGCTCACAGAATCTTTCACTGGATCTGTTTTATATCTATTGTATTATAGTTAGGCTCTCTACATATGAACTTATCTGCCCATTGAGTAAAGCATAAAATATAATAATGTCATTTGTTTGAAATAAAATGTATTCTCTGCAAAATTGAGAAGCTTGCCCTTCTCTAGTTTAGATCCTGCCATTGATCATGGACACTAGATAACATTTTTAAATAAATTGCCTGAGCTTCCTTTTACACACAGTCCAATAAAACATATTTTATGATAAATTAAACAACCTATCAAATGCTTTTTGTTTTTGAAAATTATATACCTGTTGAAACTCAACGAAAACTATTCTAACTTGAAATGTTAAACACCTAACACCAATCATGAGTCTCCATAGATTTTGGAACTCTTGCCTTTGTTCTAAGATCTGAAACAGAATTACCCAGTGAGCATCAGAAATGTATTTCTTTACAGCATCTTTATAGAATACAATCACACGAAGTATATGGAATGTGATGAAAAATCACTACTAGATTTGAATGACATTTTATCTTCCTAGGACATAAAAACCACCTGCTACTCATATTTAGAGATAACATGTGAGTAAAATCTTGCCTTTTGACACTTTCTGGATTTTATATATGCTAGAGTTTTAAAATCTGTAGCTTTTGGATACATCTCAGTGGTAGTACTGTTTATAGCTACATGACAAATCTAATCATAAGATTTCTTCTCTGAATTAATTCTTTTCCATGAAAAGAAAAGATATCAGGTTCCTTAGCATATATCAAATAAACATTTTATTTCAAAAAATTAGTGAGCTAGTTGCACTATTAATTTATGTTAAACTACAGTAAGTCTAAGGGAGAGGGCTGTATATTGAACCTAAAACAAAGTTTGTTCAATGTGGTACCAGTGGCAACCCAAGCTGTTAATGACTGTCTAAACAATGGTTAGGCACCACCACAAGGTTAGGGATTATTACAGAGGCAGGTTAAGGCAAGGGGGGAAATAGTGGAACATGTAGCAGTGTTAATCTGAGGGCTTCCTCTGAGCAGATGTAAACCTTTGCTCTTCAAATATGTTTTTAATTGAGAACTATCCAAGCTAGGAACAGCAGCACACTCCCTTTGAAAATGATTACTTTAAATTCAACCATGTTTTGCTTAAAATTTTTGATACAAATTTTATAAAGGCTCCTTTTGTGTCCCACCTCAATCTTCCAGAAGGAACAGAAAAACAAAACAAAGGACAGCAGGGTCCCCTCGCCTCAGGCAACAGTCTGCTGTCGGCTCCTGTGGCAGCTGGATTGCTCTCCATTCACATTCTAAACCCTTTCTCCTAATTGTCATCAGTATCATCCCCGCTGCAATTCCACAGCCCTTCAGAGCATTATTGCCTTTGGCTTTCTCTCCCGGGGCTGGCTCCTTGTTTGCTGCAATCTACGGGACCACTTAGCGCGGGGTCTGTGTGTGACTTATAACAGGTACCAGATGACGCATCCAGGTCTCTAGCCTAGTTTTATGCCCTGACTGCTGGTGTGACTGCTACTGATGTGTGTGTCCAGATGTCAGGGACTAGATGACACATTTTCATGAAGGAGCTTCAGGTTGGTGGACAGGAACTCCATACTATAGGGGAATGGCTGACGTCGAAAGGAAATTGTGTGGTTTTCATGCTTGAAGGCTTTCCATATTCTTTATGAAACTGAGCCCAGAATTCTCACCAAGCACATCGATGGGTCTATATTTTTGTGGTGCGTTAGGAAATAAATGGAATGGCCTTTCTCTTTTCATTCATTTCCTGTACCTTCCAATACTAGACTTTGTTCTGGCAATTCATAAAAAATTTAAAAAATATATTCATAGTAGCAAGTTATCTAGAAGGCTTTGGAAAGAAAATACTCTCGAGTAGCTGTTTCTTTATAATAACTTTTATTAGTAGTAATGTTCTCTCAACGAGAAAAAAATAATTTCTTTACCCATAAATTTATATTGAATAGTTCTTTATAAGGGTCAAATTTGCATTGAAGTTCATCCATTATATACTGTATTTTTCACTCCATAAGACGTACCTGACCATAAGACACACCTAGGGTTTTAAGGAGGAAAATAAGAAAAAAAATATTCTGAACCAAATGGTTTGTTAAAATATTTAATAAAATACCATATTTTTTGCTCCATAAGACACACAGGCATTTTCCCCTCCACTTTTGGGGGGGAAAAGTGCGTCTTATGGAGCGAAAAATATGGATACCGTATATACAAACACAACTTGAGAAAAATTGTATTGTCTATGTAATTGTTATATATCTCCTCAATAAACGAATAAGTTAGAAAAGTATAAAATAACGTTCAGTCATCATATGGTGTAAATATAACTTTAAGAAATAGATCAGCAACTAAAATGGTGAGACAGGTCAGGAGGCATCTACCATTTCTATGGCTGAACCTCCAGGAGTTCTGTTATCAATTATTATGCTTACTGAGATTACGTTATTAATTACTGTTTTCTTCTGAAAACTCCATGAGAGAAAGAATCACGTCCCCTCTTTACAGGCTTTTGTATCCACTGTACCTCAACTGCTGCCCCGTTCATGGGAAGAGTACGGCGAATATTGGTTGAATGAATATATGAATGGATGAACGAATAGATAAAAACTACAGAATTACTAGGAAATCTTTAGTACTTGAAATATAAGCATCAAAAAGGCAAGCTAACATGAATGTAGTTAATCCAAAATGGTGTTGGTGGGCTCGCAGCACTTGGAAAATTATACCGCCTCCTATCTCCTCTGAAATCTTAAGCAGGCCTGAGCATTGGATCCCAACAACTTCAAAGGAAACGCTCACTAAAGGTGAGCTGTTTGAACGATAGAGCAAAATAAGAAAATTCCCAGGATAATTTGACTCGTGAGGATGATTCTGACAACTTCCTCTGTCTTCATACCTAGGAAATGCCACTTCAGTTGAAATTTGTTTTAAGGATTGGGCTCTTGTAATGTATCTTAAAATAGGAAAGAACACAGGGCATCCCCAGGAAGAGGAAAACAGTGCAATGGAGTTGTACAACGGCACCTATATTTTTTGCGTAGTTTTACTAGTAACATTGTGTGTTTTCTTTCCCACATCTTGGGCTAGGTGAAGAATTCCACCATTTCTCCCTCTGCCTGGTTCTACGGTGATTTGCTGTACAGATTGGATTACAGCGATACTTTTGGCCTAAGGTTTCCCCTGAGGACCACCCAAGAGCTGTCCCTGCTACAAAGGCTAACAGCCTGTGACATTAGTGGGTTATTTGCCTAAAGCATATAGTGCTTGTAAAATAGAGAGGCCCTCTGTCCTGCGGTTCATATGGTTATGAAATAAATCGCTTGCAAATCATTTCAAAAGCTTTCTCAGCAAGTGAGTCCAGTAGGATGCTTGATCCTGAAGAAATCTATGTGTTAGTGTTTGTGTACATCCCTGTGTGTGTTAAAAGTCTTTAACTCTACGATACCTTTGTTGAGGCAATCAGGGTTCATCACGGTCATCCTCGTGTTAAAGGCAACACAGCTAGTTAATGCCAATTTGTCTTATTGTGCATGTAAGAAGGGACTTTTCTAGGGTCACGAATCTAAATTTGTTATTGTCATACTGCATCTTACGTACTAATTCTCTCTTGTAAGTATGTATTTAAAGTGGTTTTAACTTTGAGCCAATACATGTTCTATAAAGTTTTTTTTTAAATGTAATATATTAGCAGAAGTGATGTTTTTTGATATATGCTATACATTGTTTATTTTCAGTCATAATACATGTTAGAATGAATAGAAAACATATACTTATGACTATTAAATGTTTATTTTTGATACAAAAATTATATTTGCACACACAGCTTGATTCTGTACCAGAAAGCAGAGTGTGTAAATAACAGAATATCCGTTTCTACTAGAGATAGCAAATTAAATAATTTAAACAAAAATATAATTAGGCTCTGGCTAGTTGGCTCAGTGGTAGAGCATCGGTCAGGGGTATGGATGTCCTGGGTTTGATCGCTGGTCAGGGCACACAGGAGAAGCAACCACATTCTTCTCCATGCCCTTTCTCCTGCCTCTCTTCCCTTCTTGCAGCCATGGCTCGATTGGTTTGAGCAAGTTGGCCTCAGATGCTGAGGATGGCTCCATGGCTTCACCTCTGGCATTAAAATAGCTCGACTGCCGAGCAATGAAGCAACAGCCCCAGATGGGCAGAGCATTACCTGGTAGGGGGCTTGTGGAATAGATCCTTGTTGGAGCACATGTGGGAATCTGTCTCTGCCTCCATGTCTCTAACTTAATAAAAAAAATTATATCTATATGATAAAGAAAAATTTTCTATTCCCCAGTATCTAGCTCTTTTCTATCACTGTGCCTAAAATAAAACCTGTGGTTTCCTTTCACAAAGTAGTCAACGGGGATGTAAAGTACAGCATCAGAAATACAGTCAATAATATTGTAATCACTACATATGGGACCAGGTGTGCTGGAAATATGGGGGGAGGACACTTGGTAAAGTACACAATGTCTAACCAACATGCTGTACCTGAAACCAATACAAAATAATATTGAAAGTGAACTGAATGGCAAAACTTTTAATTAAAAAAAAAAATTTCCTCCGCCCTGGCCGGTTGGCTCAGTGGTAGAGCGTCGGCCTGGCGTGCAGGAGTCCCAGGTTCGATTCCTGGCCAGGGCACACAGGAGAAGCGCCCATCTGCTTCTCCACCCCTCCCCCTCTCCTTCCTCTCTGTCTCTCTCTTCCCCTCCCTCAGCTGAGGATCCATTGGAGCAAAAAGATGGCCCGGGCGCTGGGGATGGCTCCTTGGCCTCTGCCCCAGGCACTAGAGTGGCTCTGGTCGCAACAGAGCGACACCCCGGAGGGGCAGAGCATCGTCCCCTGGTGGGCGTGCCAGGTGGATCCCGGTCGGGCGCATGCGGGAGTTTGTCTGACTGCCTCCCCGTTTCCAGCTTCAGAAAAAAAAAAAATTTCCTCTTCTAGCTTTCCTGCCATTTTGCTGTCATCACTCTGTCCCTGGTCCTTATCCCTTCTAGCTGCAGGCCTTCACTGCCTCCCTAATGTTCTTTTTAGCTTCCACCTCCCAAACTCAGATCTCTACGCAGATACTAGGTGATTCTCATTTAAAAATTGCTCATTTTAGGCCTTGGTCGGTTGACTCAGTGGTAGAGCATTGGCCCAGCGTGTGGAAGTCCCGGGTTCAATTCCCAGCCAGGGCACACAGGAGAAGCATCCATCTGCTTCTCCACCCCTCCCCCTCTCCTTCCTCTCTGTCTCTCTCTTCCCCTCCCGCAGCCAGGGCTCCATGGGAGCAAAGTTGGCCCGGGTGCTGAGGATGGCTCCATGGCCTCCACCTCAGGCGCTAGAATGGCTCTAGTTGCAATGAAGCAATGCTCCAGAGAGGCAGAGCATCACCCCCTAGTAGGCTTGATGGGTGGATCTCAGTCTGGTGCATGTGGGAGTCTGTCTCTCTGCCTCCCTTCTTCTCGTTTCAGAAAAATTCAAAAAAACGTTGCTCATTTTATTTCTAATTTCATCGGGAGTACGTCATGGCTGTCTATGGCTAATAGAAGAATGCCAAAGGGCTCTGCTAGAATTCAGGGCTCTTGAGAATCTAGTGTCCACTTCACTTCCTATTGGTCCCTGCCTCTCATCCCTCCCCCTCCTGGAGACTGCACCATGACAGGGATGCTCTGAATAGTCCTGCCTCATGCTTGCCCTGTGCACTCTCTTTGTTTTGTATACTTGACATGCCCTGGCTTCCAGCCACCTAGAAACCCACCTCAGCCTGCCTTCCTCCCTTCCCTGACTCTCAGTGTCTTCCTGTAGTGGGCATCGCACAAGTGGATTCCACAAACTAACTTACTTATAGAATAAGAAATTCTGCTCCTAGATGAAGCTGTTTCAACTGTAGAAATAATTGATGAGATGTTTTGTCTAAAGTATATAGTTCCTTTGATGTTCAGAAAATAAAATTGCAGTAAAAATTAGGAATACTGAAGTTTAACCTTAATTAAAATTTAAGTTTCTCATAAATAATCACATAATTATACAGCAGAGAAGTATTGAAAAACATATTTACATATATATATGAAAATTATTAAGAAATGCAACCCAGGTGAATCCTATTCATATATTTTACTCAGAGAGCAGTATCGTAGCCTACAGTTAATGTAGATTCAAAATAATATGTATCCAGAAACAGAGACCAAGATCTTGCCTGTAGTCAGAAGCTTGTCCAGGTTCTTGATGGATGAGTAATTCAGCTCCCTCCCATATAATAGCATAGTAAAAGCCACAGCCTACATAATACCATAATACATTTTAAATTTTAAATATCACATTTGCTTCTGTGTGTGACAACCTACAGGAATCTTCATCCCTGAAAGCTCCTTCTGCCCAAAACCTAGCAGGCATAGTCAAGTGTAAGTGCTCTTGGGTGCTTCCCTTGATATTTTTGAAGATTCTTAAAAGTCCAAAGCATGCTTACTTATTTTGCAGATTTGGACTGAGAAGTATTAATTATTTAGTAGAAAGTTATGAGGAAACTTATATTTGCTGAAGCAGGAACCCCAGGGAATAGTGCATTTCTTTCCATGACTTGAACAAGTCATTTTACGAAATTTATTATTCTGGTCACTGGGGAGTTGTGACATTACTAAGTAAATATTTTTTCCAGTTACTTTTCAATTTCTAAAATCTTCCTGCAAGACCCAGTAGAACAGTTAGTGTATGATAAAAATGAGATGCTTGATCCCCCCCCCCCCCCACTCAGCAGATAGACTTCCTTTGTTGCAGAATCACAGATAAACTTATGCTGTTGAGCTTGGCATGCATGCTTCCAAGCACAAGAGGATGAAGGATTATTAGCAGGTCTGTCCACCAGAAGGTCAGTGCTTTAATGATGAGGAGAGCCAATACCAACTTTGTTATAAAGAACAGAGCAAAAAAATCCATATATATATATATATACACACACACACATATATATACATACATACATATATATACATATACATAAATATATATAAATAAAATAAGTAAAATTAGTCTTTACTTTTTTATTTTTAGTTCCATAATTATATTTTTGACTTTACTAACTATGCTTTAGTAAAAATATTTAGTAGTCAATATCTATAACACTACATATAATTATATATAATGTGTTTTATGAATAATATGATATAAAGCATATAACCCAGGCAGGCATATTTTTGTATATATATGTTATACAAATGTGAACCCATTATATATATATATTACATGTTCATATCTCTACTTATCTATACATATGATGATTCTCCATTAAAATAACAGCAGAAGTAATCCAATTATGAGTTTTTTTGTTTTTGTTTTTTTAATTTAGGATTCAGACCAATATACTTTTGTTAACAGACTTAACCTTACCTTTCTCATACATTTACTATACAATTTGCCTCGTGCGTAAAATTTTATAAGATAAATTGATTAATTGTTTCGAATTCCTCTTGTCAACTTTATTCTATTTAGCATTACCTAGTAAGTTCGTATGCCTTGTTACCATATTTGATCTGTGGGCTATTTGGGTCTTATGACACTAAAATTCATTCTTAAAGAATCAAGTTTCACTATTATCAAGAGTCATCAAAAGAAGAAATCCAGAAATATTAGACAACAGATTGCATCATTACTGGAATAAGTGTGTGTCCTCCCAGGATCAACTCCTCCTGTATCCTTGTCTAGATGAACATGTTTATTGGGAATCATCAGTCACATGGGTGTGTGTGTCTGTGAGTGTGTGTGAGAGAGAGTGTGTGAGTGAGATGTATATAATGTACATATGTGTATATATTCATAGACGAAATTTAAGACTATTTATTTTTTATAAGATTAATAGCATTACCTACATTTCGTGTTTTCGTAGGGAAAAGTTCCAATTTTATAGCATTATCTCATTATAAATTGTCATAAAAGATCCCGACAGTTATAAAATAATGGTGAGTTGATTAAGCTACATTTATGAATCTATTTGTTTTACAGTCTTACCCCTCCTCATATGTTCTTAGTAATCTGAGCAGTATGAAACATGATCTGAACTGAGCTCAACTTTATGTTCACTGTAAGCGCACTTGGTCAGTCTCTGAGGAAGTCCACTCATCTGCAAAATGGGAACTATTTACTCATATGATTTCTTAACTATAAAGTAATTATTTTATTAGTGAACATTTTTTTAATGAAGAAATAGCACTATATGAAAATATATGACCCAAAAAAACTGAAATTCAAGAGTGGAAAATCAAAGCTGCAGGAATCAATGATCACTGATTAGTGACGCCACACGGAGATCCAAGCCTTCTCAATTTTGAAAGTGCGCTGTTCTGTTGTTTAAGAAAATATTTTGAGGTATACTTTTATCTTGACCGTGATCTTAACATATAATCTAATAGTCCAACACTTCTTGTTTTCCACACCACAAAAGAGATGTACCGTAGTGGATGGAAAATTAACTAAAAGTAATGAGGGGTCATATAAGACATATTGCTGTTGAAAAATATGGTTGAATCACACTAGTTGACTTTTTCTGTAAATGGGTTAAAATTTACACACCACTGGAGATCTGTTTAAGAGCATGTGGGTTAAACACACTGAATCCCCGTCCCAAACACAGTAAGGCAGCTACAAGTCAAACATAATGACAGTGCTGATTAATTAGATACCCCTACCCCCAGCACTTCAGAGTGATTTATGGAGACACATCTCTAGCCTGATCCATTGTGCTGACTGCATTAATGGAGTGAGCTAGAAAAACTCACTGGCAGCCCAGCAAAACATTAACCCTTGGAGTTTTCTTATCGAGCCTATTGACAGAATATTAATTATGACAAAACATGCATGTCTCACGTAATTATCTTTTGATAGCTTGGTTTACATTTAATATATAAATATAGATGTATATATTGTGCTGGATATTTGGATATATTGAAACTCTTTTCATTAGAAAGAAATTGCACATACACATTTAAGAAAAACAGGATTAGATTGAACTGTGTATCCATTATAGAGAGGAAGCTATGTGAGCATATCTTTCCCTCGTCACCATATGCTTGGAGTCATCAAAATTTCTTACAGAGTGAAGACAACATAAAAACCCTTTTCCAAAAAGAAATATTCCCATTGCATTAAGAAATTATCAGCATGTTGGTTGCCTTGTGGTGGTGATTTTGGAATAAAGAGAAATTCTGCTTGAGGGAAGAAAAAGACATCTCTGACATATAAGCAATTAAGTTAGAAATATTCTGAAGTGTGCTTAATCAGAAATGAGCGCATTAGCACATAAATGGCCTTCAGTGTATATAAATGAAGTATCATATATATCTGGATCTCAAAATTAAAAAGCTTCATGGAGCTATTTCAGCACATTATTTAAAACTCTATGACACCGAAATGGAACCACCCCTAAAGTATCTAGAACAATTATAAGACATATCAATAAGTTCAGCTTTAATTATTTTTGTGGTATTAGATTCATCCCAGTCACCTTTTCTAAATGTGTTATGCTAAACATATGTAAATATGACTTTGAAATAGACTTGGTTTAGCAGTGTCTGGGTAAAAATGTGTCTTTTTATTATGAGTGAAAGATAGAACTAAATAATAAACTCTTAATCAAGCAGAGCTCTACCTTGCCCTGAAATCAAAGGAATAAAAAGTTAGTCAATTAAAATATTTGTAAAAACTAAGTTATCATTAACAGTATAGTAAGCATAATATAAAGAAAGTTGTGAAAACTTGGATAATTTAAAGAATACCCTTTACCTCTGCAGTGACTCAAGGCACACCCCAAAGGATTACATTGTTCCTTGTGCATTTTCTTCATTCTGATGATGTTACAAAAGAAAGGAAATGCAAAACTGACTGAAGCTAAGTTCTTGCATTTTTATTGCTCAAGCCATCAAAAAAAAAAAAAAATGGAAACTTGATATCAGGCTTTAATGCCTATAAGTATACCATGCCTGGTGAAACCAATATGTTAGATCAAAGCTGCTGCCCTAAATTTGCCAAGTTGGACTCTCTGATGGTTCTGCAGGGGTAGCCCTAAATCAGTGGTTCTCAAGGGGCTGTTTTCAGCATCTAGAGTCATTATTGATTGCCCAAAGTAGGAAAATGCTACTGACTACTGCTGGTGGGCAGAGCTCAGCAGGTAAATATCCTACAGTGCACAAGGTAGCCCCCAAAGGCAGGAAGGCTGAGGCTGGGACACCCTGCCCGAGGGAGCATACATTTAAATAATTTTGTTTCAAGTTTTCAAATAAACTCATTAACGTTGAGAATCTTATCTAGAATTAAATGTTACTGCTTGCTGATCAGCTATTACAAAATGTATGGGTATCCAGTCAAGAATACAAGAGTACCCTGAAAACTGGAGAAGCAGCCATAAAGTATCAATACTCTCATAGGGTGTCATTAAAACAGGCTCAAGATATTAAGAGTCCCTAAAAATAGCACACACTGGTCAATAAATTCATTAATAATGTGTCAGGTGTGGACTTTTTAAGATTTGAATATCTTGTAATTCTAAGGTCATATATGATCTAAAAAACATTATTAAATGGCATAAAGAAGTGTTTGGTATTTAATAATGCGATGTTATGATAGAACTTAAAGAAGAAATTAATAACCTTTTTCATGCACAGAATTATTAAATATCACAGGCTCATGGGCTCTATTTACCAGAAGTAGACTCCAAAGATAAGGCTTCTCCTTGTAATTGTTACAAACTACAAGCCGATACATTTATATGGCTTCTGTCTTCAAGTCTTTTAATTTTAATATTATGATTTTAATATTAACAATAATAACAACATTCACAAAATGGTTATTTCTCACTTGGGTAGGTTTTTTCAAGGTAATAATCTATTAAAACTCTTTCTAAATTCAAATCTAGTCCCAATCTAGTCAAATCTAGCCTTTCTAATAATTTCAGCTTACAAACATCTCTTTTCTTTTTCACTTAGAACAATTAGACAAACTTGGATCACTCATTTTGGCATTTAATGCTATACTGCCACATTGTTTCCTTAATTAATTCTTTTTTATTTATTTTTTATCTCCCCAGTTAGATTATAAACATCATATCATAAATATCTCTTCTAATGATAAATATTTGGTAAATATTGGGGAATTAATGAACAGAAAGGAGGTAAGAAGGGAGGGAGAGAGACAAAAAGAAAAGGAAGGAAGGAAGGAAGGAAGGAAGGAAGGAAGGAAGGAAGGAAGGAAGGAAGGAAGGAAGGAAGGAAGGAAGGAAGGAAGGAAGGAAGGAAGAAGAAAGGGAGGGAGATGGGGAAGAAGGGTTGGGGGAAAGAAGGGAAGGAGACAGGGAGAGAGAAAAAGTCCTTTATATTACTTTTCTTCTGTTATTCAGGATTAAAATGTTGCCCTCAATTTCTTGTAAGAAGACATATTTTCAGCCGGATCAAGGATGCTAAAATTCATCCATTTTAACTCGTCAATGCTGACTCTGTTCTTTCTGCTGAGTTGTAATAATTGAGGTTTCTCTAGGTTTTCTCATTCAACACCAGTAATTCTAAACTCCACGGAAAAGCACAAATCCTGGTCCTAAGGAAGAGTATCAGAATGTGTGTGGGGCGGAGGAGGGGGGGGGGGGGTTGAAAAGCATAATAAATTTAACATAATTACATACTTAGTAAAAAAGCTTTACTTTCATAAAATAAAATAAAAATACAGAAAGCAAAGCCCCTACAGTCAGAGTAGGTTTTGTAAACCAGATTTGAGCAAAGTATGTTTCGCATTTTAAACCCTTAAATACTTCCCCGTTTCCTGGAAGATAAATCCCAATTCCTAAATTGCGTTAGGCTGTCCTTTCCTACCTCTTTAACTTCTTCTCTTTTTAGAAAAAAGAAAATTCCCTAATTCAGCTGCTGAGACTGAACCAAACCAAACCCCGCCTTCTCTTCCTGTCTGCTCTTAGCACGTGCTTGTCAACCTCCACACAGGTTCCAAACCTTCTGGCCCCCAACACACAGAGAAGTGGGTAGACCCATACACAAGCACATCCCATATCTACTTCCTACTCACTTTCTGCAAGAACTATTCAGGGGGCAAGCTGCCTCCAGGCCAGACATCAGGTCTGTGGGTCTTCCTGAGTGCCAGGTGCATCCTCCTATCTCCCTCCTGACACACACCACACTGCAAGGAGATTGTGTGCGTGGCTGGTGTGTGCGTTCTGTGAAGACCCTATTAGTCCCTCTTGCTGTCCTGGTATTCCTAGTACCCACCCAGTACTGAGTCAGGCAGACGTGCTTTTCAATAAATATTTATTAAATTGCGCTAACAAAAACTTAGTTACATAAATTTAAATTAAATATGTATATGCTCAGATCATCTTTAGTTTGACCAAAAGGGAATTTGGTGCTTTGTTTTAAAAGATTGAAAAACACCCATGCTCAAATCTCCATAACTTTTCAACACCTTCTATAAGGGAATTCATTTTATATTTCACCTCGATCTCTCTACTGACAGGAGTTAGCGTCAGACCGATGTCAAAAATTCATATGGTCAGTCAGTGGTTACACAATACTCTGAAGACACTAATTCTTCTACTCAAAAATCCAGAAATCAAAACCAAATCACTTTAATCTATAACATGTTCTGTATTTCATATTGCAGAAATGTTACTATTCACAATATTCTTTATCAAAATTATTTCTAATGAAGTTTTGCTTTTCCTTTCTAAAATTAATTATTAATTAATAAAAAATTAATTAATAAATTATTGGTAATAAATTTGAAAGACACAGAATACAGGAAAATAGTGATCATACACAGAACCCCAGTATCCAGAGGTGGCCTCCCCGATAAAGTTTTGTTGTATTTGCCATCCATTTTCCTATGAGTATACTTTTAAAGAGTTTAGATCAACCTAGGCAAACAGATTATACTATGCTTTTAAAGAAATAATTTTATACCGTAAGCATGGCCCTGAGCCATTATGTCATGATCCTTGTACACTTAATTGTAAAAGACTGTATAATACTACTATGTGATCCCATCACACTTTACTACCTTCCTTCTCTAGTAGTGGACATTTAGATTTCTCTAGGCCTCCTGGTTGTTCCTGCCTTCAAAAACCAGAGGCTACAGAGCCCCATGTAATGTTTTATTTCCGTCCTTATTGAGGTAACTCGCCACAGAACAGTGGCTTTCATACAGTAATACTATTTAGTGGACGGTGCATGGACGCCCTAAGCGGGAACTTGGGGGAAGACGCCTGTCTTCCTCTGCGTAGAGATTGCTGACAAATACAGTCGTGACTCAGGGAATGACGCCCACCCTCTTCATTAGCTTAAAACACTTCTCCTCCGATTCAGTGAAACAGCCAGCTGAAAACTGCTGGCAGCCTAAGTTGTTGCAGTTCTTTATATTTAAGGAAGTAGAAGTGTTTTCTGCACAGCTTGTCTGAAAATCAATCATTCCAGATACATCAAAGGTACAATGACCGCATAATGGACCCTTGGTGTGGCAATGATGCTAATAACAATGTAAACCAAATAGATTTCAGCATTCCAGAGGTATGCAGACATAAGGACAGGTTTTATCACAAGTTGCCGAATTATAGGAAAATCCATTAAAATGTCTGTACAATGGACTTTTCCAGAAAGACATATTCTTGGTGGAAAAGAAAGAAAAGGTCAGTAACATATCTGTTAGGAAAAGTCACGTACGCCAACAATATGCTTCCAGTGCTGATGAGAGAGAAAAAGTCACATAACCGGATTAAATAGCTTTTGCAGTTTGACCTGAAACAGGGTGCAGAGAAACCCAAGTGCTCTCAATGCTCAATTATAAAGAACTTGGACAATGAGATGCCCTTCCTCGGTCCTAGATGCTGGGCTCCCTTAGACGATGAGATGAATAATTTCCACATTAAGGATACCTTTGTTAGGATTTTTCTTTCTGTTTTAGAGATACTGCCTTTACTTATCTACAAAAAGAATCCAAGAACGGGTAGGAACTCCAGCAGTCTTTTTTCTTGACTAAAGACAGCAAGGGAAATAAAACAGGAGAAACCCTGGTATAAGTAAGGCTGGGAATACGGCACTCGCATGGCCTCGGGAGGAAAGTCTCACACACAGGTGCGGAAAGGGACAATAAAGGACTGTCTGTCCACATGCAGGAAAGAAGGATGAAGCTGCCTGCAGGAGAGCTAACGCCAGCACCAGTCCGGAGAAGAGGTGCCCCAGCGCCTGGCTCTGGCATGTGGGGGCTGGGGACTCCGCAGACCCAGCGAGTGCTGGCTCCACCTGGGCAGGTGGTCCAGCAGGCAGCCGGTCTCTGAGAGCAGTGGTCCCCAACCTTTTTTGGGTCACAGACTGGTTTAATGTCAGAAAATATTTTCATGGACCAGCCTTTAGGGTGGGACAGATAAATGCACAAAATAAAATTACACGACCGGCGTAAAAACTGTGATATTTTTAAATATAATTGTCAAACTTACGAGAAAAGCATCAAGAGTGACTCTTAGACGAATGTAACAGAGGGAATCTGGTCATTTTTTTAAAATAAAACATCGTTCAGACTTAAATATAAATAAAACAAAAATAATGTAAATTATTTATTCTTTCTCTGCGGACCGGTACCAAATGGCCCACGGACCGGTACTGGTCTGCGGCCCAGGGGTTGGGGACCACTGTCTAAAAGGATGCTCCTGGGCTCTCAGCCACGTGATCATGCACCTGGGTTCACAGGTGGCAGCAGCCATGTCAAACAAAAAAGAGAAAGTTTATGTGTTTCACTTACTCTCATAAATGATAGAGAGAAAATCCATTTTCTCATGTGTACAAAATTAATTCTAATACAACTAAACTCTGTTGTTTTCATTTAATTATGATGATTCTATTTCATTGTGTGTGCATGTGTGACAGAGACAGAGAGAGAGACAGAGAGGGACAGATAGGGACAAACAGGAAGGGAGAGAGATTTGAAGCATCAATTCTTCGTAGCGGCTCCTTAGTCTCCTTAGTTGTTCAGTGATTGCTTTCTCATATGTACCTTGATGGGGTGGCTACAGCAGAGCCAGTGACCCCTTGCTAAGTGACCTTTGGGCTCAGATTGAGTGTCTCCTTGCTCAAGCTGACGACCTTGGGTCCAAGCTGGTGAGCCTTGCTCAAACCAGATGAGCCCATGCTCAAGCTGGCGACTTTGGGGTTTTGAACCTAGGTCCTCCGCGTCCCAGTCTGACGCTCTATCCACTGCGCCACCGCCTGGTCATGTTCTATTTTTATTATTTAAAAAATTTTAAGTTATATATTTTTTTATTGTTTGTTAGACTATCCAGGTTTTTGAATGGCATATTATGTTACCTTGAGTATCTAAGAGAACACCAACAAAATTTCCAAGAACAAAGAAACAAAATCTCATTTTGTCCTTAAATTCTCTACATTTATTTAAAAAATGTTTGAACTGAAAAATCGAAGAAAAACTGAAAATTATTTTTGAACTGCTAATCACTTTAAAATAAATAGATCATTGTCATCTACCTAGTACTAAAGCTATTATTATATAAAACAACACTTTTCTATACATTTAAAATAGTTTAAGTATTTAACATTATTTCATACTTTTAAGTGTATATGTGTTACAGTAGTCACGAATAGAAAATACTGCCATATGTCATAATTGTATTTTAATCAGATCTCCTTTACTGCCCTTTTTTGAAACATGCTCTTAAGAAATGTGTGTCTAAGCAGAAATGCTCTCAAGTGGGTCATAGTTTGGTTGAGTAGAGATTACGCATACAGAGAAGGAGCAGAACAAGGGAAAATTAATAGCGAGTAAAATAAAGTTTATTTTAAATAATGAGGACACAGTGGGGGAGGCAGCTGAATTTGCTGACTTATTGGTGATTCCTGAACTCCCAGCAAAGCAGCCACTGTACAATGTCTATCCTTCCCTTAAGAGAAAGCTTCAGAATTTATAATATCAAGTTGCACAGTATCAGTATTTAACCATAGTTAGAGAGGAAATAAGAGCATTCTGAAATCATTCCCCATGGCCGAAGCAAACTATGCCGTTTATGTAACTAGACCTCTTGCAAGTTCTGTCCCAAATAGAAATGCATTATGCCTTTGAGTCCAAAGAGGTGAACTTTATCCCAGTGGTTCTCAATGTGGGTGATTTTGCTCCTCCAGGGAGCCACTTTTGTTGTCACCGCTGGAGAGAGGGGTCCTGCTGGCATTTCCTGGGCAGAGGTCAAGGATGCTGTTCAACACACCTTACAAAGCCGAGGGTGGCCCTGGCAGCATCATCTGGACCAAAATTTCAATAGTGTCGAGGTTGAGAAGTTTACCTCCACCTAGAGCCGTTGCATGCTCAAAGGAAATACTGGTTCAAAGGAAAAGACTAGCCAAAAATGTATGGGAGTCTGTAATCCAAGAGCTTAGCCTGCTCCACAATCATAGGGACACTTTAGACAAAATTAAATCACATTTTAATAATGCTTTCAAGTCCTTCTTCTATTTAACCCCATTATGAATCAGTTTTCAAAAATACCCTCAAACTAGACCTCTTCCTCTGGCCGGGTAAACCCCCTCAGTGCCTCACACAGAAGGTGAGGTTGTGTCAAATACCACACCATCGTTTCTAGTGATCTTTGAACCTCCAACTCCTTCTTCTTTCCCATGTCTCCTTCCTATTAGTCCAATATGTTACATCCTCTGATAGTTGAATAAATGCCTTTCCTTAAAAACTAAACAAAAACTGGACTTTCGTGCATTTATCTCTTCCACACAATTTGGCATTTGGGCCTATTTTCCTTTGCTGTTTTAGGCTTTGTGCTGGTGAGAACCAGGCATCAATCCTCAACTCTCTTATTCTCTTGGTATTTTATACAGGATACAGGCCAGTGTATGCAGACCAGCATATACCGTGTATGTTCAGTAAATTTTCATTATTTTATTGATGTATCCCTTTAGAGTGACGGGAAAAAAGGTCGAAGCATGGTAAGGAAAAAAAAGGGGGGAATAAAATCAAGAGAAAATAGGCCTTGCAACAAAGTTTAATAACTTTTTTTCCCCAGTGATCTTTGCTTTCTTGAGTTGCATCTCTTATAATTTAATCTAATTAGCTTCCATTTTATTCTGTCTCAGCCTGTACTCACGGATACTGAAATGTTATTATTTTCTAAGAAATACCAAGCAAGTAAGAAGCTATCGTTTTCTATCTACTGGCTGGAAGGAGCAGTCCCGGATCTAGCAACAGAGGGTGGAGGCCACAGTCGGTCTCTGCAGACAGACAACCATGGTTGCAATCCTGGACTACCTACCCACTTACTAATGATGTGAAGTTGGGGGGTCACTTAACTTTTCTGACTCGGGATGTCCCATCTGTTATGTGGGGATATTAATGGTGCCCGATTCAGATGGTTGTTATGATGAGTAAATGATGTATATTCCACGTGAAGGGCTTAGAACAGGGCCAGTGAAGGGTGAGTGCTCAGAAAACGTTAGATAGCCTCATTACTAAAGACATAACTTGATCCTGTCATCCCTCAAGATCTTATCTGTTAACATGACCTTGGATCTAAGATCTTCAAATCATCTGAGCATTTCAAACATGCTATAATGTTTTTTAAGTGAAATGATTTTCTTTCTCAATTACCGGAGAAGTCATGGTACACAGTACCTTGTGTTTGTCGTTGGGCAGGTTCGCATCATGTTCAAATACAGTTTATACTTATAAGTCTATCTAATCTAAAAATCTAAAATAAAGAATAAAAATGTGCTTAATCTCACATACTATAAATCTGCTTTTGTGTGTTCGTAAACACTGGGTTCACAGTGAAATAAATTAGCGCTGTAAAGTACACATATGTCAACAATTACTGAGTGCAATAATTTAAGGTCTGATTCACTAAACTTTCCCTCAGCCAATAGGCACTCTTGCCCAAGAACTGTGATTTAGGGGCAAAAAGGACTGAAGTGTAAATATCGCTCTGACTCCATCTTTCATATTCCAGAGTGCCATAACTTTCGGAGCGCCATTTCCTCCACTTGTGGCATACCCCATCAGCTCCCTCCCACTGACATTTATTTATGTCATCATTTCCCCTGGATTATTTCTGATTTATAAATAAGCATGCTTGTTGAAAGCAAAGTAGAAGTGTGATTTAACCCAAGGTAAGAAAATATGTGTAGGTTTAGCTTATCAAAACTTGTAATAAGCATTGGTGAAAAAAAAGAAAATTCACCTACACAATACATGGCCAAGTGTCTAAGTTTTACCTGCTTGATTTAGAAGGGTCATTAATTCTGAATCCGTTCTCCTGTTTTTGAAATGTAAAACTTCAATGGACAAGTACTGACTTCCAGTGCTGTAACTCAAAACTTCTTAGTGTGGCTGGAATATCTGACTTCCAAATATTTCACCTGGATTAACTTTTTTTTTTTAATTGATGGAAACCATTTTTTAAATCCTGACTCTAAGAGAAAGCATTTATATGCTTTGTGCTTTAACCAGACCAGCAGTTCTATGGGAATTTGTGTCCATTACTGATCAATACAGATGATTGCAGTGGCCTCTATACTATTTGCAGTCATTCCCTACCGCTTGTCTCTCAGTGTATTTCCTCAGGATAATTTCCCCTGGAAATGCTCTAATTTCACTTTTCTGCTCTAAACATTTGTGACTTACTGTCTGTGTGATTTGGAAAAAATCACTCTTCCCTGGTACTCAGTTCCCTCATCAGCGAAATCTCTTAGGAGTTTAACAAGATAATGGGTGTGAACATTATAGAAGCAAAGTACATGTGAACTTACGAATCTGAAATGTTTCTGTTTTTAGGAAAGGCACATTGATATATGGCTCATCTTCAATGAGGCAACAATCCAACAGAATTTGAATAAAATGCATTGAGTCATATAATAATGACCTTTTATAACCTTTCCTCCCCCCAACTTCTCCAACATCAATTGTCTTGATATTATTTGTAAATTAGTTTTCTTAAACAATGTCCCTAAGGGTGCCAATCCTCTATATAAAAATATTCCATGGTTTGAAATTGCTTAAGACATGAGGACAACCTGACTAGTGGTGGCACAGGGAACTGAGTGTCCACTCAGCATGCTGAGAGCCCCATTTCAAAACCCTGAGGTTTCCAGCTAGAGTACAAGGTCGTTGGCTTGAGCATGGGCTTGCTAGCTTGAGTGAAGGGTCAACAGTTTGAGCACAGAATCATCGACATGATTTCAATGTCACTGGCTTGAACCCCAAGGTTGCTGGCTTGAGCCCAAGGTCACTGGTTTGAGCTGGGGTGGGGGGTGTCACTGGCCTAGCTTGAGCCCCTGGGTCAAGGCATGTATGAGAAGCAATCAGTAAACAACTAAAGTGAAGCCACTACAAGTTGATGCTTTTCATCTCTCTCCCTTCCTGTCTCTTGCTCTCTCTTAAAAAAATAAATATAAAAGCCTGACCAGGCGGTGGCGCAGTGGATAGAGCATCAGACTGGGATGCGGAGGACCCAGGTTCAAGACCCTGAGGTTGCCAACTTGAGCATGGGCTCATCTGGTTTAAGCAAAGCTCACCAGCTTGGACCCAAGGTCGCTGGCTTGAGCAAGAGGTTACTTGGTCTGCTGTAGCCCCACAGTCAAGGCACATATGAGAAAACAATCAATGAACAACTAAGGTGTCGCCAACGAAAAACTAATAATTGATGCTTCTCAACTCTCTCCGTTCCTGTTTGTCCCTATCTCTCCCACTCTCTGACTCTCTCTCTCTGTAAAAGAATAATAAATAAATAAATAATAAAAAGGAAATAAAAAAAAAAGAAATGAGGACAGTATCTTACTAATTCATGGCCCTCTGCCATACAATTCAACCTCACCTGCTACCTCCTCTCCAGAGCTTCCAGTACTTAGAGTCACTTGGACCAATGACTGCTCCAAATAGTCTCAGTGCTTTTCTGCCTGGGCTTATGTTCTTTCCTTCTGCCATTTAGATCTGTTGAAATTTTACTTAATAATTTCTCAATAACTATTTGATGAATTAAACAAAAATTAATAATTAACTCTAATTTGTTCTTTAAGTCTACGAGATAATCTGTTGTATTCCTAAAGATTTACAATCAAGTGACTCTGAGTTAAAATGAAAGTCACTCTAATGTGAAAAACAAAGTCCAGAGTTTATTTTGGAAGTGATTGACTAAACATTTAACTTTTCAGCCAGTTGAGCCTACGTCAATAAGATGTGGCCAATATGTCACTACATACTTTAGTAGAATTGCTTTGGAGACTATTTACTGCTATTAATAAATACAAAATACGGCAAGTGTGTGAGACATTTTCATTAAGACTGGGACATTGGAGGCAACAACACACACACACATCTTCTCAGCAAACTAATAATTCTACAAAGCAACTTGCAAATACATGCTTTCTTTCTAAATTTGGATGCTAAAGTAAATAAAGTAAATAAATGAGAAAACAGTATATATATTTTAATATTCAAAATGAGATAGATGAAGGCAGAAGTCTAGTGTGAGGGTCACATCTGAGTGGCTGCTCTGATGTGCTCTGACATGATGTATCCGTAGAGACCACAAATTGAAAATTGACTTTAAACTGAAAATTAGCCTCAAAGTACTACTCATATATATAATTCACAGACAGGAATTCTGGCATGTCCAAAGAACAAATGCCTGTGCGAGAAGGCTTGATCATGTGATTTAATAATGGTTATTTAGATTCAGTCAACCCACGTCTCTCTGCCATGGCCTGATTTGCTTTTTGGCAAGTCTTTTACTTATGTGAATTCTGAATGTGTTTGTTGAAGGAACAAGTGAGTGCATGAGCATTCTGGACAGTAGTGATTTCATTATCTTACTCTTACAGAGAGCTCAAGATTATTTGTAATTGAATCCTAAGATCTCTCTCCTTTATTTTTTTTTAAAAAAATAAGGACTAAGTGTATTAAGTCAGCCCCTACCGAGTGCCAGACTTAATGCTAAAGAGCAGGGCTGAAAATGAATAATAAGACAAAGTCCTTGCCTAAAGAAGCTCATGGTCAAGTGAAAAAGCAAAGTTTAAGATTTATAGGGGAGTTGTCTGAGGAAGTCATCAATCAAGGTAGACTTTGTGTTGAAGTTTAGAAGATACAGATAGAGGAGTATTGTTTGAGGAAATTATGAAGTCTCTGGTTTCTAAAGCATTTCCACAAAGATATATTAATATTTTGTTTGCATTTTTTTCTCATATTGTCCTTATTCCCAATGCTATTTTTTGCTTCTTTATTTACACAGAAAAGCACCAGAGCCTGACCTGTGATGGCACAGTGGATAAAGCGTCGACCTGGAACACTAAGGTTGCCGGTTCAAAACCCTGGGCTTGCCTGGTCAAGGCACATGTGGAAGTTGATGCTTCCTGCTCCTCCCACTGTTCTCTCTATCTCTTTCCTCTCTCTCTCTCTCTCTCTCCAATAAAAATGGATAAATAAAATCTTTAAAAAAAGAAAAGCACCAGGTCTGAGTTCCAGAAGTATCATTTCTCTTGTCCTAACATATGAATAAAACTGATAAGCTAAGATTCTTGTACCTGAGACCTAAACTTTTTCACTTATATTTATATTGAGGTTTATCTTTTGTCAGAAATGTTGCTAATAAAAAAATATTCCAGACTGGAAGGAATTGTAACCACTGAGGCATTTAAGGGGATAAAGAGAAGGGAAACCTCATTTCTTATTTTACCTACCTCTGTGTTTTTATAGTGATTATATAAACTTTGTGATTAAAAATAAATCAGAACGTGCACATAACACGAAGGAAAGTGAACATTTATTGGTTTGAGGCCACACCCAGAAAACTGAACCAATATAAAAACAGATATCAATTCCTCTCATTTGAAAGCAGGACGTCCTTGGCAAGTAGGGAGAAAATGCAAAGTACCCTTCTAGTCAAACCGTAGGTAGTATGGGAGAAATGGTTGAGTACAACCAATTGATAAAAGTCCCACCAGAATAACCAAATGGTTGGATAAATGTAACCATGTTTCTCAGCATTTGAATAGACATACAGTACACAATTTACGAGTTCATAAATATAAATGCTTAAAGAGTTATGGGAAAAGAAGGATGTATAATATTAACTGTGTTTATTATCAATTTTCTTTAGAGTCATGGTACTGTCACTGTAACCTAAATACATAATAGGGCTGTTGCTCATTTACAGTATCGAATGGGTCTCTAAGAAATTAATGTTGATAAAACGTATTATTTACATCTGGCTCAATTAAAAGTGTTTTAAAGAGATTACCAAAAAATAAAACATTTTCCACAATGTGTTATCATTCAGAGGAGAAAAAGAGCGAAGGGCCACAAGTCCTGCGTTTTCCTCGGCCTCTCAAAGCTTGATCCTCCATCTCGGTGGTTGAAATGTGAAAGCTGTAGGTCAAGGTCCAGGAATGTGGACAATGTGATTAGAAGGATTGCAGCACTTCCTAAATCTCTGACTTCATAATTCATCTGTCCGGAAAAGTTCTGCATCCATTCTCTCTTTTTTCCTACCATTTCCATTATAGGTACATTGTGATTTTCCATATGGCCTCATGTATTCTTTATGCTCTTTTTAATATTTTTCATCATGTTTTCTCTAGCTTGAGCCTGTACAAATTCAGCTGACCTTTTTGTTTACTAAGCTTCTCTTCTGTTCTATCTAATTTACTGAGTAGCCCATGCATGGAGTTCTCAATTGTAGATATTATTTTTGTTCAAATATCTAGAATGCATTTTTTTTTCTTTTATAGATTCCAGGGTTCTGGGAAGATTTTCCACTTGGACAGCAATTTTCTTAAGCACGTTAATCATAGTTATTTTAAATCCATATCTGATTATTTCACACATCTGGATTATAAATTCTAATTTTTTATTCACTAGATTTGGGGTAACCTCCTCTTTCTTCAATACACGTCTTCTTGTGCTTCTGAGCAATAACTTAGAATGAGTTTAAGTACAGTAGATTGCTGAATCAATTATTCACACACATTATGTAGCTTTTCTAGAAACTGACATTCCCAGCAAGCATATGGATCCCATTTTTCTATCATCTCAGCAACATTTACTATTGCCAGACTTTAACATTTTCTGATATGTCATATATTTTATTATAAATTTTCCCCAAAATCATATTGCATTCTTAAAAATTATGTTCCTGAAGACTGTGTTTCTGTTTCAAACTTAAGATAAGTGTATAGTGCTTGATGGAGTTAATGGAGAACCATTATTCAAACTAATACATTTTATGTTTTTTGTTTGGGGTTGTACACATTTTATTAAATTTGCTCGTTTTGTTTTTAATTATTGATTTATGTTAGTTTCTCAATTCATTAAAATACATATATTAACAGCTCAAAGATGGTTGAGTGGAGGGTAAAGCGCTACCAAAATCCTAACAAAAATACGATGTATTTAAAGTTAACACTGAAAATACAAATAGAGAACAAATACATAGTATAACTTCAGAATACTACTGAGCATATGATGAAGGAAGTACAGTGGTACCTTGAGATACGAACAGACCAACATACAATTTTTTTAAGATACGAGCTGCAACTCGATCCGTATTTTGTTTGAGATCTGAGCAAAATTTCGAGATACGAGTCGTGATTCAGGAAGCTGCCGCTAGTTGGCGTGTTGGCGCACAGGTCCAGTATCGACAGTTTGATATACGAGCTGACTGACGAGCTCGGTTACAGAAGAAATTAAATTCGTATCTCAAGGTACCACTGTAAATCTAAAATGTAACAATTTGCATGAGTGGACAAAGGGAAGAAAAATGATGAATAGGAATCATAAACCTCGGACTATTGGATTTTATAGGTTTTTTGTTTCATTTTCCCATTTCTCACATTACCTTGTCTGATGAGAATATGGCATCAGGATTTTTGAACAGTGGTACAAATAGATAAATTGTCAAGAATTTTACTTTTTTCTAATACTTTTCATTCTATATTCACTTTTTCCTAGTAGGTCCTAAAGTGGTGATGCAATGTTGGTACTTGGCATTTACCAATATTTTATATACACAATTATCACTGAGATTGTGAACCAAAGAGAAAACAATTGTTTTAACTCTACTGTTTGCTTTCTTCAGTAATTACACTGTAAGAATTATCAAGCCTAACTTACTATGTGATTAAACTATTTTGATGCAAGTAAGGAGAAATTACTTCATAGAGTTATTCTATGTACACCTTTTCCTAAGTTTATTTATGTAGAAAAATGAATTTATTATGAAACTGTTTCTTCTGAATTTATTTCAAAGGCTCTAACTGGGTAAAGAGTAAAAAAAAGTTATGCAATATTTTTTTTAAATTGTATTCATTGATTTTATAGAGAGAAATATTAAGTTGTTCTGCTTCATTCATTGGTTGATTTTTAAAATCAATTTTTAGAAGGAGAGAGGAAGAAAGAGAGAGAGAAACATTGATTCATTGTTCCACTTATTTAAGACGTCATTGGTTGATTCTTGTATGTATCAAATGTTCAACTTCAGCATGTTGGGAGGATGCTCTAATCAACTGAGCTACCTGGCTGGGGCTGCAATATTATGTGAACATTAAGTCTATTTTAGATGATGTACCTTTTATTAGGCAGTCCTAAAGTGCCAATAACAAGTTCACAGTCATTCTCCCCTCCTTCCAAGCCAGTTGATGCTAAGTCAATTCAAAGATTCTTCAGAAACATGTAGTGTTTGCATGTTGAAACCTACTTCTTATTTTTATGCTCCCTGATTTCACCCGATGTTCCTTAGCCCTTTTTTCAAGCGTATTTGTGTTGGGCAAGAAGCCAGTGGTATTAGTCTATGGAAACCAGGTAGCTGTCAGGAGACTGTGGCAGCGTGTCTAATTTTGCCATATTAAACCTGTCACAAAACGTTAAGTAAGAGATTACAGGAAGTATGCGTACAGCACATGGTTTATAACTTAATAAACTTGTAGTGTTGGGAACAAGCTAAAACCTCTCTCTTTTATCTTCTCCTCCATTTGGTTTCACCAATCTCTTTAAACCACTGTTAGAAGAATGGGTGAAACTATAACATTTTTTTCTGACCACAAGAAAGTGTGCTCCCAAGTAATAGCCATTCCAATAGTTAGTCAGAAATACCTGAGAAGCTAACGAGGATTTTCTCTTCAATCCACATAAATATCTATTTCATGTGCCATGAAAGTATGATGAACCCTTTTAATTGCTGGTCTCAATATGTTTTTAGTTCTCTAGAAATAGAGTTATTTGTGTAGCTATCAGTTTCTATAGTAAAAACCAAGGACAGCTCAATAAAAAATATTTTTTTAAGGACAGAAACTCTTGAGCTTATAATTGGGGAATAAAATTGTTGATATTTTTTTCCTTAATTAGCATGGCAGATCTAACTGTTGTGTTACCAGAGTGCATACAAGTTGGAGGGCACTGTTTAAGAAACAGAAAAATAATTTACTAGTTTAAAATTTGGTACAGTAATTCAAGTGTGAAAGAAATCACATGGTACTAGCCAGTTGGCACAGTAATAGAGCATCAACCTGCAATCCGGCCTGTGGATGTCCCAGGTTCAATTATCAGTCAGGGCACACAGGAGAGGTGGCCATCTGTTTCTCCTCCTTTTTCCCTCCTTTCTCCCCTTTTCCTCCCACAGCCATAGCTTGATTACTTTGAGCGCATTAGTCCCAGGCGCTGAGGATGGCTCCATGGAGCCTCCACCTCAGGCACTAAAAATAGCTCAGTTGGGAGCATGGCCCCAGATGAGCAGAGCATCAGGCTCAGATGAGGTTGCTGGGTGGATCTCGGTCTGGTGCTTGTGGGAGTCTGTCTCACTATCTCCCCTCCTCTCACTTGGAAAAGAAGTGAAAGGGAAAAAAAAGAAGAAGAAAAGAAAGAAAAAGAAATCACAATGCACTAAGTATAAAAAACTGAAAAATACCATGAAAATTGCTAAAAACAACATAATACTTTTATGAAGTAGTTATCTCATCCATTCTTGGTCATGTACTTTGGTAGCTAGTATGCAATGGGCTCTGTCCAATGAGCTTGAAATGTCTGAGGCTCAGCTATGTCCTCCAATATTTCTGAAGGATCTCTTCACCATTGGGTATCTCTAGCACATAATAGGCACAAAGAAATATTTTTTTAAATAAAAGTGGTCTAAGAAATGACTTTTAAGAGAGGACTCTTCCTGCCTCTCTGGGATTAATACGTGACATCGTGTGTGATGTGAACAAGAATTTCCCGGTCCTGGGAAAACAAAACCCAAACAAGACATATTACTGGCGCCATTTAAAGTAACTTGGCCTCTGAAGAAAAAATGATGCCAATGGAAAATGATGGTATGACTCCCCCTTTACAATCAATGTGTTTGTTTGCTTTTTAAAAATGTGAGTGAGGCCAGAGCCTGCCTCCACCTGGGAATCCTAAAAGCAGATGACAGATACAGCCATTAGGGGCCATGATACAGGCTTCATCCTGTAGGTAGTTCTCCAAGGAGAACGTCTAGCCGTGGAGAACGCAGCTCAAGTGCGGTCCAGTCAGCTGGAAGCGCACGCAGGCCACTCAAAGGCAGAAGGAGACCAAAGACAGGAATGTGGCAAGGTCAAGGGAGCACGAACAGACAGGACAAAGGTAGCAGGTAAGGCGCAGAAAGGGATGTGTGACCATGTCATCCGAAGAGCAGAGAGGTCTGTGCCAGCAGATGGGTATCCTTCTGCAAACTCACATCTCCGGAGTGGTTCCAAATGAGCCGGGAGCCAGGAAAGTCCAACCCGATGATTTCGGTGTTGCACAGCGTTAGTCCAGTGACGCTCTTAGGCAGGATCTTCTTTTTGGGGCAACTTGAGAGTCTTCCAGAAGTCCAGAATGACACGAATGCTCCCGGATTTGCAGTGCTCGGATTACTGTTTGTCATTCCTCTCCCCCAGCCCTGAGCCGAAGTACAGGTCTCTCTCCATGTTCTACCCCTTAATAGGGGCACCCACTGTTCATTCCAGAGTGCCCAGGACTTCAAGGGCTCCTCAGAGCCAGGGCTTTTCAGCTTTAAAATTAGGAACAGTTAGGCAAACCAAGGTGAGTTGATACCTCTAACTGTGGGCTAAGTCCTCCTGCAATTCAACTAGGATTTCACCCAGGGGGATGCGGCCCACACCCTGAACACGAGAACTCCTGTCCGGTGCTCCTTTCACCACAGTTCATTCTTATTACGATTATAAAGTCCCCTTCTTAGAAGATATTAATTTAATAAAGTACTAGAATTTATTTTCACATTTACATCTGAAATGTATATATTGTACAAACTCCTAGGCTGATAACAAAAACATATTCTTTTGTTTTTATTTCACAAATGTACTCTGTATGTGTGTGTGTGCGCGCTCGTGCGTGTGTGCATGTGTATAAATTACAGTGCTCTCACTGAGGCAGGATGAAATTTATCACTAGATATTCAGACACCATGGAACTAAAATCTTTATTCAAATAACAACTCAATTTTCTTGGAGTGGCACTTGCCTGGAAATTGTGCCATTGAGCTACTAGAAAAAAACATTTTCTGAGCTCTAAAGCAAAGTCGATCTTATGAAACCCATAAATTAACATTTGGAATAAGATTAATGCATCATAATTTCACTCCATTTTACAAATTCAATCCTCTATTTCACAAACTGAAATAACGAGGAGTCTCCAAAAACTCACGTCACTTCAGCAATGCTCAGCCTGTGGCGTTCATGTTATACCAGCATTTCTGTCTAAATGCAGGCTTGAAACCCTGGGAGATGTACAATGTCAACTTAGTCTTACAGAGGAAGAAGCAAATGATGTATTTTGAATGTACTTGGATGTCCATAAACAATGGAGCTCAGTATTCGGGGGATGTTAGCATGTCAAACGTGAACACTTTGTGTTGGGATTTCAGCAATTAGTCAGTCCTCTTACATTGCTTTGTCAATTATGTTAGGCACTGGGGGAAAATGCAAATTTGCACAGTGAAATCTGCCAATGTATGTCTGAGAGAATGTGAGTTGTAAAGCAATCATGAAATATTGATTGTGTTAATCCACCACCCAACAAATGATGTACAGGAGCTATGGAAAGTCAGGCATGTATTCATCATGGTGCGAACTCCAGATGCTCAGCAGGATCTGTGGAGAGGAGCATCGGCCTGAGCAATGGGGGACCTGGCTGCTAATCGGTTCCTAGCGATGGAGAACTCACTACATCTGAGATGCTGAACGAAGTGCTTTTACGTTGAAGAATTTGGTTAATTCCTGCAACAACTCTATAAGCAAATATCTCCCACATACAGAGAAGGACACTGAGAGTTAAAAGTTTAAATAACTTGCCCAAATACACAAGGTGGCCAAGTGTAGGGCCGGTAGTTGCCACTGTCGTGGCCATTCAGATGTAGGTTCTCACTGGATTCAGACAAATAGTAAAGAAACAGTGAAGCCAAAAAATGGTGGGCCATTCCTTTATTAAAGTCTCGCACTGGCCAACGAGCAGCTCACAGGGAAACACTTCCCTTTCACTCAGGGCTCCCAAAGCCACTGACACATTCTCTGGCTCCACAACCAGGAGAATCTTCTCTGGTTTCTCCTAGAATCAAAGGCCCCCACCAGTCTCAGCAGAGTTAAAAACAAACTCTCAGCTCTGGTTCCCCATCTGCACGCCTTCTCTTTCCCTGCCAACATGGCTTCTTCTTCAGCACTCTGCATTCTCTCTGCTCTCACTCTGCAAACATGGCTTCCTTCCTTCTCTCCTTCTTCTCTCCTTTTCAAAACTTTCTGGTATGAAAACCTCTCCTCCAGCAAACATTAGCAAAACAATGGCCCTTCCCAAGCAGGAAGGTAATTTGCAATTTCACAGACCCACATATACCTGGTGCTGCCCAGCCCTCAATGCAAACTGTAAGTGAGCAAACATAAAAATCATATTTTACAAACTTATTTGGCCAACACCAAGCCAGGATTCAATCTCTGGCCCCAAAATTCAGCATAATCCTTTCTCAGCAAATGAATCTCTTAATACATGAGGTGGGGTAACAGGTTCACCTGCCCATTTTGTGCTGTGTGAAGATTAGCTATTCCAACACTACAGGTTTGGTATACCTATAAGTCCTGAATCTATTGACTAGGCAGTTTAAGAGGCATTGCATTGATTGATTGGGAAGACAGGGTCATCTTTATCAAGGGGAGGGGAAAAGTAGGGTGCAAAACTGTCATTAAAGTTTAGTTAAATAATATATTTATATGAATAAAACCCAGACGTATAAACTGTCGATATCAGAGCAGTGTCATTTTGGAGTGGTAGAATTACAAATAGAATTTCTGGATTATCTATAATGACAAAAAGTTCAGTATATTTACAGATTTTAAAAAATAATTTGGAATAATAGAGCACTGCTGGAAAATGCCCAATATTAGGAACATGTTAGAAACATAAAGTGAGATTATTTTTATAAGAATCCTGTTAGAAATCTATAGCAGAGGACTCAAACCTATAGCAGAGTCCTTAATTTCTAAAATGGAAGCTATTTCAAATGTTAGATGACCTAGAGAAGTATGTGTTTTACACCACAGTTTAAAAATAATATTATCATTAGCTCCTTTCTGTTTTCCAATGATGAACATTAAAGGGTGAGAACCATTCATGCTGAGGGGGTAGGCCCTCTGTAAATATTAATGATTAAATGACTGACCAAGTGACAGGTATATCTTTTCCCTCTAAAACATGCATCTACCACCTGTTTTTTTATGTTTTTCAGAACTTGCAACAATGAATGTTATCTGTATGAGATTATCATTTTTAAATGAAAAAATTTTATTCAATTTTATGTTTAATATTTCACCTCTTCTCACAGACTCTCCTAACTTTGAAATCATAGAAGACTTTGTTACTATCTGTAATTTAGTTTGACTAGTATTTCACAGAAAGAATCAAACCTCTCTAATAAGAGGTTTGTCATAAAAATAAAACCCTGGTAAAATATTCTGAATTGGCAAGTCCAGCTATTAAACCTCTCAACAGTCAAATTATGATTATCACACATAAATGTAGATTGGTTGGACAGCATATATGAGGTGAGATTACAGAGTAGCAGACAGTTTAAAACTCGACCAATCTATGTCATCTTTCAATAGTATAATTAACAATGACTAACATTTTGTTTCTCTTTTATTTTTTATTGACTTTAGAGAGAGAGATAGTCAAGAATATCAACCCGTTCCTGTGTGTGCACTGACGGGGGACCAAACCAGCAACCTCTGTGCTTTGAGATGATGCTCTAACCCCCTGGTCAGCAAACTGCAGCTCAAGAGCCACATGCAGCTCTTTGGCCCCTTGAGGGTGGCTCTTCTGCAAACTACCACGAGCAGGCACTACCTCGATAAGGAATGTACCTACCTATATGGTTTAAGTTTAAAAAATTTTACTCTCAAAAGAAATTTCAATCGTTGTACTGTTGATATTTGGCTCTGTTGACTAATGACTTTGTGACCACTGCTTTAACCAACCTAGTCTATACAGCCAGGGCCTCATGACTAACCTTTTGCAGCAAGTATCACTACTCTTGTGTAAAGATGAGGAAACAAGCTTACTTAAAATCAAGCAACCCTGCTTCTATATTAGTACTATTAACTGCAGTTCAAGATCACCTTTAAGTCAGTCACCCTGGGAAGCTGGCGAAATTATGTTGCCATCACTCAAAATATTGCTCTTCTTTGAGGTGGTTTTATAGACCCTTAGAAGGAACACTCAAAATTAAATCCTGTTGCTTTATAGGCCCACTTCTCTATTTTAGCTAGCTTTTCTTAAACCTTAGGCCATTCCCCCCCCAAAAAAAAATCTGGTCTACCTGTGAATAATAATGACCTTACCTCAATCAGTAAAAATCTACTCTGATGTCCAAACCAAAAGACAGTGTTCACTGAATAATGTCAGCAGTGTTAAAGTCAATGTGTAGTCTCTGAAGGTGTAAACTTTGGTGGCAGCATATTCACTTAGAAGTTTATATTTATGTAAATCTATAGATTACTAATAGAAGAGTTAACACATAGAATTGCAGTCTATCCACAGTACCATGTATATAAAACTTGTGTGAATTTACAGATATTTGTTTTTAATTTCTTCAATATGTATGTCACTCTCAAACTTCTGAATGAAAAAGAAAAAGCATATCTAATCTGACACACTCTTTCAGACCCCACTTAATTCTTGATGTCTTAGTAAGGATTTCCTAGTTAAAGCAAGTCTAATTGCCTCTCTTTATTCTGATGCCTAATATAACTTAACTGTCTGAAGCTCTCCTTTTGACATTTTATTAACCATCATCATAATGTTACTAGCTATTTTTTCATATTTTTCATCTCTTTAAGATAGATGTAAACTTTAGAGAAAGGTGGTGGTATTATATATTTTTGGGGTTATGACACAGCAGCTAGCACAATAAGCTCTCAATAAATAGTGGAAGAATAAATGGGAATAGTCAACACAGTAGTTTGCAGACTCTACCAAGAGATCCGATAGGTCCATTCAGAATGTAGGTGCATATGTGTGTGTTGAAATTTATATTTTTTCACTGTGGTTTTTAAATAATTAAAATGCAAACAAACAAACAAACCCATATACAGTGGTTTGGCAAACATAAGGCAACACATGTGACAACTTATACACCATCAGCTTTACACACGCAATGCTACATATCATTAAATTAATCCCAACATCACTTTATTCATGTGCACTTCTGGTGCCAGTTGGCCTTTTGTGCTTATTTATGTTTATCTAATTCCCATAATAAGATATTGTTACCAAGAATAAAAGCGGTCTCTTAATGTATAGATAACTTTTCAAAACATGAAACAAAGTGCTGCTTTCAAAGTGTGCTAAGTGTGTTGGAGTCGCTGCTGTGGGGGTCGTGAAGACTAAATAGAAAAGGGACCTCTGCTCCCTACGTCAGTGACAAAATCAGCTGGGAATCCAACTCTGCTCTGCTCTTTGAGACTGAGTTTGCTGGTTTGTCGGTTTATTTTCACTCAATCAATGCAATGGTCATTTTAAAAAGGACTTGCAATAGCTTTAGCCTTTTCTCTTCCCCTTTGAATTACATGTGATGTTCTTTAACAAAGATTCAGCAGAAGGAAAACCTGCCGCCACTGAGAATTATTCCTCGGATTGAGTTGAGGAAGTGATGCTTTCCTGAAGTCAGAGGGAGACTTCGTCCAGCACGTCACGGTGTGTTGAAGAGCAGAACATCCTAGACTGGGTGTTATTAAGCCTGGTTCTCTTCCTGGCTTTGCCGTGAATTAGTGAGTGACCTTGGATAAGCCACTTTGCTTCCATAGTTTTAATTCAATGTTCTATAAAGTGAGGAAGTTGGACTGGATTTCTCCTAAGGTCCCTTGCAGGTCTAGGACCCCACGAAGCTGGTTCACGGGTGAAATGATGCTCCTTGGAGAAGAGAGACAGACTCGAATCACAAAAGGGTTCAATTATGCGTGAAAAACCATTATCGCTTTCTCTTTGAGCCGCATGACATCTGCAACCCCCTCCTCCCCCCCCCCCCCACACTTTGCTTTTCACATACACCTTTTGGAAAATAGTGAAGTCAGAGAACTTTCAGGAAAGAAATATCTTCTAGTTTTGCCCCATAATAACAAAAAGACAAATGAAAAAACAGTGTAAGAATCCACTTAGATCATGACCACTCTTCTAGAATTACCAGTTACAGCAGAGAAGAGCCTATGTCTTCAGTTTGTGCATTTCGATGCAAGGCTGAAGATGTAATCTTTTGTAACTGAAAATTAGAGATAAATACTTGAAGGGCACACAATGCTAGGACTTGAAGACTTCTTAAAAGCATCTCCTGGACACAAACAATGCTAAATTATTTTTTGTATTTTAAAAGGGTGCTTATCCTTAGGGCGCCGGCCACAGTCTGACTGCCAAGGTAAGTTATGTACCTGAGAAAGGCAGACTGCCTCCAAGCTGTGTCCCCAAAGAGGGTGCTGGTATTTGACACACCGCACAGGTCTCCCGGAAGAAGGATGCCGCTATGTGCGACTGCAACGTGACTCTAAACTTTGGGTTTGCTTGAATTGCGTTTGGGTTTGTTGCTACTCTACTCATCTCTGCACTTGTCCTGCATTTCGTGAGTTTGGTTTTCTGCATAACAAGTAAGAAGAAAAAAATAATATCAAATCCTCAGAACCATTTCCACTGCTGCAAAACCTGGAGCCGCCTGGCTGTTAAAAGCTGTTAATTGCAGTTTACAAAAGAGAAATCCCTTATCTTTGAAAGTTCCCTGGCTTGAGTGACTCATTCTTCCTGGGAGGGATTAATGCTTAATTAGAAAAAGATGCTAAACAATCTGATGTGCTTCCTGAATGCAAACCTTACCTTCATTTGAAAGATTCTTAACAAGGTAACATGCTAATTATTTAATGAGTGATTTGAGCGGAGAACTAGAGATAGGTGTGAAAACACCGGTGCCTATCGCGCTTGGCACAGCTCCCGGAAATCAGTTCCCCGACTGCTCTGGGACTTGGTGCCAAGCCTGTTTTTTGTTGTCCGTGGTGCTTGGTTTTGTTTCTCCACTTTAGAGTGTAAGCGTGTTTGTCAAGGGACATTACTGGGCACTGCTGGGCAGGGAAGCAGAGGGGACTAGGGTGGGGAAGGCTGGTGGTCCAGGCGGGGTTGGGGGTGGGGCAGGAAGAGGCAGCCAGAACGCCGTCTTACTTCTGCAGCACGGACAGCCTTGTACTTCGAGCACCTGGGAACAGCTGCACCCCACCCTAGCTGGGGGACCTAAGCAGGTCGGGAAGAGCAGCGTGCATGCTTCACGAGATGCCAACGAGGCATGGCAAGTCTGCCCCGGCACTGGGCCTGTCTGCCAGGGTCCCCTCCTTGGGCACAGAGCCCGCGTTTGGTAGGCAGACGCCCGACCCCTCAGTACGTGAGAGGCCCGTGGAATGCCAGGTATGTGTGCAGAGCACAGCAGCGCAGGCAGGCTGACGCCAGGAGAGAATAGGCAGGTACCTATTGAGTTACAGGATTTCTCCAAATCTAATCCGCCTGTAACATGAGACTTATTACAGACCAGCCTCTCCGGGGCTGTGAAGTCTGAGAGTAGGAACAGTCTCTGAAGCAATGATCCCACTTAACCCATTGAAACCCGGCTTCACTTGACCAAAACTAATAGCCTCTTATCCTTGTAATGCGGTTTCAGCGTGATCGTGTTTACAAGTTGCTTGCTAATTGTATAAGAAATACCCAGAGTAAGATGTTATTGAACTAAAACAGATATTTAATATGACTACAAACAGTGAACACACAATGCAAGCCTCAGCACCCAGGGCTACTTTAAAGTAACCACTGTTTATTATGTCAGGCACTGGGTAGCCTATACATCACTAATGACGGGTTATCTACATATGTTTTATGGTGCATTTTTGCATGTGCTGTGTTTGTTATGAAACTTTTAATTATCAAAGTTTTTATTTGTATTGAAAAAGTATCTACTTAAGGGGAACAGTTTTTCCCCTGGGACAGCTTTATTAATTACTATAATAGATTGGTGATAAATTTATAAAAGGAAGGAAATCAGAATTGCCAACACAAATAGTAAAAACGTCTAGGTACTAGTGTCTCAAATATTCTTGGTGTATGCATAGACATTTCGTGATCAAAACCTCTTTGGAAAGTGGGTAAAGGAAATATTTCTATATTAAATGTGTGATCATAAGAATTCCCTAAATCAAGCTTGGAAGATTAAAAATGATCAACCTTCAACTATCCCACGAGTACACAATGATTAAAATCAAGAAAATAATTGTTACTTTATTGATGTAATTGTGATAAAACTCCAACCATAACCCAAAACTTCACATTACACAATATTGTTAAGATTGTTTCACTAATAAATAACGTTTAATCTCAGAAATATTCTATGAGGCATGGCTCCAAATTACCTTTGTGTCTTTTACCTCTCTGCACAGGTTATGTTCATTACCATATTTAGATGCCTCAAATAATAAATCTGCAACATCTACTTCTAGAGTTTTATTTAACACAAACCTACCAAAATCAAGGATTTAAGAGTCTGTAGCCTTCTGTTAGAAGAATCCATATTTGTTGAATGTCTTCTGTGGTCTATATATTCTAATAGGTACGTTGGGTATGTTAACTTATTTGTCCATTCCTACTTTTCAGATAAAAAAAAAATTAGGCTCAAATTAAATAACCAGGGAGAAAGAGGTGTAGAATCTAACCCAGGACTGATTGACTCAAAGCCCATTTAGAGTGGAACTCAATGTGGGAGAAAACAGAGCACTCCTCCCAAAGAAGACAGAAGTTTAAGGATAAAGAGGACCTTAGATTTGTTAACTGAGGATCTGGTTGGAAAGTGGTTTTGCTGCCTGCTTCTCTCTAAACTGCCATAAATTGCTGAGTTTCTACATGCCTCATGTTCTCACCTTTCAGTAGGGTAGGGTAAGTCACATCCTCATGTGTTGTGGGGCTTGGGATAACGCTGGTGGGGACAGCATGTGGATGTGTGGGGGTAATATTTTTTTTTTCATTTTTCTGAAGCTGGAAACAGGGAGAGACAGTCAGACAGACTCGTGTGGGGGTAATATTAATGTGAGCTAAGCTCTGTGACATACCACAAAAATCTATGAGTCTTCAACCATGTCCTGTTCTGTGCAGGCATTCTGTACACAGAAGTGAGTTTCTATTTTGAACGTGGGCACGAGGGGGAGAGACAACAATCGGTCATTCCCCAGCTCCTGGCTGAACTGCACAACTCCAGCAGAATTCACCGAAGGAGGTGACTTCTGAACAATATCGAGAGTTTGCTTTCAAGTTGATTTGTGACATGAAAGCCAACTCCCTCCTAAACTTGTTCACTCCCTTACACGGGTTGTTTCTTTCAAGCCATTGCCAATGCTCCCCCTGTTTAACCTTTGCGGTAGATAAGGAGATGCTATTAAATCTTGGACTACTGAGGAGCCCTCTTGAAAACAGCAGTTAGCATTTGACAAAACAAAGCAGAGCCATATTCTAAGCAGTTTTTTTTTTAAATAAAAGCCATTGATTAAAAGATAAATTTAGGACATTTAAAAAATAGCATATTTTTGGTGGTGCTACTAAGCCCCAATTATTAATATCTTTAATATTAAATAAACATAAGAATTCTCCCAATGAAAACAAATGATTTTACTGGGTGATAATTTAATTAATTGCTGCTTTGACTTGGTTTTAAAATGGCATGAAACTTTTTTTTTCTTTAGAACAGACATATATTTGAAATACCAAATGCATCTCTACAATTAAATATATTACCATATTTTATAGAGGCTACATTTAAAATCTCCAAAGAAAATGTTGCGTAGAATTCATTTCTATATAAACAAAGCAGAAGATAAGCTTGTAAATTAATTTTTTAATAAATGATATAAAGATTTTAATGGGAAGATCAACACATCTTAATAGTAAGTGGGATCTAAATCTGAATTGAACTTCAATTTCTTGGTAAATGTTCTGTGTGCCCTTGAATATACGTGTACTCTATTGTAATCGAGTGGCATGGTTCACAAGTATTAACTAGGCTAAATTGGTTGGTAGTGTTGCTCAAATTTCCTGTAGACTTGTTGACGTTCTATCTGTTGTATCAATTATTGAGAGGTGAATATGGTCATTTATTATTTAAATTATGAACTTATCTCTTTCTTGCAGTTTGATGGGTTTTTGCTACATCTATTTTGAGACTCTTTTAATTAGGTGAATACTTGTTTAAAAGTGCTATGAATTGATTCCCTTTTCATTATGAAATGACCACCTCAATTCTAGAAAGAGCCTTTGATCTGAAATCTCCTCTGGCTTATATTGATAGAGCCCCACTTTATTAATGTGGGCATGAGGATCATTTTTTTCCCATCTTTTAACCTATTTGTTTCTTTATATTTTAAGTGCATTTCATATAAGCAGCATATAGTTGGGTCTTGATGTTTTTTTTCCAATCTGACAATATCTGGTGACCCATTCTGGCAGGTGGGAGGTGATATCTCATTGTGGTTTTAATTTGCATTTCTCTGATGATTAGTGATGTTGAACATTTTTTCATATGCCTATTGGCCATCTGTATGTTCCCTTTGAAGAAGTGTCTATTTAGGTCCTTTGCCTGATTTTTAATTGGATTGTTTGTCTTCCTGGTGTTGAGTTTTATAAGTTCTTTATAAATTTCAGTTATTAACCCCTTGTTAGATGTATAATGGGAGGCAAAAATGTTCTCCCATGCAGTGGGTGGACTTTTTATTTTGCTAATGGTGTCTTTTGCTGTGAAAAATCTTTTTAGTTTGATATATTCCCATCTGTTTATTTTGCCCTTTATTTTACTTGCCTGAAGAGATATATCAGCAAAAATATTGCTATGAGAGATGTCTGAGAGTCTATTGCCTATGTTTTCTTCTAGGATTTTTATGGTTTCATGACTTACATTTAAGACTTTTATCCATTTTGAGTTTATTCTTGTATCTGATGTAAGTTGATGGTCTAGCTTCATTTTTTTTTTTTTTTGCATGTACCTGTCCAATTTTACCAACACCGTTTATTAAAGAGACTGTTTTTACTCCATTGTATGCTCTTGCCTCCTTTGTCTAATATCAATTGACCATAAAGGCACGGGTTTATTTCTGAGTTCTCTGTTCTGTTTCATTGATCTGTATGCCTGTTCTTATGCCAGTACCAGGCTGTTTTGATTATAATGGCCTTGTAATATAGCTTGATATCAAGAAGTCTGATACCTCCTATTTTGTTCTTCATTTTCAAGACTGCTGAGGATATTCAGGTTTTTGTTTTTATGTCTTGTTTTGGTTCCATATAAATTTTTTAAATCTTTGTTCTAGATCTATGAATTATGCCATTAGTATTTTAATGGGAATTGCATTGATTCTATAGATTGCTTTGGATAGTATGGACATTTTAATGATGCTAATTCTTCTTATCCATGAACATGGTATACGCTTCTACTTGTTTGTATCTTCCTTGATTCCTTTTTTCAATGTCTTATAATTTTCCAAGTACAAGTCTTTTACCTCCTTGATTAAATGTATTCCTATGTACTTTATATTTTTGTTACAATAGTAAATGAGATTGTTTCTCTAATTTCTCTTTCTGGCAGTTCCTTATTGGGGTATAAAAATGCCACTGATTTCTGAATATTAACTTTGTATCCTGACACTTTGCCAAATACATTTATCAGATCTACCCTATTGCCCCGAAAATAAGACCTAGTGCATTTTTTTTTCAAGCTTAGAAATATAAGGCCTCCCCTGAAAATAAAACCTAGTGCGTCTTTAGGAGCAAAAATTAATATAAGACACTGTCTTATTTTCAGGGAAACAGGGTAGACTGTTGTACATGGAAATAGAGTCACAAGAAATTCTTGATGGAATTCAGAGTTTGGCTGGTTATGCTGATGTTTGTGATGACATGACTATAGTATAGTAATAAATGTTGAATTTTTGTTCAACAATAAATGTGAATTCTTGTTCATGGAAAGATAAGACATCCCCTGAAAATAAGACCTAGTGCGTCTTTACAGGCAAAAATTAATATGAGACACTGTCTTATTTTGGGGGAAACACGGTAATAGTTTTTTGGTGGAGACTATAGGGTTTTCTATGTACAATATCATGTCATCAACAAATAATGACAGTTTTACTTCTTCCTTTCCTCAAATTAATACTTTGAATGCTGCCTTTCTAGAAAGGGTTGAGTGGACTCCATACTTGAATGAAAGAAGTTAATAAGAAAAGTTCTACCCCTGGTATTTCTCAAGCAGGAATTTTTACCCCTTAATTATAGAACTGTGAAATTTTATTTTGGGGAACAAAGAGAGAAAACCCTAGATGGGTGGTATACAGAGGAGGAACTAGGGGTTCATGTTCATTTCCTTCCAGAGAAATTGCCTAGGAGCCTTTTATTTCAACAGGAAGTACACTAACAAATGGCCTTCTTGACTTTTGCTAATCGCTTTATTAATGCTTTAGCCAGATTTTAAAATATGCAGTAGTATTAATATCTGAGGAGAAAAATCCTTTATTGTGCATAAATTACAAATTTACCATCTCAATTGCAGTTGAGTTTTAATGTTTCCTTTCCAGAAAGGCCCTGGTGATATTCTTTAGGGAGCAATTCTGCACTCTTAAGGGAAATGAACTGAATGACCTAATAGGTCCTTCCATCTTTAATTTCTGTAATTCAGGAAAGCCTCATAAAACACAAGCTTCCTTTGTGAATTAACTTTTCTCTGAAAGTATTGAAACCACTTTCTTGCTCTCTTTGGAAGTACTTTAAAATGTTTAACAATATTAGAAATATTTACCGAATGCATATTGAAAAATATCAGCCAAGTTATTCGTAATAGTTCAAGTGTAATTCTTCCGAAAGATACAATATATAGCACGTGACTTCCTCACTCTTGTTCCAATTATCAGAGGCCATCCATTCACATCAAGAAAAATGATTTTAGGGAGGAAGAATCTAAAACAAAATCAAATCAAACTAACAAGTAATCATTGAATATCTTTGATGCATAAAGTATGGTGCTAGAACATCATTGTCAAAAGAGCAAAGGCACTTATGAAACTTGAAAAGAGGCATTACATCCCTGCTTGAAACTTTCTAGTAAATGTAATAAAATAGGTACAATAATTTTTATTTAAAATATAATGTGTACTAGAGGGCAGGAACAGAACATTTTTAGCGGAAATATAAGCCATGGCTATTTATCATCAACAATTGCAATTGAAGAGGAAAACAAAACCTATTGTCATAGGATAATTAGAACATAATGAGTCATGAATTTTAAGCATATAAGAATTCTGTTGGCACTATCAGGGTGGGGGTATGCATAAAAAGGAAGAATGAGATGAGAGACCATTTGCAACTCCTATCACTACCTCCCAGAACTTTTGGTCAGATAGCCATTAAAATTAGAATTCTTTACCTTGGAATTCAAGTCTTGGAAGAGGTTGGTAGGGTTCTAAGAACCACATATTATCTGCAAAACTTTGTGTGTGTGCCTTTGTGTTAGTAACTTTTCTGACATATTCACAGGTATTTGTGACCATACCCTGTTTAAAGAGAGTGGACATTGTCTTTATGTGGTTATAATTCTAAACTAGTATGAAAATTCATTGCAATAGCATGAATTATAACATTCAAAATAAAATCTATTTAGACAATATCAATAATTAATGGAAGCCACATTTAGTGACTTACTTAATAGATAATGTGAACTGATATCCAACTGCATAATATTGAAAAAATCTTACTATCATTTGATAGTGGCAAACCATGCAGTAACTTCATTTTTAGCACATATCTTCCTAAAGTTCAGATATAAAACATGTCAATTAGGCATTACATTTGGTATGGACTTCGGAAGGATGTATTATTAGAGAACGATATTTCCAAGTTAAAAATAATCTAGTCCATTTAAAAAATGAATAAATGAAATGTAGTATATAGATAAAATGGAACATTATTCAGCCATACAAAGGAATAAAGCTCTGATACATGCTATAACATAAATAAACTTTGAAAACATTATTCAAGAGAAACAAACCAGTCCCAAAAGGACATTGGTTTTATGACTCCACCTATAATGTACTATCTAGAAAGGGCAAACCTATCAATCTACCAAGCAGATTCGAAGTTACTAGATCCTGGGAAAGGATGGATGGATTGGAAGTTGTTATTGAATATGTACAGAATTTCACTTTGGGATGATGGAAGGATTTTAGAAAAAGTGGTGATACTTGCACAAATTCTGAAGGCAGTTAATGCCACTGAATTGTACACTTTTGCTTAAAATGGCAAATTTTATATATAATCTTTTACAATAAAAATGTTTAAACTTTTTTCAAGTTTTTAAAAAGATTTTATTTATATTTATTTTAGAGAGAAGAGAGAGAGAGAGAGAAGGAGGGAGGAGCAGGAAGCATCAACTCCCATATGTGCCTTAACCAGGCAAGCCCAGGGTTTTGAACTGGTGACCTCAGCATTCCAGGTCGATGCTTTATTGACTGTGCCACCACAGGTCAGGCTAATAAAGAGGTATTAAAAAATAACTGATATCCACTCTTTCTTTGCCTTTCATATAGGACCATTACAATCTAATTTTCTCACCCTGATAATCTAGGGCAGCAATTTTCAACCTTTTTCATCTTATGGCACACATAAACTAATTACTAAAATTCTGCAGCACACCAAAGTACGCATTATATCTTTTACTGATCTGACAATAAAATAGGCATAATCTTGATTGATTTAAAAAAAAAAGTAGTAATTACCTCTCTTTACCTCTCCTTTGTGCTCCAAAGTGTCTTTAAAAAAAATCAGTTGTCTTTATTTGTATATGAGGATTTCTGGTACAGAGAATTAACCAGTCAGACACAACCCTATTGTGTGACATTCATTACCAGTATTACATGGCCTGTATATTTATGGTTCAAGACAGGCCATTCACACCGGATGGCTGTTGTTGTGTTGGCTGTTGTCATTGTTTTATTTGACAGTCTAAGGGAAAAGAGGTCAGTACATGCTTTAAAAATTCTAATGGCACAACTGTGTTGTGGCACCCTGGTTGGAAGTCGCTGACCGAGGGGAGTATAAACCATTTATTTATGAAAGCCACCTACTCTACAGATAGTGGCATTGAGAGTAACTCGCTTTGATGAGTAGACTATGCTTGGGAAAGAGAAGAAGAAATAATAACCAAGATGTTAGCACTGGTGGAGAATAAGGTGGAAGACAAGCAGGCAGAAATCCTTGGGTCAGGTCAGCAATGGATTAAAGCACCGTGGTTTCAGCATTTCCTGAAACACTGAACTTTTCAGTAGAAAGCAGAGAAATGATGTGGTGATGAAGAAGAAAGGGCTCCCGGCTAAGAAATAAATCTGCATTCTACTCTTGCTCTGACCAAACGATACACTTGTAGAAGGTTGAAGTTAGGATGAGTTCTCAAGTCCATGCAAAGCCATATGGTTTGGGGGTAGAAAGTGGCGATGATGAGAACAATAATCCCATAAAATTCTAAGCACAATTTTTAAAGTCTGTTCTTTAAATATACATCTCTAATATGTAAAATTGGTTCTTACCCTTTGAAACGTTTTACCTCTTTTATATGATTTGTTTAGATGTTGGATTCTCTTAAGGGAAGAAATGTCTCCTATTTATTATTTTGATCCCACCCTAATAGAGTAGCCATCAGATCACATAGTGGGTATTCATTTTTGTTACTTCATCTGTTTTTGTTACTTTATCTTTGCTTTGCTTAGCAGTGTGTAGCTACTTTTTTTTTTTTTTTTGTATTTTTCTGAAGTTGGAAACGGGGAGGCAGTCAGACAGACTCTTGCATGCGCCTGACCTGGATCCATCCGGCATGCCCACCAGGGGGCTATGCTCTGCCCATCTGGGGCATTGCTCTGTTGCAACCAGAGCCATTCTAGCACCTGAGGCAGAGGCCATAGAGCCATCCCCAGCACCTAGGCCAACTTTGCTCCAATGGAGCCTTGGCTGCGGGAGGGGAAGAGAGAGACAGAGAGGAAGGAGAGGGGGAGGGGTGGAGAAGCAGATGGGTGCTTCTCCTGTGTGCTCTGGTTGGAAATCAAACCCGGGACCTCTGCACACCAGGCTGACGCTCTACCACTGAGCCAACCGGCCAGGGCCAAGTAGCTACTTCTTATGAGAGATCTCAGCGGCTAAGCCGAGTTTGATCTACACAAGGTATATCAGCAAACTGACACCCATTATGGGTCAGGGCTTGGCTTTTAGTCATGTTACTCCAGCCTGAGAACCCAGGTTCTCCTGCTTCTCTAAACCCACTGCGCTGCCCACCAGATCTGGGATGAGCATTCACCGATGGCCTCCACATCATCATTTTGGATGGTAGTTGGGCTCTGGTGACCCAGTGCATAATCTGCACTGACTTCCTAGCCAATGTTCCAGAATTGCTCCATTTTCTTTAGGACAAAAGCCTTGCCCTAGTCCTGGACTGCCTTTAGAAATCTCTGAATACCACTAAGTCCAGCCAGACTCCCCATTCTGGAGCCCATTCTCCATCTTTGCCTTATTATACTATGGGCAGAACATCCCATAGTATAGTGTGTACTTGAGTATACACTAACTTTTTTTTCCAAATTATAGTATTTGGTTGTGTTCTTCAGTACCACGCCTCACCCACATATGTAACCCTCCTAGAACACATAGTAACTGATACAGTCGTTCATTCACTGCACAATAAACAGATATGCCTAACAATGTATTTATAATCCTTTAAGATTCTTCCACAGTGATGTTCTTTTGATGATGCAAATAAAAGACAAATTACTGTTCTTGTTGCAAAACAAAGGGGTATAAAACAACTTAGAAATACATATTTTAAAAGGTAAAAAAAAATTTAAGTTGTTGCTTTAAATAACACTATAACATATTATTTGGAAAATGTCTTAGCCATCCAAACACATGATGCCATTAAAGGGCTTTTTCATTTAGCAGACATATTGTCATAGAGAAATTACAGTTTTAGGGACATTGTCTGCAAATGTCTCCCAGGAAAATGATAAAGAAAGCTATTGATTTTAAAAATGAATACGGGGTAGGCAAAAGTAGGTTTACAGTTGTGAGTATACAAAACAGTTTCCTCTTGTATCATTATATATTAATTATTATACCCTTTTTCAAAAGAACGACTGTGAGCCTACTTTTGCTCACCCTCTATGACTTCTCACTGGCTCTCTATTTTGCTTTCCAATAAAGAATCAACAACTATGTAAAATTCTAGATTTATTTTTCAAATGAGATGCTTATCAATCATTGAGAAGCTGTGAGAGGAAAGGAAAGGTGAGGAGAACATGTATCCAGCGAGCTGCAAATACACTATGTCATTGCAACCGGCGCTCTGATGCAGACTTCATGCTTCAAGTGCACAAGCAGTGTCAGGGAAAGGTTCCAGCTCCATTTTCTAAAGAGGAAGCACTTGCTGGGATACAGGAAGCACTAAAGGCAGCACGGGTAGCTGGTCGTGTTGTTTCCAGCACGCATGGCCAGGGCTCTGCAGGGTTTAAGGAATCGCAGAGGATGGGAAATCTTAAATTTGAGAGTTGAGCTATGGCTTTAGCTGCATGCCAATGAACTGTTTTCTTCTGGGGTGAATGGTTCTTCTGTCAAGTGTAAAATGAAGGGGTCTCAGGAAAATGAGGGCATTCATGGGTACAAGATCTGACCCTGAGAAGCTTAATATATATGTCGATTTGTTTTAAATTTCTCTGTTTAATTTCAATGCTGTGGCTGGAATATTAAGTATTATAATAGAAGTCTGAAATTGAGGTTGTATGGTTCAGTCTAGTTTCAACCAGCTCTTCCCTGGCTTTGGAGAAGCATCCTTGATTAAACTTTAAAATAAATAACTTCAATATAGTTTTACCAGATGTTAGCTTACCTAGTACCTAATTAAATTACTTTGTTATTTTACAAAAAAAATTTTTTTAATAACTTGCGTTCAGTGTATCTTGTTCAGTGTAATTAGGCAACAAAACATGTTAAAAATATAGGCTTCTTGTCCTCAAAGTATACATATCCCTTTTACCTCTTTAAGAAAAGATTTTGATTTCTTTATGTAAAGTAATCATGTACTTTTATGAATTTTAGCTGTGCTCTTACCAAGAAGGCCTAATGAATCAAGTACATGTGCTTTATAAGGTTATTATCACCCCATTGCATTTAGTAATGTAATTTCTGTCTCTTTGTAAGCCCTATAGTAACAGCAGCTTTTGTCTACACAATTGAGCAATCATTATAATATGGCAAATATAATTAGCTTACACTCTTCCTAAAACAAGCCAAACAAAGATTGACAGCAAAACAAATTATGAAATCATTTTCTGCATTGATTTTTTTTTCTGATATCTTACAGAATTTGGAAAGGGTTCCAGAATATGACATTCACAAAATGTCATTTAGGAAAGAGGAAAAATCATCTGTACTGGAGGTAAATTCACAGAGTAATGAAAAGTCGACATGGTCCCACTGAAGTATTGTGAGGGTGGAAACACAAACCATCGGCATCTGCCTGAATTGTATTCAGTTTTTTATAACCTGTTATTCACTTGATATCTTCTTCCCAATCAACTTCTTGTGTTAACCTGACCAATCCAGACCCACATTGCTTCATGCACAGACTATTGTACCAGCCCTAGTCTTTGCTTCCTCAATCAGTATTGCTCAACACTTTCGAAGCAAACTCCACATCACCAGCCAATGTTCTCGGCACATGCTGACTCAAAAATATTCAACAACTTTACCTAGTGATTTGATTACAGTCTACCTTATCAGATATTTTTTGTCCAATCTTTTAAAATAAGTATCTGGGCCCTGGCCAGTTCGCTCAGTAGATAGTGTCAGCATGGCATATGGGCATCTCAGGTTCGATTTCTGGTCAAGGCATACAAGATAAGTGACCATCTGTATCTGTTCCCCTCCCCCTCCGTCTTCTCTCTCTCTTCCTGTCCTGCAGCCAGTGGCTCAATTGGTTCGAGCATTGGCCAGGGCACTGAGGATAGCTCGTTGGGGCATCAGCCACAGGCACTAAATATAGCTTGGTTCACCGGAGCATTGGCCTCAGACAAAGGTTGTCCAGTGGATCCCGGCTAGGGTGCGTGGGGGAGTCTGTCTCTCTATCTGCTGTCCTCTCACTTAAAAAAGATAATAATGATAATAATAATAATGTTTCTGCTTCAACTGGCCTACTAAACTTCTATCACCTGAATGCTCATTATTTTTATATTTACCCATTCTAATGCCCTTGTTTACAGCTGCCTTTTCAATAATGCCTTTCTCCTATAAAATAATAACAGTAATAGTAGTAATAATAAAAACACACATCTTTAATGATTTAATTCAAATATTGCCTAGTTTATGAAGAGTTCCGTGATATTCTCACCTGGTGGTTGTCTCTTCTTCCTCTAACTCCCTTTAGACATCTAATGCCTAGAACAGTACCCCGTGTTAAGTATAACCAGAATCTCTAACTGTCTGAGACAAAATTTAAAGGTATTATTGCTTCTGCAGAGGTCTCTGTATCACTGTGCCTGATTCTTAGAATTAATGTGATGGCAAAATGAGTTTCTAAGGCAGCTGAGGAAGACAGGGTATGTCAGAGATAGTCTCTCTGATTCTAGAGCTGATCACAGACACACTGAAATGCGCCCTGCCTGCCCCACAGCTGAGCCATCAAGGGCTGTTTCCCTGATTCTCATTTTGATGCAAACGAATGGAAAGCCAAAAAAATCCTCCAAAGATCTATTTCAGAACCCTAAGGAATCCATAAAGGCATTCTCAAAGACTTCAAGTTAAATCCTTTCATAAGCAACTCACACAAACAGTAACATTTTACTGCAGCAAATCTCAGCGGGAAATGTTAAGCTTTGTCCTTAGAACCAAACATGGTTTGGGGTTATAGATGCTCATGGCATGGATTTTCCGAGACAAAGTAAAAATGGTACAGATTAGTTCATGATGGTTTGAGATATTTCTCTCCATTTAATAGCTAACTCAAAGAAGGTTATCGAGGAGATTTAATAAGGGACTATTGGCAAAGAGCTGAGGTTTACAAGAAAGTCAACAAGGAATGGCGCAGCGCCCCAGAGGTGGCAAGATAAGAGAGCCTCACCATCTCTGAGCCTGGGGGGTGAGAGGGGAAAGTCACCATAAACTGGCAAGAACTTTGGTGGAAGTTGGAATGTCGGAGGGGCTGCCAACAGGAGCTGTGCCCATAGAACAATATGGTGGTTACTGGCAACCACCAGTTAAGGACAAGCAAGAAGGGAGCTGGGACCTTTCTCCCTATCCTCCATTTTGGACCAGAAGGACCCAAACTAATGAGGGTTATAGAGTTTGCCCGCTGGGGCACATAACAGAGTTGAAAGTAGATCTGAAGGGACAAACGGAAAATATCGGCACATCCTGACAGGTCATGCCCCATGGGAATCAATTTACCTGTTGTTAGATCACATCTGATTAAACCTTCTTTACATTGGGGGAAAATGCCATAGAGGACAGCTATTGAAACTATTGCAAGTCTTTTTCTGAGACAGGGACACTCATGCCCTACAAACTTCTTTACACAAATTCTTTGTAGAAAGTCTTTCAATCAAAATGCAGCTTCCCGAAGTTAAGATGGAGAGGTTTGCTGGATAGGATCACAGAAGTCTACCTCAGAGTTCCCTTCCGCAAATTCCCCTTTAATGTAGTGATCTATATGATTATTAGATTTCAGAACTGCACAGATATGTTAACCTATTGCTATATTCTATTATATACAATTAAGGAAATGAGTAGAATTATTTAACACATTTGTAGCATTGATTGATCTACTAGACTTGGATTCTGTAATTTTTTTGAACAGCATCTCTCCTTGAGCTCAGTGGAATGCGCTTTATATGGGTTCCAGGCTTCCCAGGAAGTTTGAATACTTACCATATGCATGTACTCATTCATTTTACGTTTACTCATGGTCCACTACATGCCAAGTGTCCTGCTAACTGCTAGGGTGAATGACAGTGTAAGAGTAAAGAGGAATGGGGTTTTGACACATCCTTAAACATTATGAAGTTTTTATATGTTGTAACTTCCTTCTCTTGGACAAGATCCCACTCTGGCTTTCCAGTAATGACTTCTAACATTAACTAGGTTCAGGAAGTATACCAGATGTCAGGAATTCACAGAGCTCTCATTGTATCAGGATAGACTGATAATCTCCACTACAAAATACAGCCAGGAGCCAGATTGTGGAGGGTCTTGTAAATTCTGAAAAGGAGCTTGATATTGGACTGCGTCCAGTGACAAAGGGAGTCTATTGATAAGCTTTAAGAGTGCAAGTGACACGATTCTATCTAAGTTTTAAAGAGAGCTCCCTGATCACAGTGCAGCAAAATGGATGGTAAGTGGTCAAGAACACGCAGACTGACATAACTTACACATTATTGACTGAGCCAGAATGAAAGATGGCCGCGGCCTAGATTACATGGGGACAATAAGGGTGGAGAGAACTGGACTAATTCTAGTGGTGTTTTGAAAGCAGAATTCTTGGGCCTTAGTGGTCAACTTAAACTGAGTAGTGAGCAAGGGGAATAAAGATGACTCCATGTTTAGGGCTTGGTCAACCGGAAGTAAGGGAGTATAATTTCCCTAATGATCTATATATGGGGCATATTCCATATCAGACTGGCATCAAGGTACAGGGCATACTATTAAAATAAACTAAAACTGTTAAATTATATTACAACCTCTAAAGATGGTTTAAATAGCATGGGAATTAACTTTTCCTTTAAAAGATGTATGAGAACTTGCCAGTAAAATCAAAGTATAATAATTTTGGGTGGAAAGAGATTATATTTTAAGTTTATTGAATTTTTATGGTTTTTAACCAACTTGAGTGTCTATCCCTTCTTAACACAATTTGTTAATTCAAATTTTCTTCATTTGGAAGATTTTTAATTATTAGAATGATTTTTTTGTAATATTTGTGTGTAGTTTTATCTCATTGTGTATATAGAAGTGGTTTGTTGTTGTTGTTTTCTACAACATTGTCTGGACAGAGGAGACAGAAGACTGCTTACAAGGGTGGAGGGGAAGAAGCCAAGCCTGAAGATCATCTCCTGAGCCACCCATTCCTACCCCCTGCCCCCACCCCAACCCCCACCCCCTTGCCCCAGGCCAGTTCCTTGGGGTTCTCACTCTTGGTGCCAGAGCTTTGACTGAAGAGAAATGCTCAAATCAACTTAATTCTATGAGAAAGTTTTGGACACTTTATAATTATTAAAGCACATTTTGGGCCAAAAAAAGTGTTTTATTATATTTGCCAGAGAGTATAAATTAGGGAGGGTTTATTTATCAATCATTATTCATCTCTTTTCAGATTCACTCATTTATGCTTTTTATATGCTTTAACTCCTTGTTTTCCTACATTTTATTATGCATTAGCTTAGTTTATTCTGTGTTAATAACTAATGCAGTGAAAGTTATCCATTCTCTCCTGAATGCATCATCAAGTTTCATTTATTGGTTTTGAAGCAGAATATTTAAAAAAAAGAAAGAAAGAAATTGGAGCAAAGACTTCAGAAAATATAACTCCGGCTAGAACACGCAAAGTACTTCTTTTAGGAAAAGTTTGAGTTGCGTGCTTTATGAGTCTGTATTGTTCTGAAATATTAATAAATAATTACACAATCTATTCTCCCCCAACTCCTTTTAATGAAATTATGTCATACATCTCTAACAGATTTTTCTTTTTCTTTTTTTTTTTTTTTTTACAGAGGCAGAGATAGACAGGGACAGACAGGCAGGAACGGAGAGAGATGAGAAGCATCAATCATCAATTTCTCGTTGCGCATTGCGACTTCTTAGTTGTTCATTGATTGCTTTCTCACATGTGCCTTGACCGTGGGCCTTCAGCAGACCGAGTAACCCCCTGCTGGAGCCAGCGACCTTGGGTCTAAGCTGGTGAGCTCTTTGCTCAAGCCAGATGAGCCTGTGCTCAAGCTGGCGACCTCGGGGTCTCGAACCTGGGTCCTTCTGCATCCCAGTTCGACGCTCTATCCACTGCGCCACCACCTGGTCAGGCCAGATTTTTCTTCTTAAAAATAAATTTATACCCCCCTCACTCTTTTGTTCCACCCCATCTCACTCCCCTCCCCCTCACCTCAAGGTAACCACTAGTCTGTTTTCTGTATCTGTGAGCTTGTTTTTGTCTGTTTGTTTTGTTATTTTTCAGATTCCACACATAAGAGAGATCATATGGTATTTCTATTTCTTTGCCTAATTGATTTATCTTAGTATAATGCGTTTTGAGGTCTATGCATGTCACAAATGGCAAGATATCTTTTTTTTTTTTTTTTTTGGCAAAATAACATTCTATTTTATATACCATATCTTCTTTATCCATTCACCTAACATGTGTTAGGCTGTTTCTATATCTTGGCTATTATAAATAATGGTGCAATGAAATTAGATATGCATATATTTTTTGCAAGTTAGTGTTTTTGTTTTCTTTGGATAATTACCTAAAAGTGAAACTGTTGGATCATACAGTAGTTCTATTCTTAATTTCTTGAGTTAACTACATACTATTTTCCATAATGGCTGAACCAATTTACACTCCCACCAATAGTGCATAAGAGTTCCCTTTGTGCCATATACCCACCAACACTTGTTTCTTGTCTTTTTGATGCTAGGCATTCTAACAGGTGTGAGGTAGTTTTGATATGCATTTCTCTGATGATTAGTGTTATTGAGCATCTTTTCAAGTACCTGTGGGTCATCTAGATGTCTTCTTTGGAAAATACCTAATCAGATCTTCTACCTGTTTTTAAATTAGATTGTTTGCTTCTTTGCTATTGAGTTGTACAAGTTCTTTATACATTTTAAATATTAACCACTTACATGATGTTACAATTTGCAAGTATGTTCTCCCGTTCAGTAAGTTCCCTTTTCATTTTGTTGATGACGTTCTTTGCTGTGCAGAGCTTTATAGTATGATGTCATCTTACTTATTATTACTTTTTTACTTTTGCTTTTAGTGTCAGATTTTACAATCATAATATGTAATCTATTCTTAATCACTTATGCATTTTATTCACATTAAAATGGAGGTGAAACAAGTATAAAAGACTTTCATATGAATTCTAAGAAGGTATGCTCTTATACTATAAGAGATGCTAAGTTAAATTGGGCTATGAATAAACTTATTAAGAGGATTTTAAACATATGAAATTGATTATGAATATTATCAACCACTGTTTTAGTCTAGTTGTTTTTTTAAATACATAAATTAAGACAGTTACTCATTTTAAAACCAAAGTTCAACTAAATATTGAGTTCTCTTCCAATAATACCAAAGATTTCAGTTGATTTATAATTTATTTTATTAATCCCAAAGGCTTTTTTATAGCTAGGAAAAAATAAACCTTATTTGGCATTGCAACTGTTTCAAATAGAGAAAGATCGAATGATCTAAACTATGTTTAAGAGCTATGAGATTTGTTTGCATTTTGAATGAATAGTAAGGAAGAGAGTATACCTATTTCTTATCTACATTTAAGGGTAAAAATTTTAAATGTAAAATTTACATTATAGTTTTAAAGATAGATGACTTATTTGCATTAATTGCAGTTACACGTGTATCTGGGAGCAGAAGTAGTCTAATAATTGCCAATTGCCAAATGACAATGTTATGTAGGAATTCAAATGCTCTATGGTCTTGGTGTTTGGTTTTCACTTTTTCTAAAGTAGTGCTCTTTCCCTGACAGTAAGTGACCTTTATTAAATTCAGCAACTTCCCTTAGCATGATCAATGATGGAAAACTTAATTGATGAATGTGCTTCTTTTCAGCATAAATAAGACATGCACCTTTCTATAATTCAATAAATTATTAGAGCTCTCAGGGACAAGCCTAGGTTCTTTAGCATGCCACATATGAACCTTCTCAATGTTGCTTTCCATCTTCCCTTTTCACATTATAATTAAGTTATATAAAAGTCTCCCCACCCTGGCTAGTTGGCTCAGTAGTAGAGTGTCTACCCAGCATGTGGAAGTCCTGGGTTTGATTCTCGGCCAGAGCACACAGGAGAGGTGTCCATCTGCTTCTCCACCCTTCCCCCTTTCCTTTCTCATTATCTCTCTCTTCCCTTCCTGCAGCCAAGGCTCCATGGGAGCAAAATTGGCCCAGGAGCTGAGGGCGGCTCCAGGGCCTCCACCTGAGGCACTAGATTGACTCTGGTTGCAGGGGAGCAACACCCCAGAGGGGTCAAGCATTGCCCCCTGGTGGACATGCCAGATGGATCCTGGTCAGGCGCATGTGGGAGTCCCAACCCCCCCTTCTCACTATGGAAAAATACAAAAAATAATTAATAATAATAATAAAATAAAAGTCTCCCTATCTCCAAATCACCAAGGTCTTTCTCTCTCTCTTCTTCTTCCATGCCTTTACAATCACAGCTTTCTCTCTCTCTTTGTAATTGTATTTCTTGAGGTGACACTGATGATCAAAATTATACAGGTTCCAGATGCATGATTCTACCACACGTCTTCTGTACTCTATATTGTGTGTTCACCAACCCCCAAGTCAAGTCTTTATCCTTCCCCATTTTCCTACCTTTACACTCCTCCACTTTCCCCAATCTACAATCACCACTCTGTCCATGTCCATGAGGAAGCAAAATAAAACAAAACAAAAAAATAGCTCTCTTGTTGGGCTGCTTTTTCTATTCTCTCTCTATTCCTTTCATTTCCAAAACTACATCATTAAAGAGTCAAGTTTTACAACTACCCCTCTTATGAGCTTGTTCTGTCTCTATATTGATGAAAACTAGGAGTCATTCTCGTGTCTTACAGTAATGTGCTACGCTTTTCCAGTTCGTAGCACTTACGAGAAGAACTCGTAATGATCTGTTTATTTGTCCACATTCTCCCTATAGACTCTTTGTTTCTCAATAATGGAATTGTGTCTCATTTTCCTTATTTTAGTGCTATATTTATTCACTATAATCTCCCACTCCATCCCTCCAAAAAATATTAATTGACAACATTTGAAGCAATGTTGATGTCATGATTCTCTCGAAATTTTGAACATTTGAATTCCACTTCATTGTCCTTATAATGAATGAGCCTTCACTTTGAAAAGACCATACCATGAGCATTGATAAAAAAAAAATCAAAAGATCTATGTCTTATTTCTGGTAATACTAAGTGTTTGGGTCAGTGAATTTGAAAATTTGATGACTTCCTTACCCAAACTTCAGTAATGATCTTAGATTGGTTCTTAAGAACTTCAGGATGCCAAAATTAAGCAATACAATGCCATTTGATATGTCTGGATAACCAGAGAAAAATAAAACAATATTATTTATTATTACAGCTGAAAATAGTCACTATTTAAATATTAAAATAATGTTCTACAACCTAAATCAGAGAAGGAAGAGAAGCTAGTTTTTCTGTGCTTTGTTCATGAAAACTGGATGTCTACCTATCTGAAGGGTCCACTTTAAAATCAAAGGTGCATTTTCTTTTTTGTGTATAGGTCACCAAAAGATGTTTATGTTAGCATTCACAGAAGTATACATTAGCCGTGCATGTACAAACTTACTGTGGTTCTTGATTTCTGGAAGAGTTCAAGTGTAGAATTCCAAAATCCCCTTTTATCCCTCAACATACAGAACTCTCTTGTCTTGTGTTGAGGAGTTAATTTAGCTCTCTGCTCCTATTGTCTGCAGTCTTTTATACAGCCTTCTGTAATGTAAGCAAAGCTATTTACTTTGTGCTAGGCTAATAATCCTTCACATCCAAGAATAGAGTTGCTGACACAGTCTTCCTGTGTGTGGTACTGTGTTTGATATGACCATATATGAGCTGCAGCCCAGAACACCCTAATTACCCAAATCTAGCCTTTGGTTAACCAGCATGTGCTCTTCTTCACCATTCTCCTAGAGAGTTCAAGAATCGAGGGGACACTAAGTTAGATTTAACACCCAAATATACTGCTCACAAAAATGACAGGATATTTAAAAATGAATATGAAGCAATAAATATCCCCTCATTTTTGGGAGCAGTGTGTTTGGAATAAAAAAATCCACCCTACACTAATTAATTGTATCATTTTAAATTCAGTTTTAAAAAATAGTTTGATTTAATTCCTACTTGATCTGATCTCTGGAGGGGTTAACAAGCCCTCAGTATTCTTTGTGCAATTTTTTTCCTGCCTTATGTTCCCCATCCTGTTTAATTTTTGTTGTTTGGCTTTTTTCCCCCCTGATGTGATGACCTCTGCTGAACTCAGCTGTACAGAATACAATTTTATGTACATGCTTAACAACTGTTCTCCAAGTCTTCGTTATGTGAAGTCATTTCCATCTGCTGCTATTAATAAAACATATTTATAGATAAAATATGTCAGAAATAGCAGATGTAAGTATCACACAAACTTTCTATCTCTCCGCACTTCTGGTTATGGGAAGTATTAGAGCTTTGCAAATTCAACTTCCTTGAGAAATCTTGGACTCACTAAATTCAGTAGAGGCCAATAGTAAGCTCCCAAAAGCATATTACTTGATCACTCTAGGATGACCTCTAACGTGAACCTTCCTCTGAATGCTGCCAAGAGTCTCCATTCTCCAGTAACCAAATAATCTCTAGCTTTCTCTCCAACAATATCCAGAACTGTTAGCCATTTTTAAATGCAATTCTTCCTCTCAGAAACTCTACTCCACCATCCTCCTGTTAATTAAAAATTTTTTTTTTAATTTACTCATTTTAGAGAGGAGAGGGAGAGACAGAGGAGGAGAGAGAGAGGAGAGACAGAGAGAGAGAAGGGGGGGAGGAGCTGGAAGCATCAACTCCCATATGTGCCTTGACCAGGCAAGCCCAGGGTTTCGAACCGGCAACCTCAGCATTTCCAGGTCGACGCTTTATCCACTGTGCCACCACAGGTCAGGCCCTTCCGGTTGATTTAGAAGAGATAGCAGCCACTTATCATCAGAGACCACACCAAAATGCAGTTCATGGGGGGCATTTTGGGGTTGCCAGGAAAGGATTTGTGTCTTTCAGATACTGGCAAAAAATGCAAATTGAGAATAGTTTCATTACAAATACATTCCAAATTCTTTTCTGTATTGCTTCTGCATGTGCTTCTCTTTTCTCCTGCCCTCTAGCTATTTAGGGCTTCCTGTGGAACTCTGGCTGTTTAAAGTCCCCAACATGGTTCCCTGTTTTGACTTCACCAAAGGCAGTTTACACTAAACTGCGAACTCATTGATTCACGTCTTGGAAGGAAAATTTGGAATCTTAAAGATTTTTCATTTCTAACATCTCAAATATATATAAAGACCAAGAGAGATGTTAGGTAACTAGTTGGATAGCTAAAGACATGAATAGAGAGATACATAGATAAACATACTCCCGATGCCTCTGGTGTACTCATATTAGTTCCTCTGACAGCAGAGACACATCATAGGGATCACACTGATGCTCCATTTACGAAAGCTGGCCCGTGTCTTCACTCAAGAGTCATTATCATGGAAATAAAAGCTGAAAACCAGTGTGTCTGCTGATGTCCAATACAGACAACATATTGTGCATATTAAATCTTGAATGACATGGTTTATAATACGTTTTAAATTAAAACAGGGTTCTTAAAATTTTTCCAATATCAGAGTACCTGACCACAGCCAGCAGTACACATTACTCATTAAATAGGCTTCTGTGTGTGCATGAAAATTATAACTAGATCAACAAAGAAGAGCATCTTCAAATGTTTCAACCTTCTCTACAATACAATTAACATTGCTTTTCTTTTTAGAATCCAGCTGAATCTCTTAAGGGCACAGTCCCAGAGATGCTGCAGCACATGGCATGGAAACACAGTGCTGGGTTCTTTAATTTTTCTAACAGGGTATGACTTTCCAATTGTCTCTTCCTCCCTCATCTCCGAATCTCTTATTTATGTTAATAGTGGGTGTTATTGTTGATAAGCTACTTGTAACAAATGAGTCAAACAAAAAGGCATGAATTCTGCAGATGGTGAAATAATTCAGTGGGATAATCTGCATAAGCAGATTCACATTTTCATAAAAAAATTTCTTTTTAATTTAATGTTTGGCTTTGATCATGAGCTTACTGAACATCCCTAATTTTTTTTCATCCTGTTCCCACCTTCTTTTTAATTAAAAATTGCACTGTGCTTAGTGATTAATCTTTTCCCAAATAACAACATGGTTATATTCTGCTCTTCTGTGTGGGATGGATTTTCTGTTGTTATCATTTTACTCGGCTCTATGGCTTCATGTCACCTGCCCCCTTAGTGAAACACTGTTCAGTGCGGAGGAAAAACAAGCAGTCCCACGTTAGCCTGTATTTCATTCACCCGAAAAGAAAGAACAGGGTTTCTGGTCAGGCGTGTAATGAGTTCAAAGTTCCCCCTCCAGTCTAAGAAGTAAAGAGCTGAACAAAATGAAAAATCGACTCAAATCCATCAGAAAAGTGAGGTCGCAGAGCAAACCACTGACCCTTCCCCGTGCCTCGCCCCCTTCAGAGTAGCAGACGGGAGGAGACAGGGTTTCCTAAGTTGCCAGGGCAGGGGCCCCAGAGCAGGAGCTCCCGCGGGGTCGCAAACCTGGAACTGTCAGTGAATGTCAGGAAAATCTTCTGCTGCCAGCTGCCGGGAACGGAAAGGAAACCACTATGAAATGCATCAGAGCATCTGCTCTTAACTACTTTACCAAAGCATGAACGACAGACGCTTTTTTTCTTTGAAGAGCCGAACTCACCTGACCGAAGGGAAACACTCAACTCCAGCTCCTTCAAGCCTCTCACCTAGGGGAAAGGAATTACCCAACTCCAGCCCCGTGTAGCTGCCATCTCCCATCTAAGGGTGGGAGAGGGAGGGACTGAGAGGCATGGCTGAGGTTCACAGTTCAGGGGCATGGGCTCACCGAAAGACTGAGACCTAATCGTGTAATTATAGAATACATCCCCCCAAACCGTAACATTCCATTCTAATGGCCTATTTACTGCAGCCCATTGGACCCAGTACAGTACACCCACCTTTCAACACCAAAACACAAACACACAGTTTGAAGAAACTGAACAAGCATCGGAGTCATAGTCAGATACGGCAGGGATGTTAGAATTATTATACTAAGAATTTTTAAAAACTATGATTAATGGAGTAAGGGATTTAATGGAAAAAGTAGGTCACATGCAAGAACAGATAGATAATGTAAGCAAAGAAATTCTAAGAATCAATAAGAAATGCTAGAAACGAACAAAAAATAGTAACATAAATGAAGAATATTTTTGATGGGCTTATTAGCAGAGACTATACATGGCAGAGGGAAGAATCACTGAGCTTGAGGATATAACAATAAAAACTCCTAAAACAGAAAAGCATAAGGAGAAAAGACTGAAAACAAAAACAAAAAAATCCCAGAATGAACGTATAGAGACAACAGTCTATAATTTATAAATTTATAGCAGTGAGTACATATATTAGAAATGAAGAGAGTTCTAATGTCAAGTTTATACCTCAGGAAACTAGAAAAAAGAAAAGTAAATTAAATCCAAAGTAAACAGAAGAAAAGAAATAGTAAACATTAGAACAGAAATAAACAAAATTTAAAATGGGAAATCAATAGAGAAAATCAATAAAACCAAAAGCTGGCTTTTTAAAAAGATCAATAAAATTGATAAGTCTCTAACCAGGCTAAGAAAAACAAAAAAAGAGAGAAGACAGAAATCTCAAATATCAGTAATGAAAAAGGGGACATCATTACAGATCTCATCAACATTAGAAGAAAAATAAATACTATGAACAAATCTATGTTCACAAATTTGATAACCCAGATGACATGAACCAAATCCTTGAAAAACACAATTTACAAAAACACACACCAGAGGATAGAGATAATCAAAATAGGTCTATCATCATTAAAGAAACTGAATCAATAATTAATAGCCTTCCATATCTTAAAGCACCAGTCACAGATGGTTTTGCTGGTGAATTTTATGAAACATTTCAAGAAGACACTCCACCAGTTCTCTACAATCTCTTCAAGAAGATGAAAGCAGAGAGACTACTTCCTAACTCATTCTGAGGCCAGCATTACCATACATCAAAACCAAAGACATTTCAAGAAAACTACGGAACAATATCTCTCATAAACAAAATTTTAGCAAATTCAATTCAACAGTATATTAAAAGGTTACACATCAGGACCAAGTAGAACTTATCTTGGAGATGGTTCAACAGCCTTCACAGACAGAAAGATTCAATATTATCAAGCCGTCAGTTCTTCCTAAATTAATCTATATATTCAATGCAATCTCAGTCAAAATCCCAACAAGTTATTTTGTGCATATCAATAAATTTATTCTAAAATATATATAGAAAGGCAGAAGTTCTAGAAGAGCCAACTCAATATGGAAGGAGAAGAATCAGAGGGTTCACATTACTCATATTCAAGAAAATGACTTGCTCAAGACTTAGTGTGAAGCAACAGTAATCAAGACAGCGTGGTATTGAAGAAATAATAAGCAAATAGAGCAATGGAGTGGGAAGGCAAAGTGACACAACCATTTCAGAAGACAGTTTGTCAGCTTCCTACACAATCAAACATCCTTTTACTATACTATCCAGCAGTTGTGCTCTTTGGTATTTATCTTTGTGCACTGAAGATGTATTCCCATACAAAAACCTGCACATGGATGTTTATAAAAGCTTTATTTATAATTGCCTAAACTTGGAGGCAACCAAGATATTCTTCAATAGGTGAATAGATGAACTGAGGCCAATCCAGATTGATCCAGTGTTAAACAGGAATGAGCTATCAAACTATGAAAGACTTGAAGGAACCTTAAATGCATACTACTAAGTGGAAAGAGCCAATCTGAAGAGGTACATACTGTATGATTCCAACTACGTGACTTGTAAAAAAGAAGGTAAAACAATGGAGACAATAAAAAGATCAGGAGTGGCTAGGAGCTAGGGGAGGAGAGGAGGGATGAACAGGCAGAGCACAGGGAGGTTTTAAGGTAGTAAAATTATTCTGTGTGATACTACAGTAATGCATACTTGTCATGCATTTGCCCAAACTCATAGAATGCACACCATCAAGAATGAACCCTAATGTAAACTACAGACTTCGTAGGTTCATTGAGTGTAACAAATTGCACCATTCTGGTGCTCTGATGCCGGATATCAATAATAAAGCAGTTTGCTTGAGGTAGCAGGGAGGTATGTTAGAACTCTCTGTGCTTTCTGCTCCATGTTGCCGTGAGTCTAAAATTGATTTTAAAAATAAAATTTATTAATTTTTTAAAGCCCATCAAAGTTTTTACGGACCATACATATTTGGCTGGTTTATTTCCAGAGAATTAATATGCATGGTGCTCAAAATCTGCTTCTTAAGGATTTGTTCAATTTACTCTACAAATAGTGTTGTTTTTGGATGACAATCTACCTACAAGTCAAAACCTTCTAACTTAATAGAAACAATTTACCACAGAATTCTTCCCCTGACACTATCTTTCACATTAGGCTTATAAGAGAATATTCAAGAAGAACCCCTCACTTGTGAAGTCTGTGAATTCAATGGGAAGCGAAAAGAAGATGATATGAGTAAAATCGCAGGTCTCTGATGTGGTGGCAACCATGTCGAAAGCTAGTTCAAATCATAACATGATGTGAGAAAAGTTCCTGAAATGTAACCTTGGTTCTGAATCCCGTTTTTCATACCCCTTCCCCACTCACTGAAGAATATGTTTATCGCCTGACCAGGTGGTGGCTCAGTGGATAGAGCATTGGACTAGGATGTGGAGGACCCAGGTTTGAGACCCCGAGGTTGCCAGCTTGAGCTTGGGCTCATCTGGTTGAGCAAGGCTCACCAGTTTGAGCCCAAGGTTGCTGGCTTGAGCAAGGGGTCACTTGCTCGGCTATAGCCCCCTGGTCAAGGCACATATGAACAATCAATGAACAACTAAGGTGCTGCAACGAAGAATTGATTCTTCTCATCTCTCTCCCTTCCTGTCTGTCTGTCCCTATCTGTCCCTCTCTCCGACTTTCTCTGTCTCTGTCACAAAACAAACAAACAAAGAATGTGTTTATCAGTCTCTGTCTTGGTCCCTTGGAGTGGCTGTAAAGATTACCCTAGGTTGGGTGACTTATAAACAACAGAAATTTATTTCTCACATTTCTGGTGGCTGGAAGACCAAGATCAGGGTGGTAGCATGGTCACATTCTGGTGAGGACCCTCTTGCAGGTTACAGACTGCTGACTTTTCGTATCCTCACATCGCAAAGAGCAGAGAGGAAGTCAGCTCTCCTGTAACTCTAATAAGAGCACTTATTCCATTCATGAAGACCTTGCAAGCTCTCATCTCCAATCACCATCACATTGTGGGGTAAGGTTTCTACATATGAATTTGAAGGGGACACAAACAGTCCACCAAAATTGCCAAAAAGTCACTATCTTGCTTGTCATAATAATCTCGTGTATATTTAAGAGTTAAGATAGTTCATTTCTATTCTGTCTTGTTTGTTAGTTGTCTATTTACTTTTTGTGTTCCATAGTTTAATGAATCAGTAAAAAGCATAAAATTATTTCATGTTCCTATATGGAAAATGTTAATTCCATATGTATCATATATACACATGCATATATATGTGTAGAGAGAGAGATTGAGAGCCTTTTTAAAAATAATTTTCACAAGAGCAAGAAATAGAATACATGGAGGGAAGTGAATAAAATCTTATTATTGTACCCGGAAGTAATGTGCCCTGACCTAGACCAGACAGAAAGCAGCTGTTTGTATTTCAAGTGAGAAAGCTGTTTCTGATCTCTATAAAAGGTATCTCTTTAGACCTCAAGAGCAATATGTTTCAGCATGAAGGTTCTAACAGGCAAGTTGCTTAGGTTTGAAAAACAAGTTATGTATCTTCTGCCATTTCACGGGCAGAACTATGGTTCTCGAGTTTTCATGTGCATTAGAACAGCCTGGAGGGTTTATTAAAACCAGATCACCGGGACCCCAGCAGGCCCTGACTTGCCTCAGTCAGCCGGTCTAGGGTGGGGCCTTGCTCTCCTCCTGAGTTCCCAGGTGTGCTGATCTCCTGGCCCATTGAGAAACGGGGGGGGGGGGGGGGGGGGGATATAGCACTGACTGAATGCATATATGTCCTTGTAATGTACTAAATTATGTTCTATGCTGACAGAGACCCTCTTTCTTACTCTTTATAAATAGCTCTTCATATGTGAATTGATTTTTTAAAAACTGACCCAAGCTGGTTGGCTCAGCAGTAGAGTGTTGGCCTGGCGTGTGGAAGTCCTGGGTTCGATTTCTAGTTAGGGCAGACAGAAGCAACCATCTGCTTCTCCACCTTCCCCCTCTCCCTCTCTCTCTCTGTCTCTCTTTCTTTCTCTCTCTCCTCTCTCTTCCCTTCTTCTCCCACAGCCATGGCTCAAACAGTTGGAGCAAGTTGGCCCTGGGGGCTAAGGGTGGCTCCATGATCTTACCGCAAGCATTCAAATAGCTCAGTTGCCAAGCAACAAAGCAGCAGGCCCCATACGGGCAGGGCATCACCCAGTAGGGAGCTTGCCAGGTAGATCCTGGTTGGTCAGGGCGCATGCGGGAGTCTGTCTCTGCTTCCCTACCTCTCACTTAATTAAATAAAATTATTATTTTTTTAAACAGTGGGCTTGTCCTTTAGGATAGTAACTTTTGCACAATGCCAGAGGGTCCCTGAATCTGAAGTCAGGACGTTGGTCTCAGCCCTTCACTTCCCCATGCTCAGTGCCTTGGGATAATGGATTCCTAGCAGAGGCTTGTTTTCCTTCTCCACAAAGTGGGAACAATACCCATCCCAAGGCTGTTGTGAGTACTGAATGGGGCAAGGCATGGAAAAGGCCTTGTAAATGGCAGAGCATTCTATATATGTAGCCATTTATTATCATTGATCTTATTATTGATTTGAGAATGACTTCTCATCTCCCAAACTCCTGAATCAGAAAAGATCATCACAGTGGGTGAGTTTTGTTGATTGACCATAGTAAGCAATCAATAAATATTTGTAAACTGATTAATAAGACAGATGCATTTCTTTGGAAGATTTCTTACAAGATATAGATGAATTAACTGAGAGAACTCGACTATTCATTTGTAATAGCAAACTAATACAATTGAAAAAGTATTTATAAATACTCTGTATCAAGCCATGATTAATCATTCTCTGTACATATTTTTTTTTATTTATTTATTCATTTTTAGAGAGGATAGAGAGAGAGAGAAAGAGAGAGAGGAGAGAGAGACAGAGAGAAGGGGGGAGGAGCTGGAAGCATCAACTCTCACATGTGCCTTGACCAGGCAAGCCCAGGGTTTCGAACCGGCGACCTCAGCATTTCCAGGTTGACGCTTTATCCACTGCGCCACCACAGGTCAGGCTCTCTGTACATATTTTAAGTTATTTCAAATACCAAATACCAAATTCCCCATTGGAGATCCAACTGCTTCTTTGAAAACAGGTCCAACAGAATAGAGCACTGCTTTAAATATGAATTTATTCAGTATAAAGCCTCATATATTGTCCTAGTATAAATTTCTAGTTCTCACTTGGTGATCTAAACAAACAAGCAAAAATCTTAAATGAAAAATAATAAAATCCACAGTAATACCAATCTAGCAATACAAGAGTGTATGATCTCATTTCTCTATATTTTAAAAGTCCTTTGTATGGAACATATATGGAGAAATGAAATACAGAGATGATGGTGTATCTGTTAATAAAAATACTGCTGAAGGGAAGAATGAGGGGAAATTTCACATTTTATTTTGTACATTTCTGCATTTTTCATATCTTACAGCAATACTCATTTATATAGGAATTGTACTGAGCACAATGAAAAAGTATATTGATAACACACACATTTAAAATTCATACACTGATAGGGGGCTCCTGTTTATAAAGCAGTATGATTCCACATGATGAGTTTCTATTTCTCTTCCGAAGTATCAGACTACCTGTGAGTGACTCAGCACGCTTCCTGTCCTTTCAAAAAGGAATGCCAACCCACTTCCTTTCATGGTATTTTACCTTCTGCCCCGCCCGCACGGCTCCCTGCCCTGCGTCAAATGCACCCCTTCCTGAGCGCTGGCCTCCCCTCCCCTTGGAGCGGTCAGTGCAAGTGCTGTCTAATCAGCAACAACTTTCCCCTCAGGCTTCCTGCCTATAATTTACTGCCCATTGATTCTCGGAGAGGTGATTTCGCGGTGAAAATACAGTCCTCCGTTTAATCAGGTTCCTTGATTTCTTTCTGAAATCCACAGGAAGATAGCATCACAATAACACACTCTCCCTGGTGCAGGGGGCGGGGCTTTAGAAACTTTGGGCATTTGGTCCAGCAAGCCTTCTCTGGGCAGAACCTTGCACTGAGCAGATAGCAGGGTGCAGAGGAACAGGGAACTAGAACACGTGGTCCACACTGTGTCCAGGACCCGAACGTGGAGCCTGTAGGAAGAAATGCAAGATTTGGGTGTAAGGAGAGAAATCCAAATCGAGTGCAAGACAGAAGCAGAGGGATCCTGGAGGGTGAAGGAAAGGAGAGGTCCTTGCATCCCCTCTTGTAGAAAAGGAACCTTAAAAGGTTGGAAGGCCAATGGATCAAGCTTTGAAATTAAAATTATATCGTGAATACAAAAAGATGCCAAAAGTGGGTGGCGTCCATCATCTGTCATCCTAGAGGCAGGATGTCATACCCATATGCTTTCCCCACCTCCAAGCTGCCTCAGTTAGTGATCATGTGCCACTGTCATGGTTGGTCTTCATGTCTGTCTACATTCCTGACCACCAGCTGTTCCAAGCCATAAATTCAGCTCTTTACTCCAGTTGTGCAATGGTGGCCGCCCAGACTTCATGGCGACTGAATGTATGGCCGCCAACTGTGCTGTTTCATGTGAGTTCCTGAAATAGGCTAACGCTGAAAGGTGTGCAGCATTCTGTCAGAAAAATCACAGACGCTGCAACATCGCTTGTGTGCTTCCATTCTCGCCTCAGATGGACTTCCAAAGTCCCTGTCCTACTCTTTAAGCTGTGCGTCCCAATGGTCAGGGCAGGAAAACATGGCAGTCCTTTATTTTGTTCCTGCCTCATTGTAAACTGAAGTAAAACAAAATGGAAGGAAACTTGTCATGGTAACTGCTGAAAATAAAATGCTGAAAGAAGATTGCTGCCAACAGCTTTTTTTTTTTTTTCCATGACTCGGAGAAAATCACTATGATTTTTGTTTTCCTTTGTGTGACTCCTTTTCTACACATTGATTGTCGCTGTGGCCAGTAATAGAAGGGGAGAAGCCATTTTAGGACAAACCTAGTGGCGCACAGGTGACTTGGGACACAGAGGAATTCCAGACCCCCCTTCCCACCACTGCCACCAGCACCACAGTGGAAGTCAAGGAATCAGGAGGCTAGAAAGGGACATGGAGAAAACAATTGAAAGCCATTCTGAGCAAGAGATCAGACCTAATAAGCAGATGCCAGATGGAAGTCCAATTAATTCAGAATGGAATCTGGGGCAAGAGGAGAAAAGCTGTCAGTGTCCATGAATTAATTTTATAGACAACTGTAATGCCACCCGGATCCAACTTTGCAATCTCAGGATCAAACAGCAATCAAGCTTCAAGCCTGAGTCACACCTCCTCGTGGAATTCTCTCGTCATAGCCACAAAGTAGTATGCTTTGTTTTGTTTGTTTTTCTGAACTCTTTTAGTGCTCAGAGTGTGTACCGCTGGTTAGAGAGCCAGCAATTACTGCTTTGTGTTCTGGCCACTTTTCTAGCGTGAAATGTAATCTCGTCTGCTGGATTATAAATTTCCTTTTTTGAAATATCTACATTATTCACCTCTTACACAATAAATACAAAATCACTGTGGTAATAATTATCGTGATGTGACCATATGATGATATCAAAAGCCCTCATATGAGCAATATTGTTAGGCCGTCTCAAATCAAGTTCAGCAGACAGGGCTCTTTTCCCCAGAGCACTTTGCACACTGCGCAGAAGTGGTAAGAACTAATGTCATTGGTTCATGGAAGGTGTTTATAATAAATACATTGTCAATCAGTCCCAACCCTCTTAAATCGCTATTCCAATTCCTTCACACTGTTAGTACTTCTGAAATTCTTGTGTTATCTTTTTTACTGTCTTTCCCCCAAAAAAACTATAAGCTCAGTATGTGCATATAGCATTTCTGTCTTGCTCATTGCCAAATCTTCAGGGCCTAGAAGAGTAGTGGTTAGCAGGTGTTCCATAATATATCTGTTATATTGAAAAAGTGGGGTTGATTCTTACCATACGATATGATGCTCTATAATACTAAGTTTCTTGACAAAGCTTATAAACTTATGACTCTAGTAGAAGAAATTAGGGAGGGTTGATTGATTCAGAAAGATATCAAATGATATAAAAGTAAAGAAGCCATAGACCTGTATACAAAAATGCAGAAGTGCTTTGGGCAAAGAATAAAACAACTTCTCAAAGACCAACTTGAAGACTCTGGCTCACTATTTGCCCAGACTTTAATGGAATCAACCTTGGTGTTATGGCCTCCACTGTATTTTATGTCTTCTAACACAGATGTCCAAAATTGTCTTTATACTTAACTTACACTATTCACCCAATTATCCATTACAGAGATTTAGCCATGTGTCTTGCCTTTTGAAGTCCATCCTTCCATGTTTCTCCTTGACTAACATACATGATAGGAGTGAGTAACAAAGGACAAGACACTCACATGGTCTCTGAACATCAAGGGTAAGAATGTGGATTAGGGCAGGTGCTTTGCAGACCAACATGGCACTGTTCAGTATAGAAGGAAAAACCGTGTGCTAGGCCTTGGGCGAACCAGCACCTGCACAAAGAGTCATATTCTGTACCAGAAAGTTCTTTGCAGCCTTGTTCCTTAGAGAAAAATATTAGAAATAAACTAAGCTTTCATCAACTTGAAAATGAATAAATACATTGTGATATATTCACATGGAAATATTTGCCAGCAGCCAAAACACATAAATTACAACTGTATCTGTTCACATGGATAAACCTAAAAAACCTAATGTTGGGTAAAAAAGTTAGATACAACGCATGTTACAAAATATAGGAAATCTTATCAATCCATGTCCTGCGAGAGAGAAATTTTGCTGTTACCTGGCTGCTCGTTAGCAAACGGGGACTTCCTCAAAGGTACCTGATTTCTGTGAGAAAAAAAACAAAAACAGAGCCAAACAAAAATCTTCCAGGGAATCGGTACTCACACTCAGTGCCTCATCTGGACTGTGCGTCCTTGTTTTCGGTCAGCGCATGGGAAACTGGCGGCTTTTCACTAGAGAGTTCCTCTAACCTATGGAGCCCTGAGAGAAGAGGGAGCAGCAGGCCTGGAGAGTGAGTCAGAAATGGACAGTGAGTGGAAGGCAGAGAGATTAAGAAAGGTCTTCAACCAGAAATCAGGCCCATCACTAAGAAAATATTTATCATTGTTTTCATTAAAGAAACCACAGAATCTTTGTTTAAGAATATTTATTTTGGCCCTGGTCAGCGGGCTCAGCAGTAGAGTGTTGGCCCGGCATGTGGAAGTCCCGGGTTTAGTTCTCTACCAGGACAAACAGGAGAAGTGCCCATCTGCTTCTCCACCCCTCCCCCTCTCCTTCCTCTCTGCCTCTTCACCTCCCACAGCCAAGGCTCCATTGGAGCAAAGTTGGCCGGGCCAACTGAGGATGGCTCCATGGCCTCTCCCTCAGGCTCTAGAATGGGTTCAGTTGGAACGGTGAAACCCCAAAGGTGGGCAAAGCATCAACCCCTGGTGGGCCTCTGGGTGGATCCCACTGAGGCATATGCAGGAGTCTGTCTCCTGCTTCCCTGCTTCTCACTTCAGAAAAATACCAAAAAAAAAAAAAAAAAAAATAAGAATTTTTATTTTATTGATTTTAAAGAGAGGAGGGGAGAGAGCAGGAGACAGGAACATCAAGCTGTTCCTGTATGAGCCCTGACTATGGATCAAACCAGCAACCTCTGTGCTTTGGGAAGATGGTCTAACCAATGGAGCCACCTGGCCAGGGCTCTACAGAATCTTTTAATCTGCAAACTCTGCTAATCCTAAAGTCACACCGAGATATAAGAACCAACTCTGCCAACTTGGTTAACTACTCTTAATGTTCTTGTTAATTGACTATTTCGATGTGACATTTTAAAAAGGGAAAGAAAACTTCCTTTTGGAACAAAGGAGTATTTCTCAGGATTTTCAGTGTTTTTACAATAAATACATAGAATTTGAATAATTTAGAACCTTCAGTGTCAGTCTTTGAGAAACTTAAAAGCTTACATAAAAATTCCTGTGGCTAGCCTGCAACTAGTCTCCTCTTAAAGCAGGATTATTGGTTATTGAACTTGTCTGTACTGCATTAGTTATTCTGAGTTGTTTTGACTTGATTCAGTAGCCATGTTCTCTGTGGTGATTCAGTTCTTTTTCAACTCTATTTTACTATCAGTTAGCTGCGATTTCATGAAGTTCAGATTTATCCTACGCAAGTCAGAGGACATTTGTATGTGCTCCTCCCTAATGGAGCAGTCCTCTTGTCTCCTGGTTCACTGGCTTATTACCAAAGAACAGATGTGATGGGAAAGGTGATGGAGGTCGGCAGGGCCATTCACTCTTTTTAAATTTCATGTTTCAAACGTAAGTTAGCACATTTGATTTTTGCATGAAAACAAAAGGGCGTGCTTGTCATATCGTCATAACATTTATGCCCGGGAGTAACAAGGTAAGAATCAAATGGCCCCCACCAACTAAGTCCTCATTTTAGAAAATCAGAGGGCTTGAGAAGTCAAGCGTGCCAGTTCAACAGCTATGTAATAGGACGTTACATCTCTTCGACAGACGATGTTCTGGACTGTTTGAAAATATGAGGTAGCCAACGTTTCCCTGTAGAAGCAGCTGATCCTTCTGGAGAAGTCTTATTGCCCTAAAAGTGTTCTTTATATCAAACCTCAATCTGTTTCACTGTGGTTTGCACCCGTTATTCTCTGTCTGCTCTTAGATGCAACTTGGTTCAAAATTCCCACTTCCAAGGGCTTCACAGCCCTCTCGAGATAACACTTGCCAGCTCCTTTTCCCCTCTCTTATCATCCCCAATTTTAGGATACTTTTGGTTAACTTTTGTCAGCAACTCCTCATGGGACACAAAATACAGAACTTGCATCACCCTGATAACCCACACATCAAACCACCTTTGTCTAACTTTCAGGATAGTGGTTAAAATTGTTGAGTTTTATAGTCAAAAGAGAGCTAGGTAGAAACCTCAGCTTCGCTTCATTTTAGCTACATAACTGCATAAACTATGTTGGTCATCCTACCCTTCCTTCACTGAACTTTCACTTTCAATTCCTAGTATCTACGCCCCCATCCCCACCCCGGCGTCCTTGGACTTCGGAAGCCAGCTTTGTCTGCTCACAGATCTGAAGTACGGAGGAATGCAATCGCCCGAGGCTGAGCCCCCACGAAGGACTGCTCAGTGGGGGAATATGGAGGCTTGAGTTCCCATGCTTTGGATTTCGGTAACTTTGAGGCTTAGCTGTACTCTGGAGCTCTCCTGTGCAAACAAGCTAGAGCCTCAGTCTGAGACGCGAAAGAGAAAAACCTCAGACCCAAAATGGTGTCGCTTCTGCTAAATGCCATTCTGACCTTTTATAGGAATGTGACCTTTTTCTGTATTGAATTTATTCAGGTGACACTGGTGAATAAAATTATATAGTTTCAGGTGTACAATTCTGTAATGCATATCTGTATATTGTACTGTGTTCAACACCCCACGTCAAGTCTCCTTCCCTCACCATTTATCCCCCTCTACCCTCGTCTACCTCTCGGACCCTCGTTTACCTCCTGTAATCCTCCTAATGTTGTCTGTGTCTATGAGGTATTTTTTTCTTTCTTTGCTTAATCCCTTCGCCTTTTTCACCCAGCCCTGCGACCCCCCCACTTCTGACAGCTGTCAGCCTGTCTCCATCAGTACCAATGAGGTAATCCATTAGTCGGTGGTCCTCTCCGTTCCCCACGGGAAGCTGAGGCACAAAAATCCCCTGCCCTTAAGGGAGACAACCTCACCTGAAACAATCTTTTTTATTTATTTTTTATTTTTTATTTTTGGTAATAACTTTCTTTCCCTGCCCAGTTTCTGCTCATAAAAGCCTTCCATACGGGCTTCCCTGGGCTCCCCTCAACTTCCCGGATGGGGTGCTGCCCAAGTCATGAATATCCTTCGTAAAGCCAATGCTATCTTCAGTTCTACTCCACTGAATTTTTATTTTTCAACAGAAACTTTGCCAAGTTTCTTCTCATGAAAGGAAAAACCTCACACCTTAAATGGCATCACTCCTGCTAAATGCCCATAATGCCAAACCTAGACTTAATACCTGACTTAATGGCTGTTCAACCTCTCCCAGAAATATAACTTGAAACAAACCATCCCAGAATGTCCTGCCCAAGCACTGATAGGTAACCTGTCGTGTGGGGGCCCTCTCTGCCCCCCCCCCAAGAAGAAGCAATCTGCATGCTGAACCATTTGATTTCCTTTTCTCCAAAAAAGAAGAAGTCCTGGTCTAAAAATATTTTTTTTCTTTTGCTAATAACTCCCCTGCCACACCGTTCTTCCTATAAAAACCTTTCATTTTTATAGAAGCCCTTGGGTGCCCTTCTAATGGCTGGATAGGATGCTGCCTGATTCATGAATCACTTGAAAAAGCCAACCAGACCTTCGGATTTCCTTGGTTGAGTTTTGTTCTTTAGCACTCCCGACTCAACCTCTTCTCATCCCCTGCCCTGCTTCCAGCACCTTCTCTGTAGTTTCTCCTGGAAGCACTTGAATGAACCACTTGCACCAGAATCCTCATTCCTGGTTCTGCTCCGGGGACACCTGGCTGGAGATGAGAGATTACTGCAATGCTAACCCTCATTTTCCATAACTATAAAGGGGATCAACATGGTACCTGCTCCTAGAACTGTTGTTATCAGATTCTCTGGGCCTAACATCGAATGCAACGTTGAAGGTGCAGAAAACTCAGGATGCTGGGGAAGGTGTATTCCCCTCACAGAAGCCTAAGAGTGCTGGGCAGGATGACAGTGAGGGCCATCACGGAACTGGAGCTTGGGCGAAGGTGCCACGGTATAGGTGCATGGCACCCAGGCACTGCTCAGCAGCCTTGGCTGCATTCCTGTCTCAGCCCTGGTCGGCGGCTAGCCAGATTACCACATTACCTGCCGCATGATTCTGCTGTTCTCCCTAGGGGATGGCCGGAGGACAAGGATGCTTCCCACATAAAACAGAACAAGTCAAAATCTAGAATGCTTGTCCCAAATATTAGTTTCAAAGAGCTCTCTAAAAGATTAAATGTGGTCTACATCTACATCCCCCCCCAAAAATAACTGAGGCTTTCTGGCCTTTGTTAGGCTCCTCAACATGCATATCCAGGAGTCACAACGTCGGACAACCAAGTGCAAGGTGAGATTGGCAGCGGAGTGGCGCTCGCCCAGCTGCAGTCAGGGTTATCCATGCAGCCGGAGGCAACCGGGCAACGGTTTTAATTAATTGGCAATTTTGAGCCTCTCATGCTAAAAGCTACCTTAATGATAAAGAAAAAAGAAAGAAAGAAAGAATATGGGAAGGCAGTGCAGTTTGAAGCATGCAACCTGAAGCAACTGTGATATGACTGACTATGAGCTTTGAAGCAGAAGCCGACCTTTGTCACTTGGCAATTATACACTATTTCCTCATTATAAAAATCTTTTTTTTTTCACTTAACTTTTTTATTTTTGATTGGTTTTAGAAAGAGAAGAAGGGAAAGAGGGAGAAACGCTGATTTCTTGTTCCATTAACTTATGCATTCATTGGTTGATTCTTTTTTTTATATAAATAAATTTTTATTAATTTTAATGGGGTGACATCAATAAATCAGGTTACATATATTCAAAGAAAACATGTCCAGGTTATCTTGTCATTCAGTTCTGTTGCATACCCATCACCCAAAGTCAGATTGTCCTCCGTCACCTTCTATCTAGTTTTCTTTGTGCCCCTCCCCTTCCCCCTACCCCTCTCCCTTCTTCCCTTCCCCCACCTCCTGTAACCACCACACTCCTGTCCATGTCTCTTAGTCTCGTTTTTATGTCCCACCAATGTGCGGAATCCTGCAGTTCTTGTTTTTTTCTCCTTTACTTATTTCACTCCATATAATGTTATCAAGATCCCACCATTTTGTTGTAAGTGGTCCAATGTCATCATTTCTTATGGCTGAATAGTATACCATGGTGTATATGTGCCAAATCTTCTTTATCCAGTCTTCTATTTTTTTTTTATAGTGATTAAAGCCTTTAAGCAAACTCTTGGCCAATACAGCAAGAATCCATAAAAGAGTAGTATCCTTAACATGTTCACCAAGTCCAAGTTGGCCCCAACACCATGCCAAATCCCTGAAAAATGCAACCCAACCCCAGTTCAGTCTGTCAAGAGCTGTCACAAGGAGCAGGAGTCCAGGAAAAGTCCACATCCAGGAAAAGTCGGCATGGCACTGGAATTGTTGTCACCATTCTATACTTTGCAGCTCATGTCCAAGTCCCAATGACCGCTGCTTCTAGCTGGTAATGATTCAGGTAAACTGGAAAAACCATCTGCAGCATGTGTGGAGATGGAGCTTCTGTTCTCTTCTGCCTGGAGAGATGAGACCAGGTTGCTTTTCCCTGGAGTTCTGCGACTGTAGCGTGGTAAAGAGAACCTTGGGACACACTAAGCTGAGTGGCAAAGGTAGATTCATAATAGAAGTTGGCAAAAGGGGGAAAGAGCTCTAAATTAGGAGTAGGTCCCAGCCTGAAATATGAGTGGGGCATTGATGTAGGAGGAATAAAGAAAACACTATATATTAAACAAAGCAGCAGAAAATAGGACTATCAACACCCACAACAGAGATCTTCGAGGGAAGAATAAAAAACCTGACTATTCAGGCAAGACATAGTTAAGTGGCCCTTGTGCAAATGAGATTAGTTTACCTGTTTCTTGGAAGAAATACCCTAGGCTCGTCCACAGTGTCATAGATGGGGCCGACGGCCCTGGGCACCTTCAGCCTTCAGTGGCAAACCCCAGCATTCTGGACAAAGTTAGGTCATATGTGGCTGGAGCAGGGCTGGAAGAAAATGAACCCTCCCTTAGAGGAGCGAGGGGGAAGCCTACCTTCCAGTGTCCCTGTTTCCTCACAGCAGAGGCATGTAAGCCTGGCAGGTTTTAGCTCAATGACCTTCCTTTCCACTATTGAAGCAGGACCCAGATGGCATCCTATGAGACCCCTTTGGGGCTTTGGAGCCTTTAAGGGTGTATCCTAAAAGCTGGTAGTTCCCCTGATCTCTATTGGGCTTTTTCTGCCTCTTGGTATCTTAAAAGCCATGCTCTGAAGATCTCACTGAGGGGTTTGAGGATCCCCATCCGCCTATATAAATCTTTTCCATATATCTGGAGCTATTTGGAAAAAGACAAAACAGTGTTATCAAATAAAGAAGGTAGTAGTTTGCAGGACAAAAAGATTTGGCGTCTCCTGTTCATCAGCATTCAAAAGAAATTTAAAGTTTTTTTAAGTAAAAAGCATGATATGGTAGACCCATAAGAGTTCTAGGATATGACTCCCCACTTTTAAATTTTTTTTAAATTGACCTGAAAATATTTGCTGGGTACACTTTAATAATACCTTGACTTTAAAGATTGTAAGAAATACACATAATTCGAAAGGTTTGACAAAATACAGTAAATGCTTTTGCTCCATATGCAGGAGCATTGTCAATTTAACCAGTTTAAGAAATCCAATAATAGACAATGCATACAGACAATGAGCTATATAACATGCTTAGCAATCCCTCCTGTTCTGACAGAGGTTACTATAAATTCAGAATATCTATCCACTGTAATGTAGACATAGGACTGTTTGCCAAATGAAGGTATATGAGTAACATTCATTTGCCAAAGTTGTCCTTGTAGGGGTCCTTAAGGGTTAACTCCAAATGAAGGGACAGATTGTAGTATAGGACTCCTTGGACAGGATTTCCCAATCTGCCGGGCTGCTTCCCGAGAAAGTTGAAACTGCTTCCACAGGGCTGCAGCGTTCTGGTGATGGATAGTATGAGACTGAATTGCTCGATCTGTCATGGTTGCTCCAAATAATTTTCTTTTGGGTAGCTTGATCAACAAGGGCATTCCCTTGTGCGAAAGCTCCAGGGAGCATGGAGTGAGCTCGAGTATGTCCTGTAAAACATGGAGCTCTATGTTGACATACAAGTCTTTGAAGAAGGAGGAACTGCTGAAATAGTTCATCAGCATTTGTCCCTAAGACAGCAATCTTTATAGTGGAAACACCATAAGTAAATATTTGCTGTCTGTATATAGATTAAAGGGGGAATATGCCAAATGCTGAAAAGCCATGATAACGGCATATAATTCTAGTCCTTGAGCTGATTTTAAGTTGACAGTTTCAGTATAAAGTTGTCCATTGATTTGCAAGAGCAATTTGCCGTTTAGTGGAAGTTTCCCAGAGCCATTGTTGTTGATCCTTTAAAAAAAGGAACAACAATAATTTTGAGGCTCAAAACCTATAAGCTGTAAGAGTCGCCTATGCCCCTTGATAATCCAGGAGGCAACAAGATCAAAATATGGAAGTGTATTCCATGGGCTATTAGATGGTTCAATGTGCCCAAGCTGTAACTGCTCTTGTACCAATTGAGCAGCTGCCCTAAGTTTCTCCTGAGAAAGGGGCCATTGGTCTACCCATACAGGATTATCTGATTTCCAAGTAATTGGGTCTGCACAATGCATTATTGAGGTAGCAGGAGCTACCAAGGTCCCTATGCTAAATTTTGATATCCTAATCCACACTTTCTGGTATTGAGTGTCACTTCTCTGAGGGTGAGAATTCCTCGCTGTTCTTTCCCTAGTCCCTTGGTGGGCAAAAATCCCTGATCAAGCATCTGAGTACTGACTAAACCATTAGGACTGACAAGCAATGCTCCCATATTTTTCAAAACATCTCTACACCACAAATTAACTGGCCATCCAGGGAGCACATAAGGCTTAAAAAATCCAGAATGACCTTCTTAATCTTCCCAATGTAGAAAACTAGAACTTTGTTGAGGGGATTTACTGTGCCCTATACCTTGTAATTCTATGGCTGCTGCATGAGTGGGCCAGGAATGAGGCCAATATAGCTTAGCAATAACAGATACATCAGCTCCAGTATCTAAAAGTCCTTTAAATTTCTGTTCATGTATTGTTAGTTCCATTTCAGGGCATTCCTGACCTATTTATTTTAAATCCAATTGGCAAAATTAGAGGAGCCAAATTAGCAATTTGCTTGGGGCCCCTTTTGCAGAATGTGGCCTGAGAAGCAGAATTAGCATCCTTATACTATTCTTCTAACTGCCTGAATTAGCCGTGAGACAAATTCTTTTTTTTTTTTTTTTTGATTAATTTTTTTTGATTATTTTTTTTTTATTAATGGGGTGACATTGATAAAATTGTCTTCCATCACCTTCTAACTGGTTTTCTTTGTGCCCCTCCCCCAAACCCCCCCTCCTCCCTCCACCCAGTAACCCCAACACTGTTGTCCATGTCTCTGAGTTTCATTTTTATGTCCCACCTATGTATGGAATCATATAGTTCTTAGTTTTTTCTGATTTACTTATTTCACTCCGTATAATGTTATCAAGGTCCATCCATGTTATTGTAAATGATCCAATGTCATCATTTCTTATGGCTGAGTAGTATTCCATAGTATATATATACCAAAGCTTTTTAATCCACTCGTCCTCTGACGAACACTTGGGCTGTTTCCAGATCTTTGCTATTGTGAACAATGCTGCCATAAACATGGGGTGCATTTCTTCTTTTCAAACAGTGCTATGGTATTCTTGGGGTATATTCCTAACAGTAGTATAGCTGGGTCAAAAGGCAGTTCGATTTTTAATTTCTTGAGGAATCTCCATACTGTTTTCCACAAAGGCTGAACCAGTCTGCTTTCCCACCAGCAGGGCAAAAGGGTTCCCTTTTCTCCACATCCTCGCCAGCACTTATTCTGTGTTGTTTTATTGATGAGCGCCATTCTGACTGGTGTGAGGTGATATCTCATTGTGGTTTTAATTTGCATTTCTCTAATGATTAGTGATGTTGAGCATTTTTTCATATGCCTATTGGCCATCTGTATGTCCTCTTTGGAAAAGTGTCTATTTTGCCCATTTTTGGATTGGATTGTCTTCCTGGTATTAAGTTTTACAAGTTCTTTATAAATTTTTGTTATTAACCCCTTATCAGACACATTCTCAAATATGTTCTCCCATTGTGTAGCTTGTCTTTTTATTCTGTTCTTATTGTCTTTAGCTGTGCAAAAGCTTTTTAGTTTGATAAAGTCCCATTTGTTTATCCTGTCTTTTATTTCACTTGCCTGTGGAGACAAATCAGCAAATATATTGCTGCGACAGATGTCAGAGAGCTTACTGCCTATATTTTCTTCTAAGATTATGGTTTTACGGCTTACATTTAAGTCTTTTATCCATTTTGAGTTTATTTTTGTGAATGGTGTAAGTTGGTGGTCTAGTTTCATTTTTTTGCAGGTAGCTGTCCAATTTTCCCAACACCATTTGTTGAAGAGGCTATCTTTACTCCAATGTATGCTCTTATCTCCTTTGTCAAATATCAGTTGTCCCTAAAAGTGTGGTTTTATTTCTGGGTTCTCAGTTCTGTTCCATTGATCTATATGCCTGTTCTTATGCCAGTACCAGGCTGTTTTGAGTACAATGGCCTTATAATATAACTTGATATCCGGAAATGTGATACCTCCCACTTTATTCTTCCTTTTCAAGATTGCTGAGGTTATGTTCTCTTTTGGTTCCATATAAATTTTTGGAATATGTGTTCTATATCTTCGAAATAAGTCATTGGTATTTTAATCGGTATTGCATTGAATTTATAAATTGCTTTGGGTAATATAGACATTTCAATGATGTTTATTTTTCCTAACCATGAGCACGGTATATGCCTCCACTTGTTCATATCTTCCCTGATTTCTTTTATCAATGTTTTATAATTTTCTGAGTACAAGTCTTTAATCTCCCTGGTTAAATTTATTCCTAGGTACTTTAGTTTTTTGGTTGCAATGGTAAAGGGGATTGATTCTTTAATTTCTCTTTCTGACAGTTCATTGTTAGTGTATAAAAATGCCTCTGATTTTTAAGTATTGATTTTATATCCTGCCACCTTGCTGAATTCATTTACCAAGTCTAGTAGTTTTTTTACTGCAACTTTAGGGTTTTCTATATACAATATCATATCATCTGCAAATAATGATAGTTTTACTTCTTCTTTTCCAATTTGATGCCTTTTTATCTCTTCTTCTTGTCTGATTGCTGTGGTTAGTACTTCCAGAACTATGTTGAATAAGAGTGGTGAAAGGGGGCACCCCTGCCTTGTTCCTGATCTTAAGGGGATTGTTTTTAATTTTTGCCTATTGAGTATGATATTGACTGTGGGTTTGTCATAGATGGTCTTTATCATATTGAGGTATGTTCCCTGTATTCCCACTTTGCTGAGAGTTTTGATCATGAATGGGTGCTGGATTTTATCAAATGCTTTTTCTGCATCTATTGAAATTATCATGTGGTTTTTCTCCTTCCTTTTGTTTATGTGATGAATCACATTGATTGATTTGTGAATATTGTAACAGCCTTGCTTCCCAAGAATAAATCCCACTTGATCATGTTGTATGATTTTTTTCATATATTGCTGGATCTGGTTTGCTAATATTTTGTTGAGAATTTTTCCATCTAAATTCATCAGGGATATTGGCCTATAATTTTCTTTCTTTGTGTTCTCTTTGCCTGGTTTTGGAATCAGAATTATGCTCGCCTCATAAAAGGAGCTTGGAAGTTTTCCTTCCTCTTAAATTTTTTGGAATAGCTTGAGAAGGATAGGAGTTAGTTCTTCTTTGAATATTTGGTAGAATTCACTTGTGAAGCCTTTAAGCCCCGGACTTTTCTTTTTTGGGAGTTTTTTTATAACTGTTTCAATCTCATTTGTTGTAATTGGTCTGTTTAGGTTTTCTGATTCTTCCAGATTAATTTTTGAAAGATTATATGTTTCAAGGAATTTGTCCATTTCATCTAGGCTGTCTAGCTTTTTAGCGTACAGTTCTTCATAGTATTTTTTTTTACAATATTTTGTATTTCTGTTGTGCAGTTGTTATTTCTCCACTCTCGTTTCTAATTTTATTTATTTGAGTCCTCTCTCTTTTTTTCTTGGTGAGTTTGGTTAAAGGTTCATCGATCTTGTTTACCTTTTCAAAGAACCAGCTCCTGGTTTCATTGATCCTCTGTATTGTTTCTTTAGCCTCTATGTCATTTATTTCTGCTCTGATCTTTATTATTTCATTCCTTCTACTAGTTCTGGGCTTTACTTGCTGTTCTTTTTCTAGTTCTTTTAGATGTAGGGTCAAGTTGTTTATTTGAGCTTTTTCTAGCTTCTTGAGGTATGCCTGTAATGCTATAAACTTCCCTCTCAGGACTACTTTTGCTGTGTCCCATAAATTTTGAGTTGATGTATGCTCATTATCGTTTGTTTCCAGGAATTTTTTAATTTCTTCTTTGATCTCATTGTTTACCCATTCGTTCTTTAATAACATGCTATTTAATTTCCAAATGTTTGAGTATTTTTCAGTTTTCCTGTTGTGGTTGATTTCTAGTTTAATGCCATTGTGATCAGAGAAAGTGCTCGATATGATTTCAATCTTTTTAAATTTGTTGAGACCGCTTTTGTGCCCTAACATGTAGTCTATTCTAGAGAATGTACCATGAGCGCTTGAAAAGAATGTATATTCTGCTGTTTTAGGGTGAAAGGTTCTGAAGATATCTATTAAATCGAGTTGATCTAGTATGTCCTTTAAGTCTGCTGTTTCTTTGTTAATTATCTTTCTTGAAGACTATCTAATGATGTTAATGGGGTATTCAAATCCCCTATTATTATAGTATTGCTGTTGATCTCACCCTTTAAATCCATTAAAGTCTGCTTTATATATTTAGGTGCTCCTATATTAAGTGCGTAGATATTTATAACGGTTATATCTTCCTTTTGGATTGCTCTCTTTATCTTTATGTAGTGACCTTCTTTATCTCTAACTATACTCTTTGTTCTAAAGTCCATTTTGTCTGATATAAGTATTGCTACTGCAGCTTTTTTTTCATTTCTTTTGCGTAAAATATTTTTTCCATCCTTTTATCTTCAGTCTATGTGCATCTTTTGATTTAAGGTGTGTCTCTTGTAGACAGCATATGTATGGGTCCTGTTTTCTTATCCACGCAGCTACCATATGTCTTTTGATCGGATCATTTAATCCATTTACATTTAAGGTTATTATTGATATGTAATTGTTTATTGCCATTTTATTATTTAAAACTGTATTCCTCTTTTGCTATATTCTTTTTCTCCTCTGATCTGTTTACAACAGGTCCCTTAGCATTTATTGCAGCCTTGCTTTGGTTGTAGTTAATTCCTTGAGGTTTTTTTTTGTCTGCATAGCTTTTTATTTCTCCATCAATTTTAAATGATAGCCTTGCTGGATAAAGTAGTCTTGGCTGTAGGCTCTTGTTCTGCATTACTTTGAATATTTCTTGCCATTCCCTTCTGCCCTCAAGTGTTTCTGTTGAGAAGTCAGAAGTCATCCTAATGGGGGCTCCTTTGTAGGTGATAGTCTTTTTTTGTCTAGCAGCTTTTAATATTTTCTCTTTATCACTTAGCTTTGGTATTTTAATTATGATGTGTCTTGGTGTTGATTTCTTTAGGTTTTTCCTTAATGGAGTTCTCTGTGCTTCCTGAACATGTGAGATGTTTTCCTGCCTTAATTGAGGGAAGTTTTCAGCTATGATATGCTTGAACAAAGTCTCTATCCCTTGTTCTTTCTCTTCTTCAGAAACCCCTATGATGCGGATGTTATTTCTCTTCATGTTGTCACAGAGCTCTCTTAGAGTTTCCTCAATTTTTTTTTTTCGTATTTTTCTGAAGCTGGAAATGGGGAGGCAGTCAGACAGACTCCCGCATGCGCCCAACTGGGATCCACCCGGCACGCCCACCAGGGGGCGATGCTCTGCCCATCTGGGGCGTCACTCTGTTACAACCAGAGCCACTCTAGTGCCTGGGGCAGAGGCCGAGGAGCCATCCCCAGTGCCTGGGCCATCTTTTGCTCCAATGGAGCCTCGGCTGCGGGAGGGGAAGAGAGAAACAGAGAGGAAGGAGAGGGGGAGCAGTGGAGAAGCAGATGGGCGCCTCTCCTGTGTGCCCTGGCTGGGAATCGAACCCGGGACTTTCGCACGCCAGGCCAATACTCTACCACTGAGCCAACCGGCCCGGGCCTCCTCAGACTTTTTGAGTCTCTTTTCTTTTTTCTGCTCTGCTTCCATGCCTTTATTTATTGTGTCCTCTAACTCACTGATTCGATTCTCAGCTTCATCCATCCTGCTTTTAATTCCTTCCATTGTGTTCTTTATTTCAGATATTGTATTTGTCATTTTTGACTGATTCTTTTTTATTATTTCAATGTCCTTTTTTATATTTGCTATCTCTTTATTTAGGTTTTCATAATGGCCATCTATTGTTGTTCTAATATCTTTGAGCATCCTAACAATCATTATTTTAAACTCTGCATCTAGTAATCTGGTTATATCTGATTCATTTAGGTCCTTTTCTGGGGATTTCTCTTGGTTCATTTGTGTTGCATTTCTCTGCCTTCGTATTTTCTCTGTGTAAAGGAAGGTTTTGGTCACTGGAGTCCACTGGTATGGCCCTGTTCCCTAGGTATGGTCTGTCTGCAGGCCCACCACCCTCTCTTCTGTTGTTGCCTAGGGCTTTTAGGTTTGGGCGTTGCCAGTGCCTGCCTACTGGGGCTATTGCTGTGGTTTCCACCTCTCCTTCACAGGAGTGGCTGTGATCACATGCTCGGGTGCACAAGCCTTGGTGGCCTTGGCTTTTGCCCCACCCCCGTGGGTGGCATTATGCTCGGCCCTGAGGACAGTGGTGAGCACCTTTGCTCAGCTGCGGGTCTCTGCCTGTTTCCGGGCTTTCGTCCCACACTTGCAGGAGGAGCCTGCTCGTGGAACGACTGCTAGCCTTGGCTCTACCGGCCAGGCAGGACTGCGTGCCCACACTCAGCTCAGTAGTGGAACTCTGCCTGTTCTGGGCTTTTGGCTCCACCCCCACAGGAGGAGCCAGTTCCCAAGTCAAGCCACAAGCCTTGGTTCCAAGGGCAGGTCAAGGCTGTGCTCCTGCACCCTTGCTCAAGGGCTGGTCTCCACCCCTTCCGGTGTTCCTGCCTTTCTCCCACAGGCTGGATTACAGGCTGCCGGCAGCTGGACTTGACCACTTTTGCATACCTACTCCTCCCCAGCCAGGCAAGGCTGAGCTCACATGTGAGCCCAGTGGTGGCCAGCCGGCTTCTGCCCCTCCCGACAGAACCGCGCCTCCGCGTCCCACTGCCACCCGCCCTCGGGCGAGCCCTCATCCATGTGGGGTGCGGGTGCTGCAGCTCAGACCCTAACACTCACTACTGTAGACTCAAAAGCTCCCTCCTTCTAAGCAACTCTGCTCTGAGTGCCACAGGAGAGCTTGTTTGGCTGGTGTCCTGCTTCCTTTTGCTGGTATTGCTGTTTCTGGGGGAAATATTCACTTCAGATTTGGGGAGTGACTCATCCCAGGGGTTAGGGTGACTGTCTCCCAAAATGTTTCTCCCTGTGCCTCCTAGATTACACTCTCTTCCTGCTACTCTGGTACTCTCCTCTCTCCCCGTCCCCCAGAGCCCTGGGTGAGTGGTTGTGAGAGAGGTGTTCTGTGCATTCCCTTTAAAAAGAATCCTGGGTCTGAGAAATCAGACTCTCTCACAAACAGTACCCTGACTTGTTTCCAGCTAAATATTGTCCTTACGCCTCTTCTGGGCTCTGGGGCTGCAGGCTGGGTCTTTGTTCCTGGGACTCAGGACCCTCCCCTCTCTGCTAAACTCACTTCCTGCCACGTGAGTCTCTCCCAGCTGCCGTTCGCTCCGGGGAGCTGGGCATCCCTCTCCGCGTTTCCGCTTTTCCTACCAGTCTCAGTGTGGCTTCTTCAGTGTTCCTTATTTGGAGAGTCCTCTTAGTTTAGTCCAAAATTGTTTTTTCCAGATGATAGTTCTTAAAATTATTTTGTAATACACTTTGGTTCTGGGAGGTGGATATTGGTATGTCCGCCTACTCCAGCGCCATATTGTCTTCTCTCATTATAAAAATCTTAAAGTGGCCCTGGCCAGTTCCAATATTTACCTTACTTCTCTCATTAGAGATGGAGTCGTGACAGTATTATACTCATTTTCCTATAAGCGAAGTTTAATTTTTTTTTTTAGAAATGTTTCCTAAATAAATAAATGAGTTTGCTTGAAAATTTACAAGTTACAAGACAATTATCATAAATAAACATTGGGAAGAGCTTGAAGTCTTGCTAGATTTGGAATAAAGATATATAGATGGAAATAGAGAGCAAGTAGGTGCAAAACTAAGCAAAGCAAGTGACAAGTCTAGTGACTCTCAGATCAGTAGAGGGCTAGGAAGTTCATTCCAGGGAGGGTGTTGGTCAAATAAGTTTGTAAATATGATATATATTGTTGCTCGCTTGTGACTTATATTGGGTGTGGGGGACAGGCTATAAGCAGGCCAGGTCGTTGTAGCCTGGGGTTTGGTTTTGGGACTAAGCTTTTCCCCACACCCTTGACTGATTGTATGATCTGGGTGGTGCACTCTCATGAGGAATCCAATTATGCCTTGGATAAGTGACTTTGTATCGGAGACTTCCTTGTTTGTATATTGGATTAAGGGATTTTGGTTTTCTACACTATAAAGTGGGACAGACCAGGAGCTTGGACACACAGATCCTGCTATCACAATTGCAGGGGCTTCCCTGATCCCTTGCCCTTCATGGGAAGAGCTGGTTTTCTGCTTTTCCCTTGTCTTCTTTTGTGGTTTGCCTGTCTTGGTGAGACACCAATAAATAGGATGGCCCCCCATCCTCTGACTCTGCCATTTCTTTATCGTCTGCCCGAATCCAATGGGAACCTGCATGTGAATGGCCACGATGGCGGCTCCTGGCCTTACAACTGGCATAGTCGGCAGGATTCAGAGATTGGTATGGAGCCACCACCCTTGATGGGTGGGATAGAGTACTGGTTGCTGCTCTGGCTCCCCATGGCTGTCCTTTTAGGGGCCATGGGCTACATGTTTTTTACTCAAGAGGAAACTGCCCGAGGTCAAAAGCTTCAGTATGAATTGCAAATAGAATGGCAGAAAAGGCTGGAATTGGAGCGAGCACTGGAGAAGGAATTACGGGTTTGCGAGTTGCAGTTTACCCTGGAAGCTGAACGTTTTCACCGGCAGTTGTTAGAGAAACAACTGTGGATTCAAGAGCTCGAGTCTCAGCTTCTGGCCAAAAGCCAGCAGCCACAGGAGCCTAAATGGTCACCAAAGGAGCAGCAGCATCCATGCCGGTGGATTGGCTTTGAGTCAGCGGGAGCAGGCGCTTGCGACTCCTCTTCTGAGGATGAGAAGGCTCAGGCTGAAGCTGACATATGCACACTGAGAGCCCGACCAGTTGTCGCCAAGAAGGTAAAAACCCAGCAACAAAGAGTCCCTCAGGGGCAGCCACAGCCTCCTGCCCAGGTAATGGAACACTCTGTGGTCCGGCCCTATACCCAGGCAGAGCTGATGGAGTTGGGGGCACAATTTAGGCAGAAACCTACTGAATCCCTGGTAGCCTGGTTACTACGATTATGGGATATAGGGGTGGATGGCATCATGCTCTCCGGAACAGAGATGGAGAAATTGGCCGCCATTACCACACATTCTTCCTTGAGGCAGCGTCTTCAGAACTGCCATGGCAACCCAGGAGACCATACCCTATTAGAATGGGTGATGGCTGCCATTCGTATGGTCTGGCAGAATGCTGGAGAACTGCCGGGGGCAATGAGTCAGTGGCAGTGCTACAGTGAGTTAGTAAAGGTCCTTCGAGAACTAGGTATGAAGAATGCTGTTTTCAACCCTGGGTCTCGTGGGCCAGACGAGGAAGTGTTTACGGCCAAAATGAGGGAATTTGTCCTTGCTAGCGCCCCATCAGCCCTTTTTGGGTCACTTGTGGCTATCTTGGGCCCCTATGTGGGGCAGCCCATCAATGCAGTTACACAGATGTTAGCAGATTTGGGAGAGCTGGAGGCCACTCGGGATCATAAAGCAGTGAGGGCTGCTGCCTATGTTTCCCCCCCAACTAACAAGGGAAATGGGCCTGTAAAGGTTACCCGAACGCAGATGTGGGTAGACTTGATTGCGGCTGGAGCAGATAAGGGGAAATTGGATGGCCAGTCTAATAAAATTCTTTTGGAGCTTTGGCGGCAGCTTAAACCAGAACAGAAGTTCCAGCCACTTAGACGAAAGGCCCCAGCAGCTACCAATAAAACGTTTGGTGCACGCACAGCTCGGTTACAAGATTATATGATAGAGACGGCCAAGGGAGAGGGGAACTCCCAAGACCCATTGTACCAGTTTGAATAGGAAAAAGGCCGAGGGACCCATCTAACAGGGATGGGCGGGGACCGGAGGCCACATGTGGAACTGGCTATCCACTGGTCCCCTTCCAATGTACAACAGGTGTTGGCCTTGGTGGATACAGGTGCAGAATGTTCCCTTCTCTATGGAAACCCAGAGCGGTTTGCTGGGACCCCAGTGGCCATTGACAGTTATGGGGGCCAAACTGTTCAAGTGAAGCCAATAACTATTCCATTGGGGATAGGGAGACTGCCTCCTAAGCCATATAAGGTGTATGTATCTCCTATTCCTGAATATATTTTGGGGGTAGATGTCTTGCAAGGACTGTGGTTGGAAACTACAGCTGGGGAGTTCCGGCTGCGGATCAGGGTTGTGAAGGCAGTATTGCGGGGACATGCATCACATTCCCCTTTGCAATTACCCGTCCCTCGGCGTGTGACTAACACCAAGAAGTACCGCCTGCCAGGTGGTTATGAAGAAGTCACAGGGACAATCCTCGAACTAGAAAAGGTGGGGATCATCCGGCCAGCACACAGTCCTTACAACTCCCCAGTATGGCCTGTGCGCAAAGCAGATGGAACCTGGAGAATGACAGTAGATTACAGGGAACTTAATAAAGTTGTTCCCCCTTTGCACGCTGCTGTTCCCTCGATAGCTAACATGATGGATCGGCTAAGCCATGAGTTGGGGACATACCACTTTGTGGCAGACTTGGCCAATGCTTTTTTCTCTATTGATATAGCCGCAGAGACTCAAGACCAATTTGCCTTCAGTTGGGAAGGGAGACAATGGACCTTTACAGTGTTACCCCAGGGCTATTTGCATAGCCCCACCTTGTGCCATGGGCTGGTGGCTGCTGACCTGGCTAAATGGAAACAGCCAGAGGTAGTCCACATGTACCGTTATATTGATGATATTATGCTAACTAGTGATTCTCTTTCAGAATTGGAGCAAGCAGTCCCTACCCTGCTATCCCATTTGAAAGCATGTGGCTGGGCAGTTAACGAGAACAAATTACAAGGACCTGGGTTATCTGTTAAATTCTTGGGAGTTGTCTGGTCGGGTAAGACAAAAGTTATCCCTGACGCAGTTATAGATAAGATTCAAGCATACCCCATGCCCACTACGGTAAAACAGTTACAGGAATTCTTAGGTTTGTTGGGGTATTGGCGAGCATTTATACCGCATTTGGCTCAGTTACTACGCCCCTTGTACAACCTTATTCGAAAGGGGGTTCGCTGGGATTGGACTGAGCAGGTGCAAGGTTCATTTGCAGCTGCTAAGAGAGCTGTCAAGGTGACACAGGCCTTGAATGTGTTTGATCCTGCCAGGCCCTGTGAGCTGGATGTTCATGTAACCTTGGAGGGGTTTGGATGGGGCTTGTGGCAGCGGACAGAGCGCCTACGGCAACCTATTGGATTTTGGTCCCAATTGTGGAAAGGTGCTGAAGTTCGTTACTCATTAGTAGAGAAGCAGCTGGCAGCTGTGTATGCTGCCCTCCTGGCAACTGAGAGTATTACAACCACAACACCAGTTACAGTCAAAACAACATACCCTATAGCTGGATGGGTGAGAGATTGGGCAACTAAACCACGTAGTGGTATGGCCCAAATGTCTACCCTGGCCAAGTGGGGTGCCTATCTGCAACAACGCTGTGCTCTTAGCACCAGCCCATTGAGGGCAGAACTGCAGGAAGTCTTGGGTCCAGTCATCTAGGCGACCTTAGAGTCAGGTGCAACTGGGGCTCAGGAGGCAGAACCTGAAGTCAGTCCCTACCAGGAGGGGCGGGTGCCCATCCCTGAGGATGCCTGGTATACTGATGGTTCCAGCAGGGGCCAACCTGCCAAATGGACGGCTATCGCCTTCCATCTGGCCACTGAGACTATTTGGATGGACACGGGTACAGGCCAAAGCAGCCAATGGGCAGAATTAAGAGCTGTTTGGCTAGTTGCCCATAATGAACCTTCACCTCTGGTGATCTGTACTGACAGTTGGGCTGTCTATCGTGGACTGACCCTTTGGATTGCTACTTGGCACATTAACCAGTGGATGGTAATGCACCGTCCATTATGGGGTCAGGCCATGTGGCAGGACTTATGGGAAATAGGACACCAGAAGCAGGTGACAGTATATCATGTCACAGGGCATGCCCCTCTAGCCCATCCTGGGAATGATGAGGCAGATACGTTGGCAAGGGTGCGATGGTTGGAGACTGCACCTGCAGGTGATGTGGCACAGTGGCTCCACCGGCGCCTGCTCCATGCAGGACAGAAAACTATGTGGGCTACGGTTAAGGCTTGGAACTTGCCTGTGTCCTATGCAGAGGTACTTGCAGCCTGTGAGCAATGTGCAGTATGTTCCAAGGAACACCCTCGGAGACCACTGGTGTCACCTGGACAGATCCAGAGGGGTCATGTCCCACTGACACGATGGCAGATAGACATCATTGGACCCTTACCAAAGTCAGAAGGGTACCAGTATGCAGTCACTTGTGTAGATACTGCCACCGGGCTGCTTGCTGCTTACCCCGCTCGTAACCCTGACCAGAGGGCAGTCATACAGGCTCTGGACCGCCTGAGTGCTGCATACGGGCGACCGCTGGTCCTTGAAAGTGACAATGGTACCCACTTCACTGGTTCAACGGTGAGGCAATGGGCTCAAAAGCTGGGGGTGGACTGGAAGTACCATGTTCCCTACCACCCCCAGGCTGCTGGTATCATTGAGCGTTATAATGGACTCTTAAAGCAGGGACTGCAACAGGAGGGGGGCACCGGCTCTCTTACTGGATGGACACACCGCTTATGGACAGTACTTCGGATTTTGAATGAGCGACCTCGACGGGGAAGCCCAGCTCCAGTAGAGGCCCTCCTGCATCGGACAGCTGCCCCTATTCAGTTGCAGATACGCACCAAGGACATTTTACTCAAGCCAGGTTTCGGACAGCAGGGCAATGTGCTCTTGCCTGCTCCAACAGCCCTTCTTAAAGGACAACGGCTTCATTGGACTTGGCCCTGGACTGTACAGGCCCCCCATCTGAGATGGGTGGCCTTGTTGGCACCATGGGGAAAGGGGTTAGAGGTGGACCTCCAGTTAACTCCTTGGGCAACCAGCACCTGGCCACCTAAGGTAGAAGTGTATTATCCCTTGAGTGCTCAAGGGGACAGCATTTTGAAGGGCACCTTTGTAATTTCTTTATGGCCAATAATGAGTTCCCCTATTTTACTACACATAGAACCAGCAGATGCTGGTGTATTGGCCAATAAGGTTTGGTATGCCCGCTCAGGGCGGCCTCTGGTGCCAGCTACGGTGCTGTCTGCAGACAAAACTCTGGCCTGTATTCTGCCAGAGGGAAAAGATTTGCCTCTCTTGGTGCCACTGACAGCTCTCTCATTTCGCCCATAGTTTTTGATCTGTTAATCCTATTGCTGTAGTTGGTACTATTTCTGTTTATGCAATGTATCCTACTCCTTGCACAGTGACCATCATGGAAGATGCCTGTGGTTTAGATTGTAAAGCGAGCAAAAGGGGTGGAATGTTGGTCAAATAAGTTTGTAAATATGATATATATGTTTGCTCGCTTGTGACTTATAATGGGTGTGGGGGACAGGCTATAAGCAGGCCAGGTCGTTGTAGCCTGGGGTTTGGTTTTGGGACTAAGCTTTTCCCCACACCCTTGACTGATTGTATGATCTGGGTGGTGCACTTTCATGAGGAATCCAATTATGCCTTGGATAAGTGACTTTGTATCGGAGACTTCCTTGTTTGTATATTGGATTAAGGGATTTTGGTTTTCTACACTATAAAGTGGGACAGACCAGGAGCTTGGACACACAGTTCCTGCTATCACAATTGCAGGGGCTTCCCTGATCCCTTGCCCTTCATGGGAAGAGCTGGTTTTCTGCTTTTCCCTTGTCTTCTTTTGTGGTTTGCCTGTCTTGGTGAGACACCAATAAATAGGATGGCCCCCCATCCTCTGACTCCGCCATTTCTTTATCGTCTGCCTGAATCCAATGGGAACCTGCATGTGAATGGCCACGATGGCGGCTCCTGGCCTTACAGAGGGATAATGTCATAAGCAAAGGCAGGGCAGGTGGGTACTCTCTATGTAGAGGTCAGAGGGGAAAAAGCCTTTTTCACAGCTGACTGTGGGTGTTACAGCCCATGGGGTATAATTTGGGGCAGGTAGGACAATAGAGCAAAATCAGATCAGGTGATTTTGAAGGGAAAAACAAACAGAGAAACTTGAACTGGATATATACAGGCTATATACAGTGACCAGAAGCTGGTTTGAGTTTCTAAGCAGAAGAGTGTGAGTAAAGCAGGTTTTTCTAATTGCAATTTTTAAAACATGCTCACAGAAGTCAAGTCTCTGTCGATGCTCTGTGAAATAAAAGGTTCTCTGGTCAAATAAGGTTCTCGCCCATTGATGATTACCAAATCACCACAAGTTTATGGGAACTGGGGTCAAGGATTAGCTCTGGAATATATTTAACTTTACAACCATTTGCAGATTGAGGCCACACCACCTGTAGTGCAGTGCTGTTTGAGGGCAGCTCACCACCGGTCAAGAGCCCGCCTGGGCTTTATCAAGTATTTCCTAAACACAGTCTCCTGAACACTGTGGGGAAGACATTCTCATTGATATAGTATAGTGTTGTGGACCGTAAATGGCAAAAAGCCATTATAGATTCGAGGCTTAGCAAAAAGCTAAATTCTCCCCCCTCCATCTCCATATTTGACTTTGATGCTGAGTATTTGCACCCACTCCACTTGCTTCCTTGGGTTGCTGGAAGAAATATACATGCCCTTCCTCTGACTCTTTGTTTTTTTCAGATGTTGGTAGATTTCAGTAATGCATCCTGTTTTTATGCCTTGGGAGAGTTCCTGTCTTAGCCTTTGATGTGCAACTTTGTATCAGGGTCCTTGATTTGCATATGTCTATATAATAAAGCGAACTGGGGCAATGGGGCACTGGGATACTGCCAGGCAGTTTGAAGAGTCCTCTGGGTCGCATCGTTTTTGTTTTGATAAGTGTGGTTCCTTAATTCCGCACCATTATTAGGAGCCGCGCTGGTCCGCGGCAGTATAGTAAGGGTTTTATATTAGCATTCTTTAGGAAATGCTGTTTTAGAAGCTCAGTGGAAGGTTATAGGCTGGATGGAGGCCATGAGCTTTGTTACGGCAAGACATGAAAGGTGACTGAAGAGATGTAAAGGAAAATGAGAATCGGAGATCAGCTACGAAAGTCGTTGGCTGTCATGCATGGAAGGGGGTGGTTTAAAAGAACCTGAATCTTCCAGCCTCTGCCCCCATCCCCCAATAGTGGTGTGAGTAGCATAAATGTCAGGTTAGTGGTGGACATCTTCTCAGCCTTCAGTGGCTAATACTATCTCATGGAAAACAGGAAATTAGATAATATCTTGAAGTGGAAAATTAATTAAAAATAGGATGATGAGGTCCACTTGGCTATATCATCTAGCATCATTCTAACTTCAGTCTTAAGTTCAAGGAACAAATTTTAATATTTGCTGAATAGGCTGAGCAGGGTTGCTTTTTGTTTTTTCTTTTCCAAATTTCCATAAGCATACGAAACACAAGGAAGTTGGGTTAAAATGCAGATTTCAGTCCAGTAGGTCTGGGTGGAGCCTGAGATACTGCACGTCTAACAAGCTCCCAGGTGATACAAGGTGGCTGGTCCAAGGGCCACCCTCTGAACAGCAAGAGGATCAAAGATAAGGTCCAGGGAACAATGCAAATGCAGAGACTTTAAATTAGAATTGCAACAGAAATTACTTTTACTTTGTCAGAGAGTGTATTCTATGTTCTATTTGTTCATTCACTTTGTTCCTTTTTGTTTTTTTTATTTTTTTTATTTTTCTTAAGTGAGAAGCAGGGGGCAGACAGATTCCTGCATGTGCCCTGACTGCTGTATAAGTACCGCGCGCTAACCGATTGCGCCGCTGGAGCTCCAATGTGCCCTGACTGTGATTCACCCTGCAAGCCCACTACACAGTGATGCTCTGCCCATCTGGGGCCACTGATCTGTTGCTTGGCAACTGAGCTATGTTAGCACATGAGGTGAGACCATGGAGCCATCCTTAGCGCCTGGGGCCACCTTGCTCCAACTGAGCCATGGCTGTGGGAGGGGAAGAGAGAGAGAGAGAGAGAGAGAGAAAAGAGAGAGAAGAGAGGGGGAAGGGTGGAGAAGCAGATGGGCACTTCTCCTGTGGGCCCTGACTGGGAATCAAACCTGGGACATCCGTACACAGGGCCAACATTCTACCATGAGCCAACTGGCCAGGGCCTCACTTTATTTCTTTATGATGGTATTTACTGCCAGGTGAGCATATGAGAGAAAAGGAATGAACAGGGAGAAGAGACGTGGGTACAGAAAATTTAAACGAGATATAAAGGCCTGTGGGAAGCTCTAGTGAAGACAAATGGTGTGCTTTCTGGCTGAGAAGTGATACAAGTGGGAGGTTCCCACGGCTAACTGACAAGTTTTACAGGGGAAAAATTTAACAGATTTTTTATTTTGCGTTCTTTTTCTAACTGTTAATCTTATACATGCTGTGGGCTGAGAACCAGGAATAAGATTTCTCTTTAATAGTGATGTTACCTAAAGCTAAATATACCAGTTTTTAACAGAATCTTTCTTCTCTCTATTTTGTTATTTTGATACACTTCATTCTCTAAGGAAGTTGCTAATAGTATTCCCTTCATTTTCGAGTTATTGCCTTCTCAATTCAAAAAGCGTAAGCTGTTGTGTAAGGAATAAGAGAAAGAGCATTCTTTCAATCATCTATATTCAGAACACAATGGCAAAATAGAAACAGTGATTTTCATTGCCTTTTAGATATACCTTTGTTACTCTGTGGAAACAAAACCAAGATTTAAATAATAAACCTTTGAAATACTGGTGGTTACTGAAATTTCAATGATGAAAACATAAGCTCTACCTTTTTTGTTTTTCCTAAGATGGTCCTTTTGACAGTATCTGACTGTTTTAACCCAGAGGTCCACCTTAATAAGGGAGTAATAAAAATAACTGTTCAAATTTTAAAGTCTCATGTCACTACAGGATGTTATACATAAAACAAGTTCTCATTTTACTTTTAAAATATGACTCCACCTTAATTATATATGCAATGTATTTTTTAAGAAGATTTATACGTAAACTTTCTATTCTATTATTAACCGGCCATGGCTTCCTCTATGGATTAAAGAATTAAAACTTTAATGGCAAATTCATGGCTCAGGAATTAGAAAGCTTCCTTTTTCCTCTGAATGATGGAGTATATATTTGCCTCTTTTCAAGATCACGACCCAGGATTTTCATTACACTTACTTTAACAAAGTGAGTGGTGTATATTAATATTCTCAGTCTAAGGAAAAGGTAAGAAAAGTACAACTTTTGAGTGTCTGCAGTGTCCCAGGTACTATCCAAGGTGCTTTCGCTTAGTCATCTCATAAAACATTCGAAAGATAGAAAATTATAGACCATCTCCAAATAATCAGAATAAAATCATTATAAATATTTTAGTTCAAGAAATGCAATTTATTGTGACCAGTCATTACTGTGCTCCTCACATGAAACGTCCTCATTGATGAGAGATCCAAGACACTGAAAAGGAAGTCCACCTGAGATGCGGGTCCAGCAGACCCACCCCCTTCTAACACTAGACCAATGCCGATGGATCTGAGCATTGGGGTGAACTGAAATTCTCATTCCGCACCCAGACACTGCTGTGTTTTATGCTAATATTTCTTATATCCAAAGGCAAATGATGGAGTATCTACTTTTGTGGAATGTATTTTTAATACTTGACTTGAGTTTGCATACCCTTGGTCACAGCAGCTCCATCTTTAAGAATTGAATTTAACGAAGGAATCAATGCCTACAGGAAAATTTTAAAGTAGAAGAAGCTATCCAACCCCTATGCAAATAAGTAAGAGTGCGAGTACTTGAGAAAAATAAAACAGGTAGGGCAAATACAAGAATGAGAGGTTTAAAATCGTATCGTGAATCATATGAGTCAAAAATTTTTTGGCCAAAGAATCAGCTCACACATAATTGGGTTTCTTCCCCTAGAAATGATTACTGTAACTGAAAGAAAAGTCTGCACTGGGCCTTTTCCTGGCAGAAGCCTATCACAGGGCTGTGCGTCAGTCTTGAGCACTCTGAGTGTTGGTCTGCCTGGTGTATTAGCAAATTTACATTGAAATGATTACATTGTCTTTAGAGTTCACAGATACGATGCATGCCAAAATGGGTTCAGAGTTTTCATAATGTTTAGTATTTCATTGTTTAGTATTGCTATTGACAGAGCAAGGAGAAAATAGTTATAATTATGTTAGACCTTTTGCTTTTATGATGAGATTTTAAAATTTCTTTGAACCGTCTCTTGCCTGACCAGGCAGTGGTGCAGTGGATAGAGTGTCGGACTGGGATGCAGAGGACCCAGGTTCAAAACCCCGAGGTCACTGGCTTGAGTGCAGGCTCATCTGGTTTAAACAAGACTCATCAGCTTGAGCACAAGGTCACTGGCTTAAGCATGGGGTCTCTCGGTCTGCTGTAGCCCTCCAGTCAAGGCACATATGAGAAAGCAATCAATGAAAAATTAAGGTGCTGCAACAAAGAATTGATGTTTCTCGTCTCTCTCCCTTCCTGTCTGTCTGTCCCTAATTGTCCCTCTCTCTGTCTGTGTCACAAAAATAAATAAATAAAATTTCTTTGAACTGTCTCTTAATCTGTCAATAATTCTTATTCTGCGTAAACATAAGTGTACCCTCTACTAAATTGCTCTTTTTTGCCCCATTTTGGCTGCTGAAGTTACTTCTAATTTATTTTAGATACAACTGTTTGAACCACAGTCAAAATTTGTTGTATGGAAGATAATATTTTTTAGTAGTGCCAGAAAATACGATGAGATTTTTTTTTTTATGTATGCACCAAAAAACCCAGCACAATGTTCATAATTATTAAATATGATTAAGAAGAGAGGGCTGGCCTGACCTGTGGTGGCACAGTGGATAAAGCATCAACCTGGAAATGCTGAGGTTGCCGGTTCGAAACCCTGGGCTTGCCTGGTCAAGGCACATATGGGAGTTGATGCTTCCAGCTCCTCCCCACCTTCTCTCTCTGTCTCTCTCTTCCCCCCCCCTCTCCCTTTCTCTCTCCTCTCTAAAATGAATAAATAAATAAAAAATTTAAAAAAAAAAAAAAAGAAGAGAGGGCTGAAGTAATACCACTTGCAAGTGCCAGCAATGTCCCAGGTTAGGGCCTGGAAGGCACCTAGCAACCGTAGCCTAATTTAATCCTCATCACAACATCGGGAGATGAATTCTATTGTTACTGTCCCACGTTATTAATGAAAATTTATTTTTATTTTCCCTTCATTTTTAAGAAAAAAAATTTCTAAAATATCAAACTGCTTTTTATGTAAATAAAATAAAATCAAGCTATTTATAGAAGGGCACAGAAAATATCTCTAAAATCTCCTCACACAAGAAAAGATATTTTGTGTTTGCTCAAAAATATTCCAGACTTTTTATTTTTGCATGTATACAAACAGAAGGTACTTTATGTATTATGGCTCCATGGATTGACAGCTGATTAATAAGATGATAGATGATGAATGGGTCATACAAATTAATATATAGAGAGGTGATAAAGAACAGGTACAAATCTAGCTAATAGTTTGAAGAGTAATGTCTTTTTCTTTTCTGTCTTCCCATGGTTATAATCAACCATAGGCATCGGTGTTTGACAGAGGTGATGAGATTAGGATGCCTGCAGAAATGCAGAAAAAGAGGAAGAGTGACTATTCAGTATCTGATATTCAAAACTGGATTTTAAGGAGACATGAGGCTAGAAAGTCATACATCACAAGAGGGAAGAAGAGTATTTTATATATTCCTTTACCTTCTCTTCAGTATATCAAGAGTCAGTGTTCAATAAGTACCCTCAGAGTTTTTAAAATGTGATTTTCATACAGGAGGTCAACTCCTGTACAACAGGATGTTGTAGGTCAACTCCAGTGGTCAATTCTCACTTATCCTCTGACACAAGCTTAGGATGCTGAACGACTTCACAAGTTCTCAATCAGAATCACCTTACACGTACAGTGTTTTTTATTTAATTCTTGGAAATTGTTTTTATGTTTGTTATCATGTTCATTTGACCCCATGTTTTTACATGGCCATGTCATCTTTTAAACTTTTTGTGTTTATATTATTAAGACAGGTTTGATTATTTACTCTTCTTACTGGTTATCAAAATATACAACACTAATTCAAATAATAATGTTGATTGCTTGCTTAATAAGGCTTTGGGTCAATACAGAACCTTTAACTTTTCAAAACTTTTATAAATGCTTTTTCACAAAGAGCTTAGCTACAAACATAACTCATTTTTAAAAAGCTAAATTCGCATCTGATGGAAAAACATATATCAAGTCACAAAGAGCGAGAATTAACTTTCCTCACATCATACTGCTACAAGTTGGTTGGTAGCTGAGAACAATTTGGATCAGTTCTCCAAATCCCCAGCCCAGACTTACTTTTATTAAACATCCCTTTGAAGATGCCTCCTGATAAGTTTCTCTATTTCAGGATTGAGGTAAATAATATTACTTATGCAATCAGCGCACAGCATGACCTATCAGAGCTGGTCTATTCCTCCCGGTAGTCTAGGTAAGTTCATCAGTAAACATGTAGAATGAACACGTGGGATGAGCATTCTCTAAACCTGTTCCTCTTTGTCATCTTTTCCATTGGTAAGTCTCAACCATGCTCTACTTTTCTCCTGTCCAGACCCCCACCATAATTTACTGCTCGAACCTGGATACACAGAGATATTATCTGGTAAATGTGGCTTTGGGAAAATCTATTTCTGCCAAAGTGTTCATTGTCAGGCCCTTAGTCCACCATACTTTTGTTCTGTCCAACAAAACCTGGACATCAAAGGAAATCAATACATTTGTATATTGTTAAATGGGCAGGGGAGTCCCTTAAAAGAAATATTCCTTCTGAGCCAAGAATGTGAAATGTAAAACAGCAATTAAATACGGAGGACACAGTGTAGAAGCCCACACGCTCTCCTTGCGCCCCATACTGACTCACTTCAGACTTAAAACAAGGAGGACATTCCTAATGCTTTTATTTCTTCAGTGTGTCTACAACAGTTTTTTAAAAAAATAGGGAAATAGAAGCTCATGATATAAAATTAGAAATTCACACTCAAAAATTCAAAAGCATGTAAAATGAAAACACTTGGTGACATCTCAGAACTTAAATCCAAACCACTACAAAATTTGATGTATAGATCCTGTCTATAGCTGAACATTTTTTTATTCTGATACATGATAGAATTAATCACACATTAAGAAAGAGAACAATAGAACATGAAATAGGAGTTTGGAATCTCAAAGAAAACCTGACAGACATTTTCTCATAACAATAATAAAATACTTGACATGTTCCCCGCCCAACAGAGGCCGACACCACAATGGGAAAGATGGAACGGAGAAAGAAGGTTTGGGTCAAAGAAACGAACGAGAGATGGAAAACACCTGTGGTAACTGTAGACTCCTTCAGTGTTGAGGCGCATTATAAACTTTAAAACAGTGCTCAGGCTACTTTTATATCCACTACTCTTGATCCTGCTTCATATTATGTTGTATCTGAAAAAGATGTTTCTACTTTAAACCTCTAAACATCAGGCTGAGGAAGCCTCACTGAAGAGCACTTATTAGAGCATTTCACGCCTATTTTATTACATTTAAACTGCCTTGAAATCACTGAAGTGTCTCAGCTAGGTTTCCCTTGAACCTGTTACCTTACGGAGAGGCACATAGAGGTCTTTCCCAAAGCAGCATCCTTTTCAAAAGCACCATCTCCTCTCAGCTTATTAGTGAGGATGGCCACTTCAATTGGTTGCCAACGTGCAGGGAATAGAGGTCTCAAGCACACTGGAAAGTTTTTGATGACTTAATAATTCGATGATACAGTTTTTGTAGTGTTTTGTTTTCTCAACCTTTCTCTTGGTCCTTCATTCTCAGAATCTAAAAAGGCTTTAGCCGAGTGTCTAAAACTCTTCAGCAGTATTTAGATTTCCTTCTGTGGAGACTGTAGAAGACGGAAGATGGGCTCTCACAGCGCGATAATGGGTAATGAACTGCTCATCCACTCAGGACTCATCTGCCGCGGGGCGCCATCTACCTCTCCACTCCGATTTCACTCGCGCTACTCAAAAGAATAGGACATTTGCACTTCGACCGCCATTCTGGAAAACTTTAGAGTCCACACTGCCACATAAGATTTCTGGCTTAATTGACAGCATAGAGCTCGAAGATTCATCTCTGAGTGTTTTCTACTTTTCTGTTGTTTCGCAGCTTAAGAAATCCCCAAGCCATCAGTGCAGCTACTCCTGCAGCTAAACCCATCTTTATAACAAAAAGATGTACACTTTTCTATGTCAGAAAATTGAAAACTAGACATGATGGTTTAGACCAGGGGTCTCAAACTCAACTCAGCATGTGGGCCGCAGAGCAAGATCACAGCCCCTCGGCGGGCCGCACTAGGTCTACAAAAGGCAACTGTTACGCAACACTTTTCTCACTGCAGTTGAAAACAAAAAAAAATCAGTACAACAAGCACAATCGTACATGCAGTTTACTCAGTGTCACAAAACGACCAGAAACTGTAGTTCGCATCACAACTGCTGTTAACTAAGCTAATATCTAGCTAGGATGCTAGAGAAATGAAAAATACAAGTAGGCCCCTAGGCTTATTTAATTTTATCCAAAATATTTTGAACTTCGTGGATTAGTCTGTGGGCCGCACAAAATTGTTCGGCGGGCCGCATGCGGCCCACGGGCCGCGAGTTTGAGACCCCTGGTTTAGACCGAGCCCAGTTCTGTGTAGTAGATAAGGAAGCAGATCATTCTGATACTTTTTGTCTTAACATCTCTTCTGAATCGCAATCTAGTGTTTCCAGTGGCCAGCTGGACTCCAATTCAGTTGACTTACAGCTCCTCGACCTCCACAGGTGAGAGCTGAACCTCATCTTTCCCCACAGAGGTTCCTCAGGGTTCCCCCAGTAAGGAAAACAAGGACACTAGGTATTTCAACAGAAAGACCTTAAAGAAATGAGTTAATAGTAAGGTGATCAATCGTCCTTCTTTAGGGAGGACAGTCCTTCTTTTGTAAGTTCCATCCTCCTTCAAAAAGTGTCCTCCTACATGTGCTCCTTTTAGATATTGGAAGACTAATCTATCTGTAAATGTCCATATTTGATCGATGCAGAATCCATCCATAGTATGTGATGTGACGTATTTGTATTTAAATGAGTACTTTCTTCTTACAATTATTATTAAAAAATTAGTCCCTGGCCGGTTGGCTCAGCGGTAGAGCGTCGGCCTGGCATGCAGGAGTCCCGGGTTCGATTCCCGGCCAGAGCACACAGGAGAGGCACCCATTTGCTTCTCTACCCCTCCCTCTCTCCTTCCTCTCTGTCTCTCTCTTCCCCTCCCGCAGCGAGGCTCCATTGGAGCAAAGATGGCCCGGGTGCTGGGGATGCTGTGTGGCCTCTGCCTCAGGTGCTAGAATGGCTCTGGATGCAACAGAGCGACGCCCCAGAGGGGCAAAGCATCGCCCCCTGCTGGGAATGCTGGGTGGATCCTGGTCAGGCACATGCGGGAGTCTGACTGTCTCCCCGTTTCCAGCTTCGGAAAAATGAAAAAATAAAAAAAATAAAAAAATTAATAGGCATGTAAGCATAATTACAATATAAAATATTATAAATGTTTTTATTATGTATATATCATATTATAGTGTATTATTGTTGCAATGAATAAAATGTTTCTTTTATTTACAATATTGTTTTCTTCCATTTATTTTTGTCCTTTTCATTGTAAAAAAGTTGGTCACCTTATTAATAGGTATTGGATGGTGAACAGAGATGGCCACTACCGCAATCAGCTTTGTGGGAAGAACCAAGGGATAAGGCTTGAGTTGAGTTGGGTTCTCAGGATGTAGCAGTTAGCAGGAGGAATCCCATGAGCTTGCATGTGTGAAGAGAGAAGCTACTCCATTCAAGTCGGTTCCCCAGGAGTGGGTGGGCAGGCAGGATAAGGGGCTTTGAGGAGGGTTTGGCATCTCTGGGGAACCATGATGAAGCTGGTTTTTGGAATGTAAACAAATACAAGATGCCACTGCCAGGGTGCACTGATGTCACTGGGGAGATACTAATAGTAGTAGGAAGCACATGGGAAGCTCAAACCCTTCTCCTGCCAGCCAGTTTCCACACCAGCAAACTCAGCAGGCAGGCAGCTGGGAAAAAACCAAGCTGTTTTGAGAGTTCTAGTCCCAGCCCCAATGAGCAGAGGAGATAGAAAGGCGGACTTCGAGCTGAGAAATAATAGCTCGTGCCGCCTTAACCACAGCTCTCATCTCTGCTCATCCTCCAGGTCTCAGCGAGGACGTCCTTCCTGACCTCCCTGAGAAGGAACTGGGGGAGTTCTCCCTTCCCTCACTCACAGGTGTTTTAATTAGGAACAAAGGACGCAGTCATGGGAATCTCTCTGTCTCTCTCTCACACACACACACATACACACGCACAATAGATGGAGAACGAACAAAAGAGAAAGATGTTCAACCTCAGTGTTATTAAGAATCAAACAAACATCTAATAAAATAAAAATTTTCATTTATCAGACAGCAAAAATTAAATAAATAAGTAAATAAATAATAAAAGGATCAGTAATGCCATCTGTGGTCAAGGATTTAGTAAAAAGCAGTTGCTAAAATCCAAAGCAGCGATTTACCATATTATCGTAATCTGTTCTCTGCACATCCACGCAAGAATAGGGACCTCCAACCCTTCCCTGCAGTTAAGGTGCTTTCTTAAAGATGTAGCTGAGTTAGAGGAGGGAGGCCGCTGTAACCCTTCCTGAGGTCAGAAGGAGAGTGGTGAGGACACGAGAATCCCAGGTGTGTCTGGGAACCCCAGCACCTCAGTGCGTGTTCCCACTCTACATGTGTATAAATTTCCCCATATTGAGATATAAAAGTTGTGTTAGATTTTTGGAATATAGAAACACGTGAGGGACAAAACAAAAACACCCTGTAATTGTACCATCTAGATAATCTCAGTTGACATTTTTTAATACGTAATATATGTGTATAGTGAGTTAGAAAAAAAAAATGCTGTTCAGGGAAGCCCAGAATAAGAGCATTGAACTTTCTTCTCTCCACTCTGTCCCTTGAAAGGAAAGGTTTTTGCTTATGAATGTGAAGATTTCCAAGGTTAGAAAAGCTTACTCCAGGTATGAAAAATTCACTGCTCTGTTCAGGTGCCAGCATTTCCACTTTCCATCTAAATTACATTTAAATCATATTCCTGGACACCGTACAACCTTTAAAGCCATTGGGTTCACACAGAGCCATGATATGGTGACATGATAAAGGTGGACAGGCCTTCAGCAACCCACGGTTCAGTTCTCTGACTGTGGACTTGAGGGCAGTTTGGAGGCGAAGAGAGTCTGTAACAAGAGTAAGCCCAACATCTACAGCTAATAGAGCCACTGATACAATTCAGAGTTCTTCCTTTCCCATCCTTAATACATAACTTCTTCCCAAATTCAAGAAACACATATAAGGGAATTAACTAAAAATACATGCTTAAACTTAATGACAAATCATCTATGATTATTTTGCTTCTGTAGAGTGCAAATTGTTAGACAAAAATAATAATTCCGAATACATGTGCATGCAGTACTAACGGTACGACTATTCAGGGGCAAAAGAACCCTCACATTTCACCAGGTGTTATGCATGGGTATGACAACTGTTTTTGAAACACTGCTTGAATCTTGAAATAATTGTATTTGTGTACCTCATTACAAACAGAAACAGGAAAAGTCTCTAAATATTAGACTCAGTGAGAATTTCCTTAGCAGCACACAGGCCTTCTGTGTCAGGGACCTGTTAATGAAAGGCGATAATATAGTAGTTCCTCTGTATTAGCAATATTATCGCTGAGGCACAAACAAAGTGCTCTGCAGACTTTTTTTTTCTTTTTGTATTTTTCTGAAGTGAGAAGCAGGGATGCAGAGAGACAGACTCCCACATGCGCCTGACCGGGGTTCACCGGGCAAGCCCAGTAGGGGGCAATGCTCTGCCCATCCGGAGTGTTGCTCTGTTAACTGGAGCCATTCTAGCACCTGAGGTGGAGGCCATGGAGTCGTCCTCAGCACCAGGGCCAACTTTGCTCCAATGGAGCCTTGGCTTCAGGAGGGGAAGAGAGAGATAAACAGAAAGGGGGAGGGGAAAGGGTGGAGAAGCAGATGGGCACTTCTCCTGTGTGCCCTGGCCGGGAATCCAACCAAGGACTTCCACACGCTGGACCGATGCTCTACTGCTGAGACAACAGGCCAAGGCTCTGTATACTTCTTTGCCATTGTTAGGAGTGTCATTATCCCGACACAGTGAGGGACATGGGGGGTGGTGAGGCAGGAGCAAAAAAGGCAACACGATACTCCAATAAATTTTAAAGAGTACTAGGTGAAAAAGAAACCAAATACTCCCTAAAATGTATCTGTATTTATGAGAAAGGTAGGCATTAGAATGAGTTGCTGAAATAAACATATCCAGATCAATTAATAAATTCAGTCTGTGCTCTCTGGGGATTAATATTCTGATAAGGGACCAGAGGATTTATTAGGCATTTCACAAAAATAAAAGTCAGATGATCCATTAAAATAGAAGATTACCTAATAATCAGATATGCCAAATAGATAATAATAATCATAGTATCCAATGTTTTTGAAAGTGGGAAAATGGAGATTTCTATACATTATTGCTAGAGGTGCAAATTGGCTCAATTTTCTGGAAAGCAATTTGGCTTGTCTATTAACATTTTAAATGTGCGTGCCCTTTGATCCATTAAGTCCAATACTAGACTCTATCCCAAGGAATTAATTGAAAAATTTCACCAAAAAAAATAAAATCTAAGTGAAACAATGTTTACTGCATTGCTTATAACAACAAACAGCTGGATAATGTTCTAAATGTCTATCAATACAATATTGGTCATTTAGTTAATGAATATACAGCCATTAAAAAGAATGAGGCAGACCCATTTTTAATGACAAAGATGTTAATGATATGTAATTAATTAAAAGGAAAGAAAAGTAGGTCATGGGCTACACAAAAATACATTTAAAACCATTTGGTTTGTTTGTATGTGTGTATAGATACATAAATATAGATGTACAATATATAGATATATGTAGTTTGGCATGGATTTTTTATGTACTGCTTTATCCACTTTGTATTATTAAATTATTTTACAATGAGTTTTTATCACATTCATAATCAGCAAAAATAATAAAGGCATTCTAATTTTGGAGGATAAAAGACTATGCAAGCAACTGTCCCTTTTTAAAAAAATTGAGTGTGGTGGAAGTCATATAGTCAAGTTCCATAAAACACGTTTTGTTCTCTCTCTCTTTTCATTCTATATAATACTATTAGTATTCGATTTTGCAAGCTGTGTTTGACAGGACATAGGCACAGTAGAATGCCCTAATTGTGTAACTTAGGGACTCTCCATCCATGTTACTGTTTCCCTGTCCTTTGATAAGCCGGGACACATGCTACAACACAGGCCAGGGTGTTCACTTGTAACAAGAACTGGGACTCATGGAAACGTCTTACAGGACAGGTACCGGTCTGAGTGTATCAACTCATTGAGTCTCACTCCAACTCTGACTCATAGATTCTCTTTCTTATACAAGGGAAGAGTCTGGGGTCTGAGAAGCTCCCTTACCAGCTCAATACTGCAGAGCCAGTCAGTAGCAGAACCCAGTAGGCAATAGTCTGATAGCCCAGCCCAGCCCTGGGACTATTCTTTTCTGTAAGACTTAAGACTCCTGCTTGATTTATGCTTCCACTGGGGTGGGAAAAAAGTTACATTTGTATCTATTTTCTGGAAATTATATAAATCAAGAGGCTTCTGAGAATCTTCTCTTTCCTTCACATTTCTCTAAAAACTAGCATGAGAGCTGAACGCTGCACATTTAGAATAAAATCAAGCCCTGCCACATAAGAGAGGCCCCGGAGAAGCTCGCCTTCCCATAATGGAGATGCTGTGTGAAATATGTGCACCCGGCAGGGCAACACCAGGAGGGAGAGTGTCTCCTGGGGGGCGGGGCAGAGGCGTGTCTGCAGGAGAGGATAGATGAAGGCCTCAGAAGGCAGATGCCCAGGAGACCTCTCCTGAAAGACTGAGAGTATTTATGTTTTATTATTCTGTTCTGAATATAAGAAACACATATTCACTGTAGAAATCTTACAAAGTACAGAAAATGATTAAGAAAGAAAAAGACCCCCTGGCTGATTGTCTCAGCAGTAGAGCGTCGGCCCAGCATGTGGAAGTCTTTGGTTGGATTTCCGGTCAGGGCACAAAGGAGAAGCGCCCATCTGCTTCTCCACCCCTCCCCCTCCCTTTTCTTTCTATCTCTCTCTTCCCCTCCAGCAGCCAAGGCTCCATAGGAGCAAAGTTGGCCCAGGCACTGAGGACGGCTCCATGGCCTCCACTTTAGGCACTAGATTGGCTCTGATTGCAATGGAGCAACGCCCCAGATGGGCAGAGCATCACTCCCTGGTGGGCAAGCCATGTGGATCCGGTCAGGTGCATGCTGGAGTCTGTCTGTCTGACTCCTCGCTTCTCACTTAGGAAAAATACAGAAAAAAAAAGACAATAAACATCACCACACTCAGCATTATTCATATTTTGGGTCCGATTTAGAAAGAGGGATTTTACGGACTGGGTCCAATTTCAGCAGGCAATGATCAGAGTGGGGTCGATGTTGGGAGAACAAATGCAGAGAGTTGGAAAAGAGAAGACCTATTCATGGACCATTTGTGTATCCCTGCAGGAAGAGGACATAGAAGGTCCACCTGACAGTGTGGACGAGAGGACGTGGTCGTGGAAGGCCCCACCTGGGAACAGTGAGGTTGTTGGAGAAGGAAAGATGTATTGGAAGCTGTGCTTAAGGAACATTAACCTGGTGGCTAATCAGGAAAAAAAAATTGCAGAAGGTAATGCTGGGAGCACATTGAGTTCATTACTGGGAGGGGGCAGAGTCCACATAGCAATTCTGAACTAAAGAGACAATGATAAATGAAAGATGGAAAATACAGGATCCATAATTATACAGAAATTGAAGTTCTGCACATAGCACCTAAAGCTAGAATCAGTGTGTGTACGTGTATGTGTGTGTGTGTATATGTGTGTGTGTGTGTGTGCGTGTGTGTGGTTTTTATTATCCCTCTTTCTATTTTTCTTGCTTTGGGAGAGCTAGAATGTTGCAAGATTTTAAAACATCAATTTTGACAATTCTGTGAATGGTTTGCTTCTTCATTATTCAGTTGTTCTATTTTTGGAGCACAACACAAGACCAATAAGAATAAGTTGTGTTCATAAGCTAGTAGGAGACAGGACAAAAAGTTCAAGTTTTCACAAAGATTTGAACAAAGGCCCTCATAAATTGACATTCTTGCCAAGAATAAGTGGGTTATGAAGATTTATTAAATGTAAATTTTTTCTTGACCTTAATTGTGGCATTAAGTTTACGTTTCCTATAAGTTGTATGACAGAAATCATAGACAATTCAGCAAGTCATTTTTACTTAAACTTAATTAAGGAGGAAATGATGTTATGACTGCAGAAGTTTAGTATTGTCCTCATATACTTTTAATAAATTGCCTTAGCTGGCTTTGCAGGTTTAGGTATTGTCTGTCATCTTATCCACAACTTTAGTGGTAGATGATGTTATGGTTCCCGCCAAAGATAAAAGAAACATTTAAGAACAGTTGGAAGATTTGTCTGAGTAGGAACTCTGGCTTCTTTTCCCAGATCTGACACTAGGAAATATATGACCTCATGCTTCATTTTTCTACTTTCTGATGCAGAAACAGGAGTGGGAGAAATTGTAGAAGTTGAAGAAGTCAAAGAAATTGAAGAATTGAAGTTTTGATCTGTATATGTGTGTGTGTGTGTGTGTGTGTGTGTGTATACTCGGCATTCCTTCAACGTATACGTCATATAAACATGTAGAAGGCATTTTCTGCCACATTTAGCAGGATGTATTTGCACCCAATGCTGCAGGCATGCTTCCAGATACCCTCATGGGCCGGATACCACTGCCACTCTGCCCTGGTCAATGACTGATTGGTGAGGAGGAGAAAAGCCCAGCATCCTTGCCTTAGGTAGGAACAACGCTGAGGTCCAACTTAACAATGCATAACTCTTCTGTGGAATCTGCCTGACGGGACCCTACGCGGGCTTTCTCCCTGACATGTGCTGTGTCCCACGGTCCCTTACTGCTTCCTTTTGGGAGCACTTAATATTCTCCTGTACATGGATCCACTTCCCAGAGTGCAATTCAGGGAAGCCCGACCTAAGATGTTATAACCTAAAAAAACAAAAGCAAACTAGCATTTACCGAAAAATCATTGTCACTCCCTTTCAAGACACCAAGCCATGGGTAGGCTAAGAACAGCTAGACCACCATAGAAATGCCTGGCTTACAAACGAAAGAGGTTCTTGTAGGTTTGAAAATGTGTCAATAGTTATACGCATAGAAAGGTAAAAATGAATGCTATGTCAAAGCAAACATCTGTCTAAGTTGCTATTTAATTGGTAGACATACCTGTTTCAACTTACATACAAATTCAACTTAAGAACAAACCTGCAGAACCTATCTCGTCCATAGCCCAGGGACTGCCTATACCTGCAAAAACCATCAATTCAGTAAGAACTTCTAAATGTGCTTATCCAAAAATATTGTCATGTCAAAGTTAAAAGAAGAAAATATATGTGGTTCGTCCTTTTCATAACAGTAACAGCTGCTATCTGTTGAAACCCATGATTGCCATGTTCTAGAATTTTTACATTTCTTATGTCATTTTGTCCTCATAACAATTCCATGATGAACGTTCTTTTCTTTACTTTTCAGATGATTGGGGTGTGGCTCTGAGATCACAAAAGTGTAGCAAAAAGCTGAACCAGAAGTCAAACCCGGATCTAATCTGGCCCTAAGTTCATCAAGTTTCCACTTCACTTCATTGTATTGTTTTTCTGTTTGAACATCTCACAGTATAGTGGGCACCTATGATCATTGATAGAAAATTATGACGTAGTATTTATCTAAAGACTTTCATCAAAGAAGCTACTGCTGGCAAAGGTAAATTACACTATTCCAATTACTTCAAAGGGTTAAAAACAAGGAATTCTCAAATCTCCTATCCAAGATTTGTCTGGTTCTGGTTGTGTCATGGGGGTGCCCATTAAAGAGATCATTAACAACTCGCTTGACCAGTTAGTACAGAAAAGACAGCAATAAACCATGAGGCAAGGGCTACCTCTAGACAGGGTCATTATGTTCAATGCTGGTGGCTCACCTATAACGACTTAGATTGTTTAGATAATAACTCTGGCCAGCCGTTTTTCTGTGGTGGTCATTTCTGGCTCCCAAAGGCTGATCAACATATTAGAGTCCCATTGTCATGGGGCACACCAGTGATTTTGTTATATATTTTTTTATCTGTAGCAACTGTGAGGGAAATCCAAAATCTCCACAGCAGCATGGCCCAGAAAGCTGGAGCCTTCTTGCTCTGTGTGGTCAGACACAACAGCGTGTGATTCAGATCCGTCGCTGACAGGGAATGAATGCAGCATGGCTCTAGTGGTCGGCATTGTGCTGCGTGGCCGGCCCTACAAAACAGAAATACCGTCTTCGCAGCCTGTGAGCTCGTGTGTTGACTCCATGGAAGTGAATCCTTTGCACCCGTGGAATACTTCTACCCTTGGAGAACCACCCTGAGATTTTCTGGGCATCTCCCCTTGGCGATTACTTGGGTGAAGACACTCCATTTAAGAACGGATGTTAATGAAGCTGATGGAAAGAATGACTTTATTGAAGACGGGAAACCTGAATTTTATTCCTGTACCTGTAGACTACTGTGGAATCAGATGATTCATTTCTAGCTATCACTATAAACAAAGAGAACAAAGGATTTGGACTGTTCCCAGGCCAGGACTTAGCATACTGGGATACATTCCATTTTACCTGTGGTGTGGGGTGGATAGTGCTAATAAAAATGTGATTTGACGAATTAATTTTTTTAAAAGCTTTAAGTCAAAAACTTTCTAGCATTTGTACTACTCTTTATTATATATCAGAGAGAGAGAGAGAGAGAGAGAGAGAGAGAGAGCTAGCACCTTGTACTGCTGGCCAAGATTTTCCATCCTTTCAAGAACTCATATAACCTGTCACTCTGAAAGAACAATTATTGTTCTCGTACAAACATGGTGCTTAATAGGCGCCATATTTTTCTGCCTGCCTGCTGTACTCCAAGCATATGAATCAATAGAAGAGAAAGTGTTCAAGATAACACGGGTTTATGAAGTGCCCCCAATGCTCAGACTTTTTTCTGTTCTTTACTCACAGCGCATCTTGTAAAGCCCAAGTTGATGTGCGAATTTGACCTTCTAGGCCCTGGAAAAATGAGCAGCTGAGAGTCCAGAGGGCAGCTTCAGTTCCGCAGCTTTGTTACTGGGGAGGGTTCCAGCATGTGCAATGAACTGTGTGCCTCATTCTCCACCAGTGACAGAACTGAGCAGTACTGGACCTTTTGTAAAAACTGCTGATGTGTTTCCACGTGGAAGAAATATTGTAACCCTGTGTACACCTTCCCTCCCCGTAGGGAAAATAAGATGGCGTCTGCATGCAGAGTGTGTCAGCTGGGGTTGACAGAGCTTCCCGGAGAGAGGAGGGAGTCCCAGCAATCGGGAATGAGAATAGTATCAATAGCTAATCAAATGTCACCTCCTTCCTTGTCCTGCTTGTCATGGGTTCTACTCTGACAACCATGCCTTTGAGATAATCACCAAATTCTCACCCAACTCCTGGAACTCACCTTATGACTTTTTTTCACTTTATCCAGTCTACTCTTAGGACAAAATCCACAAATCTAGCAAAACATTTTAATATAATAATGTAATTTATATGGTGTTGTTTGGATATGTGATGATCAAATGCTACTATGTGTGTGTATGGGTGTGTGTGTGTGTGTGCGCGCGCGCACACGCGCGCATGTGTATGAGAATGAGGGGGGGAGAGAGAGAGAGGAAGAGAGAGAAGAAAAGAGAGTGATATGGGGGAAAGAGAGAGAGAGAAGAAGAGAGCAGGGAGAGAAAGAAAGGGAGTCTGGTTTCATTCAGGCCTCTGTCTTCTCTCCTTTAGCTCATCTTTTGGAAAAGTGTTATTTCAACATTAATTTTAAATATATATATATTTGAGTTTACACTTTTACTAGTTCTACTGGAAAGGAATTAAAAAGAAAAAGCTATACCAGAAAGCACACAGATTGAGCAAGCCATAATCCTTCCGTAAATGACTATGCTGGAATCAACAGAAAGGTTACATGGGACTAATGTTTCTATTCCTTATTCTATTTACATTTGAAGGAAGTCCAAGATAACTGCTTTCTCGTCATCAATGTAAAGTAGTACACCAGCAGCTGAAACAAGGCCGGGAGCCCATGGCTGTCTGAGAGAAGCCATGTTTCCTGTGCAGGGATGAAACGAGAACTACATTCTGAGCTTTCTTGGAAAAATGCCACTCTCTTCCCAGGGGTCTGGTGGGGTTTCCTAAGCCTTTTCTTGGCATTCGTCAAGTGTTGTTGATGGGACCCTGCCAAGACGCCACGGGGTTGCGGAACTCTCCTCTGAACGGCTGACCTGCTGGCTTTCGCCTTGGTGCTGGTGGCTTCCAACACACTTGCTCCTCTGCGCTTTGTTTCACAAGCCAGGCCGAAAGGGGGCCGCCCCGCATGGCGCACGGTGCACTCACACCCCCCAGGTGACTTCTTGGCTTTGTTACTTCGACCTGACCCGCCTTCCCGATGAAGGAAGCTGTATTCACCTGCTGCATCCTGGCAGCCCCCGGAGTCTGACTCTCCCCGGGCACTGAGGTTCGGGTGGCTTTGGAGTTGAGGTTGTGGTTTGCTTGGCACTGAGATTTAAGCCATGTTTGAGTAGGCACTGGCAAATTTCCTTGTGTCGACAGTACCCAGCGTGCAGCAGGTTTTTTGAAAAGTATTGTTTGATGGTAACAGCCTTTCTTCGTCTCCTTTTCAGAAAGAAACATATGCTGTTTTTAAATAAGATTCTGTCATATACAGAGAATGTTTGAGATCACAGATTTAGGTGTATGGCCCACAATCCACAAGTACATTATTTTTATCATTCCCTTCTTTTTCAATAATCAAACAAGACCTCATATCTTTCCCTGTCTCTTTTTCTGTCTCTGTCTCTTATGTGGTTGCGCACGCGCGCGTGCACACACACATATACACACACACACACACATAGATACAAGCTTCAGTTTCACACATTCACGCTCACCTTTCAACAGGATCCAAAGACTAGAGGTTAAGAGCATAGAATCTGCTGCCTGACCAAGCAGTGGTGCAGTGGATAGAGCATTGGACTGGGATGCAGAGGACCCAGGTTCGAGACCCCAAGGTCACCAGCTTGAGTGCGGGCTCGTCTTGTTTAAACAAGGCTCACCGGCTTGAGCCCAAGATCCCTGGCTTGAGCAAGGGGTCACTCACTCTGCTATAGCCCCAAATCAAGGCTCATATGAGGAAGCAGTCAATGAACAACTAAGGTGCCACAAAGGAGAATTGATACTTTGCATCTCTCTCCCTATCTTTCCCTCTAACTCTCTCTTTGTCAAAAAACAAAAAAACATAGAATCTGAGACTACGATGCCTCCTTTGGTACAGCCGCTCCCATAACTAATAGCTCTGTGATGGAGTGCAATTTCATTAGTACCTCTGTCTCTCTTAGAATGGGGATGATAATAATACAACCTAACCTCATAGTGTGTTGAGTTAACCAAGTAAACCATTTAAAAGAATCTCTGGCTCATAATAAGTGGTATATTAATGTTGTCTACTCTTATGATTTTGAAGAGGTTTAGCTACAATGTTACTTTTTTCTGTCTGGATCACCAGATCAGATCAGATGTTCCTGAATGACCAGTCTCAACTCGAAGAAGTAAATGGAACAGCAATAGTGGACACAAGGACATCGCTAGAACAGCTAGATCCTCGCCTTGATCGAAGGGGACCAAGTCCCCAACCTGTACTACCTCTTTAATGGAAAAGATGTCCTCATGCAAGAACAACCGATTTAATGAAATAAATGTATCTGGGCTGCAGAGAGTCTTGCAATTCCTTTAAACAACTCAACTTTATGTAGCTTTGCACAGTGGAATAGCTAGTCTGAAGATCTGACACTGGGTGCGTAAGAATATTTGTGAGTCACAGTAAGCTAATGTCCAGGGGAAGAAGATAATTACTGAGGAAGAAAGTTTGCTGCTAAAATGGTGCTTCCCATTGCTTCATCTCCATACTCTTTCTCAGCTTCCCCATGAAAGGTTTGTGAGTGGATAAAACAGTAAAGCATCACATGCTCAGTATTTAAAATGGTTTATCTTTATTTATTTATTTATTTATTTAGTGAGAGAAGGGGAAGCAGAGACACAGACTTTCACATGCGCCCTGACTGGGATCCACCTGACAAGCCCACTAGGGGGCAATGCTCTGCCCACTTGGGGACCTTACTCTGTTGCACCCAGAGCCATTTCTTAGCACCTGAGGCGGAGGCACCTGAGGCGGAGGCCCTGGAGCCATCCTCAGCTCCAAGGGCCAACTCGCTCCAATTGAGCTATGGCTGCAGGAGGGGAGGGGAAGAGAGAGACAGAGAGAGAAAGGCGAGATGGGGATGGGTGGAAAAGCAGATGGGTGTTTCCCCTGTGTGCCCTAACCGGGAATCCAACCCGGGGACATCCACATGCAGGGCTGACATTCTTCCACTGGGCCAACCGACCAGGGCTAAAATGGTTTTGAAAGGACCTAAAGGGATGGCTGAAAGCAAAGGGCCAGGCTTGAAGATCACAGCGAATGAAGCTTTAGAACCTCGCTTCATTGAAGGCAAATCTTTGGCAGTGACAACTGCTTCTCTGAAGCTTGGCTGAAAGCAAAGGGCCAGGCTTGAAGATTACAGTGAATGAAGCTTTAGGACCTCGCTTCATTGAAGGCAAATCTTTGGCAGTGACAACTGCTTCTCTGAAGCTTCCCCAGATGATGCCGTCCAGGGGAAACTACGTCTGGTTCTGTAGGTCAACCTCAAAGCATGACTCCCCCAATTGCCTTGTAGTTGACATCAGTTCTAATTCTGCAAACTGTTTCACGCTGTATTTGGATGACCCTGAGGTGGACAAGGTGAGCCTGGTGAGAATGCCTGCAGCATTTGTCCTGACAAGGCTGTGTCCTGGACTGCTCCTGCTTTAGGGGCAGAAGGGTCAGTCTGGGAGAAGGTTCTGTTTACCAGAGGCCTCACTTAGAAGCCATTCCAGTTATTAATGGCCAAATAGCAAACCATTCCCAAGCTTCAGTGGCTTAAAGCAACAACAAGCAGGTGTTCTGCTCATGAATGGGCAATGAGGGCAGCGCTTGGCAGGCGTCTCATCCCTCTGTGAGCCTCAGCTGAAAGGGCTTGAGTGGAACTGGAGGGCCTGTTTCTAAAATGGCTCGTGCACCACTGTTGGCAAGTTGAACTTGACTGTCCACTGGAGATGCAGCCAGAGAGGGAGGCTGGGGGCTTCCCTCATGTCCTTGGGAGCTGAGCTCTAAGAATGAGTGTTGCAAAAGGCTTGGTTAGATGTGCAAGGCTTTTTATGACCTTGCCTTGGAAGTCCCTGTCATATTGCACCGGTCATTAAGAAAGTCACTAAGACTAATCCACATTCAAATGGAGAGGAATTAGACTCCATCTTTAATTTACCACGCAGGTTAATCATCCCCAAATATCTACCTATCAGTGAGTCTATTGATCTCTCTGCTGTGCAGATGAATTATGCTGATGTCTTTCTTCCTTTTAGACAAGTAAACCTTGTTTGATACATCCAAGAGGTATCTGTTTCTGATATTTACATTGGTCTTTGCCTCTCAATTATGTTTTGCAATCACATTAGCTGCAGTTTTCCACTCACATCTCTGTCTTTTAATTGGTGTATTTAGACAACCGACCTTGAAAATAATTATTCGTATAGTTGGGTAATAAAATATCTAGCAAAGTTACTGTTTTTCATTCACCCTTGATTTTTGTTCCTATTTTTGTATTCCACACCCGTTGTGCCTTTTGTGGTTTTAATTGGGCATTTTATATAATTCCGTTTTCTCTCCTTTCTTTCTTTTTTTTTTTTTGTTGTATTTTTCTGAAGCTGGAAACAGGAAGAGACAGTCAGACAGACTCCCGCATGCGCCCGACCGGGATCCACCCGGCCTGCCCACCAGGGGGCGATGCTCTGCCCACCAGGGGGCGATGCTCTGCCCCTCCGGGGCGTCGCTCTGTGGTGACCAGAGCCACTCTAGCGCCTGGGGCAGAGGCCAAGGAGCCATCCCCAGTGGGCCATCTTTTGCTCTAATGGAGCCTCACTGAGGGAGGGGAAGAGAGAGACAGAGAGGAAGGAGAGGGGGAAGGGTGGAGAAGCAGATGGGCACTTCTCCTGTGTGCCCTGGCCGGGAATCGAACCCGGGAATCGAACCCGGGACCCCTTGCATACCAGGCCAACGCTCTACCACTGAGCCAACCGGCCAGGGCCTTTCTCTCCTTTCTTAGCATATCAACTATACTTCTCTCAAAACATTTTTCAGTGATTGCCCTAGAGTTTGCAATAATACGTTTACAACTAATCCAAATCCACTTTCAGGGAGAATTATACCAATTTATGGGCAGTGCAAGTACCTTATAATAACAAAATATTTCTAATTCTTTCTTCCCATCTCTGTATCATTGCTAGCCACCATTTCACTTATACACAAACACAGTAAAGCACAGGCACATGCTTATATATCTGTATGCATATATATCAGCACACCCATATATTAATATATACATGAGCAATGTAATATATTTTGCTATTGTTATTTTGAACAAATTGTAATTTCTGGGACCAATTAAGAATAACAAAAATAAGTTTTTATTCTACTTCCACTTACGTTCATTGAGTTCCTTCTCTCTCTCCCTTACCCCCCTTTTTTTGGTATATATGAGTTTCTGACATAATTTTCTCCTCTCTGAAAAACTTCTTTTAACATTTCTCACAAAGTCAGTCTAATGGCCACAAATTCCCTCAGTTAGTGTTTGCTTGAGAACATCTTTATAGCTCCTAAACTTCTGAAAGATGATTTCACAGGGCACAGCATGTGATGTTGGTGTTTTCCTTCTCCGAACACTTTATCCCATCCCACTCTCTTTCTGCTGGCCTCGCTGCTTCTGATGTAATTCCCAGCTCTGCTCCTCTGTAAGATGTGTTTTTACTCTGACTTCTTTCCAGATTATTTTTATCTTCGACTATCTGAAATTTGAGGATGATATGCCTAGGTTTTATTTTGTTTTGTTTTGTGGTATTTATCCTACTTGGTATTCTCAAGCTTCCTGAATCTGTGGTTTGGTGTCTGGCATTAGTTGAGGGGAATTTAGAGTTGCTATGACTTCAAACATTTCTTCTGCTCCTTCCTCTCCTTCCACTCCAGGTGTTTCAATTATGCACATATCCGGCCTTATGCCATTTTCTACCAGTCCTTGGATCTTATGTCCTGGGGTTTTGGAGGGGTTTTTTTGTTCATTTTTCTTTTTGATTTTCTGTTTGGAAGTTTCTTTTGTCACATCCTCAAGCTCAGAGACCTTTCCTCAGCCCCGTCTGGTCTACCAATGACCTCATCAACAGTCGTCCTTCTTTCTCCTACAGTGTTTTTTTATTTTCAGCACTTCTGTTTGATTCTTTCCCAGGATTTCCATTTTCTTTTTTGTTTTCATTACCCATCTGTTCTTGCCTGATGTCTCCTTTTTTCATAAAAGCCTGTTAACCACAGTTCTTTTCATATTCTTGGTCTGATAATTCCAGCATTCTTGGTGCATCTGACTCTGATCTGATACTTGTTGAGTCTCTTCAAACTATGCTTTTTCCTTTTTATCAAGCTTTGTAATTTTTGTGTGTGTAGCAAGGTGGGCATGAGGCACCAGGTAAAAGGAGCCATAATAACTAGGCTCAGAGTAGTGTCAGGTCCTGGTGAGGTGTGGGGGAGGGGAAGCCTCCTCAGCACTGTGTGAGGTCTCGGCCTCTGGTCACCCTCAGCCCCTCGACTATGTGCACGTTCCCAGGGCTCAGCTTTTCTCTCTCCTGGTGGAGGGGGCAGGCTGACTAGAGGGGCCTGTCATTAGATATTCCCCACCCCCCAGGAAAGTTAGGCTCTGATAATTGACCAGCTGGTTAGGCTTTGGTAAAATGGTTTCTACTGAGGACAGGCCCTGTTAAAAAGAACAGGACACTCTGACATATTTTAAAGCGCCTTCTCTTTTTCCTGCTGGAATCACGAGGAGGGTTTTCTCAGATTCAGTGTGAGAACTTGGTTCTCACTAAAATGGAGCCCCCCTGGGACTGGGTCCCACTGGAGCCCGTAAATCTTAGACGTGATCACACTGAGCCATCAGTCCCCACCGAGGTCTCCACTCACATGATTCTCTATATTCGTCTGTCAATATCTCTCCATTTGGGGTGTGGTCAGCAGTTTGTCCTGTGACCTCCTCCTTTTCTAATAAATCTAAAGAGAGTTGCTGATTTTTCAGTGTGTTCAGCTTTTCTCTTGTTGTGAGGACAGAGTGGCCTCTTATAAGTTCCTTCCCTGCTGAGAGGAACCCAGAGGTCCCAATTCATTACATCTTTGATGATTCAAGTCTGAATTCCAACCAAAGAATTACACACCTGAATACTTTGCTGGCAACAGTGATTCAAAGGGGGGCTTTGTGTCACTTCTGGTCTTCAAAGCACATTTGTTTAGCGAGTGTTGGAAGAACACAGTGAGGGGACTTCGTGAAATATTTTCCCCTAGGGAGAATATTGTGACCATATCCTAAAAGTATACATTCAATTCAAAGAGAAGATGGAGCACATTGTGATTTCCGTGTGGCCCAGTATTGGCACGCTCATCTCTGTGGTTTCATAGAGTGAATATCTGAGCCTTTCTTCATGGTTTTCGTGTATATGGGAAAAGTCCTATTGACACCTTGAGTCTAAGACAGAGAGTATGCCCACGGGTGGCCGTTGTTCTAAGCTCTGGGGCAGCAGTGTGCTGTCTGCCTCTCCGTGGCGGTCACAGTGGCGGGTCACTGAGTCCTGGGGGCAGGGGGCAGGTGGCACAGCTTGGCCGTGCAGCTCAGGCAGATTAGGAACATCACTTTCGCTCCCCAGTCAATGCAGGGCATGCGGCTAATGATGACTTAGAGCCTAAACCCCACAGCTGATTTGCTGTCATTTGCAAGTGATCAGAGCCCACGTCCAGCAAAATCTGGCAGTGACATTTTTGGCAAGCTCTGCCCATAACAGATGCTTTCAGGAAAGAGAGGGAGCCAGCCAGGATTGGGGGGGGGGGAGCAGACTGAATTTCAGGTAAAATTCATCTTGCTTGTACCTCCACTGGGCACCTGTGTATTTTTCCAAACGATGTCCTGATGTCCAGCAAAGTGCTACATCACAGGTTACTGTGGGGATGAGACAGGGTTGTCCCCTCTGTTACCCTCGTTGTGCAACTGTAGACTCTGTTTCCATCCCATGCTCAGAAGTGCACTTCTACTGCAGGCAGTCAGTTTTCCTTAATATTCCCCAGGGAAGGTTTCTTGGGTCACTAAGAAAAGAAAACTTGAAAGCCCGTCTTTATTAAAATATAAAAGAGGAAAGAGAGGATTCAACGCCCAGTGAGGAGTTACACAGTGAGAGAACGAGCTTCTCTCCAGGGTCGTGTCTGGGGAGATCTCTTCCTCCTGCTCATTGATCTTGGTGTGCCTTCTGCGCACTTCCTCTCTCTTCCTCCTTAAAAGTGGACGGGTCTGCATTCCGTACACAGCAGTGTGTGTCTACCTGGCGAGGCCTCGGCTGAGCGGAGTGGAGGAAGGTTTCCAGCCCTCTGGGCTTCCCTGGGGGCTTTCCTCCAGCCCCGGGGACCCAGGTGGCCCTACAGGCAGAGCGTGTTCCGGAAACAGAGTGCATGGAGTGGCTCACTGATCAAAACTGCACGGGAGCCGGAGTCCGCTTCTGGTCCTCCCCTATTTGCATGCTCTCAGCACTTGTTTTGTGGCCCTGCAGTCACGCGGGTCCCTCGGAGGTACCCGTTGATTGCTGTCCAAATCCACCCACTGCCCCCAAGACCACGCTGCACCACGTGCTCCACATTCCAACTCACCTGCTGTCTGAATTCTCATCGTTCTGAGTTCTGCTAATGTCAAGAACGGATTTCTTTGGATCATGATTATATTCGCAGACGTCAAGTTATAAATGACTGATAGGCAACAACAAATACTTTCTGAAGTACCGCATGGAAAACAAGTGCCTATTAGCATAAATTACTTTTGAATAATAAGTTATGAGATTGGAAGATGAAGAAGGAGTACATCTGGAAGAGATTTGATTTATTTTTCTACCTGCCTTGTTATACAGATTAAACGGCTGTATGTAAGTAACCTGAAAATAAACTAACAGACCATCAATGGAGCTGTTAGGAAAACATCTCCATCATTGATATGTGACTTCCAATGGATCCAAGTCAACTACTCCATTCCTCACCCTGTTTCAGAACATGGATGCAAAAAGGAAAAATACAGGTTGTTTTTATTCCTGTTTCTTTGACGGGAACATGGTCAGACAGCTATAGATATTGTAAAGAAGGCCAGGAAATACACTCTCTAACTATGAAAACATATCCCTGGATAAAACCGCCATGCTTTTGAAAATGTGACCATTATGTTGTCAAAATGAAGTGCAGTGGTTAGTGCTAGAGAAATACAGGCACTACCACACTATTTTGGTAAAGTGGGTGGGGAATTCAGTCCAAAAGTCAGTACCATTAGGTAGATTCGATGTTGGTTAAACTATATCACCCAGAGAGTTTTCATTCCTGTTTGGATTGCAACCTGATATGGTTATTCCTTGATGGAAGGCAAGAAACATTTTACTTGGGCGTTATTATCCCATGTGCCACCAAAAACAAATGACAGAGAATGTGTTCGCATCAATTTTGAAGATGACATAAATGTGGGTAGGAAAATTGGTTCATAAGATGGCAGAATCCAAATTCCATACAATCTGGGCAGATGGAAATAGTGAACCGAAATTTAAAAGAAGGGAATGAGTAAACATTCAATGAAAAGTGACTTCAACCTCAAAACAACTGTGCAAGTATGGAATGACTCAGCTGTTCACGTACTAAGGATACAGAAGTTCCCTTAAGCATAACCCAATAAATATTAGTATAGAGGCACCGCTGGCCCAAGAGCTAACTTCATTTTTAAAAAGGCAAGTAATGATTCTCCTGAATGCTGCATCAAATTGAGCACATGGTCACTAAGATAAAGGGGGCTTCAACAACATGAAGCACATATATAAGGATGATTATCTAGTATTTGCAATGGGTAAAAAGACTAGGAGCCCTGGCCAGGTAACTCAGTTGGTTGTCATCCAGACATGCCATGGTTGCAGGTTCGATTCCTGGTCATACAAGAAAAAAATAACCAATGCATAAATAAATGAAACAGCAAATCAATGTTTCTTTCTTTCTCTCTCTCTCTAAAATCAATTAAAAAATTAAACTATGAATATTTTCTCTGAAGAAGACAAGGCTTATGAAAGACAATAAATGATAACAATCCTTAAGTATTTGAAAAGCTGTCAACAGAGACTATAGCCCTCTAGAGCCAAACTAGAACAGGGGTAGATATTTAACTTGGCATAGGAAAGCTAATTACAATAACAACTTTTAAGAATGGTACACCTTCACAGGGAACAATGTTTCTTTTTTTTTTTTTTTAATAATTTTATTTTTTTAATGGGGTGACATCAATAAATCAGGATACATATATTCAAAGATAACAAGTCCAGGTTATCTTGTCGTTCAATTATGTTGCATACCCACCACCCAAAGCCAGATTGTCCTCTGTCACCTTCTATCTTGCTTTCTTTGTGCCCCTCTCCACCCCCTTTCCCTCTCCCATTCCCCCCTCCCCCCCCGTAACCACTACACTCTTATCAATGTCTCCTAGTTTCACCACTATGTCCCACCTACGTATGGAATAATACAGTTCCTGGTTTTTTCTGATTTATTTATTTTGCTTCATATCATGTTATCAAGATCCCACCATTTTGCTGTAAATGTTCCGATGTCATCATTTCTTATGGCTGAGTAGTATTCCATAGTGTATATGTGCCACATCTTCTTTATCCAGTCATCTATTGATGGACTTTTTGGTTGTTTCCATGTCCTGGCCACTGTGAACAATGCTGCAATAAACATGGGGTTGCATGTGTCTTTACGTATCAATGTTTCTGAGTTTTTGGGATATATACCCAGTAGAGGGATTGCTGGGTCATAAGGTAGTTCTATTTTCAGTTTTTTGAGGAACCACCATACTTTCTTCCATAATGGTTGTACTACTTTACATTCCCACCAACAGTGTATGAGGGTTCCTTTTTCTCCACAGCCTCTCCAACATTTGCTATTACCTGTCTTGCTAATGACAGCTAATCGAACAGGTGTGAGGTGGTATCTCATTGCCGTTTTGATTTGCATTTCTCTAATAGCTAAAGATGATGAGAATCTTTTCATATATCTGTTGGCCATTTGTAATTCTTCCTGGGAGAAGTGTCTATTCATATCCTCTTCCCATTTTTTTATTGGATTGTTTGTTTGTTTGTTGTTGAGTTTTATGAGTTCTTTGTATATTTTGGATATTAGGCCCTTATCTGAGCTGTTGTTTGAAAATATCATTTCCCATTTAGTTGACTTTCTGTTTATTTTGTTATCAGTTTCTCTTGCTGAGCAAAAACTTCTTAGTCTGATGTAGTACCATTCATTTATCTTTGCCTTCACTTCTCTTGCCTTTGCAGTCAAATTCATAAAATGCTCTTTAAAACCCAGGTCCATGAGTTGAGTACCTATGTCTTCTTCTATGTACTTAATTGTTTCAGGTCTTATGTTTAGATCTTTGATCCATTTTGAGTTAATTTTTGTACAGGGGGAGAGACTGTAGTCCAGTTTCATTCTTTTGCATGTGGCTTTCCAGTTTTCCCAGCACCATTTATTGAAGAGGCTTTCTTTTCTCCATTGTGTGTTGTTGGCCCCTTTATCAAAAATTATTTGACTATATATATGTGGTTTTATTTCTAGACTTTCTATTCTGTTCCATTGGTCTGAGTGTCTATTTTTCTGCCAATACCATGCTGTTTTGATTGTCATGGCCCTACAATATAGTTTGAAGTCAGGTATTGTAATGCCCCCAGCTTCATTCTTTTTCTTTAGGATTGCTTTGGCTATTTGGGGTTTTTTATAGTTCCATATAAATCTGATGATTTTTTGCTCTATTTCTTTAAAAAATGTTATTGGAAGTTTGATGGGAATTGCATTAAATTTGTATATTGCTTTGGGTAATATAGCCATCTTGATTATATTTATTCTTCCTAGCCAAGAACAAGGTATATTCTTCCATCTCATTATATCTTTTTCGATTTCCCTTAACAATGGTTTATAGTTTTCATTATATAAGTCCTTTACATTCTTTGTTATGTTTATTCCTAAGTATTTTATTTTTTTTGTTGCAATCGTGAAGGGGATTATTCTTTTGAGTTCCTTCTCAGTTGTTTCATTGTTGGCATATAGAAAGGCTATTGACTTCTGTATGTTAATTTTGTATCCTGTGACCTTACTGTATTGGCTTATTGTTTCTAGTAGTCTTTTTGTGGATTCTTTGGGGTTTTCGATGTATAGGATCATATCATCTGCAAAAAGTGATACCTTTACTTCTTCTTTTCCGATATGGATGCCTTTTATTTCTTTGTCTTGTCTGATTGCTCTGGCTAGAACCTCTAGTACCACATTAAATAAGAGTGGAAAGAGTGGACAACCCTGTCTTGTTCCTGATTTAAGGGGAAAAGCCTTCAGTTTTGTGCCATTTAATATGATGTTAGCTGATGGTTTATCATATATGGCCTTTATCATGTTGAGATATTTTCCTTCTATACCCATTTTGTTGAGAGTCTTAAACATAAAATTGTGTTGTATTTTATCAAAAGCCTTTTCTGCATCTATTGATAAGATCATGTGGTTTTTGTTCTTTGTTTTGTTGATATGGTGTATTACGTTAACCGTTTTACGTATGTTGAACCATCCTTGAGATTCTGGGATGAATCCCACTTGATCATGATGTATTATTTTTTTAATATGTTGTTGTATTCGATTTGCTAGTATTTTGTTTAGTATTTTAGCATCTGTATTCATTAGAGATATTGGTCTGTAGTTTTCTTTTTTTGTGCCATCCTTGCCTGGTTTTGGTATGAGGGTTATGTTGGCCTCATAAAATGTGTTTGGAAGTATTGCTTCTTCTTCAATTTTTTGGAAGACTTTGAGTAGAATAGGAACCAAGTCTTCTTTGAATGTTTGATAAAATTCGCTGGTATAACCGTCAGGGCCTTGACTTTTATTTTTGGGGAGGTTTTTAATGGTTTTTTCTATTTCTTCTCTACTGATAGGTCTGTTTAGGCTTTCTGCTTCTTCTTGACTCAGTCTAGGAAGGTTGTATTGTTCTAGGAACTTATCCATTTCTTCTAGGTTGTTGAATTTAGTGGCATAAAGTTTTTCATAGTATTCTACAATAATTCTTTGTATATCTACGGTGTCCGTGGTGATTTCTCCTCTTTCATTTTGGATTTTGTTTATATGAGTTCTTTCTCTTTTTTCCTTGGTAAGTCTTGCCAAGGGTTTGTCAATTTTGTTGATCTTTTCAAAGAATCAGCTCCTTGTTCTGTTAATTTTTTCTATAGTTTTTCTGTTCTCTAATTCATTTATTTCTGCCCTGATTTTTATTATCTCCTTTCTTCGGCTGGTTTTGGGTTGTCTTTGTTCTTCTTTTTCTAGTTCCTTAAGGTGGGAGGTTAAGTGGTTCACTTGGGCTCTCTCTTGTTTGTTCATATATGCCTGAAGTGAAATGAACTTCCCTCTTATCACTGCTTTTGCTGCATCCCATAGATTCTGATATGTCGTATTGTCATTTTCATTAGTCTGTATATATCTTTTGATCTCTGCACTTATTTCTTCTTTGACCCATTCATTTTTTAAAAGTATGTTGTTTAGTTTCCACATTTTTGTGGCATTTTTTTCCTCTTTTTTGCAGTTGAATTATAGTTTCAAGGCTTTATGATCAGAAAATATGCTTGGTACAACTTCAATTTTTCTGAATTTGCTGATGTTGCTTTTTGTGGCCCAACATATGGTCAATTCTTGAGAATGATCCATGTACACTGGAGAAAAATGTATACTCAGTCACTTTGGGATGAAATGTCCTGTAGATGTCTATCATATCCAGGTGCTCTAGTGTTTTGTTTAAGGCCACTATATCTTTGTTGATTCTCTGTTTGGATGACCGATCTACAGCCGTCAGCGGTGTATTGAGGTCTCCAAGTATGATTGTGTTTTTGTCAGTTTTTGTTTTAAGATCAATAAGTAGCTGTCTTATATATTTTGGTGCTCCTTGGTTTGGTGCATATATATTAAGAATTGTTATGTCTTCTTGATTCAGTGTCCCCTTAGCCATTATGAAATGGCCATTTTTGTCTCTGAGTACTTTTCCTGTTTTGTAGTCAGCATTATCCGATATGAGTATTGCTACACCTGCTTTTTTTTATGTTATTTGCTTGGAGTATTGTTTTCCAGCCGTTCACTTTGAATTTGTTTTTATCCTTGTTACTTAGATGAGTTTCCTGTAGGCAGCATACAGTTGGATTTTCTTTTTTAATCCATTCTGCTACTCTGTGCCTTTTTATTGGTGAGTTTAATCCGTTTACATTTACTGTAATTATTGATACTTCTGAGTTCCCTATTGCCATTTTATATCTTACTTTCTGTTAGTTTTGTGTCTTGTTTGATCCTTCCCTTTCGTTTTTCTATCTTTTGTTTTTATTTGGTTGTATTCCATACATCTTTCCTCTGTTGCTATCTTTTTTATCTCATGTGCTTCTGTGGTGGTTTTTTCAATGGTGGTTACCTTTGAGTAATGAAAACGGTCCCTACCCTGTTCATTGTAGCGAACTATTTTGTGAGTACTTTTGCACTCCATCGTCCTTTGCTACTGTTAATCTCCATCTTCTCCCCCTCTTTCTTTTTGTTGTTGTCACAGTTTAAATTTGGTTTTATTGTGTTCTTCTTGGAGCTTTTACTTGTGGCTCTGTTTTTTTTTGTTCTTTGTATCTGATTGGAGAACCCCCTTTAGTAAATTCTGGAGTGGGGGTTTTCTGATGATAAATTCCCTCATCTTTTCTGTATCTGTGAATGTTTTTATTTCTCCTTCATATTTGAAGGATAGCTTTAATGGGTATAGTATTCGTGGCTGAAAGTTCCTCTCTTTTAGGACTTTAAATATTGGGGTCCACTCTCTTCTAGCTTGTAGAGTTTCTGCTGAGAAATCTGATGATAATCTAATGGGCCTTCCTTTATATGTTGTATTCTTCTTTTCCCTGGCTGCCTTGAGAATTTTTTCTTTGCTCTTGGTTTGTGTCAATTTCATTATGATATGCCTTGGAGTAGGTTTGTTGGGGTTAAGAAAACTCGGAGTTCTGTTTGCTTCTTGAACTTGAGGCTTTAGTTCTTTCCACAGGCTTGGGAAGTTCTCATCTATTATTTGTTTGAGTATGTTCTCCATTCCATTTTCTCTCTCTTCTCCCTCTGATATACCTATTATTCTTATGTTATTCTTTTTGATGGAGTCAGATAATTCTTGTAGGGCTATCTCATTTTTTTTAATTTTTGAGTCTCTTTCTTCTTCTCTCTGTTGTGCCTCAAGTTGCTTGTCTTCTATTTCACTAATCCTCTCTTCTATCTGACCTGTTCTATTAGCTAAGCTTGTTACTTTGTTTTTCAGCTCGTGAATTGAGTTTTTCATCTCTGTTTGATTTGTTTTTATAGTTTCAATTTCCTTGGACATATATTCTTTGTGTTCATTGAGTTGTTATCTGAGCTCCCTAAATTGCCTTTCTGTGTTTTCTTGTATATCTCGGAGGATTTTTAGGATTTCTATCTTGAATTCTCTGTCATTTAGCTCCAAGGTTTCCAATATATTAAATTTTTTCTCCATAGATTTTTCCTCATCTAGCTGTGTTACCTCTCTTTCTTTTGTATCCATGATATTTGATTTTCTCTTCCTTAATGGCATCTGAGGGTGGTTTTGTTGATAGTATTAATGAGATTTAATAAAGAATAAAAAGTTAAAAAAATTTTTTTAAATAATAAAAAAATAAAAAATCGAAGTTTTTTTTAAAAAAATTAATAATGAAGTAAAGAAAAATAAAATAAAATAAAAATTTTTAAAAAAGGAAATTACCCTGGCCGGTTGGCTCAGCGGTAGAGCGTCGGCCTAGCATGCGGAGGACCCGGGTTCGATTCCCGGCCAGGGCACACAGGAGAAGCGCCCATTTGCTTCTCCACCCCTCCGCCGTGCTTTCCCTCTCTGTCTCTCTCTTCCCCTCCCGCAGCCAAGGCTCCATTGGAGCAAAGATGGCCCGGGCGCTGGGGATGGCTCTGTGGCCTCTGCCCCAGGCGCTAGAGTGGCTCTGGTCGCAACATGGCGACGCCCAGGATGGGCAGAGCATCGCCCCTGGTGGGCGTGCCGGGTGGATCCCGGTCAGGCGCATGCGGGAGTCTGTCTGAATGTCTCTCCCTGTTTCCAGCTTCAGAAAAAAAAAAAAGGAAATTATTCCCCCCCTCCTTTTTTCCTCTCCTCTCCTCTCCCCTCTTTCTTGAGAAAATCTTGTGGTGAACTGTGAATTATAACAAACAATGCCTGTGATGGAGGGCCTGAATTGGGGAAAAGTAATAAAGGGGCAAAAAAAAAGAAAAAAAAAAGAAAAAGAAAAAAAAAGAGCGTATGGACCCACAAAAAGCAAATAAGGAAAAAATTTGGGTCAAGAATAAAATGATTTGCTTTTAGGTGTTGGTTGTCTAAGAGTTATGATGAGAGGAATAAGAGGAAAACGGAAAAATGGGGGGACAAATTAAAAAATTACTATTGTATTTAGTGGAACAAGAACTAGATAAAATGGAGAGCCATGGATGGGAGCACTACTAGTGAGTTAAAAAGGTGAAGTAAAAACCCCCAAAATGCCACAAACATAAGTTTGAGTCCCAGATAAGATAATTTGTTTGTTATTGAGGTTTGAATGAGAGGAGATGTAAAGGAGAAAGGAAGAAACTAATATAGAGGGAGAAAAGAAAGAGAGAGAGAGAAAAAAAGAGGAAACCACTAAAAGAAGAAAAAAGAAAAAAGAGGAGAGAGAGAGAGAGTTAAGGGTTTTGAGTGCAACCCTCATAGAGAGAAAGGAAGAGGAAAGAAAAGATAATGAGAGATGTAACACTTATGGGTAGTGTAGTTCAAGGAGAGGAGAGAGTAAGCAGAGTTAATTGGCCAAATTGGAGGAGGAAAAAAAGTATCAAGAATGAAGATAAGAGAAACAAACGAACAAATATAATAAAATGGGATAGGTTATAAAGTCTGCAGATTATTCTTGATTTTGAGAGGTTATCTTCTTGCTTTTTCTTTTCTCTCCCTCTTCCTGGTCGGTGACTCTGTACCCCGGTTTCTGCCCCTTTGGCACGCTCAGGTAGAGGTTTGCAGTTGATAAGTCTCTATGGCAATGTCATGTATTGTGCTTTACATGACAAATCTCTCGTTGGCAGTCGAGGCTCATTAGCATTTATAGGCTCCGACAGTGAGAGAGTCCATGTCCTGGAGCCTTTCTCCTAGTCTTTCCTTCCTCAATTAGTAGCCTGATAATCCAGCTATGGGGTTGCTGCTGCCTCTGCCTGGATAGTAAGAGGCTCAAAGAGCTGGCAACTCCCCACTCTATTTCCACTCAGCACAGGGCTCTGGGTAAGGCTCAGTCAGTCAGAGCTGCTAGCATAATCAGGCAGGCTTTCCGCCCACTCAAAGACCTCTGGCTCTGCCACTCTGTCCAGTAACACAGGCGGGCGCCCACTTCCGGGGCGCTTGGAGGAAACTCTCACTCACTGTCTGCGCGCGCAGACCAGGATATCCGGCCAGCAGTCTCACGCTCTGAGTGAAACCCCCAACCGCAGGGAAAAGTTGCAGCGTTGGAATTGAGTCTCGCTCCGTCCCCGTGCTCGGCTTTTTCAAGGCGCTGGGGCAGCCCGAGATTCCGCTTTGGCCCACACAAAGGCCCCTGACTCTGCCCCTCTGTGCGATAACACGGGCGCGCACTGCTGAGGCACTCGGAGGAATCTCTCATTCACTATCTGCACGCGCAGACCAGGATATGAGGCCGGCCGCGTTTCCCTCTGAGTGAAACCCCCTCCAGCACGGAAAATCTCCACCGTTGGAAATAGGTCTCACTCCCTCCCGTGCGTGGCTTTCCCAGGGCGCTGGGGCTGCCCAGAGACTCTGCCCTCGGCCCACAGAAAGGCCTCTGACCCTGCCTCTCCATGGGGCAACACGGGCACCCACTCTTGGGGCCTAGGAAGAAATCTCTCGCCCACTAACTGCGCGCACGCCGACCAGGAGACCAGGTAAAATGGCCACCCCGCTTGTCTTTCTTTGTTTGGGTTTGGCGCGAGTGTTAGCTTGTATTGCCCGGGTTGCCACAGGATCAGTTTTTCCTCAGCTTGGATCTCCGTGCCACAGCCTGGTTCGGCCGTTTGTGCCGCGGCCTGGATCTATTCACCCCCTTTGCCCGCCTCAGTTTCTATATTCACAGTTACTAGAGAAAGCCGCCCTGTTTAGGTTAGTGAGGAAGGCGGAGCATTTCTTACTCCCTATTTCCTTCGGGGTTTGGTTATATATTTAGCCAATTTTTCACTCGACCATACCTTTGGGTGTGTTGCGAAGCATCTGGAGGCTCCAAGTATAGGTTTTTCTGTTTCTGGTTGAAGATCTTGTTGAGTTTTGGGGGAGATTTATCGGTATTGCTTCCTACCCCGCCATTACTCTGACGTCATCTCCGGGAACAATGTTTCTAATCTGTATTCCTACATAACCTCTCAGGTTTCTTCCAAATCAGAGATTCTATAAAATCATTAAATGTTTTTGAGCAAAGTGATTCCCTGAGCTTCAAGTATGCATGAATATACAAGCACATACAGAATCACACACACATAAACAGTCCATCAGAACTAAGATAAACAGCATTCGTTTGATCGCCTGCTAGGGTATGCTACCTACAACCAATTTTTTAGCTTTGCCACAACTTTCCTTTCTATCAGGGTTTATTTAAAACATGGTTATAGCTGTTAAAATATAGACCAGCACAGTATAGAATATTCAAAGCCTAGATACAGAGAACTTTTTCATTTATGGGACTTTGGGCGTGTTAACCATGTAACAATCCTTAGCCAAATCAACTGGATAAAACATGAGGAGTAGATAGTATGCAGCTTGGAAAACTAAAGTAATTTACTGTGAGTCATTTGGAAGCCAGAGTGCACCTTTCACTCCAATTCCAACAGTGTAGACCCGATCACGTTTCCGTATTTCATCATTGGGGTGTAGTGGGACAAGCATGTCTTTCAAGTCACATGACTTGAGATTAAGTCATTGTCCTTGGACATTTTTAGTCCTGTGGATTTTGTTAAATCACTTAGCCTCTCTTATCCTTGATTTCCTCGTAATTAAATGACAACAATAACTGCCTTACAGTATTATCCTGCATGTCAAATGAGATAATCGTATGAAATTCTTGGTAAATTCTATACCAGTCAGATAATATGAACATCTTTCCCAGAACACTGAAATGTTTTCCAAGACTAAGTTTTCTCTTAGTCTCAATTTCTTATTTATCCTTGTGGATTATCTGTATCCTCTTTGCAACTTTAGCCTGGCTTTTTTCCCTGCCGCCTGTCATACATCTGGGTTATTTCTTCCCATCCCCACCCATTCCCATCAATTACTAATTTCTTGAGTTAAAGTTAATTTTTGGCACTAGCTTAAAGAGACCTGGGGTGAACGCAGCTATAAACTAGCATAGAAGGAGATTCGGATATAACTGCTGCTTATTAAGTGAAAGGCAGGCATTGAACTAACTTAAATAGCAGAGAGTTAGCTAGAGCCCCCAAACTCAGAAGGGTCTGGAGGATTCCAAAGATCATAATGAGAACAACCAATAGCCCCCCAGCCAAGGAGTCCTTGGCCACTACAATGTGCCACAAATGCTTCTGAGATGACGTTACCTCATCATCCTTTCTAGCTCCAGAATCATACAGCCCCCTTCACCGTCCGGGGTGTGCCTGTGCGGTCCGTCCCCTCCGAACAGCAGAAGCAGTCAGAAAAGCAGAAAGCCGAGGAGAAGCAGGTGGTGTCCTCACGTATCCTCACAAGTGTCAGCAGGTGCCACCCTGGTAATCAGGATGTCCATGACAAGAAGCAGTTTAGACGGCAGCACACAGAGGTGTGTGGAGGACTAAGTTTGACCTCGGTAAGCAGTGGCCACTGTCCTCGCAGGTGGAGAAGGGAAACCAAAGAGAAAGAGCTCATTCCGCCCTGAGGTGCTGGCATGGCCAGGGAGAAGGGACACTCCAGGTGGTCCCATACATTCACATTTCATTTATAACCTAACTATCTAGAAAACCACAAAATTCCAGGCTCCTAAATGCATGCTAGCTAAATAAATGTTCTTTTCCTACATCTTACTGAAATCCTCACACTGTGACTGAAATTTGTATATGTAGTTTCTTTTTTTATTTTATTATTTTATTTTAGAGAAGAGAGAGAAAAAGAAGTGGAGGAGGAGCAGGAAACATCAACTCATAGTAATTGCTTCTTGTGTGTGCCTTGACCCAGCAAGCCGGGGGTTTCAAACAGGTGACCTCAGCAATTGAGGTCAACACTTTATCCATTGCGCCACCACAGGCTAGGCTGTATAATTTATTCTTGATTTAGGAAAACTGAGAAATGAATGCTTAGTGACATTCAAGTACTTGCCCCACTTAGCCATGTCCTCCTCTAATCAAATTATTCAAACATTTTTCCATATAAATCCTACTTAGTGGTTATCCAGTCATCTTTGTTACCATCCTTCCTATACTAATATTGAACTTGCAATTTATCCTTCCATAAATATATTTTGGGCTTTTTCAAACCCCAAGAGACTTACTAGGCAGTATCATTTCTTCCTCAATGCCAGTTCTCTTTCCTTTAAAACATATTCTCTGCATTCAGGTCTCATGGAGACATTGAATGCATTATCACAACGTTGGGGTGTTAAAATTTAATCTTTTTTTTTCCAGGAGGAATTTTTCAGGCCAGAAAGTTCACCTGTGAACCTGATGACTTTTTTGTTCTTTTCCTTGGAAAAGGAGAAAAAGGCACACTGAAAACTGTTGAAGTCAACCTGGCGTGTTTCACCTAACCCCCCACGGTAACGTTCAGTTGCGTTTGTCCAGCTCTGGAGTCACAGTGCTCTCTCTGGGCCCCGGGCTCTTGCTACCTACGGGTCTGATTCTACAGCTCGAGCAGCTGGATTTCACACCTCTGTTCGCCACTCTTCTGGGTCCTTCCCCCTGAGCCTATTAGCACCAGGCAGCCGCTACCTTGAAGACACACTGCCAAGAGAAATAATGTTTCATGCGAGGAGCAAAAAGGTTTTCTATTCCCCCATGTTAGTGCTCCAGTTCAGGCCTGTTGCCAAAAACTAATAGCATTTAAACAATAGTTCATTCAGGTGAGAGTTATGAAAATGCTCCTCTTCTAAGATGACTCACCAGATATTATTATTCAAACGTGAGAAGAAAATTGGTTGACTTTGCATCTTAAAATGACTGAAAATGAAGCTACAGACCTACTCTCTAGCACAAGTTCACACATAACTTGCAGCTTGACAATAAATGCTCCTGTGACCTTTCAACAGCTCCATTTTCCAATATGTAAAATTAAGAGGATTTTTACCATTTTTTTATCTACTCATTATGAGGCTAGAGAGATACTGCATGCAGAATCACTGTAAAATTTGAAGGCATGAAGCATATCTCAAATATTATTAATCCAATGTAGACTCTTAAAAAATTAAAATTTATAAATCAAGAAAGGTGACAAAAGAGCAATTACTGATACAGTGTTACCTGCTTTTTCTTTAGAAAATTAGCTATTGATGTTTTTCTGTATGTGGACTGTCAACCCAGAATATAGTTTGAAAATTCCATGTTGTTATTGCCTCATGGTTTTTTCCTGATAAATCTTACAGTACTTTGGGTAGAGTTCAGGGTCATAGGAAGTCACCTACCTGAGTTTTTTCAGCTGAAGGGTGAATAATCTCAGCACACTCACTTCTGGCTTGAGACTTACATCAAGAAATGCAAATGCAATCTTATGTATAGAATCCAAACACAAGTAAGACCAGTTATGATCACAATAAGGAAAAGTAACAATGCTGTATCTCTGAATTCTGGTTAGTACCACATCATTAATAAAGTTGGTGAAGGTCACCTGATTTAAGTATATATTCAAACATAATTTTGACAGACAGGCATAGGTCAAGTAAAAGGTTCAAAGAAATATGAGACCCATTGTTCTCCTCACTTGGAAGTCTTAGTATCACGAAAGAAAGGACAGCCCGCTACTGAAATGTTTTGTATTACTTTGCTGGTGTTCAATCCCCAGGGGAAAAGCAACTTTGCAGCAGGTAAGTCGTGAAAAAGGACAAAACACATGCATTCTGGAAATTGGAGGTGACTTTGGGCCAGCAACAGAGCTGCATGAGGGGCGTAACAAGGATTTACAGTAAAGAGCCTCTGGATCAGTATATTCATGTTACATTCCTATTTGCATTAAACGCCCTTCCTTGTGTCTAGAAGGAGGTACTGAAGCAATATCATGAAAAATTACCTCACTGGGAAAAACAGTGCAATGTGGAGAATGGAGTAACTTTTTTCAGTGATGCTAATCAGTTTCCTCCCAGCAATCCTATTTGGGACTAGCTTTGCTATCTGTATGTCCTTATAATCTATTTACTTAAGATCATAAAGGGACCCCTTCACACATTTCTCAAACTCAACTGATTGTGTTGATTGTGTATTTAAGTATCCCATAGATTCCATTATTGCAAAAGAGGTTAGTAAGAAACTCTTTAATAAATTTATAAAAGGTCCCTATCTGTATCAGGGAGGGTCCCATTAGGTCAACATGCGTTCATAATAAGGCCCTTGGTCACCTCCCATGGACATGCAGTGTCTCGTCAGGTTATAATGTGTATCCTTAGCACATAGACCTTCTTTTCATTCCCTTAAATACCCCTGCGCCCTTCACACACCATATCAGTTCCAGGCCACAGACAGAACTGATTTCCAGGCAAAATCCATGCAGATAATTTAGTGACGTCCTATGGAAAGCACACATGCCAGAGGGATGACACCACAGAAAGTTATGAGGCTGTGTTCATTCCTGCATGATGGCCAGGTCACCTTCAGACAAAGTGCTACCATTTGTCAAGAATAAGAACATCACGGTTGTCCACAGATCTTAACATTCCGAAAAGTCTCATCATGATGACAGGTCAATTGCATGGAATAATCACTTCAAGGAGAAAAATCAAGCAGGTTAGCAATAATTGCCTTTGTGAAACACACACCCAGGACAGCCTCACTCACACAAGAAAAAGGAGCTTCCCCTAGGAGGCATTAGGCTCGCGTTTGGGTTTTTGGAGATCATGGGATGTGTATATATTTTGGGGAAGTCAGTAGCAGTGGTCTTGAAGTAGCCTTTGGGTAACAAATGTATGCTCATTGAGACCTTCCAGAAATCTTTAAAATTTGCCCTTTGCTGACCACATGACAGGAACATATCTGGTTCCTTCTTATTTAGCATTCAACATTAAATTGAGTCCCATGGGAGTCATTCCTTGATCACGCAATCATAGGTAACTCCTTTTCCCTAACACATTACTTTTCTTTCTTTTTTTTTTTTTTTTACTGTTTTTTTAGCATATTATTGCTTGATACTTCCTTGTATGTTTATGCAAATATTTTTTTTCTTTCCCTACTAGAATTTAAGCTCTATGACAGTAGAACTCACTTTGGTTATACTCACCAATGTATCCTCAAGGCCTGGTACATGACAGGGTCTCCATATAAATGAAGGAAAATAGTTCTAAATCACTCCTAGCCTGGGTGGTATTTTAAGTAACATGTATAAAAGACATATAATGTCCCAGACTCTTAGCTATACCATATAATGACACCCTTTAATCTTTAAAACAACCAACCCTGTGAGTTGAGCATTAACATCCACCTTTTATAGATGAGAAACCCAAGGTTTAGACATCTTTTTCTGTATACTCCAATGTCCACATGGTACGTTTCCACACAATCTATCAACATTTATATCCATAAAAATATATAGCAGGATTATATATATTGTGTCATTTGTCACAAATAGGCATTTGAAAGAGCCAGAATTCTTAGCGAATAAATTTGTTCTTAAATAATTTTAAATTAATATAGACATGTAATCTATGGGTATTTATTCATGCTTCTTTTACTAATTATTTTATAGCTCCTGACTGTGAAATTTCCTTTTATTCATTAACTAGCAAAACATGGTGAATTACAGATGCATTGCATGTCCTTTAGGCAAGATTCAGAAATGAAGTCATTGAATTCAGCCGGTACGGTATGTCCAGTTGTATAGTTCTAGAGCACAGAGGTATTTAAATAATAGAGATAACTAAAATAAGTGTTAGTGCTAGAGTTTGAATAATCCTGTCCTTTACAATGTCTAACAATACTGTAGACCTATTATTTCAGGTGATTCTATTGTCCTATACAACTACATATTTCACTTACATTATAATTGGTATAAGATATGTGTAAACTACAGTATATAGTATAAACTATATGTATTAAAAGTATAGTTTATCTCCATGAGGTCATTATAAATTAGATATATGCATTTTCCCTAAATTAGGATGCCTACCCAGGATAAATGTCCTTCTTTCTTGCTTTCCCAAAATAGAGCTATAGATAGTCAAAGAAAATAAAATAACTGGAGAAAACTAAATTATTGAGTTACCTAGTTTAGTAAAAAACTTTCATCAAATGCCATATTTTTGATAAATAATTCCTTCCTTGCTCATAATTCATTACTAATATTTCAAGTTTAATCTTTTTTTGGCTTTCTAACAAAAGAACTTTTCTTATTCCATGGGTGATTATTAAAGATTTCATTGTACATTTCTTTTTCCAAAGAATATTAAATGTGTCAGAAAAATATAAAAGACTCACTTCAAAGTAGTGAAATGGGTTCTCTTGGCACAAAAACCTGGTCCTTATGTACAAATTGTTCATTTGAATCACAAAGCCCATAAATGCAGGCTGGCTAACATATTTATACACACTAACCAAAATATAACCTAAAATCATGTTATCATCCTTTAATTCAAGGGTCCCCAAACTACGGCCCGCGGGCCACATGCAGCCCCCTGAGGCCATTTATCCGGCCCCCGCAGCACTTCCAGAAGGGGCACCTCTTTCATTGGTGGTCAGTGAGTGGAGCACATTGACCATCTCATTAGCCAAAAGCAGACCCATAGCTCCCATTGAAATATTGGTCAGTTTGTTGATTTAAATTTACTTGTTCTTTATTTTAAATATTGTATTTGTTCTCGTTTGGTTTTTTTACTTTAAAATAAGATATGTGCAGTGTGCATAGGGATTTGTTCATAGGTTGGTTTTTTATAGTCCGGCCCTCCAACAGTCTGAGGGACAGTGAACTGGCCCCCTGTGTAAAAAGTTTGGGGACCCCTGCTTTAATTGCTCTATTTAAAACTCACTTTTAAAATATAAGCCGTAAAATATCACACCTAAAAATGTTTGTATGTCATAAATGCATGTATTTGTAGCCTTGAGACCATATTAAACTGAAGTTTTACTTGGTAAAATGAACTAAGCAAAACTCCTTACTTATTTTAATATTGAAAGAATAGGCAATCTGGAAAATTTGACTCATTTTAAATGACTACCGGGTTTCCCTGTGTTTACCTGACAGCGGAACATCCCAGCGCCAGGACGGCCACATGCCCTGTAGCTCAATTACATCTACATCTCCCAGTTTACAAAGAAAGAGAATAACATGTGTCGTCAAGATCCATATTTTCAGAACAAATTCTTTTAAGATTAATTTTCTAGTGTATATTCTCAAGTGCTCAGGATGTGTTAATATTTATGTTTTGGGAGTAGATTATTTTATTTACACACAAGCATAGCATGTCCCTTGGGCTGGCAAAGCAATGCATGAACGTGCCATTCAGCATTTGGATTTGATCAAGTATTTAATCTTATTCAGCTTAGCTAGGAATATAGGAAAGCCAGGGTTCAAAGACATGCTTTTAATCAATTTTTTTTCCATCCAGAAAATTGTATTATTTGGTGCTAAAGAGAAGGAATTTTTATTTTAGAAAAACATAATTTCTAACTTAGAAATTACCAGAGAAGCCTCCCCCTCATGGACATTAACAGGAGCATTATTATAGACAGATAGATTAATTGGTCAGCTCACTCTTTTTTTTAAAGAATACATAGGATTTACTCCCCTAATTAACAAGTTTTTAAAAATTATATTGTATGTATCCTCAAAGCACAAGATATACATTTTTTCAAACAGCCACTTCATATTTGAAAAATTAGCTCTACAACAAATTACACAAAGTTATAAATATTTTCCAAAAGCTGCTATCATAATAGCCTCATTCAATGCCTACAATATAATTTTTAAGTTAAATTTATCGATCAGTCCACTGTTTGTAATATTAAGTGAATGATCTCAGACAAACTTAGAAGGATTTAAAATTTTTTATTTTATTTTATAATCAATTGATTATAAAATTTAGACACAGCTTTCAATGAAAATCACGTTATTTTGTATATTCTGCCACTGGTTGGCACCCAGGAACTGAACATGAGCAGGGTTTGCCCCTCTCTCAACCCTGAGCCTTTCAAAGGATTAAGTTCATTTCTTCACCTCAAGGTGTCTAACGCTACACTCTAAACACAGTAGGGAATGAAGTCTTGTTAACTGAGGTAAATCTGTATGATGATTTCTGACACTGTTAAGATTTTCTGAATTTATGTAGAATTCAAATCTTTTCAAGAAATCTTTTCCATTCAATGTTTGAAAAATCTGAAATTCAGGTTTTCAAGATTGTAGATCGGATAATTTTGAACCTGATCCTCACATAGACTATAAGGTGACAATACTTGTTGAACGTTTTTTTTTCAAAAGAGAACATTTATTTTTTCAAAATAAATGATGCTAACTCAACGAAGATTGGAGTGCACACTGGATCGGGTCGGTGCTGGAACATAAGAGTAGCTTATAGAGTAATAGTGGGAACACAATTCCAAAATCAAATTATTTCAATACAATACGGTATCTCTGCTGAGTTTTCTCCAAATATCATTGCCTTGAGCCAGGGCCTGAATACTAGATTAAAGTTTATGTAGGAAGCTGGCCCCAGGCAGCAGAGGTATGGGATGGAGTGAGTGGATCACACTGAGAGTATTTGAGGAATCAATGAAGTGCATTTCAGAACCGTCAGCCCCAAGGGCCAAAAGAGAAGTCTCTATCAGCTTCAGTCACACATTGGTCAAGGGTGACCCATTCATTTCAGGGAACTTCAGGCTGCATGTGCCTGAGCCCTGGCAGGTAACCATAGCAATCCCATGGGGTACACCAGGAAAGCCTGGGGCATTAGCTGACAGGTAAGAAGCATAGACCTCAGGCAAATACCTAGCTAGGTGCACCTATACCAGGCCAGCCAAAGTTCACTTGACTTTTGTCATTCCTCCTGAGCACTAGCTGAAGCTCAAGATGGAGCAGAGAGAATACTGAAATGTTCGATATTCTCTAAGTGCTTAGATCAGGAGTGATGTAGAAGCAAGGAGAAGGGACCTTTTTCATCCAACTTGGGCCTTAGGAAAGATGTCTGAGACAATATTATGCTCAGATAAAGAAAAAATAAAAAGGTAAGAAATGATGTCACTCTTTCAGAAGGCCGCTGCAAGCAAATGGAAGGGTACGGGCACCGCAGAGGGGCACGGAACAGTATGAAATATGTGTGGAGTTCCATACAGGATGGCATTGCTAGAGTGTTGAATGAGGTGGGGGTGAAGAGGACCAGCGCACAGAGGTGGGGCGCTGGGTGGCACACATCCATGGAGATGCTGCGTGCCCACACCTGGCTCATTATGGGCAGTGGGCACCTGGAAAACTCAGGTTTCTAGTGAAGGGTGCCATGTGGTCAACCCTGTGATTTCTGTCAAGGCTAATTCTCCTCTATAGCTATTACCTTTTCTTTAGCCAGCTATTGAACTTTCATCTTTACCTACCCACGTGACAATTTCTTTTGGTAACAAGGAAAAACCAAGCATGAAACAACCACACCTAGGAACACACCTTACAAAACATCATGATGGTGTCCACGTTCAAGACGAGCCAGAACATTCTATTCGCAACCCTTACTTCAAAACGTCGCCATTCATTTCCTTCCTAGAATCACTTTCCACATGGATGACTAGTTCTTCAAAAAGCTTCATAATTGAGCAGCTTTTGACATTTGACTACAGTTTCTCTCTGTCTCTCTCTGTCTCTCTCTGTCTCTCTCTCTCTCTCTTCTTTGTTTTCAGGAAAAGCTTGGCCATGAGCTAATTTTCATGTTTATGCCTAGAATTTCATGGGATTAATTTCAAGGTCATATTTTTGAACTGTTATGAACATTTTTTCCCCTTACAGCTCTTTTGACATAATAAAACAAAATATAATCTCATAACACGCTCACATTCCTTTACCCTGGGGGTCCTGTTTCATAGCACAGGCGGGTCCACATCTTGAGGGGATGGAATTTCAGGCCCAATTCTTAGAAGAAAAATTGCAAATATTGTGAAATTGATTATAACGTTAGCCACTGTGTGTAGCAAGCAGACTCGTCAGTGACACACCAGGCAAAGACTACTGGATTCCGGTCACTGGAACAAAGCCAAAACGCAATCATCTCGGAATCTTAATCAGAAGTCTTATTTTCAAGAGGACATATTTATTCTGAAGAAAGAAACCTACAAGGAGACATACCTAATTATAAAGAGCAAGGCCAACATTTTATGTCCAGTATTCATGTACAATTCAATACAATCTTCAACTGCTCAAAACATGCCATCCTATTTTCAAGTGTTCTAAAGTAGAGTTTAAAAAAGAGAGAGACAGACAAACAGAAATGAAAGGGACCCTTCACCTAAATACACAGAGATTTTTGTAATGTGCTAGTTACCACAGAATGCTTGGCATTCTGGCTATAGCATCAAAATCAGAAAATAATATCTTTCAGATGACATGTTAAATCAAAGTTTTCCAGAGATTAAAGATTACATGGTAAATCGAGCAGAGGGAAGGGGTATAAACCCAGGATCCTGAAAAATGTCTTCAAAACACTCCTTGCCGCCCTCCCTGTGGCAAAGGCCTCACTATAACATTCGCTTGCAAAAAGATTTTCTTTTCCAAAAAAGCTGCCAGGAGATTACTGGATATGTCGGATGGTAATCCACATTTATAACTTGCCATTTGTGGAATGCTGCAGTGTCAGAGTTACACTAACACTCAGTTTGGTTGCTTTTCAGAGCACGTTGCATAGACACGGGCCTGTTTTACCCTGTGGAATCTGGAGATGTGTGAGAAGACAGTGTTAAACATGCCGACCAAGAGAGGCTGAAGTTGTAGGACTCTCGAAGGAACCTGCATAAAGAAACTGTTTTCTTTGTTTACTTTGGCAGTCAAGATAAAAATCATGGCAATCATGTTAGTTGATGTTCAGCTAACAGGAAAGAGAATACTTTAAACATTTAGAACTCACAGTCAATTTTTGAAAATTTAGTACTGCTAGTTTAGCTAAACATAATTTACATAAGATGTACTAATAATAATGTTTCCAACCTAGAAAAATTCTGATATAATAAGGAAGTCAGTGCTAAATATTAGTGGTTTATTCATAACGATTGTTTATGCTAAAAGAGATCTGTTTCTGAATGAATGAAAACAGTCAATGAATTATTGTGAAATATTTGTCTGAGGTATTCCCATTTTTAGCTAAAGTTAGATCCTAAAATCCTGGACAAATTATATATTTTTCAGTTATTTGGAAAGTATTTCTGAGGTGATAGGAAAATAAAGAATGCTTTCCAAGCTCAGAATCAAGGCTAACTCTCTAATTCAAAGGGCCAAGTCAGTTTTGGACCCAGATCATGTTTTGGGGGCTGGTGCTGATCCCTAATGTCCCTGCACTCCCATTTTTTAAAAATATTTTTATTCATTTTTAGAGAGGAGGGAGAGAGAGAGAAAGATAAAGAGTGAGAGCAGCGGGGAGGAGCAGGAAGCATCAACTCCCATATGTGCCTTGACCAGGCAAGCCCAGGGTTTCAAACCAGTGACCTCAGTGTTCCAGGTAGACACTTTATCCATTGCACCACCACAGGACAGGCTGCACTCCCATTTTTAATGGGCACCATGTGGTCAGAAGACAAACCCAGAATTCATTAATCAAGAGAGATTAAAACAGTCACCTCTGACCAAAGGCAGGATTCCCAAAAGTAATACCTTCAGTGAGCAGACTAGGAAAATGCCAGCCCTGAGGGGAGCTAGAGGAAACTCTTGTCTGATCTTGGCTCTATGTAGAAAAATTTCAAAATTTCTCCCCAGAAAATGCCTTCCAAAGTCCTCATTTAAGCTTGGTGCCAGGACTATTATATTCTCAGAATCTGAAAACATCAAGCCCAAAAGTAAGATGAACAAGGGCCACCCCCTCCCTCCCTTCCTTCCTCTCTCCCTATCTACCTCTACCTCCCTTTCTTTCCCTGTTATATGTTGACTAATCTGGTGGTACAACCCAAATCTTCTTTCCTGAGTGGCTGAGCTCTTGGTAATTGCCTCATTCTGAGGCCAAGGTTGCTATATATGTCTACCTTGAAGATTTATCGAACCTATGCAACAAGTGTTCATGTTTACAGCTTCACGTGGACTTGGCCTACGCTTTAGACGTCACAAACTATACCAGCTTACTTCAATTATTTCTTAAGTACACAGTATTTTGAGTAGGGATAATAGTAAATAATAATAAGTGATGAATTTTAAGTTAAAACTTTTTCAATTTTGAGAAATGTAGGTAGAAAAAAAAAGAAAAGTGGAGTGTGTAAAATTAACATAGCTTATTGAGTGTGAAGATTGATTTGAAAACACTTCAAGTTCAGAATATGTGGTACCCCTCAAAGATGGGGGTGGAGACACGCTAGGGAGAAGGTGACCAGGGACTTCAGTTGACATGTTCACTGATAAAGCTTTTTCGTGGATGTTCACACCCACACGGTCCTCAGAATAAAGTCAGTGCCTGAGCGACAGAAAGGAGACAGCCAGGTTGATAGAGAAAAAAATATGTTTCTGTATGTAACTAACTAGGACTCCTAGGAGAATGGAAAAAAAAAAGCTCTTGAAGATGAGTCTTAATTTATAGTGTTTATAAGTGAAGTTATGAGGAAAGAATAAATAGTACTTTTCAAATTTCTAGAAAAGGGTCAATAGTAAATGGCAATGAGTGTCTTATTTATTCTATAGTATCTTTCACGCAAACTAAAGCGAAACAACCGGAATGGAGGGTCTAAGAAAAACCAACAATTTTGTAAGATTCCCAGAACCAGCGCCAGCATTAAAACAACATGAAGACATATAAATGGAGGCGGTTGGGCCCAGGCAGGCTGGCGAATATAACAGTTAAGTGAAAAAGGCACCCACGTGCTTCCTCCTCTCTTAAAACCCCAAAGAATTTTAATTTAAACTTAATTAGAGTTTTAAGTAAAACATTACACATTAATTATCCAGTCTCCAAGGACATGCAAAATAATGTCCTTGTGCAGGAAGCTGGTTCAGCATTGACTAGTTGCCAACTGTTAAACTGAGGAATTTTTAAAAGGACTTGTAGGCAGAGGTTTAAAAAGGTACAGGTATTAAGATAATGCATACATGTATAAATAACTTATTAGTATAACTCAGAATTCTCTGTGAAACTAGACCTTTATAACGAAAGAGAAGCACACTGCAAATGGGAAAGCGGTCATTTAAATCTGTCACGAATGAGAAAATATATTATCCTTTTACATAACACGTTTTTTTTTTTTTTTCTGTTTTAAGGGAAATAGCTCCAATTCAAAAAACGATTCAAGTTTAGAGATTTATGTCTTTATAATCCCCAAATCTTTTCCAATTTATTCTTAAATGTCTATTTGTTTATTCAAGCAAACAAATGATGAAATCTGTAAGTTAACTATATAAATGATAAATAATGGTAGCTAAATGAATTTATAGGCTAACTGCAGGAACTTCTCCCATGCAAAATGTCATTTCCACTCACTATCTTCAAATTTTACATGTGCATAATACAAGTAATTGAACTCAAAACACAGAAAATCATCATCACTAAGGGTTTAATGCTGATTATGAACCGAGACGTTGGCCAGTCTGCAACAAATAAGAAACTTTAATCAAGGGCCATTTGCAAAAGCTCCAGACCACCAATTAGCTTTGTGAATAGAAATTAAAGTAAAGCTTCCATTGGGAAACTTTCCCGTTGCTTGAAATTCTTACTCCCAGGAAAGAAATAATGTTGTAATCTGCCTCCATCTTCCAATGGTATTTTGCATGTGGCCAAATAGACATAGCTTTGAAATATGAATTTTTACATGTAAATGAAAACTGTATTCACATTTAACACTCATTCAGAATGATAAAATATATTGCTTTTAATTTTTTTATTGCCATTCCCCATCTTCATTGGCTTCCCTCTTCATAATGTTTGATGCATAACTTTTTGTTTGTATGCATTCTTGTAAGATGTATATTGAGGTTTTATGTTTATGTATCTTAAATTTATAAAAAACATTTTGCTCTAGAGTTCCTTCTGCTTCTTACTTTGTTTTAATTTATCACAATATTTTTAAGATCTAGAAATGTTTCTGTTGATTTTGGACTGAGCTAGCCAGCTCCCAAGCTGACCTCCCAGTAATTCACACTTCTTGGTAGTAATGCTTATGTGTGATTGTCGCCTACGTTAAATCAGAGCTGGCCCTGCATGTGACCCACGGGATGCAGCAGCTAGGGCGCTGTGTGACTTCTGAGACTGGGTCCAAACAGTTAATATAGCTTCAGAGTCCAAGAATCATGGAGAGGAAAGGTCACATGTATCCATTCCAGGGGATAACCCTAGGCACGGTCTGAGGCAGGAGCCACCCTGACATGTCAGAAACATGAGTCAGTCTTCAGATAATTCTTGTCCTGGGTCTCGAAGTAGCTCCAGCTGAGGCCAAGCAGGATGAGATGCCCCATCTCATCAGTTTCCCATGTGAGCTTGTCAGGAGGAAACTCTGAGAGGTAAGGGCCAAGAAGAGATGGGTCGTGAGAAATGCCCATGAAGATAAAGGAGGAGAGAGCAGGGGAGGGAGGCTTCAGACCGTGAGGACCATTCCACTGCTGATGACAGAAAAAAAAAGAAAGGAGAACTGAGTAAGAGCTTCAACTACACTGCATTTCTGAAAGAAGAAAAAAATGCCCCTAAGTAAAGGCCGGCCATAGAGGAGTCCCACAGCAGGGACAATGACCTGACTCTGTGCCCCGGCCTTGCTCAGTCCCTGGCTGTGAGGAAGCAGGGGGGTGGGGGTAGGGGGGACCTTGGCCATGAACATCGTACGTAGAGACAGTGGTAAGGGAAGGGAAGCCCGTGTTCCACACTGAAGCCTCTCGTTATGGCGACAGCCTCCTCTCTCCACACAGGTGCATCCCTCTGGGCATCTTCAGGATGCGACTGCCACGCACTTCCCATGGACCGCACCTGCTGCAGGACCTTCTTTCTTAGACCGCTCTTGTATTGGTTCTGATGGTGCTACACACGATTGATTTCCCCTGGTCACTCTCAGTCTCCTTGGATAATTCATCTTTCTCTGCATAACCTTTTTTTTTTTTTTTTTTTTTGTATTTTTCTGAAGCTGGAAACGGGGAGAGACAGTGAGACAGACTCCCGCCATGCGCCCGACCAGGATCCACCCGGCACGCCCACCAGGGGCGACGCTCTGCCCACTAGGGGGCGATGCTCTGCCCCTCCCGGGCGTCGCTCTGTCGCGACCAGAGCCACTCTAGCGCCTGGGGCAGAGGCCGATGGGCGCTTCTCCTATGTGCCCTGGCCGGGAATCGAACCCGGGTCCCCCGCACGCCAGGCTGACGCTCTACCGCTGAGCCAACCGGCCAGGGCTCTGCATAACCTTTTAAATAAGGGTTGTCCTCGGAAACTGGCCATAGGTCCTACTCTTAAAAGATGGAGATTAGGAAGACAAACATAGATCCCCATCAATGCAGTGTCAGGGTCACAGCAGGTATCCACTATGTCTCTCCTCCACTTTTATTTACTCAGGTCTCACCTCGGTAGGTCTTGATGACTACGTGTGTGTGTGTGTGTGTGTGTGTGTGTGTGTGTGTGTGTGTAATGAGAACAAGAGATTCAGAGAGGGAGGAGTGGAGAGAGAGAAATTTGTTACAACGAGTTGGCTCATCTGATTATAAAGCCTGAGAACTCCTAAAATGTGCAGTCGGCAAGCTGGAGGCCTAGAAGAGGCTAGGTGCAATTCTTTTTTTTTTTTTTTTTTTTTTGTATTTTTTCGAAGCCAGAAATGGGGAGGCAGTCAGACAGACTCCCGCATGCACCCGACCAGGATCCACCTGGCACGCCCACCAGGGGGCGATGCTCTGCCCATCCGGGGGTCACTCTGTTGTGACCAGAGCCATGCTAGCGCCTGAGGCAGAGGCCACAGAGCCATCCTCAGTGCCCGGGCCAACTTTGCTCCAATGGAGCCTCGGCTGCAGGAGGGGAAGAGAGAGACAGAGAGGAAGGAGAGGGGGAGGGGTGGAGGGGTGGAGAAGCAGTTGGGCGCTTCTCCTGTGTGCCCTGGCCGGGAATCGAACCCGGGACTCCTGCACGCCAGGCTGATGCTCTACTACTGAGCCAACCGGCCAGGGCCCCCTTGTGCAATTCTGGTACAAATTCAAAGGCCAGAAAATTGGTCTGAAATGCAGGAGACTCGAGACCCCAGAAGAGCTGATGTTTCAGGCTGAGTCCAAAGGCTGGCAGACGCCAGGGTCACAATTGGAGGAGCCAGTGGGGAGGAGTTCCTTCCTACTCCAGGCGGGCTCAAACCTTTTGTTAAGTCCAGACATTAAGCTGATTGGACCAGGACCTCCCACACGAGGGAGGGCAGCCTGCTGTACTCAGTCTGCTGGCTCACATGCTAGGCTTTGCCGGAAACTCCTTCACAGACATGTCCACAATTGTGTTTCACCAAACAGCTAAGTACCTGTGACCCAGTCAAGTTGACACATAAAATTACCTACCACAATGACTAACCTTGGGGTGCAACCTAAACCTCTTTTCCTGAGGGGGCTGAGCTCTCGGGCTAAGGTTGCTAGACACATCCACTCACAGTTACTACTAGAAAAGATAGCATCTGAAGGTACCAAAGTGGATGACCTGGTTTCTGCACACATTATTCCATGACAGGCTTACTTGCAACATAATCATTTAGTCCACATGATGTTAAATTTACTTTTTTAAATAAGATACCCAGTATGTGTGAGTCTTCTTTTTTTTTGTCTAACACTGAACATCACATCAAAGGAATTCCTTGGTGAGAAGGTTCTTTGCTGTTTGAAGCTGACACTTCTCCAACATTTTCACTATTTACTTCAAGAAGCCTAATCTCCTTTGCATGCTCAAAAGATGTTTTGCTTTGCATCAATCATTTCCTTAAACTTTGGGAAGAGTGACAAATTGTGAGATACGTGTCTTCCATACTCTGTTCTGTATATGTTGTGATAGGTTTTGTCAGAGCCTCATTGATAAGTTTTAAGGACATTCTTTTAACATTAAAACTATTCCATAAATCTTTTCATAAAGTAGTGTCACATCAGATACTACATACACTATTTGAGAGGCAAAAAAGACCAGTTAGATGGGAACTTTCTAATCAATAACATTACAGGCAAAAAAAACAACAAACAAAAAAAACCTACTACTGAGTTCAGATGTTCCAGGAACAACAGAGGAACATCTGGGAACATTATCTGTTATCAGAAGAGTCTTGTTTACAAGATTTTCCTCCTACATGCATTCCACTATGAATATCATGAAGATAACTTTTCTTTAAAAAAATTAAACACTTGCTTAGCTAAGCCTTTTTCAATGGTCCCTTAAGGGCCATACAATGTGGAGAGTGCTAATCCAACAAGTTTTTAGCTTAATGGTACCTGCTAATTCCCACCTAAAAGCAAGGTCAGCTTATGTTGTAATGCTTCGGGGTGGGGCACAGTTTTCTCCTCGCTATCTGAAATAAACCTGCATGATGACATTCATCTCCACAGATATCCAATTTCATTGAAGTTGAAATGTACTTTATGGAATAATCACATTCATCAATAGTTTTCTGCAATTTATTGGGGAGAATCACTGGTCTCAGCAACTGTTTCACCTACGAGCTTCAAATTACATGTTTTGTAAATCTTCTGAAGCTTCCTGGACCTACTCGAACCAGAATCTTTGGGTGAACATCTCCTCCACTTTCTTTTTCTTCAGATCTTTGAAGCTGTTCAGTGCTGTCTGCTGTCACAACGTGGTTCTTAATGGTGTTTTACAATGACTGAGGCTATCAATAGAGGGCACATGGTTACTGCTCTAGCTTTTTAGCACAAACAACACTTTTTTCTTTCTTCTTTTTCTGTTTTCCCATCTCACATGTAAAAATATCACTGTATGTTTGGTAACTGAAGACACGTGCATAGGTACCTGGCCTGGCTTATGTCTGTTATGAGTTTTCCTCTCTCAATTCAATGTCATACTTACAGTTTTCCTTCCAACACATGAGTTTTTCTGAAGTTTAAGCTCGCCTAATTTCTTAAAAGACATTTCCCTTAATAATGTATAGAAGACAATAGATACCACACGCCACTTTTAAACAAAGATTGTATTAGAAGAGCTAAGCTGTGACTGAAACACAACTTATATCCTTTCATTCAAACTCTGAGAGCATTTTAGATTTAAAGTTTTTTTTAACTTATTGGAGTGACATTGGTTAATAAAACTAGGTTTCAAATGTACTCTTCTATAATACATCATCTGTATATTATAGGTGTTTTTACTGCCACTATGTTTTCAGTAATGAATGTGGGGGCAATTTTGTATTTACGGTGAGTATGTAGTTAAGACTTCAGATAATAAGAGATATGTGTATATTGGCAATATTTTATGACTCATAGATGACTCACATGGAGGAGAAGAGAACATGTTTTTGTCTGGACGTATAAGCAAGCAGGAGTAGGATATAGCTGTCAAGAGTATTTCAGAGTGTGGGCAGAACAATGCTTTCAAACCCAGAAGAAAAATTCTCTTTACATTTAATAATATGAGGCCGGTGGGGAAAAGAATGATTGATCTAAAAAAATAAGAAAACTAAATGAATGTTTTGTCGTGAAAGCAGACCAAAGAGAGATTACATAATGAATTGTGCCAAAAGTTTGAGAAAATATTTTATTTTCACATGGAAAGTTGAGTCAGCTTCTAGATTCTAGATTTTTATGATTGGCTTTAATTATTACTCCAAATAACATTTACACTTTTGATATGTCTTAGAAAACAAGATCAATTAGAGTTCTATTTCAAGACTAAAGAACATTTTCATCTAGCACATCAAATAGTAGCTTCAGAACACTGCCAAAGGGGGAGGAAAGTAGTCGTCTTTAGATTCCCATTAATACGTATATTGAAGTCTAGTCTACACTGCCTAATAAGAACGCATCACCACCTGGTGGAAAGTCCATCAAACTACAGACACATGATCCCAAGATCCAGGTGCATTCAAGCAACAGAGTAGGAGACCAACTCATTTCATTTTCATTTAATTGGGATTGACTGTTTCTTCTGTGTACCTCACAAGTTAACAACCCAGCCTTTCTCTTCAACACTAGTGCTATTTTTCCAACTGCTTGGTTCACGTTCCACCTGATGCTGTCCTGCCCTGACTTTCAAACCAGAATCTTCATCACAGTTCTATTTAAATTAGCATTCAGTCAAGCAGGCTAAGAATTTTGGCCTTTTTTGACTGATTTTCCCATGAAGTATACTGTACTGCACCTTAAAATCAGTACCAAGTTTTGTTAGTTCTAATTCCTAAATGTCTTTCCCACTTATCCTCTTCTTATCTCTACTGACAGAATCCTCGATTGTGTCTTCAAAAGCTCATACACATGCCGTTCTAACAGTCTTACCACCAGAGCCATGCCTATGTGTCCTCCCTCCCCCACTGCCGCTGTAATGTTGCATCTCTGCCCTTGTTAATCAGTTCACTGGGCTCACAACTGTCTTAGCTTAGGCATTATGGCCTCCAATAGTCTTATCATTGCGTGCGTGTTTCTTGTGTTCTCGCACAAGTGTGCTGCATATACCATGTTCCAAACATGTGCTCTACCCTGTGTCTCAAATCCACATTCATGCTTTGCCACATCTGCCCCTCAGCTGCCACCCCCTCTCTGGGGCATGCTCTCCCAGCATATCTGGACGGCGTGATCCGTGCGTATGTGAACATTTTGCAGTGAAGTTTAGCAAACTTGAAAACCCTTTACAGTGAAACAGTTTTCCCCCAATGTGAAAAGATATTCTAATTTGGATGGTAAAGGGATGCTCATGGAGTCATGACAGGTCAGGCAGCTAAATCCATGATGAGGGGGCATTTAAACAAAGGTTCGTATATGAAGAAAGAGAGTGTCTCCTACCATAACTTAATGTTCACTCACTTTGTTTGCTAGATGGCCTTTGTTCCTTCTGTATAAAATGCTGCACAACCATTTCAGTGAGCATTTTGAGCTTTAGTGTTATTTGATGGCCAAAATCTCCATCCTGACTAACCTTGTATTTTAATCAAGTAAATTTTGTTTTTTAAAAAAAAAAAAAGTATAGAACTGTAGTGTTCAAAAGATGGTTTCTTTGTCCTGGGCAAACTAATAGAGGGTGAGTGGATGTTAGAAGAGCTGGCCATTGCCCTGGCCAGTTGGCTCAGTGGTAGAGCATCAGCCTGGCGTGCAGAAGTCCCAGGTTCGATTCCTGGCCAGGGCACACAGGAGAAACGCCCATCTGCTTCTCCACCCCTCCCCCTCTCCTTCCTCTCTGTCTCTCTCTTCCCCTCCCGCAGCCGAGGCTCCATTGGAGCAAAGATAGCCCGGGCGCTGGGGATGGCTCCTTGGCCTCTGCCCCAGGCGCTAGAGTGGCTCTGGTCGCAACAGAGCGACGCCCCGGAGGGGCAGAGCATCGCCCCCTGGTGGGCAGAGCGTCGCCCCTAGTGGGCGTGCCGGGTGGATCCCGGTCGGGTGCATGCGGGAGTCTGTCTGACTGTCTCTCCCTGTTTCCAGCTTCGGAAAAATACAAAAAAAAAAAAAAAAGGAAGAGCTGGCCATTGGCTGGTAGGCCTGGGGAATGCGTACGGTGAGGCGGATGTGAAAAGCGGATCAAGTCACAATTGCAACAGGGCTTTACAAAAAAATTTGGTGGACTTGGAAGCAAGCAAGACAGATCATTGTTTAAAGGAGACACATATAAGAGACAGATCAGATGAGTACAACTCCAGAGAAGATCAAACAGAGGAGGCAGTCTACGGTCAAGTTTCTAAGCAGCACCAGGGAGAGCTCCCTCCATCTTAGTCTCTACTTGCAGGAAACGGATGGTTGTTCTACTTGAGTCCACCAGGAATTTTTCAGATGGACCAGATCCCCAAAGGGAGTCCATCTGACATGGTATCCAGGTCTGTGCAGTCAGATTCCAACCTTCCGTGGAGGAGGCCCCATTCTCATATACCTAGAAGGTACTGGGATGCATAATCCAGCTTGAATCGCGGTTCGGGTTAGAAGAATCATTTTGGTGGAAAGAGAGTTTCTTAAACTCATTTACTCTCTGGGTGACTATGAAATTAATCCAACAGTGGTTTTTTTGTTTGTTTGTTTGTTTGTTTAATAATTCAAAAGTCATTTTAGGACCCTGTTCCATCATAGGTTTATCAAGTCGACAGTATCATTAGACTGTCAGGGACAAATGCTGAGGAAAGACTTCTGATCTATCTGCTGTTGGACGCCAGATTTACTATTTCATAACACAGGTTGAACTGCACATTCTCAGTGCAAAGCCCACCACAGACCAACATGCCCTCCCTTAAATGCATCACACAAATGAAAAGGAAAAGATTAAGCATTTGTTTAGCTTTCAAATGATAAACTAGTTGGTTTTAGCACATCAGACTTAAGAACAACTGGGAGAAATGTGAACAGTATTAGGAAACCAATGCAAACATAGGATAGGATAAGTATCATGTGTGTCCCCCCCCCCCCGGCTGCATGGAAATCACCAGCAATGTAACGCTCCTTCATTAGCACCTTTGCTCACATCACACAGAAGACAAGGTTTGCTCTGGTAGATTTCCCCGGAACGACCACAACTCACTTTCTGAATAAATCTGACGTGCACAGGCTATCATTTCAGCACTCACCCTACCTTGTTGTCAAGGAAACAGACATCAGCATCACTTAGGAAGTGGTGAAAGGAAATCTGTGAAAGAACAGATGGATATTGTGCATTGTGGGAGCCAGAGCTCCCTGCTCTGAGGGCGAACCTGATGTGTTTCCAACGTTATCGAATCAAATCCAAGCTCACTGCAAAGCAGCATAACATCTGAGCATGACAGGAGATGTTATAAACAATGCTCGCTGATGGCAGAATAATAACAGGGTGGGTAGGCCTGAAATTTACAGATTGTTTTATTACATAATATATTTATTCATTATATCCAACATAAGGTGTGCTATGTCAATACCTGAAAATTAGTAATCTGAGTTGAGTTAGTCATTAAAAAAAAAAAACTTAGGGTCCTGGCTGGTTGGCTCAGTGGTAGAGGATCCACCCAGCATGTGGAAGTCCTGGGTTTGATTCCCAGCCAGGGCACACAGGAGAAGCACCCATCTGCTACTCCACCCTTCCCCCTCTCCTTCCTCTCTATCACTCTCTTCCCCTCCCGCAGCCAAGGCTCTATTGGAGAAAAGTTGGTCCAGGCACTGAGGATGGCTCCATAGCCTCCACCTCGGGTGCTAGAATGGCTCCAGTTGCCACAGAGCAATACCCCAGATGGGCAGAGCATAGCCCCTTAGTGGGCATGCTGGGTGGATACCAGTCCAGCGCATGTGGGGGAGTCTGTCTCTCTGCCTCCCTGCTTCTCACTTGAGGAAAAACAAACAAACAAACAAAAAAAACTTAGTAAAACAAGGATATAAGCACTTGACTAAATATACCTAATTTATTTCAAGTTGTGTACTCATTTGCTTGGGGGATGCATTTTTGTCAAAGTCAATGCACTGAATCATTGAATCAATTCAAACCTCAGCTTCTAGGTTAGATACCCTTGCAATCACATCACAGCTAACTTTTAAAGGGAGAAAAAAAGACGCATACTGAGAGGAGTGTAAATGAATACTGATGAAATGAAATAAAATGTGATAAAGGGATTACTCACAGAGGTGGAAAAGTTGGAAGAAAGAAGAAATGGTGAGGAACTGAGGGGCTGGCAAAAAATGGGAAGTCATTATTTTCCCCCAAAGACCCCCATTTGGGGCGCCCAGAAAATGCACCGATGGCGGGAGCAGGATGTAGCTGGGCAGGGCAGAGCAGGGAGGGCACGGTGGGTGACACCATGGGGGTCAGGAAAATCACCATTTCTCTCTTATTCCACCCCGAAGACTCCTGCTGATCCTCCCTTAGTGGAGGCCAAGCAGAGGTGTGGGGTGGGGGGTTGGGGTGGGGAGGAGGAAGTAAAGATGACGCAGCTTAAATAGCTCAGCCTTCCCGAGCAGCGCCAAGTAGAAAATTGATCCAGGGAGGCAAATGGAAAATGAGATCCAGCCTATCCACTTACTAGTTATATTATCTGCAATGTATTACTTAACCTATGTTCTGTCTCATCATCTCTAAAATACAGTTAATAAGAGCATCTTCCTTATAGGGATGGTATGGAAATTATGTACGGAAATAGCTAGAAAATTGTAACAATTCAATGTACTTGACTAATCATTCTTTTTCCAAGTCAGTATTTTTATGAAATGCCACGAGTTGTGGACAGTGTTAACTTGGGAAGTTGAAAATTCAGAAGATGTTCAAAACATAAAGGTATATATACAACAATCTTAACATTAAGTAGAACATTAGTTTGACACTTTTTTCATTCTTCAGGGTAGAAAATACTTTTCAAGTTATAAAAAAAAATTCTTTCTCAGTTGTTACAATGAGCAAGCCATTTTTAGTTTTTAATCTCCCTTGGACGTCAGCTTCTTCCATAGTCACAGCTAGTTGGGGTCTATGATCTGCAGACAGACAGATGGTTCCCCAGAAGGTCCATGTCTTAATCCTCAGACCCCATGACTATGGTCCCTTGCATTGCTAAAGAAACCTTGCTGATGGGGTTAAGGATTTTGAATGAAGGAGATGAAGTATCTCGGTGACCCATGAAAGCACCAGGAGAGGGAGACATGGGGGGCAGAGTGGAGAAGATGTGGTGTCAGCCGGGGTGGCTGAATTGACGAGAGGAGGAGCCGTGAGCCAGAATGCCTGTAGTCCCTAAAGGACCAAGAAACAGATTTTCCCCACGGACTTCCAGGATCATGGCCCTCTGTGTTCTTTTAAGCCACCAAATTAGTGGCCATTTGTTACAGCAGAAATCAGAAACTACTACAGGGTCTGTGCTAGTGTTTCTCTGGGAATCCCCCGGGTCCATTTTGCACTCTTCTGAGTCTGGACCTGACTCATGGGAGGCCAGCCTCCAGCGTCCTGCTGAGATCAGTGTTCGGGAGGCACAGCAGGCCATGGGAAGGCTGAGAGAGAGGCGCTGGGGTATTTATCCCTGAACCACTCAGCTGCTTTGGTTATGAGTGGTGTTGTCCTGGAGTTCCTAGTTCTAACAGGTACCCTCCCTTGCACAGCTTCCGGGACCCCAGGCCCCAGGGTGGCACAGCTCCCCACTGATGCTAGCCCCAAAGGCTGCACTACCCCTGCGGGCTCCTTGCCCCTGCCCGCACTTCCCTACACATCCCCGTCACCAGTAATTCCCTAGTTAAGCCCTTAGATTGTACCGTCTCGTTGCCGCCAGTAACACTGTCTGATTCAACACAGAATATCTTTCTCATAACTGTATTTCCCTTGAGGTGCTCTGAAGGAATATCAAGCGTAAGAAAGTTTAAGAAAGTACAGCAGCCTATTAAAATTATGATTTGTTGCTCTTTCAAATTGAGTTAAAACTGTCCCCACTATAGAAAAACTGAATCCTCCTGCATTTGAACAAACCAAAAAAAAAAAAAAAAAAAAAAAAAGAAAGAAAAAGACCCATATTTATGGTAGTTATTCATATTTACATGCAAAAATAACTTTTACCAAAATAACTTCAAAGGGCAAAGAATGTGTTTTCAGCTCTTTTTTAAAACTAAATAGCAAAAGAAAAAAGAATAGAGCTTCTCTCTCTCTCTCTTTATTGAGAGGTGGGGAGACAGAGACAGACTCCTGCATGTGCCCAACCAGGATCCACCAGGAAAGACACGTGATTCTCTGCCCATCTGAAGTTATTGCTCAGTTGCTAGGCAACAAAGCTATTTTATCACCTGAGGCTGAGGACACAGAGCCATCCTTAGTGCCTGGGGCCAACTTTGTTCAAACCATGAGTAGGGAAAGAGAGGGAGAGAGAAATGGAGGGGGACAGGGAGAAAAGCAGATGGGTGCTTCTCCTGTGTGCCCTGACCGGGATTCAAACCAGAACATCCACACACCAGGCCAATGTTCTGCTGAGCCAACAGGCCTAGGCCTAGATACTTCTCTTGAAGTAATGCAATTTACTGCAATATTGAAGGTATATTAGATACAACTGGATCACTACAAGAATAAATAAATGGTAAATAGAATTTTAGTTTTAAAAATGTATGTGCCCATCAGAAGCACATTTGTTTCATTTATAATCTATCAAAACTGTCACCATGGCTGCTTTTAGAAATTATATCAATGCTATGCCAATATCTGGATTGATAAAAAATATTTAGTCAATCTTCTGAAGATTTGCTATACAATGGAAGATAAATATCCAAAATGACTGGTATCAAAATGCATTTGTCACTTAACATCTGACTTTTTATACTGTGTGTATAGATGCCCATGTTAGAGCTGGGTTAAAGTTGTCAATAGAAAAAATGTTAGGCCCCTGGCCAGTTTGCTCCGAGGTAGAGTGTTGGCCAAGCATGTGTAAGTTCCGGGTTTGAGTCCCAGCCAGGGCACACAGGAGAAGCGCCCATCTGCTCATCTGCTTCTCCACCCCCCCCTCACTTCTCCCTCTTTCTCTCTTCCCCTCCTGCAGCCAAGGCTCCATTGGAGCAAACTGAGGATGGCTCCACGGCCTCTGCCTCAGGCACTAGAATGGCTCCAGTTGCAGCGGAGCAAAGCACTAGGAGGGGCTGAGCATTGCACCCCTGGTGGGCATGCCAGTTGGATCACAGTTGGGCGCATGCGGGAGTCTGTCTGTCTGCCTGCCTACCCTCTGCTTCTCACTTTGGGGAAAAAAAAAAAAAAAAAAAAAAAGAAAAAATGTTAGGCCTGACCTGTGGTGGCGCAGTCAATAAACTGTCGACCTGGAATGGTGAGATCACCGGTTCAAACCCTGGGCTTGCCCTGTCAAGGCACATATGGGAGTTAATGCTTCCTGCTCTTCCCCCCTTCTCTCTCTCTCTCTCTCTCTAAAATTAACAAATAAAAACCTTTTTTAAAATGTTACTCTGTAGGTACTTAAATCACAAACATCCATACTTCATTGAATTAGATAAATTAAGGTAAAGTAATAAAATAGCATAATTTTAAAAACCCTCTACCAGTTAACACCAATTGATTAAATAACTGTATTTCATGCAAATTATAACATCTCTCTCTATCTCATAAATCTCAGACCCTGACGATTAATTCACGCTGGCCAGGCAGATGGAGAAAGTATCTGAGGAATAAAGTCAAAGTTCATACTGAGTGGACTTGGGATTTCTTACATTAATTAAAATCGTTCTTGGTTACCAGTGTGCTACAGATTCTAGCTCCACTTTTAACACCACACCCTCTTCCCTCCTTATTCATGAATGTCACAAAGGAGGGCAGGGGGCTGCAGATGACTCAATACACTTTGCTCCTGGAAATGCCACAGAATCCTACATGCTCAGGAAACAAGGATACAAGAGCAGGCTCCATTCTCTAAACCAGGGGTCGGCAACCTTTTTGGCTGAGAGAGCCACGAACATCACATATTTTAAAATGTAATTCTGTGAGAGCCATACAACAACCTGTGTACATTACACATTTTCCAATAAAAATTTGGTGTTGTCCCAGAGGACAGCTGTGATTGGCTCCAGCCACCCGCAACCATGAACATGAGCGGTAGGAAATGAATGGATTGTAATACATGAGAATGTTTTATATTTTTAACTTTTTTTTATTATTATTAAAGATTTGTCTGCGAGCCAGATGCAGCCATCAAAAGAGCCACATCTGGCTCAGGAGCCATAGGTTCCCGATCCCTGCTCTAAACAATGCATACTGTTTTTTAAAAGCCTCAAATCAAAGGATTATGCAAATATAAACCTAATTAAATATGCACATTAAGATTATTATTCTAGCATTTAGCTATAAAATAGGTTCCTATCTCTACCGGCATACTAAAAGCAGAAAACATTTATGTTCTTATTGTCTTCACTAATCACTGTTTGAACTACTCTGGGCTGCCTTCATAATACTGGTACTTGTTAGTAAAACACAATGTCCTCAAAGTCACAAGTATGTGTGAACACTTGCATTGTCAAGGTCAACTTAACATTTTTCCAACATTGCAATAAGTCATTTGTACTTTACAAGAGAACTAGAGGGGAAACTTTAATTAATATATATGATAATTGGTCTGTCTTTGGTATAAGGTAGTAACTCTTCAACCTGATAGGTACTATATTATATGTGTGCAGTCAACATTATAAAGCTATATATAAAGCATTACATTGTGGATAGTACTTATAAAATCTATGTACAATATTAATAAATATATTATTAGTATGTATGTATATAGTAAAACATTTCCCTAGCATCTCTAAATAATACTAAAGCTATATATTTCTATACAGCTAGAAAAAGTATAATCATCAGCAAATTATTAACTAACATTTAAATCATTAGTGTATTTCCCATTCTTAAGTCTTTTGCCATTTGAATCAAAACTTATCTAGTACATCTTTCCTAATGTTACTACTGTTGTTACCACCAATAATAGAGTAATAATAATTAATAATAAAGTGATTGCACTGCTCTAACTACAATGCTTATAGAACCAATGTTTACAAATAAGTTTAACATCAATTATGATGTTGACATAAGACTTTAATATTAAAATACAGTCTTTAATAGTAGCGGTAGGCATGGCAGATAGGAGGGCAGGAAAAGGAGATCCGAGTATGTCCACGTGCCTCTTGCAGCTAACACTTCCAGCCCACCTTCTCTCCGAGTAGACCTGCCCTGCACACCTTTCTGAAATCTGATGCAGGTGCTGTCAGAATGCTTTCTCTCGGTGGGTACTTGAAAGCCCAGCAAACCTCAGCTGATCCGAGGCCACCTCACCCCGCCACAGGCCCAAGCTGGGAGCATAAAGAGCAGCTCCCCGCCACACAGGAGTAGGGAGCAGACCGCACGTGTGCAATCCAGGCTGGGGAATATGCCCTCAGCGCGGCAGTCCACATCACCACCTTGGGCACTTGAGCTCGATCAGGACCAGCACTGGCATCCAAATGCACCCCCCCTCCAGGCCAGAGATCGATAGGCTGTTTCAGCAGGCTCCCCAGGCACCCCGGCAATGGTAGCAGAAGTGGAAGGTGCTAGAACACAACCTGCTACATCACTACACTCTCTCCTTTGACTCAGCAAGTGACCTGCATAGGAAGCAGCGGTTCGGTGTACAGACATGGGAGGCAAGTGGATGGGAGAACATCTGGCAAGAAACAGGACCAGAAAATTTGAAGAATGAATTGGTCCCCTTCTGGCTGCTAAGCTGACTGATGACCCTTGCACACTGCCCCTGAGGAAGAACTTGAAGACTCCTGGTCCGCAGCATGTCCGTGCTTGTGGAGAAGCACAAAGGTCTAGTACTAGGCTCACCCCTTTCTCATCAGCACGGAGTGGGAAGATTCGGGGAAGATTTCGTCCTTTGATTAGTGAAATCCAATCCAAGCACCCAGAGGTAACTTTCCATTTATGACTCCCCCCACCCCCAAGAAATGACAAGCTACCCTAACTGATATGGACAAGCAGTCCACATCCCCTTACAGGCAGCTCTGTAATTACCTCATAGACAAGGCTCATAACACTTTCTAGAAAGGCTGGAAATATGAGAGACGCACTTATTCCAGCTGCTACTTCAGAATGAATGGGAAAGGGCCTCTTTCTCGAATAGAAAGACGGGAAATGGAGCTGGTTGCTCAGAAAGAAGCTCACCTCCTCCAACTTCAGAGAGAAACTCATTATACGCTAGACCTGTTTTAGACCAAGGACGCTTTATTACCAGGATAAGAAGGGAATCTCTGGAAATGGTAGAAGGAGTTGAAAATTCTTCATCTGCTTCAGTTGAAAGCATTTATTTGCCCACCCAAAAAGTTTCCCAAAATATAGCTTATTGAGATTATTTTCAAAAGATAAATATTTAGGATACAACATACCCAACATACTTTCAGAAAATGCTGTTGATATTAGCAGCAGCAGCTAGTTGTTTATTTTATACAATTTTGAAACAAAGACCAATCGAGATAAATCCTATGAGTTCTATTATGCCACACTCAGGACGTGATAGTTAATAATGCTTTCTCTTTAAAAAGTATCTGTATTATACACGTTTACATACATCTTTAGAGTAATTCCTTCTCTTAAAAAGTATATATAAAAAACATATTTTGTGTGTGTGTTTATCCCACCAATGTGGTACACTTTCAATAACATTGAAACATGTCTAATAATGCCTAGAATTATCAATTACATAATGTTCCTACATAGAGAAGGATGTATGTAATGGACAGTTTATAAGTGTTCTATTCCCAATTCAATGCGGCAGGTCACCTCCCTTGTGTCTTTCCTTTGCTGTCACTAGACTGGGTCTCTGAGAGAGGACGAGCAGCCCTGACATGTAGAACCAGGTTGGCATGAAGAGCCGGGCATGGGGTGTGCTAATCAGGACCTGGCCTGGCCCCCACTGCTCTGGCTTGGCATTCTGTCGGACTCACCAAAACAATCACAAAAATCTCCGCGAGGTCAGGTTTCTCTGTGACTGTAGAGAACATCACCACTCCCAAGCACATGACCAAAGCCAGGTCACTGTGTACACCTCAGAAATACTGAACACCTATCAACGGGCTGACTGAAGTCGTTGCTGCTTCTTTACTGATTACAGCTTTAAATACAGCTTCCTTCTTCTAGAAAAGATTAAGGCAACCAAATCATAGAATTATCCCCACTTCCTGATGGCATTCATTCCAGTGGGAGCAAACACCCCCACTTCCTTGAACCTGCCCCCAAATCACCCACCCAGAACACAAATCCTCTAAGTCCTTTCTGACACCATTGTACTAAGACCCTCACAGCTGTCCATGGTGTAGAGACCTCCACAGGTCTCTATTTTTGCAAAAAACAATAAATCCAAAAGAAGGAGCAAGTTGGGGACATGCTAGGGACACATACACAAGGGACAGAAAGGGGAAGTTGGGCAACCTGTATGGAAAGCCCTGGTCTGTAGGTATGTGTTGGGGGCAGTGCCCAGAGTCTAAGAGGAACTGGGACATGAATCAAGCTGACTCCAAGACCTATTAGGTCAGTGGTCCCCAACCCCCGGGCCGCAGACCGGTACTGGTCTGTGGGCCATTTGGTACTGGTCCGCAGAGAAAGAATAAATAACTTACATTATTTCCGTTTTATTTATATTTAAGTCTGAACGATGTTTTATTTTTTTTTAAAATGACCAGATTCCCTCTGTTACATCCATCTAAGACTCACTCTTGACGCTTGTCTCGGTCACGTGATACATTTATCCGTCCCACCCTAAAGGCCAGTCCGTGAAAATATTTTCTGACATTAAACTGGTCCGTGGCCCAAAAAAGGTTGGGGACCTCTGAACTAATTGACAGAACAAGGTGCCCAGGAAGTAGTGTCTTTGTTCAGGTCAACTGGCCATTGCTATCTGAGGAAGGTCAGCCAATGGCAGCAGGACTCCCCCACTCCCAACCCGACTGAAGAACCATTCAATCATTCACCAAAGTCATGTAGAAAGTCAAGAGTTTACATAGTGGACAAGTTGTGAACTCTATCTTTAAAAAACATTAAGAGTTTTGAAGATGGTATAAAGGCCTAATCCTATACAGCAAAGGAGTGATTTAAAAAAAAAATTTACCCACAAATTGCTAGAAATTATAGAACTAATTTTATTTTGGGCAAGGTGGGATATTTGAGAAGCCTTCTTGAACGTGTATGTTGTGATCTCTAATGGTGATAGGACTGGAGGAAGGAAACGTGCTTAAAATGAAAGAATGATGCGACAGAAAATTCACTCTTTGTCGGTTCCAAAGCAGGTACCGACAAACAGCAGCCGGGCCACGGGTTGATGGAAGTGCCTTCTCTCCCTTTAAGCACCCCATTTTATTACATACAACGCCACACACTTGCCCTTTTCTCCTCATCTCACAATATAAAATATAGAGTGATGACAATGATAACCACCACAATAATAATAAAGAATAGGGCAGTAGTTTCTTTCTTGAGGTCTTTTTTTTAATAGCTTCACCGAAGTGTACTTGACAAAGTATAAACTGCACACATTTAAAGTATGTAATTTCGGAAGCTTTGACACATGTATGCACCCATGAAATGACCATCACAGTCAGGATAATGAACCTCCAAGTGATAAATCGGCCCCAGCGCGTTCCTGATGGCCCTCTGCGACACCTCTCTGCAGCCTCTCCCCATTACCCCCAGCCCAAGCCTCACTTACCTAATTTCTATCACTATACATTAGTTTGCCTTTCCTTGCATAGAACCACACCATGTGTCCACCTGCTGGTCTTACTTCTCCCACACAGCCTGTCCAGTTTGAGCTTCAGCCATGTTATATCATGTGTCAACCGTTCATTCCTCTTCACCATTGACTGTTCCATTGCGCATCACTTATTTTTAGGTCTGTCATTTTTGTTTCCTTTTTTGACATCTTTCTTCTTTCCTTTTTTCTTATTGTCAACATGCTTATTATAGAAACTTCCAAAATAGTAAAAATATGAGAAAAGGAAAGAAGGGAGGAAAGAAGGGAGGGAGGAAAGAAGGAAAAAAGGGGAAGGGAAGGGAAGGGAAGGGAAGGGAAGGGAAGGGAAGGGGAGGGGAGGGGAGGGGAGGGAAGGGAAGGGAAGGGAAGGGAAGGGAAGGGAAGGGAAGGGAAGGGAAGGGAAGGGAAGGGAAGGGAAGGGAAGGGAAGGGAAGGGAAGGGAAGGGAAGGGAAGGGAAAAGAAAGATAGGAAAAAATCACCTACAAAAAGTTTTGGTATTTGCATTAAAAGCCTACCAACAAACCAAACAAAAGATCGCCGAGGACTAAAGAGTCTTGAGTGTCAAGAAGTCAATCTTTGCTGAGTTATCCGGTGTCCTCTGATAAGACGCTGACGTGTGGGATGGAGGGGAGGTGTGCTAGTATTATTTCAGTCTCGGGGGCCCCACCTAGAGCCTCTAAACAGTACCAGTCTGGCTATCGAATCATTCCTCCGAAGGCTGTATGTAGCATGTTTTACCTATACAAAGGGTGTCTCAATGAGCAGAGATTATGCACGAAGGCAAGATGCCAAGTCTAGAAACACAAGGTATATAGGTTAAAAAGAAAAGCCTCCTGGGGAGCCACGGGCTGATAGTGACCCATAACCATTATCAATGGGCAATCACACCCAAGTGAAAGGTGTGGGCAGTGACAGGAAGCACCATCTCATTACTGAGTGTGATCAGGACTATTTCTACTGCTGAAGCACACATAATTTCATTTCTTCTTTTTCTTCTTCTTTTTTTTACATTAAAACTCCTTAGGTGTTTCCAGTTGGCCCTGGAGTACACTTCACAGCTGCGTGCTAGCCCAGCAAAGATCAGCCTGACCTTGGCCAATCGGCTTGTCCTTTGAAGAGCATACTTTGTGAAACATGTGAGTAGAGAAGCTTTCACTCTTGGCAGAATGTGCAGTCTTTTTTGCTTGGTATTTTACCAGGATTCGTCCCCATCCATCTCCCTCCACTGCTGCTGCTGCTGCTGCTGCTGCTGCTGTTGCAGCTCCACCCAATGCTGTCCGTCTCGTATTTCTTCTCTACAACAGACGCCTTTCCAAATGTTGCTGGATTCTGGCTGGGTGTGACCTTTTACGGGGCACTGCTGCCTCCTATCAGGCTTTTATAGGCCTGTGGATTTGTGCACATGGGCAGACTTTCTGACCCTGTGACATCCGTAACAGATTGCCTGAGAACAACTGTATCTGACCTTTCTAGCGTTCTGGACACCCAAACTCTTCCCAAGAGCACGGGTGCGAAGACTGCTCCCCGTGGGTTTGGCTTGCATTCTTCTCACATCAGAAGAACTAATATAGGAGGATGCGAAGCCAGGTCAGAAATGCTAACAGATCAGCAATGTTGCTGGCAGCCCTTCAAGTTGCTTGGCACGAATTGGAGCACTGGGCAGTGTTTTCACATCTTTCTGTTTTTACTGTGGTTTAAGTGAGCAGTTCCAAATATGTGAATAACACTTTCTTATATAAAGCCGACCTATAGCAAGGGGCTGACAGACACTCTAGAAAACTCTACAGCCATTTTCCAAAGTTTCTTCTCAGGTCTAGCCTTTCCTCCTGTTTGAGTCCTGAATTCTGTTGCTAAATGAATCTTGTCACACGAAAAAAAAAAAAAAAAAGGTAGGCATCCATTTTCTGGTATGCTAGTAGTTTTAGTTTATATTTTCTGTGTGGATACAGTTTACCAACAGTGAGGTTGACTGCTGACAAGCATTTTGGTACATGTTTAAAGATGCCATACAACTTTTTTAAACCATTGCGAAATAGTCTACCTTTCTACAAAAAAGAACCCTTCACTCAGTTTTGCAGTTTTAAATGTCAGACTAAAATAACTATAAAATCTAATTTTTCCGAGATTCCCACCTATTTTCCCCGTCTCCATCTATTCCTAGGAAGGATTCAGGTTTTCTTAAATGCATGGCCTATCAGGATGAACTGAGTCACAAAGCCCACTCCTTGTCATTTGGGCATACTGTATTTTACAAATTTTTTAATTTTTTCAACTATAGCTTACATTCAATGTTATCTTGTATTAGTTTCCAGTGTACAGCCTGGTGGGTGGACATTCATATACATTATAAAGTATTCTCCGGATATTTCCAATACCCACCAGGCACCATACTAAGTTATTACAATATTACTGGCTACATAGATTTCCTAGGCTATAATTTACATCCCCATGACAATCTTGTAACTACCAATCTATCATGTTGGCATTTACTGTGCTTTTTCTTTTCCTCAGCGAGCTTTCTTTCTCTTCACAAAGCTGAATACCTTTCTCATCCTAGTCCAGTACCTGTTCCCACTCTTTCTTCCGATGGCTGATAGTCATGGACACTTGTCTTTTTCCACCACCATATTCCTAAGGGTGATTTTCCATCGGCTTATCTCTACCCTGCCCTCTGAGAGCTGTGCTCACGTTTCCTCATCTCTGCTGGCTAATTCAAAAGGACATATTTGCCCTGGCACGGTGGACCCAACATCAGGTTAGCAGGCCTGCAATGGCTTGGGTACAGGGTTATAGAGAGGTGCATCATGGGACATTGGGGACAGCTAAATCAACCTCTCCAGATGGGAAGGAACATGCCATCAAGACCTAAAAGATATGGTGTCGATTTTTTTTCATACACTGTTTGGGAATTCAAAGCTGGTGAAACTGTATCTTGTGCTTCTCATCACGACCAGTGGTTTGTGCAGTTCACAAAAAGGAGAGTGTATAATAAATGCTAAGGCCAAGCCAAGAAAATGAAATAGCACATGGTCCACACTCTGAAGGGAGACGTAGAGTAATTTGGGTCCTGTATTTGAGTGAAAGTCAGCAGAATGCTCGTTAGGGATGATAGTATAACTTCTGATTTAGCATTACAGTTCAAGATGCAGGGGATTTTTTAGGCTGTGAAGTGTATCTCAGGAGTGGGGGGAGGATTCTTAAAATGTGGCAAAGGGTCAATTTAGCTACATTCGAGTGACAGTACACACTGTACAGCACCTCAATATTTCTATAACTAGACTGAACACTGACAGTAGAGTGGAAAGTGACATTTGTTACCCATGTGAATCTTATTATTCTTACTACATTTTGATAACTGACACTAACTAGACATTAGAGTAAGCAAAGTTTGTTATACTTGCTCTTTTAATGTACACTAATTTCTTGTAAGTTATGAGGTGGCGATATCTAGTTATATTAATTTTAATGTATTAGTATTTACATGTAACTAAAGATAAGCACAACATTGTCAAACCACAAAAGCTAATTGTAGTCATTTCTTAATCTAGATATGTAGTCATATCTAGAACTTTTTCAGATTCTGTTTCTTGTTTATATAATGTGACTGGCAATTTCAGAATAATAAGTGGTAAAATATACATTTTAAATGCACAACTGAAATAAAATGAGACTGTGCAAACAGATGAGTATTTGTTTACAATATTAACCTGTAGCACCTAGTTATGGACCATCATGTCTGATGGGATTTTGGTTCATGAAGCTCCAGATGTTTTTCTTTCTATACAAGCATCTTTGAATATTATGTTCAAGCTGGTTATTTTCTTGGAAGGAGGGTGTTATGTGTATTAAAAATAGCATTTCAAATTTTTCCTTATGCAATTATCTTGCAATATTAAAATAATGTTATCACAAACATCTAGTTATAAATGATGTATAAAAGATATGGCATATACTTGTATCTTTCATATATGTGAGTGAGGTCTCTGTGACCCATAACACCAGTTAAAGTAGACCTTTATTACCATTATTACCTCTTCACACCTTGATTTCTTTTTTTTTAATTTTTGGATCGAATTTTGTACAATGGAGGCATTCTAGATACACGTCAACAGTAGACAATTGAGGAAAAAACAACAAGGTAATTGTTAAGTCCCGACCTGCCTGGAGGACTTGGAAATCAACAAAGGCTCCCGCCTCTGGCTAATCAGCCCCTGTGGGTCCAAACCAGAGAGAAGAGCACAGAAGTGCATCTAAGCTTCGGGGTTTCTCTCTTGTTTTACAATTCACACATTGGCAATACAAAAATGAATAAAAAAATAAACCTAAAAAAAATGCCAACAAATACTTTGGGTTATCTATATTTAGGGGGGCGATATTAACAATTAGAGTAGTCACTCAAATGTTCTGCACCAATAACTATGTTGTTATGTCCGGAGGGACACTGCCACCAATACAAACGCAGACAGAATATTGTCCTTCCAATGTCTGGGACTCAGGCACTAGAGAAAGTTGAGTCTCTGGCAGAGATGGCTTAAAGAAATGATTTGGCAGGGTTTTGAAGTAATTAAGATGGTGTCTTGATTCTTTCTACAATTATATTCCCTTGGGAGGAGGGACCCAGAAGGAGTGGGAGGGGGGTACGGAGAGAAGGGGACTACCGCAGGCTGCAAGTTCAACCTTCAGGAAGGGTTACATCCCTGAGTCGGCCACTGGAGGTGCGCTGTCCCCTCCTCCACTCCAGGGTTTTGGAGGCTGGATGGCCTCCCACCAGCCAGCCCCCGGCAGTGACGGGCACAGACCCTTCCTCCTTTAGGGGTCAGAGCCTCTGGTTCACCTTGGCTTTCGAATCCCCACCCACACCACCTAGACGCAAACGAGGCCATGGGACCTCCGTTTTCAAAATGTAGGTGGCAAGGAGATTCACACTAAGGACCTGCATGGCCGAGGTGGAGGTGGGAATGTGAGGCGGTTTGCTCATCACCCAGGGGCCCAGACGGATCTTTTCGGGGCATTGGTTTTTCCCTTAACTCTACCAGGAACCAGGGTGGGAGAGTCGACTGTTCGACTGTTCCTCTTCTGTCACTGGGAAGATGGGCTATAAAACGCCCTGGAGCACAGAACACTGAGCACTGGGGGTGGTCTAGCTAGAAGGTGCAGGTTAGAAACCCGGAAGGGAGGAGGTCGAAGGGACAGTGGAGGAGGAGAGAGGAGGAGGGAGGGGAGGGAGGGAGGGGGGGAGGGAGGGAGGGGAGGGAGGGGAGGGAGGGAGGGGGAGGGAGGGGAGGGAGGGGAGGGAGGGGGAGGAGGAGAGGTGTGTGTGTCGGGCTTCCTTTTTGCCCCTACTCAGTCAGGCTAGATTTCTACATATTTTTGAATGTGGGCTGTGGGGCTTCTTAGAAAGTCTAGAAACTTGACCTCAGGGCTCTGAGCCCCCAAAAAGACCCACGGTAAGACAGGATTGCCTGGGCCTTGGTGAGAGGCCCTGTAGGACTGAGGCTAACCGCGAAGCCCCAACTTCGAGGGGGGAAAGGGTGGGCGGTCTTGACCCCTCCAGGGAACAAGTTATTCACTCTGTTGAGTTGATCAAATGACATTCCAAAGGGATCCTGTCCTGGGCCCCTTTTCTCAGTTGGTGTTTTAGCAGGTAGAGAGGGGCAGGGTAAATTCTTCTCTCCGTGCAAAGTTACAAAGAACTGATGAGTGTTCCTAACAGCAGGGACCTGGAAACGCAGACAATTAAATGCACAGGCTCTCTGAGCTCATCTCCATTCTCCTCCGAGGAGTTAACGAGGACAGGGAACCTGAAAAATCCTCCCTAAAATCTCACCTCCCCAACTGACTAGCCGTGTACTGACAAGGATTTGAAGATTCTTTTCTTGTCCCCAAACCATTTTCTCCCCTAATCTCCGAATCTGCTAGTGCTCTGCGCGGTAAATCCAAGGGTTGTCCCTCCCCTTAGAAGAAGCCCCCACCCACGCATCTCTGGGACACTAACCGCCCAGAGGGGCTTTCGCCACCAGTTTAACTCCTAACATCACCTCCACAGCCCACCCCAGCACTTCGGCCCTGGACACTATTATGAGTCTCTCTCTGGAGTGAATTCGGAGACTTGGGGAAGGTTATTTGGGGCATCCTGGTAAATTTTCAGGTTTCCACGTCCCTCCCTTACTTGGCTGGATTCTTTTCTGCTGCCCCACTTCCTCCCATCCTCCTCCGAGGTACTTTCGCCTCCTCTCCTCTCCCCGGCTGGTCCCAGGAAACCTCCACGGAACGGAACACAGACGCTGGGAATCACTCCTTTGGCGCTAAATTCCGAGTTGCTCGTAGGACTGGTCGCAGTGGGAGAAAAAGAGTCTCACTTCTTTTAGAAAACAATGTCTTTGGATCAACTACAGAGTGCACTTGCCCTGGGTTTCCCAAGAGCTCGGGTGGGCCCATGGCTAGCTGCTAGATTGCGTGCAGATGGGGCAGCTTTGGGCCCAACTGCCCAGGACTTGGGAGATAAAGCTTTTTTGCCTCCCCAGACTCCACCTATCTCCAGCAAGAATCGGATACATTTAAGGAGGGCTTTGCCACAGGGAGGGTTCAGTGCGAGCTTGGGCCAGAACCTTAGTCAGCACACCGCACTCACTAGCTCTGCCCAGGGCTCCACACACAACCCCGGTCCAGTTAAGAATGGCCTGTTTCAAGTTACCTAGGGCTTCAAAAAGAGGGGGAAACCCTCCCTCCCCCCAAAAAGAAAACTAAGGGGGGAAAAAAGGTTCACCTGACACTGCCAGCCGCTTTTGTGAAATCCTAATAAATACTTCCCAAAACACAATTTTAAAGAGAGGATGCACTATTTCTGCCCTCGATTGGTCCAACTCCAGCGGCCCGGAGCTGCGGCCCCTCGCACCTTCTCCGCCTGCCCCGAGCCTGCGGCTTCGCAGCGGCCGGGAGCCTGGAATTGTAGCTCGGCTGAGACGAGCAGCAGACCGCACACCGACGCTGCCTTCCTCCCACTCCGTCTGCCGGGAAAGAACACCAGCAACGCGGGTGACAAACTACCTGAACTCACAAACGCCCGCTAGGAAGCCCTCGCTACAGATTAAAAAAAAATCTTGCTAATTCACCCAGATTGTTTTAACTGGTTAATAAAGCAATTGACACTCAACAAAACCACCATCGCAGCAGGAGTCCTGGGCAATAAAATGAGAATCATAACTGCAGGTTTGCTGTTGTCCTTGTGAGCAACTGCCTTTATTATTAGCATTACTTAGTATTCTCAAAAAAAAAGTGAAAGAGAGAGACAATCATGTCATAACCAATGGTACATAAAGAAGGCCCCTTTTCTTTTTCCTCTGAAATGAACAGTGCAGATTTTCTTGGTTCCGTCCTCCAACAATAAAACTGGGAGACAAATCGGCTCTAAACACCCACAACTTGTTTTAGCTGGAGTTTAAATGGTTAATCCTGACTCCCTCTACACATAGATTTTATCTGAGTATCAGGCACGATTTAAGATACTAATGCTTTATATAGTCTTCTTCTATTCTACATGATTAGACTACACAGAAAAAAGGTAAAAATAACGGGGAATGGGACATATTTTATACCTGTTTCTTGAGGTGAATAAAATATATTCGTTTCTATTTGTTTTGTTTTGATACTACCCATCTCCCCCCCCAATTACATGCTTGGGATATCAGAAAATAAATAAATATAAATCCTTCAGTAACATATATATTTTTTCATCCGAATACCTTGTTTATAGAAATTTGCATCCCAGCTGTGATTCTACCCTTTCAAGTGGATTCTGATGCAGGCTAAACAGAGCGCGGCATCCCTGGAAAAAGTTCCCACACAAATATGTGGTTCAGGGAGAACTGATCAAAGCCCCCTTCCTTCCCAGTCCTGGTTGGTTGGGAGGGAAAAGCTTTCTACCTTTCTGTACATCATTTCCCAAAGAACCCATCTAAAATTCACTTTTATCTCCCAGAGGTTGCAGTGGAATAAATAAATCCTAAATGTATAATGTAACTTTTCAATTGCAATTAAAACCTTCTTTGATTTTTGAAAAGTATCTTGAGAACCTATTTGTTCAGGAATCTGTATGCGAAATTAAGTTCGATTTGGAATTTTTTCCATTTTAAATAAAGCAGAGAGAGAAACCAACAGCACACAAATAAATATACAGGCCTAAGAGCTCACCAGGAGTTTTAAGTGTGACAAGCTTGGAAGGTACACGTGGGCAGATGTCACAGACCCAAGTGGAACTTATTAAATCTTAGCATCTCTATTATATTCAAAGACACTGTGAAGTATATATGTGTGGCCTGGAAGTAACTGAAACTATATTTAATAACTACTCAGTCTTCTTTTCCTCTCATCACTAGAGGACTCACACCAGGGGATTCATACCACTGCTGTTATGAAGGATACATTTTTTTAACAGACAATATTCAAAGGTCAAAATGAGTCCGTTTTTGACGAGAGGGTCTAATCCTCCCTTTGAACACAAGAGGTCGCTCCTGTGACCGAATACTGGGGGGAAATATTGCTAATCACAATTTGATAAAATTTATTTAAAAATTACAAAAAAATTTTACAGATATATTTAATGCATTAAATGCACATATCAGTTAAGTAAACAGGAATAATCTCTGGTTACTTTTGAACTTCCAAGTGAAGTGAAACAATGTCTCTACCTAAACTTTGATTTTAATGCAAAATGTATTGTCAACAGACACAACTCCACAGCACAGCCATCATGAAACAACATCAATTATTGGGTTCCCTCAAATTTCCCCCTCGGACAGTGATACTGTCTGCTTGATCTGTACATCTATCTGCCTAGGAACTTATTAAGAAAATACCTGTTTGCAATAACCGTGGGCTAAAGCAAGCAAATCACTTGTCTTCACCATGTTTATAAAATTGCCCATTACTAACGGTTTTCTGCAAGGTACATGCCAGCTTTTCTATTTGCTATCAACATCAGCAATAATTCTTTGGAACAGCTTATTAGTTTAGGGAGTTACAACGCCAACACTGAGAGAGTGGCTTGTTTGAAGCAGGATGGATGGTTAGGGTGCTTTGTGAAATGTAAGTCATCAGGCTCTGGCTGCTTCTGTCGTTTAATTCCCTGTTATAAAGGTAGCATGATGGAATATGATTGGTTAAAATCCTCTATTTACTTTCTGGTCTTATAGTGGTATCTCTCTATCTCTTTTAAAAACTAGAGTCAACTTGGTTATCTATACTGGAAACATGCCCGTATATTGAGGAAGGCTTGCTTCCCGTTGATTATCAGCATCAGTTTTGCAAAAGCAGCTGACAAAAGGCTCCATGCATATAATACCAGACTAGAAACTACCACCGAAAACTAAAACCAAAAATCTGGTCGATTTACCAGCCTATCTGCATCCAATTTTCGATTTCACACACTAACTCTGACATAACTTACAATAAAAATAAAGTATGAGATCCAATTAGAGATCTTCCCTGAGAGAAAGCAAAACACAACAAATGCATGTTATCGACAAAGCCTCGGCTAGATCAGGCAGAAACGCACGCATCTTGGCTGCTCCTTGAGCTCTGGAGAACCTTATCCTTGAGAACCGAGCCAGTGAGGCCGGCTGGGGGCTCGCGGCTCTTACCAAGGGCGAGATCTAGCAAACGATACAAAGAAAGGAGTGTCCTAACACACCGGTTTTACTCGGCAACTAGACACCTAAATTACGCTTTCTGCTGCTGCTTGGGTTTGTGGTCCTTTTCAGATAAAATTGGCACCCACGTCAGATAAGGAATAGCTATTTAGAAGCTCTCAGAGGACTGTTGGGTTCTTCGTGGTCTCACTGTGACTTTGTTTTAGGGAGACTGAAAGATGACATGTAAAAAATTATTGAAAAGGGGTACTGGAGAGCTGCAGCACACATTCTTCCCTCTCCAGGTTTTTTCTGAGAGAAAATGATCAGATTAACACACACGGTTAAGTGAAATACCCATTTCACTGGTCTTCTTCCTTAAACCCCTCCCTTTTCACGCCCTTAAACGAACGCATTTTAAAAAATCTCTAGAGGCAAGGAACGTTCCCTTATAATCAACCAAAACGCTACCAGCTACTTGTACATGTTTGCTCTGAAACAAAGGGCAGGAGATCAGCAGAGAGAGAGACACGGGGCAGGACATAACCTCTTCATAAGCTCGAAACTACTGGAAGACCACTTCGTTTTGGTCTCGAGTTAGCACGCTTCCTAACTCTGGAATTAATACTGCAAAGCGGACGTCGCGGGCCGGAGGGAAAGAAAGGGGCCCGCGGAGCCCACTTGGCTTTACCTGCACCTCTCCGACCGATTGCCCGCTAAGGCCAGAGCGCCCTTCCGTCCCACCCCGCGCTTCTGGAGCTCTGGGGTCGGAGAGAACGGGGTCCTGGGGGAGCAGGAGCGAACAATCCCTCTGGGTCCGTTCGTCCCGTTCCCGGCCCTTCTTCTCCGAGGCGGTTCCCAGCGCGCCCGGCGCAGCCGGTTCGGGGACTCACCCTCCCCGGCAGCCGAGCGCGGCCAGGCCCGCAGCTGTGCGCCCAAGTGCGAGAGCAAACCGAGCTGTTCGAAGGGACCCCTTTCCTAGAACCCGGGAGGGATCTCATCGTCAGGAAGACCTACCCACCAGCCGCTTGCCACCGGCGGCAGAAAAGGGAGCCCCGCGCGCAACACGGCCGGCCGGACCGCTGGGACCCCAGGAGCGCAGGGCGGAGGAGCGGCGCGACAGGCGGCGAGGGCGCAGGCGGCGTGGCCGGGAAGGAGCGCGGGAGGGGGGCGGGAGGAGGAGGAGCAGCGTGAGCGGGCGGCCCGGAGCCAGAGCGGCCGGGCAGCGGGCGCCGGGGGAGAGCGGCGCGCCCGATCAAGTGGCCGGGAAGCCCGGAGCCTCTCCCGCGGGCTCGCCGCACGGTCAGTGGCGCACGGCCGCGGCGGGGCTGAAATATGATAATCAGAACAGCTGCGCCGCGCGCCCCGCAGCCAATGGGCGCGGCGCTCGCCTGACGTCCCCGCGCGCTGCGTCAGACCAATGGCGATGGAGCTGAGTTGGAGCAGAGAAGTTTGAGTAAGAGATAAGGAAGAGAGGTGCCCGAGCCGCGCCGAGTCCGCCGCCGCCGCAGCGCCTCCGCTCCGCCAGCTCCGCCGGCTCCCATTGGACTCCCCGACCCGCGAGGGCGCGGCGCGGTCGGGCAGCGGCGCGCTCAGCCTCGCAGTCCCGGGCCACTGTCTCCCACTTAGCCACAGCTCCAGCATCCTCTCTGTGTGCTGGTCACCACTGTACAACCACCATTGCACTGTGGACACTACTCCCTCTTACAGATATGGGAGACATGGGAGATCCACCAAAAAGTAAGAGGCTCTTTTACCTTGTGGGGCTCGGTGTGCTGGTCTGTGCGGGGGTCTCTCTCAGGCACGGGGGTCAGGGGCTCTTCGGAGTTGGAGTCACTGCCTGGAGAGACAGAAAGAGAGAGAGAGAGAGAGAAAGTGGCTTTTTCTCGTTGTCGCCACGCCTGCATGCTTTGCGGTTGGTTCTCATCTCCGGTAAACTGAGCGTACCTTGTGTTTGAATTTGTCTGGGTGCCCTCCAAAGCCCCTAGCCTTCTGGTGCTAAGTGGTAGTTTCCTCCCCGGGAATCCTGAGCTCTCCGAGATGGTTAGTCTGTTGCAAAGGTCTGCCTGCACCTACAGTACTCCGAGATGTGAAGTAGCATTAGACTTGCAAAAGAGAACGAGTGACAACTGTATTGATGTGTGCTTTTGCTAACAATATCCAGTCCTAGGTGCTATTTAAGAGCGTGCTTCATGGAAAATATAGACATCCCTGCGTTCACTTAACGCTTCTAGTCAAAACCTTTTCTTTGACTTGACTTATCCGTAATCTTTCCCAGCGGTTATGGCAAAGAGGGAGGAGGGAGGAAAAAGAAATACAAAATGAACGGGTTTGATTGTGTGCTAGGCTTACAAATGTAGACTATTCAAATCTGCATTTTACATATATTCCACCTCCTTTTTAAAATGAGTCAGGGTTTTGATGGCACACTTCAATTACCATACCAAAGTGCAATACTCTTTAAAGAAAAAAAAAAAGAAAGAAGAAAAAAAACTCTTAGAGTACGCCCTATAAGAGAACTACACTAAAAGTGTGTTTATCTCTGTAGGAAGTAAATGGTTAGTCAATCATGTATTTATTTTCATTTCAGAAAAACGTCTGATTTCCCTATGTGTTGGTTGCGGCAATCAAATTCACGATCAGTATATTCTGAGGGTTTCTCCGGATTTGGAATGGCATGCGGCATGTTTGAAATGTGCGGAGTGTAATCAGTATTTGGATGAGAGCTGTACGTGCTTTGTTAGAGATGGAAAGACCTACTGTAAAAGAGATTATATCAGGTATGCCATTTATATATACTGCTTACTTAATTTTGTGAGATTTCCCTGTCTCTCCTCACTCTTTATTATTTGCTGTGGCTTTGCCTTTTTGCAAAGTTTGCCTTAGTGGAGTCCGGCAGGCAGAAGTTACCCTGAATGTGTATTACTTAAACTATGCTGTTCATCTTGCATTTTAAGGGAGGAAACTTCCACAAAATTTGATAGTGGTCCTCACCTTTTTTGTGGTATTGAAGCTTGTTAAATTGCTCTTGGAATCTGTGGTGCTGAAATTATTTTTCTTTTTTAACATCCCCCTTCCAAGCCAAACAAACAAACAAAAAAAAAAACAATTTAAAGACGGGTAATTTGGAGGTTCTAAATTTTTTAAAAATTGTTTTTATTGTATTGTACAGTGTTTTTCTTTTTTATATATTTTAGTTCAGCATTTGATTAGTAACTTATAAAATCTTTGGAGATGTCAATGTAATGGGTGAAATAAAAGTTTGACGTACACATTTAAAGATGCATTTTGAAAGAGCAACTAGCCTTTTACTTTTTAGTCTAAGCGTTTCTACCTGAAAAATTTTAAAAGCAACCCAAATATTCCCTGCAAAACGACCGGAAATTTAATCTTTTTAAATATTAACCCTTTGGTGACATCTGACTGTCTTTTCTTTCTTATCTTATCTGAGCTGATGAATTAGACAGAGCAGATCAAATTGCCCATCATCTGTCTGCGAACAATTGGTATATTTAGATAATTGAACAGCTTCCTTTCTCACATTAAAATCTGGTAACTGATAAAATGAGTGAATTACCCATATTGACAAGACTAAAACCACCTAAGGAACTTTCTGAGTTTTTTTGTTTGTTTGTTTGTTTTTCCTTTCAGTTTGTTCCGCATCTAAACTTCATGCTTTTGCTAATCTCAAATTTTCTTTGACTTGTGTATCTATGTCAGAAACTTCATTACCTGCCTTAGGAAGCCAGTCGAATTTCTAAAGAAAATTTTATTGTTTCTATCACAAACAGAAGAGATCACACCTTTGCTATTATATTAAAAAGCACCAAAATTAAATTTAAAAAAATTGTCTAGCGGCTATGGAGAAGAAAATAGCTTTTGTAAGTAATGGCGTTTTGGGAGGTAAGCACTTAGTTTAGTCAAGATTGTGCCCTTATAATTTTTTCCCCGTTCACCTAGTATCCAGGGGTTTTTATTCTTACTTTAAAATCATGAAATAGAGTAGACTCTTGACAGAAACAACTGAACAGTGCAAAAAAAAACAACTTATAAATACTTTGATGGAGGTAGGGGAAGAGTGGGAGGAAATGGGGAAGAGGGGAACCCGAGGAAGGGGGAGGGGTTTCCCAAATTGTTTGGTCACAAGCAAGGTAAAGTCCTCATCCTATGAAATGGAAGATCTCACATGGAGTAGGCGGAGGGAGGCACAACTTTTGAATCTACCTTCTAACCTCTGACAAATGAGCCTTTTCCATTGTTTACTTGATTGGTGTGTGAACTGCAGGTTCTGCAGAGGAGCTCACTCCGCACCTCCAGGAGTGTCGTTACTCCACTGGAGATAGTGTTTTGCCCAGTTGCATACAGACCTGCATGTTCCTAATTCTGGATACATGTTTGGAGAAGGAGCAAGTTGCTTTTACCTTTTCTTCTCCACTCACTCTCCATTCGTGTGTGTGTGTGTGTGTGTGTGTGTGTGTGTGTGTGTGTGAGTCCCTGTCCCTTTGAAATCCTGTAGTTGTAAAAGCAGAACAGAGAGATCATTTAGATTTCTACAAGCCTTTCTCCCCGTGGAGAAGCGGGCTGTCCCCCTCCCTGCTTCGTGTGGGTCTTTTCCTCTCTTCCATTCTGTCTGTAGGAATGCCCCCGCTTCTGCTGTTACTTATACCTGGAGAGGGGGTCCTGGCGGGGTTGCAGAGAAGGAGCCTACAAAGCTTGTCTCTTGGTAAGGAGAGGCCAGAAGCAAGGAACACGGTCGACATGGATCTTTTCTTTTTTTGTTTTGTTTTGTTTTCTGGCTGGTCATGGCTCTAAAAACAAACTGAAGTTGAGGTAGATGCTTCAGCCACTTGAAAGAGATTGAGAGGACAAAAGCAAATTTTGGAAATAATAATGCAGGGAAAACCGCAGAGGAAACTTTCTGTTAACATTGTTGCTGGCCGAGAAATCTCGAGTTCCAGCGGAGCTGCTGTACTTGTGCAGCGAGGGCTCTGGAGGCCCTTCGGTTTCATTTTGTCCTTTTGCTTGTGCATTTGCGTGAGTTTGCACCCGACTGGGGTGACAGTCTCTTTTTTCCTTGGAAGGAGGACTTTCGGTTGCAGGTTTAGAGACATTTCCAGGAAGTGTGGGTCCGGTGAATCCCGGAGTCCCTCCGGGGCTCCTTCCTTTGTGGAGTCGCAAGAGGCACCCTGATCGCTCGAGCCGCGGCTCAGGCGTTAGAGCACATCAGACTTTTGTCCTTAGTGTGGACTGGGTGAGTGAGCTAAGAGGTACGACTGAGCAGGAGAGGTTCCAAAAGGGAAAGGAGAGGCAGAGGAAGCGGAACCGAACCACATCTGTTTTTTCCGTCCTCAGCTTGTCTGCTTAATCCCGATTCGGGGGACTCAGGGCCTTGTGGCCGGGACTCCCGGCGGGGCAGTGTCCGCTTGAAGTGACCCCTGTCCCTGTGCTTCTCTCCCGCCCGGCCGGGCCCCGCGCAGGTTGTACGGGATCAAATGCGCCAAGTGCAGCATCGGCTTCAGCAAGAACGACTTCGTGATGCGTGCCCGATCCAAGGTGTACCACATCGAGTGTTTCCGCTGCGTGGCCTGCAGCCGCCAGCTCATCCCCGGAGACGAGTTTGCGCTGCGGGAGGACGGGCTCTTCTGCCGCGCGGACCACGACGTGGTGGAGAGGGCCGGCCTAGGCGCCGGCGACCCGCTCAGCCCCCTGCACCCGGCGCGGCCGCTGCAAATGGCAGGTACTCCTCGGCCCGGAGAGAGCGAGGCAGGGCGGCCGGCTCGGAGGCCAGGCCAGCCTGCCCCTTCTGCTGCTACTGCGCTGGCCGCCGCTGCAACCCTGCGCCACACCGCAGGGCAGTTGCCTGGCAGCGAGGTAGCCTGCAGTTAACCGAAGTGGAAGGGGTGCTGTTTGCACGGCTCTACAGCGGGGTTCAGAGCGGTCATTTGTCCCCTCTACCTCCCGCAGCACACCTGCAGGTCTGTGTGTCTAAATATGGGTACACATGAATGTACACCACTTGTGTACACATGTATACACACGCCTAAACAGTACTTCAGCTCACCTTGGCCTTCAAGTAGCAGCTTTCTGAAAATGGGCACCAGCTCTGGCCAGGTACTCACCCTGCTGCTGCCTAATTAAAGGGGCGGAGCTCGGGCCCCCAGAAGCTTCCTCCAACCCAGCGAGGAAGTTTAGGTGGCCTGAAGTCATCAGCCCCTCTGATCCCATTTCCTTACCAACTGCCCCCACACTCGCGAAACAGTTTTAAAATTTATTTTTATCCTTTTGTGAGAAAATGAACATGAAAAGATACAGTCTTACTAACTGCAGGCCCTGGCACAGAGCTGTAATTTAAAACTGTCAACAAGCTAATCTGCAGTAATTGCCTTTTAAAGGGAGCCTGCCCCTTTAAACCATTCATTCCAAGTGATTTGGTGAGAATTTCATTTCGGTCCTGTGTCTGTAACAGTAAATTGACCCCATAGGTGTTGACCTGACCCCAGGGGATCCTGGAAGCTGTAGGATTTGTACCTTCCAGATCAGAGGGCCTTTTCCCCAGAAAGGAGAGGAGAAGTAGCAAGGTAGACCAGGAGGGGCCAGGGGTAAGAAGGCAGACAATGTTTCCAATCCTGCCTTCTGGTCATGAATAGATCCGCCCTGGTGCATTTTTAAAGTATCAGTTCCCACTAAACACTGGCTGAGAAAACGACAGCTTACCCCCTCTGCTTCCTGGCAGCTCTAAGAATTCCGCCCTGGGGGATTTGTGACTTGCTTGCAGGGGCAAAGCCGGAGGTGGCAACTTCTGTTGGGAGCAACCTGTGTGTGCACTGCTTGTGGGGAGAGAGACAGGAGGCTGGAGAATGGGGACAGATCGGGAGCCGGAGGCTTCCCAGCTGTCCTCTTAAGAGCCTAGGCCTCTCCATAGTTTCAGTTTTCCTTTGGTGGGGGTCCTCCTGTTTCGGGACCATCCAGGTAGATTCGGTGCTATGAGAGATCAAGGACTGGAGAGATGGCCGAAATACAGAATTGTTTTAGTCCCTTGACAGAAGTGGCTTCTAGGGACTGAAGTTCAAGGCTTTCTGGCAGAATTTTCCTCGGCCTCCGTGTTGCAGATTTCCAGGCTGGTGCGGTGTCTCTGGCTTTCACTGGAGTGTTCTGCATTACCTTCCCTGGGACCGTGTGTGACCTCTGCCCAAGAGCCTGGAGGTGGGGGATACTTGATGTAACCTGGGTCTGGTCTGGGTGAGGAAAGGCAAGGAGGGAGGAGGAACAACACTGAAAAAACACCACCCCTATTGGAGCAGAGTGACCAGCCCTGGAGCTGCGCCCCTTTGCTCCCGATGTTCGGACAGAATTGGGGCAGAGGCTGCATTCTGGAGCAGATTACTTAGTAGTGACCTCTAATATTAGAGAGCGAGATTTTATTTCACCTCTGCTGCCCCCGCTTTGTCGAGGCTGCGGAGCGCTGACCATTTTCCGGAGCGGCAGGCGGGCCAGCTCCGGCCTGCACTCACGTGCCCCTCTCCCCGCAGCGGAGCCCATCTCCGCGCGGCAGCCAGCCCTGCGGCCGCACGTGCACAAGCAGCCTGAGAAGACCACCCGCGTGCGGACCGTGCTCAACGAGAAGCAGCTGCACACCTTGCGGACCTGCTATGCTGCCAACCCGCGGCCCGATGCACTCATGAAGGAGCAGCTAGTGGAGATGACTGGCCTCAGCCCCCGGGTGATCCGGGTCTGGTTTCAGAACAAGCGGTGCAAGGACAAGAAGCGGAGCATCATGATGAAGCAGCTTCAGCAGCAGCAGCCCAATGACAAAACTGTGAGTGGCCCCGGGGATGGGCAGGGGACCCCAGAGGAGCCGAGGAGGCCGGCCAGGTGTGTGCTGGCAGCCCAGGTTAGCTGGCTGGCACACGAGCCAGCCACCCTGCTTTGGAGCGGGAGCCCTAACAGGCAGCCCTGTCCTGCCCCATCCCCCAGGGAGAGGCATCCCAGGGCCAGCTGGCCTGATGGAGGGGAGGGAGGAAGCACAGCACCCCAACCTGCACAGACGGGCTCATGCCCTTCAACTCCTCCCTGCCCTCCACCTGCTGCCCCTCTGTGGGCAGGCAGCAGCAAGGCCAGGCTCTGGTTTTGACATTCAAGTCCTTAGTTCCCTCCTCCTGTGCTGGGGAAAGAAGGGAGGGACAACTCCTTTGCTTCCCATGAAATTCAGGGTTTTGGAGTCATTCTAGTCCCCCCCTTACTACACCCCCACAATCCTGGCTAGGCCTTTTGTAGCACCTTGAGGCCTGTGAGGTCCTGCAAGGTGACCCACAGAAACAAGGCACCCTCTGCTCAAGGTCAAGCCGGGGCCTCCAGAGAGGTCAGGCCTCTGGTACTATTATCCACGATCATCCTGGGTCCACAGTGCCTACCCCTCAGGCCTTCTGATTAAATTAACCTAGAGAGTTCTTTTTTTTTTTTTCTTTTTCTTTTTACTGCATTGGCCCTATTTTTAAATGCCATAAAATCTGCTGTCATTAAACTTGGCAGGCCGGCCAACCTTGGGCCAGGGCACTTTCTAAGTTGGTTAGTGCTTAATACGCCAGACCAAAAGGCGTGTGGTGGGGGTTGGCCCTGCAGGGAGAGCGGCCTGGGGAGAAGGCGAACTGAAACTGCTCTGGAAGCCCGGCCTAGGGACCAGAGGGAGCCCCACGTCTAGAGACAGGAGGGAGGCCGGTCTGCCTGAGCTTCCTGTGGCTCAGGCCAGTGGGCTGACCGGAGGAATTGGGGATAAACCAGGAGAGGAAGGGAAGGAAGAAATTCACAGTAGAATTTGGTTTAATGAGATCCAAGCAGACCAAAAAGGCCAGGCCACAGAAGCATAAAAACAAAAACACAGGAAAACAAAACTGAACTCCTGCTCATATCCCTACGTGCAGCAGATTAACTGAGTCAATAAAGGCCACCATATAGATAAGATAATACCTGGGTATATTTGTTTAGCCTGTGCAGACAATGGAGGGAGGGAGTTTGCTCATTAACATGTTGGGATGGGGGGGGTGCTATTCACAGAATATCCAGGGGATGACAGGAACTCCCATGGTGGCTGCCAGTCCAGAGAGACATGACGGTGGCTTACAGGCAAACCCAGTGGAGGTGCAGAGTTACCAGCCACCTTGGAAAGTACTGAGTGACTTCGCCTTGCAGAGTGACATAGATCAGCCTGCTTTTCAGCAACTGGTAAGTGTCAGCTCGCAGTGTGAAGGGCTGAATCTCCCACAGAAAGGGGATTCTGGTTTAAGGGCCACACAGTGAAGATTGGGGGTTAGGATGGGGGGTGCCTCCCAGGCCCCTGGGCTGGGCTGGGCAGAGATGAGGGCTGTGTGGCAAAGAGAAGGTGGCAAGCTCCCAAGAAAAACAAACGTCCTATGAGTCTTTTATGAGAGTTCATCATTTGACCATATAGGTTGTGTTTTCTGTCAGCCCTGCTTTGAAGGATTAATTTCAAGGTGCCTAACTAAATAGACATGTTTGGGAAGGCAACAGGGTTGCAAAATCCTGTGTCTCAGACTTGAGAGTTAGTTACAATTGACATTGTAATCAGCAATTAGTAAATTTTGTCCCTCCTCAGCTCCTAGAAAGTGGTATATTTCAGGTCCTAAATCAAGGGGAGGGTAATGACGTTGACACAGGTAATCAATGTCATTTATCAGTGGGCAGCAGGCATCTGTCTGAGTGCCGTTTTCAGATATGTCAAGAAAGAGTCCAGCTATTCAAAGATATGATTGATACATTTTTGTCACTCTATCCCTTTTGGGGCTCTCTTAGTCTAAAAGTAGGACTGCTCAAACATTTTTAAGTATAGGAGTACAAATTTCATATATAATCACATACTGTGGGGCCCATATGTAGCAAAAGTAACGTGAGTTCTACCAATCAGATAATATGTGAGAATCTGTTTAGCATTAATGTGTTATACACATCCAGAAAAAAATAAACTCACCTTTTGCCTACAAAAAGCTTAAGGGTCAAGATAAACAAGATTATTGAATATACGTCCTTTACATCCGTTGTGAGAATGATATAGGTAATGGGCCAGAGCCAGTGGTTACAAAAACTTGGCCCAAGCTTATGTTTGCAAGTGGATCCGTCTAGGACCATTGGAGAAGTCCCTTGACCTCACAAGGGGCAAGTTTAATAGGGTAAAATAGGAAGGTAGGTTCTGGAATTAGGAAAAATAATTTATTTTAAAGTCAGGTTAATCTTATGAGTAATTTGAGTGACACCTGGATCCTCGGCTAGGGCAGGCAGGAGAGGGTGCAGGGCGGCTGCTGAAACATTAGTGATAGATGTGAGCAGAAGCAAGGAGCCAGGAGGGTCTGGGGTGGGGAGCTGGGTGGACAAGGAGCTTGACAACAGCAACACAATCCTTTCTCTATTTGTAATGCGATGATGTTATAATATATGGGTCTCCTTTCGGAAGGAAGAGCCTGATTTAAAGAGAAAGAGAAAGAGAAAAGCCAACAGACAGTGGGACCAACAAGGAAGAAAGCCCATGCTGAGAAGTTCATCCTTGTTCTGGGGAGCCTCCCCTGAATCACCTGTCACAGGATCTGAGTGCCTTATGGATTTCCCAACTCCAGAAGGGGAGAGGCTTTGATGCCCGGGGACTGGGAACCATCCTGCTCCTGGGGCAGCATGTAGCCAGCCGGCAGGCTGATTTTATTCCGAGCATGCGTGGTCCAGTCGCGATGCCCTTTTACAGCGGGGAACATTTGTCCTTAAATAATTTAATGCAACAGAATGTTGGGAATTCAATTGCAGTTAAAACAGATCTCTTGGAAGATGGCAAAGCGAGAGGATTTCTTTTCAAATTATTTTCCTTGTAGGGTTTTCTTTTTAGCCTGTTACAATCAAATTATACACCCCTATCTACCTATCCTGTCTGCACACACACACAGGTCCTTGTATGTACACACTAATGTGATGACTTTATCATCCTTTTATGCCTCTGATCAAAGCCTCCTTTATCCATTTCTCAACCTTCTGTGCAGGTCAATTTTTCCGAAGGAGGACCGGGCTCTAATTCCACGGGCAGCGAGGTGGCGTCGATGTCCTCTCAGCTCCCAGATACACCCAACAGCATGGTTGCCAGTCCTATTGAGGCATGAGGAACATTCACTCAGATGTCTTTTTCTTTTTTCGCTGTTTGGAGACAGTGGGAATTGATACTGTTGAACTTCGACACAAAAGTATTTAACGACCCGACCCAGTCCGCGAAAACTGAATCGAGAAATGAATGCTCCAATGAAATGCACGAAGTCTGTTTTAATGACAAGGTAATATGGTAGCAACACTGTGAAGACAATCATGCAATTTGACTAGAATTAAAACGTAACAACAAATGAAACCCAAACCCAACATAACGCTATCCAGTGACCTTAGGAGTACTGAGAAAGAAAGAAAGAAAAAAAAAAAGACGTTTTTAAAACGTAGAGGATGTATATTCAAGGATCTCAAAAAAAAAGCGCCTTTTCATTTCACTGCACATCTACAGAAAAGCAGACGTAAGAGATTTTTCAAGTCCATCTTATTCTGAATGGTGCTGTTTCTAGATTGGTCATTGGCTTTGCCTAACAGAAGCTCCAGCAAACGGGCAGGAAGAGAAACTGGCCTTGGGCTGAAAGGGTCCCTTCAGGAAGGTGGAGCCAGCCGCGGAGGTGCGCGGAGTTTTCCGTTGATTGTATCAAGGGGTTAATTGAAATCTGGGTTTCTTAGCATGTCCTGTAGCTGATTTTTTTTCCTTTTCGCCTCCCCCCCTCCTCTTCTTCTTCCTCTTCCTCTCTTCTTCTTCTTCTTCTTTTTTTTTTTTTTTTTTGAGATCCATCCTCTATCAAGAAGTCTGAAGCGACTTTAAAGGTTTTTGAATTTAGATTTAAAAACCAACTTATAAAGCATTGCAACAAGGTTACCTCTATTTTGCCACAAGCGTCTCGGGATTGTGTTTGACTTGTGTCTGTCAAGAACTTTTCCCCCAAAGATGTGTATAGTTATTGGTTAAAATGACTGTTTCTCTCTTTCTCTCTCTCTCTCTCTGGAAATAAAGAGGAAAAAAAGGAAACATTTTTTTGTTTGCTCTTGCATTGCAAAAATTATAAAGTAATTTATTATTTATTGTCGGAAGACTTGCCACTTTTCATGTCATTTGACATTTTTTTTTGTTTGCTAAAGTAAAAAAAAAAAAGATAAAGGTTGTACCATGGTCTTTGAATTATATGTCTAATTCTATGTGTTTTGTCATTTTTTTTCTTAAATATGTGAAATCAAAGCGCCATATGTAGGATTATATCTTCAGGACTATTTCACTAATAAACGTTTGGCATAGATAAATAAATGCAATGATCCGGGGTCCCTCTTTTATATGTTTACAAGTAAGCCGTTCAAGTGTGTGAAATTAAGTACTGCATGTGAATGGGGTAAACTGACAGTCGGTGTGATGTTTCAATGCAAATACAGTAGTTAAGGGTGAGCTTGCAAGTTTGCATTGTAATAGGGGGACCAACCCTGGTTGGAAGCGTTTAGCTCTTGGCGGTCATAATATTACTGGTGTTTGAAAATAAAATGCTGTCCTCCCGCCTGTACCCCCCCCCTTTCCTTCCTCTTGTCCCACCCCACCCCACAGCAAAATGAGGGTGCTGCTTAGATGGATTTTTTATTCTGAGTCACTATTTTATTTTCTTAGAGTAAGTGCTTTCTTTATACCAAAGTCTCCTGCTTAGGATTGTTGAAATGACCCATATTTCAAGTATAAGCTCTTGCTAAAAGAGAGGCTTTCTGCCTGGCCACTGAGCTGTGACCATTATTTACCGGTGGCGGCTGTCAGCGGATTGAGAAATGCTGCTTTATTTGCGCAGGAAGAACAGGCCAAGGGAAGAAAGGGTTTCTCAGCAACTCCCAGACCAGTCCGCCTGCGCGCCTTGCCCCTCCCCCAACTGCCCAACTTATTTCCTAAGCCCCTACCCCACCCCTGCCTTCTCCCCAGTGCCGATTCCACAGGACTTGGATCGTACCTGGCAGAGTCTGAGTACCTGGCGAAGGCTCTGTTGGGGAACTGCCTGTTAGGAGATGGGGTCCGCGCTCTGCTTGCTGGCCACATGGACCCTGGCATTTAGCAATAGTCCCTATGCTCAAGCCAGCACCCCCAGGTCACGAAAGGCCTTGTCCAAAATCAGGCTTCTCCATGCTTCTTCCTTTGCGTCTGTAGGGTTAGGATTTGGGGCTCCACCTTGTACCCCCCCCCCACACACACACACACCACAACACTTGGACTCTTTAGAAACTGGATTCATTTGCACGCGCAAGTGTCCTGCCAGTTTAACTCTCTAACAACTCGTGATAAATAAGAAAGCTGATGTACCCTAATCGTGTGTCTGTGGCGTGTGCCTCTCGGACCGCTGCCAGGGAGGTCAGCCCCGGGGCTCCCAGGTCTCGGTGCCCCTTTTCCAAACCTGCGCAAGTCAGGGAAACGAAGCTCAATTAGCCTTTTGTTTGGCATCAGTCTACAGAACGGGTTAATTACAGGCTCTCACATGGGGGCAGAGAGAAAACAAACTTTGCATTGAAAATGTTACAGTGCATTAGACATGCCCGTTGATTATTTTGATTGTTGTGTCTAATTCTTGATAGAGGGGTAATAATTTGGCCCGTGGTAATAATGGCTTGTAGACTGTTGAGAAAAACAGGAGTTATGTCTTATCTCACAGAGATCTTCTCCTGGAAAAGCTCTCCCACTCTTCCCCTTCTTCTTTGCCTTTTCTTTTCCCTCCCCCTCTCTTATTTTCTTGCACTGGACTTGACTCTTTTAGCTTCCCATTTACATTCACAATCTGTATGTATGTCTGCCTTTTCCGTTCTCCTCACCATCACACCTGGGATGGATAACTAATAAGTGTAAGGATGGCAGGTCCGGCACGAACACTGGTGTCTCATGTATGTGTAGTTGCTGATCACCCAACTCTGGTTATTAAATCCCCTTCTCCAGCTGTAGCCCCTGTTGGACTTTTTTTTTTTTTGACAACTTAAAATCCGGTGATGGAAAAATCAACAAAACTTTATTTAGGGTTTGAATGCAACGGAGGGACTTAAGTGAGCCACATATCTTTGTGATGCTTTATTGCCCTTACATTTATTTCTAAGATTTAGAGCTGGAGGTGGGGTGAGGGAGGAGGGGATGTTTTACATATATAGACGTCAGTCTGTTCTGAAGTCTACTGCTTGAATATAAGTGGAGTAATTTGGGAGGGGAATGAGGAATGATTTGGTTTCACTTGCAGGATTCAAGATATGTGTTGCCTGATGGCAGAGACTGGATTGATGGGTCGATAGCATTCTGGTTCTTGTATTATTCATATGAAAGGTGTGTTCCCTTCTAGAGTCCTTAGCGCTCTAAAGGGTGTAGCTGAGATGTCTTCTTGTTTGCAAACCACCTCCTGTGCCCACTCCCTTTTCCCTGTACACCTCTGGGAAGCACGCTAAGAGCTGTGTGTCTTCTAATGAAATCCCTCCTGTTTGCTATTACATTTGATCCTCCCTCCCCTTATTACTCTGAATTCTTCCTTCTGGACATGATGACTCATTTCCTCCAGCTTCTGCAAGCAAAAATTTAATGCAACTGAAAACATCCAGGACGCTCCCCTTAAATCAGGAGTCTATGTCAATCTCCTTTAGGCAGGATTTACCCCCTGTTGTTTCAGAGCAATAACCTGCTCTATACTTCAGTCAACTGTCTCTCCTTTTCATCACATGGACCTGGCTTTTCTTACCATGAAAAAGAAGTCCTTCCTAAGTTAGAATCATGCTTGACGATATGTTTTCTTCATTGAAATAACATTCCTGAGTATTGGAGATTCTACATGGGTATGTGTACCCACCTACCAATTCACAACATTTGTGGATGCTTTGTCTCTGTTCACTCTGATTGGTAAACTGATCGTAATGACCCCTTTTATGGTCTATCTTATTATCCTTTTGACTTCCAGCCGATAAAACAATGTGCTTTTAAGGTACCTAGAAGGACTTTTGCATTTCCCTAGCACCTTGATTTTTAAGCCATAAGATTGTTCTCATGAAAATATCTTACAGGTCCCATGTGGATTTACTTAGCCTTTTCCTTAAAAAAAAAAAAAGAAAAGGAAATATAGTTAAAACTTGGTCCAAACCACTAGAAGAGGTAAGTTTGGATGGAACCCAGCCAGTTAGGGTTTTTAATCTCATCCCTAATGTAAGTAAACTAAGCAGAAAGGACTTGTTTTACTTGTAAAGATCAGTGTAGTCAACTTTTATAAAAGAGATTTCTAATCCAAATTATGCTTGAGTTCTATTTATTAAGGACTATTTACTTCCTCTCTGCTAATCAACAGTTAAAGATTACATCACAAGTCAAATTTTCTTTGGGGGAGGTGCTGGAGAGATAGGGGGAAGGGAATATTTTTGTGCCTTTATTTTAAAAAGTGTTCCTTCTAAAAATGACCCTAAATCTTGAATTTTCGTTAACTATTTAAAATAAAAGCAATTAACTTGTACAGTGTGAGTTGGTGTTTTTAAACTAAAATGCAAATAGTTAATTCAGGGTGCTGGCAGCCAATTCTGTTTACTGATCTTTTCTGATTGTTGTTTTTCTTGATAACGGAGCAAGCCACTGAATGGCTGTTTGAGCCCAGGCGCCACAAACATAAACTTCACAGCTTACAATGTCCCAAGTCGTGATGGAGGATCTCTCCACACCTCCCGCGGACTCTGAAGTGTAGACAGAGAAGTTGGTTCACAGGGAGCGAGGGAGGGGGAGGGGCAGCAGGGAAGGCTGCTGAGTGTTTGCTCTAAGCATTGTTACTATCACATCTTTTAATTTTTATGGCGCTTAAGCTGTTGACTCTGAGAAGCCAGTTTCTGTGCCTTGGAGAAGCTAGTCTCTTCCCACAAAATTATGTGATTCTTTTTTTTCTTTTGAAAAGTTATTTTGCAAATCTTTCTGCTTGCTGATCCTTCTGCAAAAGCACAAGGCGCAATGATATGCAAAGCATTCTGAAGGAAAACCACTTTATCCCCAATAGGGGACGCCTAGATTTGAGGTGAAAGATATAGGGTAAGGTTGCTTTTTGCCCGGTGGGGAGAAAGGCCCATTGACCTGCCCTGACGACAGCCCAAGAGAGATCTCGTGAGCATTCTCCACTCCTGGGACCCGCTTCCCCTTCTGTTGATCAAAAGTGCCTGTTCCTTCCAGAGTGATGGTGTTGTTATTGGACGATTTGGTTTAAATTGGCAACTGATTTTTGCCGGTTTGCCTCGGGGTCCTGTCTGCTGTCTTTCCTGTGCCCAGCACTGAGGTTTGGGGGACCGGTGCTGGGAATGGAGTACCCGGCACTGGTCTCACCAGTCCCGTGACCTCCGTGGGCAAGTCCGCCCTTGATCCCTTAAAGCAGGGACAATAGTGGTCCGGGAGAGGGAGAAGGGTGTTGCTGGGCCCTTCTCCTTCAGGAGTTGATCAGGTTGGCAGATCTGGAGGGCTAATCCAAACAAGGCGCTTGACTTGTGAGGTCGCGAGTCTAGACAGAGCTGGTGGCTCGGCGGCTCCTTATCTTCTCCTGGAATCAGCCGAAGAGGCGCTCCCCGGCCCACGGCGCGGCGCAGACGGCACAACAAACACAGCACCTGAGGCTTTACAGCTCGCTTTATTGTTTAATGGGAATGCTGAAAAACAGTCATTTGTGGTAAGGCCCGCGCACTGAGCCAACGCGCGCTGTGCCACGGACACTAGGGGGTGGAGTGGGGGCGCACCAGCGCCAGTGAGGGCTCCGGCCAGGCGCGCGGCGACTCGGCTCCCTCCCCATTCTCCCGGCCAGAGCCTTGGGGGCGCTGCCCCGGAGGGGCAGGGGTGGATGTGCTGTGGGAGTCCGCTTAGGGCAAGGTGTCCGGGACTAATCCCCCATCTCCTCCCGCTGCCTGGAAATGACAGTTCTGCACGTTAGCCACTAATGGTTTGTGGGGTCAGTGGGCTCTGACTCAAGGGCGATCAATAAAAACATTTAATGCAGTAATACGCTTCTCCCCCCCTCTCCTCAAATGTACCGAGAAAGATGCGTCACCATCTCGGACAGAGTGTCCCGAGCGGCAGGGCGTCCTTTCTGTCTCCGAGAGCATGGCAGTGTGGGGACAGTCCAGTGTTTTAATGAGCACTTCCCTGGGCTGAGCATGGATGCCCTGAAGGCTGACTCCCACCTCCCACCTGGGGGGGGGGGCTGGTACTGTCATCCGCCTGGGAGCAGGGGACCACCCTGCAACATGACCTTTTTTACAGGGACCAACAGCCACGCTTGGGGATTTGCAATCAAGGATTCTGTGGCTTGCATTTCAAATTAATGGAGTGAAATTAAGTTAATTATCATCTTGATCCTTCTCTATGGAAATTTTTTGTTGTTTCAAAAATAAGGGAGCGTTCCTAGTTACACGTTCGCTGTTCTAGTTTGCAAACATTAGATGTGTGCGTGCATGCGTGCGTGAGTGCGTGCCTGCTGCATGCCTCGGCACTGAGAGGATAATTCCAAAAATATCGGTGAGGGCATTTTGTTTACTTGCTTAACAAGGTGGTGGTCCAAACAGCACCATCTCCCTGCTTTGGAGACACTGCAGCCCCACCTAATGCGTTCCCTGGCCTGGTCTCAGAGTCACCACGTGTACCAGATGAGAAAGGACACAACAAAACAAAACCCAAGTTTCATGAAAATGAAGGCCTGCTGAAGGCAGATTGAAAAAAGAAAAAACGACAACAACAACAAACAACAAATCCCTACAACATTTCTTTCTCCAGAAAATAATCCTTCACAGTAACCGGGATACCGACTTTTCTTTTTCTCATGGGTAAGAGTTGCTGTTTATTTTGACCTGTCACAAATACAAAGTGTTGTTTGAAACTTGCTAAATCGGCAGGTAGAGGGAGATAATGCTAGACAGGCCTCTGCATATGATAAAGTAAAATATGGTGGGAATTAACCTTTCAGGACTAGGAAGAATTTTATTTTTTTTCCCAATAGCTTTTAAATGAATATTTCTTCAAAATGTGATGTGTTCTTCCTCACCGTTCTGTGATATCAAACAGTTTTTCAGTGTAAAGATGTGATTGGCACATTGTTTTTCATGCACATTCTAAATCTGCAGTTTTTACGATAGTTTAAGTTTCTTACATTCTCAATTAGTTTTAACTGTTTTCTTTTTTCCTCACTGAAAAAGTTGCCTACATGTAGGTAAAACCATCTTTTGTCTTAAAATTTTCAATAATACTTATTAGAACAACTATTAATTTTAAATTTTATATACAGAAGGTTTATTTTTAAATAGGTTTAGCAAAGAAAAAGGTCTGTGTGATTTGGCGGAGGACAAGGAGGAAATAGGAAACAAATGAGTTAGATTTCTGAAAAGAACATATATACTTTGAAACAGTATAGTTTAAGCAATAAAGGGGGAAAATACTTATGAGCCAAATAGGGAAAGTCTTCATTTTAAACTCACAGAATATAACTGATGGCTATATAAAATTTTATGTCAGTAATCTAAGAATTTTGGTTATGGGAGATCCATTCTCAAGAAGAAACACTTGAAATGAAACCTGGGAAACTAAATAACATTGAAGGTTTAATTCATAAAAAGACAAAAAGAGTGAGGTAATGTGCTTTCAGTAATGAATGCTGGTGTCTAAACAGATGAACTAGGGAAAATACGGAGTATCAGTTTCTGGAGAATGAAAATGCTTAGTAAATTCTGAGATCATTTACTTCCTTTAGTAATATAGAGAGATATTTTACAGATTACTACTTATAGCTCTGTTTCTGTATCAAAGTACATTTCGTATTTCAAGGCTATGATGTATTCTTGAAGTCTTTTACAACTTCAAAGACACTAGTCACTTTGGCATTTTATGCACGGCCAAATGTCTACCTATTCACCAGAAGTTGAACCCTTGGATGAAGGATTGTATATCACCAATAAAAACTCACCTTTTAGTTCTATTGTCCGATCAATGGATCTATAAGTCTCACTAATGTTAATGCAAAATGTCCTATGTGTCATATGCCAAGCAGGGTTTCCAGTTATTTCATCCAGCAGTGTCTTTACAGCAAGGGCTAAATATGACCTAAGAAATAATTTCAGTCTCATGTAGGCCCAGGTACTATGTTCGTTAATCTCATAGGTGAAAATGAGCATCTGAAGTCATTAGGATTAAAACTGCCTTAATCTATTTTTTTAAAAATATTTTTGTATTTTTTTTTTTTTGTATTTTTCTGAAGTTGGAAATGGGAAGACAGTCAAGACAGACTCCCGCATGCGCCTGACCGGGATCCACCTGGCACGCCCACCAGGGGGCGATGCTCTGCCCATCTGGGGCGTTGCTCTGTTGCAACCATAGCCATTCTAGCACCTGAGGCAGAGGCCACAGAGCCATCCTCAGCGCCCAGGCCAACTTTGCTCCAATGGAGCCTTGGCTGTGGGAGGGGAAGAGAGATAGAGGAAGGAGAGGGGGGAGGGGCGGAGAAGCAGATGGGCACTTCTCCTGTGTGCCCTGGCCGGGAATCGAACCCTGCACGCCAGGCCAACGCTCTACCACTGAGCCAACTGGCCAGGGCCCTGCCTTAATCTATTTTTAATTGAATGTTATTGGGGTGACTCTGGTTAACCTAATGGTACAGGTTTAAGGTGCCCGATTCTACAACACATCTCTGTACACTGTATTGTGTGTCCACTGCCCCCCCAACTCAAGTCTTTGTCCATCACCATTTATCCCCCCTATACAATTGACTTTAAAAAGAAATATAGGAAGAAAAAGGCCTGAGATGATTTTCCTCATCTTTTAGACTTTTAGGAATGTAACTGATAATTCAGAAATATTCTTGCCAAGCAAATGGGATAGCTTATCTTCTAGGACCAAAGCTGGTATCTACTATTTACTTGCCATATAGGAAGTTGTTTCTACTGAATTATTTACTGGAGTTTGAGTGATGCTTTGTTTATTTGTTTTCATTTCGTAATGGTGATGGACTCTACAAAATCATTCATGTAGATTAATGTACACAGCCTTTGCATATCCTGTGTGTTAGGGCAGCAATTGGCCGGGGCATAGAGTTTTCTCTGGGGCAGAGCTCGGGTATTAGAATAGACTCTTGTAACACTGCAGAATTGAGTGATGGCCCAAGAGTGTCAATGATGGATGTTATTCATCATAAATGCTATTTTGGTTATTCAAGTTAAAGCCTTCAGACTCACATCCAGACTGAGCCCATGTTAAATCTTTTTTATAGGGAATATCAAGAGAGGAGGCAGTATCTCCTACAGCAAGAGCTGCAGAGTGGTTGTTTTGGCCATGACATAACACTTTTGCATCTGTAAAGCACTTTACAGTCATTAGTTATGTATGAGAGCCAGCACGACCCATTTTCCTGATGACCTCTGTACCTGTGTCTCAGCTCAAGTCCCTGTCTTGTCTTCATATGTGTAAGAGCAGAACACCAAAGAAGCAATACTTTGTCCTTGAAGACTTCAGGGAGGACCACGGTAGATTAGAGACTGGAAACTCTTTCATAGACATTTCCAGTGATGTCCACTCTCCTGACTTCCAGGAATTGAGGGGCGACGCTGAATGGCACAGCTGGTGGGTGCAATGGACTAGCACAACTGTGCTGTGTCTTCTAAAGCGATGGCTCCCTCATGCTGATTTCAGGATCTCTGCGCTCCTTGAAATTATTCAAGATCTCAAAAGGCCTTTGTTTTACGTGCATTACTTCTGTTAGTATTTACTGTTTGATAAAATAAAAATGAGGATTCAGAAATATGTACTAGTCATTTAAAATGACATACTGCATGTTAACTAACTTTTTAATGAAAAATAACTGTAGATTACAAAATAAAAAATGTAGTGAGAAGAGTAGCATAGGTGTTGTTTCTGTTTCTGTTTCTTGCAAATATTTTTTTTTTTTTGTATTTTTCTGAAGCTGGAAACGGGGAGAGACAGACAGACTCCCGCATGCGCCCAACCGGGATCCACCCGGCACACCCACCAGGGGGCGATGCTCTGCCCCTCCAGGGGGTCGCTCTGCCGCGACCAGAGCCACTCTAGAGCCTGAGGCAGAGGCCAAGGAGCCATCCCCAGCGCCCGGGCCATCTTTGCTCCAATGGAGCCTTGGCTGCGGGAGGGGAAGAGAGAGAAAGAGAGGAAGGAGGGGGTGGGGTGGAGAAGCAAATGGGCGCTTCTCATATGTGCCCTGGCCGGAATCGAACCCGGGTCCCCCACACGCCAGGCCGACGCTCTACCGCTGAGCCAACCGGCCAGGGCCGCAAATATTTTAAATATCTGGCTTCACAGAAAACAGCCTAATTCTCATATCTGCTTCCTTATCCAGTCTGTGGCTATATCATTTACCCTGTAGATTCTAGAAACCTCTCTATGTCCACTTGTGAGAGAATGAAAGTAAAAAGATACATAAGGTCTTAGCATTATTATGAAAAGAGTTTTGACCTCACAGACTCCCCCCCCCCCCCCCCCCCCCCCCGCCGAAAATGTTTCAGGGACACCCCTTCAAAGTTCCTAGGCCACATGCCTCAAAAACGAGCTTTCACAAAAGGATGATAGAGGTACTGCTGCTAATGGGAATTTAATTGCTCATATTAAAGCTGTGGAGAACGGATCTGTTCTTAAGTCAAGCCTGAGCCTCAGTTTTATTTTGTGACTTTTCAATTTCATCATCAAACACTGATTAGAGAATCACTTCTAGGCATAGCCTGAAGGAAAAGCAAAGTGGTGTTGTTGCGTAACTGAAAATGTAAGGCTCCTTTCTAAGCCGTGTGCGCACACGCACACACACACACACACACACTCAGATGAGACAGATACCTGACAGTGGACTGCTGTAGGGGAATTGTGCCAGGCTCTTAGAGATTGTTTTATTCTTGGTCCTTGGGCAGTTGGGGAGGGTAATGAGCACTGAAATCGGTAGCAAATAATTTGTAGTTAACATAGGTGAGATGTGCCAGCCATGGTATTTTGAGACAAGGAATTAAAAGTGGCAATTATAATTTGGAAAAATTGCTTGACTTTTGGGATGAGATAAGCTTGTGAGAGGAAAGACCAAAGGCTGGAAAACATAACGAGTCCGGGGTCATAGTGGTTCTGGCAGTGGATGGACCTCTTTGTACTTGGCATGCGGAGAAAAGGATTGGGTCTCAGGCACTGACTGGGGTGGAGAAGGCTGGCAGTTGTTCATAAGAATTTTTTTCCCTTTTTCTTCATTGGCATTCAGATGCATATCTCAGTTTTCTTTACCTGGGGGTTGGCCCCATGACCATATCCTTGCCAATGGAATTGAAGCAGAAATAACATATGTTATTCTAGGGCTGGGCATGTGCTTTTCTTTGTGTGTTCTCTTTTTCCTTCCAACTGGCTAGAACCCATGGAAGTCCAGCTTTCAGTGGGCAGATGATGAAAAAGTGTGCTCTGGGTATGATGGAATCACGTGATGGGCATAACCAGTGCCCTACCTAATTTCAGGGGATTGAGCTGTCTGCTGGCCACCCTGAAACATCCCGCTCAAACTGAAAGTAAGAAGTAATGTGTTGGTATTGTGTTTATTTACTACATCTGCCTACCTTGACCCTGATACAAGAGGAGGAAGACAGGAGCATTGAGATAGTAAGAAGTCAGGATTCTGACTCTACAGTTCTGAATCCATATGAGAGGTTCCAAATGATCCGTGCATTTATTCGCTCACTCACTCATTAACCCATTCAAATGTCTATCTGATGCTTCCTACATACTTGTGCCATGCACTGTTCTGTGTGCTGACTGTCGAGTTCTTGCCCTTGAGAAGCTTACCTTTTGTGGCACATTCCAATGACATACCAATAAATGCATGCTGTCATGAAGGCAGTGGTAGACACTCTGAAGAAAAATCAAGCAAATAGAGGGGACAGAGCATTTAGATACTGATCAAGTAAGGCACTACCTCCAACAAAGTGACTTTTGAAGAGATGGTGAACACTCGGAAAAGTGAAAATGACATACCTATGTACTGTATGTATCAGTGCTATCTTGAGGCTATGCATTTTGGTGTGTCCTTGATTTATCTAGAACTGTATGAAAAAAAATGGATCAGTGTTGGTAGAGCGGTATCTGTATTCACTTACTTAACTAAGTGGAAACCAAAGAATCTGTGTAGAAGAAAAAAATGCAGGAAAACACAGGGCTACCATAATTTATCAAAGGTATATTGGAAGGAAAGTGGGAAGAAAGAAAAAAGAAAAGACATATAAATGTGAGAAGTAGATGAAGAGATCAGGGTGAGGATGAAGAAAAATAAAAGACAATAGAAACTTCTCAGGATCTGAAGCCAGAAGTCATCAAAGGGCAGGTGTAAAAAGCTGTGCCCCATACATCAGAAAGATCAAGGAAGATAAGGCCAGAGAAAATGCCTTTGAACTTGGCTGAATTGAGATCATTGGATACCATAAAGAGGCAAAGATGGAAGCCAGATTTAGGAGGGGAATTAGGGGGAAATATTTTAAATATAGTTCATCTAACTCTTCCCCATTGTTATGGGACATTTATTGAGTGCAGGGACTCTATTGAACTCTACTCTGATAACCAAAGTATTCACCAAGTCCAGTTGTCAGGTTTGTGAAGAATGAGTAAAGAAGGACCGGAGTCAAGACTTCTATTAATCGTTTCAGGTGGGCTCTGGAGGACACAAGTGCCTGAAATTTCTTTAATCCCTTCGGCTGTCTGGCTTTGCTAAATTCAGGAAGACTCAAGAATCCACAATCTAGCAGACAAACCAATTAGATGTTAAAATCCCAGAGGCTAGAACTAAGTTGTCAAAAAACCGTGAGTAGGGAGAGGTAATTACCTAGTAATTATAAGAATCTAGGCAAAAATCTAAGAGAAAAGGGCCTACTGGCATGTTGTAAAACTGTTTGAGAGGTTAGCAATTTGTTTAGTTTTGTTTACACGGAAGCTAAAATATGTGATGTTTCACCAGAAGGCAGTGTTCCTTGGGCTGTATGTTATCATACCATTAAAAAGTCAGCTGAAAAGACTTAGAAAGGGGGATGGGAAGCAACATATTTGAAAGCCACATGAAGGAAAGAAAAAAAATCAGCTGGGCCTTAGAAATTCAGGTAGCAAGAAGCAAAGTCCTCATATGTTTTGTATTGTGACCCATCACCCACGGATGCTTGGCCAGTCCAAAAACACAGGGGAATCGGAGGAATATTATTTTGCATCACTGGGGTGTCCATAGTAAGTACATCAGTGACAATATCTGCCACAGTCTGCTTCTCCTGAAATGGATTCCTACCAAGAACTTACAGTTTCTCTTCATTTTACTTTGCTCTGTGTGCAACAAAGTTGGGCGTATTACAGCTACGTATAAATGGGCCTCTGGTGCGAGCCCTGGGAGGGGAGAATAGAGACTGAATCCACTAACTCACAGAGACACGCTATGTTCGTTACAATTTGCGGTTCAGAAAGATTACTTATCCCCACCCAAGACTTTGGAGTACACTTGAGAGGATAAAACACAAGCTTTGGTAAAGAGGTACGACTGAATAGAGGAAGAAAAGGCTTATTGGATTTTGAGGCTTGGAGCAAAGGTAATGGAAAGGAAGCACTCATTTGATGGGTAAAGGCACGGGGTCTAGCATGGAAAAGTGGGTCTAGACAAAGCAATCGACTTTAGTGAGTTTAGCTGAAATACTTAGTTTTAAAAGAATGCTTAGTCAGGGTGATGTTGTAATGCTATTTCCACCCCCTAGAATGATAAGGATTCCATCCTCCCCCCACACTGAGCTCTAATTTTGAGGTTATGTTAAAATTCCAAAGTGGAGAAAGCAATGAAATTAAGATACTTTCATACTTGTAAAGTTTGAGTCACTCGATTTCTTGTGCATCCCAGAATTGGCATGTAAAATGTTTTTCAATCTAATCTTTGATCATTTCTTTCTGAATGAAATATCATGTGTGTTCACCCCATGCACTTTCTAAAATGCATATCATGTACAGAGTATATTAATATGGGAAACAGAATTTGCCTCTTATAACTAGGTTAATCTGATATCACCTGATATGAGTTGTATTTTTTTTCAAAGACAAAGTCTTGATTGTTTGTCTTTATGGGAAAAAAATGTCACAGCAATTTAAACTACATTTGTTTTTACAAAATTGGTTTTCTTCTAGAGAGAAAAAAGAACATTTTTCTTCAAATTGAATGATGATAAATTTATTTTTGTACTTGAGAGTTAATAAGAATCATTTTCCTCCCTGCTACCCACTGTCTTAGAAAGGCATTCCAAAGCACTCACTACTGCTTAGCAAGAGCACATAAGCAACATCTTCTGGAAAGTTGTGAAATAAATAAAGGTCTTGGTTGTATAAGGCATAATGCAATGAACTCCTGCAGCAAGGTATATATGCCAGGATCAGTTCATGACAGGCACTCTGAAGAGTCCTGAAACTTCTTGGTATTGAACTAATTAGCTTGATAGCAAGCCGCTCGTAAGCCAGATGGGTGGCTAGCAGTGAATGAGAACTTTGGTGACATCCTCCCTTAAGTTTAGTGATGTCCTAACTGTCCCTAGAGGCCTTATCCTGAATGGATCCAGGCTTCTGGTCTGACCTGTAGCCACTGAGCCGTAGCATACCTTCTTCGGTCGGTGGGGATGAAGGAATGGATATGAAGTCAGGGGGAAAGACAAGAAGGCTTTTGAATCATTAACACAGGTGAACTTTGCTAGTAGTAAAATAGTCATATATCTGAGCAGACTGTCAGGATCAGGAACCAAGTGTGAGGCAAGTGAGAAAATGTCTTTTCCTTCTTCAGGCAACACAATGAGAGGCATGGGAACTTGGCTTTCTAAACTGTCCGAGGGCTACCATTGGCACTAGGTTAGGCCATCGTCCTTGCTGTTCCTTAACCTCATCTACAGATGTGGAAAGTATAATACTTGTACCCTATTTTGCAGAATAGGATAGTCATCTCCAGTCAAGATATCGTGCCTGATGTCTCACAGAATTTTTGAAGACAAACACAATTATATTTAAATTGATTGCATTGGCAATTTGCATAACAACACTTAATTTAGATGTTCTTATTCACAAAGCCATTTTGTTTTATTTTTTTCCTTGTTTACAAGACAATCAGAAAAAACTTAAGGAACTTTTAAGTGTTGCACTTTGACATCGTGAATGCTTTTTCCTGGAAAAATAAAGCCTCTAGGTCTTCAGAAAATGTGACTGTTCCAGGTACAACAAATATTTAGGGTTATTACTGCATTCCAGCTCACTGGGTTACCTTCAGTTTCTGAAACATGCTATGTTTTGTTTCTTTTTTGTCTTCTTTTTCTCCCTCCCCCCCTTTGGTGCCCTGTAGGGATTATTTCCTAACTGTGCATCATTCATCTGGCTGATCCCAACTCACCCTTCCATTTTCAGTTCTGACACTGGTGGGTCAGGAAGCCGGGGCCCTGTCTGTGCTCCCAGAGTGGACTGCATCTGCCTGCTTGGCTGGTGTGTGCCCCACTTGTCACAGGCAGCCCCCCTAGTGTCTGTTTCCCGCACGCACCTCTGCACCAGCACAGGCAGAGGAGGTACTCATTTATTTCTTTGCTGTGTCTAAATTAAAGTGTGAGTCAGTACCAGACCTGCCCAAGTCAGGTGAGAACTGCCCTCCTTTATTAAGGGCCATGGGCCAGAGGAGGAACAGAAAAGGGGGCTATTTCAGAGTGATGACTATTGGAACTTACTGGAAATGAGGGGAGAGAGAGAGACAGGGCTGCAGCTTTGTGGTTAAGGGCCTGGAGTCAGGCAGTCCAGAGGAGGCACCCTTGCTGTTTGATCTCAGGCATGTTACTTAGCTTCGCTGAACCACAATCTCTTCGTGTGGAAGAAAGGCTTGTCAGGCTAGTTTGAGGTCTGCCTACAGTGTAGTAAATCCTGCAGAGTGGGATTACTATTATTACAAAGAGTGTGAGAAAAGTGTTCTTCTCTTGAATGAATTAACTCAGTTCTTGGCATCTTTTTCTTTGCTCTGGGTTGAGAAGGATGCTGAGTCTTCATGTTTGCTTTGGTTGTAGGTGGGAAGGGGGGTGTTTCCTCTTTTTACATTTGTTTTCCTTTAGGTTGTTCCTATTTCCTTCGTGAGAAAGCTGGTATGCATACACGTTCATGGTTTCCTTTAACTGAGTAGAATGTGCAATATTATAATATCGGGGTTTGAATAGGTAATTAAAAGACATTTAAAAAAAAATCTTACCACCGTAACAAATCCAGTTCTTCTCTTTTTTCTTTTTTTGCACATTACTTGTACAACAGTCTTTATTTATTTTTACTTTTTGCTTAATATCCCCTAATAAGTATTACCCACGAGCACTTCCAGAATCAAAAACAGCAATCTCTGGAAAGAGGCCGTGTTCCATCGCTTGTCCCTTCAGCAAGCTCCCACCTAACCTTAGTGTATATACCTGTGCTGTGATCCCATCACATTCCTTGTGGTACACATTCTGCGCCTCTTCATTAAGGCACAACATTCAGAAAAGTTCATGAAGCAAGCCCTCGAAGGATTTCTGGGCCAATGCAGCAGCACACGGCACTCCCTGTCCCTGGCTGACACTGATGGTGTGCAGGAACAGTGAGTGGCACCTCTAGCAAGGCCAGCCGCCGAGCCATCAGACTGATGATGGTAGGCCGCCTCCTTCAGGGGGCTGGGCCCCTTTATGTCAGCCACTGGCTGTGGAGCTGGGAGCAGAAGCCCGCATGCGGTATGAGGGCCCGGCTTTTTTTTTAAAAAAACTGAAATGTCAAGCTCTCTGTTGCAAAAGAGGACCCCCCTGCGAGAGCAGGGGAAGCCCCAGAGGCCACGCCGCGGGAGGGCTCTCCGCGGATGGAACTAATGGCAGTGATCGTGCCTAGTAATTTGTCCGCTTACTGTGCACACTGCGCGGGCGCGCTCCGCCCACCACCGGCTCCGGTCTGGGGATGCTCCGACCCTCTGGTCCCGATTCAGGAGGGTGAGTTCTCCCGCGGAGGAAGGCTGACCTCTCATTTTCTTAATAACTCAGGAGTCTGCTGAGGCTGCTCCTCAGAGTGGTGCAGGGGCGAGGCGGGGAGGCTGAGCCCAGCGATGGCCTGCCCTCCCTGCACGATGGCTTCTAGTTTTTCCTCTGCAGCATTTGTAGAGAATAGAAGAGTTTTGGGGAAAAAAAGTGGAATGGACATTATATTTACACCTTGTTTCCGGTTGTGGGACACCCTCTGCTTTAGGAGAAATTTTCTTTTTCTTTTCTGCGGTACATAGTTTCTCTTCCAAGGGTTTATGAGAGGGCTGATGATAGGTTTGGGTTTTTAATTCTGACTGTAAAGAATACTTAGATAGTTAAAGAGACTGACAAAATAATTTAAGGGATAGATAAATCTTCCCCGCAGCTTAAGCTCATAAATGCTTTCAGGAAGATTTTTAACAATAAAAAATCTTTTTTTTAAAGTGCTGGTTCCACAGTAAGATTATACTTTTAATATTGTATTTACATCATGTATAGAATGTATTTATGTAAAAAGTAGCCGTGAAAGGGTAAGCATCTGAACATACCTTTGAGAAAATCATAAATGATCTTAAGTTTTAAGAAAATTTTTATACTATATTAAGAAGGTAGACTCTTCCATCCTAGCTTTCTGTGACTACAGGGGGAATAAAAGTATCCCCATAAATTAGTACGGGGAAGATTCCTCAGAGATGAAGAGATTTCCCACCCTTGTGAGGTAGAGGACAACACTATTTGCCAGGAAAAATATGTGGGCTCGTTAGTATGGGTATCTGAATCAATTCTTCAACATATTTATCAACTTGTTTCTTAATAATAAATAGGGAATTTTATTGCTTTCTTCAATTCGTGTCTGGGAAGGAGCCAGCATAATACTTTGTTTTGAGGACTAAATACCATGCACAGAAACATACAAATTATTATTATTATTATTATTTATGTGTATTTTATTGATTTTAGAGAGAGAGGGACGGGGAGAGAAAGAGATAGGAACATCAATCTGTTCCTGTGTGTGCCCTGACTGGGGATTGAACGGACAACTCTGCACTTCAGGAAGATGCTTTAACCAGCCGAACTATGTGGCCAGGGTCAAACATACACATTATAAATTGTTTATATTGGTGAATAATTTATGTTTCTCAGAACAGTGTAGACATTATCAACATTTCTCTATAAATAGTATCTGTGGCTATAATTGATCAACAACAAGATAATTTATCAGTTGTGTCTAGTCTCTCTTGGTTCCTATGACTATTGTTGCTTTTACTTAACTTCATACCAGTTTGAAGGCAGAAGAGTTCTGGTCACCTCAGAAATTGACCACAAATTCAGACTACTTCAAAATGCTCCTTCTCTAGTGTCTGAATGAATGAAACAGATGAATTCCAAAACAAAACAAAACAAAACAAAAAAAACAAACTCCCCAAACCCACTTTTTTTTTCTAACTTAGACATCCTAAGAGGTAGACATTTACTCACTGGTTTAAGATAACCAGTTAACTTATGGAGAGAGAGACAGGGAGGGACATGTCCATTTCTGAGAAGGTCTGAGCCTTCAGGAAGGACTGCTCTAGGAGAAAATAATGATCATTATCATCCCTGGGTGCAGCAAAGCAGTCTGCAGGGGGGGCTGTTGGAGATGCAAATTATGATAAGTGTCACGTATTGACTGACCCTTCCCGGACTGCATCCCTGTGGGCACGATTTGTGCGTGGAGCCTTCGGTCTCTATGCAAGAGTGAGAGGTGAGCTTGCTCCGAGCAGCTCCTCAGCTCATGGGTTTGGGCTTGGAGGAAGGTCTGCAGCATTTTGAATCTACACTCTCTTTTATATATATATGATGCTTTAAAATAGTTGACAAGAGCACTCCCCGGAAAAATGACAAATTAGTTGGTATCTATGCGATTTCAGCAGAATCTGTGAAGGCTGAAAAATCAGTCAGTTCATTTCACTGAATTAGTTGATGACCCAGTAATGAGGGATCTGCAAGGACACCCCGTTCATGACAAGACCCATGTTGACCACGCTGGCTGTTTTTAACCAGACCGTGTCATTTACTGAGCTAGGGTCTTCAAATGCATCATCTTATAACCGTGCCAGTGGTCCATTATCACAGAGAAGGAAGCTGCAGATCAGAGAGGTTCAGTGCCAGGAAAGGAGTAAGATGTGAACCTAGATGTATCTGAGGGCAAGACCCTCCGCCTGCTGCTGGCTGGTCTGTCTCACCCTCTAACCACTCTCCTCTTCCCTGCCCATCCCAGCATTGGTGGTTTTCCTCTCCATAGACAGCAGAGGTCTATGAAAGCAAAGATCTGCAGAAAGAATGAGGCAGACAGAGTTTGAACCCTTTCTCTGCCAGTGGGGTGACCTTGGGTTACCTAACCTCTCCAGGTCTCACTGTTCTCTGTAAACCACAGACACCCCTAACTCATCGGAGACTGAGTGGGAGTCCGGTACAGTGCTCAGCTCAGCAGGCACTCCATGCCATGCATCGTTGTATAACGATAAACCTCCCAGTCAAAATTAGAAAGGTTTTTCTCTTTCCTTCGGGAATCTGAAGTGGAAGTCCTCATACAAACATATCCTTTCTGTTTTAGAGGCCTCATAAATATGAAACACATTTTAATTTTATTTATTGAGTATAGAGAGAGAGAGGGAGAGAGAGAAACATTGACCTGTTGTTCCACTTACTCGTGCACTTGTTGGTTGATTCTTGTGTGTGCTCTGACCGGGGATGGATCCTGCAACCTTGGTGTATCAGGACCATGCTCTTATATGACTGAGCCACAGCTCCCCTGCCAGGTCTGTGAAGCACATTTATACACAAAGACATATTTATTTACATTGTTATAAATCTTGGCCTCTTAGGATAGTCAACGCTTTTTGGACACAGTTATCCTATGCAAAATGGTACTTTGAAACATTTTATTTTTCTTTAAACCAATTTCTTTGCTTGGTAAAAATGGTATGCATGGAATTTTGATTTAGAAAGTAGTTAAGCTCTTGCACCCAGTTTAGCTGATTCATGAGAAATTCTGACCCTCCTTTATCTCAAGCCAACTCCCGTTACCACCTTCCCGTGAGAGACGTGTCTCTGCATGCTGAGGCTGACACGGAGATCTGACCTGGCCCCTCTCGGAAGAGCTTGCCGGTAAGTCTGCACTCATGGCTTCATGAAATTTGCATACTTTCAGCGAACTCTCAACAATGTCCAAATTCTGTGAGAGTACAAAGGTATGAAGGAAAAGGCCCTTTGACCTAAAGCAGCTCATTGTTGAGTAAGGGGCCTGAAACATCATCCAGAGACAAAATAAGCCTGTGCATGATTATTTTTCTTATTTACCAGTTTTCAATATAATGATGAGTTTGTTCATCAGCATCATGACATGGGATCCAATTATTTACTTACTTAGTTTAGTTAGCTTTATTCTGAATTTAAACATGTGTGAGTGAGATTGTCCAGTCTGTTACAATGTTACGGCTATTAATTCTCACTCTGTTCTTCTCTCTGCCTGGTGGGAACCTCTTCAGATTGGCTCCTGAATTCTTTTGACATTACCCTGACAGTATATGAAACATTGGGTACCTTCTGCTAGTGCTTCTTATTGCTACTAGGCAATGTTTCTGAACCTTTCCCACAGAAAGAGGGAAGACTGCGTTTTCCAATTTCACAAATTCATATTGATACTTCCAGTTCAAATGGATCTTTCAGTTTTCGTTCCTTACATGGCTCTGTATTTCCCCTTACGTCCTTCCGCTCATCCTTTTCAGAAGTCACCTCACTAACATAGTCCATTTGGAGTTCTACATCCTCCATAGAATCGCCCTTTGCCAATATTTCGCTTATGAACATTTCTTCAATACCATCTCTGGCTTTTACCTTGGCAGAGCTTTTTAATTACACACTATTTGATATCTTTGTATCATTCTCTAAATTCTTTGTGTATACTTCTTCTGAATTCTCAGCTAATTTGCATTATTTTCTATTGTAGTCCTCAGTGAATTTAGAATAGCGCCAAACCTAACCTGGTACTCTAAATGATTGTTACTTGAATTTGTTTGATGAAGAGGCCCCCTTCTGAAATTGAATATGACTGAAATCCTCTTTAATTTGCTTTCCAGCAGATCTGTCCAATCATGATATATCATGTATAACTACAGTGGTTAAAGAAATCTGGTGAAATTGAGTAGAATACCTGAGTTTAAGCATTTTCTCAGTTGGATTGAATCAGTTAAAAAGAAAATATCTTTTTTAAAATTACTTCACATGCACAATAAAACCACTTATGAGTAAGATATACATCATACCCTTGCCAAGGCAGGTATATGTGTCCGGGGAGGGCGTCTTACAGTGACCCAGAGTAATACACAACTAAATAAAAGAAGTGACAGAGATTGTACTGACCCAGAATGTGGCACGGGGAGACCTCCTACAGTTTCCCACAGGACTAGGTCCTATTGGTTTTTGCGTGTGGCAGAAAATAGAAGATGAAGGCTAAGAACAAAGGTGCAGGAGGGGAGGAAGCAGTGGTGGGATGCTGGGCCCCCAGCTTCGGTCACATCGGTCACACCGCCTGGCTCTAAGTTGGTATCCTGTAGTCCGGGGAAGAGTCCTTAGGAACTCTCGGAGGAGGAAAGGCTAGAGAGCCTCTTTCTTCTTGTTCTCATGACCATTTCAGGAAAGAACGAAGGCAGAGCGAGATGCTGCTAGGGGAGAGGGATCATTCTCGGTCTTGGAAGAAAGCAAGAATTCTGGGGAGGCAAAGTGGAGTTTGTGCAAATGCCTCTTCTCCTGAACAAGTAGCAGTGATTTTTGCACCATGGCTGAAGAGTTTTGTACCCAATGATGGGGGGACTAAATTCAAGTGAAAACTACCCATGAGATCTGGCTCTAAAAGGATTATTTACGAAATGTTCAACCAGTTGGGGTGGTGGTGGTTATTGATTATAAGATTTGTCTGAGTAAAAGAGATACATAGAAATTGTGTTTTGTCTGTCTGGAGACTGTCGACTTAAGGTGAACCTCAAAAGTCTACGTCGATCCCTTGTAAAGGGGAAAGACTGCAAAGGAGTTGCTGTATTTACACAGTGAGAAATGAGGCTCATCAGAAGACATGGGCAGTTCATCAGTGGGAGTGATATTCATGTGTAGAATGGAGAGGAGTACATTAAATGTTGTATGGAAGGTAATGCAGGTGATTATTGTCAACCATTGTTAGAGACCGCTTGTCAACAGATTGGGTTGTTTGTCCTAGACATTGACAAACTGCAATACAAGCTTTGCGAGCCTGTTGCACGCATTTTAAATTATTGGTGTAAATACATAGTTATATTTTTTAATGAGACTAATGTTTACCTGACTTGTAAAGTCTTAGGGTTTGTTCTAATAAGGCCTGAAGTCTTGATACTACCTGGTAGAACAACATTTCTATGTTCAAACATCCAATCATCTAAGTTTTAATGAAAATATTTTCCTTAAATATTTTGAAAGTAAAGCATCTTTGCCAAATCAAAACTGACACTTTAATTTGAACTCTCCACTCTGAAAAGAGTGTGCAGTCAAAATTTATCATTAAAAATAAAACTCAATGAAATGAGAAATAATGAGATGCTGGTTTGCTCCGACAAGCGTTCAGAACAGGCATGCTAAAGACACTGCGTTCAGTGCTCAGTCGGCTCCTTCCACAGCTGCACAGGGACCGAGTGGAAGGCAGTGCCCAGCACAGGGTGAAGGCCATGGCCTTGAACTCAGAAGAACTGCATTTAGGACAGAGCCATGTTAGTTAGTTTCTTTATCCTTAACATTGGAGAGATGATGGATATGTCACAGAGGCTTAAGATAATATTCGTGCCTGACCAGGCAGTGGCGCAGTGAATAGAGGTTTGGAACCCCAAGGTCGCTGGCTTGAGCTTGGGATCATAGACATGACCCCATGGTCATTGGCTTGAGCAAGTGGTCACTTGCTCTGCTGTAGCTACCCCCTCCACGGTCAAGACACATATGAGAAAGCAATCAATGAACAGCTAAGGTGCTGCAGTGAAGACTTGATGCTTCTCATCTCTCTTCTTTCCTGTCTGTCCCTATCTGTCCCTCTCTTTCTCTCTCTCTCTCTCTGTCTCTGTTGCCAAAAAAAAAAAAAAAGACAACATTTTGTGGAAAAATAATTTTTTTTCAATAAAAGCAATACAAACACCATCTTACATAATTATACAATTATAAAGATAGTTTATGTTTTCTCATAAGTGGTATTGTATATGCATATATTCAGGGTTTATAACATCAATATACATTTGTTTCAATTATCTTATTGCAAAAGCAATTATGTGGTGAAGGTTAAAAAAAAGCAGAAAGAAATTAAAAAGCAAAAAGGAAGAACTGAGAATAAGTGGTACTCATTCCAAGTAATATTATCATGTTTATGTCATCTTCATCTAAGTTTTTACCTATGCATATAGTTTTAAAAAGTATACCCTAATATTGCACTGTGTAATATACAATATATAGTTTGTTCCTTTTCTCTTAACATTATATTATTATCACGTTTTTATGATAATACATGTACTTGATAGGATTGTATAGGTTAAGATATACAACTTTGTTTGAATGAACCATATGTATAATTCACTTAACCATTTCTCTATTTGTTGAACACAAATTTTAGAATGTTTCCAACATCTCATACAGATGAATATGCTTTTTAAAAAAATTAATCCTTGTATACAGTCACCAGTTTTCCTGTATGAGAGAGTAAATAGCATTTCTGTGAGTGTGTTTTTGAATGAGGTTAACATGTAGGTCAGCAGACTGTGAGTAAAGCAGACTGCCTTCTACAGTGTTGGTGGGCCTCATCCAAGCAGTTGACAGCCTGAACAGAACAGAAAGGCCAGCCTCCCCCCAGCAGGAGAGATGGCTCCAGCATATGACCTTGGACTTCCCCTGCAACAGCAGCTCCTCCTGTTCTACAGAAGATGGCCTTCACATTTGAACGGGAACATTGGCTCTCCTGGGCATCCAGCCTGCTGATCCACCCTGCAAACTGCCGGCCTCCATGACCCTGCAAATCAGTTCCTTATAACAAATCCTTGTAGGTGTGTCATGTTGGTTCTGTTTTTCTGGAGAACCCTGACTACTGCAGGTATGATATTCCACTTCAAGAGTGCCCTGCCACCTACAGAATATATAAAAGTATTTAGCTCTACCTTCATGATCTATTCTCCAGGCATTATCAAGTCCTTGGACTTATCAAGAGAGGCCATGCTTTTTCTTGCATTTGAGGCTCTTCTACCTTGAATGCCTTCAAACTTCTGTTTGCCTGGGAAAGTCTTCTCTTTTAGTTCTCAAGTAGCATCATCCATGTAGGGGTCCTTCCCAGCTAACCGGTTAAAGTTCAGTGCTCATGATTTGGAAATACCCGTTCAGCCTCTTACACTACTGATCTCATTTCTTCAGTCGTTTGTTCCTTTCTCTCCTCTCTATCCAGCACTGAACTTCATGATAAGTGGTCTTCTTAGTCTTCAGGCTTGTGGTTTTTAGTATAGCTCCTGGCGTAGTAACAACCAAACCACACTGGTCAGGTGTTCTTCCAATGAAAGACCTCAGCCACTCTGTGCTGTGTGCTTCCTGCACCGGGTACAGCGGCTGACTTGGGAACAGCAATGAGTATTGGAGCTGGAATTTCTGTGGATGCTCATCGCCATTGAATTTTTTATATACTCCAGTAGTTCTGATATGTCAAAAATTAGAATGCATTTGATTAAAATAATATAGATTGTGCAGTATCTTCAAAGATGATCTTTGAGGCTCTTAGGATTGGCAGATAGGTTTTTATTTATTTATTTATTTATTTATTTATTTTTGTATTTTTCTGAAGCTGGAAACGGGGAGGCAGTCAGACAGACTCCCGCATGTGCCCGACCGGGATCCACCCGGCACGCTCACCAGGGGGCGATGCTCTGCCCCTCTGAGGCGTCGCTCTGTCGCGACCAGAGCCATTCTAGCACCTGGGCAGAGGCCAAGGAGCCATCCCCAGTGCCCGGGCCATCTTTTGCTCCAGTGGAGCCTCGGCTGCGGGAGAGGAAGGGAGAGACAGAGAGGAAGGAGAGGGGGAGGGGTGGAGAAGCAGATGGGCGCCTCTCCTGTGTGCCCTGGCCGGGAATCGAACCCTGGACTTCCGCATGCCAGGCCGGGACTCTACCACTGAGCCAACCGGCCAGGGCCAGTAGATAGGTTTTAAGAAGATTCGTTATGATACGTTGTACCCCCAGGTAGATAAGGAAGGTTTTTCTACCTATCACAAAGGATTTCTGCATTTTTTTTTCTAGAGTGTATTTAATTATCATGCTTCTTTGTGTCTTTTTTTTTTAATTTAAATTTAGTTTTTAACCTCCTTGACCAAGTGATTGGCTGGTGAGAGATGAAAATTCTAGTTTACGGACTCCTGCAGTGAGGAGATCAATCTGAGGTGACATAGGAACACTGTGCAACACCCACAGATACTACATTAACATACATGTTGCAGAGCAGTATCTCCTAAACGGAGTTGGCTTAATCCGAATTCCTACTGGAGGAGGCAAAGGAGAGGAAGGCTGGCTCCCTCTAAGTCATCGTATGTTCTTTCTAAGTGAATTTTTTCTTCATCTTTTTTTAAATGTGATTCCTCCCATGAGCAAAGCCCTTGGGGGTGTTCAACCTCTTCTGATGTTTCCTTTTTGTCTCCTTTTTATCCGCCATCCCACCACCAAATGACTGTTCAAGTGGAACTGAAGAACCACCTCTCTTAACCTCCTCCTCTGCTCACACAGGCGGTCCCCGGGCTGTCTCAGCAATTGTTTAAGTCTATTGTGAACACATGACTCAGGGTGGTGAACACACACTGCAGTATACAGATGATGTGTTGTAAAATTGTGCATCTGACACCTGTATGATTTAATTAACCAATGTCAACCTCATAAATTCAATTAAAAAATAGTTGGAAAAAGAAAACAAATAAATAAAAGCTCCTGCCATGGTTGTCATGGATAATATGGTATAGCCATCCAAGGGAATACTAGTCACCAAAAAAAAGAAAAAAAATTACCGAAAAAAAATCTAATACAAAAATTTGAAGTACACACACACACACACACACACACACAGTAATATTATTTCACAAAGTCCCTAGCATTGGACACTAACTGCCTCCAAGTGGGACGCTGTCAAAGGGCTAGCAAACTGTCTCGGCTGACAACTCTTAAGTATAATAATACTCATTGCCCTTCATCTTGTCCTACCATTTAGGCTAGATCAGTTCACTTCCAATATTACCTTTGCTAATATATATTTTATTAACACAATATGTTGTTGCAGTGCATTCCTCCCATGAATGCAAACTTGGTTGTTCTTGTCGATGGAGCCTAACCCCCAATTCTGTGGACCAGGTCTTCTGGAAAGTTGAAAAGTCCTTTTCTGTTATTGTCCTAAATCGTCCAAGTTATGAAGAGCTTTGCCCAACTGCTGAAGAAGTAGCCCCAGTATTCCTGCAGACCTGCCTCAATATAAATTTCCCAAACGAGGGCTTTTCTGCCAACAGTGACTGCTCGTGGGCACAGTGTGCCAGAACTCAGGTAGGAACTGCATATGCGGGATGAGCGTAAGTCCCAGTCCAAACAGCTTTAAACACTGTTGACTTTGTGTCTTCACTACTTCGGTGAATAGATAGATGTTCATCATTTTTAATAATTACATAGTATTTCACACACTGATTAGTCATTAATTCATTTGACCTACTTCTTATTGTCAGGACATCTTTACATATATAGAAGTTTCTGCATACTACTCTTATTATGTTTTTGGACTCTTTTCCAGTTGTGTAGGAGCTAGATCAGAGTATGTGTGTGGCTGTAAAGTCTTTGATTTGTATTGTCGAGTGGCCTTCTAGAAATGTACCAGCTTCTATATAGTGATGCTCAGCGGGTGTCCATCGGGCATCCTCAGCGGAAGTGGGCATCCTGTCTCACACGTTCACTCCTGGTACTTCATAGAGGACACTTTTACTGAATTTGTTAATATGATAAATTGTCTCTAAGTTTAGTAATGCAGCCTTTCAATTTTTTTGCCATATATATTTTATACCATATGCTTATTAAAAATTCAGATTTTTAGGAATAATAATTTTTAGATAGTGAACTAAAAGAATTGTAGAGTGATTTTTCTTCTGCATAATGGTTCATTGAATTTATTAGAAAACCTTTTCTATTGGTGGTAATATTAATCACACTAACAAAAACTTTCATTTCTCTTTGCTTTCAAGATTCTGTGAGAGACTTTGCAACAATTCAGTGAAGATTATGCCACAGAATCTTTCCTTATTTGTATTAGTAAGTAAAGTGTTTTTTAACCTATGTCAAGAAAAAAAATCACAAATTTACAAAACACTGACTTGTGAACATTCTTTTTTATTTCAGTGTTAGTTTTGGTGTTTCTATTTGTGATTGATGTCTCAACATGCACACTGCAGAATAATTGTGTTACATTTCATGCCTAGTCAGTGTGTGGTGTACGACTGTGTGGCTGAAATACGAATGGTATTATAACCAAAGCAATAGTGCTTTTAGTTAAGAATTTCAATTTGAACAGAACTGTGTTTAGATTTTTTCTTCACTTCATCTTTCGGGAAGTACATTCCTCAGCATCAGCCTACTGAAAGTCATTATAGCACTTGTATATTAATTTTCCCAATTTCACCTATTAATTTTACCAATAAAATGGTAGCTCATTTTATTGAAGTAAATGTGATGCTTCCAAAGAATATTAGTACATAAATTGTCACCTTCAAGGACGATCCTCTGTTGTGTTGAACTCAGAGTGCCTTAGATGTTTAATAATGAAGAAATAAGTTCCGGGGCGGGGGCGTTTATTCTCTCTTGCCGGACCCACAATCCCATGAATATCATTGAACATGTTACCTACAACCAACTGGAATAAATGTCTTTAGCCAAATTGGATGTCACAGAGACAAGAGGAAATTTGGACCATTATTCGGGCAATGCAGATACCAGCAGCTCTACTTGGCATGCAACTAAGTAGATAGATGATTCAATAAGGCAGATAGGCGTTTTACTATTTTCTTTCTTTTTGCAATATCTTCTATGGTTCTGTAGACCTCCTCTTATCCTTGTATCAGTGTTGTTTCTATCTATGTATTTATAATTATGATGATGATGGATGATGGAAGATGCTATTAAATGTACCCTATCCTCAGTGATAGATTGCTGAAGGAAGCAGCAGTGGGGTGCAGAGATTGGAAGCCTTGGGGTGTGTTTTAGAATGCACCATGATGACAGTCCCTGGTTGCTAGGAAGTAGCCCAGCAAACAAACCACAGTCAGATGGAAGGGAAATGTTACTGAGCCTGTGTGTGTGTGTGTGTGTGTATGTGTGTGTGTGTGTGTGTGTGTGTGAGAGAGAGAGAGAGAGAGAGAGAGAGAGAGAGAGAGAGAGAAAGAAAGAGAGAAAGAGAGAAAGAGAGAAAGAAAGGAGGGTGAAGTATTGTAGACCATACAGCCATGTATAATGACAAAATCTACATTCATCTTAAAAATTGCCTTCATCCTTGCATTAGATTTGTTTCTGGCAGACTCCAACCGTGGAATCGGTTCCATCAACCACCTTGTGTTGACGTTTTTAAATTTCAATACTTTGGCCTCATGCTATACTTTTTAAAGTGAGCTTTATCATCCAAAAGCAAACAGGTTTAAAGACCATTTTCTGTAGGTGGTAGATTATTTAAATTTTTATCTATTTTAGCATAAATGCCACAGAAAATAAAAGCTTATTTTCATACTATTTAATTGCTTTTTCCACTTTTTATGAAGAGTGCAAAAAAGAAAAGAAAAGAAAAGAAAGTCTCACTAATGTCACTCTGCCAGTTGGCCCAGCCCTGTGCTGGTGGGTGAGTGGTCAGTAGCTCCCTGCAGCAGGAGCTGGCTTACGTTCCCACAGCTTGGAGGCCTATCTCCACGGGAGAGCCCAACAGGAACCCATCAAGTGGGCTCTGAGCCGGACCTCAGTTTTCTTCCTGGTGTCAATGTCCTTAGTCCAGTGTAAATATTTAGAGCCTCTTAAACTGACTTGACTCACATGGTCGATCTGTGAGCCCTAGAACCTGGAAAGTGGAAGTCGTATGCAAATCCAAATGCTCTCTGTCACTCACTCGAGCTGTCCTCTCTCTGTCTCTCTCCTTGGAGTTCTGTGATTCCTTGGAGGATCACTGGAGACTACCGACCATCAGTGGGAGACATCTAGCCTCAAGGTCTGGGCAGTCCCTCTCTATTTGACATGAAATTTCATTGGAAAATAAAAAAGTTTTTTGGAGTGAAAATCATGGAATTAGTTGAGCTCACCAGTCTGTTCTAGTTTTTGCCTGTGATAACACCATCTTTTCCCCAGATTCAGACCTTGTTCCTCAGCTGCTGGGGTTCCCAGGTTTGGAGGGGAGACGTCCTTATTTTATTCAGCAGTCGGCTATGGAGAGAAAGCCTTTCTGAAAAGCAGCCCAGCTCAGCCTTTGGTTGGCAGCACGCTGATACAGGGGACGTGAGTTTTCTCTTGCCATGACCTTCTATCCATACTCCTAACATCACAGATATTTGCAGAATTGTGTCATCTAAGTGGACTTAACCGAGTAATAATAAAAATGTATCCTTCCTTCAACTGATATATGATACAGATAACTATAATAAATGTTTGTGCCTTAACATGCCCTTAGCATCTGCTGCAGAGAGAGACAGGAGTATGGCGTGCTCTATGAGGTCCATAATTTTCTTTAGGAAAACTCCATATGTTTTTCTGCAGGTTGGTTATGACCCATGTATATCAATTTTCTACACAAATAATTATTCCTTTGTACTCAGAGGCAGTCTCGGGGGAACGGCCACAGAGGAGGACAGTGCTTTGTCTGAGGTCTGTTCAGCCTGTTTCTTCAGCTAGCCTTCCATGTCAGGATGGAAGAAGGATGAACTCTGAAACTTCTTGGGAGACTTGGATGGGAACTATAGGAAAACAAATCACTACGTATCGATTTCCACTCTTCCGAACGTGCTCCAACGGGATTCACATTCTCTGTCCTCGCTTCTGTCCCAGTGTGGGATATTTTCTCTCCCCATGGGAGACCTGGAGCCCATCTCCAGGCTCTGGCTCTGGTCCCTTGTGCCTTTGATGACACAGTCTTTCTCGCATCACTTTTTCTCACTCCCTTCCGAGTCATTACCACCTGCATTCAATCATGTTGTGATATTTCCCCATCTTAAAAAATGTTCTACCACCGCCTGGTAGTGGATAGAGCATCAGACTGGGAGGCGAAGGACCCAGGTTTGAGACCCCAAGATCGCCAGCTTGAGCGCGAGCTCATCTGGTTTGAGCAAAGCTCACCAGCTTGGACCCAAGGTCGCTGGCTTGAGCAAGGGGTTACTTGGTCTGCTGTAGCTCCACGGTCAAGGCACATACAAGAAAGCAATCAATGAACAACTAAGGTGTTACAACGAAAAACTGACGATTGATGCTTCTCATCTTTCTCTGCTCCTGTCTGTCTATCCCTCCCTCTCTCTCGCTCTGTCTCTGTAAAAAAAAAAAAAAAAAAAAAAAAAAAGAATTTTAGCCCTGGCTGGTTGGCTCAGCGGTAGAGCGTCGGCCTGGCATGCAGGAGTCCCGGGTTCGATTCCTGGCCAGGGCACACAGGAGAAGCGCCCATCTGCTTCTCCACCCCTCCCCCTCTCCTTCCTCTCTGTCTCTCTCTTCCCCTCCTGCAGCGAGACTCCATTGGAGGAAAGATGGCCCAGGCGCTGGGGATGGCTCCTTGGCCTCTGCCCCAGGCGCTAGAGTGGCTCTGGTCGTGACAGAGCGACGCCCTGGAGGGGCAGAGCATCGCCCCCTGGTGGGCAGAGCGTCGCCCCTGGTGGGCGTGCCGGGTGGATCCTGGTCGGGCGCATGCGGGAGTCTGTCTGACTGTCTCTCCCCATTTCCAGCTTCGGAAAAATACAAAAAAAAAAAAAAATGTTTAAGTCTCCCTCCTACTCAGAGTAAACTTCTCAAAAGAACTGTCTACACGTTTTGACCTTCTTACCTTTCACAGTCTTAGTCACATGGCTCTGCTGAAACTGCCCTGGTCCGTGTCACCAGTCACTTGTGCGTACCTAACAAACTTTGTCTTTCATTTACTCTTCTTCCCACTTGAAATAATACCATCTGTTGGCTTAGAGGACAAGCCTTACACTTCTAGGTTCCAAAAAGCTAAAGTGATTCCCCATTTTTCTCTAAAATATCAATTTCCATTTACGTTGTTATAGAAAAGTAGCCAATAAACATATTGACCCTGAGGTCAAATATAGACATTGTGACTCTGACTTCACCTAACCCAGGTTCCTGATCAACTCTGAGCTTGTTCTATTTGGATTTCTGTTCAACACCAATTGAACAGATATTAAACAATGACAACAATATCTAAAGGTAAATTGAAAGCTTAAAATGAAAGGAAAATAGAACTGTTTTTGAGTTATTAACATAAGATTTCCATAATTTACTTTTTACAGAAGTAGATCCAAATGGGCATGGCAACGATTGGTGAATTTTGAAAATAACAGGTTTTCATTTTCTTTTCCTTAAAGAAGCATTTAGAGACTGATCAGGTGGTGGCACAGGGGATAGAGTGTCGGCATGGGATGCAGAAGACTCAGGTTTGAAACCCTGAGGTTGCCAACTTGAGTGTGGGCTCATACAGTTTGAGTGGGGTTACCGACTTGAGTGTGGGATCATAGACATGACCCTATAGTCACTGGCTTAAAAGCCCAAGGTCACTGGCTTGAGCCCAAAGGTCGTTTGCTTGAAGCCTGTCTCTGGCTTGAGCCCAAAGGTTGCTGGCTTAAAGCCCAAGGTCACTGGCTTGAGCCCAAGATCACTGGCTTGAGCAAGGGATCACTGGCTCAGCTAGAGCCCCCTGGTTAAGACACATATGAGAAAGCAATCAATGAACAACTAAGGTGCTGCAATGAAGAATTGATGCTTCTCAGCTCTCTCCCTTCCTCTCCCTATCTCCTTCTCTCTTGCTTAAAAAAAAAAAAGCATTTAGAGAAAGAGCGAACACATTTTGATTGCAGCCCATTTCTTGGGAAGCTTTCATGTATATATCAGTACAAGAGAATTTCTGTCTACATGCTGGCGTGACATTGTGTAGTTTTAGACACTACGTCTTGGTGATTACCACATAACCCAACTGCCACATAAATTATCTTTATAAATAAAACTTTGCATACATATGCAACATCCAGGATGGAGCAATAAATTGGTCGTGACTCCTGTCTCCAATGGCGCCGTTCCATCACTTCCCGTAGCAAGTTGGGGCTGAGGGCACACTGGTGAACGCCTTTGTCTAATCTCCTATCATGAGGCACCTCATATTTCAATACACAACCGGTACAGTTGGCCTTTGGAAGAAAGGAAAGTTCAGTTTCCTGCACGTCAGTCGTTTCACTTCCCTGCCTACAGCAAACTTTAAAAAAAAAAGAAAATTACTTGGGAGAAATGTTAAGCAACCAAACCTTTTGCAAAACATGTCAAGATTAATTGCTGGTTTCACTCATGAGCTGTGTAGACTGTTTCCTAAGATCCTCATCTTATTAGATACAATGATTCATTTTCCCTTTCTTGGCAAAACATCTGCTTCTTTGCAGATCGCCCCATCAATAATGCTGGCCGTGGTGGGGTTCTGCCAACCCTGAACTCACTTAGAAACACAGAGCATAAAAACCTTTAGAGCACCTCCTCGGTCTTCGGGACCTCAGACTTTAAATATTTGGTGCTTTGGCCATTCAGAAGGCTCACTGTACTGAACAGTGTCACAGGAATGAGGCGAACTCCTACTCTGGCTTTATATTCAGCCCTGATAGGAAAGCTGTTAATACGAGTGACTGGGCATGGTTACCCTTCTCCTTCTGTGCCCTGTGATCCTGCAGTGCTCATCGTGTGTGTCTTGAAATAGTCTCCCAGTCTTTTTTTCACACTGTTACTGCAGCGGAGCTTGAGCCTGGACTATTCTCCATTCATCCCCTGCCTCCTTTTCCCCTTACAGTGTCCCTCTGCTTTTCATACTTCCCTCGTGTCCCCGGGAAGGCTGTGTGATTGAGTTCTGGCTCACCAGACAGCCGTGAAATACTGCTGTGGGTTAGCTGACACGTTTTTGCTTCCCTTACAGTGAGGAGAGCCTTCCCTGGTCAAAGTCAGCTTGTTTTACAGTGCAGATGAAGTCAGGAGCTGTGACAGCAAATCTGTGAAGTAAGGTGGCAGGCTGGGCAACCAGAGGTGGACGGGTCCTTACATTTCTGTGGCTCTGAACCACAGCCAGCAGCCCCCCCTCTTGTCCCATGAGAAACACGCCGCCCTCCTGATCACAGCTATGCTGGGCAGGTGCTCTTCGCTTCACAACCACTGCACATGAACCGGTATGATGACCGTGAGATGCAGTAATACAAGTCAGTGCTCCATTTGGACCCCACATGTACCGAGAGGGAACTTCTCATCTGGGAATAAGATTTAAAGAGTGGTGAAACAATGAATAGGTTTTATTTTTAGCCTTTTTCAGACAAAGTTTTATGGTAGCTGATCCCAGGTTTGTGTTCAAAGCCGACCTCCCATCAGCAATGATCATGGAAGTTGATTAACTTCAAACTCTGCAGACAGACACTGAGGGTCTTCTTTCCCCGGAGCTCCCTCGAAGAGCAGCATGCATTATGACCTCTGCCTTTTTTTTCTCATGACTTCCTCAGAATGACATAGCCTCTTACTGTCTTTACTCTTATTTCTTCCTTTTACTTGAAACCGCCCAAGGCGCGCTTTACCTGGTATATCAGGATGTCACTGGGCACCCCCCAACCCGCGACCCCTCCCTGCCCTGACGGAGACATCAGGGACTGGACCATCAAGATAGCATGTTTCCTGTTGGCGTCACTTCCTGCCCTTCCTCCTAGTGGTGTGTGTTGGAGCCTTCAGCCGGCCCATGCTCCCGGAGAGCAGAGGATGTGCTTTATGCTGACACTGGTGTGACCAGTTCCTTCGCCAGGGGCGGACTCACAGCCAACGCCGCTGGGTGAGCTGGTGCGGACACTGCTGACTCATTCATTCCGGCTTTCTGGGTCGCTGCCACCGCTCTGCGCACCTGCCCGCCTCTACAACAGCGACCTCTTAAAAAAAAAATCAGAGCCTGCTGGAAGGGGCTATCAGAAATCTCAGTCAAAATCACAGGAATCCACAGAGAAAAGTGCAGAGAAACTCGATTAGATACTTCACATATAAATTCAAAAGAGCAAAAAAAAAAAAAGAAAAAAAAATCTATGAAAAAATTCAACCTTACTAATGTTGAAAAAATACAAGGGAAAAATAACAATAGGACATCATCATTATTATTATTATCATTATTATTATTATTATTATTTACCTATCATTTAAGACAGCATGGGCGGTGGTGCCCCAGTGGATCACTCTCCATATTGCCCTAGGGTGTCGCTCCCCTTCTGAGGAAAGGCATTTGGGAAATGTATTCAAGGGTTTTCAGGAAATTTGTAGTAGTTGACCTATTTTTTAGAACTCTTTCCTAATATTTAGAAAATAGGAGTAAATATTAACTGAAGCCTAAAAAGATTTTTTATTGAATTTATTAGAGCGACATTGCTTAATAAAATTATATGGGTTTCAGGTGTACGACTTTATAACCCATCAACTGTATATTGTATTGTGTGTCCCCTACCCCACATCAAGTTAACTGAAGCATTAAAAAAAAAAAGCAAATTATTGAGAAAAAGGCACTTCTCTATGGAGAAAGAGTTAAAATGCGAATTGGATGTCACCATGTAGAAGCAATCAAAATGTTTTTCTAGGAGCTCCAGAAAAGGAAGAGAAAAGAAAGAATGTTTCTTAACAACTGGTGATAAATGAGAGAAAAAAGGATAAACTTGGATAACACCAAAGTGGAGAAAATCTAAGGGTAATGTTACTATTTACGTATCTCATATGTAGGTTTGTAAGATATAAAGATCTGAACAACAATTATTTTGCTAATGCATTTTCATTAGATGTTACCACTCCTAATATATCTGTATTCAGGTAATAATAACAATAAAGGTTATAACCTTAATATTTATTGAGTGGGTAGATTGCAGGTCCTATACTGAGCATTCTGCATTTTCCACTTTGTTCTATCCACATTCCTGTGAGGTAGAGAGGGAGATTCCAATAGTACCATTTTGAAAATGAGACAATGAAGCTTCAGAAAGGAAATCATTTCGCCAAAGTAACCCAGTTACTGAGGGATGGTGCCAAGATTTGAACCTGCAACTCTCTGACTCTGGACTACACATTTTTAGTCACTTTCATGGTAAATTATTTTGCATATTTACCTAAGTGTATTTGAGCTCGTTACTTTGCCTGGGAAGCATCTCCTGTGCTAGAGAGTGCAGTCTCTGTGACTCTTATTTCTGTTTCACAGCTTTGGGCAATTATCGAACGTCTCTAAACCCTGGGTTTTTCTGTAAAATGTGAATAATATTTTTTACCTTGAAGGATTAATGCAAAGGTAAGGTATGTAAAGCACCCATCACAGTGCTTGGCAGGTGGCTGTGAATGGTAATCTTTAATATTATTGTCCCTTCAGTATTTGGTTCTCAGACACTGGGAAGAGGCAGCGTTGATTATTTAGTAAACAGCGATGGGGATAAGCTTTTAAACATAGAGATTCACTGTTCTTTATGTTGCCCTACTAACTTATGAATGGAGGGGTTTTGGCTACAGCTTTCCAAAAATGAGATAATAAAATACACACTTTGCTTACTGTCCTTGTTTATCAGAACCTTGTGGACATGCTGCCATGGCAACAGGGGCCACCCAAACGGGCCCTTTTGAAGGCAGCATGCTGTTCCATCATGGACACACCATACTGTATTCCACCATCATCAGTCCGACTCTCCCACATCCATTGGGCTTCCCGTTCAGTTTCTGGTTCTGTGACATTCTGAACAGTTCATTGTTACACAGCCACTTTTATCCAGCTTGACATACGAGCACTTGAATTCCTTTATGAGTGACTCCTAGGCAGAGGGTTGCCAGGTGGATGTGCCGTATTTTTTAATTTAAAATAGGCTTTGTCAGATTGCTTTCCAAACGGGCAGCAAAAATGGACATTTCACCAACAATGTAAGGGAACTGCTATTCTGAAAAAATTCCCCTCCTGGTCATTTTTGGTTTTGGCAAAATAATGAAGCAAAGCACAGTGAAACAGCAGAAAAAAATGGGCTCGTGGAACGAACATATCCAAGTGTCTTGCAAACATTAAAAAAACTAACAAACAAACAAAAAAAATTAAGCAAGTGAAATAATAGTGAGGTATCACTTTCTAGCTACTAGATTGACAAGCTCTTCCCAGAAACGGCTCTTTTTAGATCCTCCCTGGGAACTTGATCTGGCTGCTCCTTGGCTTCCAAGGACCCAGAGGGTGGGGGTCACCACGTGGTCCCCAGCTCCAGCTCCCACGCTTTGCCTCCCTCCTCATCCCAGAACTGCTTGGTTTGGATGATGAGGCTGCCGTTGGAGTTGGCAGAGGAGAGATGGTTGTGTTAACAAGTTATTCCAGTCCCAGAATTCCCTGTCCAGCTTTTGGAGAAATTTCTTCCCCTTAAAGAGTTTTAGGAAGACAGCAAAATGCACACTGAAAATGACTGAGCTCATGTTAGGATGTAAAACATTTGTGCTGTTTATTACATGAGAGCAGCCTCACTTGTTGTCGCTACCTTCCTGGCCCCTAAAAGGCATTGAGTGTGGGACTCCTGGTCTACCTGTACCAGAGATCTTTGATGCTCACCACCATGCGTGTGCCGCCCTACAGCTGGGCTGTGTGACTTCTTTCATTCAACAAACCATGACCTTCTACACACGTGGACAGTTCTGTGATGAGACAGGGAAAACCCTGATCTTTCTTTCAAAGCCGTCTGTTGAGAATGTGGGGACATTGGATGGAGTGAAGTATGCTGGATCCTTGAATCAGTTCCTGGATGGCAGGTCATACAGGAACTCCCAGACCCACAGAGGACTTTCAGTGAATGAGATTTAGAGTACATTCTTTTATGTTGAGCCTCAGAGATCTTGGCCTTTGTTACACAGCCCCGTTTAGCTTGTGCTGACTGTTACACTATGAGACCCATGCTGCGGACAACTCCTGTGTGAAATTAATCTCACAGAACAAAAGAGGCATTCCAAGCACCACTCTGACAGCTCTCTCTAGGTGAACTCTAGACAAAAGGGAATCTAAATGTTTCAGCCCTGACATCAGTAACGTATCTCAGTTGGTAGTTTCCTGGTGGTCAGGGTTAAGATGGCACCAGCCGTAGACAAAGAGATACAGTCCAGGTGACCCTGGTGTTGCCTGCGTTTTAGTGCTCAGGTGAAGGTATGTTAGATTTTTGTAAGGCAAACAGTTTTAATACTTAATATATTTTTTATTTCTATTTTATTTTTTTCTATGACTGAGTAATGTGCTTGTGACAATGATGGCCAGTGTGTTAGTAGTAGGAGCCAAGAGAAGAGTTTTGTCTGCACTTAGACAAGAACTGTATAGGGAGCTGGATGGGCTTCTACTGTCAGGGGTGTGGTGTTAGTGGCGAGAGCCATGAGAACCCCAAGAAGGGGACATTTGGGGGAACAGAATTTGTTTCCTCATGCTAAGTTTAGAGATTCTAGGCATTAACCTGGACTTTGAAGGGCAGATGGAATCTCCCGAAGGCTGGCTGAGTTGGGGCTGGCCGTTCTTAGTGGAGGGCACAGAGTGAGCACAGGGCGGGAGAGTGATTGTGGGGTATGCATGATGGGGTGTCAGAGGGAAGCCCCCACGTGCTCATCTTCTATCTCTGCAGAAAGGACAACCTACAGTAGTGATCAAACCATGTCCCTCTCCAGCCCCTGCCTGAGCCGTGATCACTCCCGTGGCTGCCACACTCTTCTGCTCCATCCTTGCGTGAAGCCAATGCACCTGTCCCCTCCGGCACACCTTCCCCCTCTCTGCTCCACCAACGTGAGCTGAGGGACAATCATCGATTCCCCAGCATCCCACCAGTAGGGAGGCATTTGGTTCAGCAAAAGGGAAGAGTTCTTTTAAATGTGCAGATTAATTCCAAAGGAGTCAGAGGGCTCTGGACTGAGCATGTAGGGTAGGATTATGGTTGAAATAAAATGACTCTATGCGTCCCATTTGCCGTGAAAGTTCCCAAGGAGAAGCGGAAGGATTTGGTTGTTCCTTGTTCCTAGCCAACTACTATCTACAACCAACAAAACGTGATAAATAAATCTTAACAATGGATAAACCAATTTCTGAACCTAGAACATAAGGATACTGATGATTTAACAATCTCCCCTCAAGGATGGTTAAACAGTAAATGACTGAAAACACACTTCATGATTTTAATATATATATATTATATATATACATATATTTTTCTTCAATTTTAAGTCAACTTGGATGAGAGTTTGAATCAGGTAAGCCCCTTTCACAATTTTATAAGGTATTTTTTCTTTTTTTTTTTTTTTTAGATTTTTCTCTCTTTTTTTTTCTAGTGTGGTTAAACTAACTTGAAAATGTATGGAAGATTTCTGTTTCCTAATTCTTAAATATACATAGATGCTCATAATAGGGCTCATATATTCAGGCTAGTAATAATATATCATCTACTTAAATTTAGTAAAGCCTTTTCAAACAAAAAACTTTTCATAACTCTATTCTATTAGTTGTATACTTTACTGTTGAGATTTTTAGGAAAGAAATGAGCATGGAAATGTAAAAAGTGGACCATCTCCCCCTTTTTGCTCTGAGAGAGTAGGCATGAATGAACCCCTACTGCTCAGTACATAGCTAAACAGTAGGAGAACAATGAACACTTTAAAGGTGTTCTTCCAGATGAATTCTTTAGAGTTCAGTATTACTCCATGTACAAAGCAATCAGAGGGTAAAGAAAGTACTCTTTTCTTAGAAAAAAAATGGAATTTGAATTTTTGGAGACCTCTTTCCAAAGTTTTCTTTTTTTTAAAATTTTAAATGTCTCAAGATTTTCTTTAGACATTTGGGATCCTCAACGGATATATTCCAGGTACTTAGAGCTCTGTCTTTCTTCTGAGAATAGAGAGTTAGGTGAATTACATTCCTTTTTAACGTCTGCAGTGACTGATGGAAGGATTCAATACATTCCCAGTCAATCTATTACATAAATAAAGCCAAAGTCTATGCTTATGTGGAGTAGATTTAAAATGCCATTTAACTACTTGCGTCTCAAAGTGACTAGAGGCCATCATGTAACAGACAATAGCATGGTCTTTACGGTCCCCAAGATTACAGAAAGTTAGTAGGAGCTAAGCCACGCCAAGGCTCAGCTTTTCATCAGTAAAACGAGAAATAATAACTCATATTCCATCAGGTTTTATGAGGACAATTACTTCCATCAAAGCCATCAGTGACTCCAAACTTATCTAAGTCCCATCAGTCTCAGTATTTAACAATGTTTGATGGGGTTGAACATACACGCCCTGCTTCTTGATACAATAATTTTTTCTCCTTAGGTTCCAAGATACCCAGGAATCTAATTCTGGTTTTCCTGTTTCCTCATTGGCCACTTTCTCTATCAGGCTGTTGTTCTAGGAAAGTCTAGTAGAACTCCACATACCAGCTCTAGGCTGGCCAGAAGCTGAGAAGGATCAAACTTCCATCACCAGCCCAGGCCTTTCTTTTAAATTCCAGGATTGTATGTCTAACTCCCTACCTCACAGCTGGATGTCTCAGAGACATTCCAGTCTAAGCATGGCTAAAATACAACTATCGATGGTCCCTCTAAACCTTTTTCATTTCAATATATGGTACCATCCAGTATATAACTACCTCCATCTAGTTGCTCAGACCCAAATCCTGGTAGTCCTTGTTGATTTTGTTTTTCCTCACACCCCATACTTTGGTAAGTTCAGTGTTATCTCTACCCCCTAACTATATCCTTGTTCCATCCATGCCCTGTCATGTCTACTTGCTACCATCCCAGTCCAGGACAACATTATCATTTGCTTGTCAACCACAACCGTCTTTTAGCTGCTTTCTCTCCCTCCGTACTTGGCCTGCTGCAACCCATATGCACCACCTGAAATGACCTTGCAGCATTAACCCTGTTACCCCCTGCCTCGAGCCCTGGAATGGTTTACCACTGCAGTCAAATTCATGTCCAAACTCTTCGTGATCTCGCCCTTGCCTACCTGACATTTCTTCTCCTAGCTTCCCATCCTGTGTTGATTTCACTCAAGCGTTGCTTTCTCAGACAAGCCATCCTTAAGTTCCAGAATGAAAGCAAATCTGCAAGTTACTTTCTAGCCTGTTATTCTATTTTTCTTGTATTTGGCACTTATCAATACCTGAACTTATTCAGTCACCTCTTCACTTATTGCCTGGGTCTCCTACCTGTGCCACTAGAATGTAAGCTCCGTAGAGTAAAAAAATGTAGTTCTCCTGTGTATTACGGTAAACTCAGTGACTAGCACTGTGCCTGGCCCATTGTAAAGGCTGGATAAATGGCTACTGGAGTTGTATTGGTATTTCAGCGGAAGTTCAAACACTCACTAATATGTACATTAGTGGAGATGGTGTAGAAATAATTTCTACTCTTGTTAGTCTTTTTATTCTTAAGAAGGGTGTTATATCTTGGTTAGAGTTGTTACTCTGGAAATGTTGATTAACCCTGCATTCATTAGGAAAGGAAAGACCCAGTAAGTACTGGAGTGTGTGTCATTTACACCCTGCCATTATCACCAACACAATCTTAGGGGCATAGAAATGCAAGGGTCTTAGAGTTGGCCCACCTCATAATAAAAAAAATGAACTAAGTAGAACTTTCCCCTGAAGTAACTAGCTTTATTAGTTAATTACAAGTACAGTTTTGTCACTGCTTACCTTTCCCTGCTAGAGACATTAGCAGTTTTTGTTCCTTAGTTAACACCTCTTCTCTGCTCCCACCTCCCCAACTTCCTCTGTCAACTTTGTAAAATGTTTAATTTTGGTCACTTGAGTCCTTGGTTTTTCTTGCTAATGTTACTGTAAAAATGTGTAGAGTAATTCCATTGCCTGTATAATCTTTTATAGAGTGTCAGAATTCACTTTCATTCAGAGTATTGTAGTCCAAATATAGATGACATATTTTTTTAAAATACAGTAATTTATTAAAATGAATTTTTAATGGCTTAAATGTTTTGAGTAAAAGTTTAACATACTTTCCTTTTAAAATTTAGTTTCCATCAAAAGTTAAGGCACCTGGCTTGCTACACTGAATTCAGGTGTATTGTGACCCGAATTTTTCTGTTGTGATTTGATAGTTCTATCCCCTAGTGACTCCATGTCCCTGAGCCCTGTGCAGACGCTGCACCTGGTTGGGAATCTGGCAGCTCACACGAGACTGCTCTTGGTTTACATTTGTATAAATTAGTAAGTGGATCCACATATAAATGCAGAGAATGAACCTAAGAATTTATCATTTATATTATATTTTTCTCTTACATTTTATTGTATATGTGTATTTGTTAGAATTCTCTTCCATCTCACCCCCCTTTCTTTTGTATTTTTCTGAAGTTAGAAACGGGGAGGCAGTCAGACAGACTCCTGCATGTGCCCTACTGGGATCCACCAGGCACGCCCACCAGGGGGTGATGCTCTGCCTATCTGGGGCGTTGCTCTGTTACAACCAGAGCCATTCTAGCGCCTGAGGCAGAGGCCAAGGAGCCATCCTCAGTGCCTGGGCCAACTTTGCTCCAATGGAGTCTTGGCTGCGGGAGGGGAAGAGAGAGACAGAGAGGAAGGAAAGGGGGAGGGGTGGAGAAGCAGATGGGTGCTTCTCCTATGTGCCCTGGCCAGGATTCGAACCCAGAACTCCTGCACACCAGGCCGATGCTCTACCACTGAGCCAACTGGCCAGGGCCTCTTCCATCCCTTTTTAAAAAATGATATATTGAAAGGTAGGTGAAAGGAACTTTGGCTATAAAAAAGAAAAGGAAAAAATACAAGGGGTGTCTAACCAGGAACAGAGAAAAGGAAAACCCTGGAGTCCCACTGGGATCAGCTGTGAGAACGGGGAGCAAACCACAGTCAGTTTCAGCCCCTGACTTCTAGGAGGGTAGGAAGGCAAGAAAAAAACTAAGAATTGCTGGGTCCACTGCTCAGGCCTCTGAGAGCACGGGAAATTGGAGTCCTTGGGGATGCTTAATACGCAGGCATCTGTTTAGGAGATCCAGCTGAGCATGGATCATCCAAGGGATACGAAAAACATGTTGAGGACAAGTTCATAATCCATGAAGAAGAAAATCATCCACTGGGGAACTTATCCTGCAAGAATGGAACTATGACCACTGTGCTACTAAGTAGACACTCTTGGGGCAAGGTGTTCCCCAGGTTTAATCCCTTCACTTCTTCCCCCCCCCGCCCCCCCCCCCCCCCCCCCCCGCCCTGCACCTGGCCTGAGAGCGATAGTAGTATTGGGAAGGCGCTGACTAGGGAAACCCAACTGGGATACACACTCATCATTACCTGCTAATGGACGATCTCAAGTGACGTGCAATTCAAGAGAGTTCCCTCCATTATTTTCTACTTGCATCTTGTGGCCACAAAAGGAAAATGGTTTTCTTGTTCTCTATAAGTATCTTATTCCCTTATATCCTTTAAGTAGATTGATAGGAGAAGACACTGAAATGGAAAGCCTAACCTTTACAGGAAGATGTAAACAGAGATTGGAATTCCAAACTAAGGACAATGAAATGGGGTGGAGTCTCACATTGTCATGCTATTATCTCAGTAATATTAAGACAACATATTCATTCCTTTATTTAGCAGATACTTGTTTAGCACCTGATATGCGCCAAGCTTTAAGAATACAGTCTTCAAGAAAAACAGGCAACAATTCCTGTGTCTACGGAACTCTCCTTCTTTCTCATAGGAAGAAGAGTATTTGGAATTATACTCTTGTTGGGAGAAGTCTCTCCCCCTCTGAAGGGTAATGTTCAGGGTATCTACCCAATTACTCTTCTTTAATGCTAGGAATTCTCTTAGGAAGACTTTTTTTGGGAGTGCATTATTTTTCACTTGTGCTTGTATTTACCAATTTTCACCCAATAACAAACCTGCAACAGAATGTGCTAAAACGGGAAAGAAGTAGAAAACAACGTGTCCACCTACCTTTGTTATTTGCCTGTTTGCGGGCTTGTGTCATCATCAGCCTGTCGTCCCTTACGCTGGTGGGTCCATGAATCTATGAGAGTAAAGAGAAACCTGGTACATGAGGAGGATGCTTTAGTGAAGGGATGGGACGAGGGAAAACTCAGTGACAAGTCACTCCTTTAGAAAGTCCCCCTTGGTCAGGGTGTAAGCTCGTGCTGCCACCAGGATTCCTCTCATTACCACTTAAACCCTCCCTCCCCTCTCCCTCTCTTAGAGAGCCCTCTCATCTGCATTGACTAACTCTGAGCTCCAATCTATAGAGTCACTCAAAAAGTGTACTTAGTGTATCAGAAAAGTGGCCTGTCCGCTGGATATCAAAACATGGCTCTGATGTACCACTGATTTGCCTGCAGATGATAATAAGTTAAAACCTCGGTGTTGTTGGCATTTAAAAGATTTCTCCTGACTGAACTCACTTTTCATCACCAGTTGCTGTTAGGCATAGGTTAAGCATTATTTGAGCTTGTTGGTTCTTCTCTCTCCGGCTAGTACCATTACCACCTGGGTATGTTCTTGTTCACTGAAAGCTCTATTAACTGTGCCTCAAATTAATCAATTCTGGTTGTCATCTGATTTAGTTTGGTGTGGGGGAGGAAGTGGAAAACAATTTGCTGACTTAAGTTTGGGGACCTCCCTATCCTTTTGACACTGGGGACTTGGCAACAGATTTGGTGCAGGGAAAAGACATTAAGGCTCTAAGCCTGTCTGAGCATTCCCAGGACTTATTTTAATGGAGTAAGTGCAGTCCTGCCACGTAGCTCAGGTGAAGCCCTCAAATTTACTTTCACAGCTCACGTCCTGCAGCGTGGAGACCAATAGCAAGAGCTGGAGGACTTTTAAAAGGAAGCTGTTTGTGCAGCAGCCACATTCGGCCAGGGATCTCACTCTTCCTCTCTCATTAGGTTTCGAAATTCTTTAGTATCCTGACTTATCCGAAACAGACTAGCATTGAATCACCGCTTTCGGTTTTTCAAAAAATATGACGTTGTTTAAGCTCTATTTGAACTCGACTAACTATATTCTGGACTTGAACTTCAATAATTCTTTCATTTACATTTTCCAGAACAGGAATTTCGGGAGTAAATGCTCAAAGTGTGTCATTAGGTCTTCTGAAGATTTGTTGAACTTAAAATGAATTCAGTCTCATAACTCCCTCAGTGTAGAAACATGAGCTTTTATGTTTGTGTATTTTTCTTTAGGAAAAAAAAAAAGAAAACTTTTTATTATGAGACTTTCCAAACAAAACCAAAAGTAGAAAATACAATAAACCACTATATATTCATCACCCGGCTTAAATGACCATCAACATGTTTCTGTTTTAATCATCACAATGACTAAATACTAACAGAAAGCATCATTGTTGCTGTACTAAAAAAAAATGCTAGTAAAACTCCTTAAAGGTGGTAAAGAACTATGTTTTTGGGTGACTTTCATTTTTAAAAAGTAGAATATTAATTATAAAACACGAAACAGATACGGTATATTGAATTTTAAAAACTAGTTCTATTTCTGTTTTTTGTAGCTATTATTTAAAATATTGGTGGTGTATGAAGTTTTGTTTTCCAAATGTCAGCTGCTCCCTTCTTTGTTCCTGGTTCAGAGCCAGCATTGTCAGAAGGGAGACAACCTGGCACCTCGCCTAAAGACCAGTGGGAATACACCGTCTCTTTTGGACTTATACTCTTAAACACCACCTTAAAAATCTGCGGATAATGAGTGCAGCGATCTTGAAAATATTAATTAAGAAAAGAGCTAATAATTACTATGCTTGAAACTGAAAGTGATATAATTAGACTTGAACTGTGAGGTTTTTATTTGAAATTAATTAAGACCTTCAATGAATTACTTGGCAAAGAGAAATTTCCCATTTCTATTACATCGTGACTAGTTAATAGAGACAGAAACAGCCCCAGATACCTGTTCATTTACAGAATCTCTTATCAAATTCCTTCTCTAATAATTCAGGGGTGCAATGATTTTTTTTATGATAATGAAATTTAGTAGAGCTGGTGAAATATTCTTGACAAAAAAAGTGGATAAATTTGATTATGCTCTTAAAAAGCTACAAACTTTCAGCATACAGACATTTTCCTTGCTGAAATCTTTGGGTGTTCCCCCAAATGATTGTCTGTGCATGTTAAGATAATCTACGTGTTCTCTCTCTCTCTCTCTCTCTCTCTCTTTCTTCTCTGAAAACAAAGAAACCTGAAATGACGAATTAGAACAAGGTTTCCAACCGATGCCGTTGTGAAGAGGCTGGTGTTGATGGGTTGGGTGACAGTCTGAGGGCCCGGAGGGCGGGCACTCAGCGCGCTTTGGTGGATGGTGTCCCTGCGCAATGCACCATACTGCTCTCCCTTCAGAGAACTGAACCACATCTGTCAACTTCCCCGCTGCCTGAACCTGTAAGGTCATTGGTAGTTCTTTATTTTTTATGTCCATATAATCCAGGCTGAACTTGAGAAGCCTTGCTACTTTTTCTCATCACAAGTTCCTACTCTGAAATACAGAGACGATGCGAGAGACGCCTTCTGCAATGGCTATTCTTCTGTTTGTCCTGAGCATGCAGTCAGAGCAGCAGACTGACCTTCTGAGCCACAGTCCTACCCAACCTAAACCGACCGAAGGTAAAGGAGGGGGCTCCTTCCCTCCAGGGACCATGGACAGAGGGGACACACCTGCGGGGCGGGGTGGAGGGGACTACAGAGAAAGAAAAGAACTGGAGAGAAGGAAAAGAACTCTGAGAGAGAACAATCACGCAATGACAGAAAACGTGCTGGGCATGCTTCACATCACTGACTCGAACCGGTGATTTTAGGAAAGAGTAAATTTCCTCATCTTTACAAAATGGTTAAGAACATGGGCTCTGAGGTTGGATGGGGATAGAAAGCCAACACCACCACCTGCTAGCTGGGAAATATGTTCGCTCTTGCTTCCGTCTATGATGAGAATTGGCAAATCGGTCCCGTGAAGGGCCAGAGAGTAATGGATTTCGGCTTTGGGGCCATGTTGTCTCTCTCACCACTCGTCCCCTCTGCCGCTGGGGTGTGAAGGCGGTCACAGGTGACACATGTGCGATGAGCTGCTGTGACTCAATAAAACTTGATATATGTGTTTCGGAATTTGACTTGTATCTGATTGTTACGTGTCACAACATTTCTGTTTTTTTTTTTTTTTTTTTTTTTTTTAATTACTCTTCACAAACCAAAACAGCTTGAGGACCAAACAAGAAAGAAGCCCTTTTTCCTGGATTTGGCCCCTCCAGTCACAGTGTTCTGAAAGTTGATGGCTAACAGTGGTCGTCAAAGTGTGGTCCTCGTGCCCGTGACCTTCCCCAGCCCCACTGAATCAGACCCTCTGGGGGTGCTGTGCACCTCACTCCCACACACACTCAGGTGTGAGGACCATGCACCTGTATGTGAGGATCATGCACTTGTACGCAGTGCTGCTTAGCCACTCTGAGTCCTTGTGAAAATCAGTGAGACAATGACGTCACCGTGCCTGGGATGATGCTGAACTGGCTGGGTCGAACTAAACAGCTGAGAGCCACCACAGCGGTGAAGTGACATAGCTTCAATCTTGACCATATTTTTTGAAAAAAAGGTGACTGTGTACAAGAGTCTTTTGTAAGAATTCCGTACCCAAACTCACATGAAGGATATTAAGAGAGGCTAATTCTAATCTTCTTTGACTACATTGGCACTACATGAGGATTAAAAAAATCAGCTCTTCCCAGTGCAATAGACAATGAGTTTCTTAGAAAACAGAATCTCTTCCATGCTAATACTTCTTTTGGCCTCTTAGTGATTACAAAATTATAGTAATAGAGTTCATGGTGTCACAAATCGTATAGCAGAATATATTCTTTTTTTTTTTCTTAGTGAGAAGTGGGGAGGCAGAGAGACACACTTCCACATGTGCACCGACCAGGATCCACTGGCAAGCCCAGTAGTGGGCGAGACTTTGCCCTTCTTGGGCTGTTCTTCTGTTGCAATGGGAACCATTTTTTAGCACCTGAGGCAGATGCCATGGAACATTTGTGCCTGAGGCCAACTCACTCCAATCGAGCCATGTCTGTGGGAGGGGAGGAGGGGAGAGAGAGAGAGAGAGAGAGAGAAAGAGAGAGAGATATGGAAGTGAAAGGGGGAGGGGTGAGAGGCAGATGGTTGCTTCTCCTGTGTGCCCTGACCAGGAATGAAACCCAGGATATCCACATGCAGGGTCAACACGCTACCACAGAGCAACTGGCCAGGGCCAGAATACATACATTCTTGCTTAAAGAAAAAAAGCAAACTATAAATGTAATCTCATTAAATGAAAGCACCTACTACTCCCTAGCATTTCTTGTCTTCCATAGCTCATGAACTGGGGGGCCCAAAGGGTGTCCCTGTCCATTCCCACCTGGCGTCTGAGACTCAGCAGCTGACCGTCGGCCCCATCAGAGATTCAGGATCAGACAGAATTGTGTGCACGGAAAGGCAAAGGCAAAAATAATATTACCTTGAAAGTAATTTATTTGTGACTCTTTTAGCCCTGATGTCATGGAAACCTGCTTTCTTATGGAAACCTCTTTCATTATGGAGCTGAGCATCTTGAAATATAACTAACTAAAGGAGAATGAAAGATGACAGTATTTGCAGAAAAACACCACTCACATTTCTTTCACTTTGAGCTTAATACTGACTGTAAATGTTCTAAATAAGCCCAGGTGGATGGAAAATGTAATGAAGTTAAGAGTTGACATTTTTCACGAATACGGACATCATATCACGCCATACCTAACAAAACAGAGAGATGTCTGTCTTTCTCACCATTATCTAGATGATTATTTTTTAATTTAAAATTTTGCTATGATGTATCTGGATAGCTATGACTATGTAGGTTTATCAAAATGTTCCACAGAGAACATCCTGAAGTTTTATTTTGCTTTTATGGGTATATGTGTGTATGTGTGTATATACATATATATATATATACATATATATATATATATATGTATATATATATATATAATTTTTTTTGCAGATGCTCATGAAATTTCTTGAGTAACAGCTGGCCCTGTAATGCCCTCATCACAACCAGTGAATCTGCAAAAGCAGATGAAATCCTTCTGTAAACTCAAGCGAACTAAAAATAAAATAAAAAGGCTTGGGCAAGTCTCTGGAATAGAAATGTTTTGTTAAAGTTTTCCTGTGTTTTGGTATTTTAATAAGGACCACATGATAGGAGGCTTCTTTCTTGGCGGTACTTATTCTGGTTGCCATTTCTGTGACAGTCTTTGTCTCCAAAGGTCAGGCTTTTGAGGTCACTTTTAGCCAAGATTTGCTAAGAAAGCAGCAGGAATGATGTCATCACGTGCCTCTTTGGAGCATATCCGTGCATGTGGACATTTGAGTATCTCTGATAAAGAGAATATTGGATTTCATTTTTGTATGTTATGTAACATTCAAACCATTAGTATATTTCTTGAATCAGTAATCTATTAGTTACATCTGCAAAAATAGACCCAATAAGGTATTTCTGGAAAATATGGGTAAGACTTGGCTTCATTCAGAGTGGATGTTAAATATCAATAGTATAGATTTCCACTGTAGCACGTTGGGTTTCAACCTCCTAAAGAAATAGCTACAATCCAGATGTTTCCTACTTGCATATCTGCCTATTTCTGATGCTCATCCTCAACTTTTCTACATCAATCTAATGCCTAGGACCCTATGGTGGGGAGCCCAGACTCCTCCCCAGCCTCTCTGGGGTTTTCCGTGCACGGGCACATTTTTGTATGTCTCTCTGTTGCTTACCCCTGCCTCCTGCCCTGTGCTGCTGTGGGTGCCCCCTGCCTGCCCTGACCCCGTGTGGGGTGCTGCCCCCTCCTTCCTGCATCCTAACGGAAACCCACAAGTGGACACTCATGAGTGGCAGCCTTTTACTACAGATTTGAAGGTCATAGAAAGTACGACCCTAATGTCAACCTTAATGTCAGGGATACCTATCATTGTCCCAAGTACCTGGCCAGCCACCTCCCGCAACCGGATGTTTTCATGGCTCTGCGCCCTCTTAAGCCTCTGTGTCCAGCGTGTGCCAGAGCACTCTGCCTTCTTCCCAGGTCTTCCTGAAAACGCCCCCTTCTCCTCGTCCCAGCCCCACCCCGAGGCTGCCTGCAGTGAAGCCCGAATCTTTGGCCTTGGTTGTGCAGAGTAATCGTGCAACATATATATAAATTTTATCAGTGGGATATAACTGGCTTTCAATATTATATCAAGTTCAGGTGTACAACCTAACAATTCGATGTTTATGTGCATTATGCAGTGATCACCACGAGAAGTCTAGTCACCTTCTGTCACCATGCAAAGTTATCACGTTCTCCTTGACTCCATTCTTCACGTTCTTCCTCACTTCCTGGGATGTGTCCTCTCACACAACCCGTCCAGACCAGACTGTCCAGGTCAGGGACCTGACATTTTAAACTAAAGGAAACAGCTTGTACCATGAAGGGGTTTATAATATATGTGTGTGTGTGTGTGTGTGTGTGTGTGTGTGTGTGTGTGTGTGTATATATATATATATATATATATATATATATATAAAGCCTTCTGCCCAGGGATGAATTATGCCCCTTCTGGGGAAGGCAGACCCAGTTCTTGCTTGTAGTGGCCATCGCTGCTCTTTCTGATCTGTCCAGAACTTCGGCCTGAGCTTTGAGCCAGCCGCTGTGCTCTCTCCTAGGTAGGTTATTTTTACCCCTTGGATACATTCTTCATGCTGCAGCCAGATGGTCTCTGTTAAGGGCTCATTCGATGCCATTCTTTTGGTTAAACTATGAGGAGCATCTCACTGCTCTCAGGACCAGGATGAAGTTTCCAGTCCATAACAGAGCATGCAGAGAGCTCTGTGGCTCCGCCTCACCCCTCCCCACCCCACCCTGCCCCAACCCGCCCCACTGTGCTTGCCAGCCTTGACTTGTTGCCTCTCCCTTCCCCTGGGTTCCAGGGCACAGGCCCTGTGGCTCTGGGAACACAGTGTGCTCCTTCCCACCACGGGCCTTCTGTGTTTGCCGCCCTCTGCCTGGGTGTCCCAGGCCTCCACCCGGTGATTTCCTCCTTATCGTTCAGATCTCAGCATCAGTGTCTCTTCTTCAGCTCCCTCCCATCCTCTGCTGAGTGCAGGGCCCCATCTGTGTGCTTTGGGTGCTCTCTGCAGCGCTCATTGGAACTGGAACTCGTTCATTTCCAATGAAGGGTGTCTGTCCGTCACACTGCCATGGCTTCCTCCATCCCGGGGTGCCCAGGGTGACCATCCGTGTCCCTCTGCTCCAGGCTTCTACCGGGAACCTTTCCTTTCTGCCCTGTCCCCTGCTCCCTCCCCCAGCCTGTCTGCCTTCCAGTAACTCCAGTAGCACTCCTAAACTCACACCGTCATTTCCAAGGTCTTGCATGACTGCTTGATCATGGGCTTCCTCTCCTGCCAGCCAGCCTCCAACCTGTACAGTCTCTGCTCAAACCATTCTCAGCGTCCTCTCACATCTCTTGGGGGCCATGTTCTCACTGCCCCCCCCAACCTGGGCCTTCCCATATGCTGCTCCTAGAATCACAACAGAGCAGCCCACCCCTAGCCCTGCTAAGTCGTTCCTTTGTCTACCTCAGTCCTCGTCACTGTCTAAGCCTCTTTTCACATTCAATCCTCCAAGAAGTCATTCTGCCTCCCCACCCATCTACGGAGGGGCCTCTGGTGGGTAGAACAATGGCCATCAAAAGATATTATAATCCTAATTCTGGACACCTGTGACTAAGTGATGGTTCCTGGCAAGGAAGAATTAAGGTTGCAATGGAATATAGGTTGCTAAGCATGGAGAGACTATAGTGGATTATCTGGTGGTGGTGGTGGTGGTAGTGTGTGTGTATGTGTGTGTGGGTAGTATAATCACAAGAATACTGATCAGTGGAAGAAAGAGTTAGGAGGATCAGTATCAGGGATGTACCATGAGAAAGACTTCATTGGCCATCCATGTCTTTGAAGATGGGAAGGGGCCACAAGCTAAGGAATGCAGGTGGCCTCTAGAAGCTAGAGAAGGCAATGTATGTGTCCTCCTCTAGAGTGTCCAGAAGACACACAGCCCTTCTGACACCTGGGGTTCAGCCCAGTGAGGCGCATGTCAGACTGCCGAACTCCAGAACTGCAATATAGTAAATCTGCGTTGTTTTAAGCCCCTACCTTGTGGCAATGGGTTGCTGCAACTGCAGCCATAGAGGATTAAATCAGTGCATTTCTACTGTACTTCTCTGTCATAACTTTCGTTACCCTGGAGTATAATTGTCTGTCTGTTCACCTAACTTAAAAGCTCTGGAGTCCACAGGACAAGGACAAGGACTGTCTAACTCACTGTTGTGTACCCAGGGATAACTATCATGCCTGGAAGGTAGCAGGCTTGCAATAAATATTTTCTGAGTCAATGAATGGCCCCAACATGGGTCTATCACAGGTGCGGTAGCTCTTTGGTCCTGAAGCAGACGCTACATGAGATTTTCATTCCTCCTGGAAATCTGCCTTGAGTGCACCTGAGGTCAGATATAGCTTGACCCAATTTAGTTCTTTTGAGAAAAATTTCTCCACTACATCTTAGTGTGCTGCGATGTCACTTCTCCATTACCATTTAGAAGGAAACACCTGTAAAGGAAGGTGCATTTCTCAACTGCCCTGACAATCTGCTCTCTGTGGGCATTTCTGTGATGCAGGGCCCGGAACTGGCCCCCACGAGTGGGTGGAGGGAGGCCCGGCTTCTGGTGGCCCATACACTGTTTCCAGGTCCCGCGGTTCACCCTTTCTCCACCAAGGGAAAACGTAGTCTCGCTTGAAGGTCATTTCTCCAAGTGGAATAAACACAAATGCATCTGTTTCAGCCACAGGTTCAGCAATTCTGGGACACCTTTGCGCTATTCCCAGAGCAAGGGCCCTGAGGAAGACTGTCCAGGGCCTCAGCTGGCCTCTCTGCACTCAGAAAGTCCCTGGGTGCCACCTATATGACAAGGCAAGGTGCATCAGAAAGTTTTCATATGCTAAGAACAAGACTTCTTATTCTTTGCTTTGTGGTATTTCTCTTTAGTGAACAATGTGGTGGGTAACTATGATCATCTGTTAGGGCTCAGTACACTATTCCTCTCCATGCCATATACTTTAAAGACAGAATGAAAGAAAGGAGGCAGGGGAAAAAAAAAGATACCCTTCCCAATGATTCCTTTCGTCTTTTCCAAATATATATAGTAACTGTACCCACCAAAATCACAAAGAAATGAAAGCTGCTTAAGGAACAGTAGAAAAGCTGTCAATGCATTCTTAAAAATCAAGAGGAGAGTTGTAGCATTCATTAAGCCCTCAGGGGAGGAAGGATAGATTCTTCCAAATCCCAACAATTGAGATGTATTACTATTATTTTTTGCTAAGCCTCTTCAAGCTCTTGCGCTGAATTTCAGAATGCCTCAAGGACTTCAGACCCAGAGCGTTAGGTGTTGAGAGGGATGTTAGTGTGGGAAACAGAGGAAGAGGAGGAGCATTGTCAATTTCCAGCTGGTCAACACGTTATTTTGCAGAATATAATGTTGGTAATGCTTCTATGACCTTGAAAATTTACATGCATTTTCTTTTCGACTGGAAAAGAAACATTTTGGTTATAATTTTGAGGTTTTCGTTTTAATGAAAGAGGTACTCTATTTCCTTCACAAAGAATCTACATGACACAGGGTTAAGAGATTTAAAAAGTGAACAACCAGACCCTTTTGCATCAGGGGGAAGCTTCACCAGACACTTCTCCACTGCAGTTTATTTTGTAACCAAGTCAGAGACTGGGCTGCTTGCCCGAAGTGTCAAAACCAAAGCATCCCACAACAGGGGACTTCAGCTTAGCGCGGCCCTCCTGAATGCATGGGGAGCGTGGGCAGAGACCTCAAATCCAGCCCCAGAACAGAATTCAGGCGGCTGCATCGATCAGAAAGAAAATTCCTTTCCGACACAGCTCAGCAGCTTCAGATGGGTGAGAGGAAATGTTTTGTAAAATAATCGGGAAGCAATGAGCAGAAAACTGGAATAGAAAGGAATCAACACAAAACTGGATTCTACATCAGAAGCACAAAGGCAGATAGAGGATGCACTAAACCTATTTTGTATCTGGGATTATGCTTCTCTCGCTAAGCCGGCTGTGCCAGGCATTTCCAAGCATCTTCCGGAATAACCCCCCGAGTCCCAAAGTCCTGGCGTGGCTCAAAAGTACTTCTTCCTCCTTAGTTGGTCTTAATTGTTGCCAATCGAGTTTGGAGTTGGTGATGCCCAGGCTTTCCTGCAGTGAAGCAGCTGTAACTATGGGTTGTTGGCCTTGCATGGATGCCCAGAACCCTTCCCGCTGTCTTGTGTCAGCCACGCCAGAGCAGACCGCCCATCTCAGCTGCAGCACCATGTTTCCGGGGCTCAGACCCACCCGTGTGGCACACACGTCTTCTAAAAGTCACCCTATAGACATGCCGCATTAGGAGGATGGAGAAATGATTTCCTTTCTAGTACTTTAAATCAGGCTAAATATTTCCTCTGGTTATTGCCAACAGAGTGAAACTGAACAACGTTAGTGTAAGGCAGGTCTGATAAAACGCTAGAGTTGCAGAGAAGAGAAGAAATGCGCAGTTTCTATTTTCAACTCACCAGGATGTAAACTTATCATGAACTCTGAGCAATCATTTTAGAAGCTAGTTGCCTTGGAAAAGAGAGGTCTGCATCTGAAAATGGACACAATAAAACAAATAAATGTATATTAAAGAGATGGAACAGGAAAGCTTCTTGCAGCAAGAAAAATCTCACAATAAATGAAACACTAGATCTATAAGTAGGTGTCTCGTGAAATAAGCTCCGTGCATTGCCGAGTTGCTATGTCCCTGAATATTGGCTGAGTTAGATGACACTTATGTCTTTGGCATTTCTGTTAGTAGTTTGCACATTAGGACGTTTCCTGGTCCACTAAAACTAATGTTAATGAAGATGTAAGACTGATTCCCTCTTTGTTCGCCTAGAGACGCAGTTGTTTTCAGTTCTTGCCTTTTCATCTCCTGACGTCAGACTGTCCAACAACATCCTTCACGCTGGCGTAGCTATTTGCTCCGTGGACACGTGGGCTGCTTAAACGATAACTCTCTCTCCCGGAAGTGTGCCTGAGCATTAGCCCTGCATTTTAAAAAAAATTGAAATCTGTTATTTTTGCATTTCTTTGGAACACATATTTTTAGTTTATGAATGGAGTTTGGTACAAAAAATATATATATTCTGAATTGCTTGGTAGGAACTCAGACTTTATATAATTTCCCACGGGGTTGGGGCAGTGAGGAGTCTAGACTCCTAGACCGGCCTGTTCAATCACTTCATCACATTGCAACTCACGTGATATTAATTGAGCCGCAAAGCCAAAGTCGGCAGGGCCCGATTTTACTGCTCTCTTTGGAGATTCTTGAATTTGAGGCAGACAGAGCGTGAAGGAGCCTGTGGCTGGACACGTGAGACTCCGGTGCCACCACGGAGGTCCCCACTGGCTTAGAACTGAGGGGATGGGGCCGGGTAGAGGAGACGCAGCCTAGGAGAACCTGCAGGTAGACGGTGTACTTGCAGCACGTAATGAGGAAACTTTGTCATTGGCTGTGCATGAGTTAATTCTTGAGAAAAGCCCAACCTTTAATCTGACCAAGTAAAAAAGTCTTAAGAAGATACCTATCCCTTGGATAGTCTCTGATTCTTATGTGTTATTCTCACTCCAGTCGATGCGGGCGTTGTGTCTGTGCTCGGGGCAGCTGTGCTGTGAGTTTCACCATTTGAAGCACTTGTGCCTGGCAGAGACCCCGGACTGCAACCGCCCGTGAACATGTGGCCCCCTGTTCTAGAAGATGCAAATTTAATAGGAATCAGTAAAGGGGAAGACAACAAAAATTAACTATGCTTTCAAGCACATAATTTAAGGAAGTTCAAAGGAAAAGAGGCTTTGTCCCCCACCCCCTGCAAACTGCATAATAGCCAAATACAGTAATTAGCATATCTCTTAAGACCTGAGTTTAAATTTAGCATTTGGGTTTGATATTGCCGACTATCTACGTACAGTATAGTCCAAGATAAAAGCAGTCCATTTTCTTATGTGTCAATTTTCTTATCTTCAAAATTGATGAGGATCAGATTTAACCATCTGAATATAATACAGTGTAAGTACACATTGAAGAAGATACATGAAAATTGTATGTACAGCCGGAGATAGAAAAAAAAAAGACGGGAAGTGATTTCCCTGGCCTTTCCTTGTGGTGATAGATCACCAGCACACTTTGTCCCTGAATCTAGCTTTATGATATATAATTGAGCAGTAAAGAGGATTCCTTAGGAACAAATAAACAATGACGTAGGAGATGCTTCAAACTGCTGGGTGAGCAGAGTTAATGACCTCCCTGAGAAGTAGATTTCTCTCCCAACCCCTATTTTTAGGAACTCTCCCTATTCCTCCTCTCCTATTTCTGCCTTCTACCTAACGTCCTGGCTTCTCATGAACACTAAGCATAAGATCAGTGTGAGGAGCAGGGAGAGTGAAATAAAATCTATTCAATAAAAAAAATACAGAACTGATTCAAAGACGGTAAAAATAAACACATAACTTGGAATTGGTAAACAAAAACTAATATCCGGCCACTCTTCCATTTATATAAAAAAAGTTTACAGTGAGAACGTCTTTATTTAGTATGACTAGCAGTGAGAATCATGATGTCATATCTCCTGGGAGTTACAACAGTATTGTTGAATATTGAAACAATATCCAATACTACAGAGTTTTTAGGAGAAAAAAAAAAGAAATCTAGGATAAAGGTCAAACAGAAAAAGGACATTTTAGGGGGTTGCTAAATAATTTTTAAAACCCCATTTTGAAATTTATTAAGTAAAAATTTAGTAAATTTGACTTTTATCAATATGACATACAGTATATACTTTTATCTTGATTTCTGTAATCAAATTATAAAAGATAATGTATAACATTAATAGCAGTTGGTGATTTTTGATGGCGATCGTGAAATGTGATAAAGTTTTCTAACTTCAAAACTGAAGTGAATGCAAATGCATAAAGGTTGTTTATACAAGGTTTTGTACTAGAGAACGATCCATTTAAATAGGTGACATTTTACTCTTTTTAATAGATGACTTGAAAGGCAATCAAATGACAAAATGTATATAGACTATCTGACTATTTGCTTTAAAGAAAACTATTATAAAATCATGATTATAATTCACTTTAGTAACTTAGCACAATGATTACACGGCAGCTGTTAGATAATTCTCTGAAGATCGACACAACAAATAGATGTAAGAATAATGTGTGATAGCTAAAAATAAAAACTTATAGGATAGCTTTAAGTTATTCAACCAGTTTATCTATGATTTTAACCTATCAAAAAATAATGTAAATTTTAATTGTAGTCATATATGACAGTGATCTATTAAAATACAAAATGTTCCTTTTGTGATTTTAGAATCTCTTCTGTTGTAGTTTTTGTAAGTTCATGTTCTTCTACCACTGTTTTGAGAAGGGTCAAAACTAATTGTCTAATAGTTTGGTATAACAAGGAGAAAGGGCATACCACTAAAGTAGATTTACTCAGAATTCATATTTATACCTCTCCATAACATACAGATTGAGTTACTTTCTTGGTCATATTAAAATTGTTATAATTATATAAAGTACATTGAAGCTAAAAAAAGATGAGAATTATAGACCATAAAGTTCCCATAAGACTGTTATCGATCAGGAGGTTTGGTCATTTTGGTTTTTAATATTTTGCAGGCACTCATGGAAAAATATTTTTTGAGCTTCAGAAAATGCGTGACACTTACTTGAATGTGATTTAACTGCAAATGATAAAAACTCGAACCAGTCGTTATGCGTAGAAACTATTTTCTGGAGTATGTCTATGAGTAACTAAAGTTAATTCACCAGATTTTAAAACTGAACATGTTTGAACAAGCCACTTTTCATCTTAATTTTCAAATTACAATAATGGCATCTCTTGTAAACCTTAATGCCAAATATTTCTGTCTGAGTTAACTCGCCGTCTCTATTGACACAAGGGAAACAGGAGAGTGGGGGGTAGGCTCTGTTCTTGCTGATAATTATATTGTTCTGGTTGTTAGAATGACAGTGTCTCTGCCCTGTTCAAAGCTGTTCAGGACAAGCTTTTTGAACTTGGATTTATTATTACTTCCTTGTCTTAGGTCTACAGCAACCTTCAGTGTTGTGACAAAGACTGTTCAACTTACATTTTAGTATAGTCAAAGGACAGGAACATCAGCGGGAGACCCTGGGCACAAAGAAGGTTTAGAGATATATATTTGTGCAGGAGGAAATATTCTTTGTCGCGATGTGCTAGCTTCAAAAAGTGGTCTTGCTTCAGCTTTCAGTTCTCTCCAACAGAAGAGTTAGACAAAGAATGTTTCCTGAATTTTATGATTATATGACGCCAAAGTAAACGAGCTGGTACATTTTAATGGAGAAGAATTAAAGCATTTTTTTTTTTTTTTTTTTTTTGGAGCAGGTTTTCTCTGTAATAGTTTTTTTTTCTTCCTCCCTAATCTGGAAGCCTCTGCTTCTTTTCTTACTACATGGATACTTTTCTATTGTGACTTTACCTGTCTCCCTTTCCACCCCCACCGTCCTCCGTTCTCTTTCAAAGCATTTTTTCAATCAGCACATGGGGCTCTGAAAGAATATTATTTAGTCTTGGCTTTTCCCTCAACTTTATTCAGCAAAGCTACTGACTTGAACAAAAGCAGTACTGTACCTGCTCCTGGCCGCCAGAGACAATGACGAGGGCCCTGATAAGATTAGATGTAATTTTAAATGCAGCGAGGACAAAGCCTGCCCCCCACTCACCCCAATTCGGAACCCCCGACTGTAATTCCACCACAGTGAGCAGTTGAAAAACCCCTGAGCAGAGCCAGACTGCTTGGTCAGCGCCACCTAACAGACTTCGAAACATGATCTGCATCATTTCCAGGCTTGGCAGACATTTTGTGCACACACACACAAAAAAAAAAAAAAAAAAAAAAAAGAAAAAGGTCATCTTAGAAACCAGACACAAGCCCACTTTATATATTCCCACTTTGATGGTTTGAAGGACTTAAGTCTGAACTAGCAAACAACAACAACAACAACAAAAAAAGGAAAGAAAATCTTGAAAATATATATGAAATCAATTTATTTAGTTTTCTTTTTCAATAGCAACTATTGATATCTAAGTTAAATGGTTCTAAGGATTGTGTAGCGTTTTTAACTATTAAAGTAAGCATAGATGTTTGTATTTGAATCTAGGTACCCAATGTGCATATATTTTAACTCATAAAATTGTGCCCTTTAATTCTGTAAAAGCACCAATAAGTTGCCAGAGTTCTTTCTTTCTTCCTCTGTCCTTTGGGTAAGAACTTCAACCTAATAAATGTCCTTACCTTTATGTGTTACATGTGTCCTGGCCACAAAGCATTACTGATTCTTCTTTTCTTAGACTAGTATGTAAATAATGATTTGATATTTGTTGCGTTCCACTTCTAAATCAATCTAGCTGTTTCTATTTTGTCTATCCATCATCTGTCTATATCCACATGCTTTTTTTTTTATAAATACAAAGCACTGGTTTTTATATTTTTTTTGGAGGAAGAATTCTCTTGACAGCAGTAAAGATGTATTTGTTTATTAATGATACAAATGCAACCCATGTTGACTGCACAGTGCTTTCATAATGTATCATGTATTATAAAACATCATTTGACTTTTTGTAAAAGAAATAGTTTCAACTGCATTGTATAAGTGTTTTTAATCAAAGGTAGCCCTTTTATAATGTGGATAAGATCTCCTTAATCTGTCAGTTCTTAGATGCGTTTTGTGTGTGTGTCTACTGTTCTTTATAGGGGGCATGACTGCATGCTGGAAAAAAAAAGTCAGATGTTGAAATGGGATAAAGGGTCTTAACTGCCTAAATTTGAGAGGCTTACTAATCTCTGAACTTCTGATCCCGTCCTAGCAGGTATTTTTGAGTTAGAACAAGAGGACAAATCTGTCGAGTTGCCTCATTATGGAAATCAGTGGTGTTTGAGTGCGGGTCTCCCCATGATCCTAACAAGTACACCGCAGACGTGTTCTGCGATGGCCACAAGACTTCAAATAGCTGAAAAAAAACCTCAAAACCTTTACAGTCTTAATCCCTACTTTCTTTCGTAGTTCTCCTCTGAGAGAAGAAAGATACCTAGACAGGAAGAATTTCCACAAGATTTCTGCGAGAGTCCACTAAGTGTAACTGAACGGTGTTGTCATCAAAGGTAGTTGACAACTGTGATTTTTAGAATCATTTTGTTGGGATAAAAAGGATTTCTTTCTTTTCTTTCCTTTTTTTCTCTCTTCTGTATGTGTGTGTGAGTGTGTGAGTTTTCATACTCTATTAGTGTGACCAGACATCCTCAGTGCCCGTGGGTCTCTCTACCCTCTTCCACTCATTCTGCTCCTAGGGGATGGGACAGGAGCAGCCCACCACGTTCGGATTGGGGAAGATGGTACAGACCACCGTCCTTTCCACAGTCTCTTCCCAGAGCCACGGGGGTTGGTATGCTTTCTAGAGCCTCTGCCATTGTTCCGAACTGGTCGTCTTTGTGCTCCCTCTCCTCCGGCCCTTCCTTCCTTTTCCTACTTCCTACAATGCTCTTGACACTGTTTCAGGGGCTGCAGATTAAAGGAGACACGAGCAGGATGTGATTCCTGCCCAAGGTGCTCAGAGCCCGGTGACAGGACACTCCTGCGAAGGCTCAGCATTTGCTCCCGACCTCCCTGCACACCTGTCCCATTGCAACCGCTCTTCCTACTTCCTGGTCCTTGGACCCATCGGGGCGGCCACAGGGAGTGATCATCTTTACAAGTTTTATCGCCCACAGCACCGACACTAACTCGTGCTTTCAGAAGTGGGGTAACTAGGGCGGATTGATGTCAGCGGAACTCAGAGGACAGGGAGAGAAATTTTATATTCCACATCCTCCCTCAGAATCTCTCCACTGTGACCAAAATATATTTATACTAAGATTGGCCTCATTTTCTCAGCCAGTGTGTCTATAAGTCCACCAGGATTCTAACTTGGAGAGGTTCTTTACAATGGCAAAAGTTACTACTTTTTTTTTTTTTTTTTACATTTATCAGTTTTAGCAAACATTTTCCATAGGAGAAAAGTAAGCCAATTCACTATCTGCATGCCAATAAATAGTCATCATAAAACAATATGCATGTATTAAAGTATTGTTTTCTGTCTTACTAATAGGTCCTTGTAAATTAGAGACAATCTCGATTTCAGAAAACTGCAATATTTAAAATCTGTAATTAATACGTTTGTTGCAATAACATCACAAGATCCACATGAATAAAAACAAAGAAAATAGGGGTAGATAAAAGAATAAAATATTATATTTCCAGAACTCAGAGATGACAATTCCTAACATCTGCTATCAACTTTTCTATCCAAATATTGCCATATTTTCCCCACAATTGAGATCATAGTGTACACAGCAGTTGTAAACCATTGTAACTTAGCAGTATATCCTCAATGTTTAAAATTCACTAAAAGGATGATACTTAATGTTTTTCAATGTGTTTTTATCCTTCAAATATCTGCATTGTGTGGATGTACGACAAATTCAAACGATTCCCTTTTGTTTATCATTTTCTTTCTCCTTCTAGCCTCCTAACCGATTTTGGGGGGGAGCTTTGCCCCACCCCAGCCTCCAAGCAGTCATCTTTTGGTCTTGCCCCTTCCTGTTGGCATGCACTTTCCTTCTTTATCTGTGTGTCTAGAAATGGTGCTCACTCTGCAAGGCTCAACCACGACGCCTCTTTCTCAACCAAATCTCAAGTTCAGCTTCATCCTCTTCATTCCTGCCTGCTTTTAGGACACGTGTTATGAATCGATCATCTGCTGTGGAATATCGCTGGCCTAGGTCAGAGTTCAGAGTGCAAGGCTGGCAAGGGGCACAAGCCATGTGTGCTCCTAGTAGTCTGTGTCGAAGGCTCTGGGCCACACCGGCCTCTAGGTGGCATAGACTTGTTCTGGGAACTCCTTACTTATCTAGAAAGCAGGGGACCCTGAAACTGCTGCCTGATTAGACTCTGTAATCTGTAGGCTCCAAGAGGCATGTGTGAGAGCACGTGGACCCCGGTCATAGTTGGGGTTCTGGCAGATGCAAACCAGCTGGAACATTGTGGGTTTCTCCAAAGAGATTCAACAGGGGGAAGAGACTGCAGCTCCCCAGGTGAGCACCAGCCGGTAGTTGAGAACCGGACTGCGCCTGGCCATCCCTGGCAACGGATGTCCCGGGAAAGAGACTGCCGTGTGAATGTCACGGCTGGTACTGCTAGGGACCTGAGGCTTTGCTGCGGAAGCCATGCTGAAGAAATGAATCAGACGCAGATGGAAATGCACAGCCTGTGCCCGGTGGAGGTTCGGGTGCTGCTCACTGCAGCTAGCAGGGGCACGCGGTGAGGGCAGGGGTAGAGACCCGCGGGCAGTCAGTGGGCAGAAAGAGGGGCAAGTGCAAACCCTGAGCAGGGACAAGGTCCTACCCCTCACTGGTACCTGGCCCACTGCCTCCTGGAGGGGTCCCATGCAGAGACTGCAGGAGGCAGGGTGTGGCACAGGGAGACACGAGGGAACCACATCGTTCCCAGCCTTGTATATTCTGTAGCACTCTGGTTGGTGTCTCCTACAGTTCCTAAGAGAATCATTAATTAAACTCGCATATCCTGCTGAGGCCTAATATGCACCTGGCACTTTTCGAGGTACGGGGAAAACCAGACCTAGTTCTTGTCCTCATGGAGCTGGAATTCAAGCAAGTAGGTTTACATTTTGTTACTCTGATATTCCTTGATGCAGTCTGTGTTGAAATACAATACCAGCTTTTAATTTATTTTCATAATATGCTTTTTAAAAGGTGGACAAGCAGGTAGTTCTACAACCTAAATAACCCAACAGGTACAAATGATCCTTTATAAGTTTTGCTATGTAAATTGATACTTTAAAATGTACACTAACTTTTCTAAGTCAGTAGGCCAGGTGACTTGCCTTGGAATCCTAAATTGTTTATTAGCATGTAGGGCATGCACATTTTATATATATGCGATGCAACTTATTTGGAACTCTAATCCTAAATCTCTTCATTTTGACCTGACAATGAAGCATAAAATAAAAATTAATAACTATATTTTGAACTTCATTCTTTAATAATTATTATGAATTTCTTAGTGTATTCAAGTCTCTACTTAGTTTTGGGAAAGAAAAAAGTAAATAAAAGGCTTGACTTGTGGTGGTGCAGTGGTTTAAGCATTGATCTGGAATGCTGAGGTCGCTGGTTCAAAACCCTGGGCTTGCCCGGTCAAGGCACATATAAGAAGCAGCTGTGAGTTGATGCTTCCCACTCCTTCCTCCTCTTTTTCTCTCTTTCTCTCTTCTCTCTAAAAATCAATAAATAATATATTTTTTAAAAAGTGAGTAAAAGATTGTTTCTACTATCAATATAGTATAAAACCTAATAGATTTGGCCAAAGATACAGTTTTTCTAAACTAATGAGCTGCAAAGTGCTACCCTCCACCCACTGTTGACAGATCAGAATCTTAATCCACAGTCTTCCGCCTGCATGGGCTGGGTACATGCCCTTTGTGCAGGACAGAGGGAGGAAACAGAATTCTCTAGACAGCATGAAATAGAGGCGCTACTTTCGGGTACTTTTGTGCATAATAAAGGTATCCAGAGTGTTTCTAGCTATTTCTCGCTTGAATTCTCTTTTCTGTGTTTTTAAATTCTGAATCGATGAATTTTCTATAATAATAATAATAATTAGAATATGGACAATAATTAGGAAATGAACAACAGCCTTCTGTTTTCAAATGTATGATTCACTCCTAAAGATGGACTTACTTACAAAAGTCATAAGGCATACAGCACTTCATATTTTATAAGGTACAGTCACACATTTTATTTTTACAGCCACACCATGAGCCCAGTTGTATTAATTTCATTTTACAGGTAGCAAAACTAGGCCGAAGGTATTAGGTAATTTGTCTGATTCGACTAAGACACGTCAGGAATTTGATCAGTAGTCAGAAAATAAGCTCATGAAAACCATTTATTTTTCTCATACTTGAGCCAGACATGGTGCTTCTCAGTGTTTTGGGGGGATGTTTATGATAAGGATGGAATGTATGACCTGTGTCCACAAAGACCTTCTATTTGAATGGTGGTAAAGATACTATATATTTATGTAGTATACAGAAATCATCATATTAAAGGTGTAAAATAATGTAAGAGGGCAAGTTATGGGCATGGATTCTGAGGTCCTATGGCACAAGGACAGAGCTCAGTGATGTTGGTGATGTCAGTAACCAGGGACAGTGCATGCTCAGTGTGCAGGAAAGCTGCTGGGTGGCCACTGTGCCATCACTAGAAGTTCATCCCAATCACAGAGAAACCAGAACAAATAAAAGGGTGTCTCTGAGTTGTTGAAGGGTTTTACAGGGAAGCAACTTCCTTTATAATTGCTAAGTTCCTCATGAATGAAATGAACCCGACAGGAAGTAAAACACCACGAAATTTCCATTAAGTAGATGACCATGTGTTTTTATGTGAAAAATCCATATAAATGCTTATGAATGAGGACATACGACTATTGAAACACTTCAGATATTAAGAGAACTTCTCTCAGGCTGAAGTTTACAAGCCAGGGTAGAAAATGGACTCTCCTCACCCTCATGTCCTTTGCTCTCGGAGGGGGCTTGGAATACGTTGGAGGAGTGCTCACTCCTTTGAGGGCGACCTTGAAGGGAGGGAGAGCCCATACCTCACCTCCATGCAATGCAAGGTGACCTTTTTAAAGGTGAGGTTTTATCTTACAACAGAGCTACAGCCTATATTCTATTACCACAGGTGTAACACTGACCTATCCTGAGAGGTTCTGGGATGTGTACTAATTAGGGACTCAAGTTTTTGAAGAGAAAGAGATTTAAAAAGAAAACAAGTAGCCTACATCTTTCAAGCCCCAGGGCAGCTACTGTTGACACAGACGGTGATGAGTTGCCAGGGCCAGGTGTCTCAGAGGGCTGCTCTTGGAGAAAAAAAAAATGGAAGCAAATTTGGCTGACTTACATTTTTTTTCTTTTAGACTTTCTTTTAGCTTTGAATGGAAAGAAATCCTTATGAAGGTTTTAAACTAAGAAGCATGTTAAAATGTAGACAGTTGGCATGTGATTTTTGAAAATTTATTTTTGTAGACAATAGTTATGCAGAATGATATTGTTTAAAATTAACTGATCGATTCCTGAGATAGTTTGTCTTGATCTTAGCTGATCAGCCCAAGGTAAAAACCTGTAAAAGTAAAATAAGATTTTTTCTTAAACTGACATTTGTAATAGTATTTGCTGGAATCCCACCAGCATCCTGGGTTATTGCCATAGAAATCTAATATTCTGGATGTTGTCCTGAGTCAGTATTTTTTTTGTATTTTTCTGAAGCTGGAAACAGGGAGAGACAGTCAGACAGACTCCCGCATGTGCCTGACCGGGATCCACCCGGCACGCCCACCAGGGGGCGACGCTCTGCCCACCAGGGGGCGATGCTCTACCCCTCTGGGGCATCGCTCTGTTGCGACCAGAGCCACTCTAGCGCCTGGGGCAGAGACCAAGGAGCCATCCCCAGCGCCCGGGCCATCTTTGCTCCAATGGAGCCTCACTCTGGGAGGGGAAGAGAGAGACAGAGAGGAAGGAGAGGGGGAGGGGTGGAGAAGCAGATGGATGCTTCTCCTGTGTGCCCTGGCCGGGAATCGAACCCGGGACTTCTGCACGCCAGGCCGACGCTCTACCACTGAGCGAACCAGCCAGGGCCTGAGTCAGTATTTTTAAATATTTTTTGAAATTTTAATGCTATTAATGAATATGGCTTTTGTGATTACTCTTAGGGTCTTATGATATTGAAGATTATTTACAACTACTATTTAGTCTTTAAAATATGCTGCTACCATGTTAAGTGGAGGTCAGCAGAAACCTTAGCTCGACTTTCCCTCTGGTCTGTGTGTGACCTGACTCAGGCCACTTAATTTCTTTGTGTCTTCGTTTTTCTTCATGTGCCCAACAATGTGAATAAAAGCCTTTCCCTAAGTCATACGATTTGAAAGGAAGGCAGATGAAATACAACTTGTGAAAGGATTCTGCAAAAGATGAAGCATTCACGTGTCAGTGATCTAACTGTGAGACATTTAGCTTAGCCCTTTGTCTCACCCAGAAGCTAACATATACTATTGATGCTAAGTTTCAGCAATAGTCGAGTATTTATTTAAAATAAAAAAATATACTTACGTTCGGCCCTGGCTGGTTGGCTCAGCAATAGAGCATTGGCCCGGCATTTGGAAGTCCTAGGTTTGATTCCCAGTTAGGGCACATAGGAGAAGTGCCCAACTGCTTCTGCACACTTTCCCCTCTCTTTCCTCTCTGTCTCTCTCTTCCCCTCCTGCAACCAAGGCTCCATTGGGGCAAAGTTGGCCCAGGTGCTGAGGATGGCTCCATGGCCTCTGCCTCAGGCACTAGAATGGCTCCGGCTGCAACAGAGGAACGCCCCAGATGGGCAGAGCATCGCCCCCTGGTGGGCATGCCAGGTGGATCCCAGTTGAGCGCCTGTGGGAGTCTGTCTGACTGCCTCCCTGCTTCTAACTTCAGAGGGGAAAAATTACACACACACACACACACACACACACACACACACACACACACGCGCGCGCACACACATGCACACACACACATACACTTAGATTTAAGAAGTTAGGTGGTATATATTGTGTAAGACACAGTCTTGATGTCAGGGAGAATAGAGTTGAACTTCTGGCTGTGCTCCTTAGCAGTGAAGAGATCTAGGACGAGCGTTTTATCTTGTCTAAGCCCCAGCTTCCTCATCTGCAAACAGGGAGAGTGTATCTAAATTGGGTTTTTACACAGACTAAGGAGGTTCTGCATTGCCCGTTGTAAGTATTGACTACTTATGGAAGGTACTTCTAGGAAGTTGATTCCTTCATGGGCACCATGATAGTAGTTATTTAACCAACGTCTGATAAAATTGTTTGATATTTTTTTTTTTTTTTCTGAAGCTGGAAACGGGGAGAGACAGTCAGACAGACTCCCGCATGCGCCCGACCGGGATCCACCCTGCACGCCCACCAGGGGCGACGCTCTGCCCACCAGGGGGCGATGCTCTGCCCCTCCGGGGTGTCGCTTTGCCGCGACCAGAGCCACTCTAGCGCCTGGGGCAGAGGCCAAGGAGCCATTCCCAGCGCCCGGGCCATCTTTGCTCCAATGGAGCCTTGGCTGCGGGAGGGGAAGAGAGAGACAGAGAGGAAGGAGGGGGTCGGGGGTGGAGAAGCAAATGGGCGCTTCTCCTATGTGCCCTGGCCGGGAATCGAACCCGGGTCCCCCGCACGCCAGGCCGACGCTCTACCACTGAGCCAACCGGCCAGGGCTGTTTGATATTTTTTAAACTATGTAATCATCATGGTAATCTGAATGAATCCATGCTCCTCACAATTCCTAACATAACGAGGATTGCAGCAGTATCTAGTTTTGAATTCCCTAAGAAAGAATGATTTGGAGTTGCCACAGTCGGATGTTAGCTATACTGTATGTACCGCAAACTTTTAAAAAGTCAGATATTTATTTAGACCAAGAGTATACAGAATAACTGTGACACTTTCTTGGATATGAACCAAATAATTTTTTCTACTCTGTGCTAATTTCTACACGAAATAGATTTTTAATCTCGAAGTTTTTTAGAATAAGGGTTTCAAAATGCATTTACCTTTTATACAAATGAACAAAATTAAGGTCTTCTTTAAATTATTATTAGCTGTCATTAAGTAACCAGTTTCATTCATTACTTTCTAACTTTAAGAAATTTTATTTTGTTTAAACTTCAGCTAAAATAGTTAAGAGTTTGATGTGTTTCCTCATTGTTAGGTTTCTGAGAAAACGTGGTGCCTGACCAGGCAGTGGCGCAGTGGATAGAGCTTCAGACTGGGACCTGGAGGACCCAGGTTCAAAACCCTGAGATCTCCAGCTTGAGCACTGGCTCATCTGTTTTGAGCAAGGCTCACCAGCTTAAGCCCAAGGTCGCTGGCTTGAGCAAGAGGTCACTCGGTCTACTGTAGCCCCTGGGTCAGGGCACATATGAGAAAGCAATCACTGAACAAAAAATAAAATAAAATAAAATAAAATAAAATAAAATAAGAAAGGTGGCAAAAATTTCTTTATGACAATAAAAAAGATTTTTTATGCCATGTACCATTGTCATAATAATGGTGATCTTAAAGATTTTAATTATTTTTTAATATTTTAGGACTTTAAAAAAATTCAATTTCCATACCCCCAATCTAAAACTATGAGTCAAAAAGAATGATCTATATCAGCATCTGTAGTTACATTTTTTGAGATGAAACAAAAGTCATGTACATTCCATGGCACTTGGGGGAATCATAGTTGCTTTGACTACTTGGAATTTATTTATTTTTGAAGACGCTAACTGAAGCTCTATGCTTGGGTTTATGAGGCAATAAAGCATTTGATGCAGTTTAAATATTATTTTTTTTAAAAAAGTAATTCTTCTATGAAAGTTAGTTGTAATGCATAAGCATCCCCACAGTAATTTTGGTTATTGTAGGTGAAGTTTAAAAAATGAAAGAATATGGAAAACTAAGACCTTGAGAAATAATTTTTTACATTTGGTCACTATGTCCACAATAGGTAATAAAATGATATGAGGTAATGGAAATATTAGGTACAAGGTTTGGTTAAGGTGTTTATTGGAAACAGAGGAAAATATTAGCATTATTTAAGAGTTAGAATAACAACAGAGTTAGTGTTAAAAATGAAAGCACTTCCCTCCCCCAGTTGATAATAAAAAATGACGCCAAATCTGCTCTTCACATGGCTTCGAGTGAGTGTCAAAGGGTCAATGACGCAAGTAAACAGAAGAGAAACTGCATTTTTTGGTAGCTAGCTCTTTCTGAGAAAACGCAATAAGATACTGTTTTGCTGATGCTCTTCTGTGATGTGACGTCATTTCAGAGAGAGGCCTCTTGTAGGGAGTCAGGATTTGTCACTGAAGATAAGTAGGACCAAGAGGAAGAAACTTCTGACCTAAAAGCTGTATTTTATGAATAGACTATATTCCCTTTTTAAATTTTTAATAAAAAATAAATCAATATGTTTCCTATCAGAAAGAACCAGGATGGAGATGTGCCTTTCACTTAGTCAGAGGGGAGCCATTTTGTGACTCAAGGCAAGTGTGTTTGTGTTGACTGGTGTTGGTGGGTGGTGCTTGTCACTCCTGGGCAAGCAGAAAGAGGGTTTCCTTCCAACTCTGACTCACGAGGACACACCATGGCAAAAAAACAATGCAAAAGTGGCTGGGAATCCAAAAAAAAAAAAAGAATTAAACTTTCTACTTTTTCTTTTTCTCATGTTTTTCTTGCTCAGTGTTAATATTTTGGACATATTCTCAGGAGAATGAGGTTTTTCATGTGATAGATGCTTAAAATATCTCTTGAATGAATAGTGAATGATCATAGATAACTTGGAAGAATAGTCAGGACTCTAAATTATGGTAAAAGGTTAATTTAAACAATCTCCAACCATTCTTTCTATAGTGAATTGCTGATGCACCCATCAATTTGGTGCTAGACTATTGTTGACACTTGCTGTTAAAGTTAACTTTAAATAATAAAGAGATACCTGTGTTCAACTTAGAGGTTCCTAAGTTCAAGTCAAATCACCTTTTTCAAAAACATGAACATTGTTTTAATGACTATTTTATTTTATAAAAGTAACTACTGTAGAAAACATGACTGATGCTTCTGTGCTTTCTAACAGTTTTAATTTACTAATGAAAAGAGAGAAGGTAAAATACTGACATATTTTATCTCTCTAGTTACTAGCAGAGCAATTTTTCAATAACAGCATTAATAAAAAATTTAGTTATTTTTTGAAAAATATATTCTTACGAAATAATCTTGGTCCTCATATATTAAACTTAAAGCTGATGTTTCTTTTTTATAAAAATTCAAGGCCTTTATTTTTATAATCATAACAGGTGAAGAGACTACATCAGGCAGATGTCTATCAATCATGTAGAAAGTCTTAGGCTACCAACTTCTAAACCTTAGGCATTAAGAATATTTTGATATAGTATATGCTTAATTTTTTTACTTCACTTTTCAGAAATTAAAGAAATAATATCGGTCCTGGCCAGTCAGCTCAGAGGTAGAGCATCAGCCTGGTGTGTGGATGTCCCAGGTTCGATTTCCAGTCAGGGCACACAGGAGAAACATCCATCTACTTCTCCATGCCTCTCCCTCTCAATTCTCTCTCTTTTCTCCCTGCCCTCCTGCAGCCATAGCTCAGTTGGAGTGAGTTAGTCCTGGATGCTGAGGATGGTTCCATGGCCTCTGCCTCAGGCGCTAAAAAAATGGCTCTGGTTGTACTGGAGCAAGGACCCCAGATGGGCAGAGCATCACCCCCTAGTGGGCTTCCTAGTGGATCCCAGTTGGGGCACATGTGGGAGTCTGTCACTGCCTCCCCTCCTCTCACTAAATTAAAAAGAAAAAGAAAAAAAAAAAAGAAAAAACTAGTGTCATGATGACATTGCCATTTAAAACAACCTGGATGGACCTTAAGAACATTCTACTGAGTGAAATAAGTAAATTGGATAAAGCTAAGAATTGTATGATTTCACACATAAGTGGAATATAAAAATGAGATGCATGGACATAAATAGACAAAGGTGAAGTGGTTACTGGGGAGGGGAGTGGAAGGGAGGGGGGTAAAGAGGGACAAATATACAGAAATGGAAAATGATTTGACTTTGGGTGACAGGCACACAACACAATCAACAGTTCAAATGCTATAGAAATGTTTAACTGAAACCTATGTATTCTTATTGATCAATGTCACCTTATTCAATTTAATTTTCTAAATAAAAAAGAAATAATATCAAAGAGAAAAGCATTTTGAGTATGCAAATAAAAACAGAGAAAAAAGCTAAAACTGTTTGAATAAATATCTACACGCACATACACACACACACACACACACACACACGTATGCACATGCCCTTGAATAATTGTCTAGATATCCAAGGCATTAATCATTTTTAAAATCTGATCATATACCTTGGTTATCGGTTATAGGGGTTATTTCAATCTTCCACTAAGGTGACTATCTGTGACACAAACCAGGATTAAACAAAAAACCCCTGTTCTGTTTAGAACTGCTCATAACTATGTTGTAAGGGACAATAACCTCCAACTACGAACTAGAAACCTCCAGTGAAAATGGCAGAACTAAGAGGAGCAAGGATTACTCTCTAACTTTAGGCAGGAACATACTTTTACTCTAATAGCACCTTTACTTTAGTTTGCTTGAAGCCGAAACAACATGTCGCCCGGTTTCTACCTAGGCAGCCTGCTCACTGTGCACCCACACCATCTCATCCCTGCTGATAAACGACTCTTGTGAGTAAGTGATACTCACACTGCTGCTCTTTTAAGAGTCCCCATGGCCAGAGAAATGAACAGGGCTGATAGTAAGTACTAAGTTACACATTTAAAAGTGACACCTTTGTCCTTTGATATCATTTCCCAACAAGGTTATCACGGAAACTTCTTCCATTCGAAAGACTTGTGTTTCTCAGGCAGCTAAAGTAGCTGCCAACACCCTGTGAGCTGACAGGCAGCTCCAGGTCGGCCCCCTCTCTCCTCTCTCTTTTTTTTTTTCTTTTTGGAGTTCTCTTAAAAGATTTTAGTTATCTGTCATCAGGCCCAAGTTTAGATTGTCCCGAGCCAATGCAGCTCGGAATGTGTCGGTGAAGAGGGCACTCCAGACAGGACAAGGTGCTTGTCCACAAGGCAAGCTGCGGTGGAAGGCTGAGAGGCTGGGGCAGCCCTGCCCGGGCCGGCCTCTGCCGGGCCAGGCCAGGGAGTCGGGCCTCGGATGGGACTCCGGGTGCTGAAGGCTGCACTTCAACCTTTCAGCTTGTGCACAAGCGGCCAGCTACAGCATCACCGGCCATTGGCCTTCTTAGGCCTCGTTTTCAGCCCACAAGTAGGAGTGAGGTGGTGGAGGATGTCCTCACCCTCCAAGTTGCTCACTTTGCATAATGACTCTACTTAGCACGTTCGGAGGGAGTGCTGATGTCTGCCCGCTGACCCGCGCCGTGGTCACCACCTGAACCCTTCAGTGAAACGCCCAGATAGGAGCCCCGTCAAGATAAACCCAAGGTGCTGACCGTGGTGGTTACATGGAGATGCCTGCTGGTCCAAGCTCATCAAACACTGAAAATGGGGGAATTGGACTGTAAGCAAATTACACATCAATGGAGTTGATCTAAAAACAAATTTAGCAATCTCAAACTGTGAAGAACTGTTAGATAAAATAAGAAAGCTGCTGTCATCAGGAGCAGGCTTCTGCTCTGGGCACAGAAATAAATTTTTCTGAGTGGAGACCACATTCGCCATGTCTGATGAGTAGAGAAACCAGCTCATCATTGATGTATATCACAATGATAACATACAAGAGCACGTCTCCCTGTCTTGTCACTGTATGCCCATGGGTTTCCCTGGTGCTCAGCATGGAATAGGTCCTCCATAAATATTAGTGAAGTAGTTGATGTCTGTAATGACAAACCATTGGCATATAGAATGTCATCGTGCATTCCTGTTTTTAAAAATATTTTGAAATGTGTAAAGCAAAGGAAAAGTGTGATGGAAATAGTTACTCAATCAGTCTACAGCTGAAAAGATGATTTTGATAGATAGCCTTGCATGTGACCACACTTTCCTTGCTATTTGGCAAGGGCCCCTTGGGGGATGTTCATACACTAACTCAGACGGTCAACACCAGAAGTAGGAATTTAAGTTCATTTCCAATGTGCCGGATTCTGATCTGGCCTTGTAAGAAAATAAAGGGTTTTCCTGTCTACTTGATGCTGTATATGTGTGGTGCTTTCAACAGCTGGATACACACATAACCATCTAATTGGGGGCTGGGTGGAGAAACAATATGTTTTGAGGTCCTCAATCTCCGTTTATGCAAGAGGGTGGTGGCGGGGGCAATGAGGTGACAGTGAGACAAGCTCCCCCTGAACATCAAGACAGTGCCTGGTGTCACCCATGTTTTGAACGATTTAAGAAACATTCTGAAGGAAGAATTGTGCCTTGATTTACGAAGAAATTCTGCCAATTTGCTTTCAGAAAAACATTTAATTTTTAGTTGCCTAAACTATAGAATCCATAGAGACAAAAACAGACAAGGAAAGGAAGTAGGGAAGGCTTCTCTTTGGTTGAAGGAGGATGGCGGGTGGAGATCCCGATGTTTGGAGAAAATGAAATGTTTAGGGGGAGGCATATGGCTGGAGGTTTCACTACTCATTTTGCAGCTTGAAGCAGGGTAAGGTTGGACTCAGGAAAGTATTTGACAAGCCAGAATGCAGGCCTGCAGAACGTGGGAAAGGAAGGGGAGAGGTGTCTTTGGCCTTTCGCCTCTCATCTAAAGACAGGATAGAACAGGGGTCAGGAAACTTTTTGGCTGAGAGAGCCATGAATGCCACATATTTTAAAATGTAATTCCATGAGAGCCATACAACGACCAGTGTACGTTACGCATTATCCAATAAAAATTTGGTGTGGTCCCAGAGGACAGCTGTGATTGGCTCCAGCCACCCGCAACCATGAACATGAGCGGTAGGAAATGAATGGATTGTAATACATGAGAATGTTTTATATTTTTAACATTTTTTTTTTATTAAAGATTTGTCTGTGAGCCAGATGCAGCCATCAAAAGAGCCACATCTGGTCACAAGCCATAGGTTCCCGACCCCTGGGCTAGAAGAAGGGACAGAGTGCCTGACCTGGCGGTGGTGCAGTGGATAGAGCGTTGGACTGGGATGCGGAAGGCCCAGGTTCGAGACTCCAAGGTCGCCAGTTTGAGCAAGGGCTTATCTGGTTTGAGCAAAAGCTCACCAGCTTGAGCCCAAGGTTGCTGGCTCGAGCAAGGGGTTACTCGGTCTGCTGAAGGCACGCAGTCAAGGCATATATAAGAAGGCAATCAATGAACAATTAAGGTGTTGCAACGTGCAACAAAAAATTAATGATTGATGATTCTCATCTCTCCATTCTTGTCTGTCTGTCCCTGTCTATCCCTCTCTCTGTAAAAAAAAAAAGAAAAAAAAAAAGTAAAAAGAAGAAGGGACAGAGCCATCATTTATAAGTGATGTGTTTGAAACCCTGCATCAACAGAGCTAAATATTTAAAATAATTAACTGAGTTTCTTAAAATAGTTATAAATTAAGACTTTCTTAGAATATTCCCAACCTGATGTTAGTTACACTTACAGTTACCTTGCTTTCTTATAACAAACTCTTAGTTGAATAAGAAAAACCATGTTACTTAATTTTTATGTGAAAGACATATAGACAGAAAGGAAAGAAAAAGTTAATACAAATAAAGCACTGCAATTATCATGAAAGTGGCTGAAAGTTCGGGCCTAATATTCTCTCTTACTGACTATGCTGACCCTCTTCACAGACTCATTTCATTTTGACATATTTCTCTGCCACACTATAAGCTGCTTCATGGCTGGGGCCAGTTCTGTTCTCTCTGCATCATTCATGGTGTCTAACACATACTAGGGTACTCACTGACTATTTCTGGAATGATTGGATGAATTAACAAATAAATGCGTGCATGTGTACAAGTGTTTACTGTGGATAAACAAATCAACTGTTCCCACTCTCTTCCTTTTAAGGACGTTCCAAATTTAAGCTGAGCCCAAGATGTCTGAGTTTCCATTTTTCAATTTTTCTTGCAGCTAATTTTAACTATTTGACCAAATTCAGGCCACTCTGATATTATCAAAAAAGAGGTCTGCAAAATTTGATGTTTCCTACCGAGGATTAGCTACTGGTCCTGGGTTTCCACTCTTTTCTCTTCTCATGAGCTGGAACACGAACTTGACTATGAGTCAGCACCAAACATGCAGAGGGTGGTGCTCTGTGAGAGGACAGAGCATGGACGTAGAAAGAACCTGGGCTTCTGAATGACAACTTGTAGCACAATCATCTTTCAGCTGGGACCACCCAAATTGGCACTCTGATTTTGAATTTGAGACTTACTCTTTATGACCTCATTTTCAAAATCTATGATTTAAACTCTACATTTTTATTTATGATTTGAAATTCTAATATACTTCTTAATATTATAGTAATATAAAAGTTTAAAGGTAACTTCCTAATGATCTGGCATATAAAGTATTTCTGAACTTAATCACAGGACTCATTAAAAAGAGCTAGATGCTTGCTTAGAGTATTCCTTCTCTAGTTAATCATGAGCATGTAACCTTATATTCCATTGCAGTGGTACCTTGATATATGAATTTAATTCGTTCTGTAACTGAGCTTGTAAATCAGTCAACTTGTATATCAAACATATTTCTCTTAAAATAACTGAAATAGATTTAATTTGTTCCAGCCCTGTAAAACATCCCCAAACTATTCTAAATTATGAAAAAAGACATGTTTTTAATTACTAAATACACATGTATACTTTACCAATGCAGAACAAAATATATGAAATAAAAGAAAAAAGTGTTATTAGTACTGTACTCTTACCTTGGAGACAGATGAGTGCGGCTAACGGAGGTGAATGGTGGAGGAGGAGGGAGGGAGGAAGGGATGCAGGCACTGTAGACACGTAAACTAAAACTGCACTTTCTTAACACTAAATGTAAACTAAAACTGCATTTTCTTTACTTTAAACAAAACTAAAACTGCACTTTCTTTACTTAAAATGAAACCACAAAAACTTAATCATGACTCATATCTTGGAATTTCGCTCGGATCTCGAACAAAAATATGGACCGAGACGTAGCCTGTATCTTAAAAATTCGTATGTTGGTCTGTTCGTATCTCAAGGCATCACTGTATTAAGAAAGATAAAAAATAAGATTAGTCATTATCTTAAGCCTTTTTCCCTTGTGAATCTTTTGAATTCCCATCTCTCTCTCTGTAAGACCAATCCAGAAGACCATAAACTAGTATAGAAGTAAGAAAAACAGTAATTAAACTTTTCTTTGGTCTCTTCTAAATTTTAATATATGATTTTTTTCATCTAAATTGAGAATATGTATTATACTTATAAGTGTATCAAAGTTTTAAATTCTTTGTTTTTAGTTCTTCCAATCATTGCCATTCTAAAATTATTATAAAAATCTATAAACATTATAATAACTTATACAAGGCAACTGTGGCAGTGCAGTGGTTAATATGAAGAGATTTAAGACATGTTTCTTATCATTAAGGCACCTGCGGACTAATGTGAAAATAGAATACACACACACAAACACACATGTCCAAATGAGAGAGAATGTTATAGATCTTTTTACTTGAGGAGCTCAGGTATGAGAGAAATACAACTGAAATCAGGCAGCTGATGTTTTACTAGCCCTTGTGGATTTGAAATGGGCCTAGAGTTATAAATCGGCCCTAACTAAGAGCCCTGCGGGGCAGGGGGAGCCAGGTAGAACCCAGGTAGAAATGACTATATGCATTCATGGTAGCCTGCCTTCCTGGAAGGTGTCAGCTTGGGTAGAGTGTACGTGAAATACAGGCTTAGGGGATTGTTTTTGGCCAAATCACTTTAGTCCTGGAGAATGAACTTGAGAAGTTAGAGTTTTATTCATTTATTTTTTTCAAGGGAGTATGGTATGTGAATATCATCAGCCTATTAGGAAGATTTATTTTAAATCATGATGTTAAAAGGATTCGAGACCCTGACTCGTTGGCTCAGTGATAGAGAGTCGGCCTGGTGTGAGGATGTCCCGGGTTTGATTCCCAGTCAGGGCACAGCTTCAAATTGAAAATATGCACTAGGGCACACAGGAGAAATGACCATCTGCTTCTTCACCCCTCCCCTCTCTCCCACAGCCATAGCTCCACTGGTTCAAGCTCATTGGTCCCTGGGTGCTGAGGGTGGCTCTGTGGAGCCTCTGCCTTAGGTGCTAAAAATAGCTTGGTTGTGAGCATGGTCCCAGATGGGCAGAGCATCATTCCCAGATGGGGTTGCTGGGTGAATCCTGGTTGGGGAGCATGTGGGAGTCTGTCTCTCTATCTCCCCTCTTCTCACTTGGGAAAGAAGAAAAAAAAATAAAAGGATTCGAGAAGACAGACTGAAGCCAGATAATTAAATTGGGGCAAAACTGCAGTCACCCAGGCAGGAGGGGATGTAGGTTTAAACTAGAAGAAATCACAGAATGCATGACTTCTAGAACCCCAGTCTATTGACAAGAACTTCAAGTTAATGTTTTTTTCCATGTTCCCTCCACTGCCCTACCTTCATTGAGAACTGCTTTGTCTTTGTTAACCCTGAATCTTTGAGAAGTCCTATTAGTCATACTAGTAAAAGTAGTAGTAGCTGTCATTTGATAATAACTTTTGTTGATCACTTATTATGTAATTAACATGTGGTGCCATATATAAATTGCATGTTGTACTGTGTGAAATTGCCATCCGTGAAAGTAAAAAATGATTGAAGAGCAGCAATTTCATATGGTGTACTGAATCCTGACATCAACCATATGAGTGAGTTACTGTTTTAACTTGGATTTCCACGTAGGGAAACTAAGGCACAGAGAACTTAAATTGCCCGAAGTTGTAAATCCAGGATGTGGCAGGGCTTTGGTTCAGCCACAGCAGTGTGACCCCAGAATTTATGCTGTAAACCGCCTGTTAGTTGCCGACACCGTTCTAAACGCCCATACTTAGCAACAGTCATAGGAAATGGATGCGCTCCCATTATAAAGATAAGAAGAGTGACACGCGGAAAGTAATTTGCCCGTGGTACCTACACCAGGAGAGAACGTCCGGGTTCGGAGCCGGTTCTGCCCAACTCCACAGTGTTGATACTCAACCTCTGTACTTGACTTGGAGAGAGGACGCAAGATGGGACCCTCCTCCTGGTGCCCTGCTTTTTTTTTTTTTTTAAAGAGATTGTTCTAGAATCTGTGGACTTCGCCAACAACCCAGTGTTTCACAGCTCTGCTCTGGTATCTTGAAATTCTTTCCTGGCGCCACAACTGTCATCATTCCATCCCTCCCATGTCTACTAAAGCATTACCTCTGACTATAAACTGACATCGGTTGCTTAACTACATTTTACTTTCCTCATCTATTAGTACCTTCCTTGTTTCACTTCATACCCAAAGCATGCTGGATGCTACAGTTATTTCATTCTCAATTCCCTAACCCCATTCGGACATTTGTTTCAGTTTACCGGTTCATCTGCACTGTGGCTCAGCCAAACTACCAATTTTCTCTAATTCTGTCCTCAGACAATTTGGAGATAGCTGGAGAAAATCACAGAATCCGGTGGATTGGCTTCAGTATAAATGTGTGAGTTCCAGTGTCAGTTTCACTCATGGTACTGCACCGTGATCCTATTTTTTAAAAGTCATTTCCCTCATTTATCTCATTTTTGAAGTTTCCAAATACCTGCAGATTTGGTTTTAAATTGTTTCTTCTGTTCTTACACTGCCAATTCTTTTCTCATCCTTTTTTTTTTTTTAACTCTTAACCCCCCATGCAGTGACAAATGATAACTTGCCTTCCTCAGTTTGACCTCCATGGTTGTCAGCTCTTCCCCCAACCTGATTCATCCCACTCAGAAAAAATAGCTGTCCCCCCCCACCCCACCACCAAAGATACCCCTGAAACCAAAGCTTCAGTCTTTCCCAGGATTTTGAGCATTGGATTGTCTTTTCTCTTTTGAATCATAAATCTTCCATTCCTTTTTAAAGGAATCTCTTGTTCCTGTTTAAAAACATACTCGTGGCTTCAGCCACTCTTTCTGAAGAGGAAGCACATATCCGCCCTCCATCTGGAAGACGTGAAGACGATTAGCAGTGCGAGTCGCCCACTCTGCCCTACGCTGTCAAGTGTTCTCAGCAGACTTATGCCCAAACGCATCTTTCTTAGCTCTCTCATAAAATGCTTTCTTAACCTTCCCAGACCCTGTCCAACTCTCATCTCAGGCTCTGCTTGCTAGTTAGAGACTCACCTTGCTCTCTTCCCCCAGGATCAGCATTGACTCTACTTAAATATGCTGCCTTTACTATGGTTTTTGTTCAAGTTTAGACCCCCTATCTGGAGAAGTCTTCAGCCATTTGACTGGGATACAAATCATTCTTTTCCTATCAACCACCCCAAATCCTTTCTTTTTTTATTTATTTTTATTTATTTATTTTTTATTCAGTGAGAGGAGGAGAGGCAGAGACAGATTCCCACATGTGTCCACTGGGGTCCACCTAGCAAGCCCACCAGGGGGCGATGTTCTGCCCATCTTGGGCCCTTGCTCTGTTGCTCGGCAACTGAGCTATTTTAGCATCTGAGGTAAGGCCATGGAGCCATCCTCAGTGCCTGGGGCCAACTTGCTTGAAGTGATCTATGGTTGCAGAAAGGGAAGAGAAAGAGAAAGAGAGAAGAGAAAGAGAGGAGAGAGAGAGAGAGAGAGAGAGAGAGAGGGAGAGGGAGAGGGGTGGAGAAGCAGATGGTCACTTCTGTGTGTCCTGACTGGGAATTGAACCCGAGACTTCTTTCCACAGGTCTGGCTGATACTCTACCACTGAGCCAACTGGCCAGGGCCCACATTTATTTAAAAATACTCTTTTTAAAGTAATAATTTAATTTAATAATTTAACTCATTTCCACATGTACATATTTGAGTTCCAGCATCTCTTCAAGCCTATAAAATGTCTATGACATATTTAAGCTGCTTTCCAGAAAATGTTAACCTAATGATACTACACAATGAAAACAATCTTTTGCTAAACACTGACATGCATTCGCATCCTCAAATTCGGTTTCTTATGAAGAAATTACAAGTTTTTTCATTGCTTAGAAATATGTGCATTTCTGACCCAGAAAAGAAAAATGCCCAGAACTTTGTAAAAACATTCAATTCTTAAGGAAAAGTGGTTGTCTCTTAGTGCTGTTATCATTTGTAAAGAGATTAATAGAAGTTGACAACATGTATCATTTATATGTCAGGCTGGTTAGCAAAATCTTCTGATATGCAGAATTATTTGTTAGGTAACACGGTTCTAGCTCTTTCCTCACCTTTAAGTGGCTCTAGCTACTTTGAGTTATTCCTGTCTGTTTCTGTCAGCCCCATAAATTTCACACTATTCTTTTATTCCCCTTTTTAAAAAACAATTAACAAATTTTATTTTTAAAATTTCTGTTCAATTTTTCTGCAGTGGCACAGAAAAATGGGGGACACAATGGCACCAAGGACCGAATCTAGTCTCCAATTTGCACACGTGGGACTTAACTTCAATTACTTGTAAAATTCTTTTAGTTTGCTATCTACCTCCTTTCAATGGAAATATGTATCTAATTTCAAATAATATATAACATATAATAAAGTATGTAAAATTTAAAAGTTGACTAACCAAAAACATATTACCAAGAGTTTTCAATTTTATATAGGTATCTGACCCCAAGATGGTTTAGACCTTCAACATTTAACAAACTAAACAAAATCAACAAATAAGCCAACAAAAAACAAAAAAAATTTTTTTCACTACTAATTTCAATCTCACTTGCTCTATTTTTATTGTCTTAAAAGTCTTTATGATTGTGTAGTTTTGTTAGAAGATAAATCTATGAAATTAGCTATGAGTAATTTCTTCAGAGACTTTCTATTTTTAAAAAAGTATTGTCAGTAAATTCAATTCTAACTATGTTTTCTGGGATTTGTAATAGTTAATACAATTCCTGTTTCTTATTGAAGTCACTATGCTTATATTATATTTTAATGTGTCACCAGTTTTAGAAGTCTATACTAAAAGTCATAAGAAATCTCAAGGGAGAACATATTTTTTGGACCATATTTCTTTGGCATAGCTATTTATTTAGAGAGAACTGTGTCTCTGATATTTTAATTGGATATGTAAACCATTAGTTCCTTTGTTACTTTTTTGTACAATGGACAGTCTATGATCTCTTTGGGAATCACTGCCTCTTAATATTTTTATAACCGTTGGTCATGCAATAGTTTCTTCTTTAACCAGGAGAAATAAGTCAAATTCATGTGGGTAACCCATATGAGTTTCCAAAAGCAGGGTACAAACTTTATACACAAAGGAGGTAAATTTTAGAGTGTTTAATATTGCAATTCTCAGACTAGGTCAGCTATTTCAGGGGGAAAAACTATATATTTTATACTATTGATTGAACTTATTTGCCAAATTCTCAAATTCAACTTTCAATTCTTTCAATAACTTCATCTCATTTTGCAGTAATTTAATTCTGATATATTTTGCAAGATGCAATGTCATTTTTTTTAAAGTTCTCTTTTATGTTTGTAGCATGCAGAAAAAAGCTTTTAAGTCACACTGATTACAACATAGGTTCCTTTTGGCTTTGCCAAATCCATCGTCTTGAACTGGCAATTAAAGGGTTATTTAATCAGAGCCTCTCGGAGTGGGCTCAGCATTCCCCAGTGGCACGTATCTTTAGCAGTAAGTGTGGAAGCCAACTCAGAAGAAACACGTTTGAAGTGGCAGAACTAATCATGCAGAAGCAATTTGCGATTTTCGCTCCCAGCCCAGATAAAGCGGAGCATTATGACATTGGCTGCGCTGAGCAAGGTCAATTTACTGTGAAAAGCCAGCTAGAGACTCCAACTTCAAATAGAGTTTTATCCCACATAGCTAAAACCAGGATTTACTCTCCTGCTTACACCACAGAATGGGCAAAATGAAGTGGACAATTCAATTAGGACGTATCCCTGGGTGTCACTCCCTTTTTTTTCTTTCTTTTTTGAAAAACTGTTTTAGATAATCAGCTTGTCACTAGATCTCAAGATTTCTCCCAACCCTAAGAGTGAAGTCTAAATGCTTGGTTGTTCAAAAAAGTTTACATTTCAGTGTTTTTAAATTTAAAGTAAAAATCCACACTAGTCACCTTTCAAAAGTTTAATGCTGGTTTTCTTTTATTCTACTTAATTATATTTTAGCTTCACAATGAACGACTTCTCTCAGAAATATACACCAAACTGTCTTCACCAAAATAGCACATATTAAAAGCATGAAAGCCCTCTTTTGGTTTAGCGTTTATGGAATGTGCCATATGAATGTTTATTAATCCCAATACAGGATACATGACCGAAAGATGTTCCCACTTCTGCTGGACGAGATGTAAAATTTGCATTCATTTTTGGACACGATTATATTTATGGGAGCAATCCTATAAATTGTTTGGCTAATCAGAGTGAATAAGCACAGTCTATTCTCTTAGCCATTCTCTTCTCCTACCTTCATTTCTGGCCGATGTCCAGGGGAGATTATTCTTATAAAAAATGAAACAAATGTGTACCTTAATTAGCCATTCAAGGATTCGGCCATCTGGGATATCCGTGTTTTAGAGCATTTAACTTTATTAGGAGCCTCTGATAGACTCCTTTGGTCACAATTTATATTGATAATGGTGCCAATAATCAATTATATTCCTAATATCCTGAAAGTGGAATGGAACTTGTTCCCGCAAGCCGAGCCAGGGAATGAATGAAGATATGATTAAATGTCATTGTTATTATAGTTTATAATAAAAATATACATCTCTGCCAAGGGCACTTCAGCTCTGCAAATTAATGTGGTGGTCAACAGTTTTCTGGATCATATTCTGGTGCTCCTGTTAAAATTCTGGCAGAGAGTGGCGCTCCCCAGTGCTGACATTTGTTCTTGGAACGTCGCAGAAGCCAGTCTCTGGAGGTTTTCATTGGCTCACCGAGAGGCTGGTGCTGCAGAGCCCGCTGGCTGCCTGCTCTCCTTGACCCTGTGATTGACAGTAATGCAATGATGTCCTTTTAGAATTTAGGACCCTGGGGAGAGGGCAGAGTGAAATATGTGACTCAGCTCAAAAATGAGAATGAAGAATATTAGAGGTGAGGTGTTCATTTTAAATTGAAGTTTGGAATCATTAATTTATAATACTGTGTTTTAAAACTCAAACTCAAGGTAATTGAAAACAAATAGGAGATTTCCCCCACTTTCTCATTGAAGCTGTTTCTGCTTAAGAACAGTAAAGAATATTTAAAAATTTAAAGTGTGCGTGAATTAGTTTTGCTTTTTGTTTTTTAAACTTAGGCATTTTAGATAATTTCCATTCAACTATTTCCTTTTTGTTTTATGGGATATTTGTCATCTTGGATAATCCTCCATAATCCAGGATCTACTGTGAATTCATGAACGAGATATAACATTTATAATATGTATTTATAATTTAATTTATATATATTTATAATATAATTTAAGTATAATATTTGTATTTAAAATTGATATAATATATATAGATATATATAGTAAAGTTAGAAAAGTAGGGCTGGTGGGTTATAAACTGCATGTTTCCATTGTACTATAACATAGCTTAATTCTATTTTATATGACAAATTATAATGCAGTCATTGATTTGCATTTGCTAAATTGCCACACAAGTAAAATTTTACATTTTTAAAAAATAATTTAAAATAAATATAGTATTTCTTTTGAACACAGCTTTAACAGATGCATATTATTCTCTAAATGTGATAGTTGTCCACCACAATAAATGATGCAAATACCGCTTTCATCCTAACATATCATAGCCCTCCCTCTACCTTCATCACATCCACTTGCCTAGCTTCTAATCACAGCGTGTCTGGTCTCACCCCCATGATATTGGGACTTAATTTGTCTGGGATTTTTGCTTGACCACACTATTCAGGAAGTAAAAGCTGCCACCTGTGCCCTGGTCTACCTAATGCCAATGTATTGGTTAGTTCATTGCAGATTTGGGGGTAAATGTCATAAGTTTTAAAGATTTTTTCTGTTATTTACTCTGGTCATTGCTTCTGTTCTTCATCTTGCCTAAAAGTAGAACCTAAATGATAATATTTTTCTTTCCTGTGTGTTAGAGTAGACTAATTTCTCAGAAACCCGTTTTAATTCCAACATTTCAGTGTTCTAGTTATGAAAGAACTTTAAAAGTGCTACTTGAAATGCATCATTACAAATTCTTTCTTTAAATTATTTTTGGCTCAAGAATGACTACAATGGCAATTTTCGTTGAATAAAATTACATATAAACTGATACAATGGTTGTGAAAGTACTTTTAAAAGTTAACAATGCTAAATAAATAAGAAGTATTGGTATTTGGGTACTATTGTGTAACAATCAATTCACTTAATTGAAAAGTCTTTATGTTCATATTTGATCATAATCCAAGGTTTCTCATCATGAAGAATATTTTAAGTACCTTCTTATATAGCCATGTAGTCTGTCTGTCCATTTATCTCATCTTAGTCAAATTTCTTAAAGCTTTAGATTTCAGGGTGTGTGTGTGTGTGTGTGTGTGTGTGTGTGTCTGTAGCTTCAAAAAACAATCTCTACTGTAGTACATATTTTGCATTTGGATAATCTAATCATGACAGGTTAATACTCTTGATTTAGTGTTCAAATAAGTTACATCTTCAGGCTTAGTAATTATCAAACAAGTTATGAAATTATTTCGCTTTCTAACCTGCCATGGGCTAAGATAGTTGACTTACATAATATAGTTTAATTATACTTAAAATTGCACACACCCCTTGAAAAGAAATGTATCCATGAAAGAAGACAGAATTCTGTGACAAAGCCAGCTTCTTGCCCATTGCTGGCAACCTTCGAACCAACAAACAAACATAGCTCTTGTCTTGTTTACATTTTGAGGTACAGCTTTACCCCTAAATTCTTACAGCTTAATTTGAAACATACTGTTTGTTAACAGTACAGGGCAGCAAATGAACAAAAACGAACCAAACAAAGGCAAGTCCTCCTCACCTCCACCCCCACGCCCATTACAGAAAACAATCCTTCTCTTGGAAACAAAAGCAGTTGGGGTAAGACAGATGGAGTGCAGTGTTCTTGAACATATCAGGCATGCAATCATTTTTTTAAAAGGAACAACAAAATATCTTTAATGTTTCATAGAAAGCTTTTAGCATTAGTTGTAAAATTAATAGTCCTGAATAATCAAATAAAAATAGAAGACTAGCTATTTTCAAGGACATCATCTTTGCCCACACCTTCCCGCATTTGAGAACAAAAATTTTTGGTTAAAAAGTAAGAAAATGAGGGATTTAGTTCTGAATAGAAAAGTAAAAAAAGGACACAATAAACATACGAATTTATGGGAGAGAAAATGAGCAGAGACGCTCGCATTGGTAATATCTCATAACATATTTGCTGAAATAAGAAAATTTCTTCCTTTGTTTTGAGATACTCAACTAAGTGTGTGTGTGTGTGTGCATGCGTGTGTAAGTGCTATAACCAGAAGAAAAGGTAAGATGGAAATAAAATGACTGGTTGGTTAAACCTATAGAAATCTTAGAGTAAAAAAAAAAAATTGGCCCAAGATGTTTAGAAGAACAGGCTATCAACCGGTTGAAACTAAGATGTTGCCCCTCATTTCTGAATTTCAATTTTGAACAGTTATAAATGGAAGTTGCTTGTTGAGGAATAATTGATTTTACATAATCAGTTGTCTTAGAAATTGAGATCATCCTGAAGGACAGGGAAAGAGAAATCAAGAGAAAATGCATAAACCCACAAACGTACAGTCCTCCGTTAGCCCTGCAGGGTACCTGGATTCTGGCTCTGACATTGTGACATTGCACATTCCAGTGGGTCTCTCCACATCCCGTGTGCCCTTTTCCCCACAATGAGGTTCTGTTCCTTCGCGGGCCACAAAGAGGTGAAATGAATCCACATGATCTTCAGGGCTGTTTGAAGATGTTTGGCTTACGATGATCCAACTTGAAGCAGCTCTGCATCCTCCATGAAGTATTCCTTGACCTATCAAACTGTTTCTCCTTTGCATCCTCTCTCTTTCCTTCCCTCTTTCCCAGGGAATCCTCTTTCAAAGAGCTAACCAGGACTGCTGGGTTGTGCAGGTTGGGTGCAAGGCAGGGGGTGCCATGCACACCAGATATTAATTTAAACAAATGTGTTTGTGTATTTATTTAGACAAGCTTCAGGCAGATGGCAGTAAAGTATTTTGTTCTAAAAATATCCATATATCGTAACAATGTTCTGGCAGCTAGAAGTATTTTGATGAAGGGGTACTGCTTTTCTAATTAGCACAAAAGCACTGTTTGGGTCAACAGTGGCCCATCCCAACTGTATTGTAATTGCTTACAGGTCTGCCTTAGGCAGTAGACAGTGCTTCCTGAGGGTAGGGACTATTTCTTAGGTCATCGTCTCTCCCCTACCTTTCTGCAGCAATCTGAAATACACAAGAAACTGATGAAATACAGAAGAGCAGTAGAATTGGGTACCAGAAACCCAGACAATTATGTTAACCAGTGTGACCCCAATAAACTCAATAAAAAATATTGTAGAGCAGACTTCTGCATCTAGACGAGGCAAGACAGGGTGAAGTAGGAAGGGATGACTCGTCTTACAGGTCTAGATCTTTTGAAAGATTTTGTATACATTTAGGATGATATTATTTTTCATGCTTTCAATATCCCTAACTTCTCTCCTTCCACAAGTATTTTAAAGAAATTATTCTTCAAAATAATTTTTAAAACATGTTTGCCCAGTCTTAGTATTGATAGTATAGGCAGTCCATGGTCAGGCTGTAACAGAAATGCCTTCTGAAAATTAGAAAATAAATCTGCTCTCTGAGAGTTCAACCATAAATCACGATGTGATTCATCAAAGCAGATATTTTCAAAAGCATCTTACAAAGAGCCCAGCAAGACCTGCCTTTAACCTGACAAAAAGACGTCAATCTAGCTACATAAAAAATGTGTCAATCAGAAAGGGCTTGGTCACCTGTGTAAGGTTAGATAAAGGACTCTTGGAAGAGTCCACCCCTCATCTCCCCTGGATCACTGCAGTACTTTCTAAACTTGTCTTCTAGGCTCCTAGGTCCTGTCCCCCACAAGGCAGTGTGACCCTTCAAAAACAAAATGAGATTATGTCATGCCTGTGTTAACAATCTGGTGGTCCACTGTGTTTAGAACTCCACACGCTGACCTACCATGTCCCATGTCATCTGTTCCTGTCCATGTCCCCTCCTACTCTTCCAACACCTCAGTCCTCCTGGGCTCTTGAACAATGCTCCTATTTTCACATGAGGCCTTTATATGGACTGTCCCCTCTTCCTGATGGCTCCCTCAGAGGCAGACCCTCTCTTAAACTGTCAGTTTCAAAGTAATTTCCTCAAAGACAGCTTCTCCACACCCCCTGAATAGAAACTCAGTTACATTAATGCATGATAACGATTTCCATAATTTTCAGGTACTTGTCACTATCTGATCTTTTGTTTGGCTTACCTGGGGTGGACAAGGCCTAGCTGGTCATGAAGAAACATGTGCACAGTCTTTTACCCAGCAGGGAGCTTGCCAGCCAGGTGTGGAGACCGACAGTCCAGCTGGCCTGGAGACCCGCCCTGTGAACAGCAGCCAGGCAGGGACCTCTGAGGGATGCCCGGAGCCAGGCTGAGGCTGAGGCCGAGGCTATGGGGGTGGGGGGGTGGGGGGGGGGCGCACCGCATCCCAGGAGGTTGACTTTTAAGGCCAAGCCAAGGACTCTGTTCTGGCAGAGTGGAGCCACCTGGCGGGTCTGGGACGAGACACTGGTGGAAACCCACAGGACTCGGAAGAGGAGGTGGAAGCTGACAACGCTGGGCAGGGGCCTGCTCAAAGACCTGGGGGCCCAGCCTCAAAGGATTTTCCCAAGGAGTCACAAACGTGTTCCCCGAGGACACAGGTACATCCCAGGATGTGGGCTGACTTTGGTGGAGAAACAAACATCGCACTGAGAGCCCAACTTCACAGTGCACTCTGTAGCTTTCCCACGGGGCCGGGCCACTGGTGGCATCCTGTCCTCTTTGCTCTGGCTCTCCAGAGACGCAGGTAGGCAGAATTGCAAAGCTACCTGGACCCAATCGGAACACGTCCCCTCCCACCTGGTGCCCAAGCAGGGGTCCTAGGCCCGCCAGCTGCTCCGCGTGGCCTTGGAGCCGCGGGAAAGCCACGGGCACCCTGGGACACCTGTGAGTATCCGTGCGCTCACTCAGCCCCACTGTCTCCATCACAAGCGGGGCTGGCGACAACTCAGAGGGCTTTTTTTTCTCCCCAAATTTCGTTCGAAACCTGTCCTGTTTGGTTTTAAATTCCGACGACTGTGAATTCCATTTTAACTGAGATTACAGATTGCAATAGGCAAAAGCGAACATTACAAGGGGCCGACTTAACCGTGCAGGAGCCGACACGGAGGGGCGAGTGTAATTGCAGGCTGGTAATCCCCGCGGCATGTGTCTCCCCCACCCCCGCCCACCAGTACTCGAGCGCCGCGGGCACCGTCGCGGGGGGATCAGGGCGGCGGCTCCCGGCCCGGGAGTCAGGATCAGTGCGCGATTCATGCTGCCACCCATGACTCAAACAGCAGCTATTCTTTCAAATGACAGTTTTTCCAGTTTAAACCGTCCGAATGAAAAGGAACATGCCTTTCCCAGGCGCATCATTGTTCCTGCGGTTTAACTTCTTAACCTCTCTTCCTGGGGAAGATTCCCCCTCCTCGGAGGACTGTCTGCAGCGTCAGTCACTAATTGCATTCCCACCTCCTGGGCTCCGAAAGGTACAATTCAGGGGAACAGTCTCGTGGGGGCTGTGCATGCAGACACATTCACAGTGTGGAGTATTTGGCTAAGGAGTAGCTTTTGCCTGACATTCTGTGACATTAATCAGATGTTTCTTGGTGAGCTTTATTTTCCCTTATTAACATGAACATATTTGTAAGGGCATAATAATGGTTTTAATTCTATTTGTGCACCCATAAACATGTGAATTTGAATAATTTAATAAGGGTGGAAAAGTATCAAAACTGCTCAGAAATGTAAAGGTGTGTTAGTATTTGCAATTTAATTTTATTTACCATATTTAAATCAATAGATATCATTGCTGCCTTCAAGAGGAATTTTAAGGAAAAAATCTGTTTTTATATATTTTCGTACAGGTAAGATAGCACCCAGTATTTTGCTCTTAATTATTTATTTAATGTGTCTTTATAACTTCCTTTGACAAACCCTTCCCTCAGCTTCTCCTAATGTAAGCATCTCATGCACCGTGGCACATTGATCAAAATGAAGAAGTCATCCTTGGTACAAGTCTATAAACTAAACTGCAGACCTTATTTGAATTTGCCAGGTTTTTCCACAGGTCATTATACACGTGTCCAAACCCATAAAGGGCATGACACAAAGAGTGACTATTCATGGAAACTATGAATGTTGGGCGATGACTATTGTCCACGAAGTTCCATCAGTGATAGCAAGTGCATCACTTTGGTGGTGGCGATGTTGATGGTGGGGACAGCTGTCTATATGTGATGCAGGGATGTATGAATGGGTCATCTCTAGATGTTTCTCTAAATTTTGCCAGGATTCCTTAACTTCTCTAAATAACTAAAGTCTTAATTAAAAAAAATATTAGTTGACTCTATTTATATGTGTCAATTTCCAAGTTCCCTGTAATGTCCCATTTGATATCAGCATGTATCTTTTTGTTAATACTGTGCTGTCTTCATTACTAAAGTTTTATAGTAGATCTTGAAGTTGCACAGTGTGAATTCTTCAGTTCTGTTCATCTTTTAAAGAATTGTTTTGGCTATTTTATTTCCTTTGCATTTTCATTAGAAATTTAGAATGAGCTATTCTGTATCTGCAAAAATATCTGCTTGGCTTTCGTTTGTATCGCACTAGATTTATAGATCAAGTTGGGGAAACTGTTACCTCAGTAACATTGTTTCTTCCAAAATACAAAGAGAGTTTATTTCTCCTTAGTTAAGCTCTCTAAATAAGACCATTTGCTTTTATTATAGAGATCCATACAAACCTTACGAGATTATATTTCTAATTCTTTCCTCTTAAACTTGGTGATATTTTTGTCATATGTTTCCTTTTGCACATGCTACAAACACATAGTACATCATTCCTATTATTGCTTTAGATAGCCAGTCACTTTTTAGAGCAATGAAACAGAAGAAAATAAATGCATTTTATATTTACTGTTATTTATTTAATTCCAGAGATGTTTTGTTATGTAGATCCAAGTTTCTGAATAATATTGCAATTGTCCTAAGAACTTCCTTTACTGTTTCTTGTAGAGTTCGTCTGTCAGCAAGGAAGTACCTCTATTTGTGTAGTTAATTTGTCAGTTATATTTTAAATGTTCTTACCCCAGCACTGGCTGGCCCAGATGTGTTTGTTCCCGGGCTTCTGCTCTGGTAAGTTGTGACTGTCTGTGTTCACCTGACTTGCCGGTTTGGGGGGCAGTGGTTTGCCCTGTGACCTCAATTCTCCGATGCATCTAAGAAGAGTTGTTGACTTTGAGTTTGTTCAGCTTTTTCTCTTGTGAGGACAGGAGCTATGATTTCAAAACACTTATATGCAGGATTGAAAACCAGCGTTGATATAAGTTATTTTGCTCAAGACGTAGAGGTAGCAAGTGCCCTGAACTTTGATCTTTTTTTTTATACTTCAGAGGAAACATTTTCTCTAGTTTTGGTAAACACTTAGCTTTCTTTATTATGAACTTAATGTAATGCTGAGTTATACATTCAATTTTAGTAAATTTTACCACAGTCTCTCCTGTACTTTGTGTCTTTATTGAATAAAATTTTCCAACCAGTGAACTTCACCAATATATTTATATATATTACAGTTTATATACAGCTGTAGCAAAAATCAACCTTGTGCTTCAAATTTCTTGGTACAGATTTTCATTTGATTGAAGATAAGGAATATGCCACGCACTTGCGTAGAGATTCAGAATCAAAAGGGTAGTGATTTGGACTCCCCATTTTTAAAGGATTTGTGATAAAAATGTGCTTTAGTACAGCTGTTGACCCATGGCTTGATGCCTGAACTTCTTTCAGCTTTAGTTTCTTATTTCAAAATGGGAATAATATCTGACTCAGAGAATTATTTTGAAGATTAAAAGAGATATGAACAGGCTTAAACACAATGTTCAGCCCTTAAACTTGCAGGCGTTCCCAAACTATGGCCCGCGGGCCGCATGTGGCCCCCTGAGGCCATTTATCCAGCCCCCGCCGCACTTCCAGAAGGGGCACCTCTTTCATTGGTGGTCAGTGAGAGGAGCACTGGATGTGGCCATCCTCCAATGGTCTGAGGGACAGTGAACTGGCCCCCTGTGTAAAAAGTTTGGGGACCCCTGCAAGTGATTACCGTTGTTCTGCATGGGTCTGGAGGAATTTTGGGACCAGTGGGACACAGGTTCCAGAGCTGGGGATGGAAGAGTATCATAGTGTTGCTATTCTGAGTGGCACTGGCTGCTCTGAGGACTAACAGCTTTCTGTTTCTGGAAATATTCAAGTTAAGGAAGAAAACTTCCATCAGGGATGTAGGCAAGAAGATTTTGGATTGGGTGAGAGTTAACTAAATGACATGTAAGAGCTCATACAACAGCAAGAGTCTGATTTAATTAAAAAATGTCATCATGAGTGTTCTGTTTATATTAGAGTTGTCAAATTTAATTATTGGTTTCACAAATGGTCTTATTACCTCATTAAAGTTATTAGTGCCTACCATTGACTATCAGGGAACATTAATTGATTTGAATTTCACAAGGAGTATCCATGTATACTAGTATTCACGTATACTGACATATACTAGTTGTAAAATTAAATTGATTTGAATTTTACAAGGAGTATCAACAATATCAAAAGATCATTGGCTAATTTATGAATTTCTTTAAAATATAAAATGTGTGATTCAGAGATATAAGAAATGTAATTTTACCTGCACAGTTTCTTTTCCCTTTTAATTTAAATTGGTCATAGTTCTTCAAGACCACAAGCATGGTGGTTTGGAAATGAAGTAGCTTAAATTAATTGGTTTTGACTGAGTCACAACCACTCTCTGGATAAAACTTTTACTCTTCCGTTAGCCACAGTCCCTACCATTCCTTAATGCCCCACACAGAGTCTACTCTGTTCATTTTTGTTACTCACTTGTTCTCTCTAGACATTTAGTTTGAACCTCTGCTCTAATTTATTTATTGAGTCCTAGCAATTCTTTCCAGATAATTAAATTGACCTCTCAGTTTTTGAACTTAATAGCTAAGTTCTGAGTTGTTGAATTTTGAGTAGTGTGTTCTGATATAATTTTTTTATAGACTGGTGAGATAAAAAGAGTATGGGCCCAAGTGCTCCAAAGACGAAAGTTATAGCTGTTATAGCTGCAGCATAGTGTTTGAAAACCATAACTAATCATAGATGTGACCTATCAGTCTATTTTTTCCTTTAAAATGTGCAATGCCTAAATATCTAGTGAGGGCACTGACCTCTTTCCCCCTAAATGATCAGATTAAAAAAATGACAACAGCCAACACAACAATAGCCATTCTGTGTGAATGAATCAAAATTATACCTATTTTTTTTTGGTCAGATTAGCCCCCAAATATATTTTTTGGTGTGCCGCAGAATTTTATTAATTAGTTTACATGTGCCATGAGATGAAAAAGGTTGAAAATCTCTGAGTTATGCAGATCAAAGTGGCAGAATTTGGCCTCAAGATGATTTGATGAAGGAGAAATGTACTTGTGTGCACTGCCAAAGACGTCCATGTATTTGAGTGTGAATAAAAGTTAAAATTGTGTAGCAAATATAGAAGCATCTGTCTTTTAGGGTTGGATTGCAAATGATGTATACTAGTTGTACATTTAAAAAAAAGTCTTTTAAACACATATCTAGATACATGCCTTAAAAATGAAACAATATAGATGTGGAGAAAATTTTGTTCAGAAACTGCAATATGGTAAAATGTATAAAATTTAATTAACTTTCAATAGTGTCATCTACTATTATTCCTTGTTCATTCATCACTTGACATCTGGGCTAGTTAATAGTGAACTCAATTATGAATTCTATATTCTTTGCTAAAAACAGGATACTCACTATAATTCTGAGTATTTATTTACTTACTGGTACATATATCTTCTAAGAAAAAATGGATTTTTCAGGAACAGATAAAAATGCACACTAAATATTGATATTTTAAAATATTGATGAAAATCTGGAATCATTTTAATGACAATCTAATACTTAAGTTAGATAAAAAAGATTTGACTCTGGTTCTTGTAAGTAAATTTGACACAAACCATATATAAAATATAAACTACTACAAATACAGTTTTGCTGCAGGAAGAACTGTACTTTTTATTACTACATGTGATGCTATCAATAGTTACAGTAAATCCTATTTAATGTAGCAGAGGCTAGTTCTAATATACATACCTATTTTAAAGGTAGCTTCTTAACATTTTATGGCAAAGTCCAATGAGCAATGAAAAGATGATTAAAAAAAGACAGTTGAGTAGAAAGACAGCTGGCAATAGTAATTCATTTTGGATACAGTTTTAGATTTTATGAATAAGCCTGCAAAATATCAACATAAAGGGTGTACTTTTTATTATGAACACAGCCTTAATACTGAGAGCCAGTTCAAATAGTGAACATTTAAAAATTCTTATGACAGGGGATTACACTCCTGTGGTTCACACAGCATATGTTGCATCGGTTTGATTTTACTGCTCCAAGCAGGGAGAGTATAAGGTAGATAATTTGGTGTTCTTAAAAAAGAATCGATGTTATTTTTCCATTCCTTTTAGGAAATGATGAGAGCAAGGCCATACAAAAGTGGCATCTGTCTTTATGGGTATTTTTAAATTTCACGTGTATTAAAATAACATAATCATTAATAAATGCTAACTTTATATGAGGTACTATGCAGAAACACTGGAAAACATGATACTTGACCACAGAGAATTTTGTGATTAGATGTTAAGAGCAGTGTAAGGGGCATTAACTATCCCATATAAACATTTTACCAGCTCACTTTGCCTTGTGGAAGTAAAGTGAAAGGAATTAGCATCTGAACTGCTGTCCAGTGTCTGTAGTTGTAGACTAATGAAGTTGGCCAATAACATTTGTTCTTTTTAGCTTGAGAAATCAGGGCAAATTATAGACACCACAATGTTGCTCTCTTCCTACCATCCTCAGGCAAAGGAGACACAAAACGGTGGAGTCTTTTGTCCTATCCATTAGCCAATCAAATAAGCATGCAATCTAAAAAAATTAAAACACAAAACAAAAACTTTAAGGTAGTCTGCAGAATTTTTTTTTCTCTACAGAAATTTTAGAGCCATTACTGTCCTTTGGAAAGAGTAAAAGAAATAGAATCAGAAGAAGCTGCTCACTCTGGCTGGGTAGCTCGATTGGAGCATCATCCCTATCCCTTTATGCCAAGGTTGCAGGTTCCATTCCCCATCAAGGTACATAAAGAATCAGCCAATGAATGCATGGATAGGTGGAACAACAACTGATGTTATTTCTCTCTCTCTCTCTCTCTCTCTTCCCCCTTCCTCTCTTTCTAAAATCAATCAATCAATAAAAAATAAAAAAAGAGCTGCTCATGGTAAATGAGTTCCAAACTATAAATATTTGAATAAATAAGAGGTAAGATTTCACCAAATGAGAATCATATTAATAAGTTTGTTGAAGCTAACTTAAATAGTTGTAATGATTAAAATAATATTATTAAAATCATTACTAAATTTTTCAATGTTTGATTTAGACTTAATATAATGATAGGAGAGAATATATAAGAATTTTTATTAAAAGTAAGTTGTATAAGTGAGCCCTGGATGGTTGGCTCAGAGATAGAGTGTTGGCCCGGTGTGTGGAAGTCCCAGGTTCAATTCCTGGTTAGGGCACAAAGGAGAAGCACCCATCTGCTTCTCCACCCTTCCCCCTCTCCTTCCTCTCTGTCTCGCTTTTCCCCTCCCACAGCCAAGGCTCCATTGGAGCAAAGTTGGCTCCATGGCCGAGGACAGCTGCATGGCCTCCACCTCAGGCACTAGAATGGCTCTGGCTGCAACTGAGCAACTCCCCAGATGGGCAGAGCATCGCTCCCTAGTGGGTATGTCAGGTGGATCCCGGTCAGGCGCATGCAGGGGGAGCCCGTCTCTTTGCCTCCCTGCTTCTCATTTCAAAAATATATACACACACACACAAAATTGTATAAGTGAAGTTGGTAAAGGGGAGATTTTTAACTGTGAAAGATCAAATCCTGATTATATTTTTTAGTATATTTAAATTTGGTTAATAACAGTTCAAAATTTGCATATTCTTAATTTCTTTCTTTTTTTTTAAATTCAGCGAAAAGAGGGGAGGCAGAGAGAGACACTCCCACATGCGCCCTAACCAGAATCCACTGAGCATGCCCACTAGGGGGCGATGCTCTGCCCATCTGGGGTGTTGCTCTGTTGCTCAGCAACCAAGCTCTTCTTAGCACCCTGAGGTGGAGGCCATGAAGCAATTCTCAGCACCCTGGGCCAACTCGCTCCAATTGAGCCATGGCTGCAGGTGGAGAAGAGAAAGAAAGAAGCAAGAGGGGGAGGGGTGGAGAAGCAGATGGATGCTTCTCCTGTGTGCCCTGACCAGGAATTGAACCCAGGACATCACATGCCGGGCCAAAGCTCTACCACTGAGCCAAGTGGCCAGGGCTTATTCTTAATTTCTAATAGGTGTTATTTTCTTGTGGAATTTCTTTTTCCATAAATATACTTGAATTAAGGGCAGGCATAATAAGCTTCAGTCACTATGCATAGATAAAATAAAGATAGTAGGTTGGCTTAAAATAAGAACACTTTGGGGTTTAATTTATCTCTTATGTATAGTTTTACAAAAACATAATAGTGGTTAATTATAGTATGGGAATGAAAACATTCAGGAAATGTGAATAATTTGAGATTACTTGAAAAGGCCATGTTAATAGTTTACTGTATTCTTTCCCATTATTTTAAAGAATATACAGAGATAAACATAGGCTTACAGTTGTGAGTATGCAAAACACAGAATTAATAAAGCTGTTGTAATAATCATAAGCTGCATGTCTTTTTCCATATAAACAATTGTGCATCTACTTTGGCCCTTCCCTGTATTTATACAAATGTCAATGTCATATGGTATTTATTAGCCTGAGATCATGCTACCTATATAGCATTGTGATGAATATGCTCATATAACAAAATATTTTTTCAAACAAACTTTAATGGTTCCATAGTATTTCCACTTTGTGGATGAATTTTATTCATTTTTTTATTTGTGAACATTAAGGTTAGGTTGTTTCCATTGTAAGTAGCTCTTTGTTAAAATGAATATTCTTCAACAAAATTTTAACTAAATCTTTGGTGTTTTGGAATAAGAAGTAGGTTATTATATAAAACAGCATGGCTATGACTATTTAAAGTGTCTTGATGCAAATTTCCCAATTATTTCCCAGAAAATTTGCTACATTTAACACATTTCCAAAGTGTATGACATTACTTTCTCTCATGTTTAGCAAAATTAAGTATTACCAATTTAGTCTTTGATTTTTAAAAATGTTAACAAAACATTACTATCTTATATATATATTATTTCATGTATTTAATAGTTATTTCTATGAATTGTTCAAATTCTTTATGCCTTTGCTAATTTTCCTACAGAATTATTAGTTGTTTTAGTGGACTTTTAAGACCTCTTTACATTTTTAGGGTATTAATCTTTTGCCATATTTATAGAAATATTAAAACTGAGTTTGTCAGTAGTGGATTTTTTTGACACACAAACTGTTAAAATACCACACATTAGATTTTTTCTTTGTAATATTTTTCATTGCTTTATAGTTAGAAAGTCTTTTTCTCATATAAAACCCAATAAAAATTCATTTATTCCAGCTATGGATAAGCCAGGGAAATACTTAGAGAAAGGAAGATTGAGAAAGGAGATTCATGCGCGATTGAAAATTAAAATAATAAACATACTATCAATTTATATTTTTCTATTTATAAGGCTACATTTTACTACATTAAAAGTATTAAGAATTTAATACATTTGGAATTTATTTTCACATATTATGTGGTGAGGGCAAATCTAATTAATCTTGAATGCCAGGCATTACTTTAAGTGTGAAGGATGGAGCTGTGACTACAATAGACAAAATCCTGCTCTGGTAGACTATGTCATCTAGTGGCATCAAATTTTTAAATGAAATGCTTAACCAATTTTTTGGCATCATTTCCTTATTATGCCTGCCTTTCTCTATTCATTTCTAAGGATATTTCTAAATTGTTATAAGAAATAGGACTATTTCTGGGTAACATTTCTCTTCCTCTGGTATGACTAATGAGGTACACATATTCAGTTGATTATTGTATATTTATAGTACATTTTAGTTTTTGAAATGGCATATATTCCCTTCCTCAATCTTTAAAAAAAATTTTCCTGGCCTAGTCATAGCCATTTTTTTTAATCAAATGCAATTCAGAATTACTGATAAGTTCCACATACATAAAATTCTAGTGCTAAAATTTGAATTAAGGGTTATAAATTACTTCTGAAAGCCTCGCCATCTTTATAGTTCTTACGCTTCTTGCCCAGGAACTTGGAAAGTCTCTTTTTTTGTTAAAATCTCCATTTTTATCTCTTAGAAAATTTTTAACAATTTTTTTATTTTGTTTTATTGTTATTTTAATTATTTTATTTTTTTATTTTAGAGAGAGAGGGGGAGAGAGAGAAACATCCATTTATTGTTCCACTTATTTATGCACTCATTGGTTGATTCTTGTATGTACCCTGACCGGGAATGGAACTTGCAACCTTGAAGTATTGGGACAACACTCTAACCAACTGAGCTACCCAGCCAGGGCTCTTCTTTCAGGTTATATATATATATATATATATATATATATATATATAATTCTTTTTCCTTTTTATTAAATTTATTTGGGTGACACTAGGTAACAAAATTATACAAGTTTCAAGTGCACAATTCAATAACACATCCTCTATGCACTGTATTGAGTATTCACCAGCCTAGGTCAAGTCTTCTTCTATCACCATTTATCCTCCTTCCCCATGCCTGCAGTCACCACACTGTTGTCTGTGTCCATGAGTTTTTTCTTCTTTTTGCCAATCTATCTCCCACACTGAGAGCCCCAACACCTGACAGCTGTCAGCCTGCTCTCTACCTTTGAGTCAGTCTCTATTTTTCTTGTTAGTTCTTTTTGTTCATTAGATTCCACATATAACTGAAATCATATAGTATTTGTCTTTGTCTGACTGGCTTATTTCACTCAGCATAATGCTCTCCAGGTCCATCCATGTTGTCACAAAAGGTAAGAGTTTCTTCTTTTTTATGGTTGAGTAATATTCCATTGTGTAAATATACCACAACTTTTTTATCCACTCATCTACTGATGGGCACTTGGGCTGCTTCCAGAAGTTGGCTATTATAAATATTGCTGCAATGAATATAGGAGCACATACACATTCTTTTGAATTATTATTTTGGGTTCCTTTGGATATATTCCCAGAAGTAGAATTGCTGAGTCACAAGGTGGTTCCACTGTAATTTTTTGAGGTACTCCACAATGCTTTCCAAAATGGCTGCACCAATCTGTATTACTGCCAGCACTATACGAGGGTTGCCTTTTCTCCACACCCTGGTCAACAATTGTTTATTAATTTTTTGATGATAACCATTCTTATAAGGTGAAGTGATATCTTATTGTGGTTTTCATTTGCACTTCTCTGATGATTAAGTATCTTTTCATATGTCTATTGTCCATTTGTATGTCCTCTTTGGAAAAGCAAAGTGAGAATAAAGGGAATATACCTCTACATAATAAAGGCCATATATGACAAACCCACAGTCAGAATTATATTCAATGAGTAAAAACTCCAAGCATTTCCCTTTACAATCAGGAACAAGACAGGGATGTCTGCTTTCATCACTGTTATTATAATAGTACTGGAAGTTCTAACCATAGCAATTATATAAGAAAAGGAAATAAAATGCATCCAAATTGGCAAGGAATAAGTAAAACTCTCATTATTTACTGATGACATGATATTGTAGATAGAGAACCCTAAAGATCCCATACATACACTAAAACCTACCAAAACTGATAAATATACTTAGTAAATTAGCAGGATACAAAATAAATATCCAGAAATCAGTTGCATTTTAAAAATCAGTAATGAACTATCAGAAAGGGAAACTAAGAAAACAAACCCATTCATAATTACTTCAAATATATAAAATATTTAGGAATAAATTTAACCAGGGATGTAAAAGATCTGTATTCAGAAATATGACACTGGAAAAAAAAACTTTAGAAGATACAAATAAGTATAAGCATATGCCATGTCATGGATTGGAAAAATTAACATTATTAGGTCCATACTACACAAAATAGTCTACAGATTCAACACAATTCCTATCAACATATCAATGCTGTATTTTACAGAACTACTTATTTATATGGAACCACAAAAGACCCCAAATAGCCACAGCAATCTTGAGAAAAAAGAACAAAGTTGGAGAAATGACATTTCTGGATAGCAAATTATATAACAAGGCCACAGTAATCAAAACAGCATGCTTTTATATATTCCTTTTTGAAGTTTTGCTTTCTATTTTATATTTCTTTGTTCATATAAAAATAATATTTTAATAAATTTAACTACTTAGTATTGTTTTAAAGGAAAGATTTTCTCTCTCTATTTATGTTGTAGCTTGTCAATTTACTGATCCACATCATTAGTTCCAACAGGTTTTCAGTTCAAAATGTACAATTTTTCTAGATAGGAAATTTTGTATCAGCAAATAACTAATATTGTTTCTTTTTTTCAGTAGCTATATTTCTTTCTTATGTTCAATATTCAACACTTAGACTAAAATATCTAAATTTGTAATATCAAATCTTGTTCCTAAATTACTTTTTAAAAAAAACAAAAACATTAATATTTTGCCATTAAACATGAAACCGTGTATTAGCTTAGGTTAATATTCTTAATTAAGGTAAGGAAATGGCCATTTTTCCAATGATGATTACTGAGTTTCCTTTGTTTTGTTCTTGGGAAAAAAATTATGGTAAACCATTTTTTTTGGCTATTATTCTCTATTAAGTTTCCCCCCTTTAACTAACTGATATATAAATAACTTATTGCAAGTTCTATTTAGGTTATTGAATTATTTACAAATTTGCTTCTATAATATCTACTTTAGGAATTTCTATATCAATAGGCAATAAGTGAAAGTTTCAATAGTATTCTTTATTTGCTTATTGAATCATATTTGGGATTTTTGACTAACATTAAATTAAGAACTTTTAATTGTATGTATGTACTCCAGAATTACTTTTATTATACCATATAATCTGTCCAATGACTGAAATTTGGAAGGAATTTCTCTGTGACAATATCTTGTCCAAAGTTATACTAGAAGATAATTCTTTGACAACTTTTCCATACCTTTTCTTGCTTGGTTTTACTAATGTTTTTGGATGACACCAATGAGAATAGTTTCAGAAGGTAAATCAAAGAACTGAAGAACATAAAAAAGCATTCTCTGGAATAATATTTTAGTTTTGGTCAGTTGGGTTAGGTAAATTCTACCCAGACGATTATATAGGTGGTGAGAACATGAAGCCAGACTGTACCATGAACACACAGTCTACTTCGGTGTTTGCAGAGCTAACTTGTGGGGGAGGCTAAAATAGAATGATGCCATAGAGCAACTAAAAGAAATGGGATGAAGCACCACAAAAAAACAAGTGGGTGATACCCAAGAACAGCTTTTTAATTACGCTGGTGTATATTTATCAGTTAATTTATATTTGTTAATGTGCTTTCTCCTCATTTTTCGTCATTCTTTACATTGCCTTCGTCATGTTATCTCAACAATCTACAACAGATCATGTATGTTAATTAATGTATTATATTTTTAAATGACTACTTACTATGCATACATTTCTATATAAGGCATTATGGAGAATACCAAGGAAAATGATAATAATCACAATAAGATATAAAGCATAATACAGTCTATGAAAGCATTTTTTTCATCCATTACTAAATTCAGCTTGTTTGAAATTGGGTGAAACAATAAATCCTGATCACATGTCCCTGTGAGTTGGTGAGGCCAAGGAAGGTATCCCAGAAGACATAGTATAGTATGTGAATAAGTCTCTGGGTCGGAGCATTCTACTAGAAAGAAAGTGTTCTTCTTTGACACTAGGGTACCATTGAAAGGTATAGGGTAAGATAGTGTCATAATCAAATGAATATTTAGGACCAGTAATCTGAAAGTCATATGTAAAATGAAATATCAAACGGAGTGGGGCAACCCAGTTGAAAAGCCACATTAAATAATCAGTGGTCGGCAAACTCATTAGTCAACAGAGCCAAATATCAACAGTACAATGATTGAAATTTCTTTTGAGAGCCAAATTTTTTAAACTTAAACTATATAGGTAGGTACATTCCTTATCGAGGTAGCGCCCACATGTGGTATTTTGTGGAAGAGCCACACTCAAGGGGCCAAAGAGCCACATGTGGCTCGCGAGCCGCAGTTTGCCGGCCACTGGTAGATGAATGATATGCAGAACTAACTTGTGGGGAGCTGCTAAAATGGTGCCATCGAGTAACTGAAAAATGGGAAGAAGAACCACAAAAAGTAAGTGGGCAATACCCAAGAGCAACTGTCCAATTGTGTCGTCTCTATAAAGCTCTGCAGCAGATACAAAATCTCTGTTCCATTTAGTCAGCATATCTAAGTAGCTCTGTGATGTCCGTTCTCTGCTCACTTATAAAAAGTAGAGTTTGGATTACTAGAAACTACTTTCCATATCTAACACATAGTGATAACACAATTCAATTTGCATTCTTCCCCCTGATCTTCCACTGGGAAGCAAAGGAGGAAAAGTCTTTTTTTTTTTTTTTTGGCCTTTTTGTCCCCTTACGCTTTGGGTTAGACCTTTGGTCTTAGTCTCTATCAACAAGACATCAAAGCCTTCAGTTACTACCCTCAGCTCAGTCAAAACTTCAAGCAGTCCTATGCGGGAGTGACAAGAAATGTGTTTATGATCCACCTGGCCTGGTGTTTAACATCATACATAGAAAGTCTTAAACACTTCTGAGTATTGCTAAAAATATCACATTTATATAAGGACTTTTATTTCTGCATTCCAAAAGAATTTTTTATTCGTACCTCAAATATTAACAAGAATTTAGTCAATAAGAATTTGGATTGCAGGAACTAGAGCTATATAGCAATATTTAAAATATTATTTAAATAACAATTTTTAATACTTTTCCATGCCTTGTGCTCAACTGAGGTGGCCATAACATTTAAGAAACAAATAAAAGTGGTAGAGGGTGATAACCTTGTTTTCCAGGAAATAGATAAAAATAAGATACAGTATAAAACAAATAAAAAAGATGTTACATGAAATTAATTATTCTTTTTTAGTATTCCTTGTCCCTTTTCTTCACATCATACTGATGATGTTTTCTACTCAAACCACAAGAAAATTTTACCATAATGGAAACAGAAATCAATTTTTGAAGACCTTTTAAAAATTAGAATGCATCTAGCCTGTGAGAGACAGACTGATTGACACGGTTTCCAGGAACAAGGAGGAAGTTCCAGGAAATGTAACGAGTTCTGAGCTGAAGGATCAGCTTTTACACTTCAGAAAGAAAGGAACTCTAGCGTCCATGAAAAGTAGAAAAAAAGGGAATGTTTTTAATGGACTGATTAGTTGGAAAATATCAAGAGTAACTTTTAAACCAGGCTAAATTTTACTCCTGTAGTTTTTTGTTTTGTTTTTTTTTAAACCCTGACTTGTAATCACTTCTTCCCTCAAATCTTGGGACTGGGCAGAAACAGAGTTCATGGTTGTCCTTAATTTAGAGATATTCCAGAACCTGAATTTCGGCGGGTGCCGTGAAGTTTGTAGTTTCACTGACACAGAGATGTAATAAAGATTGGAAGGCAGCAGCTGGCTCCTTGGGAAAAAAGAGACCTCAGACAAAGAGACGCAGATCAAGCATTCTTCAGTCAAAAGTACGATGGTCGACTCCCAATTATATTAAGAAATATTTTGTAAGAGGCTTTCATGTAGACAATTATATGTGGAAGGTTAACTTTAAAGAAACACAGACTTGGAGGCAATGATAAAATGCAGCTAATTATGACAGGTTTTTTCCACCCGGTTTCTGTAAAAGTTACATTTAACCCTTGACATTTTGAAGTTCTTTCGTCATTAAAATCAATGATACTCACACGTCAACATATGCAGAATGAATATTTTAGACGATGTATCTTATGTGATTCTTTGTGTTAGGTTATCAATACCATTGTTTTAACTGTCCACTCAATGAGACCCATAAACACTCAGTTGTTGCTAGGTACTAGATTTTACATTTCGACAAACATTTGACCTTATTTTAAAAAGGGGCATTTTATATTTTTGTCAGCTTTTTCATATAACATTATAATCATGTGAAATTCGTTTTTATTTTGAAGTGGTGCTAGTTCAAAGGGTCTTTGGAACATTGAGGCGTTCTTTGAAGTGCTCTGAAAGATTTTGCAAAACATCTTCCACAAACAAATTTGTTTTTTTACAGACTGCTCTGCTCACTGACACAGTAAGACGCCACTTCAAAAGTTTAGAACAGATTTGTGGACAGGCAGGAAGCCTACGCGGCTGCCAGGGCTGACCTGAGACAGACACACTGCAATTCTGGGAGAGAGACTTAAAAAAAAAAAATCCCAAGAATCTCTCAGACCGGAGGTGAATTCACTGACTGCAACAGTTTCTGTAACCAGAGCCTGTTGGTCCAAACCTCAGGCGACAGACGCTGTGCAAGACAGCGCGGGGCACCCTGCATCTCTGCAGTCAGCTAGCTGGATTCCCAGTGCAGAAGAGTTCAGTAGCATCTTTGAACTTGGAGATTAGCAATGGCTTTGCATATCAGTAAAATTCCATCTTTAGGTACATTACCTGTGTCACCAATATGAACTTTAAATAAGTGTTCACACACTTTTCAAATAAAAATACATCTTTTAAAAATGACTTTTTTGAAAAAAAAAATCCCATTTGATCCTGAAAGCTTTCAGTGCATATTGATTGAGAAAACACATAAAAGCTCAAATCAGTAAGAGTATATACTCTCTTTGATAAATTTCAATTTTATTAATCATGAGAGTGCTTATAGTTCTTTGAATTCAGTAGGTATGTGTTAAAATTGAAGTGTATGCAAGCATTTCTTAGAGCTTAGGGCCTCTTGTAGCGACCCTGAGGTCCATAACTGGGAAACAATCTCACTTCTCTTTGTTCTCTAGAATTTTCCCTTTGGCTTCTTTTTTTTTTACATTTAAGCTTATTTATTTGGAATATTCAACTAGGGATATGGTTCAATTCACAAGTTTCAGAAAAGTGATTTTAAAAATTGAGCAAATTATGATTAAATACAATAAATGAGTTCATTACTAAAAACTTGTGAAATCTCTGGAAAAGGAAGACATTTTACAAAGTAAATAATGCACATTTCTAATGCTTAGCATGTTGTGTTTTAGGTCTACATTTGAAGATATCAGCCACTTAGAATATAAAAGCAAGAGCTTTAGACAAGTTAACACTTACTGTCTTATTGGTAGGGGAGTAAATGTAACAGACTTATGATAAAGTCATTAAAGATTAAATTTTAATTTAGATATTTTTACTACATCTATAATGATCACATTTAGAAAAAAACTAGCTTTTGGGATAAAAAGGATTGGGGATCAAAGAAGTAAAGACTGGATGACTGATATGGTTCAATCAGAGGAAAGGAATTATGGGTGTATTAACAACTAAAATGGGTGATGGGGTAGGTGAGCACATACTGCTTTTGTGCATCTGAGTCACAGAAGAAGAGGCAGGTGAGTTCAGTGTTTAAATTAATCAGTGGGAAGATATATATATATATATGTATATATGTATATATTAGGGATATATTAAGACCAAGGAGATATTTACAATTAAAAAACTCTTTATATTATCAAATGCATGAATAGGAATGACAAATCTTGACCTAAAAGTATGTCTGTTCTCCTAAAAGCCCAAAAAGGGCTACAAATTTATTGGAAAACCCTTGAATTAACTCATGCACAATGCATAATAATTTATAATTTACAAATTAAATGCACAATATATAAAATTTTAATGATTCAAATAGAAAACAATAACTTGATTTGTCTCAGTAGAAATAAGAGCAGCACAAAGGTAGTCCTCAAAACTCAGCCATCTAAACTAAGAATGAACAGATTATTGACTTTACAACTTAGGGAAAAAGAATCAAGGAATGTTGGACGTGACATGCTCTAAAAACAAATTATTTTTTATATTTTTATTCAGAAAATGAAGACTTCCTTCCTTAGCGCTCATTTAAAAAATGTTATTAGAGTTCTTGGAGGCTCCAGACTAGAAGCAGAAAGATCTTGAAGCATTTTCTCATTCTTTGTTGTCATAGTGAATCCAATATACATTTTAAGATTAATTTCTTATTCTGCATTCGTCCCTTGCTCAGCATCTTCAGAAACAAATATTTTATGCTGTGTTGGTCACAGATGCTGATCAGTTCCACAGGACAGTGCTGCCTTCAATACAGGTTCATCTTAGGTGGTTGAAGCACTGTTACTGCAAGAAATCCCTTCAGTTTTCACTTATTGTATTCCTAAAAATATCTTTGTAACCCCAGCATTTTTTGAAAAAGGATATCGGCCTGTTATAGACGTTAAATAAATAGCATCGGTAGAATATCATACCCCATATTTCTATGTCAGATTGCTTATTTGTGTTTTTCTTCTATTCTACTTTCTCTATATATCATATATAATTAGTAGGAGAGTCTATATATTGAGGTCCAGACAATCTCTGGTTTTACTTTCTTGGCCTTTATTTCATTGTAATCCAAACTAACACCAGCAGAGATAAAGTGCTAAGGCATAACAGTTAAGGAACTCATTAGGTATTAAGAGAATACCAAATTCTTATTAGAAAAAAAATTCAGAGATCTCTTTTCTAAAACAAAGAGATGCAGGTCCAGAAAGCATAACCTTGTTTTCATATTGCATGTTCTGAGCTGTCTGACTTTTATACATCCACCCCAGTGGGGAGTGGAGTGACTTTCATTAATATAGAAGCTGATGCTCAGCAGCTCTCGTCTCCCTAGTAGTTGATTGATTGTTTTTTTTTCCACATCCATTACTAACAATGGCTATCAGAAAAGAGTCAGTCTTTGTGACTCTGAAAACAGATTTTTGTTTATTTTGGTTACTAAAGAGAAGAAAAAAAAGTAAGCACGTATATAAACAGTAAATGCTCAAGTTGAACTTGAGATCTTAGGTTAAATTTTCACTAAGCATCCCAACAGAGGGGCAAATAGGAAAAAAAAAATGAGGAAAATGCAGGGAACTTTCAGGTTGTTCAAAATATACATAGAGTTTTCTCTGAGAAGATTTGGCTTATAAGAAAAAAGTCTGGGTAAAATTTCAGGATTTAAGAGAATACCAATAAAGTGCAGATTGACATTAACCAGACCAGGCTATAAATACCACACAAAGAGACCAAACCAGTCCCCTCTGACAGGTCTGGCCACCACTCCCCTTCAGAGCAAACCTATAATGAACAACCCTGGAATGAAACCTGTTGTTCTTTTAGGATCAGCCAAACAATATGTTAGAACACTTTTGCTGTTGGATGAGTTCACATTTGCGTGCTTTCCGGTGACTGTGTTGAGTACATGTTAAATCATGCAGCATAACGGTGCAGACGTTTCTACAAGTGTCATCATTCAATCATCTGTATTATCTTTCTTGTCTTATCACTCACACTAATATGACTTCTCTTCTCTCAACAACATTTTGATGTGGAGGAAGAAACCACTTTCATGTTTAGGAAAAACCTGTAATTACCTGTACTGAGAAAAAGGAAAATATTAACATGGAAGTAAACATATCTCTGTCTCTCCTCTGTCTTACACCTTGAAGGCACTAGTGCCCATAGCTTGTTTATGTTAACAGCACCAACATATTTGGTTTTTTAATTTTTTTTTTAGTCTTCTAAAAAGTGACTATTATATTCATACAGGAATAGCATAACTTGCAGTTATCTGTTACAAGTGTTGACCAATTTTCTAGTTATGTATTATTGAATAATAAATGTGTTTAATATTTACTGTTCAATATTATAACAATGATTTTAAGTGTACAATTTCTGATTGAATTCTCAATAAATTATATCTTTCAGGAGTTTATCTGTTAATGATCAATATATATAACCAATATATATAAGCATTGATATCTATTTCAAGGCCACTGGTCATTAACAATTAATTATTGTCTAACATATATATTGGTTAAAAGCTCTAAATTTCATTTTAAATTATTACTAGACTTGATTGGGAAATATTCAATAAATAATACCTGAAGATTGCCATGAAAGAGCAATATGTTAGTTACTGAAGTTATCCCGTAGTCAGAAAACAAAAGTGATGCTATTATATGTAACTTTTCAATTGAAAAAAATATTATATGAAATGAATATTTGTAAGTAACACATTAAATGAATATGTCAATTTCATCAGTGGCTTGAACTACAGATGTTGTTTAGCAAAGAAAAAGCACTCTCTGGTAGATGATTAAATAACAACAATAATTATCTATGACGTATGAGTTACAGTTGATATACTTGTTCCTAAAATAGATGACAGAGTCCAGATCAAATTGTGCAGATAAGACAATATATCTAAACTAGGGATTTTCAACTTGCGTTCCACAGATTCCCGGAGGGCTTTAGAATACTGTTGGAGGGGAGATATAGATTAGAGGCTCTATTTGCCTATCTGTATCGCCAATTTTCTTTGGAGAAACAGCTGTGCTTCACAAGAAAGGTATGAAAATCCTTGTTCAATAATCTGCGGTGATAGCTCAGAGATAACATGTACCTTTGATTTCAATTAAAATCATTATGATGAGAACCTAGACTGCTGTTTTTGTCTCCCTGTTCTATCTCCAGTATGAAACACAGTCCCGGCACATGATAGAGCTTCGATAAGTAGTTCCTTTTCTCAGTGATGAAAATAACAAATTGGCCAATATCATGTCTGTAATCCAAGAGTACATATCTGAGATATTATTAAAGTCCCATATCACATAATATCTTACAATATAATGAAATAAGAAGAAGGATGTTGCAGATTTTCCTTAATTATTGTATAATTTATTACACAGGACATTTTAAAGAAAGTATTTTACTTGTAAAACATTGTTGAAAGGCATAATATAAAAAGAATATTTAAAGTTTTTGCCACATTATTAAATAAACTGGAAATAATCTAGTGATATCTGTAGTGATTGAGAACAATGGCAGAGAATGTAAAAATAGTCTCTTTTTTAAAAATTAATTTTACTGGATGACACTCGTTAATAAGATTATACAGGTTTCATGTTGCACTGTGTGCTCACCACCCAAAGTCAGGGGATCTTCTGTCACCATATATATGACCCCCTTTACCCGTTCCACCCACCCCGCCCCTTTCCTTCCAGTAACTACCATACTCTTGTCAATGAATTTTGTTTGTTCATTTTTCTTGTTTGTTCATTTGTTGCTTTTATTTTTTTTTATCCCATACCATGAGTGAAATAATCTTAAAGGATTAGAAAAGAGGAACAAAAGCAGAACAAAGTCAGCAGAAAAAAGGAAATAATGGAAATTAGTACAGAATTGAAATAGAAATTAGAGCAGAGAGAACAATAAGACTATACAAAAAATTAACACATCAAAGAGCTGGTTCTTTGAAAAGATGACTAAAATTGACAAACCTCTGGCTAGGAATCATGGCTTTTACAAAGTTGTTGATGAAAATTGTTTTCAGGCTTTTTATCATTGTTTGCTGCACAGGTAAATATAATGGTTCTTAATATGAATCACCTTTTTTTTTTTTTTTTTTTTTTTTTTAAGAATTCTTTTTATTTTTATTTTATTTATTCATTTTAGAGAGGAGAGAGAGAGAGGAGAGAGACAAGGGGGAGGAGCTGGAAGCATCAACTCCCATATGTGCCTTGACCAGGCAAGCCCAGGGTTTCGAACCGGCGACCTCAGCATTTCCAGGTCGACGCTTTATCCACTGCGCCACCACAGGTCAGGCCCAATATGAATCACCTTTCAAACAGTGATAGGTGTGTCATAAAATTGTACCTTTTATTATGGTATGATCTTTCATTGTAGGTATTTTTAGAGCTATAGGTACTAATAGAGCAATGAGTTTTAAAACTTCCATTAAACAAATAAACAAAATAGTAGTTTATTGACTGTCCCATGGCAAAATGTTAGCACAAATATTTCAAATGAGAAAAGCAATACTTCTGTTTCCTAATAAAGAGATGTTGTTAGCCAACATTAACTCAGACGAACATGGCCTCCCTCTTAGGCATATCTTGCTAATATTTGGAGTAAAGCAAAGAAGCTACATGTAGCAGTTTCTCAGTGCCACTTGACATCAGGAAAAATGAAGATCGATTGTCAGTGATGAAAACAGACCTTTAAAGTTTTGCTTGGAAATGTAAACAAAGCATATTTACCTATGGGAAACTGTGGTAGAGATAGAGCAATTGGGCTAATTTTACAAACTGGCACTGTGGGACACAGAATGGCTGAAAGACACATCTGAAAATTATTTTCCTAAGAGTGGATGAGGAACTGTTCATCATGCAAGCCCAACTTCAAAATTTCACAATGAAGAATTGAGAGCAAATATTGGATCATGTAAGTGATCGACCTTGAAGTAATTTTCTGCCACCTCTCTTATAGTCTTCCAGGAAAGCGTCACAGAATCGTGGGATGAGTTGTTCAAAAACTGTTATTATTTGCAATTGTTCTATGCAATGCAAAATTCTTCTTACATCATGGAACCCAAACTAAAGCACAGAAATGATGTGGATGGTAAACTGATATACAATGCTAACTCTTATTTACAATTACTACTTGCTAACTTTTGTGTTGAAAATAATGTTTGTGATCATCACTGACTGCCTTTACCGTAACTATTGTATAATAAGACTTAAAAATGGCATAAAAATAAATAATCATTCCATGTATTGACTGTTTTTGGTTCCACCTTAATTTTCCTTTAGAGAAAAAGGTCCATCTACTAAAAGTGTTTGAAAAAGTCTGTTCTGGATGCCCTATACAATTAGTAATGTAAAGGTCACACCTATAATTTCCGTATTTAAAATATGGTGATCATGATACTGAACTGTCAGGGTTATTGTGAAAATAAAGATAATACGTGCAATGTTTAGGGATAATTTATGAAGCAATATTTGAGCACTTAGCACTGTGTCTGTCCTGGAATAATCACGCTATAAATTCTGTTGTTATTATTACTCAAGAAGGTACCCACCCTCTTTGTGAATGAATGAGAAAAGATGCTTTGGGCATGCATTGGACTTCTTGGGAATTTCTGACCTTCATATAACAGCTCAGCAGCAAGTGTTACTTAACATGGATTTTGTTGCGGTTCCTTTCAAAGAAAATCCAACAAAGCTATGGACTTGCTCCCACTAATGTAAACTCGTTTTGTTCTAGTCTTCACAGATTTTCTCCGGAATCTAATCTATCCGAGGCTCCTGGTTAAGATCCCTTACCTCAGTTTGGTCTTTAGAGATGGTAGTCACACAAGTACACTGCTCACAAAAATTAGAGGATAGGAGAAGGTGCAGATACTCCAGTACTTTCAGCCTTTGCATTTTCACCAATGAAATAAAAATTGGTTTTGCATCTCGTTTGCATAATTCAACAACTTTCTTTGACTTGTCCTTTGCTTTTCTGATGTTCTTGTTTAATAATAATAATAATAAAAATCAAATGCTTCTTTTTTTAATGGCTTCATATTCATTTTGAAATATCCCCTAATTTTGTGAGCAGTATGGTTCTTCAGTACATAAACCCAGAATTTCCCCCTCAAATATACATTTCAACCATCAGAACAACGATAAGATTTCTACGTTGCTATATTGTTTTGTTGTTTGTACAGAATACTCCTAGTGGCTGCCACAGTGGCTGCTCACAAATCTAAGTGTGAATTTCTGAACAGTCCCTTGTCTCATAATGGAGTACAGGGTTCTGAAGGAAGGACTCGGAGCGGGCTTCCTTTTCTTTTAGCAATAAACCTTTAATTTCCAACAATTCCTTCCTCCAGCTATCGCCTGACACTCATAAAAAAAAAAAAAAGAAAAGAAAAGAAACCAGTGTATTGCAGATAAAACAAAAACTTAAGGGAGTTTGGCAAAAATTGCAAGGCCATGAGTTAGAGTACTACTTTATAATTCCCCAAATTATAAACGTTGTGAAGCAAGCCAAAAAGAATACAACTCATTCCTTTTATATTTGGAAGGTTTCGAAAAGTATTTTTGAGATAAAGACCAAAGTATTTTCCCCTCTCCTTTCTTTCCAAGAAATAAAAGACGTGGGTGATTGGTATTACAGTACCTCAGTTAGTGTCTCTGTTCTCTTCCTAATATATCATGTGTCAAAACTTCTCTCTTTAGAATAACACAAGTGACCTTTCGGAGCCATCGGCTCTGGCTGACCTTTTGGTAGCCATAACAGTGGTAGAGAAACAATAAAGACACATCAGGCAGGGGTGGCTTCTTGCCATCGGGTATGCGGGGCATGAACTGTAGCACTGGTTGGGATCCGTGCCCCTCCACTGGCGAGGAAAAATTAACAAAAGGGCTCTCTATTATGAGAATCAGCGTCATGACCTTGAAGTGGCATTTGAGCATTTCAGTTAACATAAAGCTTACAGCAGTCTGCACTTTAGGGAAAGTGTCATTTTCAGACTACCCTTTCGTGAGTGATATAAATATCAACATTTTGAAAGCTGCACATATAGCTTAAAGTAAATTTATTAATGGAAAAAAAACAGTTTAAACACAAGAGTAGTGTGGCTTAATTTAGGAAAAAAATTAATAGAGAATAATAGTTTTTTTATTTGACTTCTTCCCATTAATTCAAATGTTAACATCGGCTTGTCATGGAGAAACAATTTCTTTTCAAAGGACTGGGAACCACTCACTGGCTGATGTTTGAAATCCTGTATCTATATGATTTAGCTGTAGGGCACCATGTGAACATTTATTATCTTTGCTGTCCGGAGTTTCTAATTTTGTTTATGTTTTTCATGAAGTGTGGAATCACAATTATGAATTTATATAAACCCGGGCTCCCTAGTTAAATAAGATGAAAGACTTGAGTTACTTCAAGACATTCCAGTGTGTGTAAATTGGGACTCCGGTTACAACGAAGCTCCCACTTCCAGTTCAGTTGTTTTTGGGGGGAGGGGAGGGTGATTTCATCAAAGCAAACTGGGTCTGTTTAAGAGAATTTGGCCTGCCCAGGGACAATGAGTCCAGCCCTTCAAATCAGGGTTCAATAGGGTCTTATTTGCATGACGCTATCTGTTCATTGATAACCACCTGTGATCACTTTCTCTTCGTTATTTTTTTCTGTAACCTTTTAATGTTGTTTTTTTTAATGGTCAGTTTTTTAAAGATACATAAGCAAGCTTAAAGTCTATAGCAACAAAATTTGGAAACTCTCTCAAGATAGTGGCATCGCTGTTCAATTCTCTCTTCGGAGTTTGTATTCAAAGGAGCTTTGGAAGCAATGTGTGCTAAACCACAGATATTTTCTTCATAGAATTAAAATTTGGATTTGAGTTCAGAGTAGCTTTTATTATAGTTTACCAATAACTCTTGGCTTCATTCATTGATTCAATGGGCATTCTGTTAAATGTCTACGGTGTGCCGGGCTCTCTCCTAAGCGTCCAGAAACAAAAATGAATATAACAAAGGCAATGTTCAGGAAGAACAGATCTTGGTGAATTGTGCTGCTTCTGCTCCCTCACCAGCTCAGCGACATCATGCTAACATGATTGTGGGTTTCACAAACACTGTGCGTCTAAGCCCATCATTTGTGGGAGGGTGTAAGGTGGGGGATAGGAAAGAAAACAGCGTAAGTGATATATTCAGTGGTGTTGAATAGAAACCACTTTAAAGGCATCGCTAGTCTTTCCTTTCAGAGGGCCTCTCCTTTGTCACCCCAAAGAGAAACCCCCTTCTTCTCTTCAGTTGTCTTCCTTTCGAGGCTTGGGTGAAGACCAAACCTCTTCCAAGAAGATGGCCTCTTCTCTAGTCCTTACTTAGCACGTGGAATGTTTCTAGGTTCTTATTGCTGGACCACTCATTTGGTATTAGGATATATTGTCATGAATTATCCATATTGATTTAGTGTTTCTCCTAAATTTGCAATCAGTATTTAAATACTGTAAAGAAGGATCCTAAGCTTCCCCAATGAGGTGCCTTAATTATATGGGGCCTCGAGGGAAGTGATGATATTTTTTCATTATATGTAGCCAAATACAGTACCTCATTTATTGCTGGCTAATAATAGATATTATTCTATTTAAATAAGTAACACATATACTTGATTGTAAGAGAGGATAAAGTAAGTATGGAAATCTTAGTGAGCCTTAAGTGACAAAAATAATGATAACTTTTACTTCTCAGGAATCATTTAAAGGATGACACAAAGAATCAAGTAATGTATTTCTGGATAGAAAGAAATTTTAAGTGGTGTCCAAATCAGAAAGTGTTTAATTCCTACAAAATTTAGGAAGGCTTAAGAAATCCATTGTGCTACAGTTGCAAAAACCTTCTAATCTGTTTTCTAAAGGGTAACTTTTTTTTTTAAGTAGAATTCTGAGACTTCCACCCTTCTGCTTAAAAAAGCATTTGGTGACCCTTTTGCATTCACTCTGAAGCTCAATCTCCGTAATAGCAGCTTATCCAAGGCTTCTCATGAGTGTCTCCTCAACAAATCTAGGTTTTTAAAGAAATTACATTTATCGAGATAACACACAGGATAATAATACTCTAGAAATTTTGGGTGTACTGCTTTGTCATATGACATCTGTAGACTCTACTATGTGCTTACCACCCAAAGTCTAGGTTTTATATTAATCTTTTTCTCATGGTCTTTGTAATATTTGATAGGCAAGTTGAATTACTGGCTCCTGTTGAGCAAGTCCCTCTCTTCCTCTGGGCCTTTGTAAGGGGTGCTTTCAATTGAAATAACCTTCTCTCTTTCTTTGGGTAAAGAATTCCTTAGGTCTCTTCTCTGATTCCTCATCCCTGCATCCCTATAAGAACTTGCCCAGTACTACTCAGCTACACAACTCCAGGGCTGTGGTCCTTGTTGTAGTCTGTTCAGATTGCAATGTGGGAAGCTACTGACTTAGAATAAAGTGTGAATGTCATAAAACTCTAAGACCTATCTGTGTCATAGTTTTAACCTACTGCATGCTTTCTATCTTTTCTACTAGTTTCTTTTCTTTTTTAAATTAAGTGAGAGGTAGAGAAGCAGAGAGACAGACTCCTGCATGTACCCCTACCAGGATCCACCAGGCAAGCCCCCTAGAGGGCGATGCTCTGTCCATCTGGGGCCGTGGCTCTATTGCTTGGCAACTGAGCTATTTTAGCTCTTGAGGCAAGGCCATGGAGCCATCCTCAGCACCCCGGGCCAACCTGCTTGAATGAGCCATGGCTGTGGGAGGGGGGGAAGGGAGGAGAGAAGGAGTGGGATAAGGAGAGGAAGAGAGAGAGAGAGAGAAAAAGAGAGAGAGGGAGAGAGGGAGAGAAAGAGAAAGAGAAGGGGATTGGGGAGAGGTGGAGAAGCAGATGGGCACTTCTCCTATGTGCCCTGACTGGGAATTAAACCTGGGACTTCCACACACTAGGCTGATGCTCTACCACTGAGCCAACCGGCCAGGGCTTTTTCTACAAGTTTTCACTCTCCATTTTTTGAGACCAGTGTTTCTAGAAGTAGGTCTCAGTATGCCAGGCATCAGAGTCCCTGGTGTGTTTGCAAGAACTGACGGCTGCCTGAACTGGCTCTCCCTAGTCAGACTTGCCTGTCCTGGGGTCTGGCATTTGTTTTTAAACAAGGTAAGAGATTTGTTGCCACCGATACTTTGATTACTGTTAGAGGTGATCTGAAACAGCTGGAGGGTGCCGAGTGTGTCCTAGTCACCTCTACACTTCAACACATTTTGGAATGCAGCAACATTTAATATTTTCAAGTGAATCTATATTCCCAAACATGGAAATGACCTTGTATCCTGCATCCTTGCTTTATTTACATATTAGTTATGGGAGGCTTTTTGTGAAGTTTTTGGAATTTTCTAAATATGATCATAATGTCTGAAAACAGAGTTTTATGTTTTCTTTCCAATCTGTATCATTTTCTTTACTTTTCTTACCATGTTGCATTAGCTTGGACTTCTGGTGTGGTGTTGAGTAGTGAGAGAGGGTACTTTTGCTTGGATCTCAATCTTAAGGAGAAAAAAAAATCTAGTCTCTCATCATTAGGTAGGGCGTTAACTGTAGGTTTTCTGTAGATGTTCCTTATCAAGTTGAAGGAGTTCCCTCCTATTTCCAGTTTGCTGAGTGTTTTTTAAAATTCTAAATGAGTGTTCAATTTTGTCAAATGCTTTTTTTTGCATCTATCAATATGATTATAAGACTTTTCTTGCTTAGCTTTCTGAGTGGGAGGGTTTCATTCATTTTTTTCAAATGCATCTGTTTTGCATTACTGAAATTTACTCCACTTGGTCATGGTGTAAAATTATTTTTACACATTGCTGAATTTAATTTGTTAATATATTGCTGAAGGTTTTCACATTCCTATTCATAAGGTACATTGATCTGTAGTTTTTCTTTCCCTTAATGTCTTCACTTGGCTGTGGTATTGGGGTAATATTGGTCTCATTGAAAGCCTCTACCCCTTTTCTCTGAAACAGATTGTAGAGAATTGGTATCATTAATCATGATATACAAAATGTTGCTTGAAACAATATGGATAGTTGGGGAAAACTAGAATACCTTAAATTATGTTTTATTCACATTATATAAAGGTTTATGCAGTTATTAAAACTTATGTTACCAAAGATGTCAAATGTTGAGTTAAAAAGTCATGATAAAGTTAGATGTACTGTGTAATTCAAGTTATATTATATAAAATAAACTATATTTATGTCTCTTGTATATATTTCTCAATATAATTTAAATGTGGGTAAAAAATATACCATATTTTGACTTTTGATTCTTTTTTTTTTTGTGGCAGAGACAGAGAGAGTCAGAGAGACGGACAAATAGGGACAGACAGACAGGAAGAGAGAGAGAGATGAGAAACATCAATTCTTCGTTGCGGCTCCTTGGTTGTTCATTGATTGATTCATTGATCAATGTTGTTCATTCATTGATATGTGCCTTGACTAGGGGGCTATAGTAGACTGAGTAACCCCTTGCTTGAGCCAGTGACCTTGGGTCCAAGCTGGTGAGCTTTGCTCAAACTAGATGAGCCTGCGCTCAAGCTGGCGACCTTGGGGTCTCGAACCTGGGTCCTCCACATCCCAATCCCATGCTCTATCCACTGCGCCACTGCCTGGTCACGCTGACTTTTGATTCTTAAATTCATGGTGTATAGTGTGAGTTAAATTAAAGCTCCAGTATGAAACCTATTTATTTCAATAATGATAACAATTATTAATTAATCAATACCTGCCATTCCATTCTCACTTCACTCATTGCCATATTCAGAGGTTCTGCTGCTGCTGATGTAATGATGTAACTGAACACAATGAAACAAGCCACTTTTCAGTCTGTCTCCTGAAACAGCATTTAAGATGTGGATTTCAGTAATGTGCAGCATGGCAAAGCAAGGCACTTTAAATAGCACACGCCCTTAGAGCAAAACGTAATTATATAATGAGGTAATTTTTATAGAGTTCCATGAGCTCCCTTTATAATTAAAAATGCATTTGTACACATCCCTGTAGTGACCAACTACAGGACAGAGGTAGTAAGGCAAAACTATTTTAGAAAAATAGACTGGAGAATTTATGGGAGCCTCTGAATGAAGTTCATCATTTTACCCATTACTCATAATGATCATGCAGAAACCAGAACAGGAAGAAAGCGGACTGACTACAAGACACATTAAACAAAGCACTAAACAAGCGAGGCTTGCAGACTACTGTATCTCCAAGCCATGCTCCCCTGTGGACCTGCCAGAAAAACACATAAAAGGCTGAGAAATGCTGATGATCTGAACTAAGAAACAAAATATCCCGCCTGGAGCAGTTTCCTCAAGTTATTTAAACGTTGCTACTCTTGCTTTAAAAGCAATTCACATCATGCTAACAGGGCTGAGGAAGCGGTTAGGTTGTGCGGCCCGTCATATTCACTTGGGAACAAGAGGTACAGGTGTTTTCAAGCAATTTCCCCAACTACCTATTTTTGTGTTCTTTTCTGAGGGCCAACGTCCTAACCGCATACTTTTTCAGAAGTTCAATAGCACTTGAGTGTTTGTGCCAAATATTTAGAACTTTGTTATATTTTGCTATTACATACTGTTTTCTTTAATTAAAGCAAGAAGTGTTTCCTATTTGAAATGAAGTTCCTCCAAGGAGAGGAACTGTGTGGTCCATATATTACATATATTTTGACCAGGACCCAGGACTTTTGCTGGGCAATGCTTAATAAATACATGATCTAATTTTGCTGATGTGAGTTGTTTTGTTTTTTTTTAAACTAAGAATCTTAGTTTAATTGCATTTCCCTCAGTAACTATGCATTCGAGCTACATCAGGTCATATAATCATATCTTACCTTTTCCTTGCTCATTCACTCCCTCACCCATCTACTCAACAATTGATATCCAAACTGGCTGTTTTTCTCCTTAGTCCAGGGCATGGAAAACTTTTTCTTTAGCGACACGGAAAGTAAATATTTGGGGCTTTGTGGGCTATTCTGTTTCTGACGCCATTACTCAACTTTGCCATCATACTGCGGGAGCAGCCAAGACAGTGCAGAAACGAGCTCAACTGTGGCTTGTTTCCAATAAAACTTTATTTTTGAAAACCAGCGAGGGCTGTATTTGGCCACTGGCCATAGAGGGCAGATTCCTGCACTAGTCCATCTCCCCCCCCCCCCTTACAAATCATCTATGTACGTATCCCAATAACCACAAGACAGAATTTTCAAGAGACCATATCCCTCCATTACTCATAAATCTTCAGAATTATTAACAACATTCTCAGCCTACTTTTTAAAAACTCAAGTCTGCTTTCTAAGATTTCTAAACATCTGCCACTATGACTGAACTAAACGTGTTGGCTACCCAGAGTCCATAAGACACCTTGAGCCTTCTTGGCACATTGTATTTGTACACCCATTTTATTGTTAGGAAACGGCCCTTTGGCTTAATTTCTCATGAACTACTTCCCTTCCCAAACTTTCCCAAACTGCCCTCTCTTTGATCGCCCTGGCAGGATGCTGTCTGAGCGATGGTTATTTATATACTTTATGTCACCATCTCCCATTTTCTCTCTGTTAACACCTCATTTTGTATTAAGCATAATTGTTATTTAAACTCTCTTCCATTTTGTTTAAGGTGTACACTATTTATGATTAATTAGAATATAATTTATTAAAGAAAACTGTTTCACACTTATGGATTGTCCTAACTCCATCTGCATAGTCATCAACCGAGAGTACACAGTAAGCTCTCCTCTGATACATAGAGCTGGTCCTTGACACCAGATAGGGCATGATGTGGGTCACCCACTGTACTTTATATGGAGGAGTGGCCAACAGTGGTCTCTTCATTGCTGAGATGCTTTCTTTGATAACGACCTTCCTGCTTAGATGGAAAACAAGCTGGCACAAGAATGAAGGGGTGACTTCAGTGGAAATGGTTACACTGAATGTGAAGTGAAAACAAGATGCAAATATTAGCACTACCCAAAGTCTGAATGTCACTAAAGAATTTCCCAACAGGTTAAAAAAAATAATAGATCTTGAGACAAATGTGCCGGTAGGGAAGAAAGAGGCCTCCCTCAAAGAGGCTGTGGGTTAGGCTGCACTGAGGACCAAATCCCAGGTGTACAACCTGGTCACCTCTTTTATTTCTGTGAATCACTTCCTCTCTGGTGTGATGGTTACAGTTAGTGTCATAAAAGAAAATATGACACTCTTCTCATTTGGATGTCACCAGGCAGATGGATAATTTTTCAGATTTGGTTTTATCAATTGTGACATATTAGTAAGAAACACTCTAAGCACTTAACTGTCAAATAAGTTGACACAACTTTATATATTTGCTATTTTGAAACTCTCAACAGATGCGTAAAAACTTGTCTTTAAACACAGGAGGTAATTTGTGATGGGGATTAATTACTTCATATTCTCTGAGCCATTACTTGCTGCATGATCATATATTTGCTTATATTTTTACTTATGAACTGCTATTGCTGTTTTATTATTAATCAACTTTTCCACAACAGACAGTAGATATACATTTCTATTTGACCGGGTGCTTGCTACATTGTATAATTGCTCTCAATAGTGCATCTGTCAAAGTTTCTCAAGATGACAGTGTAAATTGCAAATGATGTTTGATAAGAACTTTTTTCTTCCTCCAAGAAAATGAAATTTCGGCAGGACAAATACATAATTTTATATAAAATGAGTATTTTTATATTTATTGATTTTAGAGAGAGAGGAAGGGAGAGAGAGAAACATCAACTTGCTTTTCATTCATTGGTTGATTCTTGTACATGCCCTGACAGGGAACAGAAGCTCCAACCTTGACATAGTAGGCTGATGCTCTAACCAACTGAGCTACCTGGTCAGGGTTAAAATGAATACATTTAGTAGCTTTATATATTTTGCAAACTCACATAAAGCCTATTAGCTACTGCATATGTAAATTACAGTTTCACAATTTTCATCACAATTCTTACTCAGGTTTTAATAAAATTTGACCTAGTTACCAAGTGTTTATCAGTCAATCTTTATGAGCTTGTAAAATATGACTAAAAATAACAGTGTACAAGTAAAAATGTATACAATAGCTATTTTTCACTGGATAACATTTTTTTCCTTGAAAGGGAAAATATAACAATTTTCCATTTTATGACTATTTTTCTATACTTTTTATTTTAGTGTGTATAATTAGAATGTAGAAGAAAAAAGGTTTTTTAAATAATTGTTTCAGCAATGATTAATACAGCAACTCTTGAAGACATTTTAAGTTTTCTGTAAATTATCAGTATATTGCTTCAGTCTCTAATCAGTTTATAAAACTGTCACTGTAAATGAGATCTTTGGGAAAAACCTTAAACTGATATTTAATTTTATGTGTTAACTTGATTGGGGCATGGTGTTCCCAGATATTTGGTTACATATCCTGGGCGTGCCCATAAATTGGTAGACTGAGTAGAGCACAGTGTTCTCCTCAGTGTGGGTGGGTCTCTTCCAGTCACTGAAGCACTGAATAGAACAAAGGAGCTGATGAAAAGAGAACATGCTGTCTGTCTGGCTGTCTTAGAGCTAGGACATGGGTCCTTACCTGCCTTTGGATTCAGATGTGGATCAGAACTTACACCATCAGCTCTCCCGTTTCTCAGACCCCTGGATTCAGATGGAACTGTTGGCTTTCCTGAATCTTTAGTTTGCCGACTCTAGATCTTGGAACATTTCATCGTCTATAATCGTCTGACAATTTAAAAGAGTAAATTCCTTTATCATAAGGTCTATCTATCTATATCTATCTGTCTATCTATCTATCTATCTATCTATCTATCTATCTATCTATCTATCATCTATCTATCTATCTATCTCTCTATATTCTATTGATGCTGTTTCTCTGGAGAACCCTAATATATTAGACTTGGCTTAGCCAATCTCCTTGTCTAAGACCCCTCCCCCCCTCCAGGGTCTTCCTACAGGCTCTTTGGTTCTTGTCTTACAAGTTTCTCAAGTTGTCTCCCTCTTTGCACATAAACACTTTTTCTTCAAATATTTAGCTAAGAGATAGGGATGCTACCATTTCCTCTTGCCTAGTGAAGCCCTGATTTTAGCAATGACTCAGTGGATTTCATTAGACTTACACATGCACATGAAAAGAGACAGAAGTTGAATTTGGCTTAATCTGCATTACCATCTCCCAGTATATTTCTAGAAGTAAAATCTATTTTCAAAGAACAAACAGAAGCAGAGAAATGCACAGTAATGATTTCCTTACAGATAAGTTCATTCATTCTTTCTGATAAGTGAAGTTAAAATAAATAATAAACTCATTACTTTGTATGATCATTAAATTAGAAGACATCATTTTGGAATTCTTGTGTCTATACTCAAAATTGGATGTGGGACTACTATTCTCCCCCAATCACAAGCCTATTTTAATGTCTATAAATCTTTTTGTAGGAGAAAAAATTTCTCTATGTAAGTTATGGGTTTTAGAAATACTCATACATGACCCTGAATGTCTCTTTATAAAAAAACATCAAAATAATTGCTCAAATAGGTCAGCACAGACATGACTTCAGGGCATAAATAATGACCTAAACAAAAGATATCAAGGAAAATGACAGTATCAGATATTAGTAACCAGTGCACGAAAAAGGGACCCTCATTCACTGCTGGTGAGAATGTGAACTGGTAGAGCCACTATGGAAAACAGTATAGAGGTTCCTTAAAAAAAGTAAGAATACAATTACCTTATGACCCCACAACTCCTCTTCTGAGTTATCTACCTTAATATTTTGAAACAGTTATTTGCAAAAACATATACACCTCTATGTTCATTGCAGCAATATTCACAGTGGCCAACACATGGAAATAACCAAAGTGTCCTCCAATATATAGATACTTGGGTAAAAAAGATGTGGTACAGGCCCTGGCCGGTTGTCTCAGGGGTAGAGCGTTGGCCCCACGTGTGGATATCCCGGGTTCAATTCTCGGTCAGGGCACACAGGAGAAACACCCATCTGCGTCTCTACTCCTCCTCCTCTCGCTTCTCTCTCTCTCTCCCCCCTCCTGCAGCCATGACTTGAGTGCAGATGAAGGAGACTGATTCTGAGTGTCTTTAGACAGGTTGGGAAGAAAGGCTTATTTATGAATGCCTAACATAATTACGGCCAATGGGGTAAGAAACTTAGCAGGGGTGTCAGATGTCTTCACAAAAGGTAGAACAGACTGAGATTGTAGCAGAAACCATATCACAAATAAGTAAATAAATAAATAAATAAAATTGAGGACATTGTCTACCTGTCTGTTTTGAAACAATTTGGATCTAAGAAGTCCAGATCAAACTTCATGGTGACTAAATACAGCCCTAAATAGCTTACATTTCTATTTAGAGAACAGAGGCCAATTTTGTTCTAAATCCCCCATGAGGAAGCAAAGCACCAGGCTGATAGAGGGACTTGAATAAATTATTATTGGTCCCAGTGTTTAGTGCTCTGTGATCTCATCTTAACTTGATGACATCTGCAAATACCCTATCTCGAACTAAGGTCACATTGCACAGGGACCAGTGGTTAGGACTGGAACTTATCTTTTGGGGAACACAATTCAACCCCAAATAGGCAGGGAGGTGGAAAACCAGTGGGAAGTGTTTTGACTAAGGGGGTAAACTAAGACTCAGCTCAGCAGATGGTTGCCATCTGGGTTTGCTGGCCAGCACGGCCGCGTGTGAACTGTGGGTTTCCAGCTTGCATGCTCTGCTTTCACGAACGGATTTGCCTCAAGGATGGTGGTTTGTTACCAGAGATTGATAGAGAGACCAGTTGGGAACACAGAGCGTCTAGTTTTACATAGTTTTAGAAAACAGTAAATACTTCCTCTGATGTAGTAGAAGAAATGTTCTGGAGAATATCAAGGCTGGCAGAAATACTGTAATGTTGGAGAATATCAAAGAGTCCTATTATAAACATTTGGAGACATCATTAAAACTATATCTAAGAGACACAATGAGCACAGATTCATATATAATGTAGCATTATGATAGTTTTCTTAGCGAGTTCCAACTTACATCTGCTTTAATCCATAGTTATTGAATTTATTTCCTTCCCTGTACGCACATTTGTGAACTGACAAGGTGGGCTTCGTGCAGCCAGTCTTGTTTGAGCAATCTCCAAGAGCCTGGGATGGGCCTGCAGCCTGCTTGAATGTGGGGTCTCCAGGGTGGTGTCTTCCATGTGGCCCATGATAAAAACTGCATTTCAGTAGTCCTCAGTGTGAAAAATCCTATCCTGCCAGGTTCTTCTTTACCTACAGCTCGAAGAGATTACCCAAGTGTAAGAATGTATTTTCCATTGGTAGTGAAATCTAGGGATATCATAAATGAAATCATATTTTATGTCTGAGGTCACCCCAGGAGGTAAATGAGCAAGATCTGGCCCTCTATATCTACACATTTTATTTACAAAATATTGAAGTGGTGAGAACAGATCCACATTCATTTTTCAAAGCCAGTGTGACTAGTAAAGGGTCGCATGAGAGATACCTTTATGGTAGTAGCGTTGTCCTGCATCTTGTTTGCGGTGGTGGTTACTGGAAGTTGTGCATCTGATGAATGTCATCAATCTGCACATCTCTGGGTTCCAATGTCGGTTTTCTGGTTTTGATAGTGCACTGTAGTTATACGAGGTTAAACCGTCAGGAGACATATGAGGAAGTGTACGTAGAATTTCCTATACTATGTGTGCATGTCCAGTGAACGTTACTATTTAAAAATAAAAATTTTAGGGAAAAAAATCATCGAATTTAATGTGCTTTTCATCTAAAGTTTGGTGCATTAAATTTCCCAGTAGTGTGTACTTTTGGGTGCAGTGGAATATCATGACACCTCTATGAAGTAGGATCAAAGCAATTCACCAAAACATCTGACAGTACCTGATTGATTGATGGTAAATGAATACTGAAGTTCTAAGTTTTCTTAAATAGTATATAACACAAAAGAAGTGAAAAAGAATGGTGGGAATTTGTGAAATAGAAATTAGTGGGCAAGTTTTTTCTGGACAATATATGATGTACTCAGTTTTTCTTGTTAACCTTTGACATGATATATTCTCTTATCAGAGTATTAGCCAATTGAACTGTCACTCTCCTTTGAGGACTGGGTGCTCCTCAAACAAGTCTTCCTCATTTGTCTATATCTTCTTAAATGACAGGCATAAAAAATGCTATCATTTGTTGTCTGTTGTTGATATTACCTACCTTAAAGTGTATTATCTCATTATTTCAATTAAACTCAGAACAACTCTAAGCTGTAAAAACTATAACTACACAAATATGAAAATTTTTGTTGAAAGAAAATGAAAGGAATTAAAAAGACTTATATGGCAAACAAGAGATTTTTTTTTGCATGCAAAAGGCAATTTTATGCCAACAATCTAGAGAAAGAGTAAAAGGGTGCATAATCACCTTGAACATGAATGGGCTGTTCACTCTAGAGTTGGTTAATCTTCAGTATGTCTGATACATCCATACGTTCTTACGAATAGAACACATGCCTGTGCAGTCACAATAATTAAAAAAAATACATTTTAATACTGTAACATATTAATGATATAACATCAAAATGTTTCTGAGGTAGAATATTATGATGCCATCCATCATTTTGTGTTCGGAAATTTTAAGAGTGCTATGTGCAATTTAGATAGAGCATTTTAAACAGGTGTTGGACTGGCAATCCTTTAAGAATAGAAAATGGGAAAAAATAGGAAAAACTGTGGGAAGGAAAGAAGGAGGCGGAGCTCTGCGGTTCATGGAGGTGCAAGAAAGTGTGAGTCTGCCAGGAAATGCAGAAACAACCTCACCAGGGAGGCCACGACATGGAGCCTCCAGACAGAACTTTTGAACAGGACACCTCCGGAGATCTGGCCGAGTTAGGAGCTCGAAACTTGGCCTTTTTGCCTTTTTTTGGGCCAAGCACTGCCATCAGATAATTTCTTGAGTTTTCTTTCAGACTTATGATTCTTAAAAAAATATATATGGGCTGAACTGAGGTTTTAAAACATATATACCATTACCTTAATTAAAATAGAAAAATCCAAGCATATCTCTAGCAATTGTCATGTTTGACTTCGTCTCTTTCATAATCTTAATTCTCTTTTTAATTAAAAAATTATTGCAGTGATCTGTTTTAAGATAGCTGAAGCATGGTCTTAGTCAGCATACTGATCCTGAACTTGTTAGGGGAGTCAGAGTCCAAAGACAGAGAAGACCATGCAGCACAATTTCCCTTCAGTTGCCAGGGAAAGTGTTATCCGAGAACACTGAGTGAGAAGGACATCACCCCTCCATCCTTGTCCAGAGGTACTGGTGGCCACACACTTGACTGAAAAGAAGTCCCAGGCTAAAGAGTCTTGCTCCTCAAGTGTGGGAAGCTTTGTACTCACTTACTGAGGATTCTGTTTAATTTGGTGTTTAGACCATTCATTTTGTCAAATTTTTAAAGTGTCCTCTGTATGGTAAATATAAGCTTAGCGTGTAAGAAAGTTTTGGTGCCTGACCTGTGGTGGCGCAGTGGATAAAGCGTTGACCTGGAAATGCTGAGGTCGCCGGTTTGAAACCTGGGCTTGCCTGGTCAAGGCACATATGGGAGTTGATGCTTCCAGCTCCTCCCCCCTTCTCTCTCTCCTCTCTCTCCCTTTCTGTCTCTCTCTCCTCTCTAAAAATGAATAAATGAAATAAAAATTAAAAAAAAATGTTTACTTTAAAAAAAAAAAAAAAAGTTTTGGCATGGTGGTTGTGAAAAGCATGACCAAGTACAATCCTACTACCACAAATAAAAAACGTATCGTGAGAAATAGATGGAAATAGTTATTTTATTCAGTCTCCTAGAGTCTAGAATTCTAAAGGAATTTGTAATTTTTCTAATGGAGTATTGTAAATGTCATTAAAGAAACAAGGTGAGTGGTATTAGACTACAGGCCAAAGACTGTGGGATGTTGGACAGAGTGCAGATTGAAAGTCAGGCGGACCAGAGTCACATTTCAGATCTGCCTGTATTAATGGACAAGTCACGTGATCTCTGTGTCTTATTTTCCCCACTGATAGACTGGAAATAATACCCATCTCTGATTAAATGCATTGTTAACTCTGACAAAGAATGAATTTTGCTTTTATTGGATAAAGAGGGAGGTTTTAAAGCTTGTGCTTATGTTATCACTTTTCCTCCTTTAAAATGTGAATGGTTTTATTACAACAAAAACACAAACAAAAAAATGAAGTAGGAGGTCTTCCTGAAAATGGCCTCAGGCATGCTTCATTGGCATTGGTTATCCTTGGTGTACCAATCACAGATTTTTCTGAGTCTGGCGCTGCTCAGTGGCTAAGCTCAGCACCGCGAGCCCTCACGTGGACCTGTATTTACACACAGATTCGCTCACCTCTCCACGTAATTATTTCCTAACAAAGCCTTGTTCGTATGTTTCATGCAAATTGGTTTGGAGTGTTGCTTAGACAATCTTATTATAGTTAGGAATAAAAACTTCCATCAAGAAATTGTACAAAAGAAAATGGAGACACCAGCTGGCTAAATCTATCATACGTGGGTGGTGGTGGGGGGGGAACGAACACTTTTAATTAGCTGAGTGAAAGCAGTTTGCTGAGCATGGAAGCCTAGCCCGAGTCATATTAAAATGTGCCTAATTTTCTGTGAAAAAGTCCCATCTGAACAGGCCTGACCACAGTCAATCATACTAAAAGCCACTGGTGCTTAATTTGATTTACCAATATAAAATGCAAATTAGGTTATTAAGTGGAGAGCCAGACTGAGTAGGGCCCCTTTCTAGCCATCAAGTTAAATGCAAGCAGACAGCAGACTGGCTGTGTGAAGAAAATTGTAGCATATTCGTTTGATTAGTGCTACAAAAATTTAATTAGCTCGGCTAATTACTTGACAAATTGCTCTACATGAGAGAAAAGGCAGAGGAGCTGTTTTTTTTTTTTTCCTTCTTTTTCATTGCAAATATCTTGTGTATATTTTAGCCCAAATGCTATCTGCCAATTTGCAAAAGCATTATTAAATGAATAGAAGATGGTCCCCAACAATAGCAAATTGTATAAGGCATATAATTAGACGAGACCCAAACTGTACCCATATGTCCATATCCTCTCGTGACTAAAAATATTTAACACAGTAACTCTATGTAACTACTGTCAAAACAGATGATTACAATGAAGTCGGTTATTCTCAAGAAAGAAAATATTGTGCCTGATATAGCAAGGAGAAATTTGTGAAATTCCTGCCTCCCTGAGGAGTTTGTTAACCATTAGATGACGTGATAGTGACAGGTTGAGGTCTGTTGTCAAAGAATGAACCCATCGGCCAAAACATGGCTGACCGAGGCCAGGGCTAGGGAGAGTGAAGAAAATTGTCTCCTGGTGAGACATTCAAAACATAAGACTGAAATAAATAATGAAATAGATCCCAGTTAGAGTCTACAACATTTTATAAAACGAGTTTCATTTTTTTGAAATGCTATCTGTTTAGTCTTTGTTTTTTCCTCTATCGTTCTCCCATCTCTACCCAAGACAGAGCTGACTTCCAACACTCACTTTGGAGAAAAGCTTGCAAGTCGTGTGACCACAAATGAAAGGAAATTTTCAGCCCATATCAGTATGTTATTGAGAGACTTAGGACAGTCTTGAGCAGAGGAAAGAGTGGGTTTTTCCTAGAGAAAGTGTATGTTTATACCAATCTTCAACAGAACAAGAAAGGGCAGTTCATATAATCACAGCATTATCTGGAGAATTCGCAATTTTTTTTTTTTTGGATCCTTTATTTTTGTTGATTTTCTATCAGGACTTGAGAGCCTGTTCTAACTCAAGCACTGTGATTTTACACATAGATAACTAGTTTGCCTGTTGAAGTGGAAAAAATAAGTATCATATTTTATAAACATAAAGCTTAACAGTTGGCAATTAGACACTGTACTTAATTGGTTGTAACGTGACATTTTAGGAAAGTAAATTATAAGAAATATTGGTGAAGAATCATGTACGCAGGCTGTTCCTTAGTTTTTTTGTAATTAGCATCTTGTAACTTAAGCTTAGAACACAAATCTCAGTGTACTGCCTACTACAGGTGTAGTCAAATCATTATTTTAGGTAAGATGCTTATCATTAGTGTGACTTTAATATATTGATATCACATTTACTCTTTTTAGATTTGCAACCATCACCAAAGGGAGTGGAGTACATCGATTTCCTGTAACACTTGGATTACATAGTCAATTTCACTAATACAATAAAGTTCAGGGACAAAGTTGTGGCCTCTTAAGCATGCATTTGGCCATGAATTGCTGACATTCCATTTAAAAGCCGTGAGAGCGTCCCCAGGACTCCACCTTCATATGCAGAAGCAGGTGTGGCAAACGCACTAAGCTAGAAAGCATAATGTGCAGGTAGCAAAGCAATTCTTATTTTTTTACTGTAAGAAAACTATATCAGCCCTATGATTTTTTTTTTCCTTAGCGGATGGACTGATTTTCTTTCCTCTTTCCCTTTCTATTTTTTTTTTAATGTGGTAAGCTGACTGACTGAGATCTGGTAGAACAGTTTAATCAAAGATGCGTGAGACATTTTATGAAAGGTAGGGCTGTGGAATAGTTAAATCACTAACTTGCAAATATATTTTAAGTGTGCCAACATTGAATGTGCTTAACACTGAATATTGATGTGTTAATATTAAATGTGCCTGCCTGTCCAATGAAGGATGGCATAGTAATTGCTGAAGAGGTAATGAACCCTGTGTTTTCAAATAGTAAAGGTTCAATCAGAGATAACGAATATTAGTATCCATGCATGGTATTTCTTCCAAACAACACAAAAATTATAAAGAAAGATTGTTATACATATTTATGGCTAGTAAAAAGTGACTAGTCCTCTGAATGCTTTTCTACATGTTATTGATGATCCTGAATATTTGGTTTCAAATATTTGATAGACAATAAATAATATCTCATATAAGAAATATCAATCTTTTTGAAGTAGATTTGAATTAATGGTAAAAATTTCCAAGAATATTTCAATTTGAAAATAATCTTTCAGGTTTTTGAATTGATTTGTACAATGGATGATTCCATTTTAGGATTACAACTATGTAATTTACCACATTTTGAATACATTATACCATGATTTGCATGGCATTCATTTAATAACCCATGTATAATAGCTTCAATATCAAGTGCATTCTTTGTACCCAGAAAATAAAAAAAGTAACCCACCTCTCCATTTAAATTTAAATTGAAAGAAGAATCATGCAGAACTTTAGAATGAAAAAGAAATGATTTAGTATTTTGGATCAGAGCACATCCTGTGTCTGGCTGTATCTGCTGGGCCTTGACTTTGTCATAGAAAACAAGCATGCCGCTCTGTGCAGCTCTCGTATGATAACGAGGGGAGCTCAGCTAAGCAAGAGTTAAATTCACCATCTGTGGGTCTGGGGAAAAGCCCTCTCCCACTCTGGGAACTTTCCTTAGACAAAGTGGCCTTGTGTGCATCGGTGTTGTCTGTGCTCACAGAGAAGTTCAGCCTCTGACCCGCAGTTTCCCGTTACCGCGTGTTGTTATGTAGGTCACCTTGATACAAAATATAAACAGAGAAGCTGCTCTGAAGCTACAGAACGAGGTGCATGTGCTTCCGGAGTTGAGAAGACACTGAGGGAAAAAAAAAGCATGCTCTTCCCTGCTTATTCATAACCAGAAAACACTCCCCTGATCATGAATGCATGAACGAAAAGAAAGGAATCACTGCAGATGAAAGCAACATGGAAGCATGACAAAAAATACAACCAATCTAGGGCTCATGGAGCCGGATTAGAACCAAAGAAGGTTCCTTGAAGAAAAGGAAAGAAATCATGAAGAATTATTGCAGTTCAGTTTCACAACAGCAAATGTTTTGGGTATTAAGACTAAATTTTTCACCTTGTCATACATATGACGTTAGCAAGGACGCTACTGATTATTTGTCTGCAGAAGAATTCATGTCATCATGTCATTGTATGATAAAGGAACATTTTTTTTTACATTTGGATATACTGACCAGATATCTCTGCAGGTAGTTGGGCAGGTGGGACAGTATGTAGGTGAGTGCTGAACAACAGTTTAGAGACAGGACAGTTAGTTCTCAGGCTCTTCTGCTAGTTGGCTTTAATTTTAACCCTTTGATTAAAAGCATAAAGAATAAATCCTAAAGTTTGTGCAATAGAAACCATACAATTCCTCAGAGTTCTTGTGAGTTTCTGTGATGGCTTTTCCATTTGGCTTTCCAAGTTGGGGCTAGAAAAGCAGTGCTAATAATAATAAAAGCTCATAATAATTGGCAAATCATAGATAGCTTCGGTAGGCTCACATGTTATCAGAACAGCTCATGGATCCATCTCCATATATATTATATATATATATAGTGTGTGTGTTTGTGACAGAGACAGAGAGAGGCATAGAGAAGGACAGAGAGGAACAGACAGACAAGAAGGGAGAGAGATGAGAAGCATCAATTTTTCATTGCAGTCTCTTAGTTGTTTACTGATTGCTTTCTCATATGTGCCTTGACAGGGGGGCTACAGCAGACCAAGTGACCCCTTGCTCAAGGTAGTCATCTTAGGCTCAAGCTGGTGAACTGTGTTCAAACTGGATGAGCCTGCACTCAAGCCGGCAACCCTGGGGTTTTGAACCTGGGTCCTCCACATCCCAGTCCAATGCTCTATCCACTGCGCCACTGCCTGGTCAGGCCATCTTCTTTTTTTTTTTTTTTTGCATTTTCTGAAGCTGGAAACAGGGAGAGACAGTCAGACAGACTCCTGCATGCGCCCGACAGGGATCCACCCGTCACGCCCACCATGGGGCAACGCTCTGCCCACCAGGGGGCGATGCTCTGCCCATCCTGGGTGTCGCCATGTTGCGACCAGAGCCACTTTAGCGCCTGAGGCAGAGGCCACAGAGCCATCCCCAGCGCCCGGGCCATCTTTGCTCCAATGGAGCCTTGGCTGCGGGAGGGGAAGAGAGAGACAGAGAGGAAGGCGCGGTGGAGGGGTGGAGAAGCAAATGGGCGCTTCTCCTGTGTGCCCTGGCCAGGAATCGAACCCGGGTCCTCCGCACGCTAGGCCGATGCTCTACCGCTGAGCCAACCGGCCAGGGCCACATCTTCTTATTTTAAATCCAGAGACTTTTTCTCTCTCATACATTAAGTTAGTTTTCTGAAAACATCTGTAGGTTCTGGCCGTGCATAGTAACAACCACTTGCCTTACCTTAGCTATTAGCCCCATTTATGATTTGAGAGTGACTCAGAGGAAGAGAAATCACTAAATTGCATTTCCCAAGTTTACTCTCTAAGAGTGTCTCTTCGCTCCCTTAGGTACCATCTTGGTAACAGTAGCCATGCTTTAAGCTTGGGCTGCAGGGGCATGCCAGCCTGAGGAGCTAGGCCTACCTAAGGCAGATGCACCTTAGCATCGTGGCTGCACAGTGTTAAACAGATGTACCATATTTCCCCACATAGAAGATGCACTCTTTTCTGGAAAAATTGGGTTCTAAAAACTGGGTGTTTCTTATACAGTGGTTGTGGCATTTCAAATGCTATAGATCAGTGGTCCCCAACCCCTGGGCCACGGACTGGTATCGGTCCGTGGGCCATTTGGTACCAGTCCTCAGAGAAAGAATAAATAACTTACATTATTTTCATTTTATTTATATTTAAGTCTGAATGATGTTTTATTTTTAAAAAGTGACCAGATTCCCTCTGTTACATTTGTCTAAGACTCACTCTTGACGTGATACATTTATCCGTCCCACCCTAAAGGCCGGTCCATGAAAATATTTTCTGACATTAAACCGGTCCGTGGCCCAAAAAAGGTTGGGGACAACTGCTATAGATGGAACTGAGGATGAGGCAATATATAAAGACAGTGATTTGTCATCAGACACAGATGAGGACAAGCTAATGAATGGGAGTTTTGACAGTGATGAGAAGTTGTATGGACTTTTTTTTTTTAATTTTTAATTTTATTTTATTTATTCATTTTAGAGAGGAGAGAGAGACAGAGAGAGAAGGTGGGGAGGAGCTGGAAGCATCAACTCCCATATGTGCCTTGACCAGACAAGCCCAGGGTTTCAAACCGGCAACCTCAGCATTTCCAGGTCGATGCTTTATCCACTGCGCCACCACAGGTCAGGCCTGGACTTTTTGATGAATAAAACTTGAGTTCAATAACTTTATGTAATACTTTTTCCCCCCAAATTTCGGGCCCCCAAATTAAGGCGAGTCTTATACATGGGGAAATATGGTAATTACTATGGCATATTAATCATGGTATGATCAAATTCATAAAAATGATGCTTTTAGGGCAAAAGGTCAATTTTAGCTTTCTATTAAAACTGTAATTGCAGCGATATCTTTGTTGCAGAAGAAATTCTTTCCTCTTTTCTTTCCCCCTTTCCCATTATTAATTATACAATCTCTTCTCAATAGGAATTGTTTTCTTCCTTTCTCTTGATGCTGGAGCAATCACCGCCTAAGCTTCAACAACAGAGCCTTTTCATCTGAGGCTTGAGTTTTTCCTTCTGCAGATCCAAGTTACTTGGGGTTTTAGCACAATGTTTAGATTCCCAGGAGGTTTTTTTTTTTCTTTTCTTTCTTTTTCCTCCTGCTTTAGGGTTGATTTTGTCTTTGTTTTCGCTAAGAGTTCAAAATAGTCGGTGCAAGTCACACGAACAAAGGCTCACCTGTCCTGGGATTCTGGAAGGAGAGCCTGCGTGGTTTCCTGGTATCACATAGGGAGTGAATCAATCAGAACGGTCTTTCGCTCAACTGAGCAGACGGCCTCTTTCCTCAAGTGAGGTTCAGGCCAGCACCACCTTACTATGCTTTCAGAGGAAAGGCCTTCGATAAGGCCAAAATAGTCACAAGAAACTGCACATTGTCTCCGTTTTTATTCCCCTCATAAAATAAACTGCTGATGAAGCTATAGGTGAATAACATGATATACACAATGAGCCTTCTATAATTTGATCAGTTGTTCAGTTCTCAAAGTGTTGAATGGTCCACATGCCTGATAAGGTCCTGGCTTCTTTTCTTCCCTAATATGCTCTCAAGTATTGATTACACATACATGAAACATTCTTAGTTTATCATGGTTCTAGAAGTGTAACGTTACAAGCTGTGAATATATTTTAGATACCTGAGAAAACAGGCACAATGTGCAGAATGACCATTTGACCATTTTGGTGCCACTACGGTTTCCTTGCAGAGGCAATAAAAACGTCAGGGTGTGCTGCAAAATGCTACCAACCTTCTTTTCTTTATACGCGAGAATGGTATTGAATGTCAAAAAAGAAAAATAGTAAACCCCATAGCGGAGAAAAAGGGGGGTGAGGGCAGGTAGGAGAAAGTGAGGGGGATGAATGGTGATGGAAGGAGACTTGACGTGGGATGGTGAACACACAACACAATGTACAGAGGATGCATTTGTAGAGCAGTCCACCTGAGATCTATTTCATTTTACTAACCAACGTCACGCCATAAATTCAAGAAAAATTATAAAATAAAAGCTTGAACAAAAAGAATCCCAAACAACATCACTATAAACAAAGCCACCTACCAAAATTTGTGAAAATATAAAATTATTTAAGTAAAAGCTATTTTCAAAAATAGTGATCAAGGCGCTGCTTCAACATCAATTTAACACCCAAGGTTAACTAACTTCCTTTTCCACTCAGCTGACTGAAATAATTGTAAGTGCTAATGTTTTTAAATCAGAATTTTCAACTTTTATATTAATTGCATTTGCTTTATAGAGAAAGGTAAGAAAGATCTCTAAAAATTAAAAGAGTATAGTTATTGGCAACTTTGCTTTGTAAATACCTTTCAATCATTCTAGCTTATTACATTTCCTTCTCTTCTATGGATAATCACTCTATTTATTTATATCTAATTATATATTACTCTTATCTTTGATCATAATATATGACAAATTAACACAAATATTAAATATCTAATGTTTATTATATTGTATCATATATTTGCAGCAAGTTAATCTTTGATATATAAACATTTCTTATAAACTGTTCTGATAACCAAATACATGAACTACAACAGAAGAAAGAGGGAAGTATTCATGAACAAAGTGTTTTAAATGATCTGAGGTAAAGGTGTCGTGGTCGGAAAGGATGTGGTGTTTGACCCTCTCAAATACTGCCTTTTATATATTTCTGCTTTCAAAGAGTAACTTTTATTTTTTGAAGAATTATATATACATACCAAAAGAAGAATGGGTTTTAGGTTACTTTGAAACAGTTGTTATGCTAAACAGATGAGAGCTATGTAAAAAATAATAAAGTCTATTCTTTTTTATGCACCAGTTTTAAAACTGTCTAAAACTTACCGCCTTACCCCCCATGGAATCATTTGGGGTCATTTGCAAAAATTCAGTCTTACATGGAAAAAAGACCAATAACTCCAATGTTTTTTCCTCTTTTCAAGTATGAGTATCTAGAAATATGCATTTTTCTAAGACTAGATTAACTAGAACCTTACTCTATTTTTTAATTTTTAAAATTACTGTCTTCTACAGTTTCAAAGTCCCTATTTATTTATTATTAATTGATTCATTAATAGACTATTTGTTAATGAATTCATTTATTGCACAAACTTTATTGAGTGCTTTAAGCAATGGGAAACTGTATTAATGGACAAAATTATGACATAGGATGAAAAATGAATATATACAATTTTAGATTACACCAAATATTTGACAGTAGCAAAATGTACATAATGCAAAAGGGCAGATTAAATAATTAATTCAACTCTGGAGTTTAAGTGTAGAAGACCTATGAACTCATTACAATGTATGCAATAGCAGATTTTTTAAGAAAAATAAAGTATGCCCATGTTATCAAGGAAATTGTATAAAACTTTAGTGTTGAACTACAAAAAGTGAATTTTGAACCCAAGTACTGTTGATGGTATGGGAACTCCCTTCTCAAGAAGTGATGAGACCCCCAATTGTCAAACAATTAACAGCCTGGGTCAGGAAGTTTGTACATTTGCTTACCTCAGGGATCCCCTTCTCTCAAATACTCCTTGAGCCCTCTTTATAGTAAAGACAGACTTTTTATTTCTCAGGTGGACATATATTTATTCTATTAAAACTTTCCTGACAGTGGTAGAGCGTCGGCCTGGCGTGCAAGAGGTCCCGGGTTCGATTCCCGGCCAGGGCACACAGGAGAAGCGCCCATCTGCTTCTCCACCCCTCCCCCTCTCCTTCCTCTCTGTCTCTCTCTTCCCCTCCCGCAGCTGAGGCTTCATTGGAGCAAAGATGGCCCGGGCGCTGGGGATGGCCCCAGGCGCTAGACTGGCTCTGGTCGCAGCAGAGCGATGCCCCGGAGGGGCAGAGCATCGCCTCCTGGTGGGCAGAGCGTCGCCCCCTGGTGGGCATGCCGGGTGGATCCTGGTTGGGCGCATGCGGGAGTCTGTCTGACTGTCTCTCCCCATTTCCAGCTTCAGAAAAATACAAAACAAAAACAAAAACAAAAACTTTCCTGAAACAGGAAGTAAGTAGAAGTATTAAGCTTCAAAGAATATCTCTGCATGCAAGCAATTGAGCTGTTAACAAAGCTATGATGAATAATATTTTATATGAAAATTCATAGGAAAAAAACTAGATGCAATTTAAAATACTCAAGAAGAAAGTAGTATTTCTTGAACACTTGCATAATTACACGTGCATATAGTTACGTATGGCTTAAAAATATTTCAGACAACTTGTTGCATAATGGTTAACAAATCTAATTTTGCCCGTGGAGGCTTATTACGCTGTGTGATGAAAATAAAGATGTTTATTTTGGTTTAGGAGACCTCTCACCAGTGAAAGAAGAGAAAAAAAGAGATGGAGAAAAAGGAGGAAAACTTATCTGGTGGGCATGAGGCTATGTTTCTTCAGTAGAGAACACAATACAAAATCATAAACCAGAAAACTGGAACTGTGATATTCTCAAATAGAATGAGAACATACCATGTGATCCTGAAACTTCCTGTATCATAGACTCCTGTAGCAACTTTCCTCACTGTGATTGCTTTGCTAGTTTCAGGAACAAAAAAAAATTTTTTTCTTTATACTTCATTTTATTCCAATATATTAATATTTTCCTCTTTCCTTTTCCCTTCAGAATTTTGAAAAGCTAATAGGAAATAGAGAATTTCATAACATCTATGTGTGGAAAATAAAACAAGCATTCAAAATTGGTAGTTTCAAATCCATTATTGCCTTTCTTGGGCAGAGATGGAACAGTTATACACATATCTGGGCACATTGTTCTTTTAAAGAGACAGGCACCATTCTGCTTTGAAATAGCCTCACACAGTTCTGTGTGTATGTTCCAATCACAAAATAGCTTTCTGATGCTTTTGTTAGAATAGCAACAAGTGAATCATAATCCCCAAGCAGATGAACATCAACAGTGCTAGGTCAGGCCTTTCTTAGATCAACCTGAACTTGCATAATGGACCTCTAGATGTGGGGCTCTCCAATTGCAGAATTTCACTTTTGGTTTTACTGTTATGTATATACTTTTTATAAAGATTAAAGCAGGCTCTGGGCAGTTGGCTCAGTGGTAGAGCATTGGCCTGGTATGTGGATATCCCAGGTTTGATCCCTAGTCAGGGCACACAGGAGAAGTGTGCTTTTCCACCCACTCCTCCCCTTCTCTTTCTCTCTCTCTCTCTCTCTCTCTCTCTCTCTCTCTCTCTCTCTCTCTCTAATTCTCTCTCTTTCCCTCCCACAACCAAGGCTCGATTGGTTTGAGTGTATTGGCCCCGGAGCACTGAGGATAGCTCTGCGAAGCCTCCGCCTCAGGTGCTAAAAACAGCTCCGTTGTGAACATGGCCAAAGCTGGGCAGAGCATTGGCCCAGACAGAGGTTGCCAGGCAGATCCCAGTTGGGGTGCATATGGGAGTCTGTCCCCTCCTCTTATTTGGAAAAAGAAGAAAAAAAGGTTAAAGCATAAAAGTGATGCTTCCTGGGTGAAAAAAGTTAACTCTGAATGACTCTCTCTGCATATCTTTCAATCTTTATATACATCTCTCACATTTATAATAGTTTTATTTCCCACAGACTGTTCAAATATAAATAATTCAATATACAAACATTTGAAAAAGAATTATGTAGGAGGAAATAGAAATAAGTGAATGTTTCCATCAGACAGATTATAAGCATTTTGGGGACCTTTTTCAATTGGGGTATATATATATGTACACTTTTTCTTTTATTTTTTTAACATTTAAATCATGTTATATATGTGTTTGTGTGTGTGTGTGTGTAATTGTACCATGCATTTCTCACTTTTCATCATGAGCATTTTCCATGTTATCAAGTATTATGTGAAAATGATTATTAATAATAGCATCACATTACAATTGGTGAAATATAATTTACTTAAACTAGTTTTATTTCAATGTTGTGTTTTACAACTAGAGTGAGCCTTTATGTGCATAAATTATTGCACACTTTTCTGGTTTTTCTTCCATTTTTATTACAAACATACTACATGTACATGGTAAAAAAAATTATCCCATATAAACAACTATTAAGTGAATGAGTGTTTTTGTCCTATTAACTGACTGGTCTCAATTTTCACAATTAAGAGTTTCTTATGAATCTTTTCAAAATGTTTTTAAGCGCCTGACCTGTGGTGGCACAGTGGATAAAGTGTCGACCTAGGAACGCTGAGGTTGCCGGTTCAAAACCCTGGGCTTACCTGGCCAAGGCACATATGGGAGTTGATGCTTTCTGCTCTTCTCCCTTCTCTCTCTCTCTCTCTAAGAAAAACTGAATAAAGTTAAAAATAAAATATTAAAAAAAAAAAGAAGGAGGCCATTGTAGACCTCTTGTATCTTTTCTTTTTAAAAAACAAAATGTCCTGAAATATCTTGTGGTTTTCTTTATTTGAACATAAAGAAATATCTAGAAATATTTTTATTCTTTTCTATGCAAAATTGGTGTCATAATATATTATTTTCCCTTAATAGTAATTTAATATTTTTTAAAAGATTTTTTTCCTATTAAACAGTACTACAAAAATAGTTAAATCCAAGTACCTTTCAGCCCAGGAACCAGTGACTGGAAGTTAAATTCCTAAAATATAAGAAGCTACATAAACATTTGAGTGTGTTTAACAGAATATTTTCAAATTTCATTTTTAAAACTTTTTATCAACTTACACTTCTGAAATAAGGCATGAGAGTGTCTATTGTCCCATGTCTTATTTTTTGCCTTTTGATACATGTGTTGTTTATCTTTTATTTTGCACTGCCTTAATCATGAGCATTTATTTTTGCTTGCTTTTTTATTTAACCATGTGCCCTTCTTTCTTTCATTCTTTCCTTTTTCTTTTGTGAAACTGCTACACTTTAGTTCAAATAACATGTAAATAATACCCCTTCTCCATACGGCCCTTATTCATTTGTTCTTCTGTGTGTGTACTTGACTACATATACATTTCAAAATTTTGTGCAAGAACCCATTTAAAAAGAGAAGAGGGGCTAACTGAGTCCTAATTTAAAGTTTCTTGTACACAGTTTTTATATTTGTATGTAGTTAAAATAACAGACTTCTCATTTGTGATACCTGGGTTTCATGTCAGGCTTAGAAAATACTTTTCTCCTCCAAGATTATTTTTTCAAAGTTTATGTTTTTAGTTGTATAAATAGATGGCTAACTCTCCTCCAGGAAAATAATAAAAAGTATTCTGGCAAAACTGTTTTTGGAAAAATCTTAAAAAGTATCAATTAATGAGCACCACAGTAAGAAATGATGAGGCCAAATCTACATGGAGAAAGAGATTGGAAGGGTGGGAGGCGCGCTGGGTCATTTTCTGTTCTCAGGGTTTCCGTGGAATCAGGGGAAGTGCGGATTCCCTTCCCCAGGCTTTGTGGGAGAGGAGGAGAAAAAACACTTGCTTGGCTGACTCAAGGTGGGCGGGGAAACGGAAGGGACACCTCGCAAGGGCCGACTCTGGAGGTTGCCTTCTCAGGGAGCTCAGGAAGCCAGGGTAAAACTTCTCCACCCACGTTTCCCCAGTTAGGTAGGGAATGAGATTTCATTCTCGGCAGAGCCAGGAGGAAAATCCACACAAGGAGTTGTAATAACCAACCAGTTTTCCTATGGATGTGCGGCAGAAACTTTTATCACCTGATGGTGCAAAAAAAACATCTCAAGTTCTACATTAAGAGGGATCTCTGTCGAGCTGTGTTTCCAAGGGCCTATAATGAACTCACATTCCTTCTGGAGGAAAAAAAATTATCTTCGGCCCAAATAATTTTGTAAAGTAACTGAGCAGCGCAAAGTGAAAATAATAATAATAATAACAACAATAAAATGAAACAAAAACCCCTCTACATTCTGATCCAGTAGAAACAAAAATACATAAGTAAATCTACAATGCTTTCTGATATGGGAATTTCAGGTAATGATTACACAGATGAAATTTACTATGTTTACTCTATTAATAAATTAGAAATCAAACCAGAGACTATATTCAGGGAACAGGAAACTAAAATATAAAAAATTTGAAAAACAGTCCAACAATATCTTAAAAATTATAATAATGAGAAAATTGAAATAAAAAATGCACCCATGCTGTGTTTAACAGCAGATACAGCTCAAGTGTTCTAGAATGGCTTAGTATAAACCAATCAGAGGGCAGCAGGAAGTGATGCCGGCAGACAGAAAAGAGGGAAACGGACGAGGAGGCACCTTGAGATATTCTAACGCTTATTTAAGAATTTTAGGGAAGAAAGAATGCTACATAATTATAGTTGAACAGATAAAAACTCAGAGTATGCCACACTATATAAATGTAAAAATACTCATACATCCGAAGCAAGAAAGAGAAAAATCACCTAAACCTAGCTACAGCAAAGGCACACTGAGGAATATGGAAGACAAAGAGATGTTGAAAGCAGAGAAGACAAATTAACTTCCAAGAAGGAAGGAAGGTTTAGACAGACAGCTGATTTCCCTACCACCTCAAATTAAAAATAAATGCCAACCTCAAATCCCACATTAAGCAAAATGACCTTTTAAGAATGAGGGGGAAATAAAGATCAGAGCACCAATGCACCCAACTGGATGAAATTCTCAAGGCAGAAAAAATACGAACCCAGCTAACGGTGTGACACAGAAGAGTTAAAGACCTAAACAAGTGTAATAATCATAAATAAAATTCAATATATAAAATAATAATCTACTGAAAGGTTAAAATGAGATTACTATAAATAACATTAACTAGCATACGATACTCAAAAGGAAAATAATGAAATTGTACCTTGGTCACCCAGTATACTAAAGCATCAATACCAGTGGATTAAAAACATAGATGTGAAGAGCAAAATTATCAGACTTCAGGAAATAATTTAGAAGACTTGTTCTTTCAGCTCATGATAAAGTTGCATTGCAGGTTTCTTGAAACACAATGGAAAGGCGTGACAGAGTAAGAACTTCTGTCCATGAAAGTTTCCATAAATAGACTGAAAACATAAGTTGTGAAATAGAAGATGATATTTGCAAAACATGGAACAGAAGAAAACACTAGCATTTAGAAAAATAAAGATTCATACATAGAGAACTAGTTTTAAAAAGCCACACACCCAATTTTAAAGAGGAAAGGTGACTTGTACAAGCATTTAGAAAACCAAAAGGAAAATTTGGAGAAGTCAACCTCAATAATAATCTTCACAGAAATAAAAATTTAAACCACACATTCTCTTCTGTATTAGCAGAAAAACTAAGTGCTTGATTGTACCAAGTATTGGTGGTGTGATGATTTGATATAACAGCAATCTTTTCAATGTTGGTGGGAGCATAAATCAGTAAAATTCTTTGAACCACAGTTTGGTAATATTGAATAATTTTACTCCTTGCTATATATCCTGGACAGACTTTTGCCAATGTGTACCAGGAGACATGCACTAGAATATTTACAGCAGCATTGCCCATTATAGCAACAACCTAGAAAAATGGAAATGTCCACTAAAGTAGAATGGATGTCCAATTCCTAGGCAGGCATGCTAGAGCACACACTGAATCTAAAATGAAAGAAGTAGAGCTATTCGGAACAACTTAGATGAATTCCCCACCAAGGTGCAAGTGAATACATTATGATACCATTTACATAAAGTTCAAAACCAGGCAAAATGACACTGTATCATTCAGCATCTCTGTGGTCATTACAGAGCGGAAGTGGCTTCTATCAGCTTGCAGGAGATGACTATTAAATTTTCAGCAGTTGTCTTGACCATTGGTAACTTGGAATTTACCGTTGTGAGAGAATTTACACTACGAAAATCAGAAAATCCTATAAATCAGAGTTTTGGGTTATTTTTTTCTCTGGAGAACTACTTGCTAAATTTACCAGCCTACTACCAGGTGAGGGGCACTCAGGCTTTTGGAATCATCACAATTGTCTATTTCTATCCTGGATGGTAGTTATATTGGTTCTCACTCTCTAGGTAGACATTAAATTCTCATGTATTTTTATGTTCTCTTCTAGATATGTGATAGCTTACAATAAAAACAGTAAAAGTAAAATGTTTCTCTTAATAATTTTATACCTATAGATTTTATGTATCAGTCCTTGAAATATTTGGAATGTATTTCAGTAATAGTGAAATATGAGATCTAGCCTCGTGGCTTTCAAAACTGGTCAGTAGCCAGAGCTGGATTCAGAAACAAGACTGTGTTCAATTCAAAGCCTAGGCTTTTGCTCTACTGGAAGCTGCTTCCAGTATGTCATGTGATTTTTATACAGCTCTCCATTTGTCTCTTTTTAGTGTTCTGCTCAAGAGATGCACAGATTTAGGTCAATGGCATGAATTCACTTTTGCAATGCCAGAGGATCAAAGAAATGAAATTATTTTGACTGTTATATTGTGAAGTTGGTTCCAAAATGATTCCAAGACAACTGATTCTAAGACAGTTAATTACTCTCAATTTAAATGACTTTAAATAATTCACCAGTACTATAACAGTCAAGAGATTGGGGCCCTGGCTGGGTGGCTCAGTGGATACAGTGCCATCCTGGTACACCAAGTTCATGGGTTTGGTCCCTGGTCAGGGCACGTATGAGAGGCAATCAATGAACACACAATGAACAATGTGAAATGGCAAGTTGATGCTTCTCTCTCTCTCTCTCTCGCTCTCTCTCTCTCTCTATTTGGCTCTTTCCAGCTCCCTCTCAAATCAATGGGAAAATTAAAAGTATTAAAAAACAACAACAAAAAAAGAGATTGGGGATGTACATAAAATTGGTCACATGCATTTACTATTCAATCAATGGGTCATGTTTTCTTCATGCCTCATTTAAGATTTCTGGAAAGAATTTCTAGAGCCAGAAACATTTGAGATGACTACTTTTAGGTTTAACATGATACATTAGAAACAAGTGCAATATAAATATAAATTCCTTTATCTTACTGAAGATTTAATTTGTGTTCAATGTCAAAGTATATATTTGTGGTACGTGGATTTTTCTTTCTTGATTTTGTGCCTGAATAGATATGTTTTCACCAAAAAGTGTCTTTTGAGCATCCCATAAGTACATCTCAGTAACAAAATAAAAATAAGACCTCTATTTAAAAGCTTGGCATAATACCACTGGCTGTGACACAATATAACTTACAGCTTCGTAATTCTTCTTGATGACATACAATCTTTCTTTGCTTTCTTTTGGGGAAGATCATGCCATACCACACGGAGTTCTGACGCCGCCATGCCTCTATCACGTCATGGAGCGCACCAGTCCTCAGACCATTCATCTGACTCCTTATTCCTGAAGTGAGCCATGTTGGGTTGTGGGCTGTTTTCTTTACAGTTTTCGCTCATTGAGGATGCTAAGATCAACCCTATCATAAAACACTGTCTTAGTTTGATGAAAAATATGTCTTAGTTCCAGAAGTTTTATAAGAGTTTCATTATTTTCACTCAAATACCAACTACATGCCTATACACTTTGTTTCTGCTTCTTGCTTCTCTTTCTTCCAGTGTCCTCGACTGGAATCTGTGAGAGAGGAACAATTTTTGTGACATTTGGAAAACTGAGTGAGATGGTAGGAGAAGAAATAATAAAAAAGACATGAGAGAGAACAGAATAAATGAGGAACCTAGATAAACTTGATTTCATTCATTCATTTGGTGATATTTTGTTTGTTTAATTGCCACATATTTTATTTCAAAGTTAAGCTTTTGTTGTTGTTATCGTGAGAAAAATATTTGCAGTTGAGGGGACTTAATTCTTTCCTTAGGATCAGAAATAAATATTTCTAATAAGGAGAAGTTATTTTGGAAACCAAGTCAATGGAAACGTGAAGATTTTAGATGCAAGAAGATGTCTACAGATGCAGCTTGAATTTTTTTGAGTGGACGTATATATTCCTGCAAATACGACTTCTGAAACTATGGCTTTGGAAAGTGTTCCCAGGAAATGACCATCTGTAGCTGTGGGATCAGGAGCTGGGAGGGAATGGAGAACAGATTTTGAAAGAATACCACATCAATAAACTGTGTCCCATGGATGGAACACATGATGAGCTTGATCAGATAGATAGAGCTCGACAGGCAGCTGGGAACTAGCGGCAAACTTTATGCAGAGTGGCAAGAGGAAAAGTCAAAGACACGGACAGGACAAGTTGAGTTAAGAATGCACTGCTGCCTAGCACACATAGGGAAAGGCTGGTGCCCTTGCTTCTGTGCCTTGGCCGGTAAAGTAGGAATGTACGGAACTGAATCTTTTGAATTTGGTAATGAGGATGCCAATCCTGATCTGGGAGTGGGCATCTTTGAACTGCTGTGGGAAAGAGAGACAGGCAGGTGGAAGATGAGTAAGTATATAAAGGTGAACCCTTCTTCAGTGAAGTTATGTTCTGAATATCAGAGTAAAGAGGGCTGGGGAGTTGAGATCATGGTTGTCAATGTAGGAGAATAAACCAGCGAGGTGGGGGAGGAAATGAAAAAGAGAAATGCAGACTGAAGCCACAGTTCTGCCCGGGAAGGAGGAGGGCCGGCTACTCCTCTATGACAATAGGAAAGGAAGAAATGTAGGCTAACTTCTCTTTGTAAAATTTTAATGTAGATGCTCATAAACATTTAATGTCAAGAATTTCTTATTTCTGGTATTGACTATGAGACGTCACATTTAACTTAAGGTTTTCTTTATTACCGTTTATTTATTTTAATAGCAGGATTTAACATTTATTTATTAAGGAGTATACAAAGTGGGTGATTATATCATTATCCTTATTTGATACTATAACCTAGAATGATATCCCTAAGGAAATTAAAATATTTCAGATAATTAAAAAATACAGAAGAATAAACTGTTGTCCTTAGATAATCAGAATCAACTTCCTGACCTATACAATATATATATTCTTTTTAGTGTTGTGCCACATTTCAGTTCTGTAAATAGAAAGTAATTTACTTGGTATTGATATTTTATAAATATCAATATTTTAATATTTTCAAATAGAAACAAATATTAACACAGGCTCAGATTTTAAACCTTTTATATGAGCCACAAAATATATTTATGTTATATTAATCTGTTTATATTAAAGCCCATGTACAGTTTATTTCCTGAGGCTTTGACTGAGTTTTACTCAGATGGCTTTTTCCATGAGTATGCTTAGGTAATTGTCTATGAATTGATGTTTTAAGTATTTTGATAGAATGACAGACTATTGTTGGTAATAACGAATATTTTATGAAGTGTCTCTGCATCAACCACTAATTAGCTTCATTATAGCCCACAGTTAATTCCTGTGAATAACTTATGTAAATGATTAAACTCCAGTATTTTTTTTTCTGAATTTCCTGACAATGAGATTTGAGAGTAATAAGTGTGGCAAATTTCTGACATCAGGTACATGTCTTTGTTGCATTTTGAGAAAAAGAATAATCCAAATACTAGAATTTATTGAGCTTGGAGGGTTTTTTTCTTTTTTCCAAAAGCTTTGAAGATACAACTGAGAAAAGCAGACTAAAAAAAGAAATCAGGTTTGATTTGCATCTTAAGAACAAAGAAACAAATGAAAATGTGACTATTGTCTTTAGCGTCAGGCAACTGTGTGCAGATCCTTCTATAATCTTTTCTTGTGATGAGGCCTTAATAGCTGCCTTGGAGATATTAATGGAAATTGTCACAGACAAGGGAGATGTTACAGTGTCTAATGAACTAAAGTCAGACTAAAAGGAAAAGAAAAAAGGAACAATAAGTTAAACCTGCACAAATGAAAAGAATTAAACTAGTTTCTAAAATGTAACCGCATGGAAGACTCTGACATGAAATCTAATGATAGAAATGCATTATTTCTCTGTTTTCTAATATGTCATTTTTCAAGCGCAACTGGCTGTTTTTATTAGTATTGTTATTATTATTTTGCACTCATGTGGTGTTTAAAAATCTCTCAACTTCCATTCTTTCACAGTAACTATAAGAAGCAATTCCATATGGCTCAAAGGGCAAGTCAAATCATTGGGATTGCTGCAACAAACCATAGGACCGACTCCAAGAAAAAAATAAAAAAACCTAAATGTTTAAATAAACTGGTGGTTAATAATATAAAGAGTGACGTAATCCTTTCAAATGGTTTCGTCTATATAGTGAACAGATGTTTGGGAAGTTTCAAGTTGAAATCCATTTTTTATAGTATCTACGCTATTGACTCTGCCTTTTTCAATGCTCACCTTAGGGTTAAACTAATTTTCAGGAGAGTTGATGCTTAAGTATTATCATTTCATAAATGTATACTCTTCCCTTGTGTCTTGAAAGCCACGTGGTGAGTGGCTGCCACTCACGTATGGTGTGTATGTACTGCCGTCTAATGAAATGAACGACCTACAATTGAGCTGTCGGGTAGAGCATGTGGAGGTTAGTAAGTAAGTTATGATGGCAACCAGACCTCTCTTTTTAGGGCATTCCCTGAGGAACGAATTGTAAATAACGCCATCCAAACTTCCCAAGAACAAGAGGCATGCCAGGTTTCTGCCAGCGTAGCTGTTGATGTCTAATTGATCCGGGGTTGTTCAAATGTCTCCTTGTTCTAGTCCTGAATAATGTAGTGCTAAGGAACAGAGTCCATTTCAGACCTGAAGCATCAGCTCTCTAGCAAAGATTCTTTTGTGATTTGGCTTATTAAAAAATGAAAATAAAAACATGGAGACAGTTCTTGGCACAACCCCTGTCTACATATAAATGCTAATTTTTAAAATAAAAATTCACATAAAAATTGGCCACAGACCATATACAGCCATTCTAATAAGAACTGACTGGTGAAATGATTGGTCTTGAAAAGCACATGCCATTTTAATCATATATTTTGGTTCAGGAGTGAAAAAAAAAACCCCGATGTATTGTCCATTGCTGTCTTTTTTTTCTTTTCTCTAATTTTCAGACATGTAGAACATTCCCGAAATTTTTAGACAGTTAATGCTTATCCCATGCTTAAGAAGAAAGCTTGTTTTTTCCCCTTGAACTGTGGACATTACAAACAGAGATTAGTGGCCTTGCACCTGAGAGCTGTCACTGTTGAAGTGGTCCGAGCTATTAACATTCTATCGTAAGTGGTCAGAGCGTCCTTCGGCATTCCTGTCCAAAGGCCACTAAACCTTCCAGTTTTGCTGTTTTCACCAGGACAATCCATTCCTGTCCTTTTTGATTGCCTGGTGCCATTCTATTGAATATATGTCCCAGGGACTCATGATCCTGTGCAACAGCTCCTGAATCTCCTCTGCTTAAAAAAGAAATAAAAGATAGGTCTGCCATCAGGGAGTGCTCGTATTGATGTTCTCACTTGGCTTCTATGGAAACGTTCTATTCAGGGGAAAGAAAATGAAATGCAATGGATAGTTTTTGGACTACCTTTTATTAAACAAGGAAGACTAAATATAACAACTGGTTGGGCATCAGAACACTGTTAAATCTATAAGAAGGCCATTTGTGTGCCCAATATGCCAGTTATACCAAGTACCAGTAGATGTCCAGCAGCTAAACACCATCTTTCCCTGGCTTTGTGTCTCCAATGAATTGGATGCTCAGTGCAGCCTTCATAACAGCCCTAGCCTGGCATTTGTTGACTGAAGGAATAACATGACATTACGCAAGTGTAAGAAGACTACGCATGTACTCTTGGCTTCCTTGTTTCACTAATTTACAAGGTATCACATATTCTCCCCCAAATGTCTTCAATCATGACTATATCTTGGCTACAAATTAAAAGATAGAATATATCATATTTTCCCATTTTGAGTATATACCTGTCATGTAAGACAATCACTGATGTCTTTTTAAATTAATTAGCTCATTATTTCCTTCCATCACAATTTGTTGAGTTCCTATTTCATGACAGGCACTGTGCTAGACATTTGAGCTAGAACAGTGAAGATGGCACAAAGTTCCTCCCTATAGGATTTGCACTGCAGAGGGATGAACTAGAACATAAAGAGATGAATCTAGCATATCAGATGAAGGGAGTGCTATGAAGAAATACAAGCTACGAGAAGGGGAATGGTGATAGTGGAATATCAAAGCTCATACACCTGAAACATCAGTGCTATGGATTACTATTTGGGATTCACCCACATTTTATCAAACTCTTAGAGTGAGGTTGATTAATTAAAGAAATTTAGTTGTGTTCTTACAGAACTCAAATTTGGTGGTTTTTCTACTTTATTTTCATGCTTTTATTTTTGCTAATTATTTAAGCTCTGATCTAAACTTCCCACTGTTACATGTTTCTAATACAGTCATGTGAATTAGTAAATAGAATTCTGCAATCTCATTCAAGGGAGGTTTTGGAAAACAGATAAACAATTACCTGAGTTTCATTTAGATTTAGTCCTCTTTTGAGTCACATTGATCCTTAAGTCTTCCTCACTTCTGTTAGTCTAGAAAGCATTCCAATTTCCAGGAAGATAGATAGATAGATGGATGGATGGATGGATGGATGGATGGATGGATAGATAGATAGATAGATAGATAAATAGATAGATATTTAGATGATAGACAAACAGAAATAGAAAGGAAAATAGTGTTTCAGTTACTGTGACAATATTGTTTTAAGATGATAGACAAACAGAAATAGAAAGGAAAATGGTGTTTCAATTACCGTGACAGTATTCTTTTAAGTATTATAATTCTAATGAAAAAAATGCAACTCTTCATAAACAATTTTTTAAAATTTGGTACTGCCTTCACTGCAACCAATTCTAATGATATAGATTTCATTTTTAAATTAGTTTTATTGTGACCAGAAAAGGCTGGTATCATGGACTCTGAGGAGCCAGACTAATTGTGACCCAGTTAGAACAGGACAGCGTTGCTTTTATTAAATGATAGCCAGGGTTAATGTCAGACAGCATTTATCAACCTCTGCCCTCCTCTTGGCTTTGAGGGGAGCTGTGTGAGTTTACAGGGTGTGAATTTGGCCCAACAAATCTAACCGACAGCGGAGTAACCTAGATTGCTCTTTTAGAATCTAGCGATTGTTTTTTAAAATTGATTAGTCTCTTTGAAAAATCCCATGCTCCTGATTTTTTGCAGCATAAGCAACTTTCCTTTGAGGAATAAATAATCTTCTAGCATTTCTCATACATATTTCTGTCTACCAATATCAGCTCTTTAAATAGAATGCTCATTAAAAATTTTTTTAGCCAAAAGAAGTAAAACCTCATTTTGCTGTGATGTGTCCCAACTTTTAATTTCTATTTCTTGAATTTTAATAGTTAGAATTATGGACAGTATTTCACTATTTCAGTGGATTCTAATTTATCCCAGAAAACATTTCTTTTATGGATCATTAAATAAGTTTCTAATAATCATCAAACTTTTTCAATATGTAAATCTGTTTTTCCACTTCCATCTTCAGAAGAGTAAATGGCTACATAAAATTATTTTCTCTTTTCATCATAACTAACTACATCTAAGAAGTTAATAGGCAGTAAGAACATGCTGCTGCCAAGAGCATATCCCAGTTCTATTGAGCACCCGTGTTCCTGTTCTTCTCCTGTGACAATTTTTAATCTTCAAGAACTTATAAGTAGTCTCTCATGAAACATCTAAAACCTATTATAGAGAAATACTCTATTTTGTGTGGAAAATAAAATAGAATCTGTTTGCACTACAAATATTTCATTGAACCTCTGAGAGGACAGTGCTTGTTCGATCATTTTCACATGTAGTCTCATATTACATGAAAATAAAATCGATCATACAATTAAGACAAATATCCTCAGACATTAAAATAAACTTATTAATGCTGATGCATTGATTTGAATAACAAACATATACTAAAGACATTATGTTATATGACTAATAGTATTTATTTTAAATATCTTCTGTCCTGGGGAGTAAATAAAATATATTTTGACAAAATCTTAGCATCAATGTTTTAATACAGTGGTCCCCAACCCCTGGGCCGCAGACCGGTACCAGTCCATGGGCCATTTGGTACCGGTCCACAGAGAAAGAATAAATAACTTACCTTATTTCCGTTTTACTTATATTTAAGTCTGAACGATGTTTTATTTTTAAAAAATGACCAGATTCCCTCTGTTACATCCATCTAAGGCTCACTCTTGATGCTTGTCTCGGTCACGTGATACATTTATCTGTCCGACCCTAAAGGCCGGTCTGTGAAAATATTTTCTGACATTAAACTAGTCTATGGCCCAAAAAAGGTTGGGGACCACTGTTTTAATATATTAAGATATAATTTTTATATCAATGTTTTAATAAATTAAGATATAACAGCTATTCATTCCTAGATTCAATACACACACACACACACACACACACACACACACGAAGAGTTTGCTACCTTTTCCTATTAATGTTGATTGATAAATGAATGGCTAAATGGATGAATGAATGAGCAAACATTTTGGTGGTGATTGATGACAGAGAAAAGCGGGTGTGGTAGGGAGAAGAGAAAACAGGGAAGGATACAGAAATTAAAATGAACAAAACTTGGTGACTGGTTCTAAGAGGGAGAAAGAATAATTTGAAATGATTCAGGGCTTGGGGAAAAAGAACATTTTCGTCATGTTCATTAAAAAAAATTTCTTATGGAACAGAAAAATAGAGCACCCATTCTTGCTTCTTTTTTTTTAAATTTTTTGTATCTTTCCAATGTGAGAAGCAGAGGAGAGGCAGACAGACAGATTCCCACATGCGCCTCACTGGGATCCACCCAGCATGCTCACCAGGGGGCGATGCTCTGTCCATCTGGGCTGTTGCTCCACTGCAATCAGAGCCATTCTAGCACCTGAGGCAGAGGCCACGGAGCCATCCTCAGCGCCTGTGCCAACTTTGCTCCAATGGAGTCTTGGCTGCGGGAGGGGAAGAGAGAGATAGAGAGAAAGAAGAGGGGGAAGGGTGGAGAAGCAGATGGGCGCTTCTCCTGTGTGCCCTGGCTGGGAATCGAACCCAGGGCTTCCACACGCTGGGCCGATGCTCTACTGCTAAGCCAACCAGCCAGGGACCCATTCTTGCTTCTTAAAGGTGCATTTATAGTCTTGGCTCTTATATACTTAACACCAGCAGGACTGCAAAGGGGTTACTGCATGTAACTCTTTTTTTGTGAATATGCAAGGAGATTGTCAGATTTCTGTGGAAGGCAACTGTATCTACTACTGCTTGAATTTCCTACATGCAGTGTATATAGCACAGGATTTTATTAAGTATCTATCAGCTGTTTGGCATTATTGTTCCAATTTAAGTCAAAATATCAAATAGTAAAATTTTAAGAAATATAATGGCATTTGTAAATGTGTGATGATACATTCCTAGATTCTCTATAAACTACATGTACTGTCTTCGCTATCCATGCTATAGAAACAAGGGAGAGTTGAAATTCTCTTTGATTAGTGCCTTGGGTAGATTACTTTTATAAAAAACTGTGACCTCCAGAAATGACATGTTTCTCTTGCCCTGCATTGCTGAGTCCAGTCGGTACACAGACTCCATTTTCAGAACCAGGACCAGCCCGCCCCATTCAGTGTTCGGTGTATACTCTCTCACTTTCTACGGTGACTTCACAGTCCTTGTGAGGCTCTTTGTCTTATTCTAGTAGGATATTTTTAAATGTACCTGAAATATATCTTACAGAACCTGTTAATTTACTTCAGTGCATGTGATTATTTAGGCAGGAGTGATATCATAGAAATAGCCATTTCTCCTTTAGGAGAATGAGGAGAAAATCCAACTCAGGACAACAAAAACAAAAACAGGCCTTCCCATTCTTTATGAAAGGGAGTGGGGCTTTAGTGTGAAGTGCAAATGACCTTAGTGACTCATGGGTCGTGCATGAAGGGATTTGTGCATGTTACTAAGAGGAACTTTAAAAGTGGAAAAAACGAATCTAATTTATATCTATAAATTCATATTATCAGAGTTTTGAATACTCTGTACTGTTTTGCCAGGAGAAACTAAGCAGAGTGGTGAAAACTTGAACAAATGAAAGACCAATGCTTTTTTATCCTTAAATTTGATTACCTTAATGCTTGAACTTTATTGCTGCAAGAGAAAAGAATTTAATGCCATCTTATTTTTGCTGGTCTCCACAGGAGAAAATTCTGATATAAACAAGCTCACCTTGAATGAGAAGCTTCTAATATCACAAAATCAATAGTAAGTTATAGTCCCATAACAATAACTAATTCAATGTGTTTCACTTGGGTGACTTATTTAGACTGACAATATCTTCTTTGTTCCATTAAATGGGAAGAATGAATCTATATTTAAATCTTGCTGTTAGAGATCATTGGTGAATAAATAATTAATTAATACTTAATTTATTTCTCATTTACTTCCAAAACAGCTTAAGTTAAAATTCAATGATGAGAGTGGGAAGAATGTCTTGAACGTCTTTTGAATAAATGAGTTGATAAATAAGCAGTTTAACATGGTCAATGCATACTCTAAATATATATAAAACACATATATTTCTATTTATTATAAAAGTTGAAAATACTGAGCATGTATCTTCTAACTTTATAGTCACATAGCTACTAGAAAATCTTTTGATATTCAGTTTTTTTTCAAAATTGCTTGATTCTAGAAAATGTTCTTTATTACTTGAAATGCAATTGCAGAATAATTTTGACAATCCATAAACATGGTAAATAAGAAAACAACTATAACTTAATACAATAAGAATAATTCATATGGCACCTCAAAATCATATTTACTCTATATAGCAAGAGGGAAGACATGTGGATTAAGGACAAGCAGGATCTTTTCAGCCTGGGAAATTGTGTGGTCATAGAATCACATATTTCTAATTGTGTAACTTGGCTCTGTGTTCAGGAGAATATTACTTAGAGGTCCCTGTCCTGAGCATTTTGATTTTTAGAAAATATATGAGTCTCCTTTAAAAGCTTCCAGGCTTAAGCCTCAAAACAGTAAATCAAGTTTACCTGAGTATGCATTATAACCGTCTAATCCATGAGAGTGATACTCTATTTGTTTTGTGATATTTGATTCCCTGTTAAATACTTTAAAATGGAGGTTCCTGTCTGGCTGTGTGGTGTGAGGGTACTTAATATCTAAGAGGATTCAGTTGTCATGAATATATTTAAAGGGTCTTAAAATAATCCTTTCGAGGGGAGTAATTTCGAAGAGTAGTCCATTCATGGGCCATCTCTAAAAGGTAAAAGTTGACAATTGTAATGTATCATGAGAGCCCATATATTTCTCTTCTTCCTGTCTAGTTCAAGTTGGAGAGTGCACTAAAATGGAGTTAGAAGGAGATGTTAGGGGGAAATAAATAGGTTTACATATCATCTACTAGCTTTTAGGATACAACCCAAACTGGCAGTAATTGCAATTGACATGCTCATCAAATTTTCTGGAATTCTTTTATGGGCAGAATGCATTTGCTTAAAATTATTCCTTCACATATATGTTAGAAAGAGATTATTTCTTCTTTTATTAAGAAATTTATAGGAAATATAACACCGATATGGTCAAATAAAATTTATCTATGAATAGAAAATCAAACTTAAAGCAAATGTAAAAAGAGCTACCCAGAACTTTAAAACATTTATAATTTGTTAACCAATGGTAATATACCACACATAATTAAAACTGAGCTCACACATAATAAAAATTTATCAAATACCCTAAATGTAAAATATAGGTTTGTGACAAATCAGTACGTCCAACTATTTTGATTTTGCACTTTGAGTCAAGGTTTACCTTTCTATATTTATTTTTAGCATACATTTAATATTGGGTAACTGTAATTATGCAGCAGGAATTTACTTATTGCCTCTCAACTTTTTAGTTCTACCCTAGGCACAGCTGCATGGTGTTGAACAAGGCATTTATCTATTTAAAAAATACATATGAAGCACCCATCTTATGTCTGACCTTGTTATAAGCCCTAGGGCTGTAGCGGATGGGCACCAAGTACAGTAATAGTTTCCAGCCTTAATGAAGTGTGTGTGTGTGTGTGTGTGTGTGTGTGAGTGTATGTCATGAAGACAGAAGGTAGAAAATGGTCAAGGTATTAAATTAAAATATAAGAGACGTGGGTGGTCATCATTGTTAATTAAAAATAAATAAAGTAAGGACACATTTGGGAAGAGGACACAGTAAGAGCAAAGGGCCCACAGGAGGCATCGGCGTGGTGCCCATAGGACAAAGGAGATGAATGTTGCCAAATACCTTAGGGGAGAGTCAGAGAAGGGTGGGAGTGGAGGGTGGGGCAGGTACTGCCTTAGAGAGTCACAGCCATTAGAAGGACTTAGCTTTTACTCAGGGGGAAATGGGGAGCCATCGGAAGGCTCTGAGTGGTGAAGAATATAGGATCTGAATTTTAGTCTCATGGGTCATTCGGGCTGCTGGGTACAAATGGATTGAAAGGTGAATGGTGAAAGTGGGAAGTGTATTTAGCAGGTCATTATAATAATTGATGGAGAGATATTGGTGCAACAGGCCAGAGGAGGGAGCAGAGATTGGGTTCAGGATATATTTAGAAGGTCAAACATCAACCAAACGCAATGGCCACTTGGCTGTGGGATTTCATTGAAGTAGAGGAGGCAAGGCTGCTTGCTTCCAAAGATCTTGGCCTGAGCCATTAAATACATACATTTTATCCTTCTCCGAAATGAAGACCACAGAGGAACATTATAGGCATGAAGATTATGGGCTCAGCTTTGGTTTGTTAGTTTGGAATTAAGAGAGCTGGACGTGACTATGGGATTTAGAGAGATTGTATGAGCTAGAGAATATAAACTTTTTCTCATCATAAGAATAGCATTAGCCTGACCTGTGGTGGCAGTGGATAAAGCGTCGACCTGGAAATGCTGAAGTCGCCGGTTCAAAACCCTGGGCTTGCTAAAATAAAAACATATATATATGTTTTTATTTATATGAAATATAAATATGAAGAGAATGGCATTGAATGCTTTGTTTGGATGAGATCACCAGGGTGGTGAGAATAGATTCGGGAAGAGAAGAGGTTAAGCTCACTGCTTCATGGGGAACTCCAACGTTTAGGGGTTAAGATCATGAGAAGGGACCAGCAGTTAAAACTGAGGAGGGTTTTTCCAGGGAGGTAGAGCGAAAACCAGGTGAGCAGTGTGTCATCCTAGAAGTCAAGTAACAGCACTGCTTTGAGGATGAGGGGATATTAAATTGTGTTGAACATTGCTGATACATCAAGTCACATGAAAATGGAGAATTAATCATCGATGTTAAAATGTGGAGGGTCATTTTGGTGACAGTGATGAAGGCCACTTCAGTCATATCATGTGGGAAAAGGTCCAATTCAAACACATTAACAAGAAAATGATACAGAAGGAGAGACATTTAAGACAGTAAGCTTGAATTTTCAATTTTCTTCCAAGGAAGTTTTTCCCAAAGTGAAAGAGTAAAGGATGAAGAGAACATTGTTTTGTTTTGTTTTTTTTCAAGAGTGAAAGAAAATAGCATATATATACACTGGAGAGAAAGAGCCGGTAGAGGTAGAAAATTTGAGACACAATTCCTTCTCTTTGGAAGGATATGAGAGACAATAATTTGGCAGCTAAATAATGAAGCACCTAAGCAGGCACTATGATGAAGTAAAACAAGAGGCTATGAGACCGTGCATGAAGGGATGAGAAGAGATCATCTTTTCCAAGATGTATGTGACCACAAGGAGCCAGTTGTAGAATGAGAATCTCGATAGGACTGTCCCAGGCAATTAGAAAGTACTTAGAAGAATACGTGGCACACTTAGAACTCATCATTTATCAAACACGTCATTCCCAGGCATTGCATTATGACCTAGGGGTAGCTTTGGGTAAAACAGGGACTCTGCGTCTCTTCAGAAATTTTTGAACCAGCATAGACACTGGCTTGATCAACCATGTCTACAGATTGTCTAAGCTACTTGCTAAAGCATTCAGAGACCATAAAAGTTTAATTATTTTTATATGAATGGGATCTTCACACTCAGGTAGTTCAAATCTTTCTCTTCATAGAGGTATAAACTTTGGATCAGGCAGAAAAAGCCACAGTTAGTTAGTGCTTGAAACAGGACCAGAACTCAGATCTCTTGATGTTCAATCTAGTTTCTAAGAAACATTGCAGCATTTTTAAATGTGATGATCTGGTCTCCCAGTTAGGACTCTGCCACAAGTTTGTTCCTAGTAAACACATGTACTTGCCTTTTGGTAAAAACTGTCTTTCCTATCATGGCTTTGGATCAGGGTTTGTGTTTACTTTCAAAGTGGAGCAAAGTATATATATTTGGGGGCCAGTATAATAAGAGAACTCATCAGAAGTGTGAGATTATGCTAGCGTATTGACCTTATGCTCTTTGTCAGAGGTTATATACCATGAACACAGGACATTTTATGTCTTTAAAACTCAGTATATACAAAATGTAAGAGTTCAGAGAGGCATGTGGTACTTGATCAGTATTAGCCAGTTATACTGTCTATTGACCTTGAATTCACTTATTCTAAACACACAAAGACACTCTGTGGTGGATCATGGGCAACAGAAGCAGCTTGTGGAGAAAACATCTCTCCATCTGCAATGAATGATGGACTCACTGCTCAAAGGGACACTATGGCTGAACACAGAGTAATGAACTTAAACACGTTTAGATACATTTATGCCCAATAAGTCCATGCTAAATTATGAGTAAACAAAATGAAGATGGTTTTTTGAGCCATGTAGAATAATTTACCTTGATGACAAGGAGGATGAAATTCCTTTCTACAGTCCAATTACAGTAGCTACCATGTAATGCTCACTGGGAGCCAGATACTTTGTGAAGCGCTCTATCAGTAACCTTTATGACACCCACTCCCTCCAACAAACTTGTATGGAAAGTGTAAGGAGATGTTTGGCACATAGCAGCACTCAGTGAATAATTGGTGCATGAGTAAAAAAATTGTGGCTCTGTGAGGTGTCTAGTAGGTGGAGGAAGCAGCGAACTCAAAGTGACTAAGTTGCGAGGCCAAGCTCTTTGTCATCAGTTTTCTGTTCCTGCAACTTGGCAGGGTCAGAACCCTGGATAGTGCATGGGTCCGCCTCACTGTGTTCAACTTTTAGGTTGATTCACACATATTTTTAAATGAATGAGCCTTAAGATACAGACAGCTCAAAATAATTTAAAGCCACATCTTTTTTTTGTAACGTATTAAAAAGACAGGAAATTAAATTTAAAAATCATGTTTCAAAGTTAAAATTCAGACGCATTTACCAGGATGCTTTGTATATTGCATTCTTCCTTGTGGTAATGGGCAGTTGAAGTTTGTCTGAAGCTCCATAAGTAGCTAATAATTTTCTAATATATGTCCAGGACTGAATATTTAGGAAATGGAGAAAAGATTAAAAGTTACCCAAAGCCTCTTTAGGTATCAAATTGTGCAGAGTTGAGTCCAACAGGTTTATTTGTGATGGGAATATTGAAGAAACTCTAAAACACTATTGTATCCTTCAAGGTAATTAGCCTCATTATTTGTCATTATGTAGACACTGAAATCCAAACAAGTATTGATTAGAGTTTCCAGATACACTTCATTTCATCTTTATTCCCTTTCTCTAAAGAAGAGAAGATTCTATTTCTCAAAAGAAATACAATTTCCCCCCCAATGATATTATTTATCAGTTCTCATTTTAAATAGAGATATTATAAAAGGTCTCATGTGCTTATCGATGCACAGGTGTTACAATCCACACACAACAGTTGCTGTTATGAAATATTCATCAGGAGCAAGTTGAATGGCCTGGTGAATAAGCACAGTACTCCTGCTGCCCCACTTTCGGGGGTGAAGGTCCCAGCATACAGGCAGGCCATTCACATGTTACAAAGAGTTGTTTCTCATCCTGTTTTAATTATTTAGAGCATTGCTCTAATCCTGTGATGGAAGAACAATAACATTTGTTTACTATTTTGCTTTACCTTAGTTTCTAATGCCATAAAGGGCTCATTAAGAACATAGGTAGACAATTATTTAAAGAAGCACTTTACATGGTGGCCTTTGAGGACAGAAGTAGGTAGTGTACGCCATAAACAATGCGACGATTCTGTGCAAAAAAGATGCAGCCTGGACTGAAAACCTAAGATAATATAATATGGAAACACACGTATAATCTATAATCAATGCAGTGCCACTGTCTGCATGTGCTTGCAGACCTCAGCTGGAGGGATGCACATGTCAACACATTCAATCCTACTATGGTCAACTAAGATGGTGATTATTGCATAATCAGTAGGAATGATATTTATGCGAGCCAAAATGGCCCTTCTTTAACAAAACAGGATGAAAGAGAATGTTTTAAAATATAAACATAATCAGTTATTTAGTTACATAGATAGATAAATTTGAAAGTTAGTTACTTTAAAGTTTGTATGTATGAACTTTCAATATTAAGAGATGCCATTCTGAGAATAGAAAGAACAGAAATAAACCCACACCTCAATGGCCAATTGATATTTGACAAAGGAGGTAAGAGCATACAATGGAGTAAATAAATAAATAAATAAATAAATAAATAAATAAATAAAACTAGACCACTAACTTATGCCATACACAAAGATAAACTCAAAATGAATTAGATATTTAAATGTGAGTCACAAAAACCATAAAAATCTTAGAAGAAAACGTATTCAGTAAAATCTCAGACACCCCTTGTAGCACTATTTTTGCTGATATATCTCCTCTGGCAAGGGAAACAAAAGGAAAAACAAACAAATGGACTACATCAAAGAAAAAAGTTCTTGCACAGCAAAGGAAACCATCAAACAAACTGAAAAGGAAACCCACTGAATGGTAGAAGGTATTTTCCAATGATACATATGATAAGGGGTTAATTTCTAAAATATATAAGGACTTATACTATTCAACACCAAGGACACAAACAGCACAATCAAAAAATGGGCAAAGGATCTGAACAGACACTTCTCCAAAAGGACATACAGATGGCCAATAGACATATGAAAAGATTCTTAATATCACTAGTCATCAGTGAGATGCAAATTAAAACCACAATGACATGTCACCTCACACCTGTTAGAATGGCTGTCATCAATAATTCAGCAAACAAGTGCTGCCGAAGAAATTTAGAAAAGGGAACCCTTGTACACTGTTGGTGGGAATGCAGATTGATGCAGCCACTGTGGAAAAAGGTATAGAATTTTCTCAAAAATATTGGAAGTGGAACTGTCTTAAGACCCAGCAATTCCATTTCTGGGAATATATGTGAAAAAATATGAAATACTATTCAAAAGAATATATGCGGCCCTATATTCATTGCAGCGTTAATTACAACAGCAACGCTCTGGAAGCAGCCCAAGTGGCCATCAGTAGGTGAGAGGATAGAAAAGCTGTGGTGCATTTACACCATGGAATAGTACTTGGCCACACACACACACACACACACACACACACACACACACAGAAATAAAAGAAAATGTTACCTTTTGTGACAGCATGGAAGGACCTGGAGATTAATATGCTATGTGAAATAAGCCAGTCAGAAAAAGACATATATGATCTCACTTATGTGTGCATTCTAATGAATAAAAATACACTGACGAACAAAACAGAAACAGAAACATGAATACATAGGACAGACTGACTGACAGCTGTTGGGGCAGGGCTGTTGTTGTGGAGCTGGACAAAAGAAAGTAAGGGATTAAGCAAAAAAAAAAAATATATATATATATTTATATATATAACACATAGGCACAGACAGCAGTGTGGTGTTAGCCAGAGGGAAAAGAGGTTGGGCTGCAGGTGAGGTTGGCGGTAGGTGAGGTTGGCAGCAGGTGAGGTTGGGCAGTAGGAGAGGTTGGCAGCAGGTGAGGTTGGCGGCAGGTGAGGTTGGGCAGTAGGAGAGGTTGGTGGTAGGAGAGGTTGGCGGTAGGTAAGGTTGGCGGCAGGTGAGGTTGGCGGTAGGTGAGGTTGTTGGCAGGTGAGTTTGGGCAGTAGGAGAGGTTGGTGGTAGGTGAGGTTGGCAGCAGGTGAGGTTGGTGGTAGGTGAGGTTGGTGGCAGGTGAGTTTGGGCAGTAGGAGAGGTTGGTGGCAGGTGAGTTTGGGCAGTAGGAGAGGTTGGTGGCAGGTGAGTTTGGACAGTAGGAGAGGTTGGTGGCAGGTGAGTTTGGGCAGTAGGAGAGTTGGCAGCAGGTGAAGTTGGCAGCAGGTGAGGTTGGTGGTAGGAGAGGTTGGTGGCAGGTGAGTTTGGGCAGTAGGAGAGGTTGGTGGTAGGTGAGGTTGGTGGTAGGTGAGGTTGGCAGCAGGTAAGGTTGGTGGCAGGTGAAGTGGGCAGAGGGGGTTGGGGAATGAGGATGCAAAGATACTTCGCTGGCAGCGATGGGCACACGATGGGTGTGCAGATGATGGTTTGGTAACTTGTACACTTGAGAGCCATATTGTTGTGAACCAATCTCACTCCAGTAAGTTCAATTAAAAGGAGAGACGCTGCTCCGAATTGCAAAGTTGCCTCAAAACACCAACTACAGAGTTTACAACTAAGACAGAAAAGTCATCTGTGATGTCAAAACCGTGTAGCTGTACAGACCAAGTTATATTTTACAATAGAAATAAAATAAAATTGTATAACAAAATATAGCAGTTGTGGAGAAAAACCACATTTTAAAAAGTATGTCAACACTGTATGAGAAAACTCAAAATAAAGACTGATTTTGAACAGATTCCATGATGCTTAAATATTTCAAATATTAAAATATTTGTCTATACTTGGAAATGAAGAGGTGAAGAAAAATTATAATTCAGTTGAAGGATTTTTAAAACGAACAGTAAATATGAAATGAAATTTAGTTTTTGTATGAGATATTTAAATATTCCAACTGTGTGGAGAACAGCAGGTAAAAAAAAAAGAAAACTCCCATGACCCCATCTGAACTTCCCAAAGGTACGATTACAAATAGGTTCTTAACTTTCCGTATATTCACACACAGATCTCTTAAAAGATTATTACAGATTGGATTATGGTATAAAATTATAGTATACACTGTTCTAGTTCAAAGTGAAATAAGTATTCACATCTGACTGTATCGTTGAGTCTTTATGCAAATCATTTTTGAAGTTTTTTATTTATAAATTAATTTACTATTCCAAGTTGTAATTGTATAACACCCATAATATCTCTGTTCACAAAAGGATACTTATGCTTAAAACCAGAAACTTCTAATGTAAATAACTGCTTATTGCAAGTAAAATGGTTTTGGATGAAAAGTTTGCATTATTACAAGCATTTCTTTGGCACAATGTTAGGCTGTTCAGAGTGAACAGTCAGCAGCACAGGGTATCTTGAAATACCATGAGAACTGACAGATGGAACAGAATGATTTCTGTCAAGTTCCAATTAGAGATAAGCCAACCTTGATTTTGTTCTTCAGGAGAGTTATCTGTAAGCTCTACTGTATACCTCTGCAGCCTATGCTAAAACACGGACCATGATTTGTGTGTAGAGTATACTGTCTAAAAGCTTCCTGGCTTCAAGCCCAGCTTTCAACCAATTCTTTCCAGGGTAATAACTATTAGGAATTATAATTTATTTTGCTTTTGTCCTCTGCTGCTCCCGGCTGAACGTCCCAATTCAGGTCCCAGAGTGGTGATGCATACACATTTGCAGATTTGCAGATTTTAATAAGAACCCAGTGAGATCAGAAACTTATCTAAAACTGACGCTAAAAGGCATGAAAGATCAGGGGGAAAGTCATTAACAATTAATTTGGAAAGAAATGAGAACCTTCCTCGACCTTTGGAAGATGGGCAAAATACTATCACATTGAAATAGACAAATTTACAAAGCTTTAAAGGGTTATTTATTCTATTCTGGTGACAGGTCACTGCTTTATCAAAATACAGGCTAAGCATATGAATATTTTATGACTCATTATTTACAAAATGACCAGGTTTCTCAAAATACTTTTTCAGTTTAACTAAAATTACTGAGTACTGCAGAGTAATACAATGTGGAAGATTTCGGATATCTGTCTGACAATTAACCATCGTGGAATGTTTTCCAAAGCTCTGAACAGAAAACTGTCACATCCATTGAACAGAAAATCGTCACATCCATTGCTATGCCCTGGCTTTTAAATGGAAACTTTCACCTCCTGTGAGCCATGAAGACATGAAGAGGACCCACCTTGTCCTTATAAAGGAAATGGAGTGTGATCTCTTGAGTGATGGGCAGGACAATTAATCTAAGTAAGATTAGAATCTCTGGAGGATTTATTATATGGCTACTATAGTACACAATCCGAAGCCTACGCGTGAGATCTTATAAGGTGATCTGAACACTAACCAGACCTTCTAGGTCTTTTTAATATGCTCTGAGAGAAATGTGTTTAAAGGAAATTTGCTACTTGGAGAAAAGCCATCTTTCTCCCTATTTTCCCCCTTCAGGTCCCTGCTTGATCCTGGCCGTGGTTCTGATGGTAGGTTAGTCACAGCGACAGCCAAATTAAAATGTCCCAGACAAATATATACACTTCTTGATTCAAAAAGCATGTGCAAGTTTATTTTGGGCCGGGAAGGGTCCTATAGATGAAGTATTGATTAGCTTAGGGAGCACAGTATTGTGAAGAAAATGAGGGGTGTGCTGAGGCCTTGAGGCCACGGACTGCAGAGGGACCTGGAGGCCCCACAATTCTGCTCTGCAGAGGGGCCTGGAATCAGGAAGGGCTACTAGTGATTAGAAGGAAACTAATCCTTCTTTCAGAACCTGTTGCTTCTGGTTGCTGCTCTTTGGGTATTGGACTATATATAATCATAAATCATCTAGAACTTTTTCAATAACTTACAATTTTTTTTTCTACCGTAGTAAAGTAGAAATGGTTTGCTTTACCAAACCAACATTTCTTAAACATTGATGGAGGCATATTTTCATTCTGAGACAAAAAACAAACCCATTTCCTGTTCTATTTCAGTGAACTCATAAAATATTAAAATGTTTCCATTCTGAAATCAGAAGGATCCTAACTCTAGGATGCTTGTGAGACCTGGAGGATGTGGAATCGAGTGTAAGTGAGGATGTGTTTGTTGACTTTTGATCCTGCTAGAGCGGTGGGTTGAGAGAACATGGCCAACTGTTCCTTTGTCTCCTCTCCTCCCAGCTGAGGCGTAAGTGGTACACATAGAATATATTAAAGATGATCAGACTCTGGGTGGTGGGCACACACGGTAGTATACAGACCCCGTATCATAGACATGTACACTTGAAACTTATATAATCTTTTTTTGTGTGTGTGAGTGTGTGACAGAGATAGAGAGACAGAGAGAGGGATAGATAGGGACAGACAGACAGGAAGGAGAGAGATGAGAAGTATCAATTCTTCATTGTGGCTCCTTAGTCTCCTAAGTTGTTCATTGATTGTTTTTTCATATGTGCCTTGACTGGGGGGCTACAGCAGAGTGAGTGACCCCTTGCTCAAGCCAGTGACCTTGGGTTTCAAGCTAGCAACCTTTGGGCTCAAGCTAGCAACCACTGGGTCCTGCCTATGATCCCATGCTCAAGCCAGCAACCTTGGGGTCATGTTTATGATCCCACACTCAAGTCAGTGACCCCACGCTCAAGCTGGTGAGCCCGTGCTCAAGCTGGATGAGCCCCCACTCAAGTTGGCGACCTTGAGGTTTCAAACCTGGGTCCTCTGTGTCCCAGTCTAACACTCTATCCACTGCACCACCACCTGGTCAGGCAAAACCTGTATCATCTTATTAACCAATGTCATCCTGATAAATTTAATTAAAAAATAAAAAATATGCCTGACCAGGCAGTAGCGCAGTGGATAGAGCATTGGACTGGGATGCGGAGGATCCAGGTTCGAGACCCAGAGGTTGACAGCTTGAATGCAGGCTCATCTGGTTTGAGCAAAGCTCACCAGCTTGGACCCAAGGTCGCTGACTTGAGCAAGGGGTTACTTGGTCTGCTGTAGCCCCACGGTCAAGATATATATGATAAAGCAATCAATGAACAACTAAGGTGTCACAATGAAAAACTGATGATTGATGCTTCTCATCTCTCCGTTCCTGTCTGTCTGTCCCTATCTATCCCTCTCTCTGACTCTCTCTCTGTCTCTGTAAAAAAAAAAAAAAAAAAAATCTCTTAAAAAAACCTATTCCAATTAATTAATTAAGGAGGAAATAAAAAAAGAATAGGGTTTGATTTTCTGAGACTTGCCTGACAAAGAATGATTTGCATTTCTTAATAGTCACTCTCAACTCCCCACAATGGCAAAGAGGCTCCAGAAATACCAGCCATAACCATGATTTCAAGAAGGTCTAAGGACAATGACTTAATCACTACCCTCTCCTCACTACCCAACTCTTGCCTTACTTTTTACCTAATGTCCTTTCTTTTTGACCCATGGTCTCATCTATAATATTGTATCACTTTCAGTTCTGTCTCCTGAAGTCTCCCCTAGACTATGGTAGGTATTCAGACGCCTTGCTTTTGATAACCGAGACAGCACTGAGGAGTCCTGGTCAGATGTTTTACAGAATGCCTTGCAACTTTGCTTTTATGATATTTTTCTCATGGTTGGACAGAAGTCACTGGGTTTTCTGGAGAAACACCACAGAGGTAAATGATCATTTCTCATCATAGTATATCACCTTGACCGAGTATTAGCATGCGTGACATCCCTGTTGGTCACCTGGCTGAGGTACTGCTTGCTGAGTTTCTTCACTAGAAAAGAAGATTTTTTTTCCGCCTGTCATGCTGTACTCTTCGGAAGGGAGTCACTGTGTACAGCCCACATATAAGGCATGAGAGTGAGGCTTCGCCTCTTCGATACAGAAACGTCTACATAAATTATTTAGAGATTTATTTTTTGCAGAGAAGTTTTGTCTATTGCCCCCATTTATTTATTTATTTGTTCAATCATTTATTTATGTCAATATAGACTCATGAATATTTATTTTACACTTCGGGTTATAATTCAATACTATATTATCTTGTTGCTCATGTTGTCTCAGCTTAAGCCATTAGGAACTTTTTTAGTTGGATCTTGTGTCCCTTTGATACACCCCATTTCTGGGATTTTTATTTCTTCTTCCTTTCTTTCCTTCTCTTTCCTTCTTTCTTTCTCTTTTGTTTTTCTTTTTCTAGTTTTTTCTTTTTTTTTTTACTTCTGCTTTCCGGCGCCAGAAATGCTCCAGTTCATTTTGTGTATCCCTGGGTGCATTTGAGATCTAGCTCTCAAGGAATGGGGGCTCCTTTAACTGAACAATGGTATTTGAAATCCAAACCCAGGCTCTGGGTGCACTAGTTGCTCCTGGGGTGCTGTTGCATATAGGTCCTCTTGGCCGAATTTAATTTCTGTGATGACAAGTGACCGAGTCATCTGATGTGATTATTTGTATTGGTATATCTACCTTTGGTCTGTTCAAATCTTTTTGCTCATTTTTTAAATTGGATTGCTTTCTTATTATAAACTGTGAGAGTCTTTTGTATATTTTGGATACAAGTTCTTTGTCTGAAAATTTTTTTATAGCTTTATTATCCTATAATTTACTCATTCAAAGTATACAATTTAATAATTCTTAGTAAATTTCTAAAGTCACATGATTATCATGATTATGATTATTCTTATTATTTTGGCATAAAAAATGTCAAGCTTTCTGTAATGTATTTATAGATAGCAATATGTAGCTTTCCAGTTATTAGAAGATAAGAATTTTACCTACTTTTTCTATCACCTAAAAGACTTTGGATTTGAACCTAAAATATAAGTATTAGATCTTATCATTGAGACATTTTTAAAATTTCTCTTTAAAAAACTATTTTTACATTGATCATATGTTGCATGACTTTAAGAATGATTGATTTAATTTAACGTGTCTTTTAACTTATTTCAGCTTGCAGTGTGTTTGATATTTTTGACTGAGTGAATTTATAAACCACTAATAACTGTTACTAAACACGGTAGGGTAAAGATGGAATAAAGTGAGATGGAATAATGGGTACAAGTTTAGCTCCGTCCACCTATGATTAAAAATTCAACTGCATCTCTATTGGAATGCAGTCAGTGTGCTAGTGGAAAGATTCAATGGTAAGTTATTAGGAAGCTGATAGACAAGTCTTAGGCTACCTTAACCAATCGGAGTGACGGGAACACTGAGGTGAAGATTCTCACTTTAGTCCACACTGACCTAAGGCATGCCGCAGCACGGGGCTCCGTTTTGTTTGCCATTCTATAGGGGAGACATTGACAAATTGAACCTAATACATAGGGCAACCAAGATAGTAAAAGGGCTAGACATGGTGTCACATAAGGAATGTTTAGAAAAAACTGGAATGTTTAGTCTGCTAAAGGAAAGAATGATGGGGCAGTGGACTGGTTGGAGGAACATGATAGCCATCTATCTTTAAACATTTACAGGACCAACAAAAATAAAGAGGAGTTGTATTTTTTTTTTCGTCACAAACAGACTCACTAGTAATGGTAGATTAAGTTCAAAGGAGGCAGGGCACTACTTACAAAAAAAACGAGAACTTCAAATTTTGAAAGTCTGAAAAAGGAAAAAAAAAGACTCCAAGGTCATCAGCATGCAAGAATCCTATTTAAAGGTCCTTGAAGTTTGCTCATTAAAATTCTCTACAAATCTATATCCCAAGCAGTATTTTCCACGGTAATTGATAAATATGTGATTCCAATAATAAACTTTCTGCTGCCCTGGGCAGTGAATATAAAGCATGTTGGAGAAAATGGTTAATATATAGATGATAAAATAAGAATTTTAAAGATCAGAAGTTTTTGAGTAGGCAGAAAAGTAACTATTTTAATTAGAGAATGTATGTCTTCTAAGAGTACAGGAAAGAACATAAATAAATACATTATTTTCATAAGACACTGAGTAGGCAAGTCTGACTGAAAAAAACAACTGTATATGTAAATGTTTAAAAAATAATTGTTTGGAAAGAGAGACTAGGTTTATCATTCATGCCTCCAGCGACTTTCATTGTCCAAATTTAATGATCAATGTGTAGTCACCTTTTCACCTGGCCTGTCACCAGCCACTGATACAGCTGACTGTGCCTTCCTCTTTGAAACAAATTCATCACTTGGCTTGTAGGACACAGAGCACGCCTGGTTTTTCATCTTCCTTTCTGGATACTCGTTTACTAATTCTTCTATACTTACTTCAGAGGTAATTCAATTTTAATCACATAGCTTTATATACCCTATAGAAACTGATATCTCCCAAACTATTAATACTATCTTCTACTCCATCCTCTACTTCTCAAATTTCATATTTGGTTATAACTGTTGACTTGGCATCACCTCCTGTGTATTTAATAAAGCACGCAGAACTAAATATGTCCCACTCTGAAATCTTGCTATTCATCCACCTCCCCACCACCCACGCCTCCTTCCCTTGGAGTATTCCCCATCCCATTAAATTACGGCTCTATTATTACTGTTACTCAGCAAACTGGACTCACTCCTGACTCCCATTTTCTCTCATTGTCACACTCGCTCCATCTATAAATCTGGCTGGATCTGCTCCACAATATATTCAGGGGGACCACCTCTCACCTCCACAACTACCACCCTGACCCCAGTCACCCCATGGAGTCCTGGGTGACCCCAGCCTCCTCACCCCACCCCCTGCTTCCACCATTTAGTGCATTCTCAGTGGAGCAGCTTGTAAAATAGAGGTCAGCGTATGCCATGACTCTGCTAGAAATCTTTCAATGGCTTCCATTCACTCTGAGTGAAAGCCAACTTCTTCCTAATGACTCACAAAGTCCTCGTCACTTAGCACACCTTCACCTGTCGGGCCTCCTCACTCGGTGTTTCCCCCTCACTCAGTCTACTCTGGTCACACTGTTCTTCTTGCATGTTCCTTCCCATGACATGTACTCTGGCCCCTTCAGACCCTCACCCAGTGGTGACCACCTCAGTCACTCCCACCGTGAGTAAAAGCACATCCCTTCATTGCAACACTTCATACCTTCTCCCTATCGATTTTCCTCCTCACCACTTCTCATTATATATATACCATCTACATAATGTAGAACTTAATTAATTAATTTAATTATTTTTACTTTATTAATGTGTTGATTTACACTTCCTCTCTGGATGTAAGCCATGATTTTTGTCCATATCGCTCAATCCGTAGGTGACCTCATGCTATATAGTTGCTCAATCAATATTTATGAAACAATTTTTTGGATGCCTTTTGAAAGCCCCAAGCATTAGGCTAAAATCTTAGAATTTCACTTGTCTTAAGTAAAGGTTATGCTAAAGATGCGTTCAAGATGATTCATCCTCCAAGTTATGGTTTGAGTATACAGGATGTTCAAAGCTGCCAAGGTTTAAGAAAAACAAATGACACCAAAGAGTCTGTAAATTACAGTAATTTACAGCATCTTAGGAACAAAAGGAAATGGAGCACAACAAAGACTAATTATAAACAAAGAATTAATATATAAGGCTGATTATTGTATACAAGGAAAATCCAAATGGATTTGGGTGTGAGGTTAGACATACAAGGGCAAGAAGGTCTGTTGAAATAAGGATTTTTTTAAAGAACTCATTTAAGGTGAAAAACAAAAGCATGAGCTGATATTACTTATAATAGTAAGAAAAGAAACTGGTTTTACTACTAATAAAATAACAATGGGTTGGCTGTTTTTAACCTGGCTTAGTGTTGGCTTGGGAGAAATGAAGAGAGACATTAAAGTAAAAGGATAAAACTTATGCTTGGAGAGAAGAGAAAGGCAGGACACTGGAGGACAGTGATTGGATGTATTCTACACATACCTGAGAATTGTAACTGGAGGAGGATGAGTATTCAGACAGCAGGGATGTGTAGAGAGAAGAGAGTGAGGTAGCAGCTGGGGTAGGAGGAAAAGCATGCACGTTTGGAAAACAAGGGTGGAGAATGTTTCAAGATCTAGATGCTTACCTTTATGGACTTAGGAGTGTTGAATATTGAAAAATGTGATCATCACTGATGTTTGGAACAAAAAAATTTTTTTAAAGTAGAGGAATGAATAAATTAGGTTACAAAGGTCTAAGATAAAATGGTGTAGTGGATGATGGAGTATACCACCTCGATCACCTTCAGGAGTGAAGTTCTCCATTCCCCCCACCCCTACCTGGCAATGTTGGTGGCTGACAGCTCTTACTGAGTTACCTTCCCCCTCCCCCCAGAATTGCCCATGGCTAAAGAATGCCTGTATGCCTATTCACCTGAGCTCACCTCCCCTCCTCTGGAGATAGGTTGCATCCCAAACTGGTCAATGAAAAGGTATAAAGGCCAACACCCTTGACTTATGGTTGGACACTGTGGGTGACCGTCCAACTCCATGGGATCAGTGGAACAAAAGGAGGCCTTTGTGGCTACTGCTGCCAACCATCTACCCCTTCAATTCAATCTCACTTCGCTGCCCCTGGGTGCTGCCCTTGAGGGCGCTCTCCACACACTTCCTGCATGGGCTCTCCCCACAGGACACCCAGCCACAGACGACCGATCCATCAGACATCTGAGAAATGATTAGAAAATACATGTGCTACAGAGGCTGGGGACTAACACTCGGGTTCATGATAAGTTCAGATGTATGTACATTAGTTACATTCTTAAATTCACATGAAGTCATTTCAGTTCAACATGGCTTTGTTGCATTTCCGTGTTCACAGAATGCCACACTATTTGATGTTGAGAGCATAGAAATGAGCAAGAGGGCCCCCACATCTAATCCTCAGGGTACATACATTAAACATAGGAAAGTGCATCAATTCATACGGCGACTGGAATCCTTGCAGATTACAACCAAACTCGTGATTAACAGCCTGCACATGCGCACGGACTTGTGGACACGCACTGTGTCTGGGAAGGATGCGCCATGGAACCAGACATTCTTCCAAAATGCTCTGTTTTACACGGCATTGTAGCAAAAATACTTGATGCCTCTGCAGATTATTTGGTATTTTAACTACCTTTTAAGTTTCTTTCTTTCTTTCTTTTTTTTTTTTTTTTTGTATTTTTCTGAAGCTGGAAACGGGGAGGCAGTCAGACAGACTCCCGCATACGCCCAACCGGGACCCACCCAGCACACCCACCAGGGGGCCATGCTCTGCCCATCTGGGGCGTCGCTCTGTTGCGCCCAGAGCCAGCCTTTTAAGTTTCTTAAATGGGTGTGCATCACTAGCTCTAAGAACACAAGAGGAGTATAAATTGGCTTATGTATTGTAATATTATCTTTCAGATCTTGGTTTAGTGCAGTATTTGGATGGGCAGTTCTTAAGGATATTCTGAGAGTGTTAATGATTCAGAGGTAACTAACTGCCAGGATTTTAGGAAACACCTTCTTTGGAGTCTAATACTAGGAACGTTCTCACAGGGATACGAACAGAGCCTGTTATCTTGGAACGTCCTCTGTGAAACAGTTCCTTTTCCTTCCTAATCCATTTAGCAAAACCAGCACGGACTCAGTGTCTGGACTTGCAGGATCTCCACTCTCTCCCACATGGACATTGTTGTAACCTATGTCACTGTCTAGTCAAGAACTCTGTAAATCTGGATTGCAATAAAACATGAAAGACAAAAAGAAAAGGCACTAGCAGCTCGGTTGGGAGGACCTGCAGCAAGGAGAGAAATCACGGGGAAAAAATGATGGACCAGTAAGAAGTGGCATTCCCAGGCACACCTGGCCTAAAGATACTTACTACGAACAGCTATCTACCATAGTCTTAAACAGTGCTCAGCAGGGAAACGCCAAGTTTCTTCAGAATGTTTTTTTTTTCCATCAGTCTTAAGTGACCCCTCTGCAACAGCGAAGTCCATTGGTTTTATATCTTTAACGCTCTTGTGATCCACACCGCAGCCTGGAATACATTTTCAGCATCCTACCTGAGAAATCACCGAATCAGCCCTGTTTCCCGTCTCCTCACATTTGGTACGACAGGCCGACTTTCATTTTGTTGTTCAAAATGCACACAAACTGTTCCCATCTGTCTGAATTTCATAATTCTTGCCCTGAAAACTCTTACAGCAATACTGACACAGTATCGCTGTGTTCTTTATAGAACAACAGAAGTGGTTTTCAAGATAACAACGTTCATCCCACAAACCAACGATACCATTTTTGCCTCCTACATGTTTCTAAATGGCTTCCTACCTATTTTAAGTGGGAAATCTGAAGGGAGCATACAATATGCTGTACAAATAAAGCATTCCAAATGAACAATGCCTGCTTTATTTCTGATGTTTAACCCGATGTCTCGTCTTTTGTTCTTAACCTGATGCATTCACTATTGCTTCTCCGTCTGGGGGGAGGAGAGGCTCCTGATTCCTGCTTGGCCTTCTCATTTCAGTAATGTTTACACAATTCGTAGGGAATGGTTGGCTAACAATTATTGGATTAAATTTTTATTTACAGAGTCCTGCTCCAGAAGTAAGATTGAATCAGAGAGTTCCCTTGGTGAATAAGCTTCCATGGCTTACTCCTGTCCATGAGTCCCTCTTAGATGGCACATTATCTTAATCAGTATACACTGTATGTTTGACACTGCAGAGTGACAGAGAGAAAATCTACTCTTCCGGGGAGATATCTATTGACCATGACATTTAAGCAAGGCAGATGCTTCCTTTACAAAAGAGGGCTAAGAACTGAGCTTATCATGACAAGTGTAAATGTTTAGAATTAATTAATAACTTTTTTTTGTACATATCTAGAAAAACAACATGATTGTGTGTGAGAACAGCTAATGGATATCAAAAACAGTGATAAATTCAACTCCATCTGGGACTCTCTAAAAATTCCACCTTTCCTAGAAATATTTTACAACAAAATCATGGCCCCTGTTGAATCTCAGTGGCCACCTATTTGTTGATCTGTCCATCTGTTTGTCCAAATGCAATGGAACATTACCAATATTTCTTCATAAGTCTGTTTCCACAGTTCAGGAAGTAAAGGGATTTAAATGGTAGCAGCATTCTTTACTGAACATCACTAAATTTGGAAATCACAAACTATTTTCAAGAAGTGCTATGTATCTTTTATCAATTGCATTAGTTAAGCTCTATCATAAATGGGAAGAGTGAAGTATACATTAAAAGATTGAAACTATATTTTGTTAAACTGAAAACAAGAGTGCCTAATATGTATAAAGCATGCCTTTATTAAATATATATATACACACACATTGTATTGTACATATACTATTAAAATACCTAAATTGGCAAAATCCTGACCAGGTGGCTAAGTGGATAAAGCTTTGACCCTGTGCACTGAGGTTGTGGGTTCGATGCCCAATCTGGGCACATATAAGGAGCAACTAATGAGTGCATAACTAAATGGAACAACTAAGTGAAATAATGAGTTGATATTTTTTCTTTCTCTCCCTTCCACTCTCTTCAATGATTAAAAAAACAAAAAAAATAATAATAAATTGGCAAAAGGCTGACAAAAATATTGAGTGATTACTTTTGAAGAGAGAAATGAGATTACAGGTTGAAAGTGATATTGTTATTAATCTTTATAAATCTTCATTGTTTGAATTGCTTTTTAATATATGTAAAAGTTCTAACAATTATCAAATTGTTTTTATAATTTAAAATATATCTAACCATGAAGTAAATTATTTTGTGCTCAGGAAATGAGAAAGCAGTAGTTTCTCTCCACTCTTAGAGTCTTCTGTGTGGACATGTTAGTGAAGAGTCAATTGAAGGACTACTTGTATATGAAACCTATCATTTTGTTCTTTTTGGTTAATCTAACTTCTAAATTAATTTCTGAGCATTTAAAAATTAAACTACCTAAATTTATCTTTTTTTTTTTTTTTTTTTTTTTTTACTGAGGCAAAAGAGATCAGTGTCAACGTCTGGCAGTTTTGAAATATTTTTAGACATTTCCCAATGAGGAAATTAAAAATACTCTAAAAGCCATTGGAAAACTCACGTGGAAACCAAACTTTCCTGAATAAGATACAAATGTCCTCTAAATTATATTCAAATAACAACTCCAACAATTCATGAGTCAAAATTATTGAGGTACTGACAGCCACAGCCTACAAAATGCTATGAATATTTTACAGTGCCAGGTGTGAACATTATGAGGTGAGGAACAGCTTCATTTAGAATTAACAGCGTGCTGTTAAATACGCCAATAACAAAATTATCTACTGTCTCTTTTTTGCTGCTTTCACTTCTACTTTGGGTAGCATTTTTTTTTTCTTTATAAAAGTCCTTTCTTCAGTGATAGTTCTTCAGATAATTCTTCTATCTTGATGGTAACATCTGGTTGGTAGAATCCTAGCAATGGAACAAGGACTTTCTAATGGTGAGTTCATTTGGAGATGTTCTGAAATTTGGTACCAGTTCTCCTTGTCAGCATCCTTAGGAAGGATAGTTTTAATGGATACTGTTGGTTTTACTGGAGCTGATACTTATTCTATATTCTTGGATCTGGTGCCCATTTGTAGAAACATTTTTACCTTTAACTTGCTCCCAAAGTCTTTACATAGGATAAATACCACGTAGAAAGGCAGAATCTTGGAGATTATCACAGCTGGGTGCTTGGGATGTCTCCTTAATACTCAGCGCAGAGGTCCTCAAATGTTTCCAAGTGGTTCACCAATTGAAACTCATTGTCATCTTGATAAAAAGTTATAGATGTAAATATTAAACATAATAAAAGCATTAATATCTGTAAATGTGATGCATATATATATATATATATATATATATATATATATATATAAAATCTTCAGGCTGTAGTACAGAAAAATAGAAACATAAGAAAAATATATAAGGATAAAATTTACACTTGAAAAAATTCCTGTCTTAACATTTATGTTATTTATTTAATAAAGACTGCATTTATTTAATATATATAATCATAAAATCTTGGTAATCTGACAAAGAATCGTTTGAGAGCCTTCCATATGGCATTCATTCATTAATCATTCATTTATCAATCTTGAATTCTCTAGTTTTATATGCAACTGCCTGCTTAGCAGCTTCATTTAGAAGTGTAAAAGGCAGCTAAAATTAAATGCAGCAAAAACATTTTTTAAAAAAGATCCCTTGGTTCCATACACATGGCCCCCACCCCTTCCTCTCACTTATCCCTTCTCTGTAAGTGACACCACAGGACAGCAGTTGCTAAAGCCTAAAACCCTAGCAGTCACCAGAGATTTCTGTCTTTCCCTCATCTTAGATATTTATCGCATTTCTTTTAAACTTGTGACTCCAGCTTCTTTCCATCTCCTCTGCTGCCACCCTAGTCTAACCTGCTGGTATCTCTTGGCCTCCTTTCTTCAGGAATGTTCTAACAGACCTCCCAGGTTCATGTTCCCTTAAAGCCTATTTGCTATGTAGCAGCGAGCATGATTGTAAACAAACAAACAAACAAACAAACATCAGATTCCATCCTCCCCTTCCTAAACCTGCCTTCTCATCTTATTTAGAATAGTGAAATGCAAACTTCTGCATACGTACAACTGTCAACAGCATGGACCCTCTGGCTGGTCCCACCTCTCACCATCTCTCTGCTCTTTGTCTCCCCTCCAGCCACACTGGTCTCCTTTCTACCACTAAACGCACAGGATGTGTATCTGCAATATATCTCATAATAATTATTTGTGGAATGAATAAAGGACTTTTTTGATTTGGGGACACAAAGAAGAACACAGAGACTCTCATCTCCAGAAATGTACAGTCTAGTGGGAGGAGAAGCACCAACAAAGAAGAGCGAAGAATATTCTGGGTGGTATGAGTAGAGGTTATAAGGCTCAAAGAGGAGTCACCATTTGTACTTGACAGAAGTTTGTTGAATTAAGTTTCCAAAGATCACTTGGGAGGCATTGGCAAGGACTCCGACTGTGAAAGTATTGGAGGCAGGTAGAGGCAGAGTATTGCCCGAGCTTCACCAAGGACCGAAACCACACCAGGACTAAAAGACACAGAGGTCACTCAGCCTCGCCTAGCCAAAGCCTTAGACCTGAAAAATGGCTTATTGTTCCATTTGATTATGCACAATATGGAAAAGTAGAAAAAATACTCTGCTGGGCCAAGCATCGACATCAGATTAGTCATGTATTTCTTTTGCCAGTCTGGACTCACTGGGTCCATTTTAACAAATCATTCTTTTGTTTATTGAACAAATATTTATATCATCCACACTCTATGTTGGCTCTGTTCTACCTGCTGGACATTGACGATTGAGAACAAGCTAAATCCCTGTTCTTATAGCCCTTACAGCCTAGTTTGGGAGACAGAGCAAAAACAAGCAAGTGAATACTTATTTAGTATTTCAGGGGTTGCTCAGTGTTATGAGGAAAACCAAGCAGGGTAAAGGAACAGAGAGGGAGGCTGGAGAAGGGGAATTGTTATTTCACTTGGGGTGACCATGGAAGGCTTTCTGAGATCGTAAAAATTTGAGGGAAAACCTGAACGTTGAGGGAGGAAGATGCGACCATCGGGAGGAAGCACATTGGCCTTGACCCTAGAAATGGTGATGATGGAGCTTGAAGCCCACGTGTAGGAACATTACTAGGGGAAGAACAGGCAGCAAGGTTCCTGGAGCTCGGTGGACCAGTGGGAAGATGGTAAAACCAAGTCAGCGAGAAAGCTGAGAACTGGTCATCTGAGGCATTGCAAGACTTGCTTTTTTTTTCTTTTGTTTTGTTCTTTTCTGAAGTGAGAAGCAGGGAGGCAGACAGACAGACTCCCGCATGCACCCAACCGGGATCCACCCAGCATGCCCACTAGGGGGTGATGCTCTACTCATTGGGGCCATTGCTCTATTGTAACCCGAGCCATTCTAGCACCTGAAGTGGAGGCCACAGAGCCATCCTGAGCTCCTGGGCCAACTTTGCTCCAATGGAGCCTTGGTTGCAGGAGGGGAAGAGAGAGAGAGAAAAAGGAGAGGGGGAAGGGTGGAGAAGCAGGTGGGTGCTTCTCCTGTGTGCCCTGGCCAGGAATTGAACCCAGGGCTTCCACACACCAGGCCGATGCTCTACCACTGAACCAACCGGCCAGGGCCACTTTCGCTTCTTTCTGAGTGATGTGGAACTGCAGGGAGTTTTTGCATAGAGGGAAGGTAACATATGACATGTTACAAAAGAATCATTAGAGCATGCAGAGTAAAGGACAAGAAGGAAAGCTGGAGACTGATTGGTTGGCAGTAGAAGGAACACAGAAACAGATGACAGTGGCTTGAACTATGGAGATGCCAATAGAGGGAACAGGTGGATGGACAGAGTTACGTGTTTCCAAGGGTGAATCATTCGGGACCACTTGACTGTGCATGGAGAGTGAGAAAAAGAGAGAACTCAAGGATAATCTTTGGTGTTTGTTTTTGTTAGAAAAATTGGCTGATGGCTGTGTCATTTTCTTATATAAAGAGACAGATTTGGAGCTAAAAGTCAAGTGTCTATGATATGAGTTTATGATATCTATTAGTTAAGAAAATAGAGATGTTTATTCTAGGAGTGAGGGGACATTTTGATGGAGTTAAAATGGCCCAAGTGTGCAAGTGCAGAACTTTGATTTTAACACTTCAATCTGGGTTGATAAGACTGTTTCCATAGATACTAAGCCAATTCATAAGAATGGAGTGAAAACTAAACTTGAAGCTAGAGGTAGGAATCCCCTAGGATATCACTTTTTAGTTAGGAGCAGTCATTGAATAAACAATTAGGAGGCTACACACTAAACCTGGAATTCAGGAAAAGGGAATTCTATGTTTTTATGAGATTTTCTTTAAGGAAATCGTGAATTATGGTCCTGATTCAGCACCAAACATTCCAAACTCTTCTAGTGCCAAACAGACTAAACTTGTAATATATACTCTCTCTTGAATTGTGCCAACACTGATTGGCCTCAGGTCAAAAGAGCTACAATTCACATCTTTCTCAGTAAAAATCACATTTCAATCAAATCATTAAGGGTTTACCCTGTCCATGATTAAACTTTGGTAAATCCTTTAGGAAAAATAATTACAACAATAAAAAGAGTAAATTCACTTCATGGATGTCTAAGGACATTTATTCTGTTTAATTTTTACTAATCATTAATTTCCAAATTCATGTTCTAGCTAGATTTCTCAATGTAGAATTCATTATACTTTTCTCAATATATTTACACCTATGTTTATTCATTTAGGATAAAGAAACTAGAAAACATAAAACTTGAATAATACTTTATTGCTTAAACATTAAAGCAATTTTTAACTCAGCAATGTAAACAAAATGTAAGACTATAACTAGAAATTGCTTTTCAGTAAATTAAGTTGAATTTTAATTAAAATAAAACATAACATCTTAATGTAATCATTTTACTATCTCTTAATTCTGTCTAAATTACTGTCTTATTAATTAAAAAGAAAAAAATCAAAGATGATTTCTAAAAATAAAACCATAATAGATATGACTTTCGGTTTCTATCCCTCTCTGTTTAATGAATACAATTAATGTTCTGTAGGAGTAATTTTTCTGAAACTACTGTACTCATTATGTCAAATTGTCTATAATTATTATTTTCAGGTGATGTGGCACAAATAGACCAAGTTCAAAATTACAATCCTCATGGATTCTATGGTGTTTGATAAACAGAAAGTTGTAACTTCATGTATATAATCATGATGTCAAATCAGTGGCCGGCTGATTGGAAGTCGATGAGCTAGCTGGTGCTTTCTAGCAATGAAAAGGGATGCAGTAGGTGTGCGGTTTATTCCCACCTGGCCCTCCCTTTGTGATACACAGAAACTCTCTCCTAAACGGGAATGAGTCCTTCTGCTTGACTCATATAAATCCTAAGATTGGATTCAGTTTTGAACTCATTAGCCGAAAGGAGGCATTTTATTGTTATAGAATAATACACTTGTATTCAGAACTTAGGGGGAAAGAAAACAGCCAACGATACAGATGTGTTTTGGTAATGATCGGTCCCATTAGTAACTCAAGCCACTACTGAACTTCAGAGGAGGAAATAAATATTCTCATTGACTATAAAAGCTCTGGTTTGTACCCTTAGTTCACACTTGATTTCATCCTTTTTTCCCCCCCCTCAGATGTTGTGAGCTACTCACACTGACAGTGGGAACAAGAAGTCTTGATAAAATATACCTCCTAGAAGGAGCCCTGCCTTCTTAATGCTGAAGGGGATCCCAGCCCTCAGCAAAGTCTTTCTATAATGGGAGCTAGCCCAACAAATGCTTTCTGCCCTAGGGGCCTGTCTTACAAATAGCGATTCAAAAGAAATACAAGGAACTGACTGACAGGGGCAGAAAGAAATGTGGTTAGGTTCAAGGGAGGTTATGTTTAGTTAAAAAAAAATGCTGGTTTAAGAATTTCCTAAACTGCTCTAGAATCACAAAATGCCATAATCAAAAGCAATTGTAAAAATTTACTTTGACATTTGTTTTACATTTTGAAATCTTAGAAGAATCACATCTCAACCTTTTGTTATTATTATTTTTTATTTGAAGACACACAAAAAAGTCTTGGGGGAATGAACACATTAAAGATATATTGCTATCAAGACAGAAAGCCAGAGGTATAGAAGCATTTTGATTAAATTAGTATAAAGCTTATTGTTTTGAATCACTCTGAATTGAGAAAATAGGCATCACTTGTGATTTCTTAGGAAGGATCTCAACAGATGCATACTGCCATGTAAATATCTATAGCTGACTTCTGGTATTTACATAGACTCGTGGCCAAATAGCTTTCTACTCCAAAATATTCTATCTTATCCGCCAGTCCAGTGGCACATGTTGGCATTCATAATTCCCCACCTTGTGTAAAATGGGACACAACTCCACAGTCACTCTGCAAGCCAGACATAGTCTACTACGTAATTACATTTCAATTACGTCGGTCTCTGCTCACATCCTGGCTGAAGATTCTGAAGATTTAACTTTCTCCTTTGCAAAGCTTCACGGTAAAGGCTGCCAGATTTCGGAGAATTCTCAGGACTTGGTTTGTAATTGAACACGTCTTGCGAAATCATTTCCCTGAAGCCACTGTTTTATCTCCCAGGCGATCCTACGCTTGGCCCGATCTCCTGCCGGTTGTGACCGCCACGTTGCCGTGACTCACCTGTTTTAGGTTTCTCCTCCCTTTGTCGGCCTTTTCCACACAACAAGACAATCCGAAGTGGGTGTCATTTAGGTGTCACCAGGTCTGTGACGCGTGAAAAGCTCTGCCCGTTAACATAAAACAAAATCACGGAGCTTCCGTGGCATCACGTTTCCCCACCGCAAAGAAAACTGAGAAGGGAGCCAAGGTAGCCGGAGAGGGGGAGTTTGAATGAGGACACTTTGTCCATGAATGGAAACTCTACATTCTTTGTTATTTTAACAGGCTGTGTCTGTTCTCCCTGAAAGAAATTGTATGAAGGAAGATTGGATTAAGTCGTTTTTATTTTATTTCAAAGCACTTGTACACTTTTCCAAAGATCAACTTACTTAGCCAAGTAATAAACTCTTGTTTTACAATAATACTGGTGTATATTATATCACTCTAGCTTACTACAAAATACAGAATTAGAGTTGTAGAACAAAACATTTGTTTCTTTGGGGAACAAGGCATATATCATTACCTATTCACTCAGCCAGATATAACGTGAACCTTTTAAGCTACTCAAAAAAAAAAAAAAAAAAAAAAAAAAGGCCAACTAGTTAATCTGCTTTAGGAGAAAAAGAAAAAATAGCTTTGTACCTACTCAGCCTCTTTCTGGTTTTTCTTCTCCTTTTTTTTTTTTTTTTGAAATCAGCCATTTGCAGTCCAAAGGAAGTCTAAGTTTATATTTTCTTTGCATGTGTCTTTTTGGAAAAGTTTTTAAAAAAATGTTTTGTATGTTTTCCAATGCCATTTTGCGTACTTTTAAGAGGATAGCAGTTTCTCAGTGGCTGAATGAGTTCATTGAACCGAATAGTCACTTGGCTGTTTATTTCTCGTCACAGGGTACATAGAGTTTCAGATCATAAATAACTTAAATTACAATATTGTTTACTTCTTGACCTCAAACTACCCAAGCATATGATTATTAGTGCCCATTAAAAAACAAAAAACAAAATACTTGTTTAGTTTCACTCTTTTTCAATTTCTTACATACTTTTAAGGCTTTATTTTTTGAAAGGTTTCTGTCACTATGACCTTAATATTTGCTTAGACACTGGCTTAGGTAGACAAAATCTGTTTTGATAAATTCTATTTAATTCATTGGAATTTTTCTTAGTTTCTCACAGACTGGTCAATTCTTTGACGGTTTTCTTTGTTTTCACCACTCTGTATAAGAGACATCTTTGCTGTAGGAAAAACAGGTAATTTCCATGCCTTTCGCTAAGTGTGACCTTAAAAAAAATCCCAGATATTTCCAGTTAACGTCATTTTACGGACTTGTGTTACCTTGCTTACTAACACTACCTCTTCATGGATTCATAGTCTACAGTGGTCCCTGTCGCTTTGTCTACAAACCAACCAGAGACAGTTTGTGGGTGGTCTCAGAAAATACATGAATTAACTACTTGATTTCTGTTTCCACTAAAGGCTTTAGGTGAAGTGATTATTTCAGTCAAACGTGATGCTTTCAGACATGTTCCTGCAGGTGAACAGACTGAACTAAACATCTTGCTTCGTCGTCCAAGCATGCTGCTTGCCGTGTCGTCGTAAGACATAATAACACCGTCTTAGTCAAAAATGGCGGTGTCCTGTCAACTTTTCCTGAATGAAAATAGGTGCTGGAATAAAAACGTCCTATCTTCCAGAACTGCCCCTTTGAATAGACATGAGAAAATTCAGATTATTCTTGGGTTTGGAGGAATGCTTTCCCTTGCAGGTCCAGAATGTAATCTTCCTGTAGCACTGGGAGTTTCCCTGCTTGGTTTCATCCAAAAATTGTAATTTTCCTCTTTACATGTTGAAATGACTTTGCATATTTCCTCCTCTTTTCTTTACACTTGTAGAATTCAAGAAAGACTGGCCAAAATGTACCCCACAGGAATCCAGCTGAGAGCTTCCCCACGTCCTGTATCAAGACTCAAAGCCACTGCATAGAATTGTGTTGTTGTCACTGGACATGCAGGACACAAGAGCACACACCCCACCTGGGGAGGGCTTACCCCTGCAACAAGTGACTGGTCTCCCATGAGAGTCAGTAGATTTTTAGAATTTTATTTAGTTTGGTGTCTCTCAATGATAAAAAGAACTTGTAGGAATAAGAAAGAGGAGACAGAGAAATAAAATAAAAGTGAAAGAAAGAGAAAGGAGAGAAAAGAAAAAGAGAAACAGGTGTGGAAATCAGTGGAGGAAAACATCCCCAAAATCTGCCTGGATATTTGCCCTACCAATATGTAGTTTGTGAGTTTAAAAACAAACAAACAAACAGAAAAACAAATTCTATGTATCTCTCCCAAACCTAGGAAAATGGCTGACAAAGATGCCTGTGTAGATGATACAACGTTTCTTAGCAACTAGAAGAGGATTGGGCAAAGAGCAGATGCTTCTGAAATGGAAGCAGAATGAATGAAACACATAATGAAATGCCCCTGAGGGACTGGCTACAGTTTTGAGATGACAGAATGGAAGGTAGAGGAAGGCCTGTGAGGAGCAAGTCCAAGGATGTGGTCAGTGCCCATGACAGCCGCAATGATGGTCACGAGGGGCAACATGGACGGTCACTGGCTTCCTCTCTTCTGGAGGGGTGACATCATGAAACAAATGAGTTTAATTAGCAAATAGATGATTATCTTGGTGAAAATGACAATCCTCTTAACTCTACCACTCTGGATATAGAATTTGAGGGGTCATTTTCATTTGAAATAAAATTATGCCAGATTTGGGGGCTGATAAGTCTGGCTGCCCTCTCAAGTTATTAGTGATGCTTTCTTTGAATTGTGTAACTTGCAGATTACAAAATAAACAAACCAAAAAAGCCAAACAAACCACACACAAAGACTTACATCTTAAAAGTTTTGTGTAAATTATATTAAATTAACTCTAAATGGTCCCCCAATACTCAAAATAAAATTTAAAAGAAACCACAGGCCTTTGACCTGATATCTATATACAATACAACACCAAAACCCCTGGTTAGGCGATCATCATTTAAAAATAAGAAACGTTTAACAAATATCAGATGGATCAAGCCTTTTTTAAATTCTGAGGATAATGACATAGACATATTTCAGGACATTATGTAGTTTACTAAAAGGGCTTGTGAAATTCCCTTGTTTATTCATTCGTGTTAGACAAGGGCTGCATCATAACATTAACGGCAGGAGGTCAGACCAATACATTCAACTGTCCTAAGCACTTTCCATGTGCACACATTTCTAATTCTCACAATGCCACCATAAACCTTTATAGATGAGAAAACGGAGACACAGAGAGGTTAATTAACTTGTTTCTGATCCCAGCACTGTGATTCAGAAGGAGAGGTGGGTTCTAAGTCTGGCAACACAATTCCGGAGGCCCCGAGTTAATGTGTCACTAGGGTCTCTTGACACAAGCACTGTTCTTCTCAAGGGTGGAGGTTCCTTGGGGAAGAGCAGGTTAACAGCCAGTGTATAATTCACTGGGATTCTTTCCCAGGAGGCTGTTGGCATAGGTACCTCCAGGCTGAGGCATCTGGGTGGAGGGCCACCCTGTTCACAGGCTGACACTGGTAGAGCTTGCTGTCAGCCTCCGCTAACTCTTCTCCACGACACTCCAATCCGCAGAGGTAACCTGCCACCCCTGATGGAAGGCTGTTCCTCAGAGGCCTATGCTCAGATCCCGCCCCCCACGTGTAAACAATAAACCCAACGTGCACAGCCAGCTGGGCTCTCCGTTTCGGACATATCTGAACTTTCTTCACAGTGACATTAATTATAGAATTGTTCCAGAAGGTTTTGGGAGGGAGTGTTGGCCAAGAATAAGCACTCCAGCTGCCTTCAGGCTTTTATAAAACTAGATAATTTGTTTAAATGAATGCACTTGCCTTTGCATTTGATGTTATTTCTCATTTCCCCCTAGATCCAAATCTTCCTCCATCAACCTTCTATCACAGGTACACGGTATATTCCACGTCCGGTTCTGATTACACCACAGCAGGTCCTCTGCTCAGCTGGCCCAATGTCTCGCTTTGCTCAGGTTTCTGAACTCATGACACTCACTCCCATCTGTAAATCCAGGCTGCCTCAAAAGCCAGGAATTTGACTCCTCCCTTGGCCCCAGATTTCTCTTATGATGTCCCTTCCCTAAGAAATAAACTTGGAAGCCCCTCACTGTGTGAGTTCTGGGAAAAGTCATAAAGTACACATAAGTGCAAGGAGAAATCCAGTTGGCTAACATATCAAAATATTAACCTGCCACAGTGCTTGAACTACTTTTTTTTTTTTTTAAAAGAAAGATATATGAAGGGCTTGCAAAGAAAGAAGAGGTCTCTAACCAAGAAGATTCTTATCAGCAAAGATGACAAAATCTTCTCATGACCTATCCTTTGCTGGCAACCAAATGATTACTTCAGTTTGGCCATTAAAAATTTTTTTTTTCTTAAGTGAGAGGCAGGGAAACAGAGAGACAGACTCCTGCATGCACCCTGACTGGAATCCACCTGGCAAGCCCCCTATGGGGTGATGCTCTGTCTATCTGGGACAATTGCTCTGTTGCGCAGCAACTGAGCTATTTCAGTGCCTGAGGTGAGGCCATGAAGCTATCCTCAGCACCCAGGGCCAACTTGCTCCAATACAGCCATGGCTGCAGGAGGAGAAGAGAGTGATTGAGAGGAAGGAGAGGGGAACTGGTGGGGAAGCAGATAGTCACTTCTCCTATGTGCCCTGACTGGGAATTGAACCTAGGACATCCGATGCTGGGCCAATGCTCTATCACTGAGCCAGTGGGCTAGGGCCTATTTTAGCAATTCTTATGATCTATACAGACTCCCTTTATTCAAATGCTGTCATGAAATTATCTGACAAATCCATATGCTTTACCTGTTTCATCAAGCTGAACATGTTTTGAAGGCAAAGAGACCCTGTCTTTTCTCTCCTTTAAGCACACAGTCCAGCGACAGGTATACATAGGTCCTAGAAAATATTTCGCACATCTTCTTTGTGTCCACCTTAGTGGAGTGACTACCAGCTGGAATTGCTGGGCAGCTATTAATGATAAATTTCCTATACTTACTTCTTTCTGTTAATGGATAGATTTGTCCTTCCCAATATAAATAATATTCCTGCAGTTTTAATGTCAAACTAAAAAATAATTTAAGATAGATTATAAATCAAAAATATCATTAAAGAAATGTTGGATGCATTAACCCCTGACTCATTAATGGTGAACTTAATGGAACCAAATAAGAACAAATTTAACATGTATTTTCTAATTAACTGTATAATTAACTCAATTTGTAGTAGAAAGTGGAGCCTAGTAAGATCACTGTCAGACCAGAAGAGATTCAAGGCACCTCTCAATCAAATTTTATATTTGGTGAAACAGAAGAGACAGTACAATACCTAAGAGCCTCTTCTGTGATGACTATATGGGTGATGAAGTTGAAGAACTAGACCAGGCACTTGACTGTAAGAATAAATGTGGTGCAGTAAGTGATGTTGTTTGAGGAGGTAGGGAGGCTGTCGTCTCCCTTGGTGGAAAAACATATGTTATCATGGAGACTGTTTAGAATTGCTAGCACATAGAAATAATAGAAGGCAGTCTTCTGTTCAGATGGTTTATTATTTGTTGCAAACTTTGGTATGGATCAAGCAATCTTGCCATGGGTAGATCCCAGGTAGACAAATTCCATACCTGCCCCTTTGGTGTGCAACTGCATTTTGATGATCTAATTTCTGAGTATGCCTTTGCTCGAATTTTGCTCAGGAAATAGGTATGCAATAAGCAAGTCACCATGTTGATGGGACTCACACAGAGCTAGATGCAGGCCCAGAAAAAAGGAGTAATTGCTTTCTACCTCAAGCAATTCCCTTGAGGTAGAAATGCTGATGTCAGGTAACTGAACTGGTTTTTGAAAGGGGAGCATGAGTTTGCCTGTTGGAGCTGTGGAGGAAGGGCCTTCTGTTTCTGTATTGACCATCTAGGGAGAAATTGTAGCTGAATCACTTCTAGGTCAAAGCATTACCTAGGTCAGAAATAGTATTTGTCTTGCAAAACAGGACATTTGGAGGTGGGATTGTGCAAATCACGGAATCACCAAATAATGAACACTCAGGCAATACAGAAAACAACCCTTTTTTAAAATTTATTTGGGGAGTGTTCTGGCATCTCTCAAATCATACTTTTTAGGTGACTACCTGTCTCACATACACAAAAGACTGGCTCAGATTTGGGTTCTCCAATGGAGACATTCCAATAAACAGGAGACATAGGGTCATTTCCACCAAATAAATAATGTATTTTAATAGTTGGGGGAAAAAAACCACACAAACGAATGAACTCAGAGTTGTTTTAAAAGGTATGGGTTTAGTTTTTGAAAAAGAAATCACCCCAGTTTCCCAATAGGGCTATAAAATGCAAGTACTCGAAAATGTCAATGCAGGTTGTAAAAAATTAAGTAGCCCTGGGAATTATCTACGTAATCCTGGTTTGTGGGATTTCCATGGCAGGAAAATCTCTACTAAGGTCCCCCAACCTGGGCACACTGACATTGCATCATCTCTGCTAGAGGGCTGTGCAGTGCACTGCACCCCCAGGACAGCTCTGTCCCCCAGGGCTCCCTGCTCTGACTCAGCAGTGGGGGCCACAGTCGCTCAGTAGCTAACGGTAAAGGGATGGTCATCCTTATCCACAGAGGGTGGGCTCTTTGGACTCAAATCCTATTTCTCTTGCCAACCTGGGGGTTTTGAGTAAGCAAACACAAAGAACGGAAAGGAACTGCAAGAGGAAAGTGCTGGTTCTCACCTTCCTTGTGAGTTTTTCACAGTGTTTCCATCTCCTCTCCGGATTGTTTACAGCCACCTGGTTGCTAGTTGAGTCAGAAGCTCCCGCACCCAGTCTCAGGGAGGCTCTGGCCAGCGAAGCCCCCTGGACAACCCTCCCCCGCCAGCCTGCTGACATGGCCACCTTCTGCCCCTGTGGTCACACCCGTGGAGACAGTCACTCAGTCTCCACCTGTTGTCCCATTCTCTCATTCAAAGTCAATCAAGAAGACTTGTGGTTCCCACTGTAAAATGGCTCTGTTGAGGTGGAAGGCTGTGAGAGTCTTTTAGACGTGTAATCCTATCCAGTATGTTTCAAAACACCATTCAGTAAATGCACCCCCCCCCCCATGGAAAATACAAATATTTGCCAATCTAGCTCCACGACGGAAAAAAAAAAATACCTTTATTCACAAATTGCTCCACTTCCTGTTTTGCTTGTTAGGCTGCAGGTGTGTACTTGTGGGCGCAGCTGGTGTCTAAGCCTTCCAGGGGCTGGCCTCAAGAAACATACCAAATGGCCATTAACCAGGGGGCGCGCAGCGATGCGTTTCCTCACCTTTTCCCTCTCTGGAGGTGGCTTCTTTTGTTGTTGTTCAGGTGGTACAAATGTCTCTGCACGGCTGTCTGGACACCCTTCTAAGCCGTGTGCCAAAAATAAAAATATTTTCCTATTTAGCTATAGCAACAAAAGAAAAAGGGGAAAAAAAACCCAGGCTTGCCTTTTCTACTTTCTGAGCATGTAAGTGGCAGTCCACAGTGTCCCCTCCTGGGAGTCTGGCCCCAAACAGCACAGCGCAGCACAGGCTGCCTGCCAACCCATTCTGTGTAGCAGGAGCGTTGGCAGGCGTTGGCCTTGGCAAGGGACCTGTTTCTTTCTGAACCCACGGCTATTACAAGCGTCCTCTTGTATCTGCTCTGCGCGACTTGTTGCCTGTCGTTCTGCTCTGACCAGGGGCCGCCTTTTAATCTCCTCTGTGCCGGAGGGGCGTAGAACAAATCCGTCAGTGACTTCATCTCACCCTTGGCTGCGTTGCCCCACGCTTTCTCGAGTTTGCAGTTTCTCTCTCAGGGATTGGGGTTAGAAAAAATTAGTCTGTCTCACTTGTCAGTATTTAGGCAACCAGGTAAATGGCTGTTCTTGCGTGCCCTTGCCTCCCCTCAACCTGTGGGACTGCTGACAAGCCTTCAATGTGAATGCAGATCTGCAAGTTACAGCGTTCTAGCCAGAGGATACTGGCAAAATATAAAGGGCTCATACGTCCTTGTTTTGGTACGTTTTTAATGAAACGTTTTATGTGAAAATCCAAACAATTCTACTGATCTCTTAGCTCATTGAGATCTTCCTCTATTCCTCAATGGTGTAATGGATAAGTATTTGACCTCTGTAATTGGATAACTTTAATTTCTTCTCTTGAAATTTCCAAGCAATTCTGGGCAAATAACCATTCCCAGTCTCAGTGGTGTCATTTCTAAAGATGGAGATAAAAATAAAATTTACAGCATTGGATTATTGTAAAGATTGAATTATATGATAGAATCCACATACGGTACCTGACACATCGCCTGGCATGTCATGCTCAGTGAAGGCGGTGGGGCAGAAGATTGTGATGATTGATGATCTGACTTCAGGTAGCAATAAACCAGTTTTCCTTAGGATTAATTTTTCTTTGGCTATGGTGCAACAAAGTCATAGCAAAATAATAGAACGTAGGCCCGAATGCAATCTTTGCCACTCCCTCACTTGCAGATGCAGAAACTAAGACTTATAAAAAAAAGTCAAGCAGGAGTCACAGATTTAGTAATTAGCACAAGGTCCAAGAATAAAACTTTTCGTTCCTTATCCAGGGCCTCCAAAGTTCTTCTTTTTCCTTCTACATTGTGTTGTTTCCCTGTCTGACAGCTTCCTTTGTCCTTTCTCCAACAATAAAAAGCAGTCAAGTTTCCCAATGGAATGCAGACACTAAGGTCAGGTTTAGAGGAGAATGTGGGGATGTTGGAGAGGAGAGAATTCTGAATTCCCTGATACACCACAAGCTCACTGAAATCAGCTCTGGTTCACCCTCAGAGAAAGGTGAGTTTGACTGAGGACTAAGAATAGCTTGGGTTCCATTACTTGCTTGATCTATATTGGGAGATTAGGCTGGACCATATGTAGCCAGCAAAGACTTCTGGTTTTTATTCTAGAAGTACTTTTGAGTGGACTTCTTCAACCTCATCCCAATACTCAATTTACATTCCCTTTTGTCTTATGTGTCAAAAACCTGTTGGCTCACTAATAGAAAGTCATGCCCGCCTAACCTTTTTCTCCTTTAACAACTCAAGTAGAGACTGGAAAATCAGATAATGTCTTTCCCAGCCTCCTAGAGAGCAAGCAGTAATCAGGAATGACCAATGAGATGCCCACTGGGGGCTTCTGAAACGGTTTTTGTTACCCTACGGAGAGGGATGCCACGAGAGAAGAGCTCATTCTCCATTTTTAAAAAAGCTTTGAATATGAACATTTTCTTGAGCTAAAACAACCATTACCACCATGAAGCAAGAATCACGAAGACAATAAGCCAACAGCTAAAAACAGTGGATGTAAAGGTAGAAATAGAATGCTTGAAAATATCATGGAATTGCTGACCTATGTTGAGACGACCCATTCCTAGGTTGTGGTTGTTAACAAAAAAATGTTGTTTTAAATCATTATTAGATGAGTTCTCTGTTGCTTATAGCAGATCTTATTTCTAAGTGATACTTTTTGATGGAGAGTGTGAAGCATATGGACAGCATCTCCATTTAAGTGAAGAAAATTCCAAAATCTTCTCATCTCACCAACTTCAGACAAGAAAGAAAAGTGGAAATCTACAAAGCAATCCATGGTAAAAATTTGAAGATGATTACAAAAATAAGGAGATTTATTGGTTTAGCGTAGGTCTAATTTAACATGATTAACCCTATCATTTGAGGCTTTACCTCTCCACATAGTTGATCAATTATTTTGCCTTTGACTGAGTGTCTTGAGCCATATTGCAAACTATCTAAAAATCTGTGTGTTTCAAGTTTCAGGGTAGTCTGACAGATAAAGGAGGAACCCTAACTGTTTACCCTAAAGATGTTTCCCAATTTTTTGACACTTCATATCAGAAGTCATAGTTCATTTGGTGAGCTGCACGTTTCATATCATCCACTGACTCTTTATGAACAACTCAAGAGAATGTATTACATGAGTCTGCAGGTCACTCAGAGACAATTAATTTGTTAATGTGCATGTCTATTTTGAAAGTACACACTAAAATTTCTTTAAAATTTGTTTGGTATAAACTTCTTGGAGAGGGATTGGATTTAAAGTGCATATCCCCTTTGGCTGTATAATTACACTTCAAGGATCCTACATTTACTCCCTGTGTTAAATTAAAGATGGCTGCAGTTGTTTACTTCTATCGAAAGGTAGCGTACTAAAGGTATAGTACTGGCCACCCTCCTCTTAATTTTGGGATGTCTGAGTGCATTCCTGGACTAATAGAAAATGGCAAAAGAGCTTCTATGAAACTTCAAAAGTTAGTTCATAAAATACCTAGCAGCTTCTATCTGGGTCCCTTGGAACACTTTCTTGAGCTCTGAGTTGCTGTGTGAGGTGCTCAGCTGTGTGGAAACTTTCATGATGAAGAGCCTCCATGTGGGCACTCTTGCCAATAGTCCCAGCTGAGCCAATTATCCTTGTCAAGGTGCCATTCACTCCCATACTTGTCTAATGCTGTCCTTATAGATTCAACTTAGACATTAGCCTCAATAATTTTTTTCTTTGTTACTGCTACTTTTTTTTGAAAGAAAAAAGTTTCTAGAGAACATTCTAGAGGGTTGTTGGTTTTTTTTGCACCTGAATGGAGTATATTCTGAGTTTAAACAGCTCTAAGAATATCTATGCCTCATTTTGTTCAAGAATTATAACTTTGATCAGTATAAAATACAGATCATATTATTGCTAAAGTTTTATTGATAGGACTCCATTTTCCTACTGTATTACATATGGACCAAAAATTGGAAGCCAACCTGATATTTTCTATTGATATATCTTGTAACTAACAATTCATTATGAATTAAGCCAATTTAATGCTAAAATCTCTTCTATGTTTGAAGTTCTTTGGATCTAGAAAGAGTACAGACATACTTTATGGTCATGACTTATGCAGCAATTTCATTTATATTAAATAAACTTAGGAAAACAAATTTAATTTAGTAAAATAGTCAAAATTACCCCCCAAAATGAAATCTCTAAGCTTGATATATTTTATTGCCAACAGAAAGAATAATGGGTAGAGAAAAGAGGAGAGGAGAGGGGAGGAGAAGAGAGGAGAAGAGAAGAGAAGAGAAGAGAAGAGAAGAGAAGAGAAGAGAAGAGAAGAGAAGAGAGGAGAAGAGAGGAGAGGAGAAGGGATGAGGGGAGAGGAGAGGAGAGGAGAGGAGAGGAGAGGAGAGGAGAGGAGAGGAGAGGAGAGGAGAGGAGAGGAGAGGAGAGGAGAGGAGAGGAGAAGCTAGGGAGACTAAATTTCTTTTGTACTTTGTATACAATTAGCCAGAAATTTTTCTTACAGAAGATAAGCTAATTTAGATGCCAAAATATGTTTCTAGTCCCAAGAAAGATCTTCCAATCAATAATACAATTAAATTCACAAAGTCCAAGAATCATTTAAAGTCCAAAAATCATTTTAGACTCAACTGCACTTAAACATGTACATAAAGATCTCTCTCTCTCTCTCTCTCTCTCTGTGTGTGTGTGTCTGAGCTTGAATAAATCAGTTATTCATTGCTTTTGGAAGTATTTTTGCTGACAGGTAAAAGTTTATAAAGACTATCTCTCTGTTCATTTCATTGAAGAGGGAATGGTTATATAACCAGCAGAAGCAAAATCCAAGAAGCATGACAATTTTAAAAACTGACACTATTTAAACAGTGTGGTTCCTTCCTTGTATTTCTAAACATCTCAATAGAGAATTGTTAATTCATTGATTTGGTTATGAACCCTGGAGATATTCTTATTTTATCTAGATAGATATTGTAAAAATTTCCCCATAAGAATCAATTCAAGTGTATATTTTTTCTCTATGGTGTATACATCCTAATAGCTATTCACAATTAGTGACACCATTGGCATTTCTTTAATGATGACTGAAGTTTAAAAAAAGCTAAGTTGTCACAGTTCTAGACATAAACTATATATTTATACAGCTCAGTTATATATCACATTCACTATGGCTAAATAATGAAAATGAATGCCAAGAGAAATGCACAGATAAAAAAAACTTGGCTTTTCACGTAAATTAGTTTATTATAGTATTTTTCCCCGCAAGGCAGGGTGATACCCAGAAGTGTCTGCTCTAGACTAATGTGGACATGTTATTTCAACTTTTGAATTTTTTCTTCCTCATTGTAAAAATAAGCACAACCTTGCACATCTTTTTATGAAGAATAAATACAATTATTTAACAATAGCTTATGTATGCTCCAGGTTCAATAAATGATGGCTACACTGAATAATTTAGGCATTTTGGCTATTCTGAATGGTTAGAGATTTTTCCATAATATGCATAAAAGACATTTAAATTGTTATTTTTTAAATGGTTGTTTATAAACACAAATATGTAAGGTCAAGAATATTGTAATACTGAATACACATATATACAATCTTATTTTGAAAGTGGAATACTGTATACTTATTCCCAGATATGTGTGGTACCTATATCACAAGTTATATTTAAGGAAGTGACTTATTATTTAAGAAATAGTAAAAGTAAGTGGTTCAAAAAAAAAAAAAAAGGTAAGTGGTTCAGAGTACATCTTTAAAATAATGGAATTCACATATTGCTAAATGCTATTCAATTGAAGTGGTTTTTCACAGACTTGTCTGATCATTGGAGTCCTCTGGATTGGGGTCCAGTGGGTTTTAGGAAATATGGAGTCTTGCTTGGACTCTACTCTAGAATTTCTGAATAAAAATGTTGAGATGTTTGGCCCAGAATTGTGAATTTATTTTTTGGGAGGTTTATATATTTCTGGAATGTTGCAAGATTAGTTAAGTCTAGGAAAACTGACTGGAAAATATGCTCAAATAATATGGCTGTAGATAGGAATAAATAACTTAAGAGATTAAAAAAATAGATTTCAGACATGGCAAAAACTCTTATCCTGAATAACTTCATTCAATGGGTCGATTTGCACTATTATTTCAGGCTACCATTTCAAAGTTGGTGGGCACATCGGAAGTCTGTGATGCTCTTTTAAAGTAGATATTCTATATACAGTATGACTCAGGCATTGCCAGAACATATACCAAAACTGCCCAAGGTAAATAACGTCCCATGCTCTACAGGATGACAGTCCGGGGTCTAAGAGTTCTCGCCTGGGCAGTTGAAAGAAACCTCGATGAAAATAGTGACCTTGTTGGCAAGTATAACTGTGACCCTTCCAGGAGAGAATGAACAAGAGTTAGACCTTTCAAAACACTGTTAGCTCTCTCAGCCTCCTGGGGTTTTTTTCCCCCCTCAAAATGATATGTATATTACAAGATAATCCTACGGGTCAAGAACTGTAACTATAATAAAATCTCAACCCAACACTGGCAGAAGCAGTATGTTATCCACTTCTCTAAGTTTTTGTTTTATTTTTTTAAATTTAAGTTTTTTTTTTATCATGGTATAATAGACATGTTATATTAGTTTCAGGTCTACACTATAATGATTCCATATTTGTAAATATTGTGAAATGTTTGCCACAATAAGTCTAGCTACTGTGTGTCGCTAGACACAGCTACAAAATTTTTCTTGTGATAATATATTTTAATACCTACTCTTTCGGAAACTTTTAAAACATGCCTTACAGTATTATTAACTATAGTGACCTTTTCACATTTTACATGCCGTGACTTATTTTATAACTGTGAAGTTGTATCTAAACATTCATTTTAGTGTAACAATCTCTGGCGTGTATGATTCTAAGATGCTAGTATCACCCCACCGCAAAGTAGAAACGGGCTAGGAGTGGGAGGGTAGTTGGGGAAGACCCTCTGGAACGGGGCATTGATGTATTATGAGGTAACTGGAGGGCATGGGAGGGAATGGTCATTCTCAATGAAGGTCAGGCCACTCAGTAGGAGAAGAGTTCAGAGGCTGGCACTAAACACAGTATTATGCATATGTTTGTTTTTTAAATCTATTTTATTTGTCTATAAAATTAGTTTATATAGGGTGCTGGTATGTGATGAATTAATGAAAGAATTATCTGTTATTGTATACTTGAGACTTAAAATTTTCTCTAGAGTTGTAACTAACCAAAAATCATTGATATAATTTAAATAAATACGATATGTCAAAGATTGAAAATAGCATTCTTTAATTATTACATTCTAACCTTTTGGCAATTTCTATCAAGTTATCCTTTTCCTATTTTGAAAATATATAATGAAATCCTCATTGTTTTAATTTAATTATCATTTATTGTAGTATGTTACAATTTGTATTTGTAAGATAATCCTTCTATAATGTCATGACTCTCAAGGGCTTTCATTACCACCATGTATCTTATTCTGTGTTAATGCTCTTCAATCTGATGTAGCCTCTATTGCTTAATGAACCACTCTTCTGTTAGAATTTATCATACACTTTATTTTTTCCCATTGGTCATGATGCCTGCTCACACTGCTTTAGACCTTAGAGAAAATGATCTTGATTAAAAAGTGGTTCGTAAATGTGCTGATCACTCCCTAGTCAGTTCCTGTTTGCCATGCCCTCTCCACCCTCTCTGAGTCCTTGCTGTTGAAGTTAGTGGGCTTTCAGTTTGGGCTCAACCAACAGAGTAGACTGTGAGGTGGGGAGAGAGCCCATGGTGTTCTTCTGTGCCTGGCACTGCATACCTGACCATGGGAAGTTCAAGGACGCCTTCCTCCTTGGTTGAAGCTCTTTGTGCTCTCTTCTCAAACTATTTGAAAAACTTATTCTACCAGCCTGGCTGTGGTCAGAACCATTTTGCTCTTGCTAGTGTTTGTTTCTTGTTTCATTTTGTTCTTAACCTTGATCTTCATTAAAACTCTTAGTTTACAGCACCCAGGGAAAACTCTGCTTTCAACAAGGCCAGGACTGTTAAAAGAAGTGAAGAATATCAACACCCCTGAAAGATATGATAATGTAACTATAATATTAAGAATCTCGAGACTATGGGGTCCATGTGTACATTTTAAAACTAAATGTACATTTATATGCAAATAACCACAAACTCTTTGTTTCTTATTGACTTAGTTGATAATGTGAACATTCTCAGATGAAGTACACCTTGTGAGAAAATTATAGCATGGTCAGAAGATCAAGAAGTGGTTTAATACATTTCTGTGTTTCTACCTCTGTCTTGGTCCCACTTGAGACTGTTCTTATCACAGAAAGCACATAACTGCTGGTATGAGGAGCTGTAGCCATTTCTTGAACTTTTTCACACTGGATGTTATCAAGTGTTCATTCTTTAGCTCACAATTGCTGAATCTGATCAATCAATTAATTAATTAATTATTTTGGGTGAGAGGAGGGGAGGTAGTGAAGCAGACTCCTACATGAGTCCCAACTGGGATCCACCTGGCTACCCCATCTGGGGCTGATGCTCAAGTACTGAGCTATTTTTAATGCCTTAAGCTGATGCTCAGACCAACCAAGCTATCCTCAGTGCCAAAGGCCATGCTTGAACCAATAGAGGCACTGGCTGTGGGAGGGAAAGAAGGAGAGAAGGGAAAGAGAAGCAGATGGTCGCTTCTCCTGTGTGCCCTGAATGGGGATTGAATCCAGGATAAATGTATGCTGGGCCGACATTCTATTCACTGCACTACTGGCCAGGGCCCCAATTTAAAAAATTTTAATTGAGTAAAAATATTAAAATACAAGAACCTCTTACCTAATATTTCAGTGTAAAAAGTAGATTTTTTGAGGATTGATAACATTATTTGCAGTTCATTAAATATTTAAAGGCTCTGTAAATTAAAATTTAGAGATTTAAGAGGATTAAATAAAAGTAATCCACATAACAACTCTTTAAACCACTAGTATGTGATAAATGTAAAGGTAGCCCCAAATAAAAGCCATATATGTAAATTTAAAATGTACAGTGGTCACATATAGAAAGAGGTGAAATGACTTTTAATAACATATTCTATTTAACCCAATATACCTCAAATACTAGTTCAACATGTAATCAATATAAAAAATTATTTACGAATACTTCTTATTCTTTTTTCATACCAAAGCTTCAGAACTAACGTGTATTTTACCCTTAAGTGCATCTCAATTGGGAAAAGTCACATTTCACGTTTTTAAGAGCTACATGTGGATAGAAGCTACGGAACTGGCTAACACACCTATTACTAATCTGGGTGCCTGCAACTCTAGGGTTAGAAGGAGGAGACTTGCTCCTGAGATACTTTCCTGCCTGTGCTCCGTCATTTCCTAACCTATTTCATCCAGCCCTGAAGATTCCATTCCTTCCATATCCTGATACCCAAGCTCCTTTGTATGTTTCAGGAAGAATCCACAGTACGGATCCCTTTGTAGAGACAACAAAAAACTTCTGTTCACCATACTCCCTACCATGGAGAGTTAGTAATCAGAGTCTGTAAAGGTGCTCACTATCGCTTATCGTGCCTGGTGACAGGTGGCAGATGGGCCATTAAAACCGCACTTCCCCACCACAGTATAGAAAGACCAGCCTCCAGCTGGGCTGAGGGAGCTGCTGCAGAGACCCACCCTCTGATCTCAGGCCACACCCTGATGCCAGGATACATGGTCACAGAGGGATGATGGCTGTTCTCTTCACCTTCTGACTCAGATTTGGCTGTAATTCTATTTCAACAAATTTTATTTATTCATTTTAGAAAGAAAAGGAGAGAGAGAGAGAGAGAGAGAGAGAGAGAAACCAAACAAACAGATTTGTTCTTCCTTTCATTTTTGCACTCACTGATTGATTCTTGTATGTGCCCAGACCAGGTATGGAACCTATAACCGTGGAGCATGGGGACATTGTTCTAACCAACTGAGCTTCCTGGCCAGGCTGTAATTCTATTATTTTAATACACTTGTTCATAGTCAGCACTTGAGTGTTGCTCAGGACCTACCCATCAAGGGACCCACATGAGTCCCAACTGGGACCACCTGGCAACCTCTTCTCATCCTTGGTAAAAAGATTTAACAATTTGTATGTTTAGTCTTGAATTAAATGTTAGTGAATAAGAGTTTACACTTTTATTTTTTCACTCTATGAACTGTTTTTATTTTCACCCTGATGGTCTTAGGGCCAGGTTTATGACAACAGCTCCTAACTGCATAATGGTGTATCCAAACAACCGAGGAAACAAAGACAGTTATTGTTGCTGGAATGAAGCTGTGTGCACACACTTATTCAAGTGTAGTAAGTTTTCAATAAATAATTGAATTGGCCTCACCAGGTGGTGGCACAGTGGATAGAGAGTTGGCCTGGGATGCAGAGGACCCAGGTTCAAAACCCCGAGGTCGTTGGCTTGAGTGCAGGCTCACCAGTTTGAGTGAGGGGTTGCCGGCTTGAGTATGGGATCATAGACATGATACCAAAGTTGCTAGCTTGAGCAAGGGGTCGCTGGCTCAGCTGGAGCCCCTGGTCAAAACAAATATGAGAAAGCAATCAATAAACAACTAAGTTGCCGCAGCAAAGAATTGATGCTTCTCATCTCTCTCCCTTCCTGACTCTCTGTCTCTCTGTCTCTCTCTCCCCCACCCTTGGTAGAAAATAAAAAAAAAAAAAAGAAATAATTGAATTGTCAGTTTATCCTAAAAATATCAAGGAATTACTGGAAACAATTAGTACTAAATTAAAATTGGATTCTACCTCTGAAATTATACTGAACTTTACTCGCATATCAGCTTCCAAAGTTATTAGCGCTGTTATAATGGGAATTTCTCATTTCCTAAATCTCAATCGGCTCATCTATGATGTGAAGGTGATAACAGTCTTTAACAAACAGTTTTGAGGGTGAATCAGAGAATACATCTAGTGTGCTTGACCCAGTGCCGGGCACACAATAGAAATGTAATGAGTATTGGTTATCACTAACAATTATCATTATTATTATTTTTTTTATCCCAGATTTCCAAGCTAAGGTAAATGCTTCTATCATTCATTTATTCAGTTGCTTTTTACTGCACAGCTACCATGTGCTGGTGGCTGTGCCGGGCAATGGAGGCTCAAAGGGGGCTAACAGATGCCAGGGGTCTTTGTCCATTAGAAGACACAGGCACGCACCTGCGTGACCCTAAGGAGGCACTTAGAGAGGGTGGGGAGGGTGCTATGGAGGATCACCTGGCTTGAATTTCTGAGACAGGAGCCGGTATCAGGAACGTTGTCTGATGAAGGTGCAAGGTGTGATTCTCGAAATACCAGCAGATGCCCATCCGTCTAGCCCAGTCCCCTGATGGAGGAGTGACTTCCTCTCTATCTGCTGCTCAGAAGCTTCCATTCTGTTACCCCACCTACTCCCACAGGGCCAGGGTGAGCCCTCAATCATTTTCAGGGTTTCCCTTCGGGAGATTTCCTCTCTGTGTCCCGCAGACTCTCTCTCCATCTCCTGGCATGGGGAACTGCTCATTTGTGTTTGGAAGCACTTGCTTGTTTCTATCTCCAGTTACTTTCCCTTGCTGACCAAAGAGTCACGGCTCAGTTCCGTTGCCGATTCCAAATAGTTATTCCTCTGGAGCAGCTTTGGGTCGGGTTGTTCTGTGTCCTGACTTGAGTGGGAGACGGTCCTGTCCCGGCAGGGAGTTTCTGGAACGCGGCCACCTGAAACCAGTCTGATCAGAGGCGGATAGCAGAAATCTCATGGCTTATTGTCACAGAGAAGTGCGCTACCAGAATTTATGATTTAAGGGCAGGTTCCACTTCTCCAGGAGTGTGTGGAGGGGAGCTGCTTCAAGATGCAGACATCAAACCTCCTGATTTTGATAAAGCTTGTTTGTGATTTGGGAGTAGGGAGCGTTGGGGACATGGTTGCAATTGCTGTTGCTCATCTGATGCTTACCATGTCTAAAAGTTTTGGTATATTAATCAATTTCCTTTAGTACTCTAAGTTCCCTAAACCATTTTGCCTGAAGATAAAGAATACTGATATATGCTATGTCTTGCCTTCTCATGATTTCATTGGAGAATAAGGATTCATCCTTAAGCTGTATCTAACATCACAGCCAAGAGCTTGTTAGGGCTGTGAGGAATAGAATGAAGGTGGGGTCATCCAGGGGAAGATGCATCATGTGTACAGTACACAGGAGTGAGTTTTGTTAGAAAGAAAATGTAAAAAATCATGAATCAACCCCTCTTTGCCATGCAAACTCATTGCATCGCATTTTGTACCCTTTTTAATTTTTTAGAATATTTGCTTGTTTAATTTCCTTGGTCTGGAGAACTTTATCCCCCACCCCCCCACCCCGCCACACACAACCATATCTTCCTCTTCAGATACGAAGAAAATCTTCAAAAGCATCATCTCCAAAGAGTTTCTTATTCTCTTACTTTGGGCTAACAACGCCACATGCATTTCTAGTGTATGTGTGTGTGTTATTTCTCTTCTTTGGCTTTGCTCATGTGTGGATGTGGATGTATGTGTTTTTCTTAGTTCACTGAGAGAGGGCAATATGTTCTATTTCTTTGTCATTCCCACATCTTTAGCACAGAGAACATTTCATAAAATCTTGTTGAATACATACACAAACTTGCATAGTATTCCTGAACATGCTAGAAATTCGCTTTGTGACATAGGAAATACCAGTAAATTTCTCCATACTTCTGTTTTTGCATCCCTAAAATAACATTTTCTGGTTACTACCCCAATAAAACAATGATTATTATAATAATTGGTGCCCTTGGGTATTTGTAGAAAAGTGGGGGTTAGGGAGGCTGCACAGACTCTCACTGGAACAGTTACTTTGAAAGAGAGATAAGCTTTTGGGAAGAAAAATTATATTTTACAATCCACACTGGTCTTATTAGTATGCTCTAGGTATAATTTAGGAACTATTTAAAAAATTTCAGAGGTAATTAATAGACTTGCAAAAGAGCTAAACTTCCACAGTAAAAGAACTGTGCATGCCCACAGGTAGGGTAATTATTGCCTTGCTCCCCAGTCAGTGCTGCAGAGCAGCTGTCAGTTTGCAAACCTGACTGACAACTCTTTCCTGGGCGGAGCCAGTTGAACGCTTTCTCCCCTTCGCGGTTTGACTTCCCATCATTGCACGGTGCCATTTCAGCTCACTCAGCTCCATTACACCGAGCACTGCGTGAGAGGGAGGAGTCCGCTGTCCTGTGTTCCTGTCTTTACATCTTGACTCACTCTTCCAATGTGTTGTAGGGCAAGTTAGAAAACTTCCCTAAATCTCCACCCCCTCTTCTATGAATTAAATACAACAATAAAACTGATGTCATAGGTCCATTGTAAGGATTGCAAAATGCTAAGCACAAAGCCTAGAAAACAGAACATCGTCAACTTGAGAAAGCTATGACTAGTACTGCTATTGCGAGTCGTAGTCCTTGTACAGTTACTGCGGGGAAACGTGATCTTCCTAGGTTGAAAGCTCTTTGAGGTCATCTAATTCAACTCTCCTGTTTTCTAGTCCATCAAATATTTAAATTTCTTCTACAGTGTCCCTGATACATGATTATCCAGTATAGTCTTCTTCACTTGTCAAATTTTATTCGAAAACTGCACTAACTGGAAATTCTCTAATTCCCACGAAAGTCCATTTTATCTTGAGACAATTCTGGTAGTTAAATAGCGTCTTTCTCTCTCTCTCTTTCTCTCTCTTTCTCTCTGTGTGGTGTGTGTGTGTGTGTGTTTTCTGCATGTTCACTGTATGTGCCTTCTGTGATCTTCAGATGTTGGGCTCAGTTTGGCCAAGGGGGGTGTCACAGAATAATTATTGTCTTCTTTCCTTGACACAGTCTTTTAGGCATGGGAAGGCAGCAGTCATTCCGCTTTAAGATCTAGAAAATCACTTTTAGGTGTTTTCAAATTTGAATCTGTTCCCATTATGACCACTACCCCTAGACATGCCCCAGTATGTGGAGGTCATAAAGAGTATAATATTAAGACTTGACAACTAATTCTGGGTGATTATTGCAAATCAAGGTTTCTATAGCTATTTTGGAAGTTCCCCTTCCCTTGTTGACTCATATTAGGCGCACACTACTGTAAAATCCCCAAGTCATTCTACTTCCAAGTCTATATAGCTATTTTTTGTTTTCTAACTTTGTGTTAAAAGCTGAATCAAAAAGCAAAATTAAAGCACATTTTTAACCAATCCATTATTAAGATATTGAGTAGAGCAAGATGGAGGGTGGAGTCTTGTATAATGTTGCCCACCCTTCATAGTAAATAAGCATTCTTTGGTATGGCCTTGCTTTCAACTTATTAAAAGTCCTCCCAGCCTGACCTGTGGTGACGCAGTGGATAAAGCATCCCCGGTTCAAAGCTCTGGAGCTTGCCTGGTCAAGGCACATATGGGAGTTGATGCTTCCTGCTCCTAACCCCTTCTCTAGATAGATAGATAGATAGATAGATAGATAGATAGATAGATAGATAGATAGATAGATAGATAGATATATACATATATATATATGTATATATGTCTCTCTCTTCTTCAAATGAATAAATAAATAAAAATAATTTAAAAAAAGTTCTCCCACCCAGACCACATATATGGTCTTTAACTACTAAAGATTTCACCAGAGGTATTGTCAAATGCATTGTAAGAATTTTGATGTACTTATTCTGTGGAAGCCTCCTTCTCTGCCTGGACAGTATTAACTTGGCACAAATGAGATTTCCCTCCATCTACTGCATTTCCCTCTGGTGCCTCTTTGCAGTCACAGTCCCTGCTTTATGCTCAGAAAACATCTTTACAGAATCTAGTTTAGAATTTCTCTTGGTATTGATTATGAGGTTCCATATCCATGGTTTCAGAAATGTGTCACTTTTTTTGAAAACTGAAACTTTTTTTAAACCTCGGGGAATGCATATGCATTGTCTTCTGATAAATACAATTTTACCCCTTTTCATTAAAATGTTGCTTTCTCTTCACAGAAAAAATAGAAAGATGGAAAGATATAGACATACAACTTCTTACACTAGTTACTCCTTTGTTTCTCCCCAGCTCTGGCGAGAGGTCAGCATCATTATATTTTGCATTCTTCACTTCTTATTTGGACTGTGACTCCCTCCATAAATATAACTTGTTTTCCCAGAATTGAGCCCACTTATGAATCAAGGAAACACTATCTTTGAAACACCCTTAATAATTATTGAAATGAGAATGTGTTAAAAAGAGAGAGACAATGCAAAGTCTTAGACAGTACCTAATAGCCATTCTGAATCAAATATAAAATCTAGACAGTAATTTACATGTTCACATGGTTCAGGTGATTGGTTTGGGACTAAAAAGGAAGAAATGAGACAGCTTTAACTGTCTGTAGCAAGAATGTCTTTTCTTCTTGAGCCACTGGTTCCATCAACACACATTTACTACACAGTGACTACATTGCACACATTGTGTTAGGGACATAATGCAAGATGGTCTTCATCAGATCACTCACAGTCTCGTAGGCAAAAGGAGAGCGGAGATGCACTGTACTGTTTTGTGTTAGGGGGAAGGTAAATGCCAAGCAATTATGGGAGAACATAGGAAAACCACTAAATATAATTAGCAATTGAAAATGGGCTAGAAAGCCTCCTTAGAGAATGTGACATTCCAGGCAAGACTCAAAAGACAAGCAGAAAATAGCTAAAAATAGGTAGAAGAGGCTAGGGTCACAGGAGTGGAGCATAAGGTTAGGAACGAAAGGGTTGAGGAAGGAAAGGAGTTCTAGGAATAAGAAACTACACATTTAACAGTACTGAGACTTAATCCTATCAGTGTATTCAGAGGACTCTAAGTGCTAGATGTGTCTGGAGTAGGCTCTCTGACATCTGTAGGGTGGTCGTGGAGGGGAGCTGTGAGCGGGAGATGGTCAGCTGTGGCCCGATAAGAGGAAACTTGTCTACCATGTTTCATCTTTATAAGATTTTAAGAAAGGGGATGACACTATTGGATGGGCGTTTTAGAAGCAATGAATTTGCACGCATTACTCAGGACATATGGAATGCGTCTGTGAAAGTGGAAGACGCTGACCTGTTTCACCCACACAGGTTCAATTTCGATGACTCAACGTGGATCCGATACAAACTTATGCACGGTGACTGCCAAATCCCAAGGTCAAGGGAGTTTCTAAGCAGCAGATGTAAACTCTAAACACTCAGAGATGAATATTATAGAGTCTATGTGTGCTTTAGCAACAGTGTTTTTAAAAATTTATCTTTTGTTCTATTCTATGTTGACACAGTCAACTGACCTATTGTGAAGAATCCCATAAATCACCCAACTCTTTGGGTGATCTCCACAGGCTGTGAATTTTTGCCAATTGCTCCCCCCACACACACACAAAAATCACTTTGAAAAACATATTCATAAGCTGACGTATAAAAATGTTTACAAAACTTGAGACTTCACTCCAAATCTAACAGGAACAACTGAGTTCACAAACAATATATTTTTCAGACAAGCAATTCTTTTTTTAAATTAAACTAAGGCAAGTAGGTGTTATAATTCACTTGTCTGGAGGTCATTCATCTGATATTCTTGCCTATGTGGAACACAAGTAAGAACCTACAGATAAGGAAAAAATGTCTTCCTGAGATGTCAAATGAATATCCTAACTTTCCATATCAAAGCTTGTGTGGTGTACTTAAAGATGTCTTCACATCCCTATTCATCAAATCTTGTGGACTTGCCTTTTACCAAAAATCTAGACAAATGTGGCAGCTTTCATGAGTACATTTATGTCAGGGGGCTCTGTGTGTGCTTTGTTTTTCTTTGAGTTGCATTTTGGAAGCATAGACTAAACAGTACTTGATAATAGGTGAGAATCAAGGAAAAAGATTAGAGACAAGGAAAAAAATACTGAAATCAGACAAAAAAAATTTTCAAATGGCAGTAATCTGTAGCCATTTATATTGTCATTGTGTTTATCCATAACAGACATCCAATTCATTATGGTGACTTTTTTACAAGAATATGTAGAAGAGTACAATTTTGTAAGGATCTTTCACACCAAATGACCAAAGTATATTACAAATACTAAAAGATGACCTTTAGTTATCTGCTAAACCACTCACAGTGAATACCTACTCCCAGGTTCTGAATGGATCAATGAAGTTCTGCAGCTTTTGTTTAAATAAAAATTTGCATTGTACATGTCTAATGTCACCTCTAGTTAACACATTTATTAAACAATAATTTAGTAAATAGGGAACCCAGAGCTAAATAACATAGCAACACTGTTTTCTTGGTACTTATTATGAACTTTCTACTTTGTATTAGTCATATGTGGTTTCATTTAGTATTTATAATAAACAGAGGAAGCAGGTGTATTACTCTTAATTTGCAGAGGTGGAAACTGAGGCTTCAGATTTGGGCCCAGGGTTACCCAGCTACTCAAATAACTGAGCCAGCTTCTAAATTCCCAATTGCATTACCAGGCACAATGCTGCCTTCCGTGCATGGTTCTATGTCTTCAGGGCTCCTGTACTCCAGGGACTGGCATGCCCGGAGATGACACGCTGAAGCCCGTCAGGGAACATGGATCAGGTTGCAACTGGCTGCTTCTTCCCAGCATCCACTTATCTACTCAAGTGCCAAGCTGCTCTATCTTTTATCTTTTTAACACTTTCCATTGTCAGGGTGTCTGCAATTTGCTGCCTGGCACTGGCTGGAATAGGAAACAGTTGTTACTATTGCTGCTGCCCACCCCATTGTAAATCATTCTCACTGGGGCTGGGGCTGCAGCCGCTGCTTCTCTTCTCCATCGCATTCATACCAACTGGTCACTTTCTCCCTCTTGAGACTTCTCTCGACTGTGAAGCTTTTATACATTAGTTGTTAATAACACCACTTAATTTAAGGTTCTATATTATTCCAAAAGAATAAGTGTCAGAGTTCATTAAATGGAGCCTGTCTTTTTCCTAAACTTTGAAACTGTATTTGTTTGTTGTTTTTTTTTATTTTTTTTTGAAACTGTATTTGTAATTATTGGACATATTAGAACCAATTCCACCATCGAAACTCTTCTTAGGTTGTTTTCATGACACTCAATCTGGAAACCAGAGAGTTTCTGAAGACTGAAGGCTAAGTAGTAAGTTTTGTGTGTGTGTGTGTGTGTGTGTGTGTGCGCATGTGTGCACATGCACATGTGTGTAATAAGTAACAGGCATAGCAAAAACAAAATAAGAAAATTTAGGGGCTTAAAATGAAGATTACTCAGTCTTAATTAATTAAATTGATTAAGTTCCAAGAATATATTTACCATTTTAATTTATGTGGTTCTTTTAAACACAGTTTAATTGCTGGTGGTTTATTGGATAATACTGTGATCATAAAACAATACATAGCTAAATGCAGACTAGTTCATCAGTAAAATTCAAGCAACAATGGCTGGTGGAGTGGGTGTGAGCAGCATTGGACAGTGTGGCACAGTAAATAGACCAACAGGAAAAGATTCTTGGAAATAAAGGTGAGTCCAGAGAGTCACTCCCAAGACCCAAGGCACTCTATAAATCTCTCCCAGTAAAGAAGGTCAGGGCTACACCATCAAATCTCTTCTGCATAATTCTGGGAATAGAAACAAGCAGAGCTATAAAAAACAGAGTCTGAGTCCAATCATAGGCATCTGCAGACTTAGTTCCTTGTCCTGGATGTCTGGTTCCTGACACCAGTTAGGGGTCAGAGGAACAGAAAACTATCACTATCTTTCATAGAGGAAAACAGGGAGAATCATGTTAAATCCAAAAGAGGACAAGTCTTGTCATCTATTTTCAGCCCAGACTTTTCTCATCACTTCAGTGAGGAGATATTGAAAATTAACACCAAAACCCTCACTGTGGTCACGTTGTCATATCATTCTAGTTTGTATACTTAGAGTCTGCAGGGAACTTTTCCTCATGCCGTGGTTTGGACCATGACATTCTTTCACTGTAACACTGGTGTAAAAGCTGAACTCAAGGTCTACTTTTCCTAAGGACTTTTGCCGGGCATTCTAGGACACAGTGCTTTCTATTCTCCTTAGATCTCTTATGATCCTCACTACTTGTCTTAATCCTTGATTATAATATTGTCTTAAAATACATGGTATTGTTAGAAGTTTAATACGATGGGAGATAGGAAAGGTTTAGAGGTGGGAGTAATTGGAAGCAAAGAGACTATGTTAAAACATATGGTGCTAAGTGCCTGATAAGGAAAATGGGAAAAGGGAGAAAATGATTACTTCTATGAATTCTTGATATTTGTGAAACACAGAATTTAAACCAGGCTACTCAGTTATTTCAGAACTAACTTCTAGAGTGTTTTCCACAGTAAGGTCAAGTCCTTGGAAAAACTTTTTGGCTTTGCATTTTCTCTAAAGTTTAGAACCATCTGCACGGTGATCTAATGTGTTAGATCCTTCCCCCATGTGGCTTTATGCATAACATGTCTCTTGCAAGATATAGGCCTTGTCATCTACTCCTATAACAGAATATCATTTTCCAACATGTGCTTCATTGAAAAATTGTCTCACTACATTTTTTAATAAAGCCTCTAAGTCACATGACTTTGGGAAGAGCTGCATAATCTAGGTTTTTGTTGATCAGCTTTAAAAATATTTCACATCCTCTGATATGACAATATACATCATTGCAAAATTATTGCAAAACTTTCTTTAATAAGAGGTAAATTTTCATTGAAAAGTTTAATTCACATTTATATAAGGAATTCTTGATATTGCACACCCTTTGTCAATCTTCAGGTCTGTAAGACATAGCACAAAGAACAAGGTATTTTTAAGGGAAGAGGTTAGTGTCACCACAGCTTTAAATATAACCCATGGAGATAGCCTGTTATCACCGCTGTAGCCTGTTCCCTTCCTTCTATCTCTCGATTTCTTTAATCACTTTGGGAAAGCAAATCCCGACGGTAGCATGCCATTAAACAGAGGATGATAACAAAACGGGCACATAGAGAACTCTCCAAGCTTAAGGTGCTTTTGCTCCACTCGCTTCCTATTCCACTGCCTAAATGTCGCTGGACACTGATTGATTCAAGGGGAAGGAATCTACCATGTCAGTCAAAATACGACGAAAACAAAAACAAAGTGAGTGTATCAACTCACCATAAACAGCTTGAAAGAGACATTCAGTAAGTCGTGGAGTATCTGAAGTCCTCTTCTCTCCTCTCCCCACATAAAATATATTTCCTTGAAAAGATACTACAACTCCCATTATACTGAAGGCAAATGGACAACCTGAGCATATTTGCTGCCTGTCTTTGCCACCAGCTGATTTATGTGAATGCTGCCCTGTCAGGTGATGTGGGCACGTGTATCACATCCTGGGAGTGGCTATGGAACTCAAAATTCCCAGATTACACACTGAGAAATGCAAGAAAATGGAAAAAAGTATTTTTAAATGTGCTTTTAATGCACATTTAATGAACTTGATGTCCAGTTCTTGGTAGGTACAATATTTTGACCTCTTATACCATTTACTTTTATAATGCTTTTCAGTAGTTAAATTTTTAAAAAAATCTTAACAAACTATGGACTTAGAAAAGAGCTTTCGAGATTTTAGATGGACAATACTTAAATGGATGGGGTTGGGCGAGAGGATGCTAGGAAATATCTGGAGGGCTTTATTACCTTAAAGATGCAAAACACGTTTCCTAGGCACTTCCAGGTGTGGTAGGCTATAGGAATATGAAATGCTACTGTACCTTAAATTTTTCTCTTTGTAAGAGTAAAATAATTCTAACTCTTATACACACTGTAGTGTTTCTCATGCCTCTTTATAGCAGGTTCTCAGCTGCGCTACCAAACAGGATGGTTTCAGCTGCACTTAGGAGTGAAAAGCCACATGCTAGAAATGGTGCTGGTTCTAATTTCATTAGAACCATTGGCAAGGGTGGCACTCTGAGGAAGCCCATGTGTCTTCCATTCTCAACACTTTCTTCTCGAGGAATAAATAAGGTCGTCTGTATCTTTAGATGCTCATATCTACATCAATCCCGCCTAGAGAAATGCTTTATGTTACACATTTTACAAAATACATAAATACATAAAATAATAATAAATCATTATTATATTCAACTTCAGTGCAACCCAATGGCTAACCATGAAATAATAGACCCTCACCCAATAAAATAGATGGAAGGACCAAATGTGAAGTCCCGAATAAGAAAAATATATAATTCATTTGCCACGGTTTTACTTTGCTGGTATTTTAAAAGCCAGATGATCTAAGAATATACACATTTACTTATCTCACAAAGACATAATCACACTGTCATCTATTTTTGAACCACCAAAGATGGATCGTATAACATGTGCTTAAAATGGATTCATTAATTATCAAAATAGATAAGTGTTTCATCAGGTATATACAGAAGATAACGCTGATCTTTTCTCATAGAAGGAAAAGATTAAAGTAATTCTTCCATATATATTGGGAAGGAAAAAGCCTGTTCTATTGAGACTTTCATAGTGTCATGTGAGATAACATACTTTGCCACAGATGGTTAAGTTACACAAACATAGATACAGACGACTTATTTCCTATTCAACTCAGGCTGCTGATTGCTGGTGGAAAGACATGTGTTCCCACCATCAGTATGGTACAGCATTTGTTTTGTTTCTTTCTAAACAGGGGCTCAGCATAACAATCTAACAATAAAGATGAGGGACTTTGTTTCTTCTAGCATGCCTTTGAGAAACTGCGGAGGATTCTCCCCAATATCATACATACAGCTGTTTGTCAGTAACAATGGCAAGGAGCAACACATCTAATCTCAGTGGTGGCCATTGGAACACAGAGGTTGGATTTACAAGGAATAAACCATCAACTGAGGGTTATTGATTTTCTCTGTATATGAAGGAGAGTACAGAAAAAAATTTATATTTTTCTGAAAATTTTAATGTGCTTATTAAAATAATTATTTCCGTTTTATTTTTTCTCAATTAAAATTGTGTCCTCCTACTCACAAAGGGTTTAAAACTAAAGAATTATATCCACTTAAGTAGGTTTGAATATATTAGAAAGGATAAAAACAATACTCTTTAATTGTTGAACATTTTTGTCAGAAATAATTTTGGGTAAAATGAGCCTCTAGGTAAAATGGAAGTGAAATCTACTTCCCACTGGAAAAATAGCCTGGTGTTCCATAACAGAATGCATAATTATAACATAGCCCTTATCAGTGACTAGGACCACTGAAAAAATAGAATACACAAGTTCCTTTCTTTGCTTCCTCATGAGTAGCCTTAAATTGTTCAATTGTTGATGAGTAAATGCTTCTGGATTCTGGTTGTTCCATATTTTACGTTGTGAAGAAGCACTTAGATCACATGACCCAACAGAGCTCTGTACCTTTTTTAAGAGCCTTTACTGTGGAACTGGGAATATCTTGCGATCTTTCCTAACAGGTTATAAACAAATTTTATGTATGAGAATCATATGTTTCTATTTATACACCCTTTGAATTTGCTTATCCTTTGTAATATATTCTAAAATATTATATTCACTTTATTTTTGCCATTTGCAAATGGTAAGTGATCTCATTGTACAAGCACCTTATAGAAATGCTCTTGATGAAAGCTGAAAAAATAATTTCTTTTGCCTATTAGTTTTTAAATATCTGATAGATGCAACATTTGTGCATTTGTGACATTCAGTTTAACCGCATTATCTCACTGTCAGATTTATACTTATAAAATTCTGTGCAATCAAGGGCGTTCTTTTAAACCTAGTTTATATTGTGATATTGATCATGCCAAACATTTTAAATTGTAACATCATTGACTAAATAACCTACAGTTTTCCACCTGTGCAACTCACTGAATAATGTATCACTGCTTAGTGTAGAGACACGTGAAATCATTCAGTTGTTAGCTAACTACTTAAATGCACTTTGCCAACCTGAGTGAAACTAATGTGTGGGGATATTAAAAGGAAAGCACCAGAAATGAAAGCAGTCAGATTTGTGTGTTGTTTAATTTTCACTGCACTCTACTAGCAGATTTCGAGTTTGCTCTTTTGAGTCATTATCAATTCATTTGAGTACTCAAATAAACATTGATAAAGGGCTGGGGGAAACATAACTGACCAGGATGCCGGGAACAGGCACGCGGACAAAGACCACCATTTGGGGAAGATGGCCTTCTTCTCAAAGGTTATGCCGACAGTTTGTGCTTTCACACATTCTTACGTTTTTGTGTGTTTGTTTGTTTAGTTTGGAATAAAACAACAAGATGCATAAGTTCAGGCAAGGAGAGTTCATCTCTTGCTATTCTGCTAACGCTGAGGTACATTTCTAAAAATATTTTAAAGTTATTGGCCTTTAAGTGCACAATTATTTCTGGAACTGGAAACACAATTATACAAAAATTAAAAAAATTTTAAACCATTCTATGAATAACCTGATTTACTTTGGCCCATGTCAAGCGTCTTCCCCAAACTGAAATTACCCAGAATGTACCTCCCGCATAGCATTCTTCGTGTTGGCCTAAGTTTAATCGGAAATATTCAAAAGTTGATGCAAAAGCGTTAAAAATAAATTTTAAAATAAATTTATTTGCATTTGAAATAGCATAATAAATCATTCACATGAAATAAAATAAATTCACATTGGAAATAATTTTCTGAGAACACTGACATTTTATTCTTGTTTCCTTTGATAAATTCAAGTCACACTAAATATTTTTATCATGTGGCTGAAATATCTTAGACCTAAGTCAAAGATTAACGTGCCTGAGGCTGTGAACATGTATGACACCTGGAGAGTTATTTTATTAATTAAAAGGCATACTTCCCACAGCAAGTGTAGCCCTGCGGTCTCAAAGTCAGTGTGGCTCACGAGTGAATAGTAAGTTCACTAAGTCAGTTCGAGTGACAGCATTTTCTGGGTCTCTCTCCGCTGGCCTAGCTGTGACCAGAACTGGCACCTTCCCCTATGCAAATGACATCCTATTAGAGACACCTCCCCCCTCCATCAGCCCTTCTCTGACCACCAGTGGTGTTACCTGACAAGCCCTTTCTCTCCAGTCCTGGCCCACCAAGAATCTTCATTCATGTTTCTCTTCTTCTCTGCAAAGTGAATTGATCCAGCAGAATCCCTGGAATAATGAGGTTTCTCCTCTGGAAGAGCTGCCCCCGCTCCCCTTCCCCTCCAGGTAGTGGGGCCCGGAGGCTCCCATTGAACTCCCCTGTCTACTGTTTCCACCAGGATTGGACCGACTTCCTCCCCGGTGAAACATCCAGGCTTTCTGAAGTGGCTATCATGCTTTGTTTTTGGTTTTTCTAACTTCTTTTTTTTTTTTTGAAACCTTTGCGCATCTCTAATAGACTTGAAAGGCTCAGCTGACGCCATGCCGAGCAAGTCTTATTTCTTTGCAGAGCTAATCTAGACACTGTCTAGTGTTGAGTACAGTTGTCTGATTCAGATCTTCTGTTACAAAGCAGATGACATCTAGCTAGATGTCAGGAGAAGAGCCTAACAATGACAATTCACTTATCCCTGAGAAAGAATCAATTCTCCCACAATGCATCTGTCAGAGGACTCTCACTCAGTAAAAGCAATTTTTCTAGCTGTCTGACACTGTAATTGCTCTTAAATTTTCAATGAACGTTTTACAAGGACTCCCCTGAACCATGATGAAAAACTTAACTTTTTTTTTTTTTCTAAAAGTGAGAGGCTGACAGGATGAAAGAGGTCTTTCTCTTTAAAGCCCTGCTTGCTCGAGTAGGAATTCTTTCATATCACCAACAAGCTGTTGAATAGAGGGTAGATTACTTTCCATTTATTTCATCAATCAGATTAAAGGCTCCCCTTCACAATGCCCTTTAAACAAGAGCTGTTTATGATGTCCTCGCAGGTTGGACTTTAATGTAGTATTAAATCACGAGGACAGTGCAGTCGGTAAGGAATATAAATATGACGACTCCCTGACAACATTTAAGTATTGCATAGATTTCGGTCATTATCTTCATTCCTGTCAAAGGAGGGAGGTAAACAGAAGGAAAACAGCTATATATTTGCCCATGATTGAGGCTGAAAAAAAATTCAACACCATTTCCTTTTATGGATCTGTAAGCAGAAATGCCAAGCATAGCCTTGATATTTTTTTTTCCTCTGAGACCAATAATTTAAAAGAGATACAATTTAAAAAGAAAGAATTGTAGATTTCTTCCCTTTGATTCTCTACTAAATATGTATTGACAGGCTTTAAAAATAGAACTCTGAGTTCATGCATTCTTTGTGAATTCAGAGTAGAGACTATGGGTGGTATGGATAATCCTCTATTTTAAGTTTTTCCAGAAATAAAAAAGAGCCAGAGAGCTGTTTGTAATTTTATCAGCAATATAATAGTCTTTTCAGAGGAAGGGATGTACGTGTCAAACAGGTGGAACTAATTGCTTTAATGTGTACATGTGTGTAAATGTGTGCCTTTAGTGAGTCACTAATAAAAAATTTAAATGCATCAAAATTCTTTTAGTGTATAATATATCTATGATCAAACTTTCTGTCTTAGGTGTGAGGTGCTACTGCGATTCAAAATAAATAAATAAATAAAATTTTAATGTTGATTTTTAGTAGGAGTTACCCAAAATGAGAGGAAAATTATGCAGAGATGGGCAGAAGTAGGTTTACAGTTGTTCATATAGAAAAAAATATAATAATTAATAAATATTAACCCAAGAATAAATATTAATTTTACCTACTCAAAACTGTAGACCTGCTTTTGCCCATCCCCCTATTGTATTTAATATAATTTTTAAAGAAGTCAGCTGAGGAAGGGACTTTTATAGCCCTCTTGCCCTGCCTTCACCCTCTATGTGCAGTTCCTGAACAAAAGCTCCGGCATTTTCCCAACTTCTGCCCAAATAGCTTCAATAACTGGGATTCCACTTCCTCCCCCGGCAGTGTATACGTTCCTTACAATTCTATTTGACAGAATACATTTTTCTAATACTGACACCAAACCTTTATTCTGTGATATATGACCCATATTCTATAAGCCGTTTCCGTATATAAACTAAAATTGAAAATATGTAATACCTGAAACAATAAGTAATCAAGTATTAAGACAATTGCTTTTTGAAACCAATTCTGTTGTCCTCTCTACTAATAATCCCTGTCAGTTCCTACAACAGTTTTTTTTTTTTATGTATTCATTACAATAATTTGATAGAAACAAATCACACAGGCATTTTCTCTACATAATCTCACTGAATCCTCAGTTGGGGTATCTATGATTGACGTATGTTTTATTCAGGGGAGATACAGGAGGCACAGGAAGGATAAGCATGTTGACCAAGTCACACCGTTAGTGACTGGAGAGTCACAATGCAAGCCCACATCTGGGAGGCTCAAAACGCCATCACCTCTTTATAATTCTACAATGTCACTAGTCCTTCTTGACACCACCATCCTTTTCTGTTTACCTTCTGAATGTACATTTCTCTAAATTGAGGAACCATAAAAGTGAAAGCAAGAAAATGGGATGGTGGTGCTTTGGTTCACACAAGAAACACGATGGCTATAATCAGGATGGTGGCCTTGGAAATGAGGCATGAAGATGAGTGGATAGATTCTTTCTGTCTCTCTCTGTCTGTCTATCTGTCTCTATCTATCTATCTATCTATCTATCTATCTATCTATCTATCTATCTATTTATCTATCTATCTATCTTCTCTCTCTCTCTACATATACATCTGCTTCTATTTATCTCTGTCTCTCTTTATATCTACCTCTACATCTATCTCTATCTCTATATCTATCTCTACATATATATCTATCTGTCTATATCTCTATATATTTTTATCTACTAATACCTTTCTTCTCTATTTGTCTTCCTTCTCTCTTTCTGTCTTACTTATACACATTTTTGTTAGCTTTCTCTATCATAAACATAGTATATATTATGGCATCCAATTTACTGACAAAAACGTTTGCAACAGGTAGTGGTGAAAACTGAACTCTTCTATGTCCCACTGAGAGACTCTCCTGTTGGCTACTATCAATCTATTAATGGTCTTTCTATCAGTCACCAATTCCCCTGAATACATTGAGTCATCAGGCCACTTTTTCTTCATTTATCAACAAGAGTCATCAGCTACCTGCATTTTATATGCTTGTGAGTAGCATCACCATATTAGCATCATATGAGATGTGCCTAATTTGGTGTGATTTGTTTTAGTGATTAGAGAGGGGAAATCAACCCCTTTTGTTTCTCATTTTTAAATCTTATTCAAGGCATAATTTATTTAAATGGAATCATCAAGTTTTCTGCCTTTAATCATGTGACTTGTACTTGGCTTATGCTTTCAAAAAAATAACTGAATTTCTCTCAGAGATTCTTAGGCATAGATCTCTTCGTGGGGCTGGGGTTGTGAGGTCATAATTTGCAGCTATAGAATAAGAATTTTATTCTTGAAAACCTTCTTAATTTCTGTAGGTAGTGTTCTGTTTAGTGTCTCTTTTTATGGATTCATGTTTAGTTTGTCCTATTTACCCTGGGTCTTGGTAAGGCATGGGTCGACCACTTGGGGAAAGCCTCTCATGTGATGTTGTTTTCCTTTCACTCAGTTGCTCTGTTTCTCATTGCTTCCAATTTCACTGAGAAAACAGAGAATTTCAGGTGAGAGTCCTTGTTTCCTCTACCAACCCTTTCAAGGTATATTCATTTACGTCTGAGACCCAGTCTGCCACCTTTTCCTGTGGCTGCCATGCCTCTTGCTCCTGGAGGCTTGTTTGATTGAGTCTCTCCTTTTTTTTATGTCTGTAAACTCCCCTTGTGACTTTTCATTGCTCTAAGCAAATAAACTGGACTAGTCTTTACCAGTAAAAATATATAAAACTTACGCAACAAAAAGTTCTCTCCCTATTCTCATGTCCCTCCCTTCAACATCGCTACTTTTCCCACCTCTCAGTCCTCAACCTATTAGAATCCAGCCTTAGATCTAGTCCACTAAAATCCTATTTTCATATGTTTATCTCTCCTAACCTTAGCTAACTTTCCTTCGAATTTAAAACTCGAACCAAGAATGTTGAACTCTGAGCTACTAAATGTTCTGGTTACGTCTTAGCTCATCTTTTTCTTCTTTCACTTGAAATATGGGTTTTCCTTAGGGTGTCATTTCCGGTTCTCTACCTTTTTCACACCGTATCTTCCCCTAAAATTATCTTATTCAATTCCAAAGCTTTCACTACTGACTGAGAAGTCTTTGTCTCCATCTCAGGCTTGACTCTGAGCTTCAGGTTCAACTAACTATCTAACTGTTTACACTGTGTAATTTCTCTGACTTTTCTACTGCCTAAATGAACAAAGCTGATATTCCTTTTTCATTTTGTCTTATGTATACATTTTTCCTATTCTTTCTGGGTTTGCAACCAGAAAAGAGGAAGTATGACTGATACTTAATGAGCATACCATGAAATTCTCTTGAAATTAAGCCCAGGACTTCCATTCACAGCCTAGAGGGTCAGTAGAAATAAATGGAATTATCTAATTTCTTTAAACATTCTGTACTGACCAACCTACCTAAATGTGCCACATTTTCTGCCTTCTGTTTGGCTACAATGGTTAGGTGTGTGACTTGTGTCAACTTTTGTGCAGAACAGTCCTTTACCGTGACTGGAGATGCCACCTGCTCTCACCTTTCCAAACACCTTGCTCCTCCTCATTTTCTCTTTGTTTGACATCATCAGTTTCTTCCTGTCCACACCGGATGATTCCCATCAGAGTACCCACCTGATTTAGTACCGTCCAACCTGAGAAGGGGTTATCTTGGCTTCAAATCCTTCTTCAATAACATCTTCAGTATTTTACTCTTTCAGAGCTAATCTTGGCAAAACTTTTCTACAGTAACTATCACTATAGTTTTTCATTTGGTAACTTCTCCTCAACCCGCCCCGTCTACACCGGATGCCAGAACCATGCTTGGCAGGTCCCCAGTTACCACGCATCAAGGACTCACTGCTCTGTTCTCAGGTGTTTTTGGTTTAAATCTTTTGATAGTTTTTGACAAAATTGAAAATTTCTTTTTCTAACACTATTTTAAATTATAAACTACTTTTTCCTTTACTCCCAACATTGTAAATTCTTGTTAATAAGCTTTGCTTTTAAAAATACTTGCCAAGGCCTGACCAGGCAGTGGCGCAGTGGATAGAATGTGGGATTGGGACATGGAGGATGCAGGTTCGAGACCCCGAGGTCACTGGCTTGAGTGCAGACTCATCTAGTTTGAGCAAGGCTCACCAGCTTGAGCCCAAGGTTGCTGGCTTGAGTGTGGATCACAGACATGACCCCATGGTCACTGACTTGAGCCCAAGGTCACTGGCTTAAGCAAGGGGTCACTTGCTCTGCTGTAGTCCCCTGGTCAAGGCACATATGAGAAAGCAATCAATGAACAACTAAGGTGCTACAGTGAAGAATTGATGCTTCTCATCTCTTTCCTTTCCTGTCTGTCCATCCCTATCTGTCCCTCTCTCTGTCTCTCTCTGTCTCTGTCACACACACACACACACACACACACACACACACACACACACACACACACAAATCTTTGCCAAGGATGGCCTGACCTGTAGTGGTGCAGTAGATAAATCATGACCTGGAATACAGAGGTCGTTGGTTTGAAACCCCGAGTTTGCCGGATCAGGCACACTAAGGAAGCAACTACTATGAGTTGATGCTTCCCGCTTCTCCCTCTACTTTCTCTCTCTCTCTCCCCACCCCATCTAAAAATCAATAAATAAAGTTTAAATTATTTTAAATATTTTTTTTAGTTTATTCTTTTTTTAAAATTGATTTTACTAGGGTGACATCAATAAATCAGGGTACATATGTTCAAAGAAAACATGTCCAGGTTATCTTGTCAATCAATCATGTTGCTTACCCATTACCCAAAGTCAGATTGTCCTCTGTCACCTTCTATCTAGTTTTCTTTGTGCCCCTCCCCCTCCCGCTTTCCCTCTCCCTTTCCCCCCTCCACCCGTAACCACCACACTCTTATCAATGTCTCTTAGTCTTGCTTTTATATCCCACCTATGTATACTTTAAAAAATCTTTGCCAAGGAATATAGGTGGTATATAAAACTGAGACTCATGGACATAGATAAAAGCGAATTGGTTACCAGGGGGAGGGGACGTGCAGGAGGGGGACGGGGGAGAGGATGGGAGGAAGCGAGTAAAGAGGGACAAATATAAGGTGATGAAATATAATTTGACTTTTGGGTGATGGGTATACAACACAATCAATAGTTCAAATGCTATAGAGATGTTTACCTGAAACCTATGTACTCTTTGATCAATGTCACCCTGTTCAAGTTAATTCTCTAAATAAAATTTAAAAATTAAAAAAAATATATACATGATTTTAAAATAGATTATATTCATTATTTTATTGTCTGTCTTCCCCAGTAGAATGTAAATAACCTCCATAAAATAAAAAAAAAGCAGATAAAAATCTATTTCAGTATACATTTGTATATCCCAAGGGCCTATGACACTGACTGTCACCTAGTAAGCACTCAGTGAATGCCAGGAGGAATGAAAGGACTTCACCACAAACACTCGCTTCTCTCAACTTTCAGTGTACTCCACTGGTTTGCATCTACCTCACCGGCCATGCCTATAGTAGCCACCCCTACATTTTATAGTGCCCAAGGGCCGAATTCTTAGTATTTCTATTCTTCAACCATAGTTTCTCCTTAAATAATCTTATCAAGATTCATGGACTTAACCATCTTTATTTTATAGACCCCTTAATTTATAAGTAGAGTACTAAACTTTTCCCTGAACTTTTCCCATATGCCTGGCTGCTGACTTGACATCTCCTTTTGCATATCTTGAAGGAAACTTAACCTTACTTAACAAGTTCAAAACAAAACTTGGAATGTCTAGCTCGAACCTGCTCAAGCCACAGTTGCCTCGGTCTCATATTTACCATCTCCCAGTTGCCTATGCCCCAAGCTCGAGCTCATCCCAATTCCTCCCTTTCCTTTGTCCCCATTGGAATTTCAAGCCTGTATACTGTGTCCGGTCAACATCAAATTTCCTGTTTCTGCTTCCCCTCTCCTGCAACATTCTTTCCTCTCACAGTGATCTTTTAAAAGCGTAAAGCCCAGCATGGCATTTAAATCCCTCGAATGCCCTCCCATTCCACAAAGGACTCCAGCCCCTCTCCCTAGTCTGCCCTGATAGGGCCTCTGTGTCCTCACTTCCTACGACAGTCCCTTTGACTCACTACTCTCCAACTACACTTGCTCTCTGTGTTCCTCAAACACATGAAACTTCTTTCTGCCTTAAGACCTTTACATTAGTTACTTTCTCTCTTCAAATTCCTCTTTCCCCGGAGTCGCAGGACATGCCCCGCCGCCTTGCCTGTCGGACCTCAGGTGAAGAATCTTTCCTTTAGAGAGAGCTTCTTAGATGTTATTGAGATTAGTAACTGGCCACTCTTCCTGATGTCTCTTTATTTTACTCTTCTCAGCAATCTTATTACTATAATTAAAACTTTTATTTTGGTGTTTCTCATAGTTAGAATGTAAATTTATCAAATTAAGAGCCATGTCTTTCTTTCTTTCTCTTTTTATTTTTCAATTTTAAATTGAATGTATTGGGGTGACATATTTATACAGGTTTCAGGCGCACAATTCTATAACAGCATAGTGTATATTCACTCCCCCAAGTCCTTGTCCATCACCTATCTAATAAAATATTCTTTACCCTCCGTATTCCCTCCATGTCCATGAGTTTCTCTCTTCTTCTGTCCTTTTGTGCCCAATGCCCCTACCCCCTCACCCAGCGCTCTCCACACAGTCAACAGCTTTCAGCCTGCTCTCTATCTATAGACCTGTCTCTCGTTTGCTTGTTAGTTCATTTTGTTCATTGGATCCCATATATGAGTGAAATCACTCTAAGTGAAAGAGAGAGAAGCCTTATTTTTTATGTTTACCACTGTATCTCCAAAGTCTAGAATACTGGTATGCCATAGCTACTCAACATTTGTTTTTAATAAATGCATGAAAGACTTTTGATTAACCATTCTGGTGTGTTGGTAGCACTTTCATTTTTCCCTTCTAGGGTATTCTAAGTGACATTGCCATCATTTGGACTTCATTTCCACATGTTAGACCTCTTCATTGCGTAGATCTAATTGCGTAGATCATTAAGGTTGTACTTTCCTTTTCAGTCTTCTTTCTGTGTTTTCATTTGTATAATTTCTATAGCTCTGTACTATAAGGTTACTTCTTTTTTTTGTATATATACAATCTGCTGTAAGCCTATCTAATAAAATTTTCAGTAGAGAAATCACATTTTTCTGTTCTAGGGTTTGTTTCTTTTTTATAGTTTCCATATCCACCCTGAAATTTACTATCCCTTCAGACATCATATTCATCCTTTCCTATAAATTCTTTAATATAGTCCTTTTAGTTATTATAAAATCTTGTCTTCTAATATCAACATCTTGGTTATTTGGTCTGATAATTTCAACATCTTGGTTATCTATGGGTCTGCTCCTATCACCACCCCTCAGTCCACTTCTCTCTGGTCTAGGGTTTAAATTTTCCTGTTTCTTTACAATGTCTAGTCGCTTTTGATTATATGCTAAACATTGTGAGTGCTGCATTAAAAAAACTATAAATTCTGTTACCTTACTTTGAAAAAAGTGACTTTTGTTCTAGTAGGCCATCAAATTACTGACAGATTACCTTAATATTATGAAAGACTTGCTTAAAGGCTTTATTAGAAAAGGTCTGTGGCTAATTCCTTAGTCTTGGGGTTTGGTCTTTATTCTTTATTCATGTTTCTTCCAGAGTTGACTGTAAAGCCAAGTTCATCATGCTCCCCTAAGCTCTGTTTCCCAGCAGTGTAGGCAAAATTTAAAATCTCCATTCAACCCATTCAGCCTTCCACCTTTGGTTTTGTTTGTTTGTTTTGTTTTGTGCTTGAAGTTTCACCCCATGTGTAGACCATTCAGGTGTTGGCTTTGGATCTGAAAAGATTGTTTTTGCAGATCCCTCCCCTCTTGGTGGCTGTCTCTTTCCATTGGCATTGCCCTTTTCATTTCCCTCCCATTCTGCCTTCTCCAGAGTCCTCCCCAGACTCCCTGAGCCCTTTCTTTACACAGTTATGAATTAGCAAGTGTCTATATGAAATCATAAAACTGTATAATTGTACCTCTTACATAGTTGGTTCCCTTCTTTCAAGAATTGTATTACCTCTAGTTTCTGTTTACTCCTCAGAGACTTCCAGTTCCTTTCTAGAGTTCTTTTAAAAACATATTTTGTCCAGAGCTTATAACTATTATCAGTGGAATGGTTATTATAATCTAAACTACACTCACATTATTCTGTGATTGATTCATTAAACTTGTAATTTCTGTAACCATAATTTGTTATCAGGAATCGCTTTCATTCATTAGTTTTATATTGTTAATCTACAATGCTTTATTTACAATTCTGAAATGCCTAATGTTTTGTAAAATAAACACTGTTAGTTAACTTGTTTGGAAACTTAGTTGTGTTTAGTGTGAATATCTATATATTTATACCAAAAATATTTCAATATTTTAAATTATAATATCTTGTTTCACACCCTGCTGAGGGTATTATGAACTTGACTATATATGAATCACATTTTGTTTCTAGAATATAGAAAATCTTGACTTTGTAAACATATCAGGCCTCCAAGTTTCCAGATAAGTGATTGTCAAACTATATTAAAATTGGGCAAGAAAAATAAATGCCCTGCTTTTGGTCTAGATTAGAGACATGGTTATAAGTGTCTTTGTTAGAAAGTATTATGAGTTTTGCCTAAAAATAAGCATGTGATTAACCTGGAAAGGGGTAGTGAAGATCTGATAAAAAGCTGATGTTATACCCACCCATTAGAATGGTCTTGATTTAACAGCTGTTAGTTGTGGGGTTGACCCATTTGAGTCAAGCAATTTGTCTGTACTTTATTTTTCTGATAATGTGAGGGAAGTTCTCACTGACAAGGTATGTGAAACCAGGTCCACTATAACCAGCTGACCTTTCTAAAGACATCAATTTGCCATGTGGTGAGCCGCTGTCTGCTAGCTCATCCTTACTGCCTGTAACTGCTCCTGCTAATATTATTTTCCCATTTCTTAGGCAGTATCTAATCTAACGGAACAAATTTAGATTATTAAAAATTTTTTAATGATAAATTTTAGAGCATCTCTAGAATGTAAATACATTTCCAATCGTAAATACTCATGACAAAATATTTAGGAATCCCAGATGAGTCCTGTTGATGGCCTTTTATTTATTATGGGGTGAGGAGACTTTCTGAGATGTCCTTTTGAAATTACAGATCTGTTTCCCTGTTTTTAAATTTGCCAAGAAGATTCTTGGTGCATTTATGTTAGGGTACTTTTAAAAGTCAATGAGGAACATTCTAGAAATGAAAAATGTTTAAGTTCAAATCCCCTTATATTACTGTTAAAAAAGAATCTGCAGACCAAGCAATTAGAATGTTGCAGTCCTTAAAATATGAGGCCATATTTCTACTGCAGCTAATTGATTTTACATCTGGCATGTTCAAAGAATTTATGAAACTTGAATGGTGTCTTTGTTTATATCCTAAAGGCTCAAAATGAATTCTCTATATCATCATCCTTAAGGAGGAATAATCTTCTTTAAAAAATGTAATGTGATTAATAAATCTAAATAATTTTTTAAAGATCCTAAATAGGAATGATTTCTTTAAATGTATGGAGGTTTAAGATATCTTTCATGTATAGAAAAAGAACAATAATTTAAGTTGTGATTAAAAAGGAGATAATAAAAACATGACCAGTGGGAAGTAACCAAAGGAAAATGGCATTTAAGTACCTTAACAATATTTTTAAAAACCAAGAGGTTACATTTATAATTAGTAAATGACTCCTCTCTGTGATAGGATAAAGTAGCTAGCATTTATAAGCACCCTGTACATACTAAATAATAATGGCTAATATATATTGAGCTCTTATTTCGGGACAGGTGCTGCTCTAAACACTGAACATGCATTTGCCATTTCAATTCACAAAACCACCCGATGAAGTAGCTTGATTAATATGCTCACTTCACAGATGAAAGAAGAAAAACAACCCCACAAGGAACAAACGCAGAGGCACAGAGAGGTGAAGCCCTTGATCAGCGTCGCAGGGGCGGTGTGGCGGGCTCACACCCAGGCCGTCTGGCTCCAGAGCGTGTGCACTTGAACTTTATGATATATGGCCTCTTCCAGTACTGAATGCTTACTCTGCCAGAAGAGTTTTAAGGGATTTACATGCATTATATCTTTTAAATTCAATAAAAAAGTGGTAAAACATGGGATCCCTGGTCTATCCTGCATCAGCACATTGGTTAGCCGCCTCAGTCAGTCAGGGCTTCGAGGTGGGCTTCAACCCCACACTTAGGAGCAAAGGGAAACGTGCAGAAGGAGCTGTTTCTGGTTTGTCTTCTCAAGGCACTTACCCTGAACGTGGATCTCGGGGAGTTTTGGCCAAAACACATACACTATTTTCGGGTTCTTATCCACTAAACACTAAACTTGAGCTTTGCCATAGAAACCAGGCCATCCTGATTTGGAACCAAATGTCTTTGACTCACTCAAAGAAACAGACTTATGTAAGCCTCCTTATTTTTCTTGGCATTCTCTTAGAATTTGTTTAAAGAAGAGACTGAGTAAGTGATTCACTCAATATTCATTATAACATGGGGCAAATTCTTTGTATAAGAAGTAGAACATTCTTGATCCTCTAACATTTTTTCCCGGGTTTTATTTGGCTTGAATGTTCACTGGAACCATATATCATTAAGATAACTTATGAGTATTGAATGCAATGTGTCCAGAGATTAGATAAGCTTTAACACATACAGACCATGTTGACAGAATTTTTTTGGTCTTCTGACTTTGATTTTCCAGATATAAAAAATAGATGATAATTAATAGAAGTTAATACTCTTTGCAATAAATAACTCATTCTGAATAGTTTGAGTTTTGGGGGGGGGTTTGTTGCAATTTTATAAAATTGATTTTTAGCTTTTGGTAATGATTCAATGAAGTGGTATCCTCCAAAAAAGAAATATTTAAATACAATCTCTTCAACACATTTACAAATAGTTTTAACAATGACATTTCTGGGAGCAGCCAATCAGAATAGCTATTATCATCTTGGAAATAAGGTAACTTCTGATAATGACAAAATATGAATTTTCAACTATGTTTTATGAAATCGGCTGAACTCTGAATTAGCTCTCAAAAACTAAGACAGCCACATGGTCCAGTGAAGGAGTGGTAATATATCTAAAAGTTGTCACCAAAATCTGGGGCTTAGGTGAAGTTGTATGAAGCTGACCACTTGGAAATGATGCTATAGCTTCAATGCCCTTGAATCACATATTCTAAGTTTATGATTTTACAATTTTGGTAGAATGCTATATTAATTAGAAAAAAATTGCCACTGTGACAAAAAGGCCGTCAATATTGTCGTATCCTAACAAGCATCTGCATTCGATTGTTGCTTACATAAACATACCATGAGATGGGCACATGCTTTCCTTAGTGTAGGAGGGTTCCAACACCTGGGCTCTTTCCAACACACAGCTCTGCCACAGCCCCAGGCCTCCCTCCAATGGGAAGAAAGAAGGAGAAGAAGAGTCTGAAGAAGTTTTACATTTCTCAAAAAGCCTCAGCTCATTGGAAGAACTAGCTGCGTTTCTCCATCTATATGAAAGGGAAGCTTGGAATGCAGTATCTCTCTGACCAGCTACTTGCCTGCAAAAACTTTAAATGATAGCGGACAACAAGTAGTTTGAGGACAGCTAGCTGTGTCATTCACAGCTGGTCACTTCAATGTACAATCTGTTCTTTAATTTGTTTTTAAATATTAGATACCATTCTTTCATTGTTCTTCTTTCCCCCCCTCATATTTGGATTCCTTCTACATGCTGGGCACCATGCTAGGCATTGGAAATATATACTAAGAATGAACATCAGGTGACGCTTATAATATATTAGGGAATAAACAACTCTAAATAGAGCAGTTGTAAGCCAGTGTGATAATTACTACAATAGACATAAACATGTGGGAAGTGAGATTCCACAAAAGGACATCAGTCTCAAACTGAGATCTGAGAAGTGTATGAATTCAAATTCAATGAGGAAAATAGAAACCATTCTAAGGAAGAGGGATTCTTGGCAAAGACATAGAAAAAAATGATGAAAGACTAAGGGAAGCTATTGGCAATTTGACTGAAGGACTGACAGCAGATTGAAAAGAGACAAAGGACAAATATTTGTCCAGACAATGTGCCAATGACTCAAAGAAAAGCAGGGTGTCTGGTGTGGCAGCTGAATAGCTATTGTCATTGACCAAGTTGGGACCATTCAAGGAGAGACAGACTGGGCAGGGTGTGGAGACTGAAGCAATTTGGATATAGCCCGTTTCCCTTGGGTCATCTGTATCGAGAAGCACAATATAGATAGTTTAATTCTAGTTTGGACACCAGTAGAGAGGTAAGAGCTGAAGCTATAGATACTGTACTTCCCCAAGTATAAGAGGCACTCTTTTTTTGAAAAATTTCGGGTCTAAAAACTGGATGCGTCTTATACAGTGGTTGTAGTTTTTTTAATTTGTATTTTTCTACTTTTTTACACTTGTATGAATTTTATGATGAATGAAACTTGAATTCAATAACTTTAAGTAATATACTTTTTTCAAATTTCCGGCTCCAAAATTAAGGTACATCTTATACATGGGGAAATATGATAATAGTTATTGCTATATATTTTAGAGTACTACAGAGAGAAACAGAACCAATATTGAATAGTGTGTGTGTGTGTGTATGTGTGTGTGTGTGTGCGCATGTGTGATTTATTTGAATGAATTGGCTCCCATGATTTTGGGAACTGGCAAATCGAAAGCTTGTCAGTCTGACAGGTTGGCAATTCAGGCAAGAGTTGACACTGTGGTCTTGAAACCAAATTTCTACTTCTCCAGAAAACCGGTTTTTGCTCCTGAGGTCTTTTGACTGAATGGATGAGGCCAACTTACATTTTCAACAATAATTTTCATTAAGTTGGCTGGTTGTAAGTGCCAATCATATCTACAAAATACCTTGATAGCAAGATTTAGACCAGTGTTTGATAAACAAACAAACCCGGGAACCACAGCCTAGCCAAGTCGACACATAACACTAACCGTTGCCCTATGTGATGGATGAAATCATAATGGAGAGAAAACGTAAGCAAATAGCAAAATGCTTCTATTCAATGAAGCCGACACTGAAGGTCTTCCTCCCATACCTTGCAGTGAGGAGAGAGGGAGTTTCCAGTCGAATATGAATAAGGGCACGTGGCTGGGAGGAACACATAGGAGTAAATAGTGAAAGGGAAGAGATTTTCACTAAGGGAAGGAAGAGTAAGGGATGACAGGCAACTGTGGGAATCTAGGAAGCTCCTGCAGGATGGAGGAAGTTCCTCAAGACAAGCGGGGCTTCCGGTAACAAGGGGATGCTGAGGGCAGTCTGAGAGGTGCGTGGCAATTAAGGACATATTATTTTAAATTAAATTTGTCTTCAGAGGACCTAAAGAAAAAGGGTGGGGCAACAGTGGAAGAATCAGAGGAGGAAATTGAGAAGGATAGGTATGAGGGTACTTGCTCTATAGATAGTCATACGATTTCAACAATATTGGAAAGCTTTATAAGTTTACACTAACTGTTATTAATAGGATTATGTGTCAAGATAAATGGTCTACACAGGCAATACAAAAGTCTGCTTGTTACATGTTTATGTAGAATATTCCTTTGATTAACAGGTATACTTCCTTTGTAGGTAAGTGCTAATGGGGAATTCCTATGTATATATCTCCATGATACGATTCTTTCCATACCTTTAAATCATCGCCAAATATATAATTCTTAATCCCATTTAGAATATTATGGAATGAACTTCCATTTGTTAAATAGCACCCCGGTGACCTGAAAGAAAATCAATACGGCAAAAGTACTTAACTTACGGCCAGGAAAAAAATAGATGTGTTCACTAGTACATGTTGTCAGCAAAATAGTCATTCAGAGAAAAATAAAAGGAAAACTACATAGTTTTTTAAAACTTAGCAATCAATTAAAATCAACATATATATCAGTTTGTTCCTCTTATTGCAAATAATTCAATAAATATGTGTTGCTCTTAGAAAAGATGCATATTCTTTGATTGATTATACTTGCTGTTTATAATCTATCTACCTACCTATTTATCTATCAATCATCTGTCAAAATCATTTAATAATTTATCATCTTTTATATGATAGTTATATACTTTGCTTATGTGACTATATATATATCAATATATACATGTGTCTATATATGTGACTATATATATGTGTGACTATATATATGTGTGACTATACACACACACACACACACACACACACACACACACACACACACACACACACACAGTGTGTCCGTAAAGTCATGGTACACTTTTGACCAGTCACAGGAAAGCAACAAAATATGATAGAAATGTGAAATCTGCACCAAATAAAAGGAAAACCCTCCCAGTTTCTGTAAGATGATGTGGCAGCATGTGCAAATGCGCAGATGATGATGTAACCCTGTGTATACAGTGGAGCAGCCCACAGCCATGCCAGTCGAGATGTGGATGGTACAGAGGAAAGTTCAGTGTGTTCTGTGGCTCGCTAAATTCGAATCCATGACCAAAGTGCAACGTGAATATTGGCGTGTTTATAACGAAGCACCATCACATAGGAATAATATTACTCGGTGGGATAAGCAGTTGAAGGAAACTGGCAGTTTGGTGGAGAAACCCCGTTCTGGTAGGCCATCAGTCAGTGACGAGTCTGTAGAGGCTATACGGGATAGCTACCTAAGGAGCTCTAAAAAATCTGTGTGTGAGCCCACATAGAACTGCACTGAATAGGTATGAAACTGGGAGAGTTTTTCATATATATATATATTCACATAATATATATATATTCACATAAGCAAAGTACATAACTATCAGTGTTAAAATCTAAGAAAAGTCCTGGGGTTGTACTCACAAAACTGTGGATGGAGGTAAGATTGAACAAACAAACAAATGTGAAGTATAGGCACAATTTCAGAGAGTCCACATGGTCCATTCATTCTGATATTCTGTTTCTGGAAGTAACACTGATAGCTGATTTGTAGAAAGCTAGATAGGATATTCGTGAAGATACAATAATTATGAAGATGACTGTTAAAGTTCACCTACCTTCTGTTAGTAGCTATCATCATAGCTACACACATTTACTTTCTATTTCATAGAATAAAGAGTTGCTCTGTTTGCTTTTTGAAATAAACCTGCCACTTGGTTTTATTTTCCAGCTGAGCATTTTGAGCCTATAAAAACATCTATCCACTTTAAAGGGCGTGTCTGTGCACCACTCTCCTATTCATACTGTTATGGGTTCCAGGAGCAATCTGTGTCTCCCTCTGCCTTCTCCACAATTCAGTCCTAATACAAAAGGCCAATCCTTTTATGGATGGCTCTCTGTCCACTGGTCATGGTTCTGACTTTTCCTTGGGATGTGCCCAGTTTTTCCAGGGGCAGACTCACCCTGAGAGAAGAAAGTTTAGTCTTTATTTCTATTGCCCCTCCTAAAGGTCAGAGAGCGCTGACCTTTCCCCGCCAACCTCCTGGCATCGCCCAAAGCAGCGGTTTCCATCACTCCCAGGCAGTGAGGAGGACTCCATTCCCATCAGACTAGAATGCAGTGTGCATTCCAGCCCCCTAAAAAGGCACCCTGACTTCTGCCCACCTTGATTTCAGTTTCAGCAGATTTGATTTCTGGTTATGCACAGAAGCTTTCCAGGAACAAATGAAGTCAAGAAACTTCCCATCAGCTCGACTTGTCTCAGGAGTCTGAAAATGTGAATTATATTGAAAAGAAGTCAGCGATAAAGACAATAAAAGAAATATCTGGGCTCCATGTCCCCCTTTTAGTGGGCCAGAATGGCTCTGTAAGAATTTCCCCACAAAGATTTTCTATTTCTATAATTGTATCACTTTTACTAAACCTGTCATTCACTAAAAAGAGAAACAATGGTTGAAGAAGAATCTTTGACATAATTATAAACATTTTCTCCTCAGTATTTCATTGTACTATTCAGTGGTCGGCAAAGTGTGGCTCGCGAGCCATATGCGGCTCTTTGGCCCCTTGAGTGCGGCTCTTCCACAAAACACCATGTGTGGGCACTACCTTGATAAGGAATGTACCTACCTATATAGTTTAAGTTTAAAAAATTTGGCTCTCAAAAGAAATTTCAATCATTGTACTGTTGATATTTGGCTCTGTTGACTAATGAGTTTGCCAACCACTGGGAAGCAGAGAGTATTATTAAAGTGCGGGCTGCAAATCCTGGGCTAAGCACTGGGAATCCTTGTGGGGGTTATCACCTTAGCTTCTTTGTAACTCTGTTTCCGACTCAGTAAGAGAGGAAATGGGAGATGTGTCTAGAGATCGTTCAAGGCTAACATGACCTGAGACATAGAAGGTACTTAGCATACTGTCTGTAGTGTGGTTAGTATTCAGTGTATGACTCTCACTAGTTCCCTGTAACAGTACAGAGTAATTCTGTAAGAGAAACACGTTTATGAATAATATGTGTTACATTTTAATGTCCTGCTATCTTTCTTATTTCCATTTTATAGACAAAAGTGTTTGCAAGTTAGAAATTCCAAGAGTATTCCAGGGTATTTTTATTGATAGAAATATAAAGAAATAAAAAAGAATGTGGCCTACCTGGAAATAAAAATTATATGGTGATGGTTTTGAATTATGGATACCCAGGAAAAATTATTTCTAAATTAATGTACATTTTTAAAAAATATAGAAATAAAATAATTTATTAATAGAATAATAAAGTAATTTGGGAGTTATACCTGTATATAACAATTAAGCGATCAAAGTGTTTATGAGGTAACTCCAAAAGTAATAGTTTCAGTTAACTGACAATCCAAAATGCATGGAAATGATAGTTTACCAGAGGGAGGAACCGAGATTTTAATAAATTAGCATAGAAAACAGAGCCATACTGAGTTAATATCAGACTTAAGGCAGCTTTAGACAGATTATTTGTTGGGCTTAAAATAGTCCCACAGAATTTAAAACATTTTACTAATGAGCACCTTAGGCATTAATTTCTGATCTGCCCCCTTTTTTTTACAATTGGTTCAAAGGTAACTTTTTCCTTAAGAAAGTTGACATGTTTTTGTGGTCCATTTAGAGTTTACACATTTTCCTTAGGAAACTGAAAATGTATGAAATACACACACACACACACACACACACACACACACACACACGCACATGTAAGTGCATATTTAAAATATTAGCCTCTTTCCCTAAACTGTAAGGACACCTACAGGTGGCAAAGACAAGAACAATAAGCTTTTAATTTGAACTGATTTGTGACAACTTCATCTAGTTATTTTTCTTTAATCATGAAATCATGTTTGCTCTGTCCAGCGACACACGCATGAAGAAAGTTTGTGGCAGGGGATCTGTCACGCTGAATGAGCACCTGCATTTTTCATTGCCACCATGCAGGAAGATGCATGGAAACATGCTATTCAGAGTCCTCACATTTGACTCTAGGAAGCAGCTTATTTTCCAGGTACATAGGCTTCCTCGGGGACAAAGTAAGGGCTTGCATGTACTCATGTGAGCCCCTTAGAATTTATATTGATAATCCTACCATAAAATAAGATTTTGATTGGCAGGAAATTTGCCGAAGAACGTTAGGAAAATATAAGAATGTGCAGGAAGGGGGTGTGAATACCACTTCATGATAAAGGGACAGAGCACAGCTTGCCACATGGTTTTGAGCAGAAGAAACTCTGCGTTACTGTAAGCAGCTTTGCCAGATATTGGCACATTATTTACACGGAATCAGTACTTGTTAAAATGTGACCGTGCAATAGATCTGTACATCGCAGCTTCAATTAGCAGCCTCATTTATTACCCACCAGATGTGAGACTGCAAGGTGGGGTTCAAGTGTCAGGGAGGGTGTCTTCATCACTTCAATATCATTGCCTTAAAAGGCGCTGACCAGAAGAAGCAGATGACCTCATTTCAAAATTATTACAGGACAGAGAACTCAGTTTCAACATTATAATTCATTCTCTCATGGAATATTTCAAATTTATTATCGCTTTCCTGACACGTAATGGCTAATCGTTAAGGATAGCCACTTTAACATAATATGAATACACATTTCTCCATAGGTAATACAACGGCTCCTGCATTAGCATTATTGACTAAGGTGCATTTAACTTCTTCACCAATACTTAATGGAAGGTTAATGTAGAAGTCAGGAGATTAAATGGCTTTTACTTAAAACAAGTATATTGATTAAAATAACTTAGTGAGATTTTTTTTAGGGCTGATGATATAAAAACAGTCACACATTTTCATATTTTATTTAATATTAAGAGCAAATTGTGGGGCGTAACAGAGCAAGATGAGTGGGAGTTATTGCACTAATTACTCGTGGAACTAATTCTTGCTCCCAGTTAACAAATGGATATTGTCTACTGAGAGGTAACAAATCATCCTAGTTCGTTCTAGGGCTCAGGAAGTCTCTCTGTGGAAGAATCTTCATTGTTTCTTGCCATGTCCTTCAGGTATGCGTCCCTTGTATCTCACACCTGGCACCCTTGAAAGATAAAACGACCTTCTAAAAACAGAGCTACTATTCAGTGACACTGAAATGTAGCTTTATTTCCTTTTTTTTCTCTGCATCTTATTATTATTTAAACTTTTGTTAAATCTAATCCATCAAATGCTTACAGTGAATTACCTGATGTTACTTAGCATATCCTTTCTTTGCTCAAAACCTAATATTCCACCGCATACATATGGTGGACCAACAAACTGGCCTTGTGATGGATGACATATAATGCCAGAAACTGTTCCCTTTTTTGACTGTGTTTCTGCCCAGAACGGTTTAGCCCTCTCCTCTATTCAGCTCTTCTGTTTCCCCAGCACACAGCTACACCTGCCAGGACTTGCTCAGTTTTAAGCTGAGCTTTATATTTGAGAGATTTGATCTCAAGGCAAAAGTAGGCAGGGCCCGTGGACACAGTGCACCATATAACCACAGAGCAGAGAACTTATATGGGGTTTGCAGTGGATTCAATAACTGAAGCAGAGTGGCAACTCAGGCAGTAAAATGGTAAGTGCTAAATATATATTGTAGACGATGGACGCAATCTTTAGTCATAAACATGCTCACACTTCCCATGAGTCAGGCTTGGTTCTAAGTGCTTTGGGTACCATAAATCATTTACAACTCAATGCGATTGCATGAATAGGTAATTTTTACCCTCTCTGATTTACAGGTGGGAAACTAAGGCACAGGAATGTGAAGTTGTGTGGCTTGGAGTGACTCCACAGACATTCCCAAGGCCGTGCAGCTGAGAAGAGGCAGGCCGTGTGGCTGGGCAGGGCAGGCCCTTCACCATCATGCTAGACTAACTCTCAGGCTCTGAAAACAGAAAGGCTTCAGTTCAAATCCCAGCATGACCACTTACTACTACCTTCAAGTCTCAGTACCATTGGCTGTAAAATATTGAGGGTCATGTCTACATTTTAATGTTGTGGAGAAGAGAAAGCAAAATAATCCATATCACCAGGTTAGCATGCTACCTGGTACATAGTAAGATCTTAGGAAATTATTCCTGTTACTACTATAATTATTTTAATTGATGCATTCATTTATTCGTTCAACAGACTTTTTATTTAGTTAATGCTAACTCCATGTTTGTGCTAAGCTTTGGTAAATAGGAGTGCTTGGGCTCATAGTTCAGTAAGGGGCAACACATGTAAATAACTAATTATAATTATTGTAGAATAATTGCTATCATAGATACATTGCAGCATAGCAAAGAAGGCAGAACCTCTCATGGCATCAAAGAAGGCTTCGGTGATGTGGCAGTGGCATGTTTCCATGGTTTGTAATTCTGTATGCTTTCTCAGGGTGAAGAATGGATAAACCAGCTAGAGATGTTATAGATGTATCCAGCTTCTCTCTTCCTTTGAGAAGTCATGGAATAAAAGAAAAAAACCAACATCCAGCACTGGGTGATCCCCTGGAGAAATCTGATGGCTATATTCCGCTAAAGATGCTAGTGAGATCAAGCTATGCCACTCTTTACTTCAAATGTGAGGATCTTTGTGATACATAAGCAATAGCTTGGTCTTCCTAGCTGATTGGGTTTCTGCCTGAACCTCCGAACTCCCCCTTCCCTTGCATACTCTGACCAACAGGATGTTCCAGATCACCATCCTTGGAATGCGGGTTGACTAGCCCAGGTGTGAGACTCTCCCGTCATCTCCCTGCGGGTAAACTGGACTTTCCCGTAACCTCCCTGAGGGTAAACTGACGTCAGTGGCCGAAACCACTCTTCCTGCTTCCCTTAACAGCTGCCCAACTCCCACCCAAAGTTTCCCTATTTAGCCCTGCCTGGTAGAAAGGTAGGCGCTGACCTCCTCCTGAGGAGTCAGCCTGGCAGATGACTCCCAATAGTTTTCTTGCCTGAATTCAGGTGTATTCCTCCTTTGGCCGACCTTTCACTAGATTCTTGGTTGTGATATAAATTATATTCTGCATAGTGAAGCAATTTCTTATTTTCAGTTGAGCAATGCTAAAGGTGAGTTATATGTAACATAAAAAAATAATTTTACCAGAAAATTGGGTAAGATGGAACTTTTAAGTTTTATACATGCACACAGAGTTTATATCCAAGGTAATTTACATTGAAATGTTATTAAAGTGTTTTAAGGTATATTCCTTTCTCAGTTGATAAGGGATACACAATGATTTGGTTCTTAACATGTCCTTGTAAGCAGGACCTGGATTCTGTGTTACACAGGAAGGTTACTGCTGAGTGGGCAGAGAACAATCCGCTAAAGAAGAGCTTTATCAAATAAACCATGGCTCCATGGGCATGTGCGAAGAAAAATCACTTTCATTATTCACAGTAGGTCTCAGTGCATTCATTAAGCATTCTGCATTGAAAAACACTTAAAAATATTTCATATTTATTCTCTTCTTTCCCCATTTGGTCTACATTTCAAGTCATAATTGATCATTAGAGAAGAAACTGAAATAACACCTGTAGATGCTTAGCCATCTCACACACATTTCTTACATTTTTCACACTGAGATTAAGTTCACTGAATCTTGGCTCCACCAAGACAGAGACATCCACTACCCAAATCTAAAAACAGTGGCTAAACATCCTGCATAACTTAGATCTTAAAACCTACACTGGCAAGATAAAAGCATATTTAAGTTAGAATATTTTCTATACATAATATATATGCTACAGTCTAATCCTTAGTGTCTTTATTGCCCATATGTCACTCACTCCCTTCTCAGTCTTTCCCAATTCTCTTTCCCAGAGGGTGAAGGCTACATCGTGTCCCCTAAAATTCCCTGTGTTGAAGTCCTCACCTATAGTACCTGAGAATATGAGTGTATTTGGAGATGGTATTTACAGACGGAATCAAGTTGAAACGAAGCCGCCAGGGTGCATCCTGACCCAGTGTGACCAGAGTCTTCCCGGAAGAGGATGTTCGGGCAGAGTCGTGCAGAGGGAAGACAATGTGCAGACACAAGAAGACAGCTAACTGCCTACAAGCCAAAGACCAAGGCCTGGAAGAGCTCCTTCCCTCCCAGCTCTCGGAAGGCACCAACCCTGCTGGCCTTGATCTTGGATGGCCAGCCTCCAAAACTGTGTGCTAATAAATTTCTGTTGTTTCTCAAATTGATGAACAAATATAGCAAAGCAAACTAATACCAACTGATGTGTTTGTGATTTTGTTTATGAATACATGTGTTTGTGAACCCTCTGAGTCCATCGACCATGTCATGTGCACACAAATCAGTGTTGCTTTGAAAGAACCTCTAGTGATAACTTCTATATTCCAAAAAAACACAACTTGAATTTAAATCTCTCTCTCTTTATACACACACACACACACACACACACACACACACAAACACACACACATAAGTATGTACACATATACAATAGTATATATATATATTTCTGGTACAGTTGTCAGATAAAATACTAAAATTCGGGATACCTGGCTATGTATGAATAAAGAGAAAATGCATTTTTAGTATAAGTATAAAATATTTATGGAACATTCTTATACTAAAATTTTTTTTGTTTGTCCAAAATTCAAATTTAACTGAGGCACCTACATTTCTACTTACTAAATCTAAAAACCATATTGAGTTGTTAGGTGTATTTTAATTGGTTGATTCTTTGTGGTTTTCTTTATTGATATTTACAAACTGTACCAAGTAGAGGTAATTGGTTTCTCCATCATCTTCCTGTAACTAAAGAGTCTCGGACCCGGCCATAATGCCACTGTTGTTTGGTATATCATGTTCAATTATAATCTCTACATTTAGAGAATCAGGAAATTCCTAATTATTTTTGTGTAATGTTTTTAAAACTCCATTTTAAAAAGTGAACATTTTAACTAATTAAAACATTTAAAAAATTAGTAATGTAGTTTCAAAGGGTAGCCACCTTTCTCCACAAGTTTTCCCAGTGAAATAAAAATGTTTGAATACAATGCCTGGATTGGACACTTCAACTCAAATGATAAATGGAAATGTATGAGAGAGTAATGTGTGACTATTAGTGGAATTATAGATCTTAATTTATAGTATCCTGGAATTAAAAAAAATTAAAAAAAGCAAAAGTGATCTTTAAGAAAAGACTTCACATTTTATTAAATAATTTAAAAAGTATAATAAGATATCACTTTATATCTACTAGAATAGCAATTATTAAAAAAACAAAACAAAACAGAAAACACTAAATGTTGGGATGATGTAAAACACCAAAAACTCTCATGCATTCCTGTTAGAACTTCATGATTCAACAACTTTGAATCTTAGAAATAATTTCTTTCAGTCTACATATGACTAGACTTGACTAGACAAAAATCCCAGAGAAAAGGCCCATCTGCATGCTCTAAAATCGATTCTTTAAACTGTTCATAAGAGCCTTTTAAACCAAACTACTTGTTTCTTATAAAGTAAAACCTACAGGTACCTTTGAACATAGAGATTTCACTGATATTCAATTAAGAAAAATTAAAACACATGTCCACACTATCAATGTGCACACTCCCTTTATTCAAAATTCCTTCATACTAAAAAAAAAAAAAAAATCAAATGACCAGGAGAAATAATTTACAAATTGTGGTATATTTATAAAATGAAATATGACTCATCAAGAATAGAGAATAGATTATTCATATTCTTAATTCTCTGGGTAAATCTAAAGATGGGTTGAATGAAAACTTTTCAGACATAACACAGTGCAATTTGTGAAATTTCCATTCACAGGAAAGTATAGAATATGTAAGTTAATCTATGTCAATAGCTATAAGGGAGCGGCCACCTGAGGCAGTGCAGGTGAGATGGGTATTAATTAATGGCTGCGGCTCAGGAGTGACGGAATCCGGGGCGATCCGAGTGATGGTCACATGGACACAGTTCATACAATTTTTCAAGCTCTACACTTAAAAATTGGTGTATTTTACTGCACGGACAATTTACCTCGATATAAGAGGAGTTTTTGAAGGTAAAATATATCAAACTAAAAATTCAAAAATTTTCAGGTTTTGACTTTATTTACCCACATTTCCAAACAGCCAAGTTTGGTTTAAAAGGCTCTTATGAACAGTTTAAAGAATCAATTTTAAAGTATGCAGATGGGCCTTTTCTCTGGGATTTTTGTCTAATCAAGTCTAGTCGTATGTAGACTGAAAGAAATTATTTCTAAGATGCACTCTCCAAGGGTTTTCACTCATAAAGCTTGACATTCCTGTGAAAAAGGATCTTGAATCTCCAGAATGCCTTTTTATGGAAAGTTGGTCTTCTGAATAAAAGCAATCTTTCTGGTTTATAGGCACTCTCATTCAGTCACTTCTGCTATTTGTTGTACCAGCTCACCATAATTCAACACCGTAAAATAGGTCTTATACCTTGTATCTTTCTTTCTTGTGATATGTAGCAAGCGTAGGAAGGGATGGCTCTCAAGTAGCATTTAAACACTACATATTCATGAATCTACGCACAGTTCTGTATAGAACCACTTAGGGAAAAGCTCTGACCTCTAAGAGTTCATCATCTAAAATAAATAATAAATATTCAGAACCACTTATAAACATAGGTGTGAATATAAAATTGAAAATGATGTCAAAACACAGCTTAAAAGAATCATTCTGGACTTAGTTCCTGGGGCTTCCCCGGCCTAGAAATTCAAGAAATTGAAGCACTGCCTTTGCCTGGTTTTTAGCTGTTGTTTTTGGAAATGAAACAAAACAGAAAACAACCCTTTTATAAACTATTCAGATTTTCTACATTTTTCTTGTATTACAGCCAAGTAATGTACTTGTTACTTATTTTAGGCGAGGCACAGTTCTAAAAAGTGTACATTGACTTATTTAATTCTCACACCAAATCCTCATAAGGAAGATTTTGTATTTATTCTAAAGGGACAAAAACTGAGGGAAGGGGGGGAAGAATAAAGATTCTTCAGAATCTTTAGAGGAGTACTGAGGTAGATCTTAAAATATGTGTGAATTGTCTTAGTCTGCTTAGACTTCTATAACAAAATACCATAGAGTGTGTGGCTTAAACAATAGACACTTGTTCCTACAGTCCTGGAGACTGGAAGTCTGAGGTCAGAGAGCCAGCACGGGCAGGTGCAGGTGAGTGCAGTCTTCCCAGGGTCCAGGCGATGCCTTCTCTGTGTCCTCACATGGGGGAGAGGGAGCAGGGAGCTTGGTCTGTCTCTTCTCACAAGGACACTAAGTCATTATAGAACTCCACTCTCATGATCTCATCTAATGCTAGTTACCTCCCAAAGGCCCCAGCTCCAAATACCTGCATATTAGAGATTCAACACCTGAATTTTAGGGGACAGAAACATTCAGTTCATGACAATCTGTGGGAGCTAAAACACACCTTTGCATATGTAAGTGTGGAGGAGAAAACTTTGTGACAGGAACCACCATTGATCCCAAATTATGGTGCTCAGATGGATTTCTAAATTCCTGAATGGTCTCCCCAGAAGCCTCTAGTGTTGCTCCTGTGAACCCCATCTCATCCTGGGTTGGGTTCCTCACTTCCACACTTCTGCACAGGTGACACGAGCAGCCATGACAAGGGGGATGGGGTGACATTCATTTATATCCCACTACCCCTTTAAAGGAAATGGCCTTATTTAATCTTGTAGACTCAATATTTATGATAAAAGATTTATTTGGATGCTACTTGGGTACAGGTGGGCCTGTACTTTGAAAAGTACACTCTAAAAATAACTTTGTATAAAAAGATATAATTACATTGAAAGACAGATACCTAAACAGGTATATAAGAGCCATAACTTTTAGTATAATTGATGATCTGGGATGTTGGGAGGTTTATTATGACTGAACTCTTCTAAAAACATACTTCTCATGCCACATTTTGTCAGGGTTAATAATGAACTAATTGTTTAAAAATAATTTTGGAAAAAAATGAGTTTTGATATGTGGCCTGAATATGAGAGTCTACTGATGTTTACCTTTCTATAAAGGTACACAATAATTTGTATTAAAATTTAGTATTATATAAAACCCTCCTGAGAATGCCTTTATTTTTGTACTGCATTCAGGATTTTTAATACTGATATCATATGATCACTTTTTTTCTTTCCTGTGATCTGAAGTTTTCCTCACTAGTAGAAATAATTGTTACTAAGAACGTGACAGTTGAACTATAATTTTATGTTACTTTTGTTCTGGCAAAAAAAAAAAAAAGGATGTTATCAAAGTTGCATTTACAGTGGTACCTTGAGATACGAGCAGACCAACATACAGATTTTTTTTTAAGATATGAGCTAAGACTCAGTCCATATTTTTGTTTGAGATCTGAGCGAAATTCTAAGATATGAGTCATGATTTGGGAAGCTGCCGCTAGTTGGTGTGTTGACACCACAGGTCCAGTATCAGCAGCACAACACCAGCATCTCATTCTTTCTTGTGTGTTACCCACAGAATCAAGTCAAATCTCATGTGCTGTACTTGTTCTTGCATCATTTTTGCATTTTTATTAACATTTTTGTGTGCTATCATGGGACTAAAGAAAGTGAATGTAAAGAACAGTAGTGAGAAGAAGAAGAGAATGATGTCAATAGAAGTAAAGCAAGAAATAATAGAGAAACATGAGCGTGGTATACGAGTGACTGAACTGGCAAGGTTGTATGACTGCAATACATCTACAATTTGTACCATTCTTAAACAAAAGGATGCCATCAAAAGCACAAATCCAGTGAAAGGAACTACAATTCTGTCCCAATTAAGGACAAATATCCATGAAGAAATGGAGAAGCTTCTGCTGGTATGGGTGAAAGAGAAAGAGCTGGCAGGAGATACAGTGATGGAGACTGTAATATGAAAAAAGGCATGAATTATTTATGGTGACTTGAAGAAGAAAGAACCATCAACCTCAAAAGAGGCAGCAGAAGATTGTTTAAGGAAAGTCATGGCTAGTTTGGAAATTTCAGAAGAGATCTGGCATCCACTTGGTGGTGAGGCATGGTGAAGCTGCGAGTGCTGACGTTAAGGCAGCTGAGGAAAACATCTCACGTTTTGTTGCGCTTATTGCAAAGGAAGGCTACATCCCCCAACAAGTGTTTAGCTGTGACGAAACACAATTGTTTTGGAAAAAAATGTCCCAAAGGACTTTCATCACCGCAGAGGAGAAAAAGCTGCCAGGTCATAAACCCATGAAGGACGTCTGACCCTTGCATTGTGTGCAAATGCTAGCAGTGACTGTAAAGTAAAGCCACTGCTAGTGTATTATTCTGAAAATCCTTGAGCCTTTAAGACTCACAAGATTCTTAAAGAAAAACTGCAGGTTATGTGGCGCGCCAATGCTAGGGCCTGGGTTATGAGGCAGTTTTTTATTGAATGGGTAAATCTCATCTTTGGTCCTGCAGTGAAGAAATATCTTCAAGAAAATAAACTCCTGATGAAAGCATTACGAATCCTTGAAATGCTCCAGCCCACCCACCTGGTCTAGAAGATGTCACTCTCGATGAGTTCAAATTTATGAAATTCCTCTACCTCCCACTCAACACAATTTCAATCCTGCAACCTATGGATCAGCAGGTCATTTCCAACTTTAAAAAGCTTTACACAAAGCACTTGTTCCACTACTGCTTTGAGGTGACTGAGAATACAAATCTAACCCTTTGAGAGTTTTGGAAAGATCACTACAACATTGTGATATGTTTACGCATTATTGACTTGGCATGGCAAGAGGTTACAAGAAGAACCTTGAACTTGGCATGGAAAAAGTTATGGTCTGATATTGTTGCAGACAGGGATTTCAAAGATGTAAACCAGAGACTAAGACTGAGGTGGAAGCATTGGAGGAGATTATGTCCCTCGAAAAGTTGATGAGTCTGGAGGTAGATGAGGGTGACATAAATGAGCTCGTTGAGGACAATGAGGAGGAACTCTCAACTGAGGAGTTGAAGGAGCTACAGATGATGCAACATTCAGAGCTTCTGCAAGAGATTAGTAGTGAGGAGAAGGTAGAGTCGGAGGAAGTGATTTTTACAAGTGAAATTAAAGACATGCTGGCCATGTGGGAGAAGCTTTCAAGTTTTACTGAAAAGAAACACCCAGAAAAAGTTTCAACTGGTCATACTTCAGCACTTTTTAATGACACTTGTTTGTCACATTTCCATAACATTTTAAAAGGCAGGCAAAAGCAAACCTCTTTGGATAGATTTTTATTCAAAAATCCTGCAAGTGAAAATGCTGAAAGTACAGCCCAACAGGCAAAAACAGGTGATGGTTAAATGAAAAATACGTAATGTTAAGCTTAAAGTTAAGAAAGTGCATTTTTTTTTACAATTAAGTTTTTGTGGTTTCATTTTAAGTAAAGAAAGTGCAGTTTTAGTTTTGTTTAAAGTCAAGAAAATGCAGTTTTAGTATACATTTAGTGTTAAGAAAGTGCAATTTTAGTTTACGTGTCTACAGTGCCTGCATCCCTCCCTCCCTCCCTCCTTCCTCCGCCATTCACCTCCGTTAGCTGCACTCGTCTGTCTCCAATGTAAGAATACAGTACTAAATAACACTTTTTCTATTATTTCATATGTTTTGTTATGCATTGGTAAAGTATACATGTGTGTTTCTTAATTAAAAACATATCTTTTTTCATAATTTATGATGGTTTGGGGATGTTTCACAGGGATGGAACAGATTAAATCTATTTCAGTTATTTTAAATGGGAGAAATTTGTTTGATATACAAGTTGACTGACTTACAAGCTCAGTTATAGAATGAATTAAACTCGTATCTCAAGGTACCACTGTATTATATAACATTTTATCTCAGAAACATCACTAATGCATTTGTGACAACTGTCTTTTACTTTATATTCTCAAAAAAATCACTCATGATTGATATGTGATAATCACATTTTAGAAATCATTAAGAAAATGTTATACTGGGTATATTTTAGTAACCAATTCCTTCAGAATGAAAAGAGCCATGCTTAGCTAATTCACATAGGAGGTAGTTATTGTACTGATCCGGACTGATGGTTTGGATTCTCTGTGTAGTGGAGACGCTGTGGTGTACTCATTAGGGGTGTGGTCCCTGGACCAAGACTGTCAGAGTGCAAAGCCCAACATGACCACTCACTGTGTGCCCAAATAGCAAATAATTTAACTTGTCATTCCTCCCTTTCTTCACCTGTGAAATGGACACAAATGAGATAACATCAGATGATTGCCAAATCAGAGAATATCCATAATGCACTTGGAATGGTTCCTGGCACAGAGTGAACCCACAGAAAGTGTTAACTCTCATAACAATGCAAAATTGATCAAATAATGTAACCTTGGTAAAGTAGATCACTGTAAAGGAAATATGAAGAAATATCAACAAAGGTGGACTGCCTTTTTTTAAAACTAGAGACTTAAAAGAAAGAATGGTATACTAATAAGCGGGAAGGGCTAAAACATTTGGAATGTCCCAACTTTACCCTTAAATTCATGAAATGTTAATTAATCCATTGTGTATCCCATTAAAAAGTGATAAAATATTAAATTCCACCACTAGAAATAAGTTTTAAGTTTCTGTTACACCAAGACATCAGTGACAAAAGGGTTGGATTGGTTAGAAAGAACAAGCACTGACTTTGACTGAAAGAAAGACACTGGTATGTAAAATTAATTATGGGAGTCTCCTCCCAAAGAAATCAACCAAAGGATGAGACAAATAGAATAGTCTTATTTAGGTGAGAGGAAGTTGGGGTCAGAGAGGAAGACAGTCAGGAGATGGAAAGCTAGTGTGTCTTTGCTGAGTGCTGTTTTATTTTGGCTGACCACCCTGAGTGAGTGGTCTTATAGCCACACATTGGTCATTTCAGCAGGAAATCCCACCACTGACTGAGACCTACATAGAAATTTGGACATGAAAATCAATGATCTCTGTTTCCTTTTAGAAGCCCATTCTGACTGTCCCCTGCTCCTCTACTCCATCTCAGCCTGAATTGTCTTTCCTTGATCTCCCAGAGAAGCCACAGAATATCCTATTAACTTATCAATTTGTAGTGATCTGTTATCTTTCCTTGTTCCTCTCTTCCAACAGGATATGAGCTCATGTCACTCAAGTGTTGTTGGAGACCTTGAAAATACCACATGGCCTGGCTCAGAGACACACTCATTAATACTTGTTGAATGAGCACAGATTATTTCTCCTCTACCCTAGCAGAACTAGTGCCCTCAGTTTATGGGTTTAGGAAGCTAAACATGACAGTGGTGGGTATGCAGGTATTGACACTTCAGGTTGTGAGTGCCTTCTGAACAAAGGCAGTCACCTTCTGTAAGGTGGTTTGGGAGAGGACCCCATACCCTTTAGCACCTACAGTGTTCAAGCTTCACTCCTTGGGTTGAGGTACTGAAGGTCAGGTCTTTAGGAATCTTTTGTCGAGATGTAAGGTGAGAAAGTTCACACACATTCCCTCTCAGCTTACACTTCTATGTTCAGTTTTATCAGTTAATGTCTTAGCAAGGATGTGCAGAAACGGCAGCCAGCATGAGGGGTGTGTGTGTGTGTGTGGTGTGAGCATGATGTAGGGTGTGTCCCATGGTATTGTCATCTATATTGGGTGTATGTGCATCTTAGGTCGGAGGTGCTGTGGAGAATACAGGGTGTTACTTGGCACAGGGATAGGATCGGGGAGGGTCCAAGGCAATGCCACCTCTGCCATAAGTTGGCTCAAGTGTAGGTCTGCGTCTAAGTGCCCTCTTGGCTCGGATTCACCTTTTGAATGCAAGCATCGAATTTTTCAATTTTGATAGAAATAAAACCCATTCACTTTTCTTCAACTCTTTACTTTATCAATGTGATCTCAATATCTATGTATAAACCCTTCATCTCTCACCAGCCCTTGGTCTCATGTTTCCAACCAACTATAGGATTTTTTCATGTGGCTATGTCTTCAAATCCAAAATGAAAGCAAAGGTACTATTTCTACCTCCAAATGATGACTTGGGTCAAACTACTCAGAGTAGAAAATCATACATTTATGTTTCTCAAGTTCTTTCTCGTGAACCCCTCTACCTCCGTGGAGGAAGGCCTAGTCTCGCCTCACTAGAACTTGATTTCCATTCTCTTTGCCAGTTCTGATTCATGACCAGTGTTCTAAGACTACATATCAAAGAGCTCCCAACATCTGGACAGAGTATTTGAGTAATATAGTTCAAGTAAAAGAGAAATTCATACTTTATTCACATTAAAACTTCAAACTTTATTCACAAACAAAACACACTCAAAAGCTGGATTTAGCTCTCAGAGTCTCCATTTTATGGTGACTTTGTATTGCACCCAACTCACCATGCCCGTTTAATAGGCATGTGCCCTATAGAGATGTTTAGAACCCCACATTTAGGAAGCCTTCTTAAAAAAAATTTTTTTTAATGATTTCAGTGAGAGAGAAAGAGAGACAGGAACATTGAACTATTCCTGCATGTGCCCTTATTGGGGGTCAAACCAGCAACCTCTGCACTTCAGGACGATGCTCTAACCAACCATGCTAGGGCTTTGGAAGCCTTCTGCTGCCACCATCTTGAAATATTTGTAAGTTTTAATGAGCCCCACACCTTCATTATATACTGGGCTCACAAGTTGAGTAGCGGGTCCTGCCTTCTGCTCAAAGTCAGCATCAGCCTCCACCTGAATTACTGAAACATCACCTGTGCTTCTGTCCCGACCACTGGGGTCTCTGTCCACAAGTCATCCTACACAGAACCATGGAACTGATTTTGTGAGGTTCCGATTTGATTACTCTGGATTCTGGATTACTCTGCCTGACATGGACCGCTGTTCAGAACTTGGCTCCTCTATCCTTTCTTATAGTCCCTAACATGCACTCTCTACTCTAGCCAGGCTGGTCTCACCACGATCGCCTCCGTAATGCCATCCTGCATACAGCACATACTTTTGTTCAACCTGAAGCTGTAATCTCCCTTCCTTCCTGCATATCCAGAACCATATTCAGCTGGCTAGCCCACTTCTGGCTTCCAAATAATGTCTTCCAAACTATTCTTACCCATAAGTATGTTACCTTTGATTTCTAGATTTGTTTTTGCGTTGTAATAATTAGCATATGTGTTATCAAATATCGACATACCTGAGAATCACCCAGACTCAATGAATTCTAATCTTAGTGGAAGTTCCCAAGGAACACACATTTTAATAAACACACAAGTAATGATGAGACAGAAAATTCAAAAACTATGCCAGTAAATACAAGCACTATTAGTATTTAATATGTACTTTGTGAACCGTGGCCTTGTCCAGTCATCTATAACTTCCCAGAGCATAATGATTACCCATGCAGCCCCTATAATTCTGAGCACAATGCTAAACACATAAATCTTTTCATTTGATAATACTTAACATGTTGTATTAGAAGTACTTTGGCAGGTTAAGAACCTTCTCTAAAATCTCAGTTCAACTAAAACCCCTCTTAGAAATTGTACTTGAATTTTTTTTTTTTTTTTAAAAACAGTTTTCTGATTCTTACAAAAAAAGAGAAAATAATCTTAAGCTTTAAGATTAGCCAACAGCTCTTTGGAAATTTTATAACGAATTAAATACAAATGGGTTAGAATTGTATAAATTAAAGTCCTATTGAAATGTATATGTGAACTAATACTTCCAGGTTTTGGCAGTCATAAAAAGGCCAAAAATAGGCCCTGGCTGGTTGGCTCAGTGGTAGAGCGTCAGCCTGGCATGCAGTAGTCCCAGGTTCGATTTCCGGCCAGGGCACACAGAAGAAGCGCCCATCTGCTTCTCCACCCCTCCCCCTCTCCTTCCTCTCTGTCTCTCTCTTCCCCTCTCGCAGCCAAGGCTCCATCGGAGCAAAGATGGCCCAGGTGCTGAGGATGGCTCTGTGGCTTCTGCCTCAGGCGCTTGAATGGCTCTGGATGCAACAGAGTGATGCTCCAGAGGGGCATAGCATCGCCCCCTGGTGGGCATGCCGGGTGGATCCTGGTCGGGTGCATGCGGGAGTCTGCCTCCCCGTTTCCAGCTTCGGAAAAGTGCAAAAGAAAAAAAAAAAAAAGGCCAAAAATATATACTGCTTACAAAAAATAGGGCATATTTTATCGCTTCATATTCATTTTGAAATATTTCTTAATTTTTGTGAGCAGCATAGTCCAAGATGCTTTGGCAAAATTCCTGGACCACAGAATTGTCCTGATCCCTGTGGAATATCTATTTGCCTGCTTTATATCCCCTGTGTGAGGTCTTTATCTATAGTCAGTGTACCAAATACAACAAACCTGTACAGGTGGCCATGAAAAAAGCCCATAAAGTCTCTTCACTTTTAATAACCTGTTGTTAGGGATTGAGTATAAGATAAATATTATGAGCAGAAGCTTCAGAAATTGAGACACCATAATGTAGTCCATAAAGCTAGTTCTCTTTGCCAAGGATTTTATAACTGTTTATAGGCAACGTGTCTTCCTAGAAGAATCAAGTGAATGTGAAAAAATGCAAAACATCAAGCAGAATGTTAGACTAAATTTCCTGCTCCAGAACGAACAACAGGTGGTCCTGCCATAAGGCGTACATATGGCCGAGACTCAGGGCTACAGTGGATTCTGTGAGCAGAAACGCATCCTGTGACCCACGGGGAATAGAATCCCTGGCCTTGGGAATCCTCTCATAGGCGACAGATGCAATGGTTTGTCACAAAACCTTCACATAGAAGAGATTTCTACTCTAGTCTCTTCCCCTTTCCATTAAAGAAGCTTCTCCTATGATATTTTTATCAATTGAGTAGTTCAAATTAACTAATATAAATGTATTTTGTTCTCACATATTAAACTTAATTACATAGCTTTGCATAAGATAAACCTTTTTAGATCTTTTATTATGCACATAGGTTATTGGTTACTCACATAAATACTGCAATGTATTTGCCATACAACAGCAATTAATTGGATATCCATGTTTGTTTATTTTAAAAGATGTAAAGTATATACATATGTACACACATATATGTATATACGATCTAGAAGAAAATAAAATGTTACATTTTCAACTGCTTCCTCTTAAATGAATAATCTCTCTCGGGTGGCCTGTGCTGGTAAGCCCTATGCATGGCATCATCATCATAGTCCTTGTCTCAGGAAGTCTGGCCATATAGCCACATGTGCTTTATAAATTGGTTGTCTTGATCTAATTATTTGTTGTCTCAGTTTGAACAATAAATTATATAGTCAGATAAATTCAAACAAGCATGATTTTATTTATTTGACTACGACAGTCACATATTCCATATTTATTCTTTTTATATATTAATTAAAAAGTAGTGAAATGCTCATTATAGATAGAGCTTTCCTTTGTCTTATGCAGCCATTTGAGATGCTTCAAACTAATTTCCCTGGAAGTGTGTCAGTGTATGTTAGTAGGAAAAAGATGGCACTGCAGTTACTGAGCAAATATTACAACCAAATTATGTTATGCTGCAATAATTATATTACATTTTAAACCTACTTATAATGAAGGACAGAAAACTGTTTTTAAGAAAGAAATTAAGATGTAGAAAAAGAACTCATAAAAGAGGAAGATTAGCTGACAACAAGGACATCCAATTCTCTTTAGTATACTTGTCAGACATACTTGTTATTCCCGATAAAATGTGGAGATCACATGACCATCATTAACTCTTTCAACCCACCGAGGTTTATGTTCAGGTAGGTTTCTTCCCCAGTTCTCTTACAACTTAGCAACCTTCCAGTGTGATCTGGAGACCTGAACACTAGAATATTAATTGTTTAGACATCCATCTGACTGAAGGTAAATGACCAGAGACATTGGTTTTCCTGAGGACCTTGTTGGCTTTGGGTTACTGTCTCAGACACCCAAGGAGAAAATAGTGAACTGTATGCTTGTGCTCTGGAAGCGTTCTGCCCACTCCCTAACCTGTCCCCCTATTGATAATAAATGTCAGGTTCTGGCTTTCTTTCTTTCTTTTTCAGGATTCTTTTCTCCTTTGCTTATGGAGCGTCAGAATCACCTGCTACTTTTCTCGTTGCTAATGCTTTTTGTGGCTTCCCCAACCCTGAATATTTGAAAAAAAAGGGGGTGGTGGTGGTGGAATGACTAAAAAGAATGAGTCTCTTCAAAAGCTGAGAAACTGCCTAACAATCCTCATATCATCATCTCAACCATGAGGTAACATAATCACCTGGTGTAAAGTACAGAGGTCCAGAAAACCCGACAGCTCTTCCTTTTTCCGCACAAAAGAACAGTAAACTGACCCTGAAGTTTTTCAGTTACTATTGTATTCACTCATTTTACGCCAAGAAGAATCACTCAGGTCAGAGGTCAGCAAACTACAGCCCTTGGGTCAAATTCAGCCTAGTCGTTGCCCAGTGACTTTATGATCCACAAAACCAAGAAAATTTACTATCTTGCCCTTTAGAGAAAAAAGGTATTTAACCCTGAAGTATATATCATGCCTTGATTTAAGAAGATTCTGTTGTGCCTTAAAGTAATATTTTAATATATTTGCAAAATTTAGGAATTTTTCCCCTTACTAATTTTGTTTTTATATTAGGTCATGCTGTTAAAGTAATAATTACAGTTAGATACTTTTATCATATGCTTTCCTTGGGCTTCTCCTTTTATTCAGTATTTTTTTCATATTGGCTCAGTAATACATGATGTGGTCACTGGTGACTGAAATGGTTATCTAGAATGTGATATTTGCATTAGATTTTCATTAATGAGTAAACCAAAGATTCAACCATTCCTTCAATTTATAACCATGTGTTCAGTTTATAGAAAAATAAAGCTGTTTATTTTCAGCCTGTGCTTTTACAAGCCATTCTGAGACCTATTCTAAATGTAAATGCCTAATGAACTAGTTTTGATATAATCTTGAAAAGAACTCTCTTTTTGTGTGTAGTTTAGGACTGAACATCCATGTGGGTTTGAGAGAGGAGTATACCATTATACTTCTTTAAATGTAAACTAATTCAGGAGGTCAGAAAGCTGCTGATAAATAAGTCTTCCTAAATGTCATTGGATCTCTCTGAGAAAGATAATTTGCCTTATTTCCTGCAATAGCTTTTTAGTCTAGGATGCCCTCTGAAGTAGTATGTTTTTGGTTGTGTTTTGTTTATATTTATTTCTATCTGACAGTAATTTCTCTGTGAGCTGTCATATGTATGCAAGCATTCCTGTTTCTTCCATGGCCATAAAATTTCCACTTTTGACAATTCTCAATCTGAAATTAAGAGAATGCTAGTAGTCACTGTAATCAAGTAATATGCATAACTTCTGGTAAATTGTATAATTCTAAAGATTGTACATACTAATTAGCCACGTTTTTAATAAATATACTGTAGTAAGTACCTCTTCTATTCATTTGTTGAATATGAACTAACAGAGTAATAACTTATTAATAACATATTGAGTATGTGTTACAGGACAATATGTTCTTCACATTCTTTAGGACTATAATCATTGGTACTCATATCATCTCTGAAAGTTAGATGTTATTGTTTTTACTCTACAGTTGAAGAAAGAGTCTTGGATAAGATGTTTATCTAAGGTCTTAGAGCCAGAGGATAGAACTAAAGTTCAAATCTTCCAATCCAGTTACTAGCTATATATCTATTTATCTTCTAATATTTCATTGGCAAGGAAATCTCTAGTATACGGCTCATGAATTAAAAAAAAATTGTAAGTTCAATAATACAGTTTTATAAAATTTTAGAACTGGAGAGTTTCTCTTAGAAAGTCTTCAACTCAGGCTCTTTATTTTACAAATGGGGTTATAGAATTCTCTTCATTGGCACTGTAGTTTTAAAGAAACTAACTTGTCTTTGGTTAGCAAATTAATTTCTAGCCCAGCTAAACTAAAGAGGAGTTCTCTTTCTCTAATGTTCTTCTTCCATATCAGCCAAGGTTATATAAGAAGAAGTCTAAAATGTGATTTGTGTCTTGTTCTTAATTGCTAATATATTTAGCATGTATATGCTCATGCCACCAATATGTAATTGTTGGAAAAGTAATTTTTACTGCTATTTTGTTGTGTTTATTTTACACTTTACCTAGTTGTGGGCTTTTCATCTATTCTGCTTAATACTGCATCCTATTAAGATTCGACATTCATCCTTTATTCTTTAAATTTTTGTTATAATTTCTTCAAATATTTTACTTGATTCTTTTTTTATCTCTTTCTATTTTTCTGGTTTATTACAATTTGCTATTTCTACTCTTATCCCAGACATTTGTAACTATTTGTTTATATTTCTTATGTTGCCTTCCCTATCTGCATTCTACAGTTGACCTTCCAGGTCCAAAACTCATCCTATGGCTCTGTCTTATTTCTATTTAACTGATATGTGCATTCTTTATTTCAACTATTGTATTTTTTATTACCCTTTTATTTAAAAGGGTAACTTTTTAAATTTTTTGTTTATATATTTTATTTGGGTGATGGGCACACAATGCAAATATACAGATGATGGATCATAAATTTTTTTTAGTTAAAATCTATATAATTTTATTAACCAATGCCACCCCAATAAATTTAGTAAAAATAATCTGTGTACTTTCTTAATGACTTCTCTTTTCTCAATTTATTAATAACCCTATGGATATAGTCTTTAAAAATTTTTGACTTACCACTTCTATTGATTCTGGTTTATCCAGTGTAGTGCATATAAATGATTTATAGTTTCTCTTTTATGTTGGGCTATTTTTGTCTGTGAGGTTGTTTCGGGAATCTTGACTAGCATCCTAAACAAGAGCAGGGCCAAGAGATTGGTGTAACTTGGGAAATTTTGCATGGGTTCAGAGGTGGAGGCTACCCCTGGAAAAAGGACCCCAGACTATCAGAGACTGGGTTTGACCAACCCTAGTTATTCTCTCCTCGTTAAGTGACCCGGTCCCTCAGGAAACTTAGATATCCCTGCCTGACACTGTTCAGTGTTGAAAATGTTTTCTCCTTGATCATGGTTGTCAAGCTATAGTTTGAGAGTCAGGAGAAAAGGGAAAACCAGTCAGTGGCCAGCTGGTCTTGAGTGGCCTGTTTCCTCCTTGGTAAAGGCTGTGGGTGGCCTGCTACATTTCTACTAAGAAGTCATGAGGTGGCAGGGAGTGACCTAGCCAGGAGATGTAGCAGAGAAGCGGGCACTCACAGGCCGCCCGTCCTGTTCTCTGCCTCCGCCCCAGGTGCGGTGGCTCCTCCTTCAGGCCTGACCACCTCATGTCCCCCAGCACCCCCTGCCCCACCCCAACCACCGGCTCCACACCCTCAGGCTCTCTCGTGGCTTCACTGCAGGTCCTCAGATCAATGCACCGCCTTTCCCTTCTCTGACATTTCTAGGTGAGGCTGGGGAGAGAGGGTCAACAGCCTGAGACCTAATCTCCTTAGTTCCTGAAGGTCACATGCACACACGTTTGAAATGGGTGTTGTGGCATTATTGTAAATGGGAAAACAAAGTCGGGAGCAATTTAAACGTCCAATTTAAGGGCTCTGGTTAAATTTGTTAGATTCGCTTGATTGACTGCAATTAAAGATTGAGATATCCGAGTGTTACTATAGAAGAAACATTATTAAAGGGAAAAATGTCAAGATGCAGAACATTATGATCCAGGTGGAAAATAAAACATGCATAGGTGTTGATAAAGATACTTTTAAAAAACTAACATAAATCTAGAAAAATTAACTGTGCTGACTTTTTTGAGGGAGGTATCTCATTTTCTCTCTCTCTCTCATATCAAAATTTATCTTGCTAATGTCATAGAAAGAGATCAGCTTTATAAGTCATAATATATGTTCCCACACATGTACACAGACCAAGACTATATATTTAGTATTGGATATTCTGGTAGAAGACATTGTATCAGATTGTAGTCAAACTTTCATGGTAATTCACAAAAGTCAGAAAGAAATATGAAACAGAAGGACAGATTTAAAGTATCATTTAATAGTTACATAGCAACACTGCCCACTTGTTTTATCGTGCTATTAAAGGTTAGTGAAGGCTAACACTTGACTTCATTTTAATATGTTTAAATTTACTAAACAATTTATTCATGTTCTATAAAATCTGTGTCAAAAGCCAGTCTGCATGCTGATGTAAATGTTCTCGGGAAAGCTGTCAAGTGATACTACTGCACGGAGCAAAAGGAGTTTTGTTGAGATTAGATAAACCAAGACATCACTTGTCAGAAGATAGACAGACGGGAAGACAAAAGCCAATATTCAAATTATGTACATGATTTGTTCATTTTTTGACTACAAATTGTCAATGGAAGAAAGACGGTAAGAAAAGACAGTACCATCAAAACGTCACTTTTGTTAGTAGATCAAAATTCTGTTTTACGGTAATAGCATGGGAGCTCAAGATAGCTCTAACAATGGAGACACACTTCTCTCCCTGGGCTTGTCAGTTTCCATGTTGAAATATTGTTTTCAATGACCTACCTAGAGATTTATTTTTTTAAAGAAGAGGAATATATTTAGGTGTTTCATCTATCAAACATTTCCTTGGCTATTTTGTGATGTGGCTGTGTTTGAGCATGGGGGACCCTGAGAGATAGTGTTCACTGACACACTAAAGCTATGCGTACATGGATAGCACACGTGTCTGAAACTGCTCTCACTGTAATCTGTAGTCAAATCAATTAGTGCTGGCTTGCTTCATGCTGATTCAATCAGAACCTATAATTCAGAGTTTCCCCACTAATTTTACTTGGTAAATTTGATGGAAAGTAATGGTTATGGGAAGATTCTCGGAAGTGTTTGCAAACACAAGTAGACAGAGTAAAATTAAGTTAAAATAAATGTAATTTAAAAGGCAACTCATTGTCTTAGAGTGTTTGTTTTTAGATTTTTAGAAGTAAGAATTAGACTTTTCCTGAGTGGTTTTGTGCCCCTGCTTACCCTATCTTTTTTTTTCCTTTTTTTTTTTTTTTTTAATTTTAGCAAGAGAAAAAGAGAGAGAGAGAGAGAGAGAGAGAGAGAGAGAGAGAGATGAATATCAATCTATTCCTGTATGTGCCCTGACTGGGTATTGAAACAACAACCTCTGTTCTTCAGCATGATACTCTAAAAAACTGAGCTATCTGGCTAGGCCTCCCCCTGCCTTCATTCTTCTTCTTCTTTTTTTCCAAGTGAGAGGAGAGGAGATAGAAAGACAGACTCCCATATGAGTACCAACCGGGATCCATCTTACAATCCCTATCTGGGGCTGATGCTCTGCCCATCTGGGGCCATGTTTGCAACCGAGCTATTTTAACACCTAAAGTAGAGGTTTGACAGAGCCATTCTCAGCACCCGGGGACAGTGTGCTTGAACCAATCAAGCCATGGCTGTGGGAGGAAAAGAGAAAAAGGGTGAAGGGATGGAGAAGCAGATGGTTGCTTCTCCTGAGTGCCCTGACTGGGAATTGAACCCAGGACATTCACATGCTGGCTGATGCTTTACCACTGAGCCAACCAGCCAGGGTCCCTGTCTTTATTCTTAAGAGCCTGATTACACTGGAGAACAATTTTTTAATTTCCGGTTGCATGAGATTTTAGAACTGTTTCTATATAATTCTGCATCGCTGATTCCAAATCTGAATTCAGATTTTTGGTGCATGCTTTAGTTTTTATGCAATTTTAATTTCTTTTTGTTACAGTTAATGGCATGCATTGGTTTTTAAATAGGAGTTAAAGGGCAATGACTCTTGGATTGAACATAACCAAAAGGCAATTAATGTTTTACAAACATCACTTTTACACAATTTTCATTGTTTTTAAATGTAAAAAAATTATTATCAGATGAAAACACCTCTTATTTTGTTTAAAGATTGAATCATAGCTTCTTCAAGTGGGTATAAATGTAAGAATAGTCCTGACACCTTCTGTAATATATGTGGCTGTTACACACTTCAACGTCAAAGGTGCAATATTTCATCATTTATGACACATGCATATATTGCCTATTTTCAAGTTCCCCTTGGTGATCAAGATAAGAATTGGGCTCCTCATATTGTGTGTCACAATTGTGAGGAAATGCTTCATGACTGGACAAAAGGAAAACACAAAGGAATGCCTTTTGGTATTCCCATGGTTTGGCGTGAACCTAAGGACCACAGCAGTGACCGTTATTTCTGTCTGATCCATACAAAGGGCATTGGCAAGAAAAAACAGCATATGATCGCATATCCTAATATTCCTTCAGCAATACGACCTATCCCACCCTCTGAGACACTCCCGGTTTCAGTTTTCAATGGTTTTATTTCTTCTAAGAACAAAGAAAGTGAACATAGTAATCAAGAGTATTTTGATAAGATGCATGAGGAAATGGTTGTAGAATCTGAAGGGTCTTCTTCTGATGCCAAACAGTCATTAACCCCTCAGCAGTTTAGCCAACCCCAATTGAATGACTTAGTAAGAATGACATAAAAATTGTCCTCGCTCTGGAAGTAGGGATGCAAAATATTGTGAATGAACCTGTAGTTAATCGAGACAGGATCATTTTTCCCCCACTTCACATCAAACTTGGTTTAATGAAGCAGTTTGTTCAGGTTTTGAATAGAGAAAATGAATGCTTTCAAAATATTATTTCTGCTTTTCCTGCCTTGCTTTCTGAGAAGATAAAAGCAGGTATATTTGATGGACTTCAAATTCAAACCCTCATATGTGATGAAGAATTTGCCAGAAAGATGAATAAGGAGGAGAAAGCAGCATGGCAGTCTTTTGTGGCAGTTACAAAGAACTTCCTTGGCAACAAAAAAGCAGAAAATGATGAACTTCTGGTTCAAAGGATGCTGTTGGCTTTCCTCAACATTGGATGTAACATGAGCATTAAGATTCACTTCCTGAGCAGTCACCTTGATAAATTTCCCGAAAATCTTGGAGCTGTTATTGATGAGCAGATTGCTGCCAGAGCATCAAACAAGATTGTACACAAATGCAAGAGCTACAAATGCAAATTTTTGCCTACATAGAATTTAAATAAGTTTTGTGCAAATTTTATGATTAAGATAAGTGTTTTAATAGGTACTATTTTGAAATTGTAGACAAATTCTGATGCAATTATATCTTTTAGTGTATTAGTGTATTTACTGCAGTATATAAATTATTATATTTTCACAAAGATGATGCTTCATTATGTTAAACTAAATGTTGAAAAATTTACAATAAGATGAAAACCTAAAATCTTGAATTGTAAAAAAACTGTAGCTTACAGGGAAAAACTAATGTCAGATTTGAGATCAGCACACTCAAATTAGGTAAGAACAAGTGTTTTTGTGGATGCCACAAAAGTTTTGTTCCCCAGTGTTATTTTAGTAACTGCATTAAATTACTCCTTTTATTCTAGAACCTTTAGGATTGAGTTTTGAAATATGAACCTAACATAGAGCAAAGCAAACTTGAGAAATGAGACAATCTGGACAATGAGAAAAAGATAAGGAGGTGGGAGTGGTGAAAATGAGAACAAGGAACAAGGGTGGGGGAGAGAGAGGGGGGAAAAGAGAGAGAGAGAGAGAGAGAGAGAGAGAGAGAGATTGATTTTGATATTCCCAGCAAAGCATTTATACAACTGGCCCATCCTTTTCTGAAGCCAGAAAATTCCTGTACTGTTTAAATCCTGAAACCATCAACATTGTTACCCACATATAATCATCGAAACCTACTTTTTTAAATGCAGAAATATCTGTGTTGTGCTTTTCAAACTTTTGCTCACTTTCCTTTTAGGAATTACAAAGGAGGGTGTGTGCATGCCAGTTGTTCCGGTCACAGCTCTCTCCCACCCCAAACTGAGGCAGATCCCATGGTCTGAACCCCTTGTGTTTTCCTAAAGGTCAAGTTCTGTGTTGGAAATCAGCTTTGGTTGGGACCATTGTGTCCCAACAGAAGGATGGACTACCGGTTCTGCCAGCTCCCCAGGTGTCCGTGAGGCTGTTGACAGGCATGCTTGTGTTGGCAAAACCAGAAGGCAGCTTTTGGGGTTCGGTGCCACAGACCTGGGTTAGCACTTTGGGAAATTGTGCAGGCAGAACTGTAGCTCTTGCTTTGCAGGCTGTTAGGAGAGGCAGTATAGAGGAACTCCCAAAGCACAGGCCGCTGCAGCGTGGTGGTCAGCACTCCCTCCACCGCCCTCACCCCTCTCCCCATGGGTGCCAGTTCTGCTATAGGGACTCTGTGTGGAAAGAAGCTCTGCTCCCAACACGTGGAGAGCTGCGAAGTGTCACCGGGCGGGACCGGACTGCTATGGAGCTGGCAACCTGTCCAAAAAGAAATAAGGAAGGAAAGATTCCAACTACAAGAGCACTGTAGTAAAGAGCTGCACAAAGCTTCACGACATAGTTGCACCCTTGTGACGCCTCTCCCAAACAACCTTGTAAACTGCGTGTCCTGAAACCCTGCATCAGAAGCACAGGGAAGTACCTGGGGGCCCCTGACCGACTTCATTTTCCTCATCAAGTCCAAGGGCAATAGTGCTCTTAGTTGTGTGCAGTGAGAAAGCGAATGGGTCCCCCGCGAGGTTGCCTAAGTGTCACCATAGTATTTAGTGAAGCAACTCTTCCATCGGCCCACGTGACCCTTTTCCTCCAAAGCATGTCCACGCTGCCTGCCAGGTCTGGTTAGTTTCCGCATGCTCCGCCACAAGGTACGAGGACGACCCCTCTCCTTGCAGATCATCCGTAACCATTTCCTACAAACCACCTGCCATTGCAGCTGTGCTAGGTGTCAGCTTCTGCCCTGCCCTGTTTCTCATCTGCCCAGCGGGGGTAATAATACTGTAGTTCCTACCTCGTGGATGAGAATGAGCAAGGTATAATAAGGGGAGTGCTTAAAGCAATGTCTGGTATACAACAGGTACTCAATAAGTGTTAACTATTACTATTATTGTTATTATCTAATTGGTGTTCCTACCGCGGGGTTTCATGTTTGTTATATTTGTTGTTCTGCATCCCTGTTTGAGGGCAGCTAAGCCCGGTTGGTTCTCTAGGCCAGTGGTCCCCAACCCCCGGGCCGAGGACTGGTACCGGTCCGCAGAGAAAGAATAAATAACTTACATTATTTCTGTTTTATTTTTTAAAAAAATGACCAGATTCCCTCTGTTACATCCGTCTAAGACTCACTCTTGACACTTGTCTCAGTCACATGATACATTTATCCGTCCCACCCTAAAGGCCGGTCTGTGAAAATATTTTCTGACATTAAACCGGTCAGTGGCCCAAAAAAGGTTGGGGACCACTGCTCTAGGGTGCAGAGCCTGAGGCAAGTCCTGCATGAACGTGCTCTATTCCGGGACGTGTGTCCAGTGTCAAGACAGAAAGAATAAAGGAAAAAAGAAATAAGGAAGGAAAAATTCCAACTACAAGAGCACTGTAGTAAAGAGCTGCACAAAGCTTCACGACATAGTTGCGCCCTTGTGACGCCTCTCCCAAATGACCCTGTAAACTGCGCGTCCTGAAACCCTGCATCAGGAGAGGCAGAGAGAACTCCATCCACATCCACTGACCCAATCAGAGTTTACTACACATTGTGCCAATCTCCTGGGTTGCATCTGATAGGAATGCCCCTCCCCCCAGTAGCAGCAGCAGCAACAGCAACACAAGTGACCAATCACAGGGGACCCCGCAAGCCCACAGTGAAGTTTCTCTTCCTGCCCCAGCCTGCAGCCACGCAGGTGGAGAAACCAGTATTCTTGAGTGGGTGCTGAGGTTGACGTGGCCCCCTGAGATTCCTCAGCAAAGGGAAGCCCTGAGGTAGGAGGCAAGAGGTGTGCCAGGTGGAGGTAGGACCCTGGTATGTTATGTCCTGGCCTCGAGGGACATGACGGAACTGAAGTCATGAACCATGTTAGTCTTGATCTTTAAACAAGGAGCGGTCCGTGCACCACTTTCTCCTCACTCTGTTCAACTACAGTAGCCAAGGAGCTCAAAGATCTTCCCCTCAGTAAAGAACAAAACCATTCCCAGTGGCTACAATACTGTGGTTGGAGCAGGTGAGCTTTGGGAGGAACACGTAAACCAGAAAGGTCCAAATACCAGGTCCAGCCAAGTCAGAGCAGTACACAGCCCACATCTGAACACTGACTGTGGCTCTTGGCAGCCGAAGCTGTTGAAGACTTCATGCCAGTGGACCACGTTTATCAGTCATTGTTGTTTCCTCTCCTGCTCCTCACTGCTTGGAACACTTTCATGGTTTTATGTTCTGTGTAAATTTATTTATTTGGAAGCTCTGTCTGTTCCCCATGTAAGGTTGTAAGTGTCTAAACTCTGTGGAGTTTCACCACTGGTCAGACTCCGTTTGCATGATATCTTCCAGAAATTGTTTAATATTTAAGCTTGTTTTTGGCACTGTTTTTGTCTTTCCAGAAATACATGGTTTTCTTCCATATTTTTTATTTATCTTGTCATCTTAATAGGAGTTAAAAGAGAAAGGGGGCTAAAATAATTGTGCTCAACAGCCAGCATAAAGCAATAAAATATAAAATAAATAAAAATAAGATATAATATAAAAAATAAAATATAAAGTAATAAAATGTTTTAGCATCTCATTTCTTCTTCATGCACAGAGTCATTCTCACCAGCAGAATGGCAGTCAATGAATACAAATATTATTTCATTGCTAATGATTGCCATTATGTTTTCAAAGCACAGTTCAATAACCATCTATTTCTTCATTCATAGCTATACAAAAAAGTAATTATAAGAAGTCCAACTTCAATGACCTGGAGTAAAAAAATATAGATTTATTATGGATGATAATGTTTATAAGGTACCTGGTAAAACCACTAGGTAGGAACTAATCAAGTTTCTCTTTGGATCTGTCCTTCAACAGATCAAGTTACATGCTGCTTAAAATATTTTAAAGAATAACCTGTGAAAATATTTTTGGAATATATTTAGGAGACAAGTTTATAGTAAAATGAAATGAAACACATAAAAAAGAAAATCATATTTAATTAAAAGCATAACAAAACTTGACACCTTTGTTGAACTACATTGATTTTCTTTGCATTTTATAGCCAGAGCTGTATTTTGAGAAGATGACTTCCTATAGGTTGCATTCATGATGTTCTGGGAACTATATCATAAAATATAACACAATAAAGTGGATTGTATTTTCTGTAAGAACAATTTTGTATTTTCAGGTTGGATTCTAGATCTAAGTACAAACTTAAACTTTACCAGAGAATAATTAATAGCAAATCACTATCAATCAAGATCAAGACATCAATACAACAAAAAGTTTAGGATACAGGTAATAGCACTGAAGACTCTCAAGAAAATTTTGGTAAGTGAATGAAGCCAGACACAACAGTTAGCAAACTATTATAGAATTCCATGTATATAAGGTTCTAAAAACAGAATTACTGTAACATGGAATTTTGGGGAGATAGAAATGCTCTAGGTCATGATTCTAGTGGTGGTTCCATGACTTTATACATTTATCAAAGCTCATTAAACTGTACACTTAAAATGTAGAGTGTTTATATTGTATATCAATCAAACTAAAGAAAGAGTAGAATAATAAATTCTATTGATGACTTACTGGTTTTCTTATAATAAAGATCAATACCTTTAATACATCTCACATGGAATTGCAGTATTCATTTCATGTCATGCTTAAAATTCATCTTATTTAATGTTCCCTTTGTGTTTTGTTCTTCATACTATCTTTCTAATGTCCATGCTTTGGCCACCTTGTCCCCCCTTCCCCATTAGAGGTAGAAATATGCTATTATCTCTGATTAAAAAACTGTTTCCTGACTTTTATATGTCACACCCATCAATTATTACTCTTTCTTAAAGATGAGAACAAAAGTCACTTCCATAGTGATCTTTCCCGATCATATATAAATTAGATTAGTTCCCTTAGAAAAGACCCTTAAACCCCTCTCTTTATCTCTGGAATGCTTTCCATAATGTAAGTTACATAAATTCTGTTTTCTTATGACAGCCTGTACTCCTTCCAGCATCCTAACATTTATGATGATGAGAAGAGGGTTTGGTAATGCAAGGTAAGCTAATCAAAACATACACATTTCTTTAGGGCAAAACCACCCAAAAGATACACCAATAGGGCGTTAATCTGGCCCTGGGAGAAGTTCACCCTGAAGCTAACTTACAGAGAAAGTCTATGCCTTAGCCCCAATCATCTACCCTGAGGGTCCTAGCTATTAGAGCAAGTGATAAATAAGTGATAATTCACAGAAGAAGCCAAGCTCAAAAGAAAGGGTGGGAGTTAAGACAGAATCAGGGCAAGGAGAGAAAGGGAGTAGAGAGAAGGCTCACAGAGGAGAATTATATTTTCTGACAACAATGTGTTGATCATATGGGAACATTCCCAGAGTCAAGAATAAAGTCCTGCCCATTGAAAGAGCTGCAGGCATGTGGTACAGGTCAGTAGAGTCAAATATCTGAATCTCTATCCACTTCTGATTACGTCCGGAATGAATATAAGACGCGCATCTAAAGAAAGACATTTGGATCTTACATGGGATTTTCTGCTTCTGTTGGTCAAGCAACATTAATGTCCTGAAATCTATTGTTCTTCCCTTTAATGATAAAGGAGGTAGAGCAGAATTTTTGTTATTAAATAATTGCTTTATAAAATGGGTAGATTGCACTGGGGAACAAAATTTCTGTCGCATCCACAAAAACACTTGTTCTTACCTAATTCAAGTGTGCTGATCTCAAATCTGACATTAGTTTTTTCCTGTAAGGTACAGTTTTTTGCAATTCAAGATTTTAGGTTTTCATCTTATTGTAAAGTTTTCAACATTTAGTTTAACATAATGAAGTAGAATGTCTTCTTGGGCATTATCTTTGTGAAAATACAATAATTTATATACTGCAGTAAAAACACTAATACACTAAAAGATATGATTGCATCAGAATTTATCTACAATTTCAAAATAGAACATATTAAAACACTTATTTTAATCATAAGATTTGTGTAAAACTTATTTAAATTCTATTCAGGCAAAAATTTGCATTTGTAGCTCTTGCATTTGTGTACTTGTTAAGGACAATCTCATTGGATGCTCCAGCAGTAGTCTGCTCATCACTAACAGCTCCAAGATTTTCGGGAAACTTATCAAGGTGACTGTTCAGGAAGTGAATCTTAATGCTCATGTTACATCCAGTGTCGCAGAAAGCCAACAACATCCTTTGAACCAGAAGTTCATCGTTTTCTGCTTTTTTTTGCCAAGGAAGTTCTCTGTAACTGCCACAAAAGACTGCCATGCTGCTTTCTCCTCCTTATTCATCTTCCTGGCAAATTCTTCGTCATGTATGACAGTTCGAATTTGAAGTTCATTGAATACATCTGCTTTTATCTTCTTGAAAGACAAGGCAGGAAAAGCAGAAATAATATGTTGAAAGCATTCACTTTCTCTATTCAAAGCCTGAACAAACTGCTTCATTAAGCCAAGTTTGATGTGAAGTGGGGGAAAAATGATTCTGTCTCGATTAACTACAGGTTCATTCATAATATTTTGCATCCCTACTTCCAGAGCTTCACGTTTCAGCTACTCCTTCTGTGTCCAGTGTTTCTCCCAAGCTCGGCTGTCCCACAAACAAGGATACTTCGTGAAACCTCTCTGTTGTCCTAGAAGAAACTTACCATTTTGAGATCCACACAAATGATCTAGTTATGCTCCTCATACTTCAGAATGTCGAGGACAATCTTTATGTCATTCTTACTAAGTCATTCAATTCGGGTTGGCTAAACTGCTGAGGGGTTAATGACTGTTTGGCATCAGAAGAAGACCCTTCGGATTCTACAACCATTTCCTCATGCATCTAATCAAAATATACTTGATCACCATGTTCACTTTCTTCATTCTTACAAGAAATAAAACCATTGAAAACTGGAACCAGGAGTGTTTCAGAATGTGGGATAGGTCGTACTGCTGAAGGAATATTAAGACATGTGATCATATGCCATTTTTTCTTGCCGATGCCCTTTGTATGGATCAGACAGAAATAATGGTCACTGCTGTGGTCCTTAGGTTCATGCCAAACCATGGGAATACCAAAAGGCATTCCTTTGTGTTTTCCTTTTGTCCAGTCACGAAGCATTTCCTCACAATTATGACATACAATATGAGCAGCCCAATTCTTGTCTTGATTGTCAAGGGAAAGTTAAAAATAGACAACATATGCATGTGTCCCAAATGATGAAATATTGCACCTTTGATGTTGAAGTGTGTAACAGCCACATATATAACAGAAGGTGTCAGGACAATTCTTACATTTACACCCACTCGAAGAAGCTATGATTCAATCTTTAAACAAAATAAGAGGTGTTTTTATCAGATAATAATTTTTACATTTAAAAACAACTACAATTATGTAAAAGTGATGTTTGTAAAACATTAATTGCCTTTTGGTTATGGTCAAGCCAAGAGTCATTGCCCTTTAACTCCAATTTAAAAACCAATGCATGCCATTAACTGTAACAAAAAGAAATTAAAATTGCATAAAAACTAGAGCATATACCAAAAAACGGATTTTAGACTTGGAATCAGTGATGCAGAGATATATAGAAACAGTTCTAAAACCTCATGCAACAGAAAATGAAAAAAAATTGTTCCCCAGTGTTGTTATTTACCTCCCTGAGATAAGAAATCAATCTTTCTTATTTGCTATGGTCCTTCATGTCCACCACTTTGACCCTACATGGTAGACACCACTCAATGAATATTATTAAATCACATTCTATTTTGGAGGAATAGAAGTAATTTTTAACACTGTTCAAATCTTGCTTGTCTGGTCTATATGTTGGTTAGACTGTGAATGCTCAGATTTGTCTCACTACTGGGTATTTGGGAAAACACGTGTAGAATCAAAACAAGGTTTAATACAATATAATTCAATTTTAGTTGTCATCATCGGACCAGTCAAAACTTGTCAACATTAACTCTTATATAAATATTCAGGAAATATATTATTTAAATTAAACAAATTAAGGAAATAAACAATATGGCTGGAAAAATCAAGTAAACAAATATAGCCTGAAAACAGGAAGATGGATTACTGCTTTGTGTTTTCCACTAGACAGCCAGTATTGTGTGCCAATGCTAATTAAGATGGCTTTTTAAAAACTATTATGTAAAATATTATATTTTCACTGATGATATTTTAGAGAAGTTACAAAATAAAAAGTGAAACTTTTGTAAAGCTGGGATTGAAGAAATTAACATTGAAAATTTATTTGTGTAGTTAAAAATTATAAGAGTAGTCAACTTTATAATATTCTATCTACTACTCTTGCTCTCAGAATGTCACAAAAATGACAGAATATATTTTAAAGAGGCAAACAAAATAAAACAAATTAACAAAACAAATGTATAAATGAACACAAACAAAGCAGAGAGAATAGGGTCTAGATTCCAGCAGAGAGGAAAATGGCACACATATTATCAGACTGAAGAAAATAGAACCTTAAATCTTCAGTAGGATTGTGTGCTAAGAGTATGTGTAGTTTTGTAAGAAACTGCCAAGTATCTTCAAATGGATGTGCCCTTTTGCATAAGCACCAGCAATAAATGAGAGTTCCCGTTTCTTCACATCCTCACCAGCATTTGTTATTGTCAGTGTACTGAATTTGGGCCATTCTAATAGATCTGTGGTAGTATCCCATTGTTTTCATTTGCATCTTCCTAATGGCATATGAGATAGTGTATCTTTTCATGTGCTTGTTTTCTATCTGCACCATATCCTCTTTTTTTTTTTTAGGTGAGAGGAGGGGAGATAGTGAGGCAGACTCCTGCATGCTGATGTGCTCCAATGGAGTTATCCTCAGCACCTGGGGCCATGTTCAAAACAATTGGGACAATGGCTATGGAAAGGGAAGAGAGGAAGAGGCCGAGAGGGGAAGAGGGAGGGGGGAGCAGCAGAACGTCACCTTTCATGTGTGCCCTGATCAGAAATTACACAGGCAGGCCAGTGCCAACCGGCCAGGGCTGTAATACTGATTTATTTTCTTCATCTCACTCATTAAGTTACACCCATGATGTCATCTTAAGCTAAAATTATTTTCATTGATAGCAATGTTCCCTACATACTGTCTTTTCAGAGGATCCTTATTTTATGTTTATTTAAAATAATCAGTAACTGATTGTTTTTTTGTCATTCACTCAGTAATATTCTAATGACTATGTATGGAAAATTTTTTATTAAATTTATTGGGGTGACATTGGCTAGTAAATTATATAGGTTTCAAGTGTATATTTCTATGATACGTGATCTGTACATTGCATTGTGTCACTACCCAAAGTCAAGTTTCCTTCTGTCACCTTGTATCTGGTCCTCTTCACTATCCTCTCCCCCCTTTCATCTAGTACCAGCATACTGCTGTCTTTCTATGAGTTTTTGTTTGTTTGCTTTTCTCATTTATTCATTTGTTGCTTTTAATTTTATATCCCACCTTGTAGTGAAATCATATGGTTCTTAACTTTGTAATCACCAGTTAAACATTTATTTTGCATGCTACACAATGTATTTGCAGACCAAAAAAATTGTGAATGTAGCTTTCACACATTTTTTTTCGAGTGTCTAGAAGTGCCCATGGCATGAGCCCACTGAGGCTGCGCTCACTCCTCTGGGTGAATCTTCTAAGGTGCTCTGGATCCACAAGCGAAACCTCTCAGGCCACAGGCTGACCAGGAGGGATTAGGATGGACCAACTTTCACATTTTAAAAATAGTTTCAATTTTAAAGTTATTTTGAAACATGCATTTTGTGTATATGATTATTACTTAGTAAATTATGGGTGCTGGTAGTGCAAGTTGAAACAAATGTTTCAGTCTATAAAATAGAAACATCTATCAGATATCTGAGAGAGCTTCCAGAGAGACTCGTCACTTAATTTGCAAGAGTTCAAAGGATATCCATTCTTAACTGACATCAAAAAGAATTGTAGAAATATCTTGTCAAGCAGCATTGTTGTGCTGTCTAGCTTTTTAATCGTAGCATAATGTTAATGTTATTAATGTATCTGCAAAGACACACAGAGGTCAAGGATGCAGGGAGGGAGAGAAATAGAAAAGAGAATGTACATATTAATTATGTTTCCTGGAATTTGGAACAATGATGTGACTGCATTTAGTAAACTACATTAATACTATATTTATAGGCATACAATCTGATTTTAAAACATTTTTGCATAAGTAATTCAAAAGGCTGGACAAGAATGCTAAGGAGAAAATATAAAAGACTTTGATAAATAGTTTTGAAAAATATAAAGATGTATATGTAAAGAAATTGAATTGATATATTGATTTGATCAGCATTGTGCCTATTGGCATCAAATTATGGTTCCAAGTTTATTCTTTAAGTTAAATCCTTTAATATTATAACAGTAATATATGTAATTGAGAATGAGTCTATTTATCAGAGTGATTACGGTTAACATTTGGTGTAGGCATGTAATATATATCCATATAGAACTATATATCTAAATCACTATCTATCCCTCAAAAATGTATACAAAGGTACAAACTACGGTACACACATGGTTAAGTACAGATGTATTTTAACCTCACTGTACGGAAAGATAAGTATCACTTACACGTGTTTTGGCTTGAATTAAGATAATTTGTTGATTTTCTTAACTAAAATAATACTTTCCTTTTACCTAAAAATCTTTGTGCTACAGGCATTAATTCTAAAATATGTTCACTGGTCTTTAAATATACAGTGTCAGAATTTTCCTTGAGTATCACAAGAAAGTTCTAATATAAATTTTGTATTCATACCTTGTGCATTTAATAAGGAAAGTCACAAACAAATATTATTTTTATCAAATGCATGATGTGGCCTAGAATTAGCTCTCCTGAATAGCTAACTTTCCATTGTAAAGAAGAGACACCTTATTTTTGTCTTCTTTGATCAAAATGTCAAGCTCTGTGATTTTCTTGCTGCTCACAGAAACAAAGCAAGCCAAGCTCATCCAGCAAGTGTACTCTGAAAGCTACAAATATTTGCTATTCAGAAGCCCTCAATGAGGGTTTAGTTATTTAAAACTAAAAATAGAAAATCACTATTAATAATTGGTTTCGGCTAATGAAATGTGTTTATGCAAATAGGCGAACCCTAAATATGACCTTGAAACAAAAGACTGCTTACCAGTTGCTATTAAGCAATACATTAGTAGATCAATTAAACAGAACTTATTTCTAATGAATGTGCTGTACCCTGGTTGCCATAGAAACCTGGAACAAGAAAGCTTCAGGATGCTAATAGCTGGAGAAACGCAACAAAATGTTTGTAAACAAACACCTTGAAAATGTATGATCAGTTAAGTAATAAAAGGTTGAGGCAGAGAATTTCCCAGAATAAGAACACAATTCAGAAATCAAGGTAACTTATATATGTGTGTGCGTGTGTGTGTGTGTGTGTGTGTGTGTGTGTATTATATTATATTCATTATTCAGAGCAGCCAGGAAGCTGCCAAAAATTATTATGGGTCACACTCACATGCATTAGCTGGCACAAGGAAGCAGTGCTCTTTCAGAATTTGAAAGAAATGGTATCTGAAATCATCTGACATTAAGGGATACAGAAAAATTCATGCACGCTATTTTTCACAGTGAAGAAGAAGCCAAGATAGGGTTAAAAACAAGATTTTAAAATTATTATGCCCATAACATTTTCACCCAAAGATATAATCTGTATATGCTTTTTTCCTTTCTTTCTTTCTCTAATTCTCATTTGAAACCTTTTTACCCCTTTGTTTTTGGTGCCTGCATTAATGATATTTGATTTGGCTTAAACAATTCCTAACAAACTGAAATGTCTTGCGCTCTATAGACAAATACTGTTTTTAATCCAAGAACAATTACTGAATTGAACAGGAAAAATAATTTGGGCCCTTTTAGGTTCCTGACTTCCAATGATAATTGCTCTAATTTGGGTTATACGTTAAAGAGAAACAAAGCAGCTAAATAGCAATTCTATTCCGCAAAAAATTCATTTCTTTCTTATTCACTGTTATGACAGAGTATTGGATTCTTTAAGAATTGAATAAATAAATAAAAAAGAATTGAATAAATCAGAAATTCCACAGCCACTTTGTGTGGAGTTTCATTCAAAATTATTGAGATGGCAATTGGGACAAAGACAATAATATAATAGTCTTATGTCAGTGACAGGACAGGTGAGATGAAGGGTGTGTCCCTGTCCATGGACAGAAGGATTGTGTCCAGTGCTCAGGAACCTGTGAATCTGACAGTGTGGAGTTCTCCCTGGACAGAGAGCTGTGGCTGCCAGCCCTAGGACTGGAGAGAAGAAACCTTTCTCTAGCCTTCCGCTGTGTGTATCCTCTCCTCTCAACCTGAGCCGGTCACCCCAGTGTAGCTGAGTTCCTGCAAATTGCAAGAGGGTGGCTGATATGCTTGCTGTTTCAGAGACTATTGATCAGAAGGGTACATTTCACTGATACATTCCTTCCCTTAAGGACAATTATGGTATTTCTCCAGGATCTTGTCTTAGTACATACAGAGGATACTACTATATGTACAGTGTGCTGGTACTGAGAAGTCCATATTTTCTTCCTACCCCCATCCAATGAACGTCTGACTGAAAACTGGGTCTATTTTATAATCATCAAGTAGTACCTGATCATCCCTATATCATAAGTTTGGAATTGATCTTTCAAAGGTCTGTGGGCAATACAAGCTTCACAGTAAGCATATATACTTTTAAACGAAAGCAATGGCACACATCACTGCCAGTGTATTACTCTTTAAAATAGCCATGTCCCAAGTAAGCAAAATTTCAAAAAATGTTACTTTTGTCATATTTGCCTTAAATCTTTATTTTTAAACAAGAAAAGGATGAGCCATCACATTAGAGTTAAATTCCTTTTATCTTTCTGAGGCTTCAACATCTTTCCTCACTAGAGGCAGCCCTAATCATGAATTGGGTTTTCCCTGGGCAAAGTCAACTCCGGCTCGCTACATTTGTTGGAAGAACCCAGCTCCCCGTGGGTTTTGGTCTCAAGTCCCCGGTTCCTTTCTGGCAGTCACAGGAGGCCATTGTCTCCCCTGGAGGCAGCTCTTGTTCCTTCACACGTGGCTTTCTCCATGTTCAAAGCCACCAGCAGCCCGGTGAGTCCTCCGATCTTTCTGCCTTTCCTTTCTGCCTTCTTCTCTGCTTCTAAGGTCTCCTATAATTAGGTCAGGTCCACACAGAGAATTTCCCCCCTCAAGGTCAATGGGGCTAAAGAACCTAACCTAACCCCAGAGGAGATAGCCCATTGTATTAACAGGTGCCAGGGATCTGGTGTCCCATCTTTCAGGAAGAGGGATTCCAATTTTTTTTTTCTATTGCAGGTATATTTATAGTTGAGAAAAGTGATTAAAAATTCATGTGGACAAAAATAAAGTGTTTAACCCCAAATAATTGTATTGGAGTACAATTTTGAGGTTAATGTGGATATGATTCTTTTCCCCAAAGGTGCTAAGATCGGTGTCTTGATGTGCTTTTATTCTCTGAACTGGCATTAGAAACCTCATTTTGTTTTGTGATTAGCTACTCTCATCACAAGTACTAGAATACAGTGTTTTCTCCGTAGGAGGTAAGTATAGTGCTGGAGAATACTTGGATATTTTCGCCTGTGCAGTTGGAGCCGCAAGAAACAGGTAGAGAGACTTCTGGGTAACTGTGAAGCCACAAAGGCTAGATACTATCTTCTTGTTCCGGACCCACAGGAAAGGCAAGAATCTCTGAACATGTCGGACTCCCATAAATGACACTGAATATGCTGATCACTTACAATGAAGAAGCATTCTCTTCTTTAAAGCATTGAACATCAGAAAAGGTGTGGACAAAACTGTCACTCCCAATTAAACAATGAGCATATATGATATATGAGAACATATATAGAATAATGGTATCCAAGCATTTTTTGGTTAGCTGAAGTAAAATGGCCTAATTTCAACCAGAACAACTTCAAAAGCAAAAAAACAAAACAAAAATATCAGCAAATTTAAATAGATCATTTAAAAAATTTTACATATAAAATTTTGAAGCATGTTATACCTTGAACTGATGGTGATACCCCAGAGAAAATTTATACTGGTTATCTATCAGTTTTAAGTACTGTCCATCTACCTATAAATCTCCCATTTTGCATAAGGTCTGTGATATCTCGATGTGCCTAAAACTCTTTTCCTTTTCACATTCAGCTGTAGTGTGAAAAAGAAATACAAAATTATTTTAACAACAATCTAAAGTGTTAATTAGCATTACAATTACACAATAAAATATAAGGTCTACTTACATAAAGTAGTAAATTTGTGAGAAACTTGCCAGAATTGAGGTATTCAAGGAAGTGTACAAATAATTATCTAAGCCAGTGGTCCTCATCCCCCGGGCCGCAGACGATGCGGTCGTGGGCCATTTGGTACCAGTCTGCAGAGAAAGAATAAATAACTTACATTATTTCCATTTTATTCATATTTAAGTCTGAACGATATTTTATTTTTTAAAAATGACCAGATTCCCTCTGTTACATCCGTCTAAGACTCACTCTTGACGCTTGTCTCGTAAGTTTGACAATTATATTTTAAAATACCACAGTTTATACGCCGCTTGCATAATTTTATTTTGTGCATTTTTCCGTCCCACCCTAAAGGCCAGTCCGTGAAAATATTTTCTGACATTAAACCGGTCCATGGCCCAAAAAAGGTTGGGGACCACTGATCTAAGCTATCTCTAGAGTTATCTTTATTAATGTTGCAATGAAACAAGTACTTTTCTAAAATTATAATTAAGCAAATTATTTTTGTAGCTAATTTATTCAATGGATACCTATTTAGTGCCAATTATATGGTGTATTTTATTTTATTTTGTTTTGTTTTTATTTTTGTTTTTGGGTGGACAGATGTTTTCCCTTAGGCTTAACAGGCATTTATTTGTATTAAACATTTTAACTGGTAGCAATTCTTCTGAGAATTTATTTTATCACACATTTTTAATTTAGCCTGTGATTAAGCCTGAATTCTAAGGTAGTTAGAAAAAAGATATTGTTGGTCTCAAAATATTGAATTAGCATCTTCCTTTTGTCCAAAGCAACTTTCAGACCATTTATTTCCTGGGTTTTGTGGGACGAATATTCCTTTGTAACTCATGCTTCTTGACTCTCCCACCACTCCCCCTTCTGTCTCTACATACTTCAAAACATACTAGCTATGTGATCTGGGACAAGCTATCATCTCTAAATTTCATTTTGCTAACTGTACCTACCGCATGTGGTTTTGGTTATGTGGACTATATGTCTTCTTTTCCAGGACCCAAAACTAAGATGAATATGACTCACATGTTTTTCAGTTTCAGAGTAGACTCCATTCACGTGCTAGCCTGGATCTATAAATTATTGTATTTATATTTCTTCATTATTTATGTTGTGGTTATTTATTATTTATTTATTAAATTTATTAAGGTGACATTGGTTAATAAAATTACATAAGATTCAAGTGTACAGTTCTATAATACATTTTCTTCATATTGCAATGTGTGTCCATTACCCAAAGTCTAGTCTACTTTCGTCATCATCACTCAACTCCCTCTACCCTTTACTACCGCCCACCCCCTTCCCTCTGGTGACCCCCATACTGTGGTCTGTGTCTCTGAGTTGTTGTTTGTTTGTCTTGTTCGTACATATTTTCTATAGGAAGTTCATTTACATTTTAAATGACAGACTTAGATACCGTATTTTTCGCTCCATAAGATGTACATTTTTTCCTCCACCATTTGGTTCAGCATGTTTTTTGTTTTTTTTTTAATTTTCCCCCTTAAAAACCTAGGTGTGTCTTATGGCCAGGTGCATCTTATGGCCAGGTGCATCTTATGGAGCGAGAAATACGGTATGTTTGTTTTCCAATAGTTTAATGAGTAAATAATTTCTGTCTTGAATCTATTTCTGATTAAATACCAGCATCTTTTGAAATAAACTTTTACAAAATTAAGAAACAAACTTCCATTATTTATCAAAAACTCATTACTTTAGCTTAAGGTTCTCCATGCACAGCAAGGAAGCCAATTAGCTCCACAAAAATAACCACTACCTTTCCTTATTAAAGAATAAGTAGTCTTTGCAAAAGAAAAGTATAAGCTGTAGCATTTCTCTGTGTAACATGAATAGGAAACCATGGAGGGAAAATGAAATAGTGGGAAAGCAAGTCCTTGGGGAAAGTGAATAATCTCGCTCTGTAACAAAATTAATTAAGGTCCTGGTTATTTTTTTATCCTAACAGTTGATTGTCTCATTCTCTATCAAGTTTTTACTATCAAACTTTCTACTTTCTTTGGATTCTTATGTTTCAAGTTGATCTGAATAGAGGATAATAGTTTCAGGTTTTCAAAAATATATACTCATCATTGACAATTTTACTCAACCTCCCAGAAAACAATAAATGTGTGAAAAGATATAGAATCCCCCCCCCAAATTATATTTTAACTATCTCAGACTTTCAATAACAGATCTTGAAGTGAGTCACTTTAATAATTTGGATATGAGCCTGACCTGTGGTGGCACAGTGGATAAAGCATCGACCTGGAATGCTGAGGTCGCTGGTTCAAAACCCTGGGCTTGCCTGGTCAAGGCACATATAGGAATTGATGCTTCCTGCTCCTCCCTTCTCTCTCTCTCTCTCTCCTCTCTAAAATGAATAAATAAAGTCTTTAAAAAAAGAAGTCTGAAAAAAATAATTTAGATATGATGTTATAAACATTTTCAAGCTAAAACAGAGAGCATTTTCTAGAATAAACAACAAACAGCTTTCCTTTTCAATAATCACATATAAACAGCTATAGAATACAGAAGTGAAATCTTACTACCACAAAAATAGCCATGATATTGAAGCAAAGACCTAAATAAGAGACCTAAAACAAATTACATAGAACATAGGTACTAAGCTTATAGACCTTGGTATTAGAGAATATTTTATAACTTTAGCCCCAAAGGCAAGGGAAGTAAAGATGAAAATAAATTAGACTATCAAACTAAAAACCTTCTGCACAATAAAGGAAATTGCCAACAAAACGAAAAGGCAAACAACTAAATGGGAGAAGATATTTGCAAAGTACACCTCCAACAAGGGGTTAATATCCAAAAAATATAAAAAAAACTCATATAACTCAACAGCAAATAAACAATTCAATTAAAACATGGCAGAGGATCGAATAGACACTTCTCTCTAGTAGACATACAAATGGCCAACAGATATATGAACAGGTGCTTCACTTAACTAGCTATGAGGGAAATACAAATCAAAACTACAATGAGATGTCACTTCACCCCTGTTAGAATGGCTGATACCAATAAGACAAGGGATAAATGAGGGGCACATTGTTGGGGGTTGAGGATATTATAGTGATTGGGACAATTGAATCCATGTTAACACAATAAATTAAAAATTTTTTTAAAAAGAAATAACAGTGTTAGAGAAGTTGTGGAGAAAATGGAACCCTCATTCACAGCTGGTGGGACTGTAAACTGGTAAGCCACTATGGAAAACAGGATGGAAGTCTCTCAAAAAATTAAGGATAGAGTTACCTTATGACCCTGCAACTCCTCCTTGGGGTAGCTACCTGAAAAAATTTGAAAACATGTATTCACAAATATATTTAACTGCATCATTATTCACAGTGGCCAAAACATGGAAACAACCAAAGTGTCCTTTGGCAGATGACTGGATAAAGAAGATGTGGTGCACATAAACAATGGAATTACTACTTAGCCATAAAAAAGATGAAATACTGCCATTTGTGACAACATGGATGGAACTTGAGATTATCATACTAAGCGAAATAAGTCAAACAGAGAAAATTAAGACCCATATGTGGGATATAAAACTAAAAGGAACAAATGAACAAATAAGAAAAACAAACAAAAACTCATAGATACAGACAACAGCATGGTGGTTATCTGAGGGAAGGAGCTAGAGGTAGTCAAGGGTAAAGGGAATCAAATATATGGTGATGGAAGATTTGACTTTGGGTAGTAGGCTCACAATGCACTATATAGATGATGTATTATAGAATTGTACACTTGAAACCTATATAATCTTATTAACCAATGTCACTCCAATAAATTTAATTAAAAATAGCTGTGAGTTTTCCAACATTCTCTACGTGGCAGAAGTCTCAGTGAAATGCCATTCTCTTCTGTTACACACCTATTCGTGTAGATGTCAACAAAAAATACTCAGACTGTTTCAGATAGTTGGGTATATAAAAACCATTGTATTCTCTTTTTCAATTATTTATGGAGACCCATTTCTTAATACCAAAACCTATACAATTTCCTCTCACACCTTAGTTTTATGCCAACATTTAGTATCCTTTAGATAACTTAAAACAAAATGAAGTCAAACGTCTGCTCATACAGAGGTCCACAGGCATTCTGATTTGCTTTCTTCTCATGAAACAGACAACAGTAAAGGCAACACATAGTATCTGGAAAAGGCAACCTCCATTTTCAATTAAACAAGGAAATATACATAACACTCAATAACAAAGTAGGAAGGGGCACTGACCCAAACTGGGAAGTTTAAACTTAAGTGAAATGAAAAGGGACACAAGTAGACATTTTTCATAGCAGAGGGACTTGTTCTCAAAAGCTTACCCCATGACATGGTCATTAAAAGTGTAAGACACATGGGCAAGAGAGGGTTTCGAGAGATGCTGTGAACGTCCATGGAAATACCCATCTGCGCATTAAAGCGCAGGTGGGAAACATGCAGAAGGAAGCACTTTTCTTTGTCACTAGTGCAGCCTACAAGCCAGCATGCTGCTAACAGAGGTGGTTAGAAGTGCAGGAGAGGGGAGGTGGGAAGGGAAGCCTATGATAAAGGGATTCAATGGGAATCGTGTGAGTCACCAACTCTACCTTCCGCCTTGAATGCCATGTCTAATAGTCCTTTATGCTTCAGTGAACAGTTCAGCAAGAAGCAACTCAAATTTATATTCTTTACTGTATAACCGTCTTGCCTGCACTACATATTCCTGTAGGGCTTAACATTATCACCATGCTTCCTAGTCCTCCAAGCCTGGAGACTCTGAGCTATATTTTACTCCTATTTTTCTTTTCCCTTGCTCCTTCCAGGTCATCATCCACTGAATGCTAGTATTTTATCTGCACTGTGTCTGTCATTCTTTGTGTTTTCCTGTTCTTTCCCATTGCACTTAATTATTTCTTAGTCTCTATCTATAAGTTTCTTGCCTCCACTATCTCTTCTGCATAATCTGTTCTGCACAGGGACCCTCAACGGAATTCCTAAAGCACTGTTCTAGCACGTTCCTCCCCCTCTCAAGAGAGCCTCCAAGGGTACATCAAACTCCAAATCAAAACATTTAACTTGCATCAAAAGGTCAAGCTTTTGAAACAGCTAGATTATCTACTCCAATCTGATTCATTCCTGCAAAGACAACTACGGATGGGACATCTCCCAAGTTGTCTTCTTTCTGTTTGTCTCGTGTGAGGTCTGTTACTTCTTTGTGAAGTCCTTCTCCAACTTTTTCATTTCCGTAGTGCTTTCCTTCTTTAGGTTCCCATAGAACTTTTTGTTTGATACTATTTATTTAACAGCTGTAATGGATCTCATTCTTAAAAAAAGAACTTTATTAAGAATCTAACATGATGAATATTATACAAAGAATAAATGTAAATAAAATGCCACACAGACCCTTTGAAAAATCACTTTTTGAAGTGCAAGTAGTAGTATAACAGGCAAATACTATAGCTATTAAACTGCAGTGTATTGGTAAAATATTAAATAATTCATCATGAAGTATGATATATATGTATATGTGTGTGTGTGTGTATATATATATATATATATATATATATATATATATATACTGTAACTTGTATGTAAGTCCTCTTATCAGGTTAGAAGTTTCCTTTCCATCTGTGTATACTCAGTAATTCAGTTGTTTTATCATGAGTGGATATTGAACTGTATCAAATGTCTATGTTTATGATGATTCTCAAAGTTATTCTCTTTGCACACATGTGCACATATATGTCTGTGTATGTGTGTGTGATATCTAATTTTGTTTTTTTATGTTTATATTGACCTCATAAAGAACAAATTAGGAACTGTTTTTATCTCTTCTATTTTCTGGAAGATTTTGTGAAACAAAATGTTAAAATAAGCATTAATCATAATGAAACAAATGTGTTTTATGTATTTATAACTATATTTATATTTATATACATATGTATCAAAATATAATGTAAGTGCGTTGAGGGCAGAAACTACATAATCACACTTGCTGTGGAGGATGATGATGGTAATGATGATGTGTTTGGACTAACTGAAGAAAATGATACCATGTGAGTTCTGTGCGTGGTGGTTAACTGAGCAAATGGGAAGGCCACTGTGTTCCTGTGTGTGCTTTTGTTTATAAGATGCAAATCCAAAAAATGTCTATTCGGTACTTCCATTTTGTTTACTTTTAATCGAGCAGCACAAAGGCTGGCATCATGAGAGAAGAAGAGAGAGAAAGGTAACTGAGCGCTCTGTCATGCAGACCTCGGCCCAGGCAGTGACCTGGACACACATGTGAGAAGACGGGGTCCAGGTAAGAGGCTGCTCTGCATCTCCCTCCATCGCTATCAAATGCATCCTGAGCATCATCTTCAAAGTCCACCTTCCGAGCCAAGAAATTTCCTGGAGGGGGTGACTGGGAGGTCCAGTCAGTGTAGAAAAGCTCAGGCTGCTACCGAGATGGCGAGAGGGCGAGTGTCAGCTCCAGCAGGTCAGAACGCACTTGAACTCTCTGGCTCGCGTTGTGAGTGCAGCTTTGCTCCACGTGGGCTCTCCCCCATTTCACTGACCTCCCCATTGTTCTTAGGACGTTTGCTCTGGGCCCAGAAAGCCGGGAGAGCCAGGCTGATCCAGGGGATAAAGCATTTTAGCTACACATAGGTTACTGGAAAAAGAACTGCTCCTCTAATAGATCTCCAGAAAGAAAAGACACACTTTTACTTAGAAAGGGTGGAGCCGCTTTCCTGTCTTCCAACCACGTCTGTTTCCCTCCCACACGCACCTCAGACTGGCTTTTCTGCCTCTGCAGGGCAGAGCAGAAGGAACAACAGAACCTCGTGCAGGGTTTGTGCCACCAGGGCAGGAAGGCAGAGCAGCAGTGGCAGCCCCTCAGAGACCGGGGAGACGCCGTGTCAACATTCATCAGACCCCAGCCCATCAGCGCCACTGCAGGTTCCTTGGGTTCAGAACCAACTGGCAAGGGACACATTTGACAACCCAGGAATGTATTTCTATTATGCCTTCTCAATTTTAACTTTTATGTTTGCTTTATTCACATGCCAAATAATAGGTTTTTCAAAAAAAAATATGCATGTATATACCTTGTGAAAATGGTATTTCTTTCTCTGTGCTCCCAAATTAAAAGAGACTTGCTCTACACACACACCACAGAAAGACACACAGGAGCAATTCACTAAATAAAAATATCCTTTGAAATGTCTTTTTCTATTTGTTTTTTAATAAGGTTGTTGGCATTGGATAAACAACTTACATGTCTACAGTCTTTTTCAAGAAACTTCTCAAGGTAAAATGTTATGATGTTTGCAAGGACTTTCCAAACTACTGACCAGAAGAAACAGATGGATAGATAGATAGATAGATAGATAGATAGATAGATAGATAGATAGATAGATAGATAGATAGATGATAGATAGATACAGAGGTAGGAGAGGGGAAGAGAAAAGAACTTACATGTTGTTGGAATGAACACGAGGAAAAAGCTAATATAGCAGGATGTTAGTAAAAGGTGAATCCAGGTGAATAGCACACAGTATTCGTCCGACTCTTATCTTTTCCCTGTAAGTTTGAAAATTTCCAAATGAAAAACAGAGAAGAACATACAACTCCATGTGAACACAGCGTAACTTTGAAGGACATTGGAACACTTTCCCGAAATTCTAAAGAACAGAAAATGACAGTGCACACAGCTAGAATTCAGCTTCTCCGCCCGCCATGGGTTGGGCTCATTGAGTTGGGCTCACTGGGTTCTGGTGGCTCACTGTGGTTCACTATTCTCTAACTGGAAACCTGCAGGACTCAAATCAATCATAGACTAAGGGCCAGACCGTCACTATGGGTGGGGTAAGGCAAAGGAATTGCAAAGAATAATTTAAATTGGATAAAGCTGGCTTTGGCTTTTTTTCTGAAAGAAAAATTAAAAAAAATTTTTTTTAAAAGACTGGCAAACTACAAAACATGAGAAAAAGAAAATAAAAATGGGCTCCCACTCAAACTGGCATATTGTTAAACTATCCCCTTTCCAAATCTGTGGGTGGGAAGGAGGGCTTTGTGGGGGTGGGAGGGATGAAAGCTGGGGAAAAAATGAGTGAAATTTAAAGGGTCCTTGGCAAGAATAAAATAAAAGAGGGGGCATTGTGCTCTCAAATCAAATTGAGAATCAATCAATGCTGTCAAATCCAACTTAATCACAGCTGCTATTCCCCCAGGAGAATGTCAAGAAAATGAAAGTTCTTGTCACTCTTGTGTTTGAAATTTGGGCTTTCCTTTAACGTGTACGTTTGAGCTGCTCTCAGAATAAGTAAATGGACTGGGAACAATAGCATGGTTCTGCCCTGGGAATCACTTTGCTCCTCTGCTGGAATGAGGAGACATCCGAGCATATGAACCAGCAAACTTGCACGAGGTTGGCAGTGCCAGTAAGATTCAACAGCACAAAGGCTTTGAAGCTAAAATACAGGAGGAGGAGCTCTAAACACTACCACACAGCTGCACCAAGGGTATAGAGATTTGACTCAGGGAACATGAAATAAGTTAAACTTGTTTCCAAAACAACCCAATAAGCACATCTTGAGAGTCCCACCATTTTAAGAGCTGTTCTAGATGCAGAGAATATCAGAACACAAAGGACAGGTCTGGTGCATAGAGACGGTGCTGAGTCAGTTACATGCACAGCTTGTGTTTAACAGGAAACTTCTTCTGGGTCCAGGTCTCTCCCATGAGGTTCCCACACATACCATGGGTTCTGGTTATACCTAGATGTCTAGTCGTATTCTGTGTGAACATTGGCTGTTATGAATAATATCTCTGAGAAATTCTAGACATCCTTAATCGAATCTGAACCTTGTAGAAACTTTATGGAATAAATTGGAACCTTCAAATAAAACCTGGTAACTTGCCTGACCAGGTGGTGGAGCAGTGGATACAGTGTCAGACTGGGATGTGGAAGACCCAGGTTCAAGACCCCAAGGTCACCAGCTTGAATATGGGCTCATCGGTTTGAGCAAAGCTCACCAGCTTGGACCCAAGGTTGCTGGCTTGAGCAAGGGGTCACTCAGTCTGCTGTAGCCCCATGGTCAAGGCACATATGAGAAAGCAATCAATGAACAACTAAGGTGTCACAACAAAAAACTGATGATTGATGCTTTCATCTCTCTCCATTCCTGTCTGTCTGTCTCTATCTATCCCTCTCTCTGACTCTGTAAAAAAAAAAAAAAAAAAAAAAAAAAAGAAAGAAAAAAAAATCCCCTGGTAACTTACACAAAGGACAAGACCTCTGTTAATTTATAAATTTACATAGGCTCAGAGTAGCCATTTATGTGGATCTATATATGGCCATTTATATGTTATGCATTTATGTGGATATATAATCAAATTTTGAATTATTTTAACACATATATTAGTTATATAATATATGCTCCTTGTACAAAAATTTGGAAAACACAGAGAAGTGTGAAAATATAAGAAAAATTACCCATCATTCCTTATTGATCATTTTTGGTATATTTAATTTGTTTATTCTCTATGAGTATATATACAAAAATGTGTTTTCCCTTCAAAAGTCAGTATTATAAGGTATATATAATTTGCTACATTATTCTTTAAAGTGTTTTTAAGTTTATATTAAAATTCTTCAAAATTATGAATTTGAAATTAAATGTTATTTATTACATTTAATTATTGTTTTTGGATGTTTAGGTTAATTTCAGGATTTTTCTTTATGATACTGTTGTGACTATCCTTGTTCAGCTGTTTTTCTAAATCTCTGATTTTTTTAGGGTGGATTCCTAAGAAAAGTGGAATTACTGGGGTAATGAGGATGTAAACCAACCAACCTCCCACAAGTGCCATTTGGGAAAGCCTTCTTTGTGAGTTATGGAAATCAATTTCAAATGCAGGTTTTAATCTGGACCCTTTGATGACTATAGATATGAAGCATTTTCAAGTCACAGGTCATTTTAACGGTCACAGGTATTTCTTCTGTCAGTTGTCTGCCATGCTTTACACATAACTTTTAAAAAAATGGTCTTGCTATTAGTGTATAAAGCACTAACACTCTGTCATCATTTTTGTGACTTGCTCATGCATACACAGGGTCCGTCCCATCCATCACCTTAATTCCTCAGCAACGGGCACTCCTCAAGTTATTGTTTACCCTCCATCCCAATTCAGCCAATAATATTTAGTATGACCAGTCTTGGAGCTTGCCATACTCAATCAAGGTACCAGTTCAGGAACACTGGTTTCGAGAATTCTGTTCTGTGGGTATTGCTTCCTCCTTCTTTTCCAGATCACTTGGGTCATCATGGTGAAGAGAGTGCACACTGAAAGCGAAATGACATTCTTTAAATCCTGACTAATCACTTTTTAAATGACAGAAAGAGACTGCCTGGGGCAGAGGGTGCATGATGCAATGTGTGTATAGAGTTATATTGAGTTGTACACTGGAAACCTGAATGGTGTGGTGAACCATGTCCTCTCAATAAATTAAAAATAGATTGAAAATTAAAATGAAATACAAATAAACAAAATGAAATAAAGAATATGGGAGCTTTGCAATGTACTCAGCCATACTGTGCCCCAGTGTCCTCACAGTAAAATGGGAATGATACTAGCTCCTCCCCACAGCGGTGTGATGAGCCCAGCTGACACACAAGACGCATTCAGTACGTGTCACCGGGAATGATCACACTCATGCTGCCCATTGTAGCAATTCTCCATCTTCTTTTAAGAACTTCAGCCCATAGAGATGACTTTTTATGTGCTCTCCAGATTCATGGCAAATAACCTCACTTGTTTATCTCTGCTCCTTCTTTTCTCTGCTTCTCGGGTATGCCCTACCCTTGTCAAACTATAGACCAACCATGTGGTGCCATGGACTGAATTGCGTCCCCTCGGTTGTCACAGTCAGCCCTCCAGGGGACTGCATTTGCTGACAAGGTCTTTAGAGAGGAAATTTGGTGAATGCAGTCATAAGGGTGGGGCCTTACTCCAGTTTGACTGATGTCCTTCTAAGCAGAAAGAGACGCCGGGAGAGAAGAGGCCATGTGAGGACGCTGGGAGAAGGCAAGCCTCTGCGGGACAAGAAGAAAGGCTGCAGGGAGAACTCAAACCTGCCCACACCTTGACCTTGGACCTTCAGCTTCCAGACGTGTGAGAAATACATTTCTATTGTTTAAGCCACCTGGTCTGTGGTATTATGCTATGGCAGCCTCAGCAAGTAATGCATGTGGTTTCACCCGAACAGGTAAAAATAACTATATATATATATATGTAACATTATCTAATTATGTCAACGGTCCTCATTCAAATTTATGGTCACTCATTCTAATGTGTATTCACCATTCCCGGAGCAGTCACACCACACTGGACTAGGTGCTCTCTGCTCCCATTGAAACTGACCTTGCCAGTTTCACCATGGACATGCACCTTGCTAAATCTCATGCTCAGTTCTTTGTCCCTGTAAACGTCTTCAACCTCTCAGGAATGCTCAGCACAGTGAAACATCCTTTTTGTTGAAACATTTTCCCTGTTTGTTTTTTTTAATGGCTTTGATGATTTTCACTTTTTTATATTCTTCTCCAGTTCCATGGTTATTCCTTCTTAGTTTTCGTTGTTTTTCTGTTAGCTTCTTCTCCTCTTTCTCTAAGAGCTAACTACGAAACGCGGGCTCAGTCCTGGCTCCTGTGGTCCACTATATTTTTCATTTTCTCTGGCTAGAACCCAATCGCAGTCTATGGATAAACATAGCATCTATCTGGTGGTATTTCCAAATTTATGCATCTAGCTCTAACTTCCTTCCCTCAACAACAGACTCATATTTTAAACTGGTTAAATGGCATCACCATTTGTATAATGTATTTGAAGATTCTTTCAAAATATACCCATGTTATTATATCTATGCATTTAGAATGAGGATGTTTCTGACTATGTTTTCCAGTTCTGTCTTCCTGAACTGGAAGTTAGGTGATTTGGTAAGGAAGAACAACCCTAAGAACCGAGTCTCCAACACAAATTTTCTTTCAGCTTGCTCAGGTCCTAGGTTATACACTTTAATTGCCTTAGGGCATATTTGTACAAGCTTTCCTTAGATAGCCTGTGAACTGTCACTTAACTTTCTCTGTCTGTACCTTGAAAAGGAAAATACAATATAAAATTGCCAAGTTTAGGTCATGTTAATAAAGAAGGTAGTAATCAGTGTAAAAATGTATTCATTTGACACAAATTACTATTAGTGCATTATCTATAGGCACTATAATATCTATAGACATGAGGCATTAAAAAGTCAATGGATTATTTTTAAATTGCTCTATTATTTTTCATGAGGTTTCAATAAGTTGTTTTAGGAATCTACAAAATTCTTTAGGTTTAATCCTGTTAAGAATGTATGAGATTGTATATGTCTTCAAACATTTAATAATGTGACATATAATTCATTTTTAAAAAATGAGTTGAAAACACATATTAAATTAATGTGTATATTCTTACATGGAAAAATAAGCAAAAGGCTGATTGGCACTTGGAGAGTTACATGAATTGACCAAGACAGACTATCTACCCTTATGTTTTTGTTTATTCAATCATTCTCACAAGTGAGTTGTACATATTATCCTGGCTTTATACAATATATTACCTAACTAGTACTTCTACCACTAAAACAAATTTAACTGACAGATGAAACAGCAGCAAAAAGCTCTTGAGGTTTCCAGATAAATAATTTACAAAATGACTATATATTTATTCCATCGGCTTTATTGGTATTTCTCCTGTTCAAAAATATACATAATAAATATGTGCAGTTAGTTTATCCAAATGTGTACATGAACTGGAAACAATACTTTAAAAATATTATCAGAAAATCACCTAATATATACTTATCCAATCTCAAGTAGTGTTGTCATACATTTCCCCTTTCATATTTTTTTACAGGAATAACATAGAGTGTAAAGCTCTTCAAAAAACATTTTCCTATGATAATAACTCAACACAAAGATTAACATTATGCAAATAAAGTGTTAATATTATACAAGAACCTATAAAAGACCAGAGATTTTAATCTTTTGAAAAATCTCCCTCTTACCTACCAAAATGCTTATCTCCAGAGCATATTCTAAACTAAACACCATCTCCCTTATTTCTTTGATGTTGCAATAGATTGAAGTATATCTAGGTAACAGAATCATAAAAGGGAAGGACTTAGGCAGATTATTTAATTCAGCACCTAGACTTTAGCTCACATGTTTATATTTCATAGGTATTTTGCCTCAGTACTTTGTTATTCTGATAATCAAGAAATTCTCATTCATTTCCAACTAAATTTCCTCCTAAATTATTACTACTGTTTTCAGAAAAGCAGTATTGGAAAATAAAAATGAAGTAAGCGTTTTTAGCTAAGGTCTTTTTTCTACATGGATAGATATACTGTATATAAAGATATCAAGAAGCTGGCTTCCCCAGGGACTGACCTCAGAAATGGGCAGGTCTGGACTGCTCAAGGTCTCAGTCAGAGCAGATGAGAAGGCACGGCTACCAGCTCCCAGGTCACTGGCCAAACTATGTGGGCTCCTACAGGGCTACCCAGCCAGGTGAAGGGAGCTTTCTGGGGTTTTTATTTCATTTTGTTTTCTCTTTTTGTATTTTGGTCATGACACAACCACTTGCTAGACAAACCAAGAAGCTGAAGACTATGTCTATTTAGAAGAAATGTCTACTTTACACCTCTTTAACTAAATCTCTACTAGTAGAATGTCAGCTTGCAAAGGCCTTGGCTTGACATACCTGTTTGTATGAGTTTAGGAAGGGAAGGGGTGAGTAAAATGAAGGCAGGAGCAAAGGGCTTTCTACATGGCTCAGTACACTCTCGTCTGAGCACAGTGTAGTCTGAAAGGGCTGTCCGCTTTTTAGCTGGTACCTGCGTGTTGGGAGTGAGTTACAATGGAGAGTTATCTGTGGATCAAAACAGAAAAGAAAAACAAGAAGTAGATAGCATGGTCTCTCTCGAAAAATGCATTACAATCTCTTTTTATTTTATTATTTATTTATTTATTTTTTTGTATTTTTCTGAAGCTGGAAACGGGGAGAGACAGTCAGACAGACTCCCGCATGCACCCGACAGGGATCCACCCGGCACGCCCACCAGGGGCGACGCTCTGCCCACCAGGGGGCAATGCTCTGCCCCTCCTGGGCATCGCTCTGCCGCGACCAGAGCCACTCTAGCGCCTGGGGCAGAGGCCAAGGAGCCATTCCCAGCACCCGGGCCATCTTTGCTCCAATGGAGCCTTGGCTGCGGGAGGGGAAGAGAGAGACAGAGAGGAAGGAGGGGAGGGGTGAAGAAGCAAATGGGCGCTTCTCCTTTGTGCCCTGGCCGGGAATCGAACCCGGGTCTCCCGCACGCCAGGCTGACGCTCTACTGCTGAGCCAACCAGCCAGGGCCACAATCTCTTTTTAAAAGTAATTATTAATGGGAATTACCAGAATTTTAATTCCAAAAAGGAGAAAGAAATAGAAAGGAAGGAAATAAGAAAGGAAAGGAGAATTGATTTGACAATATCCCCACTCTAGTGGCTTAACACAGACTTCAGGGTCATCACAAATAGCATTTCCATTTTGCAGATGAGGTAAAATAATAATAATAATAATAATAATAGGCCAATGGCAATATTATGAACTAGGATGATTTATGGAAAAATATTCAGATGAGACTTTTGTTTTCATATGTGAAATAGTCATTCCATTGTTCTTTCCTGTATATCGTAATAATTGCTACCATTGACCAACCCTTGACATGAATCGGCTCCCAGAACTTTGGTACTTTCCTTATTACCATTTTACAGGCAAGAACACTGAAGTACAAATAATGTAAGTTGCCTAAAACGACATGTCTTGGAGGATTAGACCAAAAGTGATTGGCCAGAGAGGAATGTAAGGCCCAATGGTGTGATGTCAGAGCCTGTGAACTTGACCAGAATGCCTTACTGATTTTCTTAAAACTCTGTTGAAGGTTTAGGACAGTAACACATAAAATAAGGAAAGCATTCAAAATAATACCATATGCCTGACCTGTGGTGGCGCAGTGGATAAAGCGTCAACCTGGAAATGCTGAGGTCGCCGGTTCGAAACCCTGGGCTTGCCTGGTCAAGGCACATATGGGAGTTGATGCTTCCCGCTCCTCCCTCCTTCTCTCTCTCCTCTCTCTCTCCCCCCCCTCTCATTTCTAAAATGAATAAATAAATAAAAATTAAAAAAATAATACCATAGAAGACCAATGGTTATGATATCCAGATCTGGTTTCTGAGAAGAAGAGACTCCACATGAGTGAAAATGAGCAGGGAAGGCATTCTGTGAGTGACTTGAGTTGAACCTTGAGAAAAGAAAATGGTCTGAATTGGACGCATGGTATGCTCTGGTGAAGAAGAGGGTTTTCTGAGCAAGAAAACAACCTGCTCAAAGGAGGTAGGAGTTGTCAAGCCTTATTTAGATTTAGGAGAAAAACAGGGTCATGTTACAGAAATTTTAATATTGCAACTAGAGATATTTTCATCTTTGTCTTTTCTTTTCTTTCCTTTTCTTTTTCTTTCTTCCTTCCTTCCTCTCCCCCTCTTTTCCCTTCCTTCCCTCCTTCTCGCCTTCCTCCCCTCCCTTTTCCTCCCCCTTCTTCCCCCTCCCTCCTTCCCTCCCTCCCCCCCTCCTTCCCTCCCTCCCTCCCCCTCCTTCCTTCCTTCCTTCCTTCCTTCCTTCCTTCCTTCCTTCCTTCCTTCCTCCCTCCCTCCCTCCCTCCCTCCCTCCCTCCCTTCCTTCCTTCCTTCCTTCCTTCCTTCCTTCCTTCCTTCCTTCTTTCCTTTCTTCTCCTCTGCCTCCCTTTTTTCCTGCAAAGGGAAGATGAACTTACATCCTAACAATTTACCGGTTAACACTGTAGTGAAACAATCCCTCTATGAGTTTGCTGCTGTCTCCCTTGACTCTCCCGGACTTCTAACCAGTAGACTACTAAAACAGAAGTAAAATAACTTAAAATTATGCTCAGGTAAAATAGATCAATGTAGCAAACAAATACAAGAAATAGAAATGCATGTTAATACATTAGAGTGGACACATTGAATTTTTTGCTACATCTTTTAAATTAACTTTTTCTGACATTTTATTATGAAGATTTTCAAACATACCACAGAGTTGAAAGAGTGTTATAGTGAATACCCATATAACTTTCTCCTGGCTTTTACAACTAGCATTTTCCTATATTTTCTGGGACATGTATCTATGTATCTATTTCCCTTTCTATTCATTAATTCATTCTAGTTTATTTGCATGCATTTTACAGTAGTCCCAACTTTTTAAAACCATGTACCACTTAACTTATCATCAATTGCTTGTTTATTATACAAAATTTAGTAACTTACTCAAAATTTCACCACCCAGCATTTACTCTTTAAAGGCTAATATTTTACTATACACACACAGATAAGATAGATACATTTAGATGTTTGGAACTTACTGTATAAAATATTTCATAATCTAGCTTTCTTCACTTAAGACTATACCATAAATATTTGTCCATGAAATTATTTTTCTAAATATGAATTTATTAGGAATACAGAATCTCTCATATTATGTATCTATCATAGTTACTCAATCAACTCTTAATTGATGAATATTTAGATTAGATTATTTCCCTGTTTTTATTATTACATAAGCCTGTTGTGAACAATATCATAGAAAATATTATTATATGGATCTTATGGTTTCCTTATGATATTTTTTTTGTTACAAAATTGCTTTTGTTAAAGATGTTTAAATATTCTCTCTCAGGAGAGTGCATCAGGGGACGTGTGAGTATGTTTCCTGTCCTACTTTTCCATGAAATGCTGAAAGCTGATTATTTTGAATTGCCATATTGATACAGAAAATAATACCTCATTTGGTTGGTTTTTGATTTTCATTTCTTTAGATACAAGGAATGATAACTACAGTTTGCCACTGTTGTGTTTTAGAATAATATTTTTGACAAATGAACTATTTTCCTACCTGTGTGCTTGTGCGTATGTGTCAATGAGTTTGTGCGTTTTAGTGACTGTAACTGCTCTGTATGTAAGAAAGGTAACTTGGTATGTACAAGGCAAATTATTTTCCTATTGTGTTTTATGCCTTTTTTTATTGTTTAATATTTGGATCTTTTTGATCTTTTGACCTAATAGTTTTGCTCTTTATTGTCATATTCTTTAAAATGCCTTTCATTCTCTGAGAAAATATTGTCGGTCTATAACTTTTTTAAATATTTGCTTTTAGTTTGTGTACATTTAGCTGTTTGAACTCAAGGGTGCTTGTTTTGTATATTGTGAGTTAGTTGTGCTATCTAAGCCTAATCGATGTCCTGAGACAAAAATCTTTCCTTTGTATGGATATTTGCCGGTTAACACTGCATCACATTTTGATCACTTCTAAGTTCCATTTCTCCCTATTTAAAAAAGCCCCCTTGCCACATTTGTTTTTTCTTCTGATCAGCCTTATTTATCATTTTACACTTGAAACACACACTTTTCAAGTTTGTCCACCATTTGGGATTGGTAACCAGGTTGTTGACCAAAATGTCTTTAAGTTCCTCACATTATTTATGTTGGTCAATATATGACAATCTGGTTTACACTGTGGGAAATACATGTGTATTTTTCAAAAAGCTTTTATCACCTTGTACCTGACCTTTCACCTCTATAGTAACCACTCACAACTCCTTTAAGCAACCCAACCTGTTTCAATTGATTGCATAAAAAAGCTTCTTTTTTTAGCTGTTTTCTTTCCTTTTACCTCCTAACCTTGATATTCCAAGCAATTTATTGTCATATCAAATCATTTATTAAATTACAGTGAGTTGTCTCCAAGTTTAGAATTTTCTATAATCTTTATCTTTTTTTCTTTAACCCTTTGTTGAAAACTCTCAAAAAATGACTCTGAAGAGTAGAAATCCCAATGACCCTTTTGATCACTGTTAATGGCATGTATTAATTGATAAGGGAAAGAACAATTTAAAAATTCACATACAGTACTAGAAATTGATGTTTCATCCTACTAGTAAATAATAATATTTAAAGAAAACAGAGTATATTGAGCTATTGGTTAAAGTCCTTTATTTTTTTAGCTCTTTTCTCCTGAGACTCATCATTTAAACCTGTTCTCTTTTCTGCTTATAGTTTTCTGCCTGCTTTTGCCATAATTGCATGTGTGTGTGTGTGAATTTAATATGCTTTTATTAATTGATCAAACTTATCTAGGTTTGAGTCCTGTTACTATAGAGTTGAATAGTTTTAATTTCTATGCATTCATCAAAGACTTAAGATCTATAAATTAATATTCATAGTTATCAAAGGAATATGAAAATTATCATTTGAAAACTGTCACTTAAACCAGGCACCTAAAAAAGAAGTCAGAGGTCCATTCAACTTCTTACACATGGGAAGACCATGTGCTGCACAGAGTGCTACTCACCAACGTAGCAGCAAAATCAGATAACAGCACATTCCTGTTAAAATTCCCTAGACACAGTAGCCCCGCAGGGTCCACTGTGGCTGGTTCCAAATAGATTTAGGGCATCCCACACACACTTGAAAGTTGAGAAATGATTTGTGATATTCTTAAGCTACATTTTATCACATTATCTCATTGCATTGCATTATTGCTGATATTTAAGAACTCCCCTTGATTTCTGAAACATTAACTTATTAAACTCATTACACTTTTTAAAAAACTTATTTGTTATTTTTGGAGTTTTCTGGACAGATAATCTGGACATATTCTCTAGTTTTTTCCTTTCAATGGTTATATTATTCTTTGTTTATGAGAAATAACAGCTTGTTCCCTCTGACGACCCTGGCCCCTCAGAACTAGCATACAGGTAATGAGGCCTAGGCTATATTAAAATATAACCCCAGCTACTCATATTTGTTTGTTTAACAGTGTAGGACTATACTATCATCCATCTTCTTTATTTTACTTGCTGTGTCCTTTACTTTTAAACTTACGTCTTATAAAGAGCATACAGCTAGCTTTCTGGATGGAGAATGAGGCTGGAATTCTTAACTTTTAACAGAAGAGTCAACTCTTTAATATTTATTTTCACAACTAGAAGGTCACTGGCATGTCCCATATTTATGCCTTCTCTTTTATGTAATTTGTTGGTTTTCAGAGATTGTAGTGTGAACCAAATATATAATGTTTTTTATCCTTTATACTGATTTGGTTAAAAAAGATTTTAACTCTCATCCTTTTGGAAATGACCTTTTCATTAAAATTTTACCTCAGGAGTTCTATACGTCTCAGGTCCTCAGTGAAATACTAAGTTTTGAATTCCCATTTATGTGAGTCTCTGCACCCCTCACCCATCTCCTGTTATGGCTTGTTTTATTTAAGAGATTTCAGATCCAGGGAATTGTTATTTCAAACATTTTCTATTGTTCATCTTTTAGCATCTAGATTCTGAAATTATATATACAAGTTAAGCTTAAGTCAATATATGGTTGCTGCCAATGCTCACTTGCAGTCTTTTAATAATACAGGTTTCCAACGTCTAATTTCTATCGGTTCCTTCCTCAGTAACATTCAGTCTTTGAGATAGTATCCAGGACAAGTATTTTGCTGCAATATTTTTCTGAACCCTTATAGTAATCAAAGTTCTTTTTGATTGCTACATTTTATTAGCAGCTACTTCACAGAATGTTGAAAACTAAGTCATACAATTTTCTTTTTTAAGTCTATTGTCTTCTAGCATCTAATGTTATTAAAGGTATGTCTTGAGCAAACTTAATTTTTATTTTTTCTTAAAGCTAACCTTCTTGCTTCCTTATAGGTTTTTTAAAATTATTATTCTTGAATTTCAGAAAATGTTACCGGTATATATATATTTTAATTTTCTTTGACTAAATTAAAGACTGAATGGGTGTTCATTCAGCTTAGTACATTTTTCTTGTCTCATGACTGATTTTTCTGTCTATTTTATTTTTCTTGCCTTCTGTTTAGGAACACAGACTATAAATATTTAGACTTTCTTCTTTTTATCCTGTAGTTATTTTTTATTATCATTTGAATAGTTTTATTACTTGGCAGTTATAAGTTCTATTTTTTCAGTACATTCTATTATTTTCTGTAGTTTATTTCTGGTAATGATTTGTTTTGGCTTTCTTTTTCTTTGTTTCTATTATTAATATGCCTAATATTATGTTAAATCCACTTAGCAAATGTTTTGAGAATTTGCAAAAGGAGTAGAAAAGTCTAAAATATAATAAAATTTATTTTCGGTAAATATACCCTGATTTGTATATTTTATTAATTTATTTTTATCTATACTCATTTAGATTTACTATCTGAATTTACTAATTTTTTATCTCCTTTTTGTTTGCTACCACACATTTTTTCTACTTTCAGTGTTCTTGCTTCTTGTTCAAACTGAGAAAAAGGCAGTCACAAAATACAATAAAGCCCTGGCTGGTTGGCTCAGTGAACAGAGCATCTGCCTAGCATATGGTGTCCCGGGTTTGATTCCCTGTCAGGGCACACAGGGGAAGCGACCATCTATTTCTCTTTTCTCCCTCTTCCCCTATTGCAGCCAGTGGTTCAATTTGGTTTGAGCATGGGCCCCTGGCACTGAAGATAGCTCCGTTGGTCCACGTGGCAGCCTCAGGTGCTAAAAGTAGCCTGGTTGATTCAAGTATTGACCCCAGACAGGGGTTGCCAGGTGGGTCTTAGTTATGGTGCATGTAGGAATCTGTCTAACTATCTCCCCTCCAGTCACTTAAAAAAAGAAAAGAAAGAAAAGAAAATACAACAGACACCCATTCCATTACCCCCCTGAAATCAGTATTTGGCTGAGTTCATGTGTTTTGCTTCCTCATAATGATTTTAAAGCTACCATCAACTGTATTCTGGCACCTGAGTGCCTGATGAGAAATCTGCTATTAGTTTTATGGCCATTCTTTGTAAGCAATCTAATGTTCTTACCATATGACTTTTAGTATGGTTTTTGTCTCAAATATTCCACAGTTTTGTTGCAATGTGGCCAGTATCTCTGGGCTTTTTCAACATGACTAATATTTCAACATGGACAATTCTTAGTCATAAGCCTTCCAAATATTGTCTATCCAGGTGTATGCTTATTCTCTTCTGAAATATTAGACATAAAATAAAGGTTTTAATTAATCTTGCATATATTTTAATTTTCCTTTCAGATTTTCCAGTTCTTTGTTGTACTTGATTGCAGGCATTCTGGGTTCTGTCTTACAATCCAATTACCATTTCTTTAGTCACTCATAGGTGACTTTAAAGTTCATCTATTATTTTAAAAATTACTTTGATTCTGCTTTTTTATTGAAGCCTATACTTTTTAACAAAAGAATATGTTGCTTTTTAATTAATTATGTTTCTCTTCTTTGTTGGGGACTATTTCTTCTATTAACAGCTATAGAAATCTTAAACATTCTATGTTCAAGTCCTTTTCAAATTGTTTTCCTTTAATATTTTTTGGGACATAAATGTGTAAAGATGGTTGGGTTCACACTCTCTCTTTCATGGCGCTGTTTTGCTCATGTGGCTTTCATTCGTCGTGGTCACTTCCTTGTCTTTCCAGGGTGCTTCCCTGCATGAGGTTTAAGCGACCTAGAGCCAGGAGTGCCACGTGTTCAGGCTCCATGCCCAGGGACTATTTCTTCTGGGTGATTCTACCTCTCCCCCATCCTGGTAAACACTATTCTAGGTCCAAGTCATTAACAAAGTGAGGCCATCGGCTTCCTGTGGATGTCTGCAGTTCTGACTATGGGGCACATAGGATGTGTTCTCCCTGAGAAGACTTGCTCCAAGGTCTGGCTTCCAATAAACCATGTAGTTAGGTCCTGACTGTGGGGTCCTTCCCTGTGTCTAGTCCATGGAGATTTCTCTTCGCAACATACAGACCCAGTTATGTATTTTTATATTATTGTTATAGTGTATCAAATAATTTTTATGACTTTGGAGTAGAAAGATTGACCAAACTGTCATTTTTCATAGAACTGCTAACTCATTGAATTTTTGGTTAAGAAAATATATATATACTTACGAACACATTTAATTCTATGTCCCACCCCCCTCTTTTTTAATCCCTTCACATTCTAATCATACCTTGGATGTTATCATCGTGAACAGAGGTGGATTTAATGGCAGGCACGGCGGGCATGCACCCTGAGCCCCAACTTCTGAAGGGCCCTGCAAAACCCCAACTTTACACTTTTTCCCTAATGACCAAGAGCCCAATATTTTCTTCTGTACCCAGGGCCTCAACCGACCATAATCCACCTCTGACTATGAAGACTATTTCAAAATAAACCATCTCATCCAAAATATGCATGAACATTTTTTAGAACTTTTTTTGAGGTGTTTATAAAGAAAAAAACCTCTATAATTTTAATAGAAATCTTTTGAATATATATGCTTTCTTTCATATGTAGCTAGCATATTGTTCACTTATTTTGCAAAACTGTATATATTTTCCATAATTTTCAAATTTGTTTGTGACACAAAAAACACCAATTTTATACATGTGATTTCAAATCAGGAATTATTTTAAGACTATAAAAATTGGGGGAACAGCTGTTTACCATGCTGACACTAGCTAGATTAGTTCAGCTGACTTAGAATGGCCATGTGACTACTAAATCAGCATCAGGACTAACAGGTGTAACAATATGTTGCTCCTTGTTGGTAAAACTGATCTTACCCTTAAGTCATGTGTCAAAACTGCAGCACCATAAGAATAGACTAACCAAGACAAAAATAAGTGATTTAAAAATATAACATGTCACAGCTCTAAAAGTGGGAAGTTATATGTCCAGTCATAATAATAGAATGTTAAATTACCAAAATAGCCGAAAAGCTTATGCTGGATAGTAGTGACAGTTCCATTCGGCTATTGCCTATGCACAGGAGAGCTATGACAAAGACATTTAAATACGCTTAATGCTCTAAAACCTGCAAAGGCAATTAGTGGCAATAAAATTTGTATTGAATTTGGATAAATTTTAGACAATTAGCCATCTTCTAAATGTGATTTTAGCCAAGTTACACAATGGGACACATGACTTACCCACATTTATCACTCATTAGAGGAGGGTAATTCCTGCCATAGTTGAACATCAAGGGATTTATTGTCATAAATTCAGACCAGCTAATGGACTCTCTAACCCTTTTTGCTCAAGTACAAATCCCTAGGTAAGACATATGAAATAGAAATTGATCACAGATATGTGCTCTCAGATTGAATGTGTACACACGCAAGAACATTTTCAGCCATATAGTCTAATAACTTTTAGAGTTTAGGGCTGTATATGTATGCTATGAGAACTACGTAAACTCAAATAGTATACAAACTCACCCGGTATAAATACACGAACACACACGCACCCATATCCACACAGGAAAATTACACTACATTTCTTCTCAGTATACACCCAGTTGTTTGTGGCTGGAAGACTCTAGGCATTTTATATACTAGGAACATGTTTATATGAAAATGTTATCCATACTCACACACACGCACCTGTTTTTTTCAAGTGAGTTTCAATATTATGCATGTACAGAAATGTCCCATGGCTACTAATTACCTGCCCGTAAGTTTGAAACATCACCCCCACAACTCAGTCGTCTACACCATTCAGACTCTTTTTTCCCTCCTTATTATTGTTTTTTTCCTGAGAACGTGCCACATGGTCTTAAGGAGAATGCTTTCCCCTGAGATTGTTCAGTGCCCTCAAGTCCCCAAGACACAAACAGGCTCCAGGAAGTCACACACACATTGCTGTGGGGCACAGGTCACGGCTGTTTACACGTGGGCCTCTCTCCTCATCTGTCTCTGAGGTCTGAGGCTTGGGAGCCGGCAGCTCGCTGCTGAGTTCCTATAGCAATGACATGTCCTGTCGGCAGCAGAGCTGGCCAGCGGGGCTGGACCGTGTGGGAACCAGCCTGGGGCGTCCCACCCAAGGTAAACCACACCGTGCTTATGTGTGCAGAAGAAACTGAATGGAACTCTTCAATTTACATGTTTAACTCTCTCATTCTGTTTGCCATTTTGCTTGGAGATTATCAAAACAGAAGAAGAAATACTTTAATTATCCTCTTTTACTCTTGACGTTTTATCCTATTTTTCCACCCACAAAAAGGTGTTTTCAATGTGATCTTTTGATGTTTTATTCAAATTGATGCTTAGGCACTACTTTCCACATGAAATATTTGTAGGAGATTGTCACTAAGAAAGGAAAACCTTAAAATCCTAGTGAAGTTAAGTCATATAGATACTAGGAATTTTAAGCCACTGAAGCTATTTCTCTTACCAAAATAAATTTGAGACCTCTAACACAATACTAGTCGCCTTCTATGCACAAACTAGGGAAAGTTATTGATAAATGACAGGGGAGTAGGAATGACCAGTTTGAAAGCCAGTCACAATTGTCACTGGGTACTCTACTATAATCATCATCAATTTTGCTTTTCTCTGAAGAGAACTAATGCGTTTCTATCACTTTCAAGAATGAGAAAAGGGGGACATATGACCTAGGCTAAGCCTATGTAAAGATTATAACATTAGTTGTCCAGATTACACATCTGCATGATCCCCAGAGGGCTTCTCTGTCCATCCACCCATCCGTTCTTATTTGTGGTCTTACCAAGGTTTTGCAATTTTTATTGTTTTTATTATCACATGGCATATATATTGTATACATTTTTTTAGTTATGTATTGTCAGTTCCACCCAATAGAATGTAGACATCTATATTTCTAAGGATGTTTTCCTGCTCCAAATCCCTAGCATGTAAAATAAAACCAGCAAGCACATTGTAGGTCCTTAATAAAGATATATCAAATAAAATGAATGAGTGGATGAATAAATAAATTACATTTCTATACCTTCTGGCTATTTAAAACTTTGTCAACCTCTACACCTCTTTAATTAAATTTAATTCCCTTTATAATTTCCCTATTTAACTTCTCATTTAATTTTAATTCCTATTTGATTTTTCCCAAACAAGATAATCCTAACAAGTTTATATAAGAATAAGAGGCCTTACAGGGGATTATTAGTTAGAAAATAAACAAGTTATGCAAGTATTACCAGAGAACAATGTGATAAAATTCAGGAATGCTAAGTGTGGGCAGATTTCATAAAAACAGTAAGAGGTGAACCGGGTTGAGAATACTGGATGAAATTTGGGGAGGAGGTGACATGTAGAGAGAGGTCTAAGTACAGGTAAAATTTACAAACAAAAACCAATGCTCAGGGGTAGGGCAGAACAATGGACAGTCAGGGAAGGGGACCCTTTGTCTGAAACCGAGGATTGTGGAAAACACCGCTTCTCAGCAGTGACTGTTCTCGGGTAGCATCCGACGTGAGCCAAGTACATTTGTTTTTCTTAGATACGGGGGAAAATCATTGGTACTGGGCACTTACAGAGTATGAGTAAATGTCTTATGGGCTTCCTGGGTAGCAGGAGGACACAGGGCAGGTGGTGGAGGTGCTGATGGAATGGAAGACATTATTGAACAGATCATCTGCCATTTGCAATTTACGCCTGAGTAAGTTTTGAATACCTATATCATAAATGAGACTGACCTCAGAGGGCATCTCGCTCGGTCATCCTCAACCCTGGCTGCACATGAAGATCATCTGGGGAGCTTTAAATAATGACCAAGACCTGGTTCCCCTCCCAGAGACACTGATTCAACATTGATCCGCAGAGGTCCCGGGCACTGGCGTTTTCTAAGTCTCCCCTGATGATTCGAATACTCAGCCAGGGTGAGAACCACTGATCCGGTCTTGTGCCCTCTCTAAGTGAGGAGCACGAGACCAAGAGAAATCAAATGTGGTTGAAGGCTGCACAGACTAAGTGGTTCGTTCTTATTCCTCATTCAAACTTAGCTCCAGCATTGCCTTTTCCAGAAAACCATCTCCAGGGGGTCAGGGCACATACAACTCTGGTGCTATCTTGTACATTTCAAACTTGGAGGGCGTATGCTGCCTCTAGTCCATCCTTTTCCTCACTGTTGGGGTCTCTCTTCACGGGGGGGGGAGCCAATGGATTTTTTAAAATCCAATTCTTCCCAGTATACAGTGCAGGGCTCAGCACACATTTACTAAGTGTAAGGTGAAATGAATGCCAGCATCTCCCTGGGGGGGGGGTATTTTATTGCTCTTCCTCCAATGTCCCTGCTGACTTCAAATTTTCCGGGCAGAGAGAAACTCCTGGGGTTCACCTCTTCTTCCTTAGGACTCTAACGGCATTGTTGACTGGCTGGTTACGTGCAGCTACTCTCCACATTTTCCAGAGACTAAATCTCCAAGTCTGTACCTGACCCCCAACCTCCTGAACAATGAGGTCAGACTACCTTTCTAAAGTAGCATTCTGGACGATCGCCTTCCCATAACTTCATATTCCTCCCCAAGGGTCTTATGCTGTCTGGTCCAGTGCCTTCCCCTGTCCCCGGAATTCCATCCAACTAAGGCCCATCCATCCTTTAAATTGCAGCTCAGATATCACTTCCTCTGTGTGACCCTTCCCTGACCTCCCCGACAGAAAAGGTCACTTCCTACTGCATGCCCCCCTCGCATTCCGGACATTGTGCTGGAGCCCATCAGTGCCCCTCCTGCACGCAGCCCAAGTCACGCCTCTGACAGGGCGAGCCTCCGTGCTGTTATTTCTGTATTCCCAGCTCTATTCTGATGAGAAAGCTCTTGGTACCTTGTAAGTGTTTGTTGATGAAAGTCAGATAAAAAAACCTATTCAGTTTTTTTTTTTTTTTAATATATTCTCTGGGTTTAAAGCCTATGACTATATAAAGAATCTAATTCAAATTTTAAAATTAGCAACAAACCGAACAAGAGAAGTGTATTTTGAAAGTCAATCTTGGTAGAGTTAAGTGGAATTAAAGGCATTCGATATATAAAATCCTGAGTCTCCAGTCCTCATGGACCAGGCTGGTACTTGACCCGCTCTGAGATGATGCTAATTCCATACCCCTCTATTTTATACTGTATTGATCTGTTGGTGTCCTTTTGACCCCTTCTGAATTCTGCCCTCCTACCTGCATTTTGTAGCTAAGTGGGCTATATGCATTGTATGGGTGGTGCATTGTTAGACACTGAGTAGATGATGTTTTATCTCCCAAAATAAAGATGATGGTGGCAGCAGATTTGGGTGTGAGCTACATCGTCAGGTCTGGGATTGGAGCACTAGGTTATCTTGTGCCTGTGGTGACTGAAGCCATGATGGAACAATACATTTGAGGGCTCATCATGGAACAGAATAGACACCGAGCCATGCTATAAGTTTCTCTGTCTCCCAAACTCTCCTTGGTGAGCTGTCCTTGTGGTTTTGCAACAGGATGTTCCTGGCATCCAGAGGCACAATTAGAAAATGATTAAGAAGGAGGTTGAGCTGACCTTCCCCATCTTGGTGATAGACTCAGTTCTTGCAGCGTTGTCTGAAACAAGTTTAGCGTGACATGAAGCACACATGTCAGTTCCCTGGGGCCATGTAGTCAACATATGTTCTCATTAAAGATGTATTTCAGTCCATTTAAATTAAGTTCATATGCCAGGCTGATTGTCGATTTCTTTCCATCCTTGTCCCTTTGTCCCATGAGCTGAAGGCCCTGGGTCAGCAGGTGGAGAGGACACATCTGCTGGAGCGAGAGGAAGCCTGTGCACCATTGTTGCCAGTGTGCATGGTGTTCACAGCAGAAGGGGCTGGTGCAGACCACCCCGCCCAGCCATGGACATTAACCTTGAGAGCTGTAGTCTTTTTGGCAACAGTGACCCGTCATCTCCAAATGCCTGAAGAATGGTCTAGAATTCTGGGAGCTGCTAAGACTTCCTTTGATACAGCCAGTTTGGGTGTCCAGGACTAAGAAGTCAGATACATGACTCCTTGTGCTTCTCTCCTATAAATTATTTGTGATTCCAAAGAGAACACACATTGTTTATTTGAAGAAATATGAAGAAAAACATCTTTCTCTGGCTGTTCTGATTTGCCCAAATATTTCAAGATTGGAAATAGACAACAGAACTGAGTCTAAATCGTTTCATAACCATGATGATTTTGGATTAATTATTTCATTTCACTCAACCTCAGTTTCCCTCATTTATACTGAACAATATGAACTGTCTGTGCTCCGGCCAGTGGAACGCAAGGGGTGCCATGTCAGTGGACCTTGGAGAGTAGGCAAGACTGTCCTTCCTTACCTTCTTGTGGCCACAGCACCTCAGACAGTCTTTACCTGAGTGATTTTTCGAGTCGGGGCAGGTTGAGAGCTGAGGAAACACCTTTTGCTACTAGACCCAGGAGGAAGCGTTGCTGGTCAGTGCTGACTGGAGAAGCTCCGAAAGTACTGACTGACTATCTAAATGCCGTGGAAAGTTAATGGTGGTATTTGATTATGTCAAATAGTTTTACCCATCCCAAAATTTCAATTTTATACATGCCTCCTTATTAGCAGCAATAACAAGTTATACTTTAGGACTCTAGACTTTCTAAAACTGTCACACAGACCTGACTTTATTTTAGGATAACGTGGTTGGGGGGCATTGAGCACCCTCCTTTCTGTCTTCTCGAAAGGGATTTAAGGAATTGGACGCAGAAGTGTCCTCTGTCATTCACAGGGTCAAGATTAGAAGAAGGACAAATATCCAGATCAATCTTTGTCCAAATATTCCGATTTTCCTCTCTCCCATTGCAGACTGAAACATCACTTATAAACATTTCCCTTACCCCAAAGCAGGAGAAAGCACTATGGTGTAATGTAATTACTTGTACATTATACAAATACTATCCCCTTTGAATGTGCCTCGTGGCTTGATTTCAAACACTTCACAGAGTTTCCTGGGCCATCTCATAATTCTCAGACTATCTCAGGCGGGGTAAGAACAGCTCTAGCATTATATTGGCTCTGGTATAGATCCGCTTTAAGTATTGAGCTCGTGGTGGTGGTGGTTGTTATTGGGCTCCAGTGCACAGGTTTTATGGGCCATTGGAAATCTATCATTCAAGAACAACATTATTAATTGCATTTTAATTCACATCATTTTACTTAAAAATTAGGTTTGCTGATTGACCTCTGTTGAATTGGATAATTTAATGAAACTAACTCACAGTCAGGGCAATGGTATAGCACCTTGGGATTTATTTTGCTCATGGTCTATATATTAGGGCATGTTCTGAGAAACTTTGATTTTTTTCAAAAAAAAATCTCATTTTAGGACGCTAGTTCTAAATTCATGGTGCAATACAACAAGTATTTTGGATAAAACAACATGGGGATTTTCAATTTTAGTTCATGTTACAGTAGCTTAGTTATAGTTTATAAAAATTTTATGTATACCAGCAAAGACCTTGGTATTGTTTATGTGATTTTCAAAATTATAACTTAACTGACAGCAAAGCATATTGCTTAAACTGGTTTATAGTAATATATAAAGTGTCCTTGAACTAGAATACTTCAGCATAAAATAGTAACAGCTTTTTAATGAAAGTTTCTACCTTAAAATATCCCAAGGACATAGGAGTTTAAAATAAATTAATCATGTTCAGCATTAAAAATCACATTTTCTTCTTTAGGATAAAAATATATGATTTTTAAATAAACATGTAAAGAATTTTTTTCCCCTTCATCCAACCGGAGTAGCTTAGAATTTATAGGTATTTGCAAAGAACACTTTTGTTTCCTGCATGATAAGACACAAAGGAGAAACAACAATCATATTTCCACTAATATCCTCTTTAGCACAATGCAAGTAAATCCAGATCTCCTGTAACACCTCTGGTGACTGGAGTCATTAATCCCATGTTTTGAAAATCATTTAAGATGGAAGGTGCCCCCGTGGTACGTATCGGTTCAGTCTCTGGAGCCCTAAGAAAAGATTTAGTGCATTTTCAAAAGAATTTTGCAGGTAGGAGCCCAAATGGATTTTCAACTAGGCCTCAACCTTTTTGAAACCTACTGATGTTGAATAGTCTTTCACTGGTTGCCATGCCAACTGATACCAGAGGAACACTCGGCAGTGTGTTCATCCCCTAGAAAGCTTCACCAGATGTCTTCAACAAATTGCTATGAAAAGACTTTGGTCTGTCAGGCTTGTTAGGAGATAAAAATCAGGCGAAGAGACGTCCCTGCCTCCACTTCTGATAAAGCCAACCCATAAAATATGTAGACTCGTTCTACTCGCACAATAAACCAGTAAAATCTCTCACCCCCCCCCCACACACACACACCCTCAACCCTCCTTCCTTCCTGTAGCAGGATTTTTAAAAAATATTTATGCTCTTATTCCTACATGAAGCTAAGGCCATTATGTGTTGCAGCTGACATTGTCTGGCCGAGCAAAGCAAGAAGCATCTGGCCGGCAGCCAGGAGAGACAGCAACTTGATAAATTATTGATTTACATAAATCAACACCTTTTAAATATTGGTCTTTTGAAGGAAAAAAAAAAGCTTTTATGTTGTTTCAGGTCGAAAAGTGTTAAGATAAATACGGAATCAGCTCATCATGATTTCATATTTCTAATCAAACCGATCCAGGCATCACACGCGGATATATGTACACAGTGTATGCTGACAAGTTTGCGACTAAAATGACCTAATTTTGTTGTCTGGAAGAGTAAATGGACAAAAAGGAGTGTTTCTTTCAAACATGTTTAAAATTTTAAAATATTTTTCTTCCTGAATATTCCTGGATTATTAACCAAATTTTCTGTAGTGAAAAAAAAAAAGACTATTTAAAGGGTTGTTTTCTTTATAAAAAAGAAGAGACTAGGCAAGTAGAGTTCACATGAAATATGATTTACATGTATCAGGTGGCATCTCTATGTTACGGATTGAGGGTTTGCAAGTGCAAATGAGTCATTAACTGTCAAATTACCTGTTTGTATATGCAGCTATCCCACACAGTATGAAAATGTGTGGTATTTGCATATACAATTGAGGCTCAGGAATTTACAAAGCCTGAGTTTTAAATAGGGATTCAAAATCTTTCTGCTGATTAGCAAGTCAAGGAAGTACAAAATTGAATCCCAAATGTATTTTGCACTACACTGTTGTATTGCAGTTCCGATTCAAAGCCCAGACAAGTTACCTAAACTTGGACTTCATCAGCGATAATGTCTTATTTGTATTTCCAAGATTATATGGCCCTTTGTCATTCTGTGTATGTGTGTGTGTGTGTTTGTGTATGAACATATACAATATGTTTGTATTGTTGACATGTACAGAAGGAACATTTCTTGGAACTATGAGAAAATCTCATATAGTCATATTAATATCTTGTCCAATGTTTCCAAGAATTCAATTATTTTAGAATCAAGTCATCTGGATAATGTGATTAAAAATCCCACCACTTCACATCCATGCTTTGTTTTGGCAGATTTATAAAGTCAGATTGATTGAATTATTTGCAAGATTTCAAAGTGAACCAGAAGCACAGACATTCATGATACAACTCCTTATGACAAAGCCACAAAATTGGAGTTTGAGAAAATAAACACAAATAAATTAGAAATTTTTTTTAACATAGAGAAGGAAATGTGACCAAAAATTTTACCGTATTAGGGAGATGGCTTTTCGCAGAGAGAAAAGAACTTATTATATGTCTCTAGATGACTGATTAAAAAGAAATGGACAGAAAATATGGTATCATATGCATCAAACATATGAAGCAGTTTTCTCAAATTAAGTTAAATTTTGGTCTTATTTATGAATTCCCCTTATAGGAGTATTAAAAATAGGGTCTTTTATAGTCTTAGCTATATTTTAAGAGAGATCCTGAAAATGGTCTCCTTGGGAACTAAAGAAATCATGGAACGGGGAAAGAAAAGAAGACGGTGTAGAGTTTGGGGTATCGAGCCAGCCACCACCTTGGGCAGGTGGGGGAAGTGAGAGCCAGTGTGCAAGGCATGTCCCAAGGCCACCCACTTGTATAACAGTGACACACAATAGTCACTGACCGTTGGGAGGCAGGTCCGCGTGCACTAAAGCAGAAAGGAAGAGGGAACTTGAACAGGATGCTATTACTATGAACACATGAATTCTCCCCAAGTTTTCTATGTTACACAAACACTTCAGTAACGTCACTGAGGTGCTCACTCTCACTATGGCACATCTATTATGCCTCCATCAGTGTGTCTATACTCTATCACCTGAATTGATTGACTTTTTCCAAGAATGCTAACAAAATCAGTGTCTACAACAGTGGCTGTCCAGCCTCGGTGTGAGCATTAGAATCCCCCTGGGGCTCCTGATAAACATGTCACTCACCACACCCATCTCCATCCAGCTTGGTACAGTTGGCACATTTGGATCAACATGTCCTGAGAAAATTGTTCGGCAGACATGCCCTATGCCTGAATCCTACTCCAAAAAACACCACCACTGTGTAAGTTTTACATTCGATCATGTTCTACCTCGTGGCTGACCAGCCACCATCTTTCTCTGAGGTGACAGACTGGCACCCCAAAACACCCTGATGTGGTCACTGAAAGACTGGATTGAAGCCTGGACAATACCACGTAATAGCTGTACGAGTTGTAGAATAACACTTAACCTCCCTGAGCCCTGGTTTCATCCCCTTGAAATAGTCTAGTAAAAAGTGTATTATGGAGACGTCCCTCAAGCCTTTCTAAATCTGACTAAATTAAAAATTTTAATTATCCTTTGGTTGTAAACCCACAGTTAGGAATCACAATAATTTAAATTTATTGATCTCCCTAGGTGGACTATTGATCCTTCTACATAAAATTTCTGCAGTTCACTTGGCCTCTTCAGGGTTTTTGTTTGTTTTGGTTTGGTTTTATATTAAATGAAAATATTGGACTAAGATTACTTCTTAAGTTTCTTCCCACTGCAACCCTCTATTGAAACTTGATTCTGTTTGTTAATATTAGTTGCATAAGATTGTCCAGCATTTCTGTGTACAGCTTGGATTCTCCAGCAGATGCTGAGCGGGAGTTTGGTATGCAAGATATTTACTAGGAATCAATACCTGTTCATGGAAGGGGGGGAAGCAATCTGATTGGTCGTCTGCATTGTTTTAGAGCCAGTTCCTATAATGCTTTGTTAGAACCTTTTTCTGGTACAGATGTTTATCAGAGTGATTTTTAAAAACTGGCTAGCATTTGTGGCCCACCACGTGGGTGGAGAGAACTTAAGGTGTTGCTCCTCATGGTGGACTGGCACATTTCCTTCTGGGGTCCGTGGTCCTGGCGCACAAGAGCAAATGTGTCCTTGCTATACAAACATGAAGCATTGGCATGAATCACAGAAGTGCTGTGAACAGCGTGTCCTCATCTGTTCCACATCCCCATAAGCTCCGCATCCCCACCAAAGAGCATCCGCGTTATTCTCTTCTTCCCTGTGCTGTCACTGCACTTGGTTGCAAACTTCTCTGGAAATATCAGTTTCAGGAAAGCAAAGCTCGTGTCTGAGCAGGCTTGCCTTCGTTGTCACCGCAGCAGACGCTGTCTGCGGCCTGCCCAATGTCTGGCTGGCCTCTGCATTCAGGGCAGCTGCGGTGGGAAGCGTCTGCCAGGCGGACATCTTCCCCTCTCGTGCACCTGCTCTTCCCGGCTTGGGAGCAAGCAAGAACAGGTGGCAGGGATGGTCCCTATCCCCTCTAACCCTCAGCTGATGGTACTTGAGAGGTGATGCTCAAGTGCCCCCCTCCCTGTCTCATTTTCTTAGTTCTCACAGTGCTCCCAGCAGTGCTGAACCCCATTTGAACTCCTTATAGGTTTTTGCTGTTCCCTGTCTCCCATTTTTTTCCTTTGTCACTTGTCCTTCCTGTCGTCATCCCCTCAGTAAACAACCTGACACCAATTCCTTTCCTCAGGATCTCCTCTGGTGGGAATCTAAACCAACCAACTTACGCAACTTAGCATCAGGCACAATCTTTCCTTTTTTTTCAATTTTTTCAAAGATTTTATTTATTCATTTTAGAGAGAGGAGGGAGGAGAGAGAGAGAAACAGAGAGGGGGGGGAGAGAGGGAGAGAGAAGAGAGAGAGAAGGGGGAGGAGCAGGAAGCATCAACTCCTGTATATGCCTTGACCAGGCAAGCCCGAGTTTCGAACCAGTGACCTCCGAGTTCCAGGTCGCTGCTTTATCCGCTGCGCCACCACAGGTCACGCCAGTGTCAGACACAATTCAATGAATGCATGCTCAATTCTCTGATTATATTGAAGTCCTTTGATTAGAAATCCAGTTTTAGTTGAAGGTTTGGACCTAGAGGCAGAGGACCTGGAGTCTAGCCCTCATGTGACCACTGGCTCTCTGTGTGACTTTGGGTTCCGGACTTCAACCTGCTCCTTCAAGAAGCAACCTCTCTCCCAGGGCAATCATGAGAGCCAAAGCCAGGACGCACACCCGAAGGGACCCTGGAACACCAAGTGTCCCACCCACCACTTATTTTTATGAAAGTTTCCTACAGTAGATTCTAAGTTTCTGTGGGCAAGAATTATGTTTCACTGAACTTTCTATTTTAAGAATTTCATCAAGTGAAGCCTGGAAATGGTAACATAACGAATGTTTAATGAACAGGGAAATAGCCAATGTTATATACTTCAGACGGAAAAGGGTGACATGTAATAAAAAAAAAATGTTCCGTGTCGAGCGAGTTACTATCTAGTTGGTAGGAAAGAATTAGCACAAGTCAACAGCTGGTGAGCGAGACAGAGCAGTTAGCTACTGACTCATCGTTGAAGAGGTTAAGAGAGAGACAGAGAATCGTTAGACCAGTCAAGGGAGGTTGTGGAAAAGTGGGGTCCGGTGGGCACCGAAGGCTGGACAGGAAGAAGTCTGTTGTCGGGAGAGTTTGCAAAGAAGTGGGTCCAGGATGGAAGCATGTCCAGGAAGAGGGAGGGACGGAGGGTCCTGGAAACAGGGACTAGATCAGAGAGCGTGGGCGGTGGTATAAGATGCGGGCAAAAGTGCGAGCCGAGCCCTGGCCGGTTGGCTCAGCGGTAGAGCATCAGCCTGGCGTGCAGGGGACCTGGGTTCGATTTCCGGCCAGGGCACATAGGAGAAGCGCCCATTTGCTTCTCCCCTTCCCCTCTCCTTCCTCTCTGTCTCTCTCTTCCCCTCCCGCAGCCAAGGCTCCATTGGAGCAAAGATGGCCCGGGCGCTGGGGATGGCTCCTTGGCCTCTGCCCCAGGCGCTAGAGTGGCTCTGGTCGCGGCAGAGCGACGCCCCGGAGGGGCAGAGCATCACCCCCTGGTGGGCAGAGCTTCGCCCCTGGTGGGCGTGCCGGGTGGATCCCGGTCGGGCGCATGCGGGAGTCTGTCTGACTGTCTCTCCCCGTTTCCAGCTTCAGAAAAATACAAAAAAAAAAAAAAAAAAAAAAGTATGAGCCGAGAGCCCCTGAGAACATCACCGGGTCCTCGCTATCTTAAACGAACCCCATCTCCATAGCCATGTTTATGGAGGTAACAGCTAATTCCTAACTTGGTGTCATGATTAGATTTTATAATCTACATGAAGTATTTAGTGAACCGCCTGGCATCTCACCATATCTATATTTATAGAATCATATTCCTATTGCCATCATCATTGTTCTATAGGCAAGTGGCATACATAGACACTCAGTAGTTCAGGCTTGAGGACTCTTCTAACTGACCATGAATTTGATATATTTGACTTTTGACTTTCCTCCTTATTTCTAAATTTAGCCTCTGCACTGCTAGGGAATAAACAAATAAATATAATAATGGAAAGTTCAGAAGTTCAGAATGCCTACAATCATGGCGGGCGGGTATGTTCCCAGGATTTGGAGACAAAAAAGGGGGTTGGTAAAGGGGTGCTGTGTCTCCCAGAGAGTGGACACTTAGTTTGCTTTCCAGGTTTGATAACATGCCTGTCACTTGCAAATCACCTCTTCCCATTCAGGGAAGCTTCAGGAAGAAAGGTTATAGCTGAGCAGGCCAGTGGTTTCCAGCAACAGGCTTGTTGATCAGTTTTACTGTCATCAAAACTAAATGCAGTTATTTGGGAAGAAATGGAGCCCGTACATGAATATCACACACATAAATTTTACAAGTCATGCAGAGTTAATTGTTCAGCTTCTAGCTATCTTCCTTGAAATCTTATTATGCAAGTTAGACATTGGGTCAGTTGTTTCCAATCATTATGCATTATTGAAAATCTTGACCTGCTTCCTTATAATATGGGGTCTTTGATACAAGACTTAAACATAGTAATGGCCAGAAACTCTTTTAAAGCTATTTCAAATATGTTTGGAAAAAAACTTTTCTCACTAGAAATAGTCCCTTGTTAGAAGGAATAACACACATGTAAATATTCATTCCATACTTTTGATATACAGAAGACTCTATTGTATTTATATTTCTATGGGGCTAGCAATATTCTTCCTGCCATTATAGGAAAACTGTATAATTTCTGTAGGTAGAGTTGGTTTTAGTATAGTTGAAAATGAACTCATCACTTTTAATAAACTTTTTCTTTCTCTGAGATGAAAAGCAAGGTTGTTTTCTGCAATATCTATCAATGTAAGAATGGACTGTGGTATTTCCATTTAATTGAGTACTATATGTACAGCAATGGTAATGAATAAACTACAGCTCAACAAAGCAGAAACGCTATTTAAAATGACCAAAACAATGCTGGGATGAGGAAGCCATCTGAAAAGCAGCAATATAATATTATTTGGCTTTATATAATGGCCAAAACAAGCACAACTAAATTGCACTGTTTAGGGACACACAGGAAGAGGGTAAAGCTGTTAAGCAAAGTGAGGATGTGGTTACTGTCACCTAAGGGTCATGGGCCTCTGTAGGGCAGTGGGTCAGGAAGGCACGTGACATGCATCTCCCTCTCGTTAATCTGCTACCATTCCCTGTGCCCCTGCCCTACTCCCCTGCTCCTGTGCACCTCGGATTAACTGTTGGCAAATTTGTCTCCGTGCATAGTCCATCCACACTGTACCTGCCCCAGGCAAGTGGGAGCTGCCCGAGGAAGAATGATCACCGTGCACTGTCCCCTTTTATACATATTTGTGATCACAAATCCGAGTGATCCACAGTCCTGTCCCATCGTCCGTCCGGACTGCCACACTCAGGTCACCCCTACCTCTGAGATGAAGTTTTACATCTTCCCCTTTCTCCTCACACCTCCACATCCTCTCCTCTCTTCTCCCTCAGCGGACCACCTCACTTCCCTGGCGACACCCAGGCATGTGGAAGAGAGTGTTCTCCTGGGCTCACCTCCAAATGGATCACTCCGTACCAGTGCCTGTATATCCGGTCCTCCTTGTTGCAACACAGAGACCGTGCAGTTCCTCTCTAAAGCCAAACCTTCCACAAGTATCGATCCTCAGTCCTTCTAATCCTCTCAAGAGCATTGCTTCGACTCCTGTCTGTTTTCTCTCAACCTGATCAGAATTTCTGGGCTGGATCACTTTCCTTATCCTGGAAACATACTGTAAGTCTTGCTATTTATTAAAAAGGAGAAAGAAAACCCCCTTGGCTCAGTATCTGTGACTCTGTTATTCCATTTCCCTCAACGGATAAAATTATTGGAAGAGATACTATAGTCTCACTATCTGCATTCTCTGACTTCCCTCTGTTTTCTTCTCCTCTGAATCTAATCAAGTTACCATGTCCTGTATTCCAGTGGTCTCCAACCTTTTTTGGGCCACAGACCGGTTTAATGTCAGAAAATATTTTCACGGACCGGCCTTTAGGGTGGGACGGATAAATGTATCACGTGACCGAGAGAAGCGTCAAGAGTGAGTCTTAGATGGATGTAACAGAGGGAATCTGGTCATTTTTAAAAAAATAAAACATCATTCAGACTTAAATATAAATAAAATGGAAATAATGTAAGTTATTTATTCTTTCTCTGTGGACCAGTACCAAATGGCCCACGGACCGGGACCGGTCCGCGGCCCGGAGGTTGGGGACCACTACTGTATTCCACTAAATGTGTCCTTTCCAAGCTAGTGAATAACCCCAGGCAGCCAAATCGTTTTTTTTATTTTTTTATTTTATCCAACCGCTAAGCAGCATTTGCCATGGTTGACCATATTTCCAGGACTCTGCCTCTCCCAGTTTTCCCTCCCTCGCTGCAGCTGGGCACTGTTCCCATACACTGGTTGTCTGTCCTTCTCTCATCGGGATCTCAATGATCTGATGCTTTTGTTTTGCAAATTCACTCCACTGAGGCTTACAACCAGGTTTAAAACTTTAAATACCACCTATATACGGACAATTCAACATTTATGTAGCTCACTAACACCTTGCCCCTACATGCCAGATTCCAATTTCAAAATGCTGATTTGACATCTGCATTTAAAACTCTAACAGTCTTGCCTGACCAGGCGGTGGCACAGTGGATAGAGCATTGGACTGGGATGCCGAGGACCCAGGTTCGAGACCCCGAGGTCGCCAGCTTGAGCGCGGGCTCATCTGGTTTGAGCAAATCTCACCAGCTTGGACCCAAGGTCACTGGCTTGAGCAAGGGGTTACTCCATCTGCTCAAGGCCCACAGTCAAGGCACATATGAGAGGGCAATCAATGAACAGCTAAGGTGTCACAACAAAAAACGGATGATTGATGCTTCTTATCTCTCTCCATTCCTGTCTGTCTGTCCTTATCTATCCCTCTCTCTGGCTCTCTCTCTCTGTCTCTGTAAAAAAATAAAAATATAAATAAATAAATAAAACTCTAACAGTCTTCTCAAATATAACAAGTTGACACTTTTATTTTTATTTTTATTTTTTTGTGACAGAGACAGACAGAGAGAGAGGAACAGATAGGGACAGACAGACCAGCAGGGAGAGAGATGAGAAGCGTCTTCGTTGTGGCACCTTAGTTTCTCATTTATTGCTTTCTCATATGTGCCTTAAACAGTGAGCTACAACAGACCAAGTGACCCCTTGCTCAAGCCAGCGACCTTGGGCTCAAGCTGGCGAGCTTTGCTCAAACCAGATGAGCCCATGCTCAAGCTGGCAACCTTGGGTTTCAAACCTGGGTCCTCTACATCCCAGTCCGACGCTCTATCTACTGCACCACCACCTGATCAGACTGAAACATAATTCTTAATTCTTGCCTACCTCCCCACCTTCTGATTCTTCCCATCTCAAATGATAATATCCCAATTCACTGACTGCTTGAGCCATAGACCAACAAAAACTGTTCATTCCTAGTTTCTTCTTCTCTGATCCCCATGTATATTTCAGGGTAATCCACTAGAAAATGCTATTAGTCCTATCTTCAAAACATACTGGAATCCAAGCAATTCTCTCCACCCCCACGGCAAAGTACTCTCTGATCTAAACCAACCCTGTGTCCTGCCTGGAATTCCACAGGATGCTCTTTACTGGTCTCCTGCTTATTCCTACCCCATCTTTCTGAGATCCCTTCTCCACAGACATCGAGCAATCTTTATGAACCACACTAAAAACAAAACAGCAATGTGTTAAGTATTCCCATGGAAGGCAGGTGAATGATACAGTTCTCTACCACTACTGCTTTTATATAACACTGTAATGAGTCATCACCAAGGCAATACCACTAGAAAAGAGAACACTTCGCTGCATGAAGATTGGAAGAGAAGATGTCATCAGTACTTATTTTCAAATAATATGACCTTCTACATAGAAATAATATCATGTTCTATATAGAATTTCTATATGCACTGTTGAAAAAGTCATGTAAATACTTATGACCAAAAATGATAGTTGTCCCCCAATAACTGTTCACCCTCTCTTACGTAATAATACAGTTATGACCTTGAGCACACCATCAAGCAAAGAAAGCCGACACTTTCCAATGTTTCTCACAGCTAAGGGTGGTGGTGCAGCTCAGTGCAAGCAGACAAGGTACAAAGGGAAGTCATAGGTACAGGTCTGGGTTGTGTTCTTAAGGAGGGGAAGCATGCCTTCTTTTCTCCTTCCCTCCTTGGGGGGTACATATGATGGAACTCTGAACTCTTTGTAGAGTAAAGCTGCTTCACCAGCTCTATCATAAAGACCCAGTGATTTTGATCATGTCTATGGTAGCAGCCCAGTGAACAGCAGACACATATACACCCACAGATAAATTAGGCAGGTGTTGATATCATTTCCTTATTACTTCAACATATTGTTTTCTTTTTTAAATAAATAAAACCTTAAAGATAAAATTGATGTGTAGCCTATATTCCTCGCCAACCTCATTTCTGCCTCCTCTCGCATTATTGTTATACACTGTGTTTCTATTAGGAAACATAATTTATATGTTTACTAAATATTAATATTATCCATAAACTATGTACAATGGCGCATTTTGCTTGTTTTAAAATGTCCCTTTAATGTTTCACACAATCTGTAACATTCTGCAACTTTCTTTTTCACTCAACATTATGTTTTCAAAATTCTAGTGATGCATATATTAATCTAGCTCATGCATAGTAATATTTTAGAGTATAATACTATATGAATGCACCACAATTTGTTTACTGAGGTCATTAATTTTTGTGTTTTGTTTAATGATATATGAATATCTATAATAGCATTGGACAAATAGGAGGAATTTAATAAAAATTTGCTGGAGAGGTGAAATAATTCACATCTCTGGTTATAGGCATTTGAGTCACTCCAAATTCTCATCATTACAAATAAGGCTGCAATGAATATATCTGAGCATATCTCTGCATTCAAAAGAGCCGTGAGAATTCTTTAGGCTTTTCATCCAAAATTACAATTGACAGCTTAAATTTATTTATTTATTTATTCATTTTTAGAGAGGAGAGACAGAGGGAGAGAGAGAGACAGAGAGGTAGTGAGAGGAGGGAGAGACAGAGAGAAGGGGGGAGGAGCTGGAAGCATCAACTCCCATATGTGCCTTGACCAGGCAAGCCCAGGGTTTCGAACCGGCGACCTCAGCATTTCCAGGTCGACGCTTTATCCACTGTGCCACCACAGGTCAGGCCACAATTGACAGCTTAAAGGGTATGAGCGACTAAACTCTCCTGTCAACTTAGTCTCCAAAGTTTATAAGAACTTTCCTGTCACCTCATCTTTGCCAATACTTGATTTTGACAAACATGGTTTTCTTGTTTTGTTTTTCTTTTTAAGAAAGAGAGAGACAGAAAGAGGGACAGACAGGAACAGATAGGAAGGGAGAGAAATGAGAAGCATCATGAACATGAGTGGTAGGAAATGAATAGGTTGTAATACATGAGAATGTTTTATATTTTTAAAGTTATTATTTTTTTTTATTAAAGATTTGTCTGTGAGCCAGATGCAACCATCAAGAGCCACCTCTGGCTTGCGAGCCATAGGTTCCCGACCCTTGCTCTATCCACTGTGTCACTGCCTGGTCAGGTGACAAACATGTTTTTGTTTGTTTGTTTGATTTACCAATCTGATAGGGATAAAACTATACCTTTTGGTTGTGCTGTGTATTTTAATTTTCCTACTTCTTTGTAAAATTAAGGTCTACCTATCTTTAGATTCACTTGTAGTCCTAGTGGAAAATTTAAGTATAAATTTAGACCTTGGATCCTTTTCTAAGTAAATTGTCCATTTGGATTTCTGTCTTCTGTGAATTAGGTTTATATCTTTGTCCAATTTTTATCAGACTCTTTTTTTATTTTAATTGATATCATAGTGGCCTCATATTAACTGAGTGCTAATCTTTTATCTGTTACATATAAATATATTTTTCCTTTGTGTAAGTAGGTTTTTCTCCCACAAAGCCAAAAGTTTAAATACAGTCATACCTGTTAATCTTTGTTTCTGCAATTTGTGAAGTTGTATTTAAGAAACCCCCAGAAACTCATAACTTATTCAAATAACATAAAATTTTATCATATTTAGATTTTCTATCTACCTGAGGTCAAACCACCTTTCAGCACTGATGTTTTTAAAACCTCTTAACCATTATAGACCGAGGTTCCATACATACTAGGGTATCTGTTGGGTCTCCACTCTGTTCCTCTATCCTACACATTAATTTCTTTGTAAATATATTACCTTGTTAATTCTTATAGCTTTATAAACTGCTTCAATTTCTAGTATGACTTATTCTAGCCTTATTCTATGACTTATTCATTTATTTAGGATTGTTTTAGTTATATTCAGACATATGCTCTCCCATACACTTTTAGAATAATTTGTTTAGTTCTAGAAATAAACCAATGGGGACTTTTTATTAGAATTCTACTGCATTTATAGACTCATTTGAGAAGAATGGACATCTCTTTACAGCGTAAATTTTGATCCCATTTTTATATATTTATATATAAATGGGCCTATTAGCTCATCTAGTCATAGCACACAAAAATATCAATAGTTACATTTGGAGTGGTGGGATGTTAGATACATTTTTTTACTTTTTTTTTTTTTGTATCTTTCTAGATGGCTTGGTATGTAGCCTTTAAAAGAAAAGCCATTATTCTAAAAACTCAAAAGAATGTTGCAATGTCCCAACTATATACATTTTAAATTGATCTCAGGGTGAATACATGAATGGCAAAAGTTATTTCTGAACAAAGGACACTTTCCTTAGAACTGCCTACGTGACCTGTTAGAGTGGATCAAGGGGGCCCTGCTCAGAACCCCCCCGGGCCTATTTCCCAGCCCTGGTCCTGCCTGTGTTCTGTGCTTCTAGCACAGCACCTGCGACTCTCCGGAGGACTGTGGGCGGGGCTCCCATCTGTTTTGACTGCCAGCACAGAGGCAGATGTACAGGAGACCATACTTGCTCCTGCCTTTTGTTGCCTGTGGTGCAGGGCAGGACAGCACAGAAAGGACAGTTCCCTCTCCTGAGTCGGGACGACTCTGGCTGCCCTTGACACTCCAGAGTCCCTGCAGGAGCTGGGACTTCGCCTGATACGTCCTGCTTTACCCAATCCCTTACACGTTTCTCTTAGAAATAAATACTTCCTTAAGTGTTACAGGCTGAAATGTGTCTGCCAAAATTCAGATGCCTAAGTTGGTCTACCCTAGACTTCAGAAGGTGCCTGTATTTGGACATAGTGTCTCTCAAGAGATAATTAAGATTAAATTAGGGTGGGCCCTAATCCAATATGACTGGCATCTTCAGAAAAAAGAGGAGATTAGAATACAGATAAAACATAGGGAGGAGACGGCCCTCCAGAGCCAAGGAGAGAGTCTTCAAGAGAAACCAGTCCTGCCGACACCTGGTTCTCTCATTCTGGCCTCCAGAATTGTGAGAAAATACATTCCTATCGTTTAAGCCTCTCAGTCCCCAACACGGCCTTACATCAACCCCTTTCCTAGTCAGTTCCTGGCAGTGAAGCCTCATCCGACACTCTGTGGTGCTTCCAAACCATCACAGGATTGGTGAAAAAATACAAAATAACCCAAAACATAATTACAGGACTATCATTTGAATCAGATACAATTCTCATGGCAAAGTACAGATGAAATATAACCAAGGATGATTAAAAAAGTATTTTATTTCCCCACTGATTTCAGAAAGAGAAAGAAAGAGGAAGGGGGGAGAGGGGAGAGAGAGAGACAGAGAGAGAAATATCAACTTGGTGTTCTACTTAGTTGTTCCTTATAGTTGAACACTCTTTGGTCACTTCTGGTATATGCCCTGACCAGGGATCGAACCCCCACCTTGGCACCTGATGATGATCCATCCACTGAGCCACCAGCCTCAAGAATGAGTCTTAAAATTTAGTGGATTTTACCCATCCCATTAAAATGAAGAAATCTAAATATTTTTCAATGTTCTGAGGCTTACAGTATTCACAATGAAAACTGTGACTTGTAACTTCATCAGAGACATGAATTATAAAGTTTCCAGCACTTTTGCGAATGTCTATACCCTGGAAGCACCAGATATTTCATTTGAAATGCAGGGGATGGGATGAAAAGGCTGCTATAAAAATAGCTTTAAATGTCCCTCAAGAAAATCAATGTTAATCATAGGAGCCAAGTGCTATCCAAAGAATGCTATTATGAAATATTGATACAACTATCCATATTCCCAAGTAGACTCCCTAGTTCTCTACTTTTAATTTCACAATCCAAGGTACAGACGTTCTGTTCAACCCTCTTCTCTGTGCCACGGTTGACACCGAGGTCCTCATAAGCCACCATTTTGTTCCATTCAGGGGCAAAAGAATTGCGCAATGAGCTGGGATCACTGTGGGGCCAGACGCCATTCAGTTCTATAGTGTAATCTGTCTCCCGCTGCTTCTGCTCATTACTGCCTGGCTTGATTTCATTTGGAACATGTGAACAGCCTGGCCCGGGCAGTGGAATTATCACGAAAATCAGTCCCATTGCTGCTTGACCAATGAATAAGACACTGATGACTCCTCAGCCCTATTTGGATTAATACATTTTATCAATTGTTAATGCGGCCTCTGCCTGACCTTCTCCCACCCCCACCAGCACACCTCCTTAAAAAGCAAAAGCCAGAACTGCACGTTCAAGGAGGGAATGGAACTGCTTAGTCATTCCTTCCCTCTGTGTTGCACCTTTCTGTCCTCAAACCCACCATCACAGAAACAATGATTTAGAAACAATGACTTGGACATGCTCTTTGGAGGGAATGGATTGAATTTATTAGCTTTGATAGGTTTTGACTTGCTTGTTTTATCTTCTACCTAAGCTATATTCCTTCTTTAGATATAATAAAAATCATAATTTCTGACCGCACCTTGCAGAATTTCTAGTGCTATTGAGGTTCACAAGGTATGTATTTCCGTTCTGTGGGGCACCCACCTCGAAGACAATGGATTTGGAGACAGAGAGCCTAGGTTTGAATTTCTTCTCCATTGATCGGTTAGCTTTGTGCTTTTCTCAATTTAACATCTCCGTGGCTGGATTTCCTTGTTAAGAAAATGGAATGGTAATCATCATTGACTTCATTAAAAATGTTTTTATAAAGTCAGAAGAAGTTAATGAGATAATATCACATGACATAGCACATAGTAAATGCTCAATTTATGGTAACAATTATTTTTATCATTCATATTTTAAGGAGTATTATTCATTCACTACACTTTTATTGAACCACTGTGGGTGGTGCTGGAAATATCTATTTAGATGAATAAAGCACAGAACATATCCTGGGAAAACAGTTGTTTAGAGAAGGCATCAGGCAAAGGACAAATAATTACAGTGCAGTGTAATAACATGACAGAGATTTAAGCAAAGAAATTAAGGGCGACCTCCTCCAACTAGCCGCCCCCCCAACACACACACTCCCCTGACATTCCGTACACAGCACTTCACTTATTTCTCTTCATAACATCATTATTACCACCTTAGATGTTTTCCTTACATATTTGTTTATTGTCTGTGTATTCCTACTAGAATACAGACTCCTGGAGAAAAGGGATTTCTGTCATTTCATTTGTTGCTATGACACCATTGCCTAGAACACTGTGTGGCACATGGTGAGTTCTCAATAAATACTTGCTGAGAGAATGATGTAGCAATGCTCCTCAATTTCATACATTTCTCAGCAAATGGCCAAGGGGTTTCTGCCTCTTCTGTTGTCCTATATATGGTGCAAGATTTAACAGAGAGCATCTCAATTAAAGAAAACTGTTTCAACAGTTTCAGATGAAGAAATAGAGTGTGTATATCAGGTTTTTCCAAGTATCATGAATCTGAAGAAGAACAGCCCAATCATTAAATGGGAAGTCATGACTGGCTTTAAAGGAGGTAAATGGTTAAACTACAACAATATAGGGTTAAAGAGACTTGGCTTCATAGCAATTAATGGAAAGTAAGAGGTAGGACATTCAGATTATTGTGAAGACATAAGGAGCCAGGAGCCTCACCAAAATAGAGACAAGAGCATGCTTTGAGCCTCCTTAGGAAAGGACTAAGACTGGCCTCCCTTGAAGGGAGGCCACCTTCAAGCAACAGCACTGACTTTTGGTATTAGAAGTTGACAACAGCTTTAAGTGGTCAGAGACCAGGTCATATAAATGTTGAGCAAACCAAGTGAGTTTGGCCTCTAAAAGAAAAGATTTAGGGGAAAATGTGATTGTTGTTTTCAAAGACTTGAAGGACCATTTTGTTTAGGAGTGTATTCCAATACTTAAGCAGAGGATGGTTTAACAGAGGGAAAGCAGGCATTATGTTCAAGTGCAGCTTACCTCAGCACTAACCCAGACATGGCTTCCTGGGTCATCCTGGTTCCCATAACCCTCAATTTCCCAATACCAGAAAGAAAAATAGTTAAGCTTGCATTATGTGGTTGAAAATACCACTGCCTAAGCACATGCCACACACTATATTTTCTGTGAATGGTAACTATTCCACTTGGTTCCCAATGGAGGAAGTGGTACTATAGTATAGTTACGTACAGCAGTACTCAAAAAGGAGATGTTCTTAATGAGGTCATTATCCCAGGTGGAGCATCAGGGACGAAGTGGCCACCCCCATCAATCTGGCAAGGTCACTTTCAATTCCATGATTTTAATCCCTACCAAAGTCTCCACCACTACAATGGAGCTCATTCTAGAAAAATGAAACACAAAATAAACCCAATAAGAAGACTATTTCCCAATATATACTAGTGTTACACCTACAGGCACTATTGGACTCAGAAAAGAGACCTGACTTTCATGTATCAATATTTGTTTAGGAATAGTAGAAAGGTCTTGAGCGACAGGACCGTCTGAATGTCAGCTCTGTCACTTAGCATCCTCGAAGTCTCAGGCAAGTTCTTAGCCTGTCTTAGCCTCAGTAAGCACAGTAAGTGGGAGGCAACATCATCCACGGGGTGATTGAGAGCGACTGCCATCATTGAGTGCAGAATCTGATGTATGGTGGTGACTCTATAAAGAATTATAATCCCCTTGATACTGCCCAGGGGAATAATAATTATGATCATTTCTCTTCTCTTTGTTAAAATGTAAACCAAAGAGCAGTACTGATATTTCAACAAAATGAGATTTGAGAAAATTCCTATAGTTGTTTGAAACTAAGAAAAATCAATTTATAAACAGCCTGTAAGAAATGATTGGCCAAAGAATCCGGCAATAAGGATTTGGGGCAGATCTACCACTGATTGCATCACCTGAGCAAGACATTAAACTCTTAGCTCTCTATATGGGAAATCATTAAGATGCTCTTAACCAATTAGGAGAAAAAACACATGAGAAATATGAAGGGCACCTTGTAATGTTGCTTTTAATCAGTAAATTGTGCATGTTATTTCAAAATGGTCAAGTGTAGTATTTGCATGGAATTAGCAGAAAAGAAAATGACCATGAACATAAAATACTTAGTTGTCTATATTAGATCACATTTCTTCCAAGCAATAATTAATTATAATAATCAAGGTCTTTGTTGTGATAAGAAAAAGTATACAGGGGAGATGACGTCAGAGTAATGGCGGGGTAGGAAGCGATACCGATAAATCTCCCCCAAAACTCAACAAGATCTTCAACCAGAAACAGAAAAACCTATCCTTGGAGCCTCCAGATGTTTTGCAATACACCAGAAGGTATGGTCGAGTGAAAAATTGGCTAAATATATAACCAAACCCCGAAGGAAATAGGGAGTAAGAAATGCTCCGCCTTCCTCACTAACCTAAACAGGGCGGCTTTCACTGGGAACTGTGAATATAGAAACTGAGGCGGGCAAAGGGGGTGAATAGATCCAGGCCGCAGCACAAACGGCCGAACCAGGCTGTGGCACGGAGATCCAAACTGAGGAAAAACTGTTCCTGTGGCAACCTGGGCAATACAAGCTAACACTCGTGCCAAACCCAGACAAAGAAAGACAAGTGGGGCAGCCATTTTCCCCAATCCCCTGGTCGGCGCACGCAGATAGTGGGCAAGAGATTCCTTCCAAAGCCCCGGGAGTGGGCGCCCATGTTATCCCACAGAGAGGCAGAGTCAGAGGCCTTTGTGTGGGTTGAAAGCAGAATCTCCGGGCCGCCCCAGCACCCTGGGAAAGCTGCGCACGGGAGGGAGTGAGAACTAATTCCAACGGTGGAACTTTTCCGTGCTGGTGGGGGTTTCACTCAGAGGGAAACGCGGCCGGCCTCATATCCTGGTCTGCGCGCGCAGATAGTGAGTGAGAGATTCCTCCGAGTGCCTCGGCAGTGCGTGCCCGTGTTATCCCACAGAGGGGCAGAGTCAGGGGCCTTTGTGTGGGCCAAAAGCAGAATCTCGGGCCGCCCCAGCACCTTGCAAAAGCCACGCACGGGGACAGAGCGAGAGCCAATTCCAACGCTGGAACTTTTCCATGTGGTTGGGGGTTCCACTCAGAGTGTGAGACTGCCGGCCTGATATCCTGGTCTGCGCACGCAGATAGTGAGCGAGAGTTTCCTCCAAGTGCCCCGGGAGTGGGCGCCTGCCCATGTTACCAGACAGAGTGGCAGAGCCAGAGGTCTTTGAGTGGGCAGAAGCCCCGCCTGATTATGCTAGCAGCTCTGACTGACTGAGCCTTACCCAGAGCCCTGTGCTGAGTAGGAATAGAGTGGGGAGTTGCCAGCTCTTTGAGCCTCTTAATATCCAGGCAGAGGCAGCAGCAAACCCATAGCTGGATTATCAGGCTACTAATTGAGGAAGGAAAGACTAGGAGAAAGGCTTCAGGAACACGGACTCTCTCACTGTCGGAGCCTATAAATGCTAATGAGCCTCGACTGCCAACGAGGCTAAAGCACAATACATGACATCGCCATAGAGACTTATCAAGTGCAAACCTCTACCTGAGCATGCCAAAGGGGCAGAACCTGGGGTACAGAGTCACCGACCAGGAAGAGGGAGAGAAAAGAAAAAGCAAGAAGATAACCTCTCAAAATCAAGAATAATCTGCAGACTTTATAACCTATCCCATTTTATTATATTTGTTCATTTGTTTCTCTTATCTTCATTCCTGATATTTTTTTTCCCTCCTCCAATTTGGCCGATTAATTCTCTGCCGGTCTTACTCTCTCCTCTCCTTGAACTACACTACCCATAAGTGTTACATCTCCCATTATCTTTTCTTTCCTCTTCCTTTCTCTCTATGAGGGTTGCACTCAAAACCCTTAACTCTCTCTCTCTCTCCTCTTTTTTCTTTTTTCTTCTTTTAGTGGTTTCCTCTTTTTTTCTCTCTCTCTCTTTCTTTTCTCCCTCTATATTAGTTTCTTCCTTTCTCCTTTACTTCTCCTCTCATTCAAACCTCAATAACAAACAAATTATCTTATCTGGGACTCAAACTTATGTTTGTGGCATTTTGGGGTTTTTTTTACTTCACCTTTTAAACTCACTAGCAGTGCTCCCATCCCTGGCTCTCCATTTTATCTAGATCTTGATCCACTAAATACAATAGTAATTTTTTAATTTGTCCCCTCATTTTCCTGTTTCCCTCTTATTCCTCTCATCATAACTCTTAGTCAACCAACACCTAAAAGCAAATCATTTTATTCTTGACCCAAATTTTTTCCTTATTTGCTTTTTGTGGGTCCATACCCCCTTCTTTTTTCTTTTTTTTTTTTTTGCCCCTTTATTACTTTTCCCCAATTCAGGCCCTCCATTACAGGCATTGTTTGTTATAATTCAAAGTTCACCACAAGATTTTCTCAAGAAAGAGGGTAAAAGAGAGGAGAGGAAAAAAGGAGGGGGGGAATAATTTCCTTTTTTTAAAAATTTTTATTTTATTTTTCTTTATTTCATTATTAATTTTTTTAAAAAAAACAAACTCTTTTCGATTTTTTATTTTTTTAACTTTTTATTCTTTATTAAATCTCATTAATACTATCAACAAAACCACCCTCAGATGCCATTAAGGAAGAGAAAATCGAATATCATGGATACAAAAGAAATAGAGGGAACACAGCTAGATGAGGAAAAATCTATGGAGAAAAAATTTAATATATTGGAAACCTTGGAACTAAATGACAGAGAATTCAAGATAGAAATCCTAAACATCCTCTGAGATATACAAGAAAACACAGAAAGGCAATTTAGGGAGCTCAGAAAACAACTCAATGAACACAAAGAATATATTTCCAAGGAAATTGAAACTATAAAAACAAGTCAAACAGAGATGAAAAACTCAATTCATGAGCTGAAAAATGAGATAAAAAGCTTAGGTAATAGAACAGGCCAGATAGCCAGATAGAAGAGAGGATTAGTGAAATAGAAGACAAGCAACTTGAGGCACAACAGAGAGAAGAAGAAAGAGACTCAAAAATTAAAAAAAATGAGATAGCCCTACAAGAATTATCTGACTCCATCAAAAAGAATAACATAAGAATAATAGGTATATCAGAGGGAGAAGAGAGAGAAAATGGAATGGAGAACATACTCAAACAAATAATAGATGAGAACTTCCCAAGCCTGTGGAAAGAACTAAAGCCTCAAATTCAAGAAGCAAACAGAACTCCAAGTTTTCTTAACCCCAACAAAACTACTCCAAGGCGTATCATAATGAAATTGGCACAAACCAACAGCAAAGAAAAAATTCTCAAGGCAGCCAGGGAAAAGAAGAATACAACATATAAAGGAAAGCCCATTAGATTATCATCAGATTTCTCAGCAGAAACTCTACAAGCTAGAAGAGAGTGGACCCCAATATTTAAAGTCCTGAAAGAGAGGAACTTTCAGCCATGAATACTATACCCATCAAAGCTATCCTTCAAATATGAAGGAGAAATAAAAACATTCACAGATACAGAAAAGATGAGGGAATTTATCATCAGAAAACCCCCACTCCAGGAATTACTAGAGGGGGTTCTCCAATCGGATACAAAGAACAACAACAACAAAAAAACAAAGCCACCAGTAAAAGTTCCAAAAAGAACTCAATAAAACCAAATTTAAACTGTGACAACAACAAAAAGAAAGGGGGGGGGGAGAGAGGATGGAAATTAACAGTAGCAAAGGACGATGGAGTGCAAAAGTACTCACAAAATAGTTCACTACAATGAACAGGGTAGCAACCCTTTTCATTACTTAAAGGTAACCACCATTGAAAAAACCACCACAGAAGCACATGAGATAAAAAAGATAGCAACAGAGGAAAGATGTATGGAATACAACCAAATAAAAACAAAAGATAGAAAAATGAAAGAGAAGGATCAAACGAGACACAAAACTAACAGAAAGCAATCTATAAAATGGCAATAGGGAACTCACAAGTGTCAATAATTACACTATATGTGAACGGATTAAACTCACCAATAAAAAGGCACAGAGTAGCAGAATGGATTAAACAAGAAAATCTAACTTTATGCTGCCTACAAGAAACTCATCTAAGTAACAAGGATAAAAACAAATTCAAAGTGAAAGGCTGGAAAACAATACTTCAAGCAAATAACATCCAAAAAAAGCAGGCATAGCAATACTCATATCTGATAATGCTGACTACAAGACAGCAAAAGTACTCAGAGACAAAAATGGCTATTTCATAATGGCTAAGGGGACACTGAATCAAGAAGACATAACAATTCTTAATATATATGCACCAAACCAAGGAGCACCAAAATATATAAGACAGCTACTTATTGACCTTAAAACAAAAACTGACAAAAATATAATCATACTTGGAGACCTCAATACACCGCTGAAGGCTCTAGATCGGTCATCCAAACAGAGAATCAACAAAGATATAGTGGCCTTAAACAAAACACTAGAGCACCTGGACATGATAGACATCTACAGGACATTTCATCCCAAAGTGACTGAGTATACTTTTTTCTCCAGTGTACATGGATCATTCTCAAGAATTGACCATATGTTGGGCCACAGAAACAACATCAGCAAATTCAGAAAAATCGAAGTTGTACCAAGCATATTTTCTGATCATAAAGCCTTGAAACTAGAATTCAACTGCAAAAAAGAGGAAAAAAGTCCCACAAAAATGTGGAAACTAAACAACATACTTTTAAAAAATGAATGGGTCAAAGAAGAAATAAGTGCAGAGATCAAAAGATATATACAGACAAATGAAAATGACAATACGACATATCAGAATCTATGGGATGCAGCAAAAGCAGTGATAAGAGGAAAGTTCATATCACTTCAGGCATATATGAACAAACAAGAGAGAGCCCAAGTGAACCACTTAACTTCCCACCTTAAGGAACTAGAAAAAGAAGAACAAAGACAACCCAAAACCAGCCGAAGAAAGGAGATAATAAAAATCAGAGCCGAAATAAATGAAATAGAGAACAAAAAAACTATAGAAAAAATTAATAGAACAAGGAGCTGGTTCTTTGAAAAGATCAACAAAATTGACAAACCCTTGGCAAGACTTACCAAGGAAGAAAGAGAAAGAACTCATATAAACAAAATCCAAAATGAAAGAGGAGAAATCACCACGGACACCGTAGATATACGAAGAATTATTGTAGAATACTATGAAAACTTTATGCCACTAAATTCAACAACCTAGAAGAAATGGATAAATTCCTAGAACAATACAATCTTCCTAGACTGAGTCAAGAAGAAGCAGAAAGCCTAAACAGACCGATTAGTAGAGAAGAAATAGAAAAAACCATTAAAAACCTCCCCAACAATAAAAGTCCAGGCCCTGACGGCTATACCAGCGAATTTTATCAAACATTCAAAGAAGATTTGGTTCCTATTCTACTCAAAGTCTTCCAAAAAATTGAAGAAGAAGCAATACTTCCAAACACATTTTATGAGGCCAACATAACCCTCATACCAAAACCAGGCAAGGAAGTCACAAAAAAAGAAAACTACAGACCAATATCTCTAATGAATACAGATGCTAAAATACTAAACAAAATACTAGCAAATCAAATACAACAACATATTAAAAAAATAATACATCATGATCAAGTGGGATTCATCCCAGAATCTCAAGGATGGTTCAACATATATAAAACGGTTAACGTAATACACCATATCAACAAAACAAAGAACAAAAACCACATGATCTTATCAATAGACGCAGAAAAGGCTTTCGATAAAATACAACACAATTTTATGTTTAAGACTCTCAACAAAATGGGTATAGAAGGAAAATATCTCAACATGATAAAGGCCATATATGATAAACCATCAGCTAACATCATATTAAATGGCACAAAACTGAAGGCTTTCCCCCTTAAATCAGGAACAAGACAGGGTTGTCCACTCTCTCCACTCTTATTTAATGTGGTACTAGAGGTTCTAGCCAGAGCAATCAGACAAGACAAAGAAATAAAAGGCATCCATATTGGAAAAGAAGAAGTAAAGTTATCACTTTTTGCAGATGATATGATCCTATACAGCGAAAACCCCAAAGAATCCACAAAAAGACTACTAGAAACAATAAGCCAATACAGTAAGGTCACAGGATACAAAATTAACATACAGAAGTCAATAGCCTTTCTATATGCCAACAATGAAACAATTGAGAACGAACTCAAAAGAATAATCCCCTTCACGATTGCAACAAAAAAAATAAAATACTTAGGAATAAACTTAACAAAGAATGTAAAGGACTTATATAATGAAAACTATAAACCATTGTTAAGGGAAATCGAAGAAGATATAATAAGATGGAAGAATATACCTTGTTCCTGGTTAGGAAGAATAAATATAATCAAGATGGCCATATTACCCAAAGCAATATACAAATTTAATGCAATTCTCATCAAAATTCCAATGACATTTTTTAAAGAAATAGAGCAAAAAATTATCAGATTTATATGGAACTATAAAAAACCCCGAATAGCCAAAGCAATCCTAAAGAAAAAGAATGAAGCTGGGGGCATTATAATACCTGACTTCAAACTATATTATAGGGCCACAACAATCAAAACAGCATGGTATTGGCAGAAAAACAGACACTCAGACCAATGGAACAGAATAGAAAGCCCAGAAATAAAACCACATATATATAGTCAAATAATTTTTGATAAAGGGGCCAACAACACACAATGGAGAAAAGAAAGCCTCTTCAACAAATGGTGCTGGGAAAACTGGAAAGCCACGTGCAAAAGAATGAAAGTCAACTACAGTTTGTCCCCTTGTACTAAAATTAACTCAAAATGTATCAAAGATCTAAACATAAGACCTGAAACAATTAAGTACATAGAAGAAGACATAGGTACTCAACTCATGGACCTGGGCTTTAAAGAGCATTTTATGAATTTGACTCCACAGGCAAGAGAAGTGAAGGCAAAAATTAATGAATGGGACTACATCAGACTAAGAAGTTTTTGCTCAGCAAGAGAAACTGATAACAAAATAAAAAGAAAGCCAACTAAATGGGAAATAATATTTTCAAACAACAGTTCAGATAAGGGCCTAATATCCAAAATATACAAAGAACTCATAAAACTCAACAACAAACAAACAAACAATCCAATAAAAAAATGGGAAGAGGACACGAACAGACACTTCTCCCAGGAAGAAATACAAATGGCCAACAGATATACGAAAAGATGCTCATCTTCTTTAGCTATTAGAGAAATGCAAATCAAAACTGCAATGAGATACCACCTCATACCTGTTAGATTAGCTACTATTAACAAGACAGGTAATAGCAAATGTTGGAGAGGCTGTGGAGAAAAAGGAACCATCATCCACTGTTGGTGGGAATGTAAAGTAGTACAACCATTATGAAAGTATAGTGGTTCCTCAAAAAACTGAAAATAGAACTTCCTTATGACCCAGCAATCCCTCTACTGGGTATATTCCCCAAAAACTCAGAAACATTGATATGTAAAGACACATGCAGCCCCATGTTCATTGCAGCATTGTTCACAGTGGCCAGGACATGGAAACAACCAAAAAGCCCTTCAATAGAAGACTGGATAAAGAAGATGTGGCACATATACACTATGGAATACTACTCAGCCATAAGAAATGATGACATCGGATCATTTACAGCAAAATAGTGAGATCTTGATAACATGATACGAAGCGAAATAAGTAAATCAGAAAAAAACAGGAACTGCATTATTCCATACGTAGGTGGGACATAAAAGTGAAACTAAGAGACATTGATAAGAGTGTGGTGGTTACGGGGGGAGGGGAGAAAGGGAGAGGGAAAGGGGGAGGGGGAGGGGCACAAAGAAAACTAGATAGAAGGTGACAGAGGACAATCTAAGTTTGGGTGATGGGTATGCAACATAATTGAACGACAAGATAACCTGGACTTGTTATCTTTGAATATATGTATCCTGATTTATTGATGTCGCCCCATTAAAAAAATAAAATTATTTAAAAAAAAAAAAGAAAAAGTATACAAGCACATTAAAATTTTAAATGAGTTCTCAAAGTATTATTATACATTTAGTAGTTATACAATTCATTTTAGAATTTTTCTTATAGGACTGTAAGTAATGTGAAGGAAGGGAAATATTTCTCTTGCTTACTTCTAATCTCTAGTTATATACAAATGTATGTTCCATGATAAATCAATCAAACAGACCACCTAATAGTTTGTCTCAGAGAGGCACTGGCCACTCACTGCTACTCTATCCCTCATCCCTACCCTTCTAGACCCTTAATATGTCCCTGTCTCCCACTCAAGATTTTTTTTTCCTTTTCCAAGTGAGAGGATGGGAGATAGACAAACTCCTGCATGTGCCCTTACTGGGATCCACTCAGCAACCCTCATCTCGGCCATGTTTGCAACTGAGCTATTTTTAGCACCTGAGGTGGAGGCTCCAAGGAGCCATCCTTAACTTCTGGGCTGATGTACTTGAACCAATCAAGCCATGGCTGTGGGAGGAGAAAAGAGAAAGAGAGAGAGAGAGGAGAGAGAGAGAGAGAGAGAGAGAGAGAGAGAGAGAGAAAGAGAAAGAAGGGGAAGTGGAAGTGGAAGTGGAAGGGGTGGAAATGCAGATGGTCTCTTCTCCTGTGTGCCTGGACCAGGAATTGAACCTGGGACATCTACATACCAGGCTGATGCTCTATTGCTGAGCCAACTGGCCAGGGCCCCACCACAGACTTTTTAATGTCAATTTTATGCAACCTTTTGAATGAAAGACTCATTATAGTATTATTGCAACCACAGTGTCTAGGAAATAGTAGTCACCAAGAGGTGTTTCATGAGTGAGAGAACGGAGACCGATGATGGCAGAGATGAGAATAGTTGATGCTGACAGGCAGGTGTCTGGCAACATTACGGCTCTGACTGCGACACATCTCAGCTGCCTCAGCATCAGTTCTATGGCCCCTTTCCCCACATCTCTATTTCTGTTACATATGTTGAGAAAAACATGCTTAGGAACAAGAGTTCTAGTCTAAGTATTTAACAACAGCTAGAGAGTGAGCACTGACTAATCAAATCAGGGGCCATTCCCATGCAAGCTCGAGCCAGGTCCTAAAGGTTTCCTACAGGGCAGTGCTAACTGTTATCTTGTAGATGCAGAAGAATAAATTGGGCTGGGGGCAGGGAGGTAGTCCTAGGAGAAGTAGCCAACTGGTAAACCAGGATGAGGGAGGGGATACTCGGAGGCATGGAGCAGTGGCTGTTTATCCACTGGAATGGAAGTCCATCAAGATCTGAGCAGTCCATATGCCTGTGCTGGAAGTCCTGGCAGAATATCAGCTCTGCTTAGCAACACACATTAATAACAGAATTGGCAGAATGTCAACAAGTTCTACAAACTGGAGGCCTGCCAATTCTTTTCGACTACCCACAACTCTTAACAATCCCTGCTAACATCCCCTTTCTGGAAGAATGCAGACTGGAAAATGAATGGGGACTTTAGTATCTGCAGAAATGTGAATGGTATAGCTCACTACTTTACAGAAGCCTGATTTATAGGAGGAGAATGGGAAATTATGTGTGAGATCTAAAATTGCAGTCTCTTGGGATCTTTCTGACTTTTCAAAAGAAAGGCAGGTCAGGTCAGAATTTTATTATTTTTGGCTACAGGCCAGTGAATGTCTTACAATATGATCTTCACTTGTTCTAAAAAAAAAATAATAAATCCACCAATCAGAGTGAAGTGAGTGTGAGATTCTGAGTGCAAAAGTTGGTAAGAACAGTTGAGAGTTAATTTCATAAGTGACAGCAGCCTAATTAGTCACCGTGCTGTCTGAACTTGCAGCATCTTAACTCTTCAATAGTACTTTCAATAGCAGACATGAAGGGAGACTTTAAACTCTACCATCCTTGGACCACAAAGAATTTCTTCTCTCTTAAAATTTTCAAGTCAGAACTTCACCCAAGAAGCTTCTTACATGATTGCAGGCTCACAAAGAATAATTCAGAGCCACACAGAGGGTGGCTTCACCCAGGGATTGCCAAATTACCAATTTACCAGTTTAGGAGGGTCCTGGGTTCTTGCCTTTAACCATAGCGGTTGCTATGTGACACTGTGTAGCTGAAAAATTTAAAACTAACCCAATAGAATTATCTATTTCAAATAATATTTAAATGCTTTAAATCAGGTAGAGTTAAATGATTTTTATCTTTTATATAATGCATTTAATAACATTTATCAGGGTAGAAATTGGAGTATCTCCAAATTCCTCATAGTGTTAGACTAAAATATAAAAAATGTGTTTTAATTAAATCACATGTATTATATAAACCATAGCCAAAATATGTGTATAAAGAAAAAATGAAAGCTCTTTTTTATGTTAAATAATTATTTTTCAATCTAGTAAAAACAAACACACTAATAAATCAAAACTTTAATAAAATGGAAATTATAAAAATGTGAACACTCTAAAAGAGTCAAGAATATATATAAACTGGTTTTAAGGACATTTAAAAACAACTTTCTAATAAATAAATTCTAAAAAAAAGGCAACTCATGGGCTGGTAGTTTGAATATCATATTCTGATTTATTCCTTACATTTTCTCATTTGGTTAATTGGTTTCTAAACAAATGAGCTTTGACCAAAATTTTCTCTTACACTAAGAAAAATAATTGTTATTTAGCTTCTGAAACAATCATATATAATTTCAAATAATACATTCTTGGTAACTATAACTATTTTAAAAATTTAGAACCAATACAGAATGAAGAGGATGAGGATTTCTCTGCTTCAATAGGTTTAAAAGACTTACTATTTCATTCTGTAATAATGACAGGAAAGTGACAGCAATGATTTGGAAATAGAGCTTGTCTAGCAATGAATTAAATTCATCTCTCTTCCACCTAAGGCACCATGTGGGTTTGAGAGTTGAGTGGAAGGACGGTCTTCCATCACATCTGAGTTCTAACCTCCAGAACCAGTAAGATTGTGAAATCGCTGCTTGGAATTGCAATGTAGGGAGAGAAATCATTGTAATACCCTTTTTTTGTTCTTCATTTCATACTCAGGAAATGTAGTCTCATGTCAACAGATATATCTTAGTTTTAATTCCATATGCCTGTTTATTTATTTTTTCCTAATTTTTTTCTAAGCTGAGTTTTGAGATTTGGTTGCTCCCAATCTTTCTCAACGTATTTCTTACTGAGTCCTACATTTCACTTAAAGTGACCTACTTACAATAGCTCTTTCTCTTAGAACAAGGCACATCACTTCTAATTTTTGCTAAAAATATCCTTAGGAAAGAATGAATCAAGATCTGAGAGGTTCATTAAATCCCACACTTCCATCCAAAGCCCTGGCTGCTTCATGCTTGTGGCATTATAATGTTGCAATCTTACATCACTTGCTCTCCCTGCTAGAATAAAAGCCACTTGAGAGGGCATCTATGCTATATATTTGGCATCCCAGCTCCTTCCTAACGAAGTGTGAGAATGGAAAAGGTATTCAATGAAGCCTGGGTTTTCTTTATGCATGTCTGTATCTCTTTCCATGTAACTAAAGCAATTGGGATGAAGAGGAAGGGATGATCAGAGGCTTGCCTTTAGTTATGCAGGAGGGTTTTCCTGCAGGCACTAGTGGAAAGACAAGTCAGAAGCAGGTAAGGCATTTCAGGTAGGAGAAAAATGATGTGTCCAGGATAGGCCTCTCTACCTACACCACGCCTTACCTTTCCCTCTTAGGATCTTAGGAGCTGAATAAACCTACTACAAGGGCTATAGCACATTGAGACCAAGTGATAGAGTCTTTTCCAAGACAGGTGATTACTTTTGAATATCAGGGCAAAAAGTCATGAAAGCTACTATTTTTAATGTCATATATATATATATATATATATATGATGTTATATATACATAACATGATATATATTATATATAATATAAATGAGAAAAAATAATATATATAACATGACTGTACATAAATGTAATAACATGAATCCAAACATGAGTAAATATAAATCTAACAAATATATAACATGAGATCAAAATTGTCTCGTGCTTATTCAGTCATTTACTTCTTAATGAGTAACAATTATTCTTAATAACAATCATATGGCCTGATTTCACATACCTACTCTGTGTCAGCAAGTACGGGTAATTTCACACGACCTCATTTTATCCTTCGAACCACCTTAAATGATTTCTATTTCGCCGTTTACACCTGGTGAACCTGAGGCCCAGACAGATTAAAGTAAGCTGTCCAAGGTCATAGGAGGAGTAAATAGCAGAGCCAGTATTGATAGTAAAGATGTTTGGTCTACAAACCTATATTTATCCCACTGGATCCCACTGGAACTAACTCATGTCACCACAACATGCAGCAATGGTAGAAAGGAGTTACTTTTATGGAAACAGCTGACACTGATTGCATAAGTATTATGTGCCAGAGACGTAGCAAAAATATTTTCTATTGTAGTATTTAATCTTTCCAACACCCTGATATTATTTTCAACATATTAAAATAAAAGGAAAAGACACAAACCCTGAGGAACGCGTGGTTAGGTCACATGCCCTATTACATGACTAGAAAGTGTTGAAACTGTGATTAGGTCCAAGGCAGAGAGTAGCGAGAGTCCACAGGATATTTGGAATTGAAGTTAAGATTCTGGGGATGAATCTATGAGAGAGTCGGAACAATCCCTTCATAACTTTCCTTTTTCACCCCAGTAAGTCGACCAACAACGCAGGTAGCTGTCTCGCTGTCCGACTTTGCTTTCTCTGTCCAGACAGCAACAAAAGCTCAGTACACTCTCCACTCAAATCACGTGGCTTCTTTACGGTCAGTAAAACTATGCAGACCCCAAGTCAGAAGCAATCTCCAGACCAAAATGATGGTGTTCTGCTTTTGTTTAAATGCTACTGAAAAGGTTTTATTTAAAAAAAAAAATACCCTGAAGTCACAGGAGGAAACATGGTGAGGGTAAGAAGAGGTTCTGAAAAGAGTCTTAGCAAAGATTCTTTTGTGTCCTGATTCCCAGACGTGAGGGAGCGCGGAGAACTGAACATGAGTAGAAAGGGGTACCCTCCCCCAAGGCTCTGCAGCTGGGGGCCAGGCAGCGGGCAGAACGTGCTCTGATGGTGAACTTGACGTGTTGGCTTGGCTCCACTACAGCAGTAGGTTACTGCGTCAGACACGAACGTGGGTGTTGTCGGGGAGGCATCTCATAGGTGTGGTTTAACATCTACAATCGGTGGTCTCAGGAACGAGGTTACATCTGTACGGTCTGTGCACCTCATCCCATCATCCCATCCCCAGGCCTGAGCTGAGAAAGAGGGGATTCCTTAGAGAAGAAGAAATGGGTCTCAAGACTGCAGGGCCAAGTCCTGCCCATGTTGCCCGGCCTGCTGGACCGCCCCCACGCTCGGGACCCGCCGGTTCCCACCACCGCGTAAGCCGAAGCATAAAGATAAATCATGTACATATTGTATACTTCATAAGATAAACCTTTTTTTGTTATGTAATATATATATATCTTACTGTTGTTTTCCAAAGGACCTTGACTAATACAAGTGATCGTTTTAATCATCCTATACTAGACGGGCATTAACCCTCAAGGCTAGTGCATTCAGAGGACACAGCCAACCTCAGACAAGTTTAAACGGTGTCTGCCTTCACGTGTGGATCTCATCCAACGCCCAGATTCGACGATTCTGCTCAAAGACTGAGCGGATGGGATTTTCAGAGCACTGCCCCCAATTTGACAAAGAAGGCATTTTGATTTGCTCCCTGGTCATCGGGGCACGGCTTTGTGATTTTATGGTGTTTGGAAAAACAGTCTCTTATCAATGATGTATTTTTTGAATGTGTTTATTTTTTTGTAATGCTGAGAAAGATTATAAATACATTTTTTCCTTATGGTAAACACTTTTCATACAAATGGACATAAATATAACCCATGAAAATGGGTTTGTGATTTGAAAAATCACAGCATTAAAACAACTTTTATTGTTTAAGATTATCTTGACTGTAATCTAAGTTAAAAATGTTAATTAGTTATTTGATCTGCTTGGTATGTTAAAGCAAAGTATGACATAAATGCCACTTTCATTACTAGTGTTCAAATTTCAAAAAGGCTGGATTTATATTAAAATTTTTATTCTGAAGTTTTGGCATAACGCAAATGATTCCTCTATAAAATTAGTTAATATGAATTTACCATGGTAAGAAAACTGTAACAAAATATTTTTTCTATATTAATTTATATATGTATTATGTGAAACTAAAATAAAATATAAACCAGATTTTCTCCTTAGTTAAAAAAAGTTAAGTGACCTGTATCTTTAGCATATCCCATTAATAACTATAATGTTACCATTAAAAATCAGTTGAAAAAATTATTCCATGCACAGCACAGTGCTAATGATCAAATTATAAAGCAACACAATAATTAGTGGAAAATTATCTCCTATATTTCATTGTCTCTTTAATTGGAATTATGTTTCTTATTTGAAAAGGAGCAAAGACTACAACCATAGTCTTATTATACTACACTTGATCTTAACCAAAAGACTGTGAAGCAATACCATAGTCTCATTATAATATATATATTTCTTAGTAATTACCAAAGGATGCTGAACTGATTGCACATTTACAAAGTTTTCTTATAAGTCAGATCTGAGATTTGTGATGTAAAGAAAAAAGAAGTCTCAGTATGTAGTCATAAACAGTCTCAGTGCTGGGGTGAACCCAGTATTTCTGCAATTTATCTAAGATGAAACCCCAGATTAGGTGCCCTAACAACAAAGTCAAAGTTAATTAGTCTTAACTAACAGACAAGTAGTAAACTGCTTGAGGTCAGCTCAACCCTCAAGAAAGTGGACATTAGTGAGAGGTTTAAAGCAGTGTCTGTTTTTATAGGCAGTGCAGGAAAAGGCTAAGCTAATAAAACATAATGGTTCCAGTTGATATTTTAATAGCATCCTCCAAAGGACAGAACCCTTCCCCGAGCTTTAGAGAGAAAGCCCTGTCCCATGTTAAAAAATGATACATGAGAAAAGCACATGATTGTCATTTTTATTTTTATCCTGAGCATGGAAAGGAACTAGTGGGTACCAATCAAACACAACACAATCATTGGCTTTTTGGGGCAGGACCCCTCAAGCCTTGGGCCATAGAGAGACTCCAGGGACCACCTGGAGGCTCTCTCGCAGTTTGCCCAGTGGATAAATCACAGCAGGCTCTCACTGGTCTACAGTTAGGAGGGAGACAGAAACCCCAACCTGTGAATGTTGGGATGCTGTTGGGAAATGTTCACTGAAGCAGCTGTAGTCAATTACAGCTTCGTTTTCTCCCCAGTCGGGCTTGGTGCATGGCATAACTGTGCAGGGCACTGAGGTTTACGGCTGTAAAATAGCCTTGTCATTTTGTGAAGCCTAACAGAGCAAGAGGTTTGATAAATGGTCTTAAAAAAGTTACTTAGAAAGCCGCTTCAATCAGATTAGTTTACTGGGTTTTGGGTTTTTTTTTTACTGTTTTTTGTTGTGTGTGTGTGTGTGTGTGTGTGTGTGTGTGTGTGTGTGTGTTTCAGAATTTCGATAGTTCTCAAGTATTCAGTAAGTAAACACTGGCGGCACCAAACTGACAACAAAAGAAAAGCTTAAACACAATCTGCGTCTTGCTTTGTTTGCAAGGTGTTTGTGCAGCGTACTATGGTAAATTAATCCTGGGAATGCAGCATTTGGTTTACCCTTAGAAAGAGCAGTCGTCTGGAGCAGTAGGTCACAAAGAAGAGATGGGCTGCAACCCTCAACAGCTTCAAAGTTGTCATTTTACTTTCAGCAAGAAATACTAATGGTTTGTTTTACTGCCCTATTTTTCATTTATGTCATCACTTAATATAGAGGGGAAAAAATGTTATAAAATAACGTACCATTCATGTTTCCAGGGCCAATTGGGCCATCAGCTGACACAAACCCTGGAACACATAGAGTAGGGAAATATGATGGAAATGTCGATTAAGAAACAGTCACTGCTTTGTAAGCTCAATTATTTAACTCATTTTTTCAGTGTACATAGCTAAACACATTTCAATTTACTGAAAAAGAAATCAAGTGGAATTCTAGAAGCCAATGGCTTGAAGAAATTCCATTAATCTGCAGCCGCTCAGGAACAACAGGGCATTTTCCCACTGGTGTGCAACGTAATTGCCCCAGTGATGGGAGTCAGACTGTCTTTCTCGTGAAATCTGTCTTCCGTCCAATCAACGCAAACAGCGAATGCAGGGCAAGGTAGATTACATCCCATCCACTTCCCAATAAAGTCAGCGGTGTCCAATCAGACACCTATTGTTAGTAGAGAATCTGAAATTGATACAATCATCACATTGATCCAAAATTGTCAATCATCCTACATCTGGACTTCCTTCTTTTTCTTTTTCAGGATTTATAGATTCCAATGGATATTGTCATACATATTCCAAGTTTTAGAAAATAATTGTTGAAATTATAGGTATTTAAATCTTTTGCAAATATAATTTTTAAAAAGTGCTTCAAATATATATATATATATACACACACACACACACACACACACTTGGCATTTGATACTTTGACAAATGTATTTACTTTTCACTGAAAACTAAACTTTAATATATTTTATCTGTTCATTTTTAAAGTACTATATAAAGTCTATACAACAGTATAAAGTTTATTTTTGTTTGTTTGTTTTTGGTGACAGAGACAGAGAGAGGGACAGATAGGGACAAATAGACAGGAAGGGAGAGAGATGAGAAGCATCAGTTTTTCGTTGCAGCACCTTAGTTGTTCACTGATTGTTTTCTCATAAGTGCCTTGACTGAGGGAGTTACAGCAGACCGAGTAACCCCTTGCTCAAGCCAGAGACTTTGGGCTCAATCTGGTGAACCTTGCTCAAACCAGATGAGCCCGTGCTCAAGCTGGTAACCTCAGGGTTTTGAACCTGGGTCCTCTGCATCCCAGTCTGATGCTCTATCCACTGTGCCACTGCCTGGTCAGGCAACAGTATAAAGTTTTATGACATAAAAATATTTTGAAATTTCATTTCATTTCTGTTATACTTCTTTATATATATATACTGATATAAAGCTAAAAGCTATTAAATGTATAATTACCATAAGGATTTTTTCCATAAAAATATCCATATTTTTCATATTATAAACTCCTAGTTTTTTCAAATGACTAGAATGCAAGTTTCTTAAAGGCAGGGACCTGAATTTTATGGTCTTTGTAATTAGAATCCCTAATATGCCAGAAATTTTGGAATTATGCTTTGTTACGTAGTGGAGAAATAAGACTTGTGTTAAGTAAGCATCCCCTATATTGCCACTTCCTTTTGAAGATGTCTGAGTCATGTTTGCATTTTATTTCTCATGTTTGAGTTGTGTCAGTTTCTTAAAAGTCGAATGGTACCAGGACACTAGCTGTAGTCAATTAATGGACTGCACATTGAAGACCTCAGTCCTAATGAAGTCAGAGACTCATTCAGATACTCCTTTGGTCTTATTTTGTTGGTCTGAGTGAATTATGACTTTCACTTGCATATCAGCCTCCATCTGATTAACTACTCTATATCATTTGTAGTCCCCCTATTCCGTCAGTGAATCGTAAGGTGGTTCTGGGACAGTATTTGCTTAGTCTTTCTCTTATGCCCAATCCAGATAACACATAATGGTCTAGGAAACCATGTGCAAATAACTTGAACAGAGTTCCAAATGATGTAGTTAATAAAATATATAGATCAAATTTGTAATAAGGTTAAATTTAGATAAACATTTGAAAATATTTCGTGCTAAACTTATTGTTACTATTTTATTTACTGATTTTAGAAAGAGAGGAAGGAAAGGGAAGAGAGAGACAGAGAGAGGCGGAATCATTGATCTGTTCCAGTATGTGCCCTGACTGGGGATCAAACCAGTAACTTTTGTGCTTGAGCCAACACTCCATCAACTGAACTATCCAGTCAGGGTGGGCAAACTTAAACTTAAAGGTAGGAAAAAGATGTGGGGCAGAAATGTAAAATTTATACAAATAATTAGTTTATTTTTACTGTTTATACTAAGAGTTGAATGCATAAAATTCCTGAAATCTTATCTCATCTGTAACACATTGCATTCAATATTTCAAAGGCAATCTCACTAAGCTGATTTATAATAAATAATTCATTAAACAGAGATACTTAACATGCACATGTATAACATGCATCTAAATACAAATGTATTTTTATTACATTTACTCTGGACTCCAGTGACTGTTTGTTGTAAAAATGGTGGTTGCTCTTTCTCTCTCTCTATATATATATATTCTTATATATGCACATATATATTCATATACATACACATCGATGTGCATATCAATGACATGGGGAACAGATGCCACCCATAGGATAAATGATGTCCTTGCCACTTGAGCTACAGGTGCAAAATGGCAACGAAATGAGGCCATTACTGACCAGGGCTACGCACCTGTGACAACATTGTTTCACAAGAGAAAAGTTGTCACACCTGTTTACAGAGTATCTATTAATATTCATATATCCATCCAGAAAATCATGTCAGCAGATGGATGAAATTTGAAACCTGTCAAAGCACAATTTCTTAATTGCTTTAAATAAAACATTCCTACACTTGGTGAAGCAATTAAATATGTGCAGCATCCATTACCGTTCTTCAGTGTCACAGGTTTTCATAATTAGGAAAACTAATATGCGGGACATGCATCACAACGTCGGTGACGGGCACAAAGGGTAACTTTCCAGCCTTCAGTGGCAGTTGTAGAGAATCCGGGCATGCTTAGTACCTCCCAGTTGAGTAAAGGATGTCCCTCTAATTTGTCATGTTTTTAATGTGTGGATGGAAACTAGCATAGCTAAAAAATATATTAGAGAGTATATGAATTGGACCTATAATTTGAACCTTATACACTGAGAAAGTTGTATCTTTTTAACTAGAATGCTCTGCATTATGTCCATAGGATATATGTTAGGTAATCTTTGCTTAGTGGAGAAATAATAATGTAACCATACAATGATGTGGTTAATAACAAGCTTAACTTTTTGTAAACTTTTCTAACTGTTCACGCTTTATATATACGTAACTATATTAAGTAAAAGTATTTAATTTAGCCATGTTTAGTTGTCAGATCTTAATCTTATAAAAATGACCCACAAAATAATTTTTATGTCATCATTACAATCTCTCTGTCTCTCTGTCACACATACACATATCAAAGTTAAAATAAAATAAAGGGCAGAATATGGTACTGGTTGAAACAGTAAATAATGATTACAACACAGAAAAACAGTGGATTTGCCACTTTCAAGAGCTAACTTAAAAATTATTTAAAGATTAAATTGACAAAACTTTGTCAATTTAATTTAAAATTAATTTTTAACTTATTAAAGTAGATTAATTTAGAAAAAACACATAAATTAAAAATATTATAAAACAAGAGATTATAACAGTCCATTTAGAAGTGGTTCCTTTATTAAACAATAGTCTATAGAACAAAGTTGAATTATCCTGAAAATACTTAGAAAATCTTGAAATTCATAAAATCAAATTAAAAATGGTAGAAAGTTTTAGTAGTTTCTGAAATGATAAAATTCATTGTAAAATAGATACAAAAAAATAATCACTAAAATAGTTTCTGTGTCCAGATAGTTTTTTTTTTTTGTGAGCATTCTTAAAAACGTTCAAAGAAATACCTATTTCTATTATAGCATGTCCTTTTCATCAATGCTTATATGCTGGAATATGGTGGGGAAAATGTAAGTTCTCAGACTTTATTTGTTGAATCAACATTTCCTCATAGACTAAAAAGCACACAGTTGAAAATTCCAGCCACTGTCTCCCTGCCCAGCGTTAGCTCAGGCACAACTGAGTGTAAAGAAGTGACGTTCTCTTTTCACGCCTCCTGCCCAATATGCTGTTTCCAAACACAGAGCTTTTACATTTGCTCCCTAGAACGCCTGTGCTCTCCCTGTAGGATCTTTCTCCACTGGCTGAAACAAATGCTTAAAGAACACAGTATTCCCTAACCTTCTGTCGTGAGAAGACAGGCTTGAAATGCTGCTGGGGCCATAGGCTCACCCTCATAGGAGGTGGACTGCCAGTATTTGTCATCTGGCCCAATCACCAGCATGGCCTTGGGCAAGTTATTTATCTCTTAATGCTTTAGTTTCCTCATCTGTAAAATGGGGGCACAATCATACTTTTCTCTCGAGTTGTTGTAAGGTTTCAATTTGTTAATATATAGTTTCAAAATACTTAGCTAAGGGTGTGGTGCACAAAAACAACCAGGGAACTCAGGAGGGCATGTGTGGGCCTATCACTGGGAGGTCAACTCTCCATTCTCTGAGTGTGAGGTGCAGCTAGACACACATGCCAGATTTCCTGAAGGCAGTTAGATATTCAATGACCCAGACTTGGCGTCCAAGGGGATAGATCCAGGCTAGAAACTTGATTTGTAACACGTCAGTGTACAGATGGCATTTAAATTACAATAAATTAAGAGAGGTAAAAAAAAAAAAAAGACCAATAGACTGAGACCTGAGGACATCTTAATGTGTAAGGAAATAAAAGATGGGGAAGAAATGGCACGGGAGCCCGTGGAAGCCCAACGGATCGCCCAGGAGTGCAACCTGCCCTGACTGATTGGCTGTGCTCAACGCTGCTGCTCACCAGGGAAGGAAAGAACAAAAACTCTACCGTCGGACCAGCACTGCAGTAATCATTCACGTTCCAGGTAAAAGCTGCTGCCAACACTGCGGCGAGCTCAAAACATCATGGCAGTAGGTTTAAGAGAGACTAGAAGTAGAGAAATTGAAGATAGGGAATACAGACGTTTAAAAAAGAATGTTTGTTGTGGAGGAAAGACAAGAACAGGGAGTAACTGGAGAGAGTAGTAGTCATGAGATGGTGCTTTTTGGGGGTTCTGTTTTTAGGATGAGACAAATAACTGCAGGCTTGTGGGGACTTTTTCAGCCAAAGGTGGGAGCAGGGGAGGGGTAATGAGTATGCAAGAAAGACAAGCAGAGAAGTTCCAGAGCAAGGTCCTTGGGAAGCAGGAAGAAATGTGATTTAATGGCAAGTTTGGCTTTTGCTCGGCTCGTGAATAATTCATCCTAACAATAGAAAAGAGGACGCAGATGCGTGTGAGCAGGTAGACAGGAGTGGAAGCATGTAAAAATAAACGTCTCACATACTCGGTTTCTGAGTGAACTTAGAAGAGAGGTAAAGGGGTTGAGCACAAGAGTGAGGGATGAGGTATTCTGGGATTTAAAGGAGGATGAGCAGATATAAATAATTGGCTAAGTGCTCGAGAGAGTGGAGAGACTGGAAGATATTGATTGATTTCCAAACAGCACAACGGCCACTTAGGTTGAGTTGTCATGAATTTAACATAAGACCCATCAGCATGTCTGTGTGGTTTTCACCCCCAGCCATGTTCTCGTATGAGAATGAATGAATGAACGGAGCAGGTACAAGACTGTGGCTCAGCCGAGTGGAAAGACAAACAGAAAAAACAGGCAAGAGTTGAGGGTGGAGGACAAGGCGGTCATTTTAATGAGCAGCTTTGCAATTTAAACTGGAATGGAATGGAGTTGAGACATGGGGGGCCAGGTGGAACAGTGGGACCAATGGATTGCAGGTGCTTTTGGTGCTTTGGGATATGATATAATTGAGACAGGAGCTGTAAAAATAGTCGCCGATAACAGCAGCGTAGGGGACTTAAGACAGATTTTACGGGGATTGCAATTATTGGCAATCCGTTTTTAGAATAGAATCAAGAAATCAGTGGCCAAGGTAGAATTGAGGACAAAATCGATGAACAAGAAGAGATCAAAGAATGGAAGGCCATGCTATTAGAAGGATTTTTTATATGGACACTGGAGCCTACAAGAATTATCACAGGAGCTGCACTGGAAAGAATGACGGCAAGGCAAATGCTAGACCTGAAACAGTGAACGAGAGTGACTTAGAATTCTGTGGATGCGTGCAACAGAGAGCATCATGGGTAGAAGTAGATGGATGAGAGAAAGGTCAAACTCAATGCCTTTGAGGAGAAAGCAAGAGAGTGATCTGGACACAGACTTCAGGATCAAGGACAACATCCTGGCTGGGAAACTTTGGGGGAAAACACTGTTTACCTGACACCTTGAGGAGAAACGGTGTCCCCCAGGGGATGGCACACTTCCTGCAGGGCAGAATGGTCAAAGACGTTTAGAAAATGGTTGTATAACGAGTAGTGTGGAAATTTTGACAAATGTGAAAAGAACCTAATTAAATATCTACTTTTACTACATAGGTGAATAAATCCCACAGAAATAAAATAATTAAACAAAAAATCCAAAGTATATAAATATGTGTTAATATTTCAGGAATTTTGAATGGGTTAAGAAGTTTTCTAGCCCAAAAGGAAAGGAAGTTACCCTAATAGGGAAAAGAGTCATAAGGTAACTACTTATATAATCTCCATAAATATAGCAATAGCTGAATACTCTTACTATACATGACTCTTATAAGTTATTAAGAATAAAAAGCTCTCATAGAACATAATAAACATAAAATTCTAAGAATTTTCCAAAGAAGTTTTTTTTAAAAAAAGTAGAGCCATGGTGATATGTTAGTTAAGAACTGTTTTAGAATGAAAATTATTGTGGAAACAAATACCAGTTCCTCTAGTTACCTGCTGAATGACCTTGGGCCAATTTTGTGACTTCTATAAGATTTTGTCACTATAAAAGGATGAAAATAATACCATACCACTTACCTCTCATAGATATGCTATGCCTAAATAAGAAAGCATTTGTGTAGTATCAGCTATGGTTTTTATTATCGTGGTTGTTGTCATCGTTACTATCATTAAGAGTAGTACAGATATTAGATATCTAAGTATCTTATTCATCTACTGTCCTTATTAAATGCTTTTTACAAATACAGTCAATCAATAAGGTCTTGTTAATTCAACAAACTGGAGTCCAAACCACTTGTCCAGTCCATTCAACATTGTCAGTATCAACCTCTATTCATTGCTTAACCCTACGTACTGTGGACCTGTGCACAGGTTCTGCAGCGTGAGGGCCTCTGACAGGTTTCACCTGGAGCAGTCAGCAGGAACCACACAAAGTTCAGGCTATAGGGCACTATACACCAGTCAGGACTGATCACACACCCATGAGGGACTGGTCACGCAAACATAGGAATCAGAAATGTAACCTCTTGGATGTCTGTCAGTGAAAATTCCCACAAAGAAAACAGAATTCCTCCACTATTTACACACACACACACACACACACACACACACACACAAGTAAGAAAAAACTACTGATCAATGTGAAAGATTTAGGGAGATGATCACAGACAAGTCGACACCCCCAGACTGAGAGCAGGAAGAAGCGCTCCTCACACTCAGGGCTGAGGGGATCAGGGGGAAAGTGGGGTTCCTGGAGCAGAGTGAGAAGTACCACCCAACAGGTGCCTTAGCAACATGAGGGATCACAGCCTGGGCCCCATGACTGGAGCAGGGAGAGAGTAGTGAGAAGGGCCCCAAACCCTTCCTCCTCCAGGTCCTCACAGTTTGCCAGGATTCCCCACTGGCTGGATCTAACTGGAGGCCAACCTGAGGTTGGTCTCCCTGGGCTGCAACAGGCAGAGAGCTGAAGGGGGGCATGTGTGTGTGAGGGCATGTGTGTGTGTGGGGCATGTGTGTGTGTGAGGGCATGTGTGTGTGTGGGGCATGTGTGTGGGTGGGGCATGTGTGTGTGTGAGGGCATGTGTGTGTGTAGGGGGGCATGTGTGTGTGGGGGGCATGTGTGTGTATGTGTGGGGGCATGTGTGTGTGTGGGGCATGTGTGTGTGGGGGGGGCATGTGTGTGTATGTGTGGGGGCATGTGTGTGGGTGGGGCATGTGTGTGTGTGAGGGCATGCGTGTGTGTGGGGCATGTGTGTGGGTGGGGCATGTGGGGCCGGCCATGATGCCTCATATGTGCACGATGCTGACAATCCCCTGTGCCTCCACTGCAGTTCTCAACAAAGCCCCATCATCTCCACGTGTCTGACCACCACAGGGCAAGCTGTGCATTTCGTTATTCTGGAACTGTGAAGGAGGCTGATTCAAAATGTCAGTCAATGATTACACTGGCCACAATGAGTGAGATTCATAAATTCTCATCTGTGCCCAATTCAAAGAGATTGGAATTCGGCTGACCTTGTTTTCAGGCTCTTGAGTGATTATATTGAATGTAGGCTCGGTCAGTCCTAACACATTCCTGTCTGAGATGGACTATCTCCTCTGTCAATCACAGACCTTATGTTTGGCATCTCCCTGAATGCATCTGAAGAGTCAGCATTCATGGAGTCTGATGTTTGTTACTCGGTAAGCTTTATACTGAGACATATTCTAAACAAATCATGGGGACACTTTTTCTGCCTCTGACTTTCTAGGGTAGACAATAAGAAAACTGGACATAATCGGAGTATTTATACCACCAGTTTCTTTTCTTGGAATATATGGAGGCAAATTAACCCAGAATTATCAAGGTTCTGGGCCTGTCAGATAGAGAGATAGAGATATATAGAGAGCTGTGTGTGTTTTCCAATATTTTCTATTTTCTATTCTTGGAAATATTCTCGACTAAAGTGGGTAATGACTATACAATCCACATACCACTATCTAATATATATGTTTAATTAATATTGCATGAAAGGGTTCTGTGGTTTTTATGCAAATAGAACCATAAGTATATCTGTGGATTTTCTTTTCTTTCCAACTTTTCACTTTTGGAGTTTTGCTCTCCTGAGGTACAAAACTGAGCAACAAAATTACCTTAAAGAGGGTTTATGAATCACAAAGGAGAATTCTTTATGTACCTTGTTTCCATATGAAAGTAGCAACATTTGTGCATAAATGGCCTGTATCATTTTTTTTTTTATGAATTGGGCCTTAAGTGCTCATGATTGTCCTTGGTATTCAGTTTTTAGTCATTAAGTAGCGTTGAAACAACAGGAGGAAAAAAAGGAAACATTTTGTACCTGTGGTACACACTCGGACAACGCAGCTTTAGGAAAATAGCTACACTCTTATCCTTTTATACATACAAATTATGCAGGGACAAAGACAAGTGTGAACTGATGAAAAGGCAAATAATATATTTCTGAAACATTAATAGTCAAAGGCACACTCAGGATGAAAAAAAATTGCATTGATTTTCTTATTTGATTCACGTGCATTCTGGTATTTTTGCAGATCTATATGGCTTCGTTGACAGAATTAGGTTGCTCTAGATGAAGAAAAAAATAATTTTCTTCTTAACTATGGGGTACTGTGTCAACTCTGTTACCACATTACCTAATAATCACCCCAGTAACTGAGGAAGAGGAGAATGGCATATAGTTTTTGATAAGATTGGTTTTTAGTGCTTTATTATTTCACATTGAAGACAAAGGTGAAAGGTTTGGGATAAGAGAGATTTCTTTATTTTTCTATAATGGGCTGATTTATATGCCCAGCCCCTAAATTCATATTTTGAAACCCTAACCTCAGTGCCTACGAATGTGACTGTATTTGGAGCTAGACCCTTTAAAGAAGTAATTAAGATTAAATGAGGTCATATGGGTGGGGCCAGCCAATACGATTAGTGTCCTCATAACAAGAGTAGTTCAGGACTTGCACCAAAGGGAGGGGATTTTAAGACAGAGGGAAAGACTGAGAGAGACAGAGAGAGAGAGACAGAGAGAGAGACATCTTGGAAAACCCAGCCCTGCCAACACCTTGTGCTCAGATTTCTAGCCTCCAGGATTCCGAGGGAATAAATATACATTATTTAAGCCACCCAGCCTGTGGTATTTGTTATAGCAACCCTAGTCAACTAATACAGTTTCTAACTCCAGGTTATGGGGACACTGATATAACCGAACCAAACTTTGTCCCTATCCATTGAGCTCAGCAGATAGAGCTCAATGGGATGGATTGAGCTCAGGGGAGGAGCATGAGTTGTTGGAATGGAACCTTCCACCCTAGTGTCTACCCAATGCCGAGGACAGTGCCTTCTAATGACTTCCTGCACTCCCGCTTGTCTATTACTGATTCATAAAGTACCTTGTTAAACTCAACCCAGCATCACTAGTAATCTCAGTTAAACTTATTACGTGAGGTAGGCTTTCTTTCTGTTTCTGTAAAAGTGACAAAACAAAGATGCAAACATCCTGAATTTAGTGAAAGCAGAGATCTCCATGGTTGATGATTTCCCCTGAGGTCCGGCTGCTTCCTTAACTGCCTGAAACGTATTTCAGGAAATGACAGTCTCAATGCTCCTCCGACAGCCTGCATCGAACTCTCCACTGGAGGCTGGTCCAGGATATGGACTCAGTTGCTATCCAAAAAACTAACAGGCAGATGAATGTTTTCTCTTATCAATAAGCTCTCAAATAATCAAAACGGGGAAAAAATAACATTTAAGGGTGTATGCAGGGAATGCTTGTAATGATTACTGAAACATGACATGAAGAAACTGATTTCTCATTTGCAGTGTGAGGTGACCTAACTTAGCTTCTTGACCTTCTCTTCACTCACAGTCACCTTTTTTTACCTCATCAATATTTTATATTGTTATCACTAAGAGGATATACAACAATTTCTGTATTATACTATTTCTAATTCCTGATTTCACTTTAAAATTGTTTTCTAAACTAATGCATGCCAAGAGAGCCATCAGTGACTGATAAGAAACTGGTGTCTTCCTCTTTCAACTGCAAATGTGACAGGAACCTCCTGGAATCGAGTCATGGTATCAGTGAAATGAATCTCTAACGGTGGAATTTCAAATACTGTAGCAAACCTGTGTCTTTCAACTCAAACCAGGGAGATGGCTGCCAGTCTATGATCTATGGGGAGAAACCACTGTGTACATACACTGGACTAATAACATATGCAGTAATATAGTGCTCTCTAAATTTTTGTGAAATAATACCAAATTGGAGGAAAAAAAAGAAACATGTACAAGCCAGGAGAAATAAATAGTATGGAAACTAACTTCTGAATATCAACATGGTTGAAATTCAATAAGACTCATCAAAAACAGGTGTAATTTCACCATAGACATTGGAAATTCAAAGGATAAGAAATAGAAAACAATGTAAGTAAAACAATATTTTGGATGCAGAAAATATATTTTACTTAAAGTTGGTAGTTAAGATTTCATAATGCATGTATTATATATGTCTTAAATAATAACTAGCACCTGTTGAGTTTTATTGTTCTATTATGAAATCAATCAGAAAGTCCTACTCAGCTCCAGCTTACAACTAATATCATCAGCATATTTGTTATCTACTTTTTTTTTAGAGTGAAACATCTCTTTCTTGTTGCACTTATTTATGCATTCATTGGTTGATTCTTGCATGGGCCCTGACCAGTGAAACCACAACCTTGGTGTATCAAGATGACGCTCTAACCAACTAGCTATCCGGCCAGGGCAGCATTTTTGTGATCTTTATTTTGCATTCACAATCTGGTTTTGTTGCATGCTAAATTGAATAGTAATTCCTCATTCTGACTTTATACTTCCCAGTGTTTAGTGGGACCCCAGACCAGAGCCACGGTAGTAGTAAGAGTAGAAATAAAAGCGAAAAAGGCTGAAATAGCTAACCTTCACAGAGAACTTCTGGTGGGTCTAGGGCTATACAAACTCATCTGCATGCATGAACTCTTTTGATTTTCATAAGCCCATAAATCCTATTATTATCTTTACTTCAAATATGAGCACAGCTGAGGATCAGATGAAAAATTTCCCAAAGCCACACAAGTAAGAAGCAGAACCAGGATTCGAACCAGATGATTTAATTCCAAATACAATACACTTCTCATTTCACAAAATGAGGCAACATAAAAGGTCTGGGGAATAACTCCACTCGTAGCAAAAAGGATGAGCTTATAACAGTCATGCTATAAATTAGTCATAACATCGATAACAGTACCAGTTAATTAATTTGAATGCTCTGTGTAATAAGTCGAGGAGGATTGAGGATCCACGCTGAGTTTCCCACACCCTACCTTGCCACCACATTCAGTTCCTTTTTGCTCTTTTGAGTTGACAACAAATAGCTCTGCTAGACATCAGACAGTAATTGTTTTAGTGGGAGCCTTTTTTTAATAGATCATTTTAATTGATATACTTTCTATTACTAAACAAATTAACCTTGATTCTCATCCTTTATTCTTAAAATAGGTTCTGAATAATTTTGTTGCAGATATAAAACCATAAACCTTTAATGAAGTAAATTGCATATGGAGTTCCTGCTTAAATAGCTCAGTCACTAGCTGTCGCTCCTGATTCAATAACAAAATTTTCTATATTTATAAAGTATAGCACTTGGTATGAACTTCACACTGCCAGGCATTAGTTTGATGTCCCATGGTTCCATTTGTAGATTCATTTAATGATAATGTGGTTCTGTAAATACTGGTTTTGTTCACGTTTTAATTTAACAGTGTGCCACATGCTTTTTACTTTTCTCTGTCAATATGTGGTTTATTCAAGATCATTTTAAAAGGATAGTTTTTAATATATTATTTTTAAAAATTAAAAGTAATTGTTACTGATTATTTTGATCTTCATCATGCAATCAAAAATCTTAAAAGAACTTTTACATTAAAACAAAAAACAAACAAACAAAAAAACCCGGGATGTTCACAGCATCCTTGCTAAGCACAACTCTCTGTCTACCTAACCTAATTTCTGTTCAACACGATCTACTTTTGGGTTATTTTATGTGAGCTAGATTCAAATTGGAGCCTATAGACTCCACTCAGATATTCATTTCTTTCCAAGTTCAGTTTGGCTTTTGTGTAATGAGGCCACCCAGCTCACATTCTAATTCTAAACCATAGAAGAACTACATGAACTCAAAACAACTCAGATGAAGAAAGGGAGACTTGCTCTCTCATATTTTTCGATCTTTGGAATTCATCATTGCATAGGGAATAAAGAGATTACTTTTCAAAATTTTAAGAGATTTTATTCCTTATGAAAAGACAAACAAGGCCTTAGGGGTAATATCTTGACTCTTTTTTTAAAGAAAGACATAATTAATAGTTCTAAGGAGAGTCGCTATAACAAAAACCAAATATAATAATTCTATCAATCATCCTTTTCAAACATTATACTAGGTCATATATACATAATACGTGTATGAAATTTGAGGAATGAAATTATTACTGAAAGAGTAAGTCTCTTAGTAACATTACTTGTAGCAAGAAGATGGATTTTGGGAGGAAATATTAAAGTGAAATGAATATTTAATTATGATAATAATTTCTAATAAAATATTATAATGAGCTATATAGAATATAAAGGTTAGATTTTTTTTTAAGTGAGAGGAGGGGAGCTAGAGAGACAGACTCCAGCATGTACCCTGACCAGGATCCGGCAGGCAACCCCTGTCTGGGGCCGATGCTTGAATCAACTGAGCGATCTCCAGTACTTGAGGCCAAGGCTCGAACCAATTGAGCCACTGGTTGCAGGAGGTGAAGAGGAAGAAAAGGAGGAAAGAGAGGGGAACAGAAGCAGATGGTTGCTTCTCATGTGTGCACTGACTGGGGATCAAACCCGGGATATCTGCAAGCCTGGCTGATGCTCTATTCACTGGCCAGGGCCAGGGCCAAAGTTTAAATTTTAAATACACTTACACAATGGTATTTATGTATAATTGCCTAAAACCACCTGACTTGGACCACTTTATGAATATAATGCACAGATTAGGAAATATTCAAAGGAAATAGAAAAAAGAGAAAGAGAAAAGATTGAGGGATAGGTTGGGCAGGGTCTGGAAGGGGTCCTGGATCCTTGTGGTCCCCTCCTCTGCGTGTGGCCAGACACTTCCCAGACTCCCTGGCCTGAAGAGGAACCAAGTGACTTGTCCTCAAGAGGTTCAGGAGGCAGTGACAGGTATTATTTATGGGCTGAGGGAGTTAAGATCAATTCTTTTCCTTCGTTTTCTCTCCTGACCTCAGGACCTAAAGCAGGGGTCGGGAACCTATGGCTCGCAAGCCAGATGTGGCTCTTTTGATGGCTGCACCTGGCTCACAGACAAATCTTTAATAAAAAAAAAAATAATAACATTAAAAATATAAAACATTCTCATGTATTATAATCCATTCATTTCCTACCGCTCATGTTCATGGTTGCGGGTGGCTGGAGCCAATCACAGCTGTCCTCCGGGACAACACCAAATTTTTATTGGATAATGAGTAACGTACATGGGTTGTTGTATGGCTCTCACGGAATTACATTTTAAAATATGTGGCGTTCATGGCTCTCTCAACCAAAAAGGTTTCGGACCCCTGATAAAGCATAAGATTCAATAACTAGCCCTGCCACATTAGTGGCTGTCAGAGCCACGGGTGGGATGGAGATGATTTTCTGCGGAACTGCGTGATACAGAGAATGAATCCCTCCCCGCCCAGCCCACCCCCACCCCATTGGTCTGCACTGACTCAATTAACCTGTATTGACGTTTGGGATTGGGAGTTACTTACTGATTGCAGCATTCAGCCTGTCCTGAGTTACAACAGCAAATTGACAGAAGGAGCGTGTCACAGGCCAGTCAGGGACAAACAGCCAAGACAAAGTGACTGTACTCCCCCAAGGTTAAAATGAAGCAACTGCGCAGGAAAAGTGACAAACAAAACAGAGACCTAACACGACACCATAGAATATGGGAAAATAAGGAATAAGCGATATCACTCACGTCTGCTGTCTCTTCTTGGAGATGACACTCAACGAAAGTGAAATAGACTACAAGGTACTGCAAAACGTCCATGTTTGAGGAGCTAACTTGTGTTTGTATAAGAACACATGTATTCTCCTTGTTTGCTTTTTATACTTTTCCTAATTATGTACCTAAACCCGTTAGAGACCGAAGTAATTCCGACATAAGTTTAGATTACATTAAAAATACTTTTGTATTGCTACCCACCGGCCTCTTGCCACTTTCCTTCTTCATCATTTTCCCAGATTAAAAAAGAAAAAAAAAATTGTGGTTAAAAATACTTAAAATGCAAGAAAAACAAGAGTTGTGGCAACAGAAGGAGGAGAATAAAGTTAAACCATATTTTTATGTTCACAGAAATAGTATAAAGCAGGTCACACATTAAGGAGAAGCCACCAGCACTTCTGACAAATCGGTACAGGACTAAGGGGAGCGGGACTGTTTGCACCCCCACCCCCCCACCCCACCCCACCCCCCACCCCCCCACCACCCCCCACCCCCGCCGTGGGTCGCCCTGTCCTCAGTTCAGCAAGTCCGCATGGACGCGCCTGCTCTGTTCTGGTTACGCCTGTTAGGAGGGGCGTTCATTTTCTTTCTGCTTTTTTTCCCCTGCCTGTAAAAAAATTAAAAAAAAAAAAAAAAGCACTCTAGTACACATTTTACTTAAAAAACAAAACAAAAAAAGGATCGATGTCTTTCTAATTTATCTGATGGACTTGCCTTGACTCCCACTTCCCTCCGGGGACCCAAGACGCAGGGGAACTTGAATGTTTGCTGTGGAGTGGAAGCCAGACACAGTTGTGGGTGGGCTTCCTTTCTAAATCCCATCCCATCAAACCCAGGGTTTTCACTCTGCCTGGAGCAGCTCTCTGCCCGGCTCCCTTCGCAGACAGTGCCCTGAAGCGCAGCTTGAAAGCCGGGACTTTCTTTGCTCCATGTCCCTTCATGCATTCCAGGGATGTTTGCTTTATCCAAGGTTCCTCTGCTTAACCTGTTGGCTTAAGCTCTAAATTCTTAATCCTCATAATTCTGAAAATTAAACACCTATGAGTGACTAAAGAATAAAAACATATGTGGGAATGAGTTCCAGTGTTTTAGTATCTGCCACACCCAGTGTCTAGAGTAGAAAGAATTGCAGACTAAGGAAACATTTATTTACAGTGAAGGCGTGCTAAATGTCCATCCTTTCTGATTGTTTTTGCGGGTGTTTTTTAAATACAAAAATAGTTTGTCATAATCTAAGATAAATGACATTCATTAAAGAAGAGTTTACTTTTAAAAAGATTAAAAATCAATACATGTTAGTGGCTTAATGAGTTTGATATTTCTTTATGAACTTTGTATTAGGAATCTGCTACCAAATATGGATATGCCCTTAAAATTGGAGGAAGAAATGTGTCCTAGAACATGTGTTGGCACATGTTTGCGCCCAGGAATAAGAGCTATAGGAATAAAATATGGTCGAATGTTCTCTTTAGCCAATTGTGAATAAATATAAAATCATAATGGATGGGTTGATCGTAATTATAAAGTAGCTAATCCATGTCAAATGAAATGGTTCTTTCTGGTCATCATCTTGTCTTGTGACCTGGAAACACTATTTCTATGCAGTCTAAATTTTAAAAATGCAGAATGCTATTATTTAAGTTTCCCACCTGTAACTGTCATTTATTCACCTACAGAAACGAAAGTGTGCTTCTCACTGCTCTGTAGGTCTTCGCTGCCAACACTGATGTGGAGGAGCAAGTGAAGATGAGCCATGGCGGCAACATGTGTCACATAGCTTATACACTAAATGGGACATTTCCATAGGACTTCAAATATGAATCCTTCCAGTTTAGATCACACAGAGGTATCCTTGTCTAAGCTCTTCTGGGGGAAAGAGCAGTCCAGTCTTCTTTCAGGGTTAGGAGTGTAAGCTTCCAGAGGAAGAAATTTTATAAAACCTTTTACTCCACTTCCTATAACATCATAAATAAAATTCCTATGTCATGAACCTTAGATCAAAAATACAAAGAGAAAGGACATACAATAAAAACCTAGGTTATGTAATAAAATATACAGATAATTAAAGCAAAGATATTTTTTGCTCCTGAATTAATTTAGCTGCTTATGTAACTCCTAATAGAATGTAAATTGATGTCATTTACTTTTTAATCCAATTCCAAACTGAAGTGAGTTTTTAAAATTACTTGGCATGTGTTTGTAATGAAGGTACAGAATGTCAACACCAGAATTCAACTCGGGCTTTTCTTACAGAGCAGTCCTTGGCAGCCTTTGCAATATTGCATTTCTTTCTGACCTCTTCATTCTTAACAATCAGTCCTTTTGTGAAACCTTGTGAATCTGTCTCCCTTCTGCAATCACGTCAGGATGACCACCTTCTAACACCATTCTGAACTGCCTTCACACTTAGAATGAAAGATTGTGCCAGGAAATATATTCACCATGCCCATGTCAATTGTTAGTAAAAAGGAAGGACTAGCATCTCTAACTTACAAAGTCATTTCTACCATAGAATAATACATGTGTAAACATATTTAGTTGTAGTTTTTATCCCCAAATGCTGAATGTTAAGCAAGATTAACATTATCAGTAAGCAGACAAAAAGAGAAGTGAATTATATTATCTAATTGACATTATCAGGAAAATCCTGAGGCTGAGTTATAATTACAGAGAAAATATGACAAATGTGATGGAAGAAGGAAAGGAATTTTGATGATATAAATGAACAGTGTTTGTTTTAGAAGAAGAATTTAAGATTTAAAAGAAACAATAAAATGTAACTAGCAATTCTTAGCATTTAGTACACCATCTCTGCGGTAACATCTACTATAAAAGTTGGGTTGGGAAACAGGCACAGTTTGGCATCATGGCCACTGCTCCCACGATCAGCCACTTACACCTGGTTTACATAAGACAGAGAGAAAAAAAGATACATCTTGAGTGTTTCTCCCCCCACCCCCGTGTTGTGTTTCCTTTTCTTAAGTTGAATCTCTTTCTCGTAAGTAGGTTGACTTGACTGAAACAATAAGCATTCAGTGGACCTCAGATCTTAATGTAACCCTTAGCAGCTCAAAATATACATTAAAAAGAAGTCAAAGAATTGATGATGACTTTAAGAGCAAAGTTTTTATTTTTAATAATTATCACATTTATAATTTCCTCACATTTTTACATGACTATTTTCCCATGAAATCTACTATTTATTAAGTCCAAGTGCAGAAGGCAAATGCACATGTTTCACTGTATGATTTATGTGAAAACACCTACATGACTTACATAAAAATACCTCAAGTACTTTTTAAAAAGTAAATGGTGCAGAGCTATCCTTAGCTCCCAGGGCCATGCAAGAACCAATTGAACCACTGGCTGCAGAAGGGGAAGAAGGAGAGAAGGGAGAGAGAGGGGAGGAGAAGCAGATGGTCACTTTTCCTGTGTGCCCTGCCTAGGAATTGAACCTGGCACGTCCATATGCTGAGCTGACGCTCTATCCACTGAAGCCACCAGCCAGGGCCTAAATTTATTCTTTAAATATTGTCATTCTGACATTTATTCCTGATACCACATTATAATTAAAACATTCACATTTCAAAAGGAAAATTACTTATTAATAATAACCATTTAGCTAGCATCTATCATGGTTTAGACATAATTTAGAAATTTTTGCAAAAAAACCCACATCCTTTTAGCTGAGTAATGAATATTTTGTTTATTAGCTTTTTTATTTTTAGAATATAAAGAACAGTGTACATTTGACAATGTTAAAATACCATGTGGTTGTGTTTAACAAGTGTACCTTTATATATGCATAATATATATAATTAGTGTTAAATATCTTGCCATTATAGCTAAATGAGGAAAAAATGTTTATTGTGATTTGAAAAAAATGGTTTTTGAAAACAAAGTACGAAAGACATACATTGGTATGTGAGGCGTATTATTTGGGGGATAAGTGATTGCAGGTAGTATTTGTTTCCATCTCTGCTTCTTTGTGCTCTAGTGTGACTGTTTCTTACACTTTGGGGACAGATCTTGGAGGAACATTGGAAAACTCAGCATATCAAGATGACCGCCTGGAAGGGCCGAGAGGGCATTGTGCTCAGTGCTCATCAGAAAAAGACAAATGCCATATGATTTCACTTATATGTGGAGTCAAATAAACAAAAGAACAAACAAAATGAAAACAAATTCACAGACACAGAGAACGGACTGATGGCTACCAGAGAGGAGGGTTTGAGGAAGGCTGGGTGAAAGTGGTGAAGGGTAGAGAAGCACAGCTTGGCAGGTACAGAACAGTCACTGGGATGTGAAGTGCAGCAGAGGGAATATGGTCAATAATACTGTAATAACTGCGTATGGTGCCAGGTGGGTCCTGGGAATATCAGGGCGAACACTGTGTAAAGTATATGACTGTCACTCTAACTACTGTGCTGTACACTTGAAACCAATACAAAATAATTTGAAAGAAAGAAAGAAACAAAAAATCCCAAGAAATTATTTCCCAGCAAAAAAAGAAAAAGATACCAAGTAAGTGTTTAAAAACACAAAGGACACCCAGACATATGGATGAGGAACAGGTGACCCTTCTAGGGCAGTCAGACCCTCTCTGCTGTGAACTGCAGGGCTGAAGGTGTCCCCACTGAAGAGGGAGGGCATGGCATGGAGGAGGAATGCCCACCACAAAAAGGAGAGGTGGGGGTGGGTACCTCTGAGATAAACTAGGAGGTTTGACGTGAATGAGCTTATCTAATAGGGTTTGCTGTAAAGGGCTATGCATATGCCATGGTGAAATGTTTAATAGCATTACACTTCCACACAGGGAGGCTACTCCATGATCATTATGTTGTGGTGGTCGTTTCGTTGATTTTATTGATTTGTTATTTACGTGTGGGAAAAGCCTGTGAAGGGATACATCACGCTTGCACCTCTACATGCTCTTAATGGAGTCATATGTGGGGAGAGAATCACAAGGTGAAATACAGCTTCTAACGTCTTAAATTATTTAAGCAATTGTGCAAAGAGTTGATAGAGCAATTCAACAAAATCACAACTGTGAATTACACACCAATTTTCTTTATTCCAATCAAAATTTTGTTCAGATTTACTACAAAATAAAAATTAAGTCCCCTAATTGTAGGAATTTCATCTCCATAGCATGTCGTTTTTGTCTCTCATAAGACCTAACTTGAAATGTAAGAATATTAATGTTAATTATAAAACGAAGTTTTAGTTGTTTGGTGAACACCATTTCCTGGCAGCCTTTGTTTTAGGGAAATAATTCAGAAAAACAGCACGAATGCACTTAAAAACACATGAATGCATTTTGTATATTTAAAATGTTTCCACCTGTGTGTAAACTCCTTCAACACGAACGGATCTTGGACAAGACTTAAGGTCAATGGTTGGTATGGACCAAAAGCTATTTTGAGTTCTGCAAATATGTACCGTGTGTCTGTCTGAGCTCAACTTTTGATCTGGTTTTTTCTATACAAGTGTATTTAACATCTTTGATCTCCGAGTCAGTGATCTAATCTGCTGTATAACTTGGCTTTTATTGATCTGTTCTCATGCTAAGCAAATCAAGTCTCACTTTTATGGGGTAGATTGGAAAAGATAGTAAAACTGCCTCCGAGACAGCAGTTTAAATCTGTGCAATCGCAGTGAAAGCAAGAGATAAGACTTTTATTACACTGCCAAACTTCACGTGAACCCCGCATGTCATTAAATAGGTATGTGTCATTTGCCACAGATATTTATTTTACTAGAGAGCGTGGTTACCACCCATTTGGAAGCATCGTAGCATATTTTCTAGTGTCATAGAATATATTTCTCCTCTAGGTACCTACACTGAATAGTGACATTCAGTACATAACATAGCATCCTTTCTGAGTGAATTATTTATTCTGATTGAGTGCTGTCAGGGTCTCCTTGTGTTCCTTTGCTTTCAATGTAGTATCAAGAGCCACAGAGGAGAGGTTTATGTTGGGTTGCCTTTGTAATGTTTGTAATGCTTGGTTTTAAAAAACCATATTCAAGGGAATCAAAAGCCAATAATATGATTTGACTACCTTCAGTTGTCCCCCTACAATATTTTTTTCTGCTGTTCCAAGAGATAGTTGATCACAAAATGGAAAAAAAAAATGATGCAAACATTGACAGTCAATTAACTAATATCGATGGAGTGCGCTAGGAACATGTTTTCAGCCGCAGTTGGAACTAAGAATTCAGAAGACATAAATGCAGAAATGGTGGCAGTTTGAAAGTATGATGGACTAGAATAATAGCAACAAATATCTATTTGTACAGGATTTTATGTCTCTATACATGTCCTCTAAAATTATAATGCATAATTAGCTAATTATAAAAATCCACATCATACAGAAGCACTTATCATTGTATGATGTCCATGTAAAATTTTAGAAAAGAAAATGACTTTTATCATAATTATAAAATTCAGAGAAAATCATCATTAGAAATTTAATGCTTCAATTTTTGTTTATTTCCTATAGATATTTAACATTAAAATTATTAGATTGATAAAAATATTAAATATTTATCTTATTTTCCAGTTTAATATGATATTTACTTTGTTAAACATACAATTTTTTAAGGCTTTATAATGTCCTATCATATGGAGACTATAATTTACTTTATCATTCACCTAATGTTGATAAGTATGTTTTTTTTTTTCAAATACTGCTATAATAAACATTGTTGTGTCAAAATCTTTAACAGTACTTCAGATTTTTGCCTTAGCTTGGATCTTAGGAAATGAAATTACTGGACTGAAGATGATAAACATTTTGATACATTTTGCCAAGTTGAATTGCTTTTTAGTAAAAATTATCTCAATACCTTTGGTCTTTCCTGAGTGTCGTCTGATTCTGCCTCTTATGCATTACACATAATTTGTTAACCCCTTCCTGACCTAATAAAGGGAAGTATTTCATTTTTTAGTTAATATTTTTTAATTAACATTAAGCTGAATATTTTTCATGTTTGTTAGGGATTTTTATTTCTTTTTGTGAATTATTTTAGTATTGACTGACACCTTAGTGTCTTCTTACAATATTGCAGTTACTTTTATTTTAAGAATTTTTTTAAATGAAGTATAATTTGCATACCATAAAATGCATAGATTTTAATATACTATTCAAGTTTTCAATAATGTATACATTTGGTTAAGATCTGAATCTGTATATGAAATATTTATACAGAAATTTTTAATGCCTCCTTCCTGAGACACTGTTTGGATTTTTTTTATTTGACTTATTGGTTTGAGAAAGAGAGAGAAAGAGAGAGAAAGAGAGAGAGAAGGAAAAAAAGGAGAGAGAGAAAGAGAGAATCATTGATCTCTTTTTCCACCCATTTTTGCATTCATTGGTTGATTCTTGTAGGTGCTCTGACCTGGGAATGAATCTGCAACCCTGGCCTATTAGGACCATTCTCCAAACAACTAATCTACCCAGCTAGGACTGACACTGTTTTGATTTCTATTAGTATACAGGGGTCCTCCAGTTACGACACAGTTCCATTCCTACGACAGTGATATATCCTGAATTTTGGTGTTAGTCGAAACACACCCTAGCCTAACACAAACAGAACACTTGCACTTTTAACAGCCAAAAATGGTGTAGGTAAGTGTACTGGGGACACCAACTCTCTCTCACTCATACACCACGTTACTATGTATTCTTCCACCACGAGCAGCCAAACTAGTTTGCCCACGTAGTCTATAAGTATGAAACTGATAGCATAAGCTAAAACACTCACATCTCATTTTTTTTTTTTTTATAAAATTAAACAAGGTGACATTGGTCAACAAGAGTACATAGATTTTGAGTAAACATCTCCACATGCTTTGGACAGTTGATTATGTTGTATACCCATCAACAAAAGTCAAATCATCTTCAGTCACCTTATATTTGTCCCTCTTTATACCCTACCCTCCTCTCCCTTCCCCTCAACCCCTCCCCTTCCCCTTGTAACCACTATACTTCTATCTATGTCCATAGTCTCAATTTTGTGCGTCTCAATTTTTTTTAAGTTTTTATGGGAGTGTCGTAAACTTGAAATGTCGTATGTCCAGACTGTTGTAACCTGAACACCCCCTATAATCAGTTTTGCCTGTACTTGAAATTCTTACAAATGAAATTAATCAATGTTAACTTTTTAGAGTTTGTCTTCTTTCACCCACTATGAGGTTTTAGAGATTTTTCCCTGTTATTGAATATACAGTATCGGTAGCTCATTCTTTTAAATTATTTAATTGTAATCCATTATACGCATATCACAATTTGTCTATTAATTTTCTTATTGATATTTGGGTACTTCTATGAGACCTTGAGTCCCTTCTTTTTCTGGCTATTAGATATAAAATTGTTTTATTATTGTGCAAATCTTCTGGTCTGTGTATATTTTCATATTTCTTCAGTAAACAAACAGGAGTAAAATGACTAGCCCATTAAGTAAGTGTATGTTAAACTGTTAAGAAACTGACTAAAAAGTTTTCCAAAGTACCCTTTTATACTACCACAAACAATGCATAAGACCGGAAAACTTAACACTATGTTAAGTTGGTTGCTACAGTTGTTCAAATTTCTTTTTTTTAATTACATTTATTTGGGTAACATCGGTTAATAAGATCATAAAGGTTTCATTTGTACATTTCTATGAGACATCATCTGTATATTACTTTGTGTGCTCACCACCCAAAATCAAATCTTCCGCCACCATATATTGGCCCTCTTTACCCATACTACCCCCAACCCATTCATGTGGTTTTGTTTTAAAAAGGTTCTATCAATTGTCATCTTGAAGAAACTGTTAAGAAAATTTCCTCCTTATCTCTCATAATTCTAAGTGTCTTGAAGTCTATTTTGTCTATTATTAATTTAACCTTAGTAGCTTTCTACTGCTCACATGTAGTATCTTTTACATTTTAATATTTTTACTTTCAACATATGTCTTTGTATTTGAAGCATATCTCTTATAAATAGCAGATACTTGGGCCTGCCTTCCATATTCAGTTTGACAATTCCATCCTTTTAATTAGAATATTCAACCCCTTACATTTAATATAATTATGGATATGATTGAGTATAAATTTACCAGTTTGTTATTTATTTTTCCTTCTACCTTCTCTCTCTCTCTTTCTCTCTATCTCTCTCTCGTTTTGAGGGACATTGTTAAACAATATCATTCATTTTCCATTTTATTCCCTCACCACAGAGGACATTTAGTCATACTTCTTTGTGGTTTTGTAGTGATTAAGAGGTTATTACATGAATCCTTAATACAACCTCTGGAGCATAATTACAAGTAAACTGATTGTAAAAGCCACCCATTAATTCTCCTATTCAGGTTGCCATTGTTGTTATATACTTTACTGTACACACATTGTTAACCTCACAACACAGTGCCATTCTTATTTGCTTTAAATATTCTGTTGTCTTTCCAAGAAATAAAAGAGCAACAAAATTCGTCTCATATTTACTGACATATTTACTATTTGAGTGCATTGCATTTTTCATGTGAATCTTAATTTTTATCTGTAATTTTTTTCCCTTCAACCTCCTGAACTTTGGTATTTCTTATACTTCCAAGTCTACTGTTAATGGATTTCCAAAGCTTTTGTTTAGCTGAATATGGGGGCTGGCAAAAGTAGGCTTACAGTAAAACAAAACCGTAATAAAAGCCATTGTAATAATCATGAGCGGCATGCCTTTTCCCATACAAATAAATGTAAACCGACTTTGGCCCCTCCCTGTATGTCTTTGTGTTGAGGGATGTTCCTATTTGATTTCTAATTCTGGGTTGATGGTTTATTTATTAATTTGAGTGTTTGTATGTTTTCTGTAGAGCAAGTTACAGAAATTGTAGCATTTTTTTTGAGGGGGGGATCTCCACTACTTCAGATGAGAAGTTATTTGTCATTCTTGTTGTTGGTCTCTAGTATGTAATATATACTTTTCTTCTACCTGCATTTAAAATACCTCCCTTTATTTTGCTTTTCATTATTTTAACTATCACATGCGTAATTGGGATTTTCTTTTTATTTATATTGCTTTAAGTTTGCTTAGCTTTTTGAATCTGTAAATTAGGCTATTTTCAGCCATTATTTTTTTAAAATATTGCTTTCTAGCACATTCTTATTTTTTCTTTCTTCCACTCCAATTATACCCAGATTACATACCAAATATATGTTATAACCATTAATATTATATATTAGTCCTTAGCCTCTGTTCACACTTTAAATTTATTATTCTATTATTCCTTAATATACCTTCAATCTATCTCCAAGTTTGCCGAATTTTTCTTATGCATGAAATTAATTTGCGGTTACGCCTATTGAGTCATTTTTAAATGTAAAGTATTGTATTTTTCAGTTATATACAATTATTTTGCCATCTCTCTCTATCAAGATTTACTCAGCTGACCACCCACTTGATTTTCCGTTAACTCCTGGATTTTTTGGCCATGTTGAAGTTTATGTTTTTCAATGAGCTCCTCTTTTTTCTTAATATAATGTTTTTTGTTGTCTATGTCTAGTTCTCTTTTGCTCTGCAGGTGAGAAAATGGGTTCAGTGCTGTAGGAAGTTTTGATGGTGTTACCTGTCCTGTGATCCCTGTATTCTTTGGTGGATTTGTTCTCTCTCCTTTATTCTAGGCCCTAGGTCTTGGCCCTTTTTCTAAGAGATAGGTCTTATAAAGCGTGGTTTTTCCGTTGTTTCACCAGAATACCAGAGGTGCTCAGGGAGGCTTCCTAAGTCTATCTGGTCAAGATATTACATGTCTCCCAGTCCCAGAGATCCTGTCATCTCTCCATTGCTCAGTCTCCAGCCAAGACCACCACACCACCTCTTACTCCCAATCTCTGAATCCCTTTCTCTAAGCACATTCCTTCCCTCTCCTGAAAATCCCCTCTGCTTCAGCATCTCTCCACATATTTTCTGTAAAACTGCAGCTCAGTGAGGACCTGCTCTGCTGGCTCCTCCTTCTCTGCTGTATTCCAGAATGCTCTCCAGGCACAAAGATGGCAGTTAACACGCAACTTATGCCCCGTGTTCCTCTTCTGTCTTCCAAGGTCTGAATAGAGTCACCTCACATATTTTGTCTTCACGCATTTGAAATTATCAATATTTATGTCAGGAGAGTAAGTCCAGCTACAGTTACTGTATTATGCCTAAAGCGTAGCTCTCTTCATCCATTCTTAGCAGATATTTTCATCACCCCCTCACCAGTAGACTTTGTCCAATGCCTCTCTTCCACCAAGTAGGCAATCACTATATACTGTTAGTTTCAGTGATTGGTGTTTGAATTATGATTACTAATGTTAGTTACATTAATTCAATCATAGTAATATATTCTACATAACTAAATCCAGTTAAGTATTACTACTACTGACATTATAACTGTAATTTTTAAATAAATCTGCTTCACTGTTATCATACATACATATGTAGATACCCATGATACAAACACACCAATTTAAATGGATAGATATATACATATGAGAGATAGAGAAGTAAAAGAATAAAAACCAAAGGAATTTTATATATTGTTACATTAAAGACCCTGTCTTATTCATCTCGTTCCCTCCAAAGACAGCACAGTATATGAACAGTGCAACAGACTAAATGACAGCTGGTTAAGTTTTCATAGAAGTATGCATTCTATCTCAGTGGTTCTTAAATGGGGGCGACCTTGCATCCTTGAGGACACTTAGTGACTACTGGTGTCCTGTACGTGGAAGCCACCGAAGTTCTTAAATAATCTACAATAGCCTTGGAGAGTTCTCTGCAAGAAAAAATTACTCAATCCAAACGATCAATGTGTTGAGAAACACTGTTCTCCTCATTTGAATAGAATTATCTCCTCTATGTACACTCATCCAATATATACTTTATATTCACATAAATACATATTTATTCTAACAATATCCTGACCGCTCAATGTAAAATAACTCTGAAGTACTCGCTCTCATCTTTCCCATGCTTAATTTATTTTTTGTATATAAATTTGAAATACTACACATATAAACTACATATAATTTCCATTTTTTATGGTCTTTCTCCTTTCACTAAAATGTAAATTTTACGAGAACAGTGACTTCAGTTGTTTTATTCTCAGAAACTTGCTCGGTGCCTGGCGCTTACTAGGCATTCAATGAATAATGAATAAGTATGCAAATGTATGAAAATATCCCTCAATTTTATAGATGTATGTTATTTTTTTATTTCTATTTTCAAAGAGTTTTTTAAAACAGTGTTAATAATACAAAGAAAAATGTCATTCTCAGAATTGATTTTTGTTTAAACCTGAGGTAGAAATGCCAAATACAGCAAATGTTATGCAACACTTCTCTCTATAATTTACAAACCTAACATTAAATGGTAGACATGTTTTAATAATCTTATCTTATTAGGACTATTATAAAATGTCTATGCTCTTTATATCTGTTGCTTTAGTCTAGATTAAACTAAATAGCATTCCTATATTAATAGTTACAAAGTAGAATTGTTTATCCCTTAATTGCATTTGGGTAACTTCCAGATTTTATTCATAGGTGTATGAGTGTGTGTGTATGTGTGTGTGTGTGTGTGTGTGTGTGTGTGTGTGTGTGTGTGTGTGTGAAACTGCTCATTGAATGTAACATAAATGTTATTTCTAATTAAATAGACCAAGGGAAGTTTATATTACACTGTTGTCAGAAATGACAATGATTTAACTGAGTATTCTCTTTAAAGCAACACATAGTATTTAAACATTAAAAAGAAAAAACACCTTAAGAGAAAAAAAAAGGTCACTAAACAGAAAGAACTGTATAGAAGAATAATCATCATATAATATGTGGGTGGACTTATTTCATCACTACAATTGTTGGCATTTGCAGGGAGGGATTACATACTTAAAATTATTTTTTTAGCCTAACTCATATGAACCCAAGGGTAGCTAACATAGTGCATGATAAAAGTAGCCAAAAACAGAACAGAAATGACTAATTTAAACTACTCATTTTACCACCATGGTCCCATTTGATGAAATGTCATCCAGATCAATGAAATCAGACTTTAAAAGGACTTTTGAGATTACCAAGTTTTAGCCAGGAAATATTTTTTAATATTATTTTTTAATTGAATTTATTGGGGTGACATTGGTTAATAAAATGATATAGCTTTCAAGTACACAGTTCTATCACACAGCATTTGTATATTGCATTGTGTGTTCACAAACCAAAGTCCAACCTTCTTCCGTCACCAGATACCTGACCCCCGTTAGCCTTGACTGCTCCCCCACTCCCTTCCCTCTGGTGGCCACCATACTGCTGTCTGTGTCTATGAGCTTTTGTTTGTTTTTCTTCTTTGTTTGTTTGTTGCTTTTAGTTTTACATCCCACCTATGAGTGAATGCATATGATTTTTTACTTGTTCTGTCTGACTTAAAATATATATTTTTTAAATTTATTGATTTTAGCAAGACAGAGGAAGGGTGGATGGGCGAGAGAGAGAGAGAGAGAGAGAGAGAAAGAGAGAGAGAGAGAGAGAGAGAGAAGAGAGATCAATTTGTTCCAGTTATTTATGCATTCAATAATTGTTTCTTGTGTGTGCCCTGACCAGAGATTGAACCTACAATGGTGATGTATTGAGATGATGCTCTAACCAATGGAGCTACCGCGCCAGGGGCCAAAATATATTTCAAATGAGAATACTGAGGTCCATATTTTTTTCTGTGATATTTTCAAATCAAAACAGCTAGACTTTTCAATTTTATTCAATTCTCCTACTGTGTTAAATTATATACATGAAATATATTCTAAAGTTCAAATATTATTTAAAAATAGATAAGAGTCAGGTTAAATACCAGGTAAGACATATAAAATAAAATGGATTTATGATGAGTGGAAACTATAAATCAGTAAATACTTTAATATGCTAAACTTGAAGAACACTTCTCTGTTATCTCTCAGAACTAAATTTCATATTGACCTCTTTTCTGCAGACTTTATTTATTTATTTATTTATAAAGTGTTCATTCTGTATTAAGGTAGAGAGGAAGACACAGGTCAGGAATAGAAAAAAGGTCCTGGGAAAAGTCTATTTCCTAAAAAATAATCTTTTTTTTTAAATACTGTGATGTGATCAAATAATGTTAATTTTAATTATAATGACTCCTGGGAGTATAAAGCATTCATCAATCTCCATATGAATAAAATCCTATCTATTTATTATTTTTTCAGCCTAGAACCTAAGGAAGAAGGAGAATGTGGGACTGGAGTGATATGTGAAGACAAGTGTCAGGGTTGTCATGAGGTTCTGGACAACCCTATTCATTCCAGAGACTTGATGAACTGGTGACTCAGACAGTCCTGCTCGGGGTCCAGTGGAGAGCACACCATTCAGTGCACCAAGGTGGAGAGGGAGCACGCAGAAGTCCTCTTGGAGAAACAGCCCTTCTTCACAGAGCAAATGTCTACCACTAGTCCCCGGAAATTATTTACTCTCTGCAAGATATAGAGTACTTGCTTTCAAACTCCAGCATGACATGTAGCTTTTCAAGAGCTTCCAAATCACATAGATAGGAACTCTGACTTCAAGGTGAAAGCTGTCTATTAAGAGTCATAGTTCAGAACAAATAAACCTCATTCATCTATTACAGGTGACTACAAAGTACACACTACGACTCTAGGTTTTGTAAGAAGTGTTACAACACATCTAAGATACACTCTCCAAAGGCACCTACCATCTATAGTAGTTTCAACAAGACAAAAGCAGATGCAATCCCTGCAACCCTGCATACACAATAGGCTCTAAAGTAAGATCTCAGCCCATGGTTTCCAGCTAAATGGTTTGTTCAGAAAGCATGCAGAACTTCAGTGGGATAGAAATAGGCAAATGTTGTTTCCGTTCTAGCTGACCAGGCAGACTATGCATTCACCAGCGACAGTCATAGAATGGGGTGTTCTAATCCTCTACACATACAAACAACCCTACTTCTTGCTCTTTCTGGATTTGAGCATTACATGTAGCTTTGCTTTGCCCGGTTAAAGGAGTGCCTCTCCTTCTTTTTCTTTGGTTTTCTGTTATGAAATGTGTGTGCATTTCAGGGGTAATGTTAGAAAGAGAAAGGTCAGAATTAAATTGGAATTTAGGAGACAGGGTGATGTAAGACTGTCCGAGCGAGCCTTGATCTTCAGAAGCACTGAAATACCTTGGGAAAAGTGAGTGGGAGGTGGGGAGAGCAAAAATTTTAGAATAACATCCTGAAAAGTAGATCTAAACACAGCTTGATCATTTGTCTAATATTTCAAAACTGATTTTAGGAAGTAAAATATTTCGGCTAGCAAAGACATCCAGCTTACCAGTCAAGAACTGTGAGTTTAGTTCTATCATGCTTGAGATGAACTAAGAAAGATATTTCCTGGAGAAATTTTTAGCTTTTCTGTTTAAATTTTTTTTTTAATAATAGGTCTATCCTGATTATTCCAAATTCTCATGTGCATGCCCCCCCCCCACCCCCCCGTAAGATTGTATCTCTGTACTCTGGATCTGGTAAATAGTTTCTGAAGGTACTATTTAAAATACCCTTGATCCCACTTTGAGACAACCCTGAAAACTTCAATGAATGGTGTTTGGTGATCTCAACTCAGTCCCCAGTAAATGTCCACATCACAAAACCACAACACTTAATTTTAGGTGATTGATTATATCTGTTTAGCTTAAACTCAGGCTTGAGTCAGCCGGTGGACTTTATTACCCTTCATTCCTGTGAGGGTGGTCCAGCCAGGTCAAAGTCGAGGTCAAAAATAGGGCAGGAAGGTAACTGGCTTTGCCAGTAAGCAGTTCCATTCACCACCAGAACAAAGAACTTCACTCCTCAGAGATGCCATTTGTATAAACAGATGTAGTCAGCAGTAATACCAGAGGGCATATCTGATCAAATCACAACCTTTCGTTATTCCGGATTTGTTTATATCTTAATCGAGGAAACAAAACATTCAAAATAATTAACTTAGACTCTATAAAAATAAGTTACTTGAATCAATTCATCAACTGAAGTAATCCATTCAAATATTAAAATTAAAGATACAATTTTAAAAGTAACTTTCAATAGAACTTTTAATTATAAATAATAGATTCAAATATTAAAAACATATATGCTCATATCCTACTGTGCAACACTTATAAATAGATTCATGTGTTTTATTTAAAAGGAATCTTATAATTATAGTTGAAATACAAAGCCAAAACATTCATACATTTAATTTTAAAAGTCACATTTTAATGTAGAACTAAATATTCATTGAAGAGGATTTCAGATGTTACAATGGCAGCAAATAAGATAACCCATTAGCACTGAATATATGTAATTACTTCATGTGATTTTAATGAAAATTATGGCAACAGAATTATTGATTTTGATAGCACTATTAAAAATCAGACACTAAAATGCTATCCAAAAAATTATCCAAAAGGTTAATTTGACCCTTAAATACTATTAATTAGAATTTTCACATGAATTAGCCCATTAAATTAGGAAGAGTAAATGCTTTAGTCTATTTTTGAACTAGAAACCTTACTTTAAATTAAGCAAATTAAATTGAATCAGATGAATCCAAGGCTAATAATAAGTCAATAGGGGAAGTTATATAATAAAGTTTTAATGGGTGACCCAGTAGAACTTGGCTTAAACACCACATTCTCTCTCATTGGAGCAGAGCACTGGGGAAGACAGCTCATCTCGGTACATTCCCCACAAGGTGCTGAGTTGTGGCAAAGGTTGGATGGGAAGTAATTTCGACCATACAGGTTTGTTGTAAAGAATCAAATTATTTAATATTAATACAAACATATTAAAACACAGTAGTCTTTATAAAGCACTCACAAAGATGGCTTTAAAGAACAAAATAGAACTAAAGACGGAGAGTCAAAAACTCAGTGTCTGATTTCTAAGTTTACAGTCTTTGTTCTGCAGTAGTCTATCTTCTGGGTAACATCTAATTGAATCAAGAAAATTTTAATTTTGTCTCATTCATCAATTTAAAAAAATTTTTTTAGAATAACTTAAATTGAGCAGGAGGCAACAGATAGTCCCTTTGGTTGCCATGGTATAAGGCCAGGTGGCCATGTCCACATGGTTGAATGAATGACCCTGGCTGTCCTAACAGTTCATCTTAACATCTTAAAAACTAGTGCAAACCAGTACAAATGCTGTTCAGTAATGACAGTCAGTACATATCACTGTGACACTCGAGAGAAATCAACCAGGTCCTGATTCTCTTGAAATCTACAAAGATGCAGGTTTTTTAAAAAATTGTATTTGTTGTCAATAAAGGGTTACTTCTTATACGGGTTTTCCAAAATCCATTTGGTACTTCATTAGAAATAAAAACTTCTTTTACTTTTGGTCTAGCTTTGCATTTTTAAACAAAACAGTAGTGCACAGTTATAATAAAAGTTAAAAAAGAAATTACAATGGTGAAGAAAGGAAGAGATGAGAATCCTATCAGCAATGCTCCGACTTTCCTGGACACACATTGTGTTTAATACTTATGCCTTCAGAGTTTTATGTACATGGAAATATATAGAGATCGTTAAGCAGTTTAAACAATTAGGACTTTATATGTGTATGTGTGTGTATGTACATATATGTACATATAGTTATGCATTTGTATGTATGGATAGGTATATATGAGTAAAATGTATCTGTGTATATGTATGGTCAGTTTAAGATAGACTGAGAGCAAATTAGGATATTGGTGTTAAACAAAATAAGAGACACATTTCCTGTCTACATATAAAATATTAAAGAAGTTACTCTAGTCCAGGGGTCCCCAAACTATGGCCTGCGGGCCGCATGCAGCCCTCTGAGGCCATTTATCGGGCCCCTCTTTCATTGGTGGTCAGTGAGAGGAACATAGTTCCCATTGAAATACTGGTCATTTTGTTGATTTAAATTTTCTTGTTCTTTATTTTAAATATTGTATTTGTTCCTGTTTTGTTTTTTTACTTTAAAATAAGATATGTGCAGTGTGCATAGGGATTTGTTCATAGGTTTATTTATAGTCCGGCCCTCCATCCGTCCGAGAGACAGTGAACTGGCCCCCTGTATAAAAAGTTTGGGGACCCCTGCTCTAGTTGAATCAGTAACAGGTATTTCAATCTGGGCTTAGATTACTTGTCCAGAACAATGAGAATAGAGGTCCCACTTTCTCCACATGTAACTTACTAACTCCTTATTCTTTTTTTTTTTTTCAGAGTGCAATGGATGCTAAGGGCTAGGGAAGTTATTGCAGAATTTGGCTGCGTGCTGGAACCTGCTGGAAAGCTTATAAACAATGCAGATTCATGGGTCCCCTCCAGAGCCATAGAGTCCACATTTCAATGAAATAATACTTTTATACATAAGCCTGGCAGGTGGTGTTTCTTCCTCGGACTGGACCGAATGACTCACATATAGGAATACTAAATAAATGGAAAGTCTGAACTCAACTCTCAAAGTTGGGGGTCGCGAGGAAGAGAAAAAGTATGTAAAAAGACAGTAAGAGTCTGAACTCAAAAATTCAAATCGTTTTGATAGACGTAACAAGGACATTTTATAATATTCTTACACGAGTACCCTTGATTCCGTTGGCTGTTTTGTATTCGGTGACAATAACCAGTATATGCCTTGGGCTTAGTAAAATACACTGAAAACTACCTAATTCATCACTGCCTCCTAATGATTCATGAATTTCCCAGCAGATTATTTTTTAAAAGAAGAAGAAATGTAGCAGTGATGGCAAAGAAATAGTTCTTGAACACTTAGAGAAAACCAAGGTAGAAGTGATCAAACTCTAAAAAAATAACAGGCTATTCACCAGCGAGCGTATAATCGTATTTTAATCTGTTGGGAAGAAAAAAGCCAATGTAGAGGGTAAACAGGTGGGGATGTTGGACGTCTGAGAGGCAGGTCATACAGAGATGAGAGAAAAAACGAGAAAATGGCAACTGTGGCAAGAAGGCAGAAGAAAGGAAGTCAGGAAGGCAAAGGGAAAATCGGTAGAGAATGAGACATTGGAAGGTGAAGTGGGAAAGAAAAATCCAGAGAGGAAGAGACACCTGAAGAAAACGAAGTTGCCAAGTTCTGCATGGGGAGGGCGCCCTGACCTCGACTCCTGGCCAACGGTCTCTTCCTTGGGACGTGTCTAAGCCAGGCCTGCCCGCAAATCTGCTGTGCCAGCGAGAACCTGCTCTCCCTGTGTGTGTGCCAGGGCCCCGGGCTGCTCCTTCCAAAGGCCCGGAGTGGGGAGTTCACACAATGCCCCCAGTGCAGTCAGTTACTGAGGAGCAGACCCAGGCAGGGCGCCTTCTTATATGGAAGTCTCCTTGAAGTCCTTTCTACTGCAATGGTAGCTCTTAATTACTGGGTCCAAAAAAATGCCTGGTAGTCTACGAAGCATATATTGTCCTTTAATTAAGTTCTTTTAGCAGTAGAGCGATTGTGATTTCTCTTTTAGAGGAGTAAAAACTAACGTTCACCAATACAGAAACTTGCTGAAGTCAGGTAGCTGGCAGGTGACAAAGTCAAAATTCCAACTGAGTCAAAATTCAAAATTCAAATTATCGGGGGCACTCATTTTCCCACAGGAATGCTCTCTCCGACTGAGACCTCTCAGAAAGTGAAGATGTTGACCAATACACGCGGAGAGCGAGGTCTCACACTTCATGCTGGCGTGGTGTTTCAAACCTAGATAGAAACTGGTGACCCACACTTAATAAACTGTGTGTCTGTCAAATTCTTTTGTAGCTTCAGTAGAGAACAAGCCTCTGTGTGATTCTGTCATCTAAAATATGTTACTGACTTATTAGAACTAAATTTGAGCACAAGAGATGCTAAGACCTTGGAAGGTTACTGCAGAGTTTGGCTGCGTGCTGGAATCTGCTAGAAAGCTCATAAAGAATGCAGATGCCAGGGTCCCCTCCAGAGTCAAAATACTTTTTAAAATAATAGATGAGCTTTAAAGTCACCCACAAGCAACTAAAGAAATGGTTGTTGGGCCCCGGCTGGTGGCTCAGTGGATAGAGCTTGCCAATTTCCCACCTAGAAGACTAGTACTTCTAGGTTTAAGCAAAATTAGAACACATCATTATTTTTAATATTTAGTGTGTGCTAACAGCACTGTCTCACTTAAAAAGAAACTTCAATTAGAAAATGTTAATTACCAAAAGCTTTCAAATAGCTCACACATTGAGCCTTTGTTTTTTTTTAAAGGTAAACTATACATCTATTTTTTTTCATTTGACCAGTACTATCTTTTTGAATCTTAAATAAGAGATCTTTTTTGAAATCCAACTAAAGAAAAACTTTTCTATTGCTAAGCAACTGCAGATCTCATCTGAGAAAAGAAGACGAAATTGAAAATACATTTTACTCTCTTTATGTTAATTCCAGTTTGTGTCAGTTTTCTCTCTGAATGGACTCAAAGTTGATCACCCAAAGAGGAAATGCTATGACAAATAATTTTACGACACAGTGTATCCATAATGAGGATCTTCTGCTCTATTTTCAACCCTTGAGGTACTGAAAATAAAATTTTGAGTGGTGTTAATGCTGAAATCACTGGTTTGAAAGAGAAACCCAGCAGGAATATAAGTCACATTACAAAGGGTCATTTTTATCAGTCTTTAGAAATATAGTCTATCCATAACTGAGCAGTTTCTGTAGGACTGTGTTCTTCTTAGATTGTAACATTATTCTTTAATTAAATTTCTTCAAAATTGTTTTAACTATATGTAAGTTAGCAGAATTTGTAAACCTCATTTTTTAAACTCATATAAATTTGGGTAAAATGATAAGTTTAGCAAATAAGAAAAAACTTTCTAAATGGGATTTGAAGATCTAATTTAGATTCTAGTTTTTCTGTCAAGACTTCACTCTGCCTAGGTTTTAGCAGTGGGATTTAATTTAATAAATATTGACTCTCTATGTTAGAAAATTGTCCTAGATTCAGTCTTTGTTGTCCTCAGGTTGCAAAAACAGGTTTTGGTAATTTGATAAAGTATGCCAAAATACATATCACAGAATGTGGGTTAGATTTCCTAAAGAAATGTTTTTTAAATGAGGGTTCTTAAGTAGTGCAGATTCAAATTTATCACCTCAGCTATTTACTGGTATAATATCTATCTAAAATAATCTATGCTGGGTAAACAATGATCTTTCATTCAGGTGATTTGTAACAGCACAGTCTAATGGTAGAGTGGGGAGGAAGGGTGGTCAGGGAGGGCTTCCTGGAGGAGGGGCACATGAGTGACTCCTGGCAGAAGGTGGAAGAGCAAATCCTAGCTTGGAAGTAAGTTCTAAGGCAGTGAACTGTGTCAAGCATTTTAAAGTTAACTGTAGCTGCAGCAAAGGTTGAAAAAAAGGAAAACTCATGCCTTTCTTTCTTCACAGGGACCTATATGTTTTCATAAAAACATTTTTTTTATTTTCATAAATATTTTCAGATATAAGATTTCTATACAAATTATATTTTAGTAGTATAGCCATGTACATAACATGTTTCTACTAAATATTAAGTTAATATAATTCCATTTGTAAAACACATGATAAAAATTATTAAAATACTTTTAAATTGTTTGATAGGGAAAATGATCCCATTGATTTTTCACTCTTTACTTGCCTCAAAAATTTTAAAATACCCTAGGGTACAATATTCAACTTATGAAAGAAAAATATGGGGAGAAATCATCTTTTTTCAAGCCACAAGCCTGGAGATGCGGGCTACCTATCCAATCATTCAGACCTGGTGCAGCATGTAAACATTTGTGCATTTGCTCAACCTCAGAAATCTAGGCTTGTGTGTCTATAGATTTAAGACTTCTTTTAACCTCTGACTTGTAGTAGCATCTGAAAATCCTCTGTAAACCAAGAATCCACTATAAAAGAGGATTACACTGGGCTTTCAAACAACAAATAAAAGGCAGAAGATGAGTGATAAAAGGCCAGGAAGATCAAATAGTCCGCTTTTCATTCTGAACTTTAGTTTCTATTTGAAACTTTTTTTTTTAATGCTACTTGGCAATTCTGAAAGCCTAGGAAGTCTGTCTAATACTTTGAATGAAAACAAAAAATGGTAATCTTTAAGACTTCATATTCTCAGAAGAGGCTCTTCTCATTACATCCGGAAGAAAATCTGCATGTCAAGAACTGAAACAGCTGTTGGAAAGGGGAATCTACAAGGTCGGAATGATGACTACCTCTGACATTGCTCACTGGTTCTGGCAGGATCTCTCTTCTACAGACACGGTTAGACGAGGACAATCTAGACAGTGGGGTAGGAGGTGTTCATGTGTCCTTTTTCTCTTGCATTGGAGTAGGCTGGAGTGAGTTTCCTCCAAATAAGTCACACACGTGCAATGGTAGAATTAACTAAAAAAGTTCCCAACACAGTATAATGAGGTCACCCTATTAAATATTACAATCATGATATTAAAATACTCAACTTCTTATAATTACTATTTCAGGAATTATAAGCTTATGACTGTAGACTTTAGCCACAACTTTTAGTCTGGAATAAAGGGGGGACATTTTACCAGATGACTTTGACCTTACATTTCCAAAATACATGGACCTCAGGGAATCACGGGGTGTGTTTTTAGCTTTCTACTCTCTTTGTACAAACTCACTAACCAATGCACGTGGGAAAGGCTATTGAAGGGTTAGAGCTCTCACTTTTACTGAGCACAAGGCATTTCCACGCACATTTTCTGTTTCCTTTCCCCTGACAGCACAGTGTCGTCAGTTACTATTTTTAAATTTTTTTAAAAAAATTAAGTGAGAGCAAGGGAAGCAGAGAGACAGACTCCTGCATGACCCCCCCCCACTATGATCCACAGGCAAGCCCCCTATGGGGCTGATGCTTTGCTCATCTGGGGTGTTGCTTTGTTGTTCAACTGAGCTACTTTTAGCACCTGAGGCGGAGGTCATGGAGCCATTCTAGTGCCTGGGCCAACTCGCTTGAGCCAGTTGAGCCACTGCTATGGGAAAGGGGAGAGGGAGAGGGAGAGGGAGAGGGAGAGGGAGAGGGAGAGGGAGAGGGAGAGGGAGAGGGAGAGGGAGAGGGAGGGAGGGAGAGAGAGAGTGAGAGAGAGTGAGAGAAAGAAGGGGGAGGGGTTGGAGAAGCAGATGGTTGCTTCTCCCTGACCAGGAATCAAACCTAGGACATCCACACATCAGGCTGATGCTCTACCACTGAGCCAACTGGCCACGATGTATTTTTTAAATTACGTCCCGCATGCGCCCGACCAGGATCCACCTGGCATGCCCACCAGGGGGTGATGCTCTGCCCATCTGGGGTGTTGCTCCATTACGACTGGAGCCATTCTAGTGCCTGAGGCAGAGGCCATGGAGCCATCCTCAGCACCCAGGCCAACTTTGCTCCAATAGAGCCTTGCGGGAGGGGAAGAGAGAAACAGAGAGAAAGGAGAAGGGGAAAGGTGGAGAAGTAGATGGGTGCTTCTCCTGTGTGCCTTGGCCAGGAATTGAACCCCGGGGCTTCCATACACCGGCCAACACTCTACCGCTGAGCTAACTGGCCAGGGTCCCAATTTTCCCTTCTTGTAAGGACAGCTGTGTTATTCGATTAGGGCCCACCCTAAAGATTTTATTTCATCTTGATTCCTTGTGTAAAGACTGTCTCCAAATATGACCATTTTCTCAGGTATGGGGATTAGGACTTTAGCACATGAGTGTTAGGGGAATCACAGTTCAACCTGTGACACGTCCAAAGGTGCCTCAGTAAATGAATGAAGAAGCTAGTGGTTCAAACACATGTGTGATTAATTCCAAATCCCCTGGTCTGCACACACAGGGTGCTGTCTTCTTACGTAATATATATGTTGTGTATCAGTCCTAGCCAAGGAACTGCCTTCTCTGTCAAGTGAGGCGGTGGCCCAAGTGTCTTGCAATGTGATTTAAGGCAGTGGTCCCCAACCCCCGGGCCGCGGACCGGTAGCAGTCCGTGGACCATTTGGTACCGGTCATCAGAGAAAGAATAAATAACTTACATTATTTCCATTTTATTTATATTTAAGTCTGAATGGTGTTTTATTCTTAAAAAATGACCAGATTCCCTCTGTTACATCTGTCTAAGACTCACTCTTGACGCTTGTCTCGGTCACATGATACACTTATTCATCCCACCCTAAAGGCCAGTCCGTGAAAATATTTTCTGACATTAAACCGGTCCGTGGCCCAAAAAAGGTTGGGGACCACTGCTTTAAGGGACCTAGGAGTGGCCAACTTCTACCAAGGTCAATTCAAATGCTGCCTTCTCTTGTATGGACTTCCCTAATTCTTTTATTACAACTAGTAAATATTTTTAAGCTTTTCCTCTACTTTGTAGCATAACTAATTTGTTTTTTGTTTGTTTGTTTGTTTGTTTTTGCATCTAACTGTACAAACACACGATGAGCCCTTTGGGAGCTTGTCTTCTACTAAAATAAAAATGAAATGAAAACCCAGGAAAATAGAAAATAAATCTAAAGGGACTCTGCATTAAAATAAGCATACCATATCATTGCTTAACTATGAGCATTGGTTAATCTTTAAAAAATGCTGAGAATCCCAACCGTGATTTTTATACATGGTTGGTGGGAACAGGAAATTTTATAGCCATTCTAGAGAAACAGTTTGGCAATGGCAATTTCTTATAAAGTTAAACATACACTTGCCATATGACCTGGAACTTCAACTCCTGCATATTTATCCTAGGAAAAGGAAAACATATGTCCACAAGAAATTTTTTTTGATTAATTTTAATGGGGTGACATTGATAAATCAGGGTACATATGTTCAGAGAAAACATCTCTAGGTTATTTTGCCATTTGCTTATGCTGCATTCCCATCACCCAAAGTCCAATTGTCTTTTGTCACCTACTAACTGGTTTTCTTTGTGCCCCTCCCCTCCCCCATCCCCCTCCCTATCCTCCCCCCCACACACACACTCTTGTCCATGTCTCTGAGTCTCATTTTTACGTCCCACCTATGTATGGAATCATATAGTTCTTAGTTTTTTCTGATTTACTTATTTCACTCAGTATAATGTTATCAAGGTCCATCCATGTTGTTGTAAATGATCTGATGTCATCATTTCTTATGGCTGAGTAGTATTTCATAGTATATATGTACCAAAGCTTTTTAATCCACTCGTCCTCTAGAAGCTTTATTTATAATAGTGCCAAACTGGCAACAATCCCAGTGTTCTTTAATAGGTGAATAGATTATAAAAACAAACAATCAAAAATGAAAAACAACTGTGGTACTTCCAAACAATGCAAAAATATTCAACATTAAAAATGAACAACTGATATATGCAACAATGTGAACAAGTCTGAGTGAAATAGGCCAGTCACAATAGGTTGTAGACTGCACAGTTCCATTTATATGACATACTTGCAAAGAAAAACTTCACTGAGAGAGAACGGGTCAGGGTTTCGCAGGCTTTCTGGGTGGAGGGAGGCCGCATGTCACTACAAAGCTACAGCATCACGGAGCATCCTGGGTGAGGGAAATGTTCTGTATCTCTACTGTGGTGTGGTTACATGAGTCTATGTATCTGTTAAAAGTCATAAAATTGCATTTTACAATAAAAGTTCAATGTTACTGTATGATCATGTAAAAAATATGCTTCCTTCGCTACCCCCCTTCAAAAAAAATTAGGGATTAAAGAAATACTAGTGCCTGACCTGTGGTGGCACAGTGGATAAAGTGTCGACCTGGAATGCTGAGGTCGCTGGTTAAAAACCCGGGGCTTGCCTGGTCAAGACACATATGGGAGTTGATGCTTCCTGCTCCTCCCCTCTTCTCTCTCTCTCTCTCTCTCTCTCTCTCCTCTAAAATGAATAAACAAATAAAAATAATTTTAAAAAATTTAAAAAAAGAAATACTAGTTATATCTCATTTCTTTCCATCCTTATTATAAGCCATATTTTTTGCAAATAATTGGAAATTTCTTTTTTTTATTCTTATATAGATCATCTAAATAAGCAACTGGTAGTAAAATAATATGATTAATGCTCTAAAAAGCTGCTTTTGAATTTTTTAAAAAATAGATTCTTTTATCAACACATTTATGTTTGTGAATTATTTTCTCAGGCATTTGCAAAGTCCTGAAAATGGTAAACTTTCAGTCTTTGTGTGAAGTAACTTTGTTTTGCAACTTCCCTTGAATGAGAGCTTGGATATGCAGAGAATTCTAGATGTCAGTGATTTTTCCTTAGCATCTGTTCTTGCTGACTAGAAGACGGTATGAGAAGCCTAACTGTGCTATCTGATAGTGAAATTTGTCTTTTCTCTTTGCTGCAGGGAAGATTTTCTTATTGTTTTGATCATCTACAAAATTACAAGGCAATAGCCAGATTGTTTTTAATCTTGCCTGGACTCAAGTTCATTCTTAAATGCAAAATTTATCTCTCTAATTCTGGGAAATCTCTTTGAATGGTTCCTCTCCAACACTATTTTATTTTTCCCAACTTTTTTCATCTCATAATGCATATAAACAAACTACTAAAATTCTGCAGCACACCAAAATATGTATTTTTTTTTTGCCAACTGACAAAAAAAAAGGAAATAATTTTAATGTATTCACACCAGATGGCTATTGTTGTGTTGGTTGTTGTCATTTTTTTATTTGACAATCAAAGGAAAAGAGGTCAGTGCCCCTGACTAAATAGTCAGAAATTGCATGTTTTAAAAATTCTTGCTGCAGAATGTTTGAAAATCATTACTTTAAGAGGTTGTGTTTTATACCCACAACTTATTTTTAGGCCCTAAATCCTTTTTACAAACTATAAGCTTTCCAAACCCTTTTTCATTGGTGGATTCATTCTTGCAGTGTCTGAGAATATGGAGTACTTCAAGGCTTGAAAACTTATTTGGGTTCTCCTTCTTAGTTCTGAACTGTGGCCAGGTGTCCTCATTGTGTATGGCCATGAGAACTTGAGACCCCAGCACTCAGACTTGAGATTTTTTTTTAAATTTGTTTAGACAAGTAAATTTAACAGGGTGATATTGGTCAACCAGAGTACATAGATTTAGAGAAAACATCTCCATGTCATTTGGATAGTTGATTATACTGTATACCCATCACCCAAAGTCAAATTATCCTCTGTTACCTTATATTTTGTTTTCTTTAAGCTCCCTCCCTCTTTCCTGCCCCCTCCCTCTCCTCCCTTCCCCTCCCCCTGGTAACCACTGCACTTTTATCTATGTCCATGAGTCTCAATTTTGTGTCCCACCTATGTATAGAATCATATAGTTCTTAGCTTTTCTGATTTACGTTTTCACTCAGTATAATATTATCAAGGTCCATCCATGTTGTCGTAAATGATCCTATGTCATCATTTCTTATGGCTGAGTGGTATTCCATTGTATATATGTACCACATCTTCTTTATCCAATCCTCTATTGAAGGGCATTTCGGCTGTTTCCACGTCTTGGCCATCGTGAACAATGCTGCGATGAACATGGGGGTGCCTGTGTCTTTCTAACCCAATCTCAAGGGGCTGCTGACATTTCAGCTCTTTTCCACTGTGGATTTGATTCTTCTCCTTCATTTTCAAAATCTGTACATTTTGTGTTCATTATTTAGAATTTAGCAATGTATAACTTTTTATATTTGTTCTAACATTTCTGTGTATGTGTGTGTATGTATAAGAAAAGTGGCTTTGATGGTATATTTATTTCTTCTTCTCAACTATGGTGATGGAAAGACCTTGGATACTTACTAAGGACTGAAAACAGTCTTGAAAAAGAAGTGAACTGTAGACCCACAGAGGCTAGGAGAGCATCTTCTATTTCATTATATTTCTGACCTCTCCAAACACACATATAAACACAATGTTCTTATAACTATAAAAACTTAGGCTAGGAGGTTATCACTAAATCATTCTTCAGTGAAAGATTGTTTGAACAAAGAATGTTCTAGGACATTGTACACAGATGTGTGAAGTAGAGACCTTCAAAAGTTTCTCAATTTTTGTTGCTGGTAAGCAATTATTTTCATTACTTTTCTCTGTAATAGAAAACTGTATTGAATTATTTCTTTTTGCTAAAGTCTAATTAGTTTTCAAAAGTTCATATACTTATGCAATGTCTGTGTTTATGTTTGTAGATAAATAATTCCACCTATATGATGCATACATGATAAAACCCACAGGTCATTCTGGAAACACAGAGTAAAACTATCTCTTACCTTGTCAGAGAACACTAGAGAAAGCTTCCTATAGGCACTTGCATTTGAACTGAGACTTAATAGACAAGAGTAACAGATGGTAAGGAAAGACCATTTTTGGCTAAGTGGGCAACAGCACATGCAAAAGCAAAAAGATTTGTATGAGAAGAAAGGAATATGACTGGAGGAATGCAAATTTGTTTGGGGGAAGGAGAGGGACAAAGAAGGCAATGTGAGAAGTGAAAACAGTAACGATGGCAGAATCAGATCATGAAAGTCATGCTGGGTCATCCTAAGGTTTGGATTTTATAATATAGGAGACATTATGTCATTAGGGACAGGAGAAAACTGATATGATCAAATCATGCTCTTAGAACACTGTGGAGATGATTTAAAGGTGAAAGTGATTAGTTAAGTGTCCAGGAAGAGACTGCAAGGCCATAGTTATGGTGGGTAGTAGAGGGGGCAGGGTGAAGAGAGACAAAAAACTGGGTAGTCAGTTCCCGGGGACTTGGTATAACCTGGAATATGTGAGTGGACAGGAAGTGGTCAACACAAAGTGTGCAGCTCTCTTAAACTAATTCAATTTGCGTGGCATCTAACAATTGAAATTGATTCTCTGATGAGAGAAATGAAAATTATTTGCTTAACCCTGGGAAACTCCTCTTGTTCACAGCTGATACATTTGTAAAGTGTCAGTAAAATTATAAAAATGGTCATAGGTTGATGGTTCTGACATTTAAAAAGGGTCTACACTGAGCATAATACCTTCTAGGTTTATCCATGCTGTCATTAATGGTAAGATTTCATTCTTTTTTTTTTTTTTATGGCCAAGTGATATTCCATTGTGTATATGTACCACAGCTTTTTTTTATCAACCTGTCTGTTCATGGGCTCTTGGACTGCATCCAAATCTTGGCTATGGTAAATAACACTGCAATGAACATAGGGATGCATACAGTATACTCTTTTCAAATCAGTGTTTTGGGTTTCTTTGGATAAATCTCCAGAAGTGGGATCTCAGGGTTAAAAGACAGTTCCATTTTTAATTTTTTGAGGAATCTCCATACTGTTTTCCACAGTGGCTGCACCAGTCTGCATTCCCACCAGCAGTGCAGGAGGGTTCTCTTTTCTCCATATCCTTACCAGCACTTGTTGTTAGTGGATTTATTGATGATATAGCCATTCTGACAGCTGTGAGGTGATCTCTCATTGTGGTTTTAATTTGCCTTTCTCTGATGATTGTGATGTTGAGCATTTTTTCATAAGTCTATTGGCCATCTGTATGTCCTCTTTGGAGAAGTGTCTGTTCAGGTCCTCTGCCCACTTTTTAATTGGAATGTTTGGGTTTTTTATTTTTTATTTTTTTGGTGTTGAGTCATATGAATTCTTTATAAATTCTGGATATTAACCCCTTATCAGATGTATAAGTCAGGCAGAGAACGAAAAATTCCATATGATTTTACTTATATGTGGAATCTAATGAACAAAATAAACAAAGAAAATTGAAACAGACTCAGAGATACAGAGAACAGACTGGTGGTTGCCAGAGGGGAGGGGATTAGTGGACTGAAGGTGAAAGGATTAAGAAGTACAAATTGGTAGCTGCAGAACAGTCACGAGGATAAAAAAAAAAAGCAAAAGGAACATAGTAATATTGTGATAACTATGTGTATGTTTCCAGCCGGGTGCTGGAGGCACCAAGGGCAACACTCTGTGTAAAGTATATGATTGTCCAACCAGTATGCTGTACAGCGGAAACCAGGACAAACTAATATCGGAAGTAAAGTATAATGGAAAAATAAAAATTTAAAAAGAAATGAAAAAGGGATCTACATAGCTAAATTTGTCCCAAGTCAAGATAGAAGATGGTCCCTCCTCTTATAGTTTCAAAACTGTGGCCCGAATGTGAATAGTAAACACCTGTCTCTCACCCAATTCCAGCAATCTTGTTTCTGGTAGCCTCATTCACAGACAATGTTTAATTGCTGCTTCTTTTCAGTACAACTGGGATTGATGCGTACCACTTTTTTTTTCTCCAAAAATAAAAAAAAATCAAGAGAAGCAAGACATGAAATTTTAAATTGCAGCTTTTGCCATCACATTTTGAGCAAGTTCTAGAAGTTGAAAAATGTGGGATTGGTCGCCTAGAGGGTTGTGCTAAGGAAAACAAGACAGAAATCCAAGCTGTAGAATTCATGAAAACCTTTGTGGTGGCGAACAATAGTGAAACCCAACATTGCCTGGAAGGGGAAATTTGAGTCTGCAATCTGTTCAACTTGGTGCACTGATAAGCGATAAGATTCTGGGCTGCATTTTGAAAGGAATACAGTAAACACAATTCTACACAGCTCTGCCTCGGGCCTCACAGGACACTGAAGTGCCCTGTGAGAGAAAGAAAAGGGGGTCCTGGGCCCAGCACAAACTGCCTTTATTTCCAGCGTTAGAGCTAAAATGCCCTGGAATATCTGTTAACAGGAATCAAGTCCACTCTGCCTTGTTTCAGCTAGTCTAGAGAAACTTGGATGTGTGGGGAGAAGGTAACTATTACATTAAACAGGAAAACGTGTGGATGTCAGAAAAGTCTGTGGACCCCAGAGGGGACTTCAGTTTTTGAATATGTTAGTACTCCTAAACCAACCAAAAGCAACTGCAGTACAATAAGCAAATATTTACAAGTAAGTATGAACTGAAGTTCACTTTCTACACTGAAAAGGTAGTAACTAATAACTATGTAATTGCTAGGTATAAAAACCATATTTCTTTAATGCATAGCTTTTCTGTAGGAATCCCAACCCTGCAAGGGAGAGTCAATAGCAACAATGGTATCTTTTTTTGTTTTGTTTTGTTTTTATGTTGAGTAAAACATTAGATGACCTAAAGTAGAAATTATCTGGATTTCCAAAAAAAAGCATTTGACCAGTGCCTTGAAACTATGGTAATCTGTGGAACTGTGCATGGTGACATCTTTAAAATTTCCCCTAATTTAGAAATTATAAAGGAAAAAAAATAGGAAACAATTCTGGAAACTTTTAAAGAACAGAATTTTTCAGCCTTTCAGCAAATTCATTTTCAAGGAGCAGAATATGATACAAAAGTTGTATGACATTTTTCTTAAAATTATGGAAGCATTTTTAGTGGAAGAAAAAATTCATTTTCTACAGTCTGATACTGAGACAAATTTCCTTCTTTGCCTATCATCCTAAATGGAATAATGCGTATAGTTTACAATTACATGTGCATGCTAAACATAAGATGAACAGGAGACAAACAAGTATTTGGGTTAAACTGAGAAAATATAGAATAATAGTGCCTCTCTTATCAACCTGAATCAGCTAAGTGTCAGCTCACATTTTCTATTGTGTATTAGAGGTAAATGCATATTTTCTAATTATTAAGGGACTTGGATTTTGTTCTTTGAAATCTTGAAATGTAAGACTTACAAATCCATACAATTTTTTTATTATATTAAACATCATTACTGAAATTTCATTTTTTATTCAAAACATTTGCTATGTGATTTCCAACTATTCTAATGATATATAATTGATTAAATCAGTGATTTTCATCCCACATGCTGCAAGAATTTCTTTTTTCTTTTTTTTTTTTTTTTTTTTGTATTTTTCTGAAGCTAGAAACAGGGAGAGACAGTCAGACAGACTCCCGCATGCGCCCGACCGGGATCCACCCGGCACGCCCACCAGGGGGCGATGCTCTGCCCACCAGGGTGCGATGCTCTGCCCCTCTGGGGCGTCGCTCTGCCTCGACCAGAGCCACTCTAGCGCCTGGGGCAGAGGCCAAGGAGCCATCCCCAGAGCCCGGGCCATCTTTGCTCCAATGGAGCCTTGGCTGCGGGAGGGGAAGAGAGAGACAGAGAGGAAGGAAGGGGGGTGGAGAAGCAAATGGGCGCTTCTCCTATGTGCCCTGGCTGGGAATCAAATCCGGGTACCCCACACGCCAGGCCGACGCTCTACCACTGAGCAAACCGGCCAGGGCTGCTGCAAGGATTTTAATAAGCATACAGTAACTGATTATTTAGTCAGGGGCACTGACCTCTTTTTTCTTGGACGGTCAAATAATAAAATGATTAACAGCCAACACAATAGCTGTCCTGTGTAAATGAATCAAATTTATACCTTTTTTTGTCCAATCAGCAAAAATAAATAAAAAATTATTTTTAGTCTGCTGCAGAATTTTAGTAATTAGTTTCTGTGTGCCATGAGAAGAAAAAGGTTGAAAATCACCGGATTGAATGATTTAACAGGACATATGGGTATTATTTTTCCAAAAGCAAAACCAGAATGAAGAGGAAGATTTCACTTAGTCTCTGAAAGCTCAGAGCAGGGTCCTTGGCTTAGTGCAGGGAACACTGTGTGGGGTATTTAAAAGAATTACAGAGACTTGGGCTTAAACTTAGTTCTACTACCAGAGCTTTCTGGCTCTGGGAAAAATAATTAACTAATTAATAAAGAATTACATTAATCTCGTGCTGCCCAAATGTGAAATGTTAATAATAATAAGAAGAAAACCAGCAACAATTTTGGAATATTTTATTAAAACTTAGACATGATATGTATAAAGAAATTACCAAGACAGCCAGCACACAGTAGGATCGTGAGAAATGACACGTCTGAGGGGTAGATAGAATTGTCATTTAAATGAGGTAGCGTCACCACCATGACAGGTGAATGTAAAGGAGTGATAATTACTATTTCATACTTACTGGAATTGCTTTAAAAGGAAAGATTTATGTTTTAAACACATATCTTTAAACTTACTTTACATTTTTCTGAACTCCGTTTTGACAATATTTTCTCCGTCCGGGATAGTTTATCCTGACTGAAGACCATGTTATACCACATGGCATTCCTAATGAAGACGCACGTGATGGAGATGCAAAGCAAAAACCTCTGGGCTCTAAATAAGCAAGCCACAGTCTTGGTTTACTAGGAGTATGCGAATTTTAATTAAATACAATAGAGAAAATAGAAATTCTCAATAAACTAGTCATAGAAATAATCACTATTACGAATTTGGTGCATTTCAGCATATACAGTACAGAGTGGGGCAAAAGTAGATTTAGAGTTGTTCATATGGAAAATAATACATTAATTCAATAACTTTTCAAAAATAAACTGTGTTTCAGGTACTCACCACTGTAAATCTACTTTTGCCTCACCCTGTATTTGGCTCATAGCTGCAAAAGACATTGTATTGCTGGACCTTAAAGCATGTAACCAATTTTTAATGTTTGTGCACTGAAATTCATTGTGATGTTTTGAAATGATTCACAATAATACGGCAAGCATCAACGGAAGCGGCTCTCATCATGTCTTTAGAAAAAAGTTCTCATCAGTGGGTAAAGCCCTTTTTAAGGTTCTTGATACATATAAAGCTGTCCTAAGGAAAGGCTGTGCCAATTTCATTGCTCATTTTTGTCACCAGCATTGAGTATTATCATGTTATAAAAATGCTAAGATTTAATAAGAAACAACAACCATATCATTATTATTTAAATTTTCATTTCTTTTATTACCAACAATGGTAATGACACTTTCCCTCTGAATTTGGAGAAATAAGAATTTGTTATTCTTTCAAAACTTAAAAATAAGAAAGAGGGTAGTTCTTTTCATCTCCACAAAGCATTCAAGTAAACTATCACCAATGTAACTACAAATATCACTACAGCAATAATAACTTGCAAGCCATAGCCACGACTTTGTTTCCTTCCATACATTAAAATATTCTTCCTTGAATTATAATTCCACAAACATAAATTAGCTTTAGAGATCTATCATTGTTTCCCCTTTAAACAAAGAATTGAAAGTATGAAATAAATTGACCAAGTCTAGTCACCATTTATTGAAGGAAGAAGAGACAGATTTGTTAGGAATAAGAAGAAATTAAAAGGACAGTTTTAGTTTTCCTTCCTTTAGAACTTAATAAACAAGATTAGATTATTACCTTGTAGGTAACTTTCACCATAAATACTGTGAAGAAAGAACCATCTGTTGGTATACTAATGATGGATCTAGCACAGGGGTCGGGAACCTATGGCTCGCGAGCCAGATGTGGCTCTTTTGATGGCTGCATCTGGTTCACAGACAAATCTTTAATAAAAAAATAATAGCATTAAAATATAAAACATTCTCATGTATTACAATCCATCATTTCCTACTGCTCATGTTCATGGTTGTGGGTGGCTGGAGCCAATCACAGCTGTCCTCCAGGACAACACCAAATTTTTATTGGATAATGCATAACATACATGGGTCTTTGTATGGCTCTCACAGAATTATATTTTAAAATATGTGGCATTCGTGGGTCTCTCAGCCAAAAAGATCCCCAACCCCTGAGCTAGCATTACAGCTGATAAGTGCCAGATTTGGAAAGAGAGATGGAAGGAATTGTACTTTACTCAGTCAAGTACAGGTCACACTGGGCATCAAGACAAAGTTTCAATGTAGAGTATGTGTTGTCAACTGGAGTTGTTCTATACTTTTAAAAATCAACCTTAGTGCAGGTCCAGCCCTCAGCACAAGGTTGTGTATACTTCCCTGATCATTGTACTATTTCTATTGATTGGCTGAGCTCAGAGCTATAATGTAGAGTTGAAAGGAGAGAGAAAGGTGTAATAGAAATACATTGTCATTAAAACATATTTATAATTTTTTCCAAATGTTTTTGTCTAAAAGCAAACTCTTAATGCTGGATAAAATACATATATATATAATACTAATAATAGGTGGCAGTATTCTTAAAACTTTTAGTATTTTTATAAACATGAGATTTAAGATTAGATCAAACTTCTACAAACTGTCCAAACTATGCAAACTGGTTTGAAAATAGAATTTCAATTTCAAACTGTGTTTAAAAATCAACACAATTATCTATAATTAGTCAATGGGGTTTTGGGAAATAGATAGTAATATTTAAATTCCAAAGATGGAGGAAAGTTAAGTGCTAAGAAAATCTTTGAAATTAAAACCATAATGAGATATCACCTCACAGGTACCAGAATGACTCTCAGCAATAAATCAATACACAAGTGCTGGCGAGGGTGTAGAGAAAGGGGAATCCTCGTGCACTGCTAGTGGGGATGCAGACTGGTGCAGCCACTGTGGGAAATCAGTATAAAGTTTACTCAAAAATTAAAGCTGGAACTGCATTTTGACCCAGTGATTTTCCTTCTGGGAATATATCCTAAGAAATCTGAAATCCTAATTCGAAAGAACAAATCCACCCCTCTCTTCATTGCAATGTTATTTACAAGGGCCAAGATCTAGAAACAGCCCAAGTGCCCACCAGTGGACGAGTGGATTAAAAAGTTGGGGTACATATACACAATGGAATACTACTCAGCCATAAAAAGGAAATCTTACCATTTTCAACGCAGCATAGATAGACCTGAAAAGTATTATGCTAAATGTAATAAGCCAGTCAGAGAAAGATAAATACCATATGACCTCACTTATATGTGAAATCTAATAATAAAATAAACTGACAAAGTAGAAACAAGAATGTGGACACCTGGAACAGATTGACAGCTGTCAGAGGGGAGGGGGTTGGGTTTAGATAAAAGAAGGTGAAGGGATTGAGTAAATAGAGTGTGTGTGTATAGATAGATAGATAGATAGATAGATAGATAGATAGATAGATACACACAGACACACACACATATATGTATATACAGTATATAAATCACAGACACAGACAACAGTGTGATGTTAGCCAGAGGGGGGTAGAGGCAGATGGTGGTGGGCAAAGGGGACAATGGAGATGGAAAGAGACCTTGCTTGGGGCGGTGGGCACATGATACAGTGTGCAGATGATGTTTTATTGAGTTGTACACTTGAAACCTGTATGGTGTTGCGAACCAATGTCACCCCAATAAATTCCATAAAGAATATTAGTGTCATATAGCTACTATTTTAAGAATAGGCCTGAAGATATTACAGTAACTTAAAAATGTTGAATGTGACAAATTAATAGCCAAAGAGAATGTATCAGAGAATTACAGTGTGGCTAGAGTCATTTTGACACCGATGAAACTTCTGAAGTTAGGTGCTTAATTGATTTGTATTTATCTGCAGAACAAAAGAACGGTCTTCCATTTCCTTTGTGATTCCTGCCATCAGACTTTAAATTGGTAGAACGAAAGAAGAATTTTTGGTGATTTCTACCCCCGAAGAAGGTCCGATTTAAACAGACTGTCTCTCATTAAATAGCTGCTTCTAAGTGTTCTTTGAACAAAACTGAACTTAAAGGCTTATTACAATATTTTGCCCTGAAAGTCTAAGCTTGTGTTTCTACGGTGCAACAAGAGAAATTCAGGTCCTGCTTGGTAGCACACTCCCAACAGTCCGATTCACTCCAGGGTCAGCCATTAGTTATTACAGAGATTCTATGATTGTCCTGCTTTGTTGAATTTTTTATATAAAACATAACTTGTAAAAAATATCAAATCAAACAATAATTGCCACCATCTCTGTATTAACCTTCACAGAAATTATCACTGAAGAAAAAAATGAATCACCATCTAATTAATTAGCAAATTTTATAAAATGCTTATTTTAGTGCAACCCAAATGCAGCTCCCGGCCAGGCAAATGAGTCCCGGGAGCTTTGGGAATGTTGAAGCTGTCCTGGTTATCTGCTTATCCTTGTAAGCTGTGGCTTATCTTATCAAAGGAAGGCATCACGTTTGCTTCCTTCTGTTAATAGGGGCTGGAACAGAGCCTTCCTCTAGCAGCTTAGCAATTTCTTGTGCAGACAGAAGTATTCAGTCTGTTGGTTCTCCTCTCCCTTATCTCTCCTGATTTTGTTTCTTTTTTTCAGGGCAACTAGAGATCTAAATCCATTCCCTCCACCCCTTGCTGGAATTTTAAGATTCTAAAGAAGACAAAGCACCTTTTTATTCTCAAAAACATCCATTCTAAGTAGATTTTGGTTCTCTGCCTGTCTAAATAATTGTGCAGGACTGTAGATTCTGTTGTACATCATGAATCATGGTTGAATCGTGCTTCAGTTATGCATAATCATACTCCCAGAACTTCTGTCCAGGACAGTGGTACAATTATTGAACTCACAGGACCTTAGCTACCCTGCTGTAACCTGGTGATGAAAACTTGTACTTTATAGGGTATCGCAAAGATACATGAATTAATATGATCACTACATAACTGTGTGTTTTATTATAACTACTACCATTAGTATTACTATTAAGTGAGATCAGTTAGATAAAATGCCTGGTATTATTGTTATTTTAGTTTTTAGCTTACATTAGCCCATTATCCTAGTTCAAGGGTAATGATCAACAATTTATAAATGGCAATTTGAAAGCCAGATTTCTAATATGATATGGTGTTAGTAAATTTGAAAGACCAGTCAGATATAAACGGATTATAGCTTCATCAAGACAAAGTTAAATCGGCGCCATTGAAGAGGATGGAAGTGAATGAAGGAGGAAGAGTTAAGTGATTCTCTTTGGGGGCAACAGGAAACAACTGAGGTATGAACAAAAAACCAACTATAGTCAGTCAGTCATATGTGCATCCTGGGTGAGGCGACAAGTTAATGCTGGTAGGAACGAAAGACATAGTGTGTAGGAAGGATGAGGTAATCTCTCTAATAAACGGACCACTTGTCAGACCCTTCCTGGAATTCCCGCCGCATGTAGAAGACTCCCAATCTTAAAAGGAATGTGAAGACTTGGAGAGGGTTCAGAGGACAGCCACAAAGATAATGAATTGGTTGTAAAGGAAGACCTACAAGAAGAGGTTAAAAGATCTGGAATTATTCAACTCAGAGGCAAGAACTTGGATGTTATTTAAATCCTCAAGTTGGAAATATACGGTGCCCATCTCAAACTTCTCCATGAATTAAAAAGAAAGGAATCAGTTTAACACTCAGGATGAAAAATTTACGGCCTTGAAACAATAATTTAACAAACAGATTCATTACACATCATTATTGAGGGCTCCTGAGAATGGTGTACAACTTGCACACGCTCCTTTAAGTTTTATAATTTATTTACATATTTATTTTAGTTAGCGGTGAAGGTACAGTCTTTGATGAAGAAGAGGAATGGCTTGGGTGACCTAGCGGAGTTCTTTACAGCCTTAAATTTCGCTGAAATCCAGAGTTAAGTATTAATAGCCCACTAAATCATTGACACATTTCTAGGCTTGACTCTCACTTGTTTGTTTTAGGACCGGGGGAGTGAGAAGGGGATTGAAGCGATTTGTACCAAGGTGAGTCTGGGAGAAGGGGACATGGGTGGGGGGTCCGGGGAGGGAAGGTGGGGCAGTTGAGCTCAGGGCATCCAGGCAGAGGAAACAGCAGTTTCAAGGCACAGAAATAGCAGACAGTGTGACGCCCAGGCAATGGGGCATCCTTGGGCGTGGTTGACACATAGTGTCCATGAGATAATGATAAGAGATGGAGGGGACTGGAACAGTTGGCTGACAGGAGACCACAAAGGTGTTTTAGTTTTAAGATAAAGTTGGTCTTCATCTTTTAGCTGTGAGAATCTGAAGGGTATTTAGGAGAGGAATGCTGACATCAGATTTCTGTCTTGGGAAACTCTTAAGAACAGTGTGAGTGATGAATTATAGAGGGGAGACCGGAAGCATGAGGAGCTGGGGGTCTACATTCAGTCTGTCCATCCGAGGGAGAATAAGGGGTTAACTCAATCACAGTGGAGATAGGAGAGGAGGACAAAGCTGATGGACATTTTGGTGGTAGGATGAGCTGAAGATTCATACGGATGTCAGAGTGGAAGTGAGAGAGGGTTGGGTCTGAGATGATTTTTAGTTTGATGTCATTAGCATCTAGGAGAATAATGATCATTTATGAAAGAGGATATTCAGTAATACAGAGTGTGATGGAACCATGTGCTTATCAATTTATTCAACAAATGAAGGATTGTTATGGATTATGTGTTATAGTATCACTAAGGATACCAGGATGTTTATCAGTAGGTACATGTGGTCTTGGTTGGCTTGAGACAGTCCTGATTGACAGTTGCTATCATATCCTGGTGGATGAAGAGATGAACAATATATATATATATATATATATATATATATATATATATATATATACACACACACACACACACACACACACACACACACACACACACAAATGGAATATCATTCAGCATTACACAGAAAGGAAATTCTGACATAAGCTACAACATGTATGAGACTTGAGGACATTATGTTAAATGAAATAGTGTTATTAAGTGAAATATTACTTCAGGGGTCCCCAAACTTTTTACATAGGGGGCCAGTTCTCTGTCCCTCAGACCGATGAAGGGCCAGAGTATAAAAAAAAACAACTATGAACAAATCCCTATGCACACTGCACATATCTTATTTTTAAGTAAAAAAACAAAACGGGAACAAATACAATATTTAAAATAAAGAACAAGTAAATTTAAATTAACAAACTGACCAGTATTTCAATGGGAACTATGCTCCTCTCACTGACCACCAATGAAACAGGTGCCCCTTCCAGAAGTGCGGTGGGGGCCTGATAAATGGCCTCAGGGGGCCGCATGTGGCCTGCGGGCCGTAGTTTGGGGACCCCTGTATTACATTATGTCACAAAAAGACAAGTATGGTATGATTCCACGTATGTAAGGATGTAAAGTAGTGCAACTCATAAAGACAAAAGTCGGACAGTGGCTGCTAGGGGCCTAGGGGTACAGAAAGAAATGAAGGGCTGTGTTTAAGGGTATAGTTTTGGTTTTGCAAGGTGGAAGGGCTTAGAGAGAGTTCGCACAACAATGTAAATACACTGGCTAAGGTGGGACTTGACTCAGGGTGGTGAACATGTAATTCAGTGTACAGATGATGTCTTGTAAAATTGTTCACTTGAAACCTATATAATTTTGTTAAGTAGTATTAGTATTATAAGGCCAGTAGCTGCAGCCACCATCACAGACACCTGGCCCATGCAGGTTCACATTTGAACAGATGGTAATAAAACAACAGAGCCAAGAACTGGTTGGCAATCCATTATTCCTGCTTGCAACTGGTGGGCAAGAAAACACACACAATGGGAAAACACTTCCTTTTCCTTTCAGGGCTTCCAAAGCCACTGACTTTCTCTGTTTTTTTCAAGGCCCAATAGAATCAAAGGCCCAATAGTCTCACTCAGTCCCCTCTGCACGCCTCCATTTTGCTCGCTGCCTCCTCTGCCACCACATGGTCTCCTCTTCCAAAATGGCCTCCTAGCTCCTCCTTTTAAAACATTTTGGCGCAAAAGTCCTCCCCCAGTATACATTAGCATAACCAAGCCCCTTCCCAATCAGGAAGGTAATCAGCGCTGCCCATGTGGGCAGCACCAGCTTTAACAAAGTGAGCAAAACCAAACAACACAAATTCCACAAACTCATTTGCCCAAGTATCATCCCAATAAATTCAATAAAAAGGAAAAAAATAGAAATAACAATGAATAGATTAAGATGAAAGATTTTGTTATATGCCTTTAACTGATATTAATTTTTTAAAAAGTTTGGTATAAGGCACTTAGTTACAATTTGAAATGTATTAATTATTTTTTTAGATTTTATTTATTCATTTTTAGAGAGAGAGGTGAGAGGGAGTGAGAGAGAGAGAGAGAAGGGGGGGAGCAGAAAGCATCAACTCCAATATGTGTCTTGAATAGGCAAGCCCAGGGTTTCAAACAGGTGATCCTCAGTGTTCCGGGTCGATGCTTTAACTACTGCACTACCACAGGTCAGGCTGAAATGTCTTTTAATTTTTTGAGAGAAAAATAATGAATGAAAGATTCTCTATACATTGGGGTGTGTCAGTTCCTTGGATTTCTTCCTCCACTGTTTGTGCTCACCATTTCTCAGTAATTTTCCTTAGAGGAAACAATGCAGTGAGATGCAAGAGTCATTTTATGTTGGTGTTGTTTTCTACGTATTGGGTCTCCAGACAGAGGGGCATGCTGTTAGCTGTCCCTGTGATTTATCTTCAGGAGCAACTACTCAGATTTGTTCCTGGTAAACTGGGATAAAGCACTTCAAACCTCTACTACATTTGGTCATATCAGTCTTGTAAACAGAAACACCACCAAGAGGAGCCTGGTCCCTAGTCCATGGTATATCCGGGTGTAAAGCCAGTAGGCATGGCCACCATCACAGCCACCTGGCCCGTGCAGGTTCCCATTGGATTTGGACAGACGGTAATGGAACAACAGAGCCAAGAACTGGTGGGCCATCATCTTTAATCCTAGCTTGTACCCGGTGGGCAAGTAAAAACACACACTGGGCTTCAAAACCCACTCATTCAGTGTTCACAAAGCTACTGACTTAACCGAGTTTCCTAGAATCAAAGGTTTCTAGCTCACCAGACTTATTCAACTCTGTTCCCCATCTCCTTCTCTCTGCACAAACTCTGTACAAATTGGCTTCTCCCTCAGCATTCCACCGGCTTGGCTGCTTCTCCTGGTCTCCTCCACGTGGCCTTTCTCTGGTTTCCTCTCTAATGCTAATCTCAGGAACCGAGAGAGAGCAAGCTCCAGGTCTGCCTCACTTTATAGTATAGAAATCAAAACCTTTAATTCAATATACAAACAAGGAAGTCTCTGATACAAAGTCACCACTTATCTGAGGCATAATGGGATTCCTCATGAGAGTGTAACACCGTACATCAAAAGGGTGGGAAAGGCTTAGTCTTAAAACTAAACTTTAGGCTATGTTGGGCAGATAAAATATGATATATTATGCTCACTTTGTTACAGATGGCACTGCCCACATGGAAGCCCATCGCCCAGGTGATATAAATGTGTGTTGGGGGCGGGCTGTGGGCAGGCAGGATCCTTGTAGCCTAGGGCTTAGTTTTAGGACTAAGCCTTTTCCACCCTTTTTGATGTGGGGTGGTACAATCCCATTATGCTCCAGATAAATGACTTTGTATTAGAGACTTCCCTATTTTGTATATTGGATTAAAGGTTTTGATTTCTACACTATAAAATGGGGGCAGAACTGGAGCTTGCTCTCTTGGTTCCTGAGATTAGCATTAGAGAGAAGAGAGCAGAGAAGGGCCACATGGAGGAGGCCTGAAGAAACAGCCAAGATGGCAGAGTGCTGAAGGAAAAGCCAGTTTGTGCAGAGTATGTGCAGGGAGAAGGAAGGAGATGGGGAACAGAGTTGAATAAGTCTGGTGAGCTAGAAACCTTTGATTCTAGGAAACTCGGATAAGTCAGTAGCTTTGTGAGTGCTGAATGAGTGGGTTTTGGAGCCCAGTGTGTGTTTTTACTTGCCCGCCAGGTGCAAGCTAGGATTAAAGATGATGGCCCATCAGTTTTTGGCTCCTTTGTTTCTTTACTGTCTGTCCGAATCCAATGTGAACCTGCATGGGCCAGGCGGCTGTGATGGTGGCCATGGCAACTGGCTACAAGAATCCCGCCTGCTTACAGCCTGTCCCCCCACATCCATGCAAATTATAAGCGAGCAAACATATATATCATTATTTACAAACTTATTTGACCAACACCAGGCCTCTCTGGGTTCCTGTCGTGGTGGGCGGACAGCCATGAGAACTGGTGGCAAAGCCAGTGGCCACGACACCTGAAGTTTCTCAGATAATTTTGTCAGGTTCAGTTTTGTCACGCTGTCCGTTCATTCTGCTTTATCTAAGGACTGAAGATGGTCAAGGCAGCAAAGTGTCTGGGATGCAGAGTTCCTTAGTGATTCTTCCAGTGAAATGAGCCCCCTACCATTAGACTGATAGGTGGGTCTTCCCCACGGGGGAAATGTAAAGGCTAAATTATTTTCGCTTCTGTCAGAGCAAGTGTCTTATTGTTAGAGAGTCTAGAGAGGAGAAAAAAGGAGCAGGAAAATGCTTCCGGCCAACCAGCAACAGACAATATTAAAGATCATATTCCTAACTATGTGGGGCAAGGCCTAGAATAAATGTTATTGGCAGATAATCAATCAGAACTCAAATTTAAGCTTATATTCTCATCCGATTTTTAAGTGTTTTTAGAGCGGTGGGCTTGACCAATTTAAAAAATTTAGATATTCTGGGCATCTCATTGAAGTTTCACCAACAAAGCCCATTCAGATTGGCTGTTATGTTTTTCCTTCCTTGGTGGTTTACAATAAACACTGTTTCTGATAGACTCTATTTGGAATAAAAATATCTAATTTTTACCATATGGCCCCTCTCCCTTCTCCTGCCTCCTCCCCCAGAATTCAGTGTGTAAAACTGGCATTGAATTAAGACCGGCTTTAAGTCAGGATTGAGTTTGGGATTTGATTTTTGAATTTGTGGAAAGTTTCAAAGCAGCGTATTTAGCATAACAATCTGCGGAAGCGTTGCCATTGACTTGTTGAAGATGCTCTTTAGCATTTGCTTCAACCTGAATTATGATCAAGTCCCGGGGAAGGAGCAGGGCAATTAATAGGGTTTTCTATGGTTGCCATGTTTACTTATAGTACCACCTGGAGATAAGGACCCTAGTGGCTTCCAAGCACCAAAATTATTGAGCACCCCCCCACCTTCCTAAAATAACTGCTGTCTGTAGAGACATTTCAGCTTCTATCTTTAGGTACCTGACAGGGCTCAGTAACCCCAGTATCAGCCAGAAGTGAAACATCCTGTCCTGGCCTTCTTATGAGAATTTCCCCCTATTTTGTAAATGGTAATGTTGGTCAACCAGGAGGCATCATTAGGTCAAAGTTTGTTCTTTATCTTTTTCGTTTTATCTTTTAAGATAAGGTAGGGCAATTGTTTTCCCAATATCCCTTTCTCTTCCTCTATTGAGAGATTATGTGGGGTTTGTTGCTGTTGTTAATTTTTTCCCCCTCTAGGAGTAGTCCCAGAGATGTCCTTCTTCTTAGATTTACCTAACTGTTTACACTTGCAGTTAGTAAGTTGGTTTGCAATTCTTATTTTCTTTTATTTTTTGAGACTAAGTGTCTTCAAATGCTCAGTGAGGTCCTAAGCTCAGAGAAAGGCACATCTGACAGATACCATTCTATCTTTGTATTTCTTACCAAATCTGTCACTCTTCTAAGACAATCAACACCAGAGGTGAACGGAATAGTTGCTGTATCTTCTCCCTGATTGGAACCATACTTTCTGAAAGTGTTAGTGAGATGTTCTCTGCTATCTGGGGTGTATTTCGTTTCTTCACTCATATACAGGAAAGATCTCAGGAATTGCCTTTAACAAATCCTGTTCTGTTTTTATACTCTCCTTATAGTCACCCTTAGCCAAATCTTGATTCATATACTTGATGTCACTTTGGTAATCAATTCACTCTAGTGTTTCCTACCAAGTTTTAACATGTTCTAGTTTTAAGAGGAGACTCCTGGACAAAATGTCCCAGGGGCAATACTAAATTCTTCTATGAATTTTATCTTTACTTCTGAGGGTCAGGGAAGTCTTTAACTAGATGCTGCAAATCTAATCTTTATGAAGGCTTAAGACCTCACAGCCAGTCTGGTCACCCTCTGGAGCTGTGTTAGAAGACACTGTAAGGGGTGTATGTTTGTGGGAAAGGCTGGCGGAGGGGGAGGAGCAGAGGAAGAGGAGTAAAAAGAGGGGGGGCTGGGGGGGCTGGGTCATAATAATGGAGGAGTTAAGGAGAAAGCCAGCAAAGAGTTTAATCCAGAATTGTATCTGGAAGAAGGGACAGTTCAAGTTTAAATGTTTGCTTTTTCATGAAGGTATTTCTTTCTTAGTAGCAATTTTAGATATTTTTCTGGTTTTTAAAAGCCTCTTCTTACCAATCACATTGCTAGTCCCTGACTATTCTAAGTCGTAGGATCCTTCTATTTCCAAGGTAAAATTATTTTATTCATACCCCAAGTTCTCTAAATATAGGCCACAAAAGTTCCATAAAACCCTTATAAAATCTGGCAAAAGCTCATATATTTAGTAATTTTGTCACTATAATGTGTCTACATATATCCAGTCACTCACTCAGAGGTACATTCATAACTGATGGTTATCTCTATTCAAATGATAAAAAGAAATGGAAGATAATTATATCCCAAGAACCAACTCATTTCTTAGAGCCCTGAGTAGCAGAACAAGTCGATCTAAAATTCTCAGCAAAGAAAATCAGGAGCATGAATGAGGGCTTAGATGACGCTCAATTGAAGGGGAAAAGTAGGACTTCCTCAGGTTCCCAGTGGTGCCCGGGACACGGAGGAAGAGAAAGGTGGATGGCCACCTGCACACTCTACTCTTGTCAGAGTGGCCAGAGTTGAGGAGCCCAAGGGTGTAGGCTCCTCCCAAGTGACAGCAGCTATATTTTATCACAGTTAATTTCTTCACAGAGATTCTGTATTATTTTAAACATGAATTAAATGCAGGTTACTAGTCCATCAAACATCAAACATGCACTCAGTGTGAGTTAGTTAACTTTGCTACCATTGGCTAACAAGTGGTCAGTTCAGAGTTGCCTAAACGCGTTGGACAGCGTGTGGACAGAATCTAACTGCAGCGCCGATCAGAGGGCCTGCCGGCAAGCGAGAGGCTGCTGGTGCCTGTCTGCTTCCTCCTGTGCCCTCTGCCAAGTGCACCCAAGAAAGGAAGACACCTGCTTCTTTTTATAACTGTTTTCTTCAGAAGAAGAATAGCTCAGAGATTATTACATGCCATAATTTACACAGAAACTATGAAAATATCAAGTATTATAATAATTCGTTTTGTTTATGATAGTAATCTCACACTATGGGTAAAAAAGTAGAGCTATCAATAAATGAAATAATTGAACACACAATTTAAAACGTCAACACAGCTTCATAAACAAACCTACGATTATGATAAAATTTAAAGAGAGAAAAGTTGATCCATTTTGCCAGAAATATCCCATTGACCATCTGAAAAAATATGATGTATGGTACAAAAACATAATACAAATACTACCCCTTCAGCCCATCTATATTCAGTACACAGACTTCCCAAAATCTGAAAGAAAGCAGCTGAATAATTTTTTTTTCTTGAATTGGGAGAGAACTCTTTTTAAGTTCAAGAGAAAAAGAAAAGAACATGACATTCACTGAGGTCAATACTGTAATATATTGTAAAACAGGTTTCTATAATTTGGGTAGAAATCTCTAAACCCCAGACAAAGTAAAGAACACATAACAACAACAACAAAAATGCAAATGGCATAACATATAGACCAATATTCATTCTCACTGGTAACCAAGAAATGTGAAACACAATGTAAAGTAACCATTTTCTAGTATGAAATGGCCGTGACCTAAGGGAGACATGCTCTATCTTGCTGCTCTGGCAGGAGATGTAACATTTTTTTTCCTAAGGGGAAATTTGACCATATGCCTTAGTAGCCTAAAAATTGGCTTTTCCCCTAAAATCTTATAGATTCACTTTTAAGAATATACCCAAAGAAAAGAATCAGATGCACAGAAATGATAGTTAATATTTATTCTATAATATACAAAACAAAAAATGTTTTTGAAATATATTTAAATACATAGGACAATCAAAATTTTAAGTTAAAAATCAGGAGATAAAATGATGTACTGTAGAATCTCAAAGTTGCAAAAGTACTTCATGTAGTTTTAAAACAGACACTAAGGCAAGATATAAAAAGTAGAAAAGGTGATTTTTGCTTTGTTTTGGAATTATTGTGATTTAAATTTTTATTCATACTTTTCTGAATTTTCAAATTTTCTAGCATGCCAGATATTACTTCTCCAATCAGAATAGTAGAAAATATATATATGAAACTCCATCTCTCTATACATATTAATTAGGTATTACTTAGCAGATAAAATATTGCAAAATACCCTTGCCTTAAATTATTCATGGCAGTTGTCAGCCTAATTTCTTCTTTGATATTTAAAAGACATAGTTACATATATTTCATAGATGCATATATGTAATTAAATACGTGTGTATGCATATAAAATATACACAATGCACACATATGTATATATGAGTGTGTACGTATAAACATAAATATATATATGTTGGAGGCAAATGCCAAAATATTGTGACATCAGCATATTAATAATTAAAAATGTCTATTTCATCATTTGTTTTGCAGAACTCCATTCAATGAGCTCTAAAATTTCAAAACTTACTGACTTGTCAAGTACTTGTAAATTCCAGCAAGATAAAACATAAACAAAATAAAACAAAGCAAAACAAACTAACACATACAAATTAATCAACAAATAAAATGGAAGTGTGTTTCAGAAACATTGTTTGTGGCTCTTAATGTTGCTTTGGCAACAATATATGGCAAGGCTCAGAACTATGTAGATTTAAAGTCCAAAAACCAGTACAGTCTGTGACATCATCAAACACTACACAGCTTAGTATAAAGTTCTATACCAACTATCTGGTCATCTCTTAAGGCTTATCTCTAACAAGGGGGGAAACTTAAATGTCTATTAGTAGTAAATAATTCACAGTAGGGAGGCTCCTCCAGTAATTTTCACGATTAATTACCAGTGGCAGGCGTTTTCATATTCTGTTCTTAATTTTGCAATGTCTCAATGAACGTGGCTTTGACACATCCTTTATTATTTCCTTATCACCCGTAGGATGAACTACTTGTCCAGGTCATGCTGAGTCAAAGAAATGTTACTGTGTTTACACAAATGCTTGGGAGCAGCACCTGTCTCCAATGCACTGGGTTACTTTTGTTCAGCCACAGTACAAAACATACAATTTTGTGGTATAGGAATGTAAAAGGGAGAAAAACACAAATGGAAAATTTTTAACAACAGCCTGACCTGTGCTGGCGTAGTGGATGAAGCATAGACCTGGAACGCTGAGGTGCTTGGTTCTAACCCTGGGCTTGCCCGCTCAAGGCACAGACGGGAAGCAACTACTGTGAGTTGATTCTTCCCATTTCTCTTCCCACTTTCTCTCTCTCTCCTCTCTCTGAAAATCAATAAATAAAATCTTGGGGGAAAAAAGGACTCCATAAAAAAAGAAAATGTCTAATAATAATAAAAATGAAATTGTTCTTGCTGAAACACAGTCTGCTATTTTAACATTAAAACCAATTATTTTTTCTCATTTTTACTACTTATAAAAGTAGAAATTTTTATTTGTTTTTTTAAATGCCTTTATAGTGATAACAACTTATCTTCATTCTTTTTATCAATATGTATATTAACAGTGAAAAGAAATCATATGGTATCTTTTTTGATATATATACCTATATACTATATATATAATCTAGACTTTTTTTAATGTATAAAGTAATTAATAATTAGGAATCATTCAAAAGAAAAAATTAAGACTAAGCTTTATACTATTTCTGGCCCCCAAATTATTTGCCTGATGAATAAGAAACATTATTCACTTATGCAGTCCATGTTGTATTTATTTAGAATTGTAAAGCAAATTTTTAAAGTAGCCCTTATTTCTGCTTCAAAATTTCTATTAAAAAAATCACTTTCAATTCCAGTGAACAGATGGCAGGTCTTTAGACCCTTTGCTAGCTCTTTGAGTAAAAATGTTTAGAGATTATCATAATTTCCAAATAAACAAAATAAAACCCATTCTAACTAGTTTAGATGATTCTTTTGCTTATATGAAAAAAATTCAGCTAGGAAAAAAAAATTCTTTTTCTAACTATAAATGTTGCAATTTTGATGAATTATGGAGTAAAAAAAAAGGAAGGTGGTAAATATATGTGAAAATAAATGAATTTCATTTTCTAATGTAGGTAAACGGTTCTAACATAAAAATGGGTTCATTAATTTGATAACTGAAGCTGGTTTTAGCTCATTAGATTTATACCTCTTATTGTGCAATGTGAAAAACTTGTTAAAACTTTTATTGTATTATCAGTTTCACCTGCCACTCACTCGTTTTTTTCTTTTAGAAGTTAATGTTATAGCAAACACATTTCTTAAAATACTATGTGAGAATTGGGATTTGATAAAAGGCCATTCCCAGCATGAAATAAGGTAAGTTGTAGGCTGAAGTAAACTGTGTATCTTAACTGCAACTATGTAGCTTAGAAACATTAGAAAATATTTCAGAATCACAGTGTAAATTAAATATTAAAAAATTTTTTTTCCACCTTGGTATATAAGAGACAGATTGAGAGAATGAGACAAAGACAAGCAAACTCACAGGGCAGTGCACTGCACTTTGGTCGTGGGCACGTGTTGAAGAGCCAGGCTGGGCCCAGAGTAGGGTTAAAGGGCCAGCAGATGGAGCCTACAGGACTCAGGCATGGTTTCAAGTCTCAGGGCAACAGTGGAGCTCATAGTAACCTTCATTGTTGGAAAGGACTCACCAGCTGGATCAAGGTTCCTAACCACATTAGAAGCAAGTTTTCAAGTTGTCAGTGCTTGGGGCAAAAGATTGTAAGACATGAACAGCTGTCTCCCCTGAGACAAGAGATCAGCTTTGGTGAATTCTGTAACAGTTCAGTCACCGACTGAGGGGTGGACAGGGGTCACGCGCATGAAGATCATAAAATGGAGCTTCAAGGTCAAAAGGGGAAAAGGGAAGTACATTTTGACTGTGGGTAAGATTGTTAGGTTAAAGAAAACAAATATGAAAATAATTCTTCCAACGTGTGTGTGTGTTTTAAAAAAGCAACAGTCACAGTTATATCAGAGCTGGGTTATGATTACACACAGTACGTTCTTAAGTAGGCAGACATCTTTGTTTCCAATGTGTGTAATCATGTTGACTAATAAATTTCTCTTGCTGACTCCCCAAAATTGGCAACTAAAGATTCTGGTGCTACATCAAAAATATTTATCGCTCTACATAGTGTAAAAAACAAATGACAAGAATATGAATTTCTAAAAGTGTAGATTGTAAATACTGTGCTATTTTCAGTGGCCCTCTTTACCAGATTACCAGCTGAAAGGAAGACATTAACTCGCAACTGGGTCAATAGACATACAGCTTTTGGGTGACTCCCCCCATAATCACATAATCTTTTATTTCTGTATTGCCAAATTTGTGACCTCAAAGAAGAACATGAGAAGAGTTAATGTAAGGGAGAATATGGTTTAAGAGTTTATCTGAAAGAAGTAAAAAATAATGCATGAAAGATTGGGGGGGGGGGAGAAAGAGAGACAGACAGACCCTGCATATACACACGTACAAGAGAAAAACTGAATAAAGGAACTGAGAGATGTTTAGAAGGGAAAGAATATTGAAGACACAGCCATTGAATGTATTTTCCTGGCATTCCACTTTGGTCAGCTTTATCCTGGAAGGCACACATTAGCAATGCGTGAGCTAGGAGCCACCTTTTTCCCACTGAGAACGAGGTTAAATACCACATGCATCAAGCAGGGGTTATTTTTCATAACAAAATGCTTCCATCAGCATTGATGAGGTGCTCTGAGTACCCATGGGGTGGGTTGGCATTTAACAAATGCTTAATAGGAGTAATAACCACTGATATCATGTAGTTTAAGGAATAAAATTGGCCTTCACGTATTCGTCTCTTCCCCAAAGAATAAAATGTCTTCCCTAGGCCTTTTTTTCATCTAATGTGTGCAATGTGAACATTTTCCCCATTAATGTGAGGGTAGCTCTAGTCTGATGAATGCTTCTGCTGCACTCAGGAAGTTAAAAAGTAGGCCAGACCATAATCGCTTGAGTTGTGTTCATGGAAAAGAATGCTATAGGTTCTCTAAACATTATTCTCATCATTTCTAATGCAGCTGGTTTCATTGACTTTCCCTACAATTCTTGATGCTAGATGGGCTATTTGTCACACTGAATCATGTGGCTAATTTAGAACTGCCAGAGACACATGAGTAGAACAAATTGTATAAAGTAGGGTTATTATTTTAATGAATATATATTATATTTAATAACTTTGATTTGATGTATTTAACATGACAATAATCTGTAAAACTGTAGTCTAATGGTTGCCAAATAAGCATCTAACTAAGAAGCTGAATATATTATAGGCAAAGAAAGAAAGCAATGACACAGGAGAATGGGAGGAATACTAGAGCAAGTTTATGCTGTGCCAAGTACTCTTGGAAATTACGTACTAACAAGTCAGTGACATAATAAATATACAATCATGATCGGATAGAGAAGAGTTTACTAAGTTATATGTATAATTATTCAATCAAATTATTTGGACACTGAGCAATGCTGTGTCAGAGTCTTTAGGTCATGTCAGAGAATTTCATCTTGAGTGACCATTTCTAACATTACTAAACTCTAATAATAACTGGAAAAAAACAGGCTAACCTTTGGGTATACCTGATACCTTTTTTCAAGGATCTGATAACCAGATGTGCTTGCCTCTGTTTGAATTTACTCTCAGAGTTCTTTGTCACTCTTGATGACCTGCTTCAGTCTCCTAACTGGAAATGCCCAAGGGCCCCTACTTGTATTCAGAACACCACGGTAAAGGACAGCGGTTAGAGGACAAGGCTCAGCCCTGTTTGTGGCTACACAAAGATCTATCTGTTGCAGGGATAGTAAACCACAGCCTGCAGGGTCCAACTCTTGCCTCCCTTATTTTTGCCCAAGCTCTATGTGAACATAACCATACTCACTCGTTTACATATTATCATGGTGGTAGTCTTCCTAAAATGGCAGAGTTCTGTACTTGGAACAGCGACCTTGGGATCCGCATAGCCTAAAATATTTACTATCTGGACCTTAATAGCAAAAGTTTCCCGACCTCTGGCTTATTCTACCAAAGTAGCTGAACTGTCTTCAATCTTGCTCTATTCCACCCCACTTCTCCAATCTGGGTTCTTCTTTTCTTCTTCACTTGAAAACACCCAGATTCTACTCTCTTCTTACCATTTATTGACTGACTAGGCTTCAAATTTTCACTTAAGAAACATTGGAAAAAAAAAAAAAAGACCCCAAAATATTGTTTCAGTGTGAATGACTTTCAGAGATAACCAACAAATTCTTGGACCAAGTCATTTTGAATAATATTTAAAAATAATAATAGCAAACATGTGTGTAGTACTTACAAAGTGATTACAATCCTGGTTCTGAATATATAGCTCACATTCACGTATTGTGCCTTCACCATGGCCCCTTGGGGAGAAGTGTGATCCTCATCCATTTAGCATGTATGCGTGTTTGTGTGTATGTGAAGAAATTGGACACACAGAGCTGAAGTGGTTTACCTAAAGTAACATAGCTAAAGGGGAAGAAGAAATGCAACTGGAACCCAGTCCAGCTGGGTAATTACTAGTCTCTATAGCCTTACTGTATATCTGTTGGCCTATAGATGTGCTTTATACATTTTAATCAATATTATAACTCCCCTGATAAAATCATTACTTCTTGTTCTCTGTTGTGTATTACCATAAAGCTCCAATGTCAGCCCAGTGGTACATGAACAGTTCCAGGTTTCCATCTCATATGTGGAGATAGCCTATGTCTCTCACCTCCTAGCCCTTAGGAATTCTCAAAAAACATTAAAAGAGCACTTCACAGTGAAGAAGGAGGAGGAGATAACCTTGAACTTTGTATACCATTAAATTGAAATAAAAAAATTAGATGAACTATTTCCCAGGTATATAGAAATTCTTTATGAGGAAGAGATGCAGCATTTCTAGTTCTTTCATCACAAATCTTACCAGCAAATGTCAGAAATAAAATAATTCTACCATTGCATGTACTTCACATATGAGGCGTATGCATATAAAGCATAGAAAAATAAGTGAGCCTATAGCTTAGATAACAGAGACACATTTACTTGGGTGATGGCTGTCGGAATCATATTTGAAAGAACGAATCTGCCCAACTACAGAAATGAACCATTCCTAAAAAAATATCTGTAAAAGTTAAGGGAAAAGAATTATTCAGACATCATTATTATTAGAATAATAGCTGGAAAAAAAAGAAAGATAAATTTAGGAAAATGACTCTTTTCAAACTAAGCCACATTAATTACTCTAATTATAAGTAAAATAGTTGGAGGAAAGATTTGTAAGATTTGAATGCCAGTAAGGTGTTTTAAGAATTCTCTAGTTTGTCAATTTTTTTCTTCCTTTTCTCAGGAATACATCTATTCAAAGAGAAAAATTCACCTCACCTTCAAAGTTACATGAATGTTTTTGATTTATGAGCCTCTTCCCATGTTCCATTGTCTGAGAATCCCTTCTGCCTCAGTCTTTGATTCCCAACAATAAAACAATACACTACTTTTTGCCACAAAATTATTTAATGTACATAACAGAGAGCAAAAATAAATGCTTCTTTTAAATGAAGCTCTGAAATAAATGGAACTGCTCTTATGTGACATACGTTGTACTCAGTTACTGTCATTCTGTTTTCACGGGCATCGTGAAAATAAAAAACGCTATCGATTCAATATACTATAATTTTTACATTTAATTTTAAAATTAGCTACTTAGATCAACCCTGAAACAAAAATAAATTTTATTGAATTAAAAAAAGACATTTTTTTTACAATAGTTTTTATGATACTCATTCAAAAACACTTAAAACATTCACATCTGATGGAGGGATAAGTCTGTTTAAAGGGGTTTAAAGCACAAACACTCACCACTAAGCTGGCCTTTGTCAGCATGCACTTGACATCTGAATGAGTCTATTCTCTGGGTGGCGAGGGGTCAACACAGTAAAATGGCTGTCATTGACTCATCAAGTGGTTTTGGAGAATACTACCAAAATGCTGTCTAGGTGCTCTGACACTGATCCTTGGAGAGGTCACTTTCACCTGAGTGACCTGTAAAACCTCATGGTCAAGAAGACACAAAGAAGGGTTAACAAACCCAAAGATAGTAAATAGTGAAACAGTTCTTCCTTGACTGAAGCTTTATACTTAACCAGAGACTTCCACAAGAGTATTGTTAGGATCTGATTTAGAACTATGGCGAGAATGTGAACTTGACACCTTTGGATGGATGGGAATTATCTGTCCTACATTCTATCTTGATTCAACCACAGGAACTTGATTATATTCATTATTTGTATTATTGTTTAAAATGTAAGATTTCCATGGAAGACAGGACCAGCCATCTAAATGTAGAATAAAAAGCCACTGCATTACAGAAATAAGTATGTGTGACTATCTCAACATTTAACATAGTTATAGGCTAAATAAGTTTTTTAAATAAGGTGGTTTGACACAAAATGACTTTATAAACAAACTATGTCTTCAAAGGTCTGTTTAACAACTTAGGCAGCATATAAAACAACCTACATGCAATTTCAGAAATAGATACAATAGTTATTTTGTTTTAAAATAATGTATTTAGATTTAGAATTTTTATAAAATAGCTCAATTATTATTCTAGATATGAAAAAGTGTGCATTATACAATTTAGATTATGCATATAAAAGATACTAAAGCCCATCTTTAGAAAATCCTATAGAACAGATTTAATAACAAAATATGTAGATAGCAAATAGTACCCTGTTTTTACCATAAAGGTAGTCAGATAGCAAATAGTACCCTGTTTTTACCATAAAGGTAGTCAGATAGCAAATAGTACCCTGTTTTTACCATAAAGGTAGTCAGATTGATTGAAAGGCTCAATAAAAGAGGCTTGAAATTTAATTCCAATAAAATTCTTGAATTGCTAGTGTTAATAAATTAAATGAATAATCATTCAGAAGCCAGCACAGTTTTCATAGATTAAGTCACACATTTTCTAGCATATCTTGATATAGTTCTTTAAGCATGAATAGCCCTCATATGGACATCAGATATTTAACCCTACTTCTGGGCTCTTTCTCAGTTCAACTTCTCTCTCTAGCTTCCTACTCAACATGGCTCTGCTTTCATTCTTGGGTTCAGTGTTACAGTAATGATTAAAAATTCCTCTATTCAACATTTTGGTTATCAAAACCTTCACAGGATAGGTAGGCTATAAGAGAGGATATTTGGGTAATATTTTAAAAAATCAAATGCTCATTTTTAATTGGTTGTCTAAACTTGTATATCAAGAGTCTGATTTAAACAGTGTTTTAGACACAGTGCACCTTGAGTTTACCAGATTGCCTAATTTTCTGGTGGGTTTTCTGGATGAAATGTAATTTGCTGGTAGTCAATTAAAATAAATTAAATGTAGAGGAAGATTATAGACTTGGTAATGGTACCTTTGGTAACAATTTTTGATAAAATTAAGACTAATATTTGTCGCAGTTCATTCCTCTCCAACATCCACTCGTGAATTCACAGGCTGTTGTTGACTTGACACGCACCCAGCACAGTGCTGATGCTGGGTGTCCAAGTGGAAAAAGGGCTAGACATAGCCCCTTCCTCATGGGGTTTATAGTCTTACAAAGTCCTTCATGGCAGAATATGAGACATATTATTTAATCATATTACAAGTACGTACAACTGGTACTTATAAAGTGTTTATGAATCTTGACTGAAAATATATAAGGTATACATATCACATTTTCGAAATGTTGAGTACTATAAGAGATCAACCAAATATATTGAGTAAGTGACTACATGTTCAAAATATTTTTATGCCTGGATTTTTAGACCTGACGTCACAATGAATAAGAAGAAATTTATAGAGCTGTGTTTAAGAAAAACTCAAGGTTACTGTAAAGTTACAAAATGAAGTTGATGTCACCTTAATGGAGGAGTCTATGACAATAGCTTAGTGATTTTATTCATCTTCAGTTTCTTGGTGCAATTTGATTTCTGGAAACATAAATAAAATTTTAGGTAAAACAATAGTGTTCAGGGAAAAAAGAAAGAGTAATTCATTTACTGGAATATAATCAAAGCTAGTTTTCATTCTGAGACTTATATTCTGAGAGAAACTCAAAGGAATGCTGAAGGAACCAGTGCTGGTTCTCCTGGTGAAGACCGTCGGAGCCAAGAGCCGCTTTGAAATGCACAAAGGATTGTCCAATGGAAGGTGTGTTAGACATATTTTATATTGCTCCAAATGGAAAAAAATAAAGATTAATAAAAGAAGTCTGGCTCCTAGGATCAGAATCAGGAAAAAGAAAAATAAGTTTTTGAAAATGTCAGGTCACACTTTACTGAGGAGGCTGCAAGGGAAAGGACGGGCTGAAGGCTCTCTGGAGACGCCATTTCCTCCCCAGAGCCAAGGAAACAAGTACCTCTTGTCAACAGAAACAAAAACGTCATTAGCAGGAAATAAAGCGATAGAACCAAGTCCTGGAAAGAGGGGCTAAAGTCAGAATAATTGGTCACAGAAAGGTGGGAGTACTCATAGAACTGGGAAATATGTCAGATGTGCAGGACCAGGACAGAGAGGAAGCCCAGGGTGAAGAGAGGCTAACTTCAGGAAGCCCCGAGGCTGCCATTTTCTAACCATGTCCTTCCATTTTGATGCATTCCTTTTGTGCAGTTTGATTTAAATATTTCTGTCCTAATAAGAAAAGCTGTTTAAAAGTACAATGAAATTCCCTATTTCTTATCAAGGGAAGGATTCAGAGTTGGGATGTGTTTCTGAGTCCTTCCGGATGTGAGAATTTTGCTTAATGATTATCTCAGAGAGGTTATTCTTTCACACACTATGCTTTAAAGTTGGGGATTGATGAGACCACAGAGTGTGGAATTGCTGTTATTTTGTGTTTGAAGTTAAGATGGCAATAGCCAATCCACCAATGTATATGTTGCGTGCAAATTTCCTTCACCCTTGAACTTCTGATTGATCGGACTAAGAAACCAATCACTTATTTGAACGTGATGGCTGACATGCCTTTTATGCATTATGTAAGAATACAAAATAGCATTTAGAAAAATTCTGGGAGTCAAGAACTTCTTCAACTACATGTAGAATTCGGTAGGGGCACAGTTGTTCGCTTTTCAAACTTTGAGACAACCCTTCGAAAATGAGTTAACACCACTGTTAACCAACAGTACTGACAACCAATATCCTCAATGAATTTGAAGGTGCAAGTCTGTCCTTAGTTTCTATCTAAACGTACAGCCAACACAGCAGCCTTAACAATCCCTTTAATAACAAACCCTGTTTACAACCAAAGGGTAAATACCAAGCCTGCAGGGGTTGTCTTCAACACATTTTCTGTGAGTGGGCTTGTGATATTTGCTTTCTGCTGCTATTTTTCATTCTGTTTAGATGTCTCCCTCTCCTCCTGGGAGAAAGGGGTGGGAGAGCTGGGAATTCTCTGAGGTGTCCGGGGTGCAAGACAAACCCGCCTGGCCACATGTGGCTGTCATATGCACCAGCTGCCATTCTGTGGAGCAATGCTCAGCACTCGCTCTGACAGTCTTTTATGTATAATAATATATATTTTAAAAATAGATTGGAAATTTTTTAAGCACTTTGGGGGCTGCTGGTGGTCTCTTTATCAGGCTAAATAGACCAACTGCTGCTGCTAAAAGGGTGTATGTGACCACCCACGCTCAGAGGCACCGCCTCCTTCTCCTGTGTCCTCTAAGTAGAAGTCGGCTAGGCCTGTGCGGTAATCACTGTGAGCAGCCTTCAGGCTCAGAAAAATGTCACAGCTTGATTCTGAGAGCCTCCAGTGCCCCCATTCAATCAGTGCTCGACTGCATGACGCACCCTGAAACTTCAAATGAAAGCCCTGGATTCATGGCCAAAAATACCAACTCCCTACCGGAGCCTCCTGAGGGAGTTATTGAATTTCTCGGTTAGCTCACAGACCGGGACCTCCCCTCCCCGCTGGTCCAGGTAGCAAGGGAAAAAGGCACAACTGCGACATTCTCTGCACAAAGGCCTTGACAGGGACGCAGGGAGACTTAAAAACAGCAGGCGGATACTTTTTAAAACAACATTTTGACAGATAAAATCAAATGATAAAATACAGTGAACTTATAATTATCTCTGCTATTGGATGGAGACAAGCAAAGGCAGGGATGGCCCCGAACAGCAGCTTGACAACTCACCAAATTTCATTTTATTTTGCTCTGAAAGCACAGAACTTGACAGTGTGTGCATCCAATTTATGGATGATCATTTTCAGGCCCAGGTGAATTCAGAAGAATGAGGAAAGCAACAGCTGATGAAAATTTTATCAATATTTCCACTACACCCCAAGGCAAAATGCACATGTGGGTGTTCTCCGAAGATCACCTGCAAAATACTGGGGGGATGCCCTGCATTGCCACGAGAGAGGCCCACTACCAAGTGTGCCAAGAAGTTATGGCCACGGGAAAATAGGGAAATAAATATACTGCTCACAAAACTTAGGGGATATTTTATTGCTTCATATTCATTTTGAAATATTCCCCAAAGTTTTGTGAACAGTATACATGTAAACATTTACATCAGTATAAATAATCATTAATATTCACAAGGGTTTGGATGACTAGATGCTATTCTGGTCTCTGACTCCTCAGGGAACTTTCCTACCCTGAGTTTAACAAAATTTTACAATATGTTATGAAATTTTCTCAAAGGCTTTTGAAAATGAGGGATATAGTTTGAGTACAGGGCTACAAACTATCTATAAAGTGAAAAAGAAATGTTTATACATAAGAGCAGAGGTTGGCAAAAATTTCTATAAAAGGCCACATAGTAGGGCCAGAAGATCTCTGTTGCTATGACTCAACCCCATCCTTACAGTGAGGAAGCAAATACAGAAGATAGTAAACAGATGAGAACGGCTTCTATTCCAGTAACTTTATTTAGAAAAGCAGCCTGATAATGGCATCAGAGAACGACATCAGTGAACGGCAGAGCACAGAACTCTGAAAATCTTCTCTCTTCTCTAAACCGCAAAAGCGGGCAAGGTTGTCAGAGTTGACTTTTTTTCCTGGAAACTGATAAATGGCTTTCAGCAACCCAGGATTTACATATTAAAAATAAATGGTTGAATTTCAGTAAGAAGAGTAAGCTTTGGAGTAGGGGTCCCCAAACTTTTTACACAGGGGGCCAGTTCACTGTCCCTCAGACCGTTGGAGGGCCGGACTATAAAAAAAACTATGAACAAATCCCTATGCACACTGCACATATCTTATTTTAAAGTAAAAAAACAAAACAGGAACAAATACAATATTTAAAATAAAGAACAAGTAAATTTAAATCAAGAAACTGACCAGTATTTCAATGGGAACTATGGGCCTGCTTTTGGCTAATGAGATGGTCAATGTGCTCCTTTCATTGACCACCAATGAAAGAGGTGCCCCTTCCGGAAGTGCAGCGGGGCCGGATAAATGGCCTCAGGGGGCCGCATGTGGCCCGCGGGTCGGGTCGTAGTTTGGGGACCCCTGCTTTGGAGCATGTTAACTTGACCTACTCCCATTCTCACTTTGGTTTGGGGAGGGGGGAGCCTTAGAAATTAACAGCCTATAATTATAGTGAAAACTAGCAGTCCAGCAACTACCAGATTGAGCAGAATGAAGTTGGAACTCCTTTAAATCCCCTTCTCAGTAAACTGTCATTTGACCTGTCAAGTACATGGAGTAAAAAATTTGACCCTGTCCAGGAAGAGGTCAGGCCCTAACCCTGGACTTCTGGGAGTTGTTTAATGTCATACCTGCTAGGAGTGCCATTGTTTAGAGCAGAGGCTGGCCGTACCAGAGTTTAGGGTGAGGCTGGCCACACCGGAAACCCAATCATGTGATTAAAAGACAAAGGCTTGGGTTCCATGGCATCAGTTGACTGGGAGACTGACCCCATGGGCAATCATGCAATCAGTCATGTGTTTATAATGAAGCCCGAATAAAAATTCTGGACCATGCATCTCTGCTAAACTGCCTTGGCTCTCATACTTCCTGTGTTGTCATGCACCGATGCCAGGAGAATAATGTGTCTGGGCAACAACAGAACTTCATGTTGGGAGCCCTCCCAGACTCTGCCCTCTGTATCTTTTCCTTTGGTTTATTTTAATTTGTATCTTCTCCTTCTCATAAAACATAATTGGGAGTGCAATAGCTTTTAGGGAGCTCTGTGAGGCCTTCTAGCAAATTATTAAAAATTAGAGTGATTTGGGGAAAGCGCCCACACCTGCAGTTGGTGTCAGAAGTCCCAGGAACTTGGCAGTCTGGAGTACGATGCCTTCAAAGTTGGCAGTCTGTCTAACATTGAGCTGGTGCTAGGATTGTTAGTTCCCCAGGATGATCCAGACTCACTGAAACATGGTTTAGAAAGAGAAAACATAAGAGGGTAGTGAACAAGGAACCTCTGAATGGTCACGGGGTCACCTATGTTCTGAGTAGTTAATGGAGGCAAAAGTTACCAACGGAAGTTAGAGTTTCCGAGAAGTAGATTCACTGGATATATAAAGAAATGCAAAGTAAGGATTAATGAACTAAATATACAATTCCTTAGTGATTGCTATCTTTGCCTCCTAAAATGAAAGTAAGGGCCAAATTAAGATTCTGGTGAGTCCACATTAGAACCTCTCACCTCAGGTTCTGTACCAATAAAGTTAAAACAAAAGTTAAAAAGTGTTACAGCAATTCTTGCCTAAATTGAGTTACAATCTCCAGCTTCAAGGTTAACACCAAAGGGGATAGTTAAAATAAAAGCAAAAAAATAATTGGGGTTGATTTTAACATTGGCTATCAGAGGTACTTTCAATGGTAAAAATTATGCTGAAATAATGGATAGTAAAAAAAGATTATGATGTTTCATAAGAGACTGAACAAAACAGAGAAGAATGGACAAGGAGAGAGTCAAGGAACCGATACCAGAAAGGTGGAACTCTTTGGATAGTTATTAAGATATGGGATGAATAAAGCAGGTACGGATGGGGTCAAACAAAGGTCTGAATCCTGCACTCTTGGAAGTTGTGTGGACTGATGGCAACACTGAAGGACCTCAAACAAGTCAAACTTTATTCGTTATGTTTGGAGGAATTGATAAGGCTGTAAGGCAGGGGTCCCCAAACTTTTTACACAGGGGGCCAGTTCACTGTCCCTCAGACTGTTGGAGGGCCGGGCTATAAAAAAAACTATGAACAAATCCCTATGCACACTGCACATATCTTAAAGTAAAAAAACAAAATGGGAACAAATAGAATATTGAAAATAAAGAATAAGTAAATTTAAATCAACAATCTGACCAGTATTTCAATGGGAACTATGCTGCTCTCACTGACCACCAATGAAAGAGGTGCCTCTTCTGGAAGTGCGGCGGGGGCCGGATAAATGGCCTCAGGGGGCTGCATGCAGTCTGCAGGCCATAGTTTGCGGACCCCTGCTGTAAGGCAAAGATGACCTTAAGAGGCATGACTTACTGTCATTTGGGACAAAGGTCTTACAATGTTTTTAAGACAAGAACTGATTAGAGGCTTTGGGTCCTTTGGCTCCACTCCCAACTGGGAATCAAAGGCTATATGCACAAGAGTGAATAAAATGGTCAGACAGTAAGGGGAAAAAATGTTTTTGGGGGGACTTCTTGATATGGAAGCCCTATGTACCATGTTTCCAAAAGAAAAGAAAATGACATTTTTTTCAGAGACATGGGAGACACTATCAAGTGTACCAGCAAACATATAACGTGAGACCCAAAGAACAGCAGAGGGAGAAATGAAAGGAAAATATTTGAAGAAATGATCGCTTAACTCCTCCTACATTTGATGAAAAAACCTTAATCTACACATCTAAGAATCTCAATGAATTCCAAGTCTAATATACTCAAAAGAGCCATATTTAGACACATCATAATCAAATGGTTAAAAGCCAAAGACAGAATCTCAAAAGCTGCAAGTGAGAAGAAACTTATAACTTATAAGGAAGCCTCAATAAAATTAACAACTAATTTTGCATTAGAAACTATTGAGATCAGATGGCAGGGGCATGACATATGCAAAGCACTGCACAATAAAAACTGTCAACCAAGAATTGTATACCAGCAAAACTAGACTCCAGAAATGAAGGTAAACTATGACACTGAGATATTTAAAAAATCAAAAATCAACAAATAGAGAATTTGTTGCTTGCAAACCTGTCCAAATTGAAATTCTGAAGGGAGTTTCTCAGGCTAAAATGAAAGAACATTATGACTTGAACTTACATAAAGAAACAAAGAGCACTGTTAACAGGAACTACCTAGGTCAATGAAAGCCAGAATAACTATATTTTTTTCGGTAACATTTTTCCTTTCTGATTTAAAAGACAGTTGTATAAAGCAATAATTAAAATCTGTGTTCATGGGCACACAATATCTGAACCTGTAATTGGTAGGAAAACATAGGAAGGGGGAGGTTGTGAGACTATGTAGGATTGATGTTTTTTGTATACCATTGAAGTGGTAACAGTTGGAACAAGGTTGTTAATCAGATGATAACTGTAAATTACCAAGGAAACCTCTAAAAATAACTAAAAAAATATAAGAAAAAAATGATAGGGAAATTAAATGGTATGTTAGGAAGTATCTATTTACCACATAAGAAAGAAGCAGTGAACAGAGAAGAAAAAAAAAGACATAAGACGCATGGGAAATATTAAAATAACACAAATTTATCAGTGTAAATACAAACTGATCAATAATTATATTAAACAAAAGTTTATTTAAGTTTCTACATTTATCTTCAGTTGCTCTGGGAAGAATTTCTTCCACTAAAAAATGTCACTAGAATAGAATATTATGATACTTGCCTAAGTTCAGTAGGGCACGGATAGCAATATTTTTGCATCTAGTGCTCATTTATAGACTTTTGCAAAGAAAATATTTTGGGAAGGTTTTTTCAACTCCTTTGTGAGCTGTTTTATGGTCCTGTATTTTTATAAGGTCTAATTTAACACTATAATAATTTAATTGAATATATTCTTCTTTTATTTTAGTGGATTCCAAAGAGCCCTTGTCTGATATGTTACATTTCTCTGCCTCACAATTCCTCAGTCGGAACAAGCAGAATTCCAAACTTCTGATGAGGAGATAACAAACACATCCCTTACCAATGACTAGGAATAATGTACAGATTGGTGGAAGGAGATATTTCCTAGACTGCAGAAGCTTGTTCCCACTAGGCTCCTGGTCAGCAAACTGCAGCTCGTGAGCCACATGCAGCTCTTTGGCCCCTTGAGTGCGGCTCTTCCACAAAATACCACGTGCGGATGCTACCTCGATAAGGAATATAACTACCTATATACTTTAAGTTTAAAAAATTTGGCTCTCAAAAGAAATTTCAATCGTTGTACTGTTGATATTTGGCTCTGTTGACTAATGAGTTTGCCAACTACTACATTAGGCCATGCTGCACAGTACACATGTTGGTTTCCATTGTCATTAGGATTTGCAGTGTCTGACTTATAGAACTTCATTTGTAGCAGTGATCTGGTGTGTTATTCTTTCTTTTTTTATCACACATCATTGCATGATTGAGATTATATATATATTTACTACCGTACAGTGCTATTCTGAAGATGAATGAATGATTTGCTTGCAGTATTGCAGGCTGTACGACCTGGAATAAGTCAAAATTGCATTCAAACTTACAGAGGCGAGGAAGGTATTCCAAGTATTGCAAAGTCATCGCCTTTTATCCTCCCTTGCTCTTTCCTCTTTTTCCACTGTTATGCCATTCTTCCCCTTTGTTTATAACTTCTCCGATATCTTTTGAAAACTCCCTTTATCTTGACTAAAAGGTACATTATTATGAGTACAGGCAGAAATCCTAATCTTATTGGAACACCTTGGGTACTCCAGGATTTCACATATTTCTAGACATGCCCTCTACTGGGTAATTTAACATTTATAAGCCAATGGCAGAAGAGGACTTATGCAACATGGTCATTACACAGCAAAGGACTTTGAAGGCAGGGCCATCTAGTTCAAAGAATGACCATGTTGGGAATTCCAGCTTGAACTCTAAGCAGTGTGCAATTCATCACCTGTATCAGGTGGCTACAATTCACTTAGGCATCGCCTTCCATATTTTAACGTCCCTGTAGAATCTGAACTTCTTGAGCACAGGAGTGTTTTTGCTTGTGTATTTGTTTGATAAAATCTGCATATCATATAATTCTCAATGGCTGGTCAAGGTCAGCATCAAATAGGTGTGCATTAAATAATGATTGAATAATAATAACTGGGTGACAACATCTTTCTATTCTAACTTTTCTAAGGTTTCTTAACTGTAGTTTACAACTTAAAAAAGGATAAAACATACAGTGCATGCACATTTCAATATTATGTAACTAAAATAGAAAGTAATGAGTAAAATACACCATTATTATTTGACTTACATGTACTTTAGGGTCAATTAATCCCAACTCTCCATCTCATGACAACCCTGTCATGCTATTCTCTTAAATTATTTATATTTACAATTTCTACATCAGCTGTGTTTGGAAAAGGATCTAATCTTTTCCATAATATGACTCTAGGCAGAGTGACTTTTTCACTACACCCTAATGAGATTTTAATTTTTACCTTGTTTTTTCATTTTTCTTAGAACATTGGATTCACTTTATCAGAGGATCCAAAACTCTGTGGCTTAGTGAGAGGAAAATGAAACAAAATGATGTAAATGGATATTGACTCCTTTACCCCCAAAACAGAACCTTTATTTCTGAGATGTCAGTTGTATGTGAACATTTTTCCCACACTGCTCTACGTCATTCCTGCAGAAACTTTAAGATTCTTTAAAAGTATCTACAAAATTAGGTGAAGGGTAAAATTATGAATTTCCCACTTGGAAGAAAGTGGCTTAAATTCTATCCAATTATTTTCCATGACAACCAGCTAAACACAAAAGGGCCTGAATGGATGTAGAGTACTGCTCTATAATCATCACTGTATGTCCTTCAAATCGTGGATACGCGGCACCGCTATCTCGGCTCCTCTAGGGCCATAAGCCTACACAGTAATTACATGCTTTGGAACACTCCACTTAAGTGCATCAATAATATAGTGAGCAAATGTGTTCTTTAATTCTGCACCTGTATATGGAAGGAAAAAAAAATAAAGAAAATATCTCTATCAAAAAAAATTAAAAGAAAGGAAAATAAATTAGCAAATTATTTCCAAGCTGCTTGGTGAGGTCTCCCTCTAAATCTAAGAGAGGGGTGATCATTCCAAGTTTTCCATAAATGTAATCAAATGATAAAAGGTCTCTGCTTAAGTGACTAAAAAGTTTAGGACATAGGAAAATAAATGATGAAAAAGAGAAACTCCCAATTAAGCTTCACAGTTTACCTTTGAAGTACCTACATATTTTGACCGTGTGTTGCAAAAGCCCAGGCTATATTTTCTGTCCTTTGCCATGTCTCTATATAACTGCTGTGAATGGGATTTAGAAGATAACAATTACTGCTCCATGCCTTTGAACACAAAAGAAGTTAACACATCAAGGCATTACAAAATTATATGGGACTGCATGCTATTTATAATGCAATTCAATACATTTTACAATGAGATGTCTGTTTATGTGTGTGTGTTTTATGGACCTGAAATACACATTGTTCTCAGAAATGGAAAGTTATATAGTCCATTCAACTTAGCAGAGATAAGTCAGCAGAACCGTATAAAGAATAAATAGTTGGTATAAAACTGTAGACCTTGCTCCCATCTATATATTCTAATAAAATGAAATTGATCATTCCTTAGAATCAAAAATTTTATCAGAAGGTAAAATATTCTTGAGTGACTCATTTCTGATCGCCTTGTGGAATTTCAGGAATTCTTATGAAAATCATGCACATAAGTTATAATGTTATCATTCTTAGTATTGGAAAGAAGCCAAGTTCTGAAGTGGGTCCTAAGTTTTTCCACTTAAGAAAATAAGAAAAAAAATACAAAGATCTATATAAATAGATACCAATGTTTCTCATGCAAATTAGCCAAACTTTTTTTTTTAATGAAGATACTCAATGTGAAATGTCTTTGTATATTGATTTCAAAATATGAGTTCTATTTAAATAACAAAACCTTGGCATGATTTAAATAAAAAATTAGAAAATTTAGATAGGCAATGGTCCAAAATTCATAAAGGAAACAGAAAGAGTAGAGAGAGTATACTAAATAACCAAAATAATGTCTTGTTCACAATAAAAGTTATTTCAGGGTGAAGTTATATTTATTTTTCTCTGTCATGTAGATTTGTAAATTGATGGATGTGCATTTGTTTGGCTAAATTAGTATTCAACACATGACTATGATCTTCTGCTCTTATTAATTTCTACACATTTACTTCAAAATAACCATGTCTCAAATTTTGCTTCTAGGATCAAGAACATTTCTTTCTCCATTATGTAATAAATATATAGTCTTTTCCTGATAAAAATTTCTTTTGTGAAAATAAGGGACTTAAGTAATTTGCCGTGTGGCAATGCTAGATCAAATGATAAAATCCTCATCAAATTTTCAAAGCTACACATAAAAACTTTACCAGGAAGTTTTAAGCAATTTTCATTGGAATTATGTATTTAATAATAATTATTTCATTATATTCTTAGAGTTCAAAAGATTTTTACTGGTTCACACAGATTTTAAAATCTGTATGCCACTCTTTTTATATAAACACCTTGCCACTAAAACAGTATTCTGTTACATGTAGAGATACTATTATTTTGAAGTTTTAGATTGTTCCAGGATGCAAATTACATTAATTTGGAAAAGAACCACACACTAAATCCAAGATGACACATCAGTTTTTTGTTTGTTTTTTTGTTTTTTTAAGCAAGAGAAGGGGAGATAGTGAGACAGACTTCTGCATGCACCCTAAATGGGATCTACCTGGCAATCCCTGTCTGGGGTTCATGCTCAAATCAATGAGCTATTTTTAGCACCTGAGGGCAACACTTGACTCAATAGAGCCACTGGCTGTGAAAGGGGAAGAGGGAGAGAAGGGAGATAAAAAAGGGGGGAGAAGCAGATGGTTGCTTCTCTTGTGCACCCTGACCAGAAATTGAACCCAGGACATTCATCTGGGCCAATGCTCTATCCACTGAGTCAACCAGCTGTTTTTTGAAGGAAAACATGCAGATAACCATCTGAGAGTTCAAGCTTATTCGTATTTACAGTTTCTCTTTTTTCTGTTGTTGACATGAACATATGAGGAGGCCAATTGTTGACAACATGTAAAGATGCATGTTGCTGAAATTCATGTTATAAAATATAGACTACAGAGAAATATTACAGTTAAATTTCAAGACGTTGAGAGGTTTTGCGATCAGAGGACTGGCAGAATCTTTTCAAAATCACAGTAATGATTCCTTGGGATACCTTATTAATGGTACACACAGCAGGAAACCAAAGTTGACATGCTTAAGGTTGGGTGTCCAAATGACCCCACATCCAGAGGGTTTGTAGTTTGTTTGGTTTGTTGGTTTTGCCTTGTTTTTCTGATTAGATGGTAATTGGTAATATCAAAGGGAGGAAATTCTAAAAATTTAGATCACTTAATGGCCCTAATTCTGTGATCTCGATGAAAATCTAAACAAGACAGTGACCTTTGAACAAGCAACTAACCGAGTGTAGGATATTAATCAGATATATAGAAACTATCTCTTGGTGTCATCTAGTGGCTGTATTTCATCACTGCATAAAAGAAAGGCCTCAACTGGTTTTCTGAGTTAAAAGATTGTTTTAGTGTATTTGTTTCTGATGGACCAGAGTAAAAGAAGCTGCCGTTTCTAACACAGGAGGGAGGGTTAGTAGCAATCATATCTTCCTGGGCTCCATACCCGGATCCTCTGCTGGGCCTTCCTAGCAGGTCAAGACACAGTGGTGGGAAGCTCAGTAACAAACGCTGGTGGGAAGGTGTTGTCTGCTGTTCCATTGTGGCTGCATGGCTGAGTGACAGGGTGTTGTGGAGAGACAGCCACAGCCGAGATGCAGAGCACCTTCTCTGAGCTGGCTGAGTGGCACTCTGGGCATTGGGACAGGCTGAGCGGACATGCTCACAGTCTGATTGCAGATGGCAATGGTGGGCGCCCGGGAGGGTGCAGGGAGTCCCTGACCCTCCTGTCATCTACTCTCTGCTTCTCCATCCCAGGACAAGACATTGTGCAGCAATCATAGAAAGAGGGGACACTGTGGAAATAATTTAGCCGCCCATGGGATGAAATGTCATCGCTAATGTTACACAGTTCCTTTAAGACGAATTGTCATTTCTAATAGAACTTCTTAGTTTTCAAAGTAAAGGGCAGCGAGGCTGGGGCAGCAGAAATAAATTACCCAGGTAATTAGGGCTAACTACTCACTTTCTCTTCCTCCCTGGCCCACACGCACACGATAAAAGGGCTCAATTATTTCTAATTCAGGAATATTTTTCTTTAAAAAAAAAAAAAGAACTTTATGTGAAACTACAGTTTGAATGGTTTAGAATTATAATCATTAAGGAAGGAAATTATTAACAAATTATACTCACAAAATTTACAAATTTTAAATGATTCGATTCTGTTATCATGTCCAATGAAACCAAGATAAAGCATGATAGAAAATGAAAAAAAAAGTGAGTGTAATACTTCATGCTCAATTTTCCATAATTATGTGATATTTTTAGGCAAATTCCATTAAAAAATATCTTAATGGACTTACCAATATCAAGATATTCTTTCACATATAGATCCTTTACATTATGAGGTGAACATTCCTTTTGTTGTTGAATTTACCATTGTTTTTAATGACATCTGTGTTTTTGGTCCTTAGGTTTTTAATCTCTAAATGTCCGACAAGCACAAATTAACAACAGTAATTGAATATCAATGCATATAAATTTCTGTTTGCCTTTGCTGTAAATACATTTGCTTCTGATAGCATTTTTGAAATGCAAAGTACTACACATGCAGCTATATAGAAGTCTATGAGATATATGTGTGTTCTAGTAAGTACACATACACACACACACACACACACACACACACATATATACTTTCTGGTGGAGATATGCATCTCCAACCCAAATGCTTTCAATTCACACACAAATTAATCCAAAATACATTGGACCAATTAATGTTCTGCATGCCCCCTCAAAACATGCCGACAAAACCACAAGACTCCACCGTTTAATCTTGTATCTTGTGTGAGCGAGAATCAAAGATGAGCAGCAGTTCAGGACCAGTGTGGTGTCTACTTCATCCATCCATCCAGGCAGCTCTTTCTTGTTGCTTTGCCAATCTTGGTATGGCACATCAGGATGCAAAATGGTGGATACAGTCCAGCAAGCATGTCAACTAGGAAGGAGAAGAACGGAAAAAGGCATGTCCATGCCCCTTTAAGAAGCCCAGGAGCCCAGACTCATGCATTTGACCATCTTGGGTATCATCCATCTGCACAAGCTGCATGTGTGGTGGAGGCAAGGAAGGATGCTGACAATCTAGAGAGACAGACAACTCACACGTCACTGGCCTGTCTCTTTTCAGTAAAAACTGTCGTAAGGGTCCTGTTTTGACCACTGTGCTTGACATGACTGTGTGTCTTAGAGCAAGTGAGTGGGCACAGACACCGTCACACGGAACGGCGCGTGTTAGCAGCGCTCGTCAATCTCTCGGCAGGTTTGGAGTCCACTTACAAGGAACAGTCCCAAGTCTGAATCATAACCCCTATCTTAATTCTCAGTCTATTATATTAACATACTTTCAAAGTCTATTTCTCCAGTAATAATGAAGAGTAACCATAAGTTGGTTATAACCTAGACCCTTACGACAGTTTTTACTGAAAAGAGACAGGCCAGTGACGTGTGAGTTGTCTGTCTCTCTAGATTGTCAGCATCCTTCCTTGCCTCCACCACACATGCAGCTTGTGCAGATGGATGATACCCAAGATGGTCAAATGCATGAGTCTGGGCTCCTGGGCTTCTTAAAGGGGCATGGACATGCCTTTTTCCGTTCTTCTCCTTCCTAGTTGACATGCTTGCTGGACTGTATCCACCATTTTGCATCCTGATGTGCCATACCAAGATTGGCAAAGCAACAAGAAAGAGCTGCCTGGATGGATGGATGAAGTAGACACCACACTGGTCCTGAACTGCTGCTCATCTTTGAGATACTATTACAAGAGAGAGAAATGAAATGCTACCGTGTTATATTAGATCTCTACAGTGGCCTAACAATCCACCACCAACCTAGTGTCTGAAAGCAGCACACACTGATCCTCTCTCAGAGTCCCTGCATTAAGATCCAGGCATGAGTCAGCTGTGTCCTCTACTCGGCCCCACAAGACTGAACTCAAGGCACTGGCTGAGACTGCGATCTCAGATGATGCTCTGAGGCCTCTTCCACGCTCCTGGGTTTTGAGAATTCAGTTCGTGGAAATTGTAGGACTGAAGCCTACAATTATCTTGCTAGTTTTCAGTCACAGATGACTCTCAGATCTTGGAGAATGCCTAAAAGTCTTTGCTACGGTGTTTTCCTCATAGGCCCTCCCATAACATGGTAGCTCGTGTTCTCAAATCCAGCAGGAGGCTCTCTGGTGCGATGCCTAAGATCTCTTCTTTCAGAAAGACCCAGTCTCTTGTACGGGCACATCTGATTAGGTCAGTCCCATTCAGAATAATCTCACGTTGATGACCTCAAAATCATTTGATTTGGTTCCTTAATTGCATCTGCAAAGTCCTTTCATCTTTGTCTTTCATACATTTTGATGACAGAATTGAAATTCATTACATTCATGGTCCTCAAGTGAGAACATACATCAGGGAGTAGAAATCTTGGGGCTGTCTTAGGATTTTGCTACCACACTTGGATAAGCTCTCATTCTTTTGTTTTTTAAATTATAGCCAAACTTCATTATAAATGCATCATATATTAAATTTAACTTTAAATATCAGGCAGGGATATTTGTTTATATAAATTTGTATCCATTCTGTTGCAGACAGAGTATCTATGGGTACATGTAAATTTTTGTTTTAAATACCAAAAATTCATTTCTAAATTTAGTGCACAAATGAAATAATAATTCTGAGTCAACAAGGATGTTTATCCCCTTGTGTCCTATGTGTTTTGGTATTTTAATGACCCTATTTTTACTGTCCTTAATTGTATAAATCACCTCAAGTTTTTTTTGTTTTTTTTATTTGTTCGTCTTTATTGTTTTGCAAGGTTTTTTTAAAAATGAAAATAAATAAAAATAGAAAAATAGGTAAACGTAAGGACTGACACTTGTTTTATTATATTTAAAATGGATGGTAAGCTTACGGGAAGGAAGAGGTGAGGTAGTTTTGTTTCCTTTTAGTCATTGATAGTTTTGTATTCCTATATATTTTATTTAGTCCATAATTTAAATAGTGTAAATAACCTTACTGGGAAATTATGTTTGGCTATATGTGTCTTTAGACTCACAGTGAATACAGGTATTTTATTAATTATTTTTTACATGATCACTACTTCTCACTTGTTGGTTTCCTTAAAATCTCATCCTAGAAATTTCCATGGCAAAGTGATTTTATAAAACTTGCTTGCGATTGAAGACATACGTGAGTATTATTTTCCATTTTGCACTTCTACCAAAGGGGTAGAAAAAAAAGTTGACTGGGGTGTGTTTTGTTAAACTAAGATTGTATTGATTTTGCCCTATATTAAATATTTATCATCATTCTGCATATCCTTATGATTTAGACATTATCTGAATAAATCAGCTATCTTTTAGTAGGATTTATTCACAAACCCAAATGATGGCCAGTCATAAGTGAGAAATTATTTAAATTAGTCAGGTATAATACAACAGGATACGACAGGGAATGTACTAAACTAGAGATGAATTTCCCATCTAAAATACACATTGCATCAGCTGATTCATTCAAGGACAAGTTCATCAAATATTCCAGTGTTTATAAAGAACTTGTATTCTAAGAGTCTTTGCAAATAACTCAATTTTAAATTTTAATTTCATATTTAAAACTTTATATGTGTAGGTGAGAAAACATCACTCCTAGGTGAATATGGCCAATGGGTTGGAAGTAGGCAATTTCTGCTCCAGTCAATTCAAATGGTTCAACATTTTATTGTTGACTGTGAAATACATGTCAAAAGCCTGACACCTGTGTTCTTAAGTATAAGCCAATTTAATATGATATTTCATAAATAAGTAATTTCCTTTCTTTCAAGATCTTCCTCTTTGTATTAAATGATACAATACCTAAACAAACTTGTCATGAAATCCTTATCAGCTTTCTTTTTCTGCAGTTTTTCATTTTTGTTTTGGGTTCCAAAGTGCACACCCAGGTATACTGGGGCACTAGAGTAAATTCACAGGGTGTCTGGGATATTTAAATGTTTTTAAATGTTACAGGTTTGAAAGAGACACAGTGGTACTTGACACCTGTTGGAAGTATGTGAACTGTAAGCCCAGGATAATTCATAGTTTCTGTATTTGATGGTCCTAGTGAGTATGTGTCATCATATCCTTACAAAGCTGAGTTTTCAGTGGTTACTGTACTAAAAGAAAGGCACTATGTATAAATCAATGTAAAACAGGAAATGAGGTTGATGACCAATCTGATTTCAACATTTAGCATCTTGTGCAGTGTTCAACAGCTATAGGCATCTCATTACAAGGTAATCGTGGTTATTCAGGAGAGAAGTAACATATTACTTTTCCTTTAACTGTAAGTGTTACTTATATGCACCAAGTTAGTAGAACAAAAATACTTATTAAATTCTTTGGAACTTGTATTTACTAAGTAGATTGGTAGTTATTTCTTTGTCTTGGGGCACCATAAAAAAAAAAAACAACAACTTATTTAAAAAGAAGAGGTCTGCAAACAGAAAAACTTGGAAACCTCTCTTAGTGGCATTTTCACTAATCCACATGGTTAGGAACCAAGTCAACCTTGTTTACTGTTCCATCCCCAGCACTTCCTGTCGTGCCGGGCACATCGTTACCACTCAAACATAGGTGTTGAATTCTTTTATTCAGTAATCAAACGACGTCAATGGTCCTGATAAGTAAGCCAGTCACAAGCAGGCATGGGAAATAAGAGAAACTGAACATTCCAAGAAAGATTTGTTTCTTAGCAAAAATGGGAGGTGTGGATAAATTTTGAGTGGAAAATCGATCTTGGCAGAGTCCTGCATCTATTATGTGCACAGCTTGACATTCTGATCTTTTCAGAAGTAAGAGCAACTTTTGAAATCATTTCTGTGACTGTTTCTGCCAGTTATAAAGTGTCCATCAAATGAGAAATACAACTCTTAAATTTAAAAAAAGAGGTTAATTTTTTGCTTATATATTTATATTAAAATTTTTACTATTAACATTGTGATTCAAGTAAAATTCAACCCTCTATACTTAATGTCTTCATGAAGTAGCAGGTGGCATATGTTCCAATAAAGAAAACAAGCCAATTTTTCCAGTGAATAAAATTTCAGTTATTACTGCCACATGGTAAAGTACCTCTAAACTTAGTGGCTTAAAATAAAAATTTACTCTTCTCTCTCAAAATTCTGTAGGTTCACTGGATTCAACTAGTCAGTTCTTGGAGCCTCTCAGAAGATGCAAGCAAATGTTGGCTTAAGCGGATGGCCACATGAGTGGCACTTTACTCATCTGGCACTTGAGCTCAGATGGCTGGAAGAGTTAGGGTTGGTGGGAGAGGCCTTTCCACATGGTCCCCTTGTGTTTCCTTGAAGCCTGGTGGTACCATGGTAGTCCAACATCTTACAGGGTCATTGGCTTCCAGAACAAAACTCCCAAGAAATCAAGGCAAAAACTGCAAGACTTTTTATAATGTAGTCTTGATTGTTACACGGAATCATTTCTGCTGCATTGTAGTAGCTATCAGCTTGTGACAGCATCAGTCATATTCAAAGAGAAGGAACTACATAAAGACACAGATATTGGGAGGTTTGATTAATTATAAGAGTATTTTTGAAGATCAACTATCGAATAAAACTTGTTTTATAATTTTAAGAAGCTCAGAGAGTAGAGGGGTTAGAGGTGGCGACATATGTTCTATGCATATGAAATGGTCTAGTTTGAAGAAAATCTTCATATATATCCATGAACAAGGACTGACATTATAGAGCTAGGTTACCAAGGACAAGAAAACCTCTTCTAATATTAGACATTGTGGAAGTCTTTATGATTAAATGAGTTTGGTCTACAATTTTGTACAAAGAAATAGGGACTATATTTGGAAATAGTTATCTTAAGTTAAAAAAGATTTTATTTATTTGAGAGAGAGAGAGAGAGAGAGAGAGAGACAGGAACATTGATCTGTTCCTGTATGTGCCCTGACCGGGGATTGAACCAGCAACCTCTGAGCTTTGGGACAATGCTTTAACCGAGATATCCAGGTAGGGTGAGTATCTTAAAATTTTTCACCACTTGTTTCAATCTGCCAAATTTGATAAAACTAACCCTAAAATAATTGGAATTATTATTAACATCTGATATATATTTCTGCTTTTCCAATGGGGAATGAAATCACAGAATTTATCTCTAAGCGATAAGATACAGACTAAAAATATAGATATTTTCAAAATACAATAGGGTGTTTTCATTAATTATCTTGACAAAGAAAGAAAGCAAGGTGGCTGAGCACTTAGGAATTAATCTGTCGAACTGGAGTGGAAGACTGGAAACAGCGTTGCCGGTGGGTGCAGGGCTATTGACCACGTTTGCTGTGGTGTTTTCTCGCATGTATTGATATGCTTTTAGGATCTTAATTAATGTCTCCTTAGTGTCTGCTACAGAAGTTGTTTTGATATAAATATTTCACTGAAATAACAGATACAGGAAGGTCTTTTTGAATTTTCTAGAAAAATTGCTACAGCATCCGTTATGTTAAATTCTGGCTTTCTACTCACTGAATACTGCCATAATAGAACCACAGATGGATCAAAAACGGAATTGTGTAAAAAAAAGCATGAGATACATGTTTAAAGAATTAAGTGTTCCCTGACCTGTGGTGGCACAGTGGAAAAAGCATCAACCTGGAACACTGAGGTCGCTGGTTTGAAACCCCGGGCTTGCCTGGTCAAGGCACATATGGGAGTTGATGCTCCCTGCACTCCTCTTCTCCCTCTCTCTCCTCTTTAAAATGAATAAATTTAAAAAATCTTAAAAAAAAAGAATTAAATGTTTATTATCAGAAAATTTTAATGCTGAATAATAATAATCCTAAAAATCTATAGTTTCCTTCTCTTACATCCTTGTTAATATTTATGAATCTTTGATATTACACTTTTCAATAAGCAAGGACAAGCTTCTTTTAATGAAAATCACAACCAAAATATTAAGTGTTAACATCAGAAATACAGTACTTTTGCTATTGAAAGACAAAGGAAAATTGGTGTTATTTAAATATCAATTTTTTTTCTATGTTATAAAACCTACAACTTTAGCCAGCTAAGGCTACTATAAATTTAGAGGGAATGTTCCAGACTGCCCCTCCAAAAGGCAGATACAGAATATTCTTATCACCACAAAAATATGACAAATAATCACCGATTTACTCTTTTATTGATGATGTGTTTTAAATTAAAACCTCCATTTTATAAATACTGACCAACATCATGCAACTAATTAATAGGAACTATCCCACTGAAATGATACTTTCCGAATCTTCGTGTTATTTCCTGTTCATGATTATATACATTATGGTCTCTACACCATACAATCTTTTACTTTTTGTAATAGACAAATTTTATGATATGAAACAATAATATACATAATGAGTTTACACTTCTATTTTTGTGACGACTTTCTATTGACAATAAAGAGAAACCATAAAAAAATATAATGCCACTAGAAGGTATAATGTTTTCTTTTTTTTTTTTTTTTTTTTTAATTTTTATTTATTTATTTATTCATTTTAGAGAGGAGAGAGAGTTAGAGTGAGAGAGAGAGAGAGAGAGAGAGAGAGAGAGAGAGAGAAAGGGGGGAGGAGCAGGAAGCATCAACTCCCATATATGCCTTGACCAGGCAAGCCCAGGGTTTTGAACCGGTGACCACAGCATTCCAGGTCAACGCTTTATCCACTGCGCCACCACAGGTCAGGCTGTTTTCTTAAAAAAATATTTTCCTTATTATTTTCTATAGTAATATCATTATGCTATTATGAAGGACTGCATTTTTTCTTAAGCCTTTAAAGTTTAAAGAAAAGCTCATATTTTGCTTTTCTGCCTTCTATAATAGTTGTACTAAGTCATTTTTTCAACTTTGTATGTATGAGGGTCCCTTTCGCCACATGCACATACTGGCTACTATGTGAGAACACATGGACATCAGTTTCCTATAAAAAGTTTCTCATTTTAAGAATCTACATTTGATTATTTGAGGAGTTAAATACTTTTTGTATATTTATTTGTCATTTCTTGTTTCTTGTTAGCAATGCCACCATGCTATTACCCCTATTCCTGGGAGTGCTGGCTTTTTCTATTTTAACAATAAAAGCTCTTTATATATTATTAGGAAAACCCTTTATCTGTCAGTCTTGCCATAAATAATTTTCACAGTTTGTATTTGCTTTTATAAATCTATTCATAGTGTGTTTGGAAATTCAGATGTTTAAAATTTACATAATCAAGTTTATCTATATTTTGGGTATTTTATGCAGAAATAGCTTTGCTTCATAATTATTATTTTTGTGTGTGTGTGACAGAGACAGGGAGAGGGACAGATAGGGACAGACAGATAGGAAAGAAGAGAGATGAGAAATATTGATTCTTCATTGCTGCTCCTTAGTTGTTCATTGATTGCTTTCTCATATGTACTTTGACCAGGGGGCTACAACAGTGTGAATGACCCCTTGCTCAAGCCAGCAACCTTGGGCTCAAGCCAGCGACCTTGGGCTTCAAGCCAGTGATCAGGGGGTCATGTCTATGATCCCATGCTCAAGTCAGTAACCCCACACTCAAGCTGGATGAGCCCACACTCAAGCTGGTGACCTTGGGGTTTTGAACCTGGGTCCTCTGTGTCTCGGTCTGACACTCTATCCCCTGTGTCACTGTTTGGTCAGGCCATAATTATCTTTAAAAATCTGTATTTTATTTTAGGCCTTTAGTGATTATTGCTTCAACCTTCTTTTTTTGCTTAAAAGTTTTTACCATTTTATTTTGAAATAGCTATATTTTCATGGAAAGTTGCAAGCATAGTATGTAGAGAGCCCCATGGAAATTTTTACAAACTTCCTTCAATGGAAACATCTTATGTAATTATAATTAAATATCAAAATCTCAATAGAGGATTGGATAATAAAGATGTGATACATCCTAGATACAATGGAACATTACTCAGCAGTAAGAAAACATGAAATACTTCCATTAGGGACAACATGGATGAATCTTTAGAATATCATGCTAAGCAAAATAAGTCTAACAGAAAAAGTCTGTGCTTATCATTTATCACTGGGGGATGGGATGTCTGGACATGACAGTGGCTCCTGATAGTGGTACATCTTCTTGAGAACTAAGGAATGTATTATTTTCTTATTCTTCTAGTCACAGTTAATATTAGTTTAAGTGCTAAATTCTTCTACAAATTTATGTAAAGAACGGGGGTGTTACAGATGGTAAAATCTATGACTTTGAGGGAGCACACCAAGTTGTATTTTTCTGTCACCTGTGTTTAGGACCAACTGAAAAATAAGGCTAGTGTGTCTGCCGACTGAATCATCAAAACAATTTCTTGATTATGGATAAACATTGGAATAAACACTATGACTGAGAACAAACACCAAATGACTTACTTCCTTTTTTCCTCTGGGATCTAGAAGTAAGAAACCCAGCCCTTTGAGCAGATGCTTACCCACAAAAGAATGAAGGGGTTAGAATTTAAACTCCTCACGTCAGAATTTTTGATGGATTACATCTACTTAGTTGAGATGTTTGGATCAATAGCTGTCATGACTAGCCAAGGAACCTGGGTGTTAAAGGGGGGAAAATGTCTTTCTTCGGGGAAAGAAACAGCAGGAATGGAGTGAAGGATCCCCACTTCTAACAGTGGAGGAGAAAACCCTGGAGAAAACTGTCTCCATCCCTCTTACCACGTTGGTTATACAGGCGTTCCTCGCCATATCACGGTTCACTTTTCGCGGTCTCACTGTATCACGGATCTTTAAATTGTATATATCTAATTTTGTATCACAGATTTTTTGCTATATTGTGGGATTTTGCGGTATATAGGTATTTCTATATATTTATTATTTTAATTATTTTTGTGGTAAAATAAGCAAAATAAGTATGGTAAAGGTTAATAACAATGTGGGAAAGGTTTATAAGAGTATGGGGAGGGTTTATACAGCCTTAATATATATATTATATATATAATAAATATATATAATATATATAATAAAATGAATATAAGGTTGCTACTTCGTGGATTTTCGCCTGTCACAGGGGGTTCTGGAACCTAACCCCCATGATAGACGAGGGACCACTGTACTTTCTTTAGGTCTTCTCTGAGGTGACTATGTCCTTTAGCGCTGTCGCTTGCTATCCGTGAGACTTGGTAAAATGACTTAACCCCTCTAAGCATCACTTTCTTTTTTTAAACATGTAAGATGGTCATTATAACAGAACTGACTTTACAAGATTTTTGTAAGGATGAAATGATTTACCTCACGTCCAGTCCTCATCATAGTGCCTGACACATGACACACATTCAATATTTAGCTGGGCACAACAATGCCCACACAATGCAGTGTGACCTCACATGAGCCGGATACTGGGCAATGTCTGATCACTTCTTAAGTCCTGGCCACCGAACTCTGTCTAAAATTTCTTATATGTATGATTGGTCTGGGGGGTGAAAGAATTGAGAAGAATTTGGTTAACTATACTGTTGACTCTTGGTATACATGGCTTTTAGTTTCTAGCCAAAAAAAAAAGTGTCTGACTCCTGACCCAAAGGAAAATTACTGCAAGAATATGGAGTCACTTAGAATATCAAAGGAAGGCTGAAGAAACAGGCACATGCTAAGGGCTCAGAAGCAAGAACTGATCTGGAGCCGATACCAGGGAACAGATGTCAGCCATGTTTTTTGGTCTTTGTGTGCCTCAGCCCTTCAGAGGGGACCTCCTGTCTAAGTGCACTTAAATCACCCTCTTGCCTCTCAGCCATACAGGCGGTGAAAGGAAGGCCTTATAAGAAGTTTCGAAACCAGACTTCACTACACAGAGGACCAGAAACTTAGCAGCTTCCCAGAATGGGACACCAGCAGAGAGGGGTAATTCGTCATGGGCGACGGAGGGGCGTTACAAAGGGCTCATTGGTTCCAGGTGGCCCAGGGACCAGCCTTTATGCACTTGGATGGAGGGAGTTCGTGTACATGGTTGTGTGTGCTGTGCTTTTGTATGGCTGGGAGCGCAGCAGGTCTGTTTACACCAGTCTTTGCACGAGCAGATGAGTAGTGCATTGAGCTATGACATCAGGCAGCCAGGGTGTCACTAAGTGATGGGAATTTTTGGACTCCATTATAATCTTCTGGGACCGCCATCACATCTGTGGTCCTTTGTTGACTGTAACATTGTTATGCAGGTATGAGTGTATCTTATTATCCTAACTCCAAGTTCTATCTGGCTCTGTTATTTCCTGGAATACATTTGACCTCAAGATAATTCCTCATTTTACTTCATTGTTGTTTTTTGTTCTAATTCATAAAATGCACAAACCAAGAGTGTATTTTATACTCTCCTAAAGTGTACTCAATTAATGCCATGGTTAATACAACTAGAGTAATACTGAAGACACATATATACATATTCTAATATTAAGTAGGTAAGTAACTCATTTTGGTTTCTTACTGCAATGGCTTTTTATGTACAGTACAATTTTAATAAACATTGAAACATTATTTTTCAAAATATTACTTTAGGAAGTTGTGTTTACACTAAAAGAAAAATAAATAACATAAGAATATTATATATTTTTAGTTAGATTGGTATAGATATTTTGTGACTTAGAAATCATTCTAGTTTTATAATTGGACCGTCAAAATGACTATTTCTATTCAAACTAAACATTTCAGGCTCTTTAAAACCTCTTTATCACACCTAATTAGAAACTATGTCCAGAATTTCAGAATTTTATCAAATGCTAAGGAGTGTCCAGGGATAGACATTTCTGAGTGTCTCTCTAAGAGCCAGTCAAGAATTAAATTGCTCCCCAGCATCAATTAATACATAAAACAAAATACTTCTGTTATGATTCTATTTTCTTACTATTTCAGTTTATTTACCTTTCCACTCCCTTGTGGATATTCTAGTTTAAATTGCCGATGAAATAAAAAAAGATTTATTGAAATAAATGTTTACCTTTAAAATGTTTTGTCTTTACATTAACTCAGGTTGAGACAAAATCGCTGTATTCCAAATGTCCACTAAAAAAAAAAAGCTTAAAAAATGCAATGGATTAAAATGTAAATATTTTCTTTGGTACTTGTGATGCAAAAATATAAGAGTCTTTGAATTGCCCCAGTGTTCAGGGCGAAGCAATGTCTGCACCCTGTCCAACATGATCTCACGTGTTCTAGAAACTGGAGAGTTTAAAAGCCCTTCTATTCTTCCCCTTTCAGTGGCTGCCTTCACCCTTCGGGGCCACACCTCCCTGTGCCAGACTCAGTGGGGCTGTGTTAACATTAGCACAATCCCCCAGACAGAAAACCAGATCAATTATAAGCCAGGGCTTTGCTTGGCTGAGGTAAACATCATGAAGGACCGACTGGGAACTCACTTGATAAAATAAATGTCTGTTTGTTACCCTAAACTTGTTTATCTCTCTTACCTGCTTTTCTTTATTTTTTCTTCTTCTTCTTTTTTTTTTCTTTTTAGTAATATAAGGAAACCCCAGTCTTCACATATGTAATTGTGAACATAATGGAGAAAACTCTCCTTCACTCCACAATATTAAGTCTATCTAAGATTGGTTTTAAACAAGACAGAAGGGCACTAGAGTTGGCTACGTGGGTCCTCTCCCTTCATCCATGGGGGCCAAGCCTGTGACAATGGCACTCCTGCCATGCCCAGTTTGTAGATGAGTCGTTCGTACGAGGGCTGCACGAATGTGTGTTTGTGTGGTGTACGGCATTTGTGAAGCCATACGTTCGTTATCCATTTTACGCCCTTTGTCCTCAGCAACACCCCTGTGAAAAGGGCATCGGTCCAGTCTGAGGAGGAAACCGAAGCAGAGAGATGGGCAGGAAGGTATTTCAGAATAAGCCATTACTGGATGCAGGAGCCCGGCTTTGAACTTGGGCCCAGGTCCCTGGAAAGTCAGTACCGTTTTCCGTATCTGCGCCCTCGGGTGGATGTTTCCACTAGGAGTGAAGGCGCGTGGTCTGCTAGAGATCACAGGAAATGTGTCAGGTGTGAGTGAAGAGTGCATCTCATCAGCCTGAACAGATTCTGATTTTAAAATAAAAATCTAATTTCTTTTATTAGTTGGAAGCGAACACATGACCATAAACGTATTGTATAGTTGAGAAATAATAAAAAGCACCCTACTCTACATTTGACACAACTTTACAGCTGGCAAGACGCTTTTATACCCAATGATCTCATGTTGTTTTTCAAACAACATCTGGCATAATTATTGTATGAATTTTCAAAGGAGATTAAGACCAGGAAGACTAGGAAGCTTAAAGAGGTGGCACAGGACTAAGGATTGAAAAATAAAACTGTGTTATGGGGTCCAAAGCAAATGAGAGAAGTATTTTCACAAGCAAGCAAACAAACAAGGCATGGAAGCCAGTCCTATGGCCCTGCTGCAATCTCAGCTGGACAAGAACGCCTCTGTCCTGGCCCCTCAGGACCCCGTTCTTTCCTTTTTAAATTAAGGGATTGAACTAGAAATAATTGCTAAGGATACTAATAGCATGGAAACTCTATTTTACAGCATAGAAATCTCTTACTCTAGATAATCTTGCCTGAAGTCTAAATCTTTCCCCCGAATTTTTCAAATGTCACCCCCTCCCCAGAGCTTGTGTCCCCCTGGGCACCTGCTCGTCCCTGCCTGTGTCGTCCTTGTTGGCATTGTACCTGTGCAGGTATGAAATCTGCCTCTTCCTGCCCCCCAGGAACAAAACAGAAAGGCCCTAATGAGCACTTATCAGTACGGCAGGCCCTACTGAGGACGGGAGGGTCCCGGGAGGAGCCCCATCATGCGGGCACACAGAAACCTTTGACTCTCACATTAAACATTCCTGTTCCTAACAGCTCTGCTGGGCACCCTGCCAACAGCAATTTCTCATCCATCCCTCCACACCTAGCATTCCCTCCACACTGAGTTGGCTCGGGCTGCCACAACAAGATAGCACAGACGAGGTGGTGCGAACGACAAAAGTTTTTCTCACAGGTCTGGAGACTAACAGCCTAAGATCAAGGTAGCAGCAGGGTTGGTTTCTTATGCAGGCAGCCACCTTCATGCTGAGTCCTTACACAACGTGTCTTCTGTGCATGGAGAGAGAGGGGGAAAGAGGGGGAGAGAGAGAGGAGAGAGAAGGGAAAGAGGGAGAGAGGGAGGGAGAGAGGCAGGCAGAGAGGGAGAGAGGGAGGGAAAAAGGGAGGGAGAGAGGAAGGCAGAGAGGGAGAGAGGGAGGGAAAGAGGGAGGGAGAGAGGAAGGCAGAGAAGGAGAGAGGGAGGGTAAGAGGGAGGGAGAGAGGAAGGCAGAGAGGGATAGAGGGAGGGAAGGAGGGAGGGAGAGAGAGAGAGGAGAGAGAAGGGAAAAGAGGGAGAGAGGGAGGGAGAGAGGAAGGCAGAGAGGGAGAGAGGGAGGGAAAGAGGGAGGGAGAGAGGCAGGCAGAGAGGGAGAGAGGGAGGGAAAGAGGGAGGGAGAGAGTGTGCACAGGGGTTGAGCTGTATGGTGTTTCTTCCTCTTCTCATAAGGACACCAGATCTGTTGGATTAGGGCCCCACCCTTATGACCTCCTTTAACCTTAATTACCTCCTTAAAGGCCTGGTCACACTAGGGCCTAATGTTTCAACATATGAATTTAGTGTGTGTGTGTGGGGGGGGGGGGGTGGCCCAATTCAGCCTGTGCTGTCCAAATTATTCCAACTTCTCTCTCCACATCCCCTTCCTTCCCGCTGGCCCTCATGATCCCCAGCCAGTGCCCAGGGAGCCACATTCTGCTCTTCCCAAAGTCCTTGAAGTTTAGTTTTGAACTTGCATGCCAAGTTCTCAACTGGGCGTTGGAGTGGAGGCAAAGGGAAGAAAACAGAAAGGAAAGAAAGACAGCTTCCACTGATAGGGTTCCCTTCTTCAAACGTTAGCCTCATACGTGGCGTTTCCCCCTTTGCACTGGCATTTTCAAGAACCAGAAAGCAATGTAATTAAATATCCCAGCTTAAACATACAAGCATTATTGCCTACTAATATTAGAAGGTTTTAATGACACAATGACAGGAGAATATAAAACAATTGTGACTTCTCAGAAAAAAATTACTATAAATATACCCAAAGTTCAGTCTTTCCTGATACAGTGACCAAATGATCCGTTTTAAAATTTGGCTAAAATACCAATAGACACGTTTCAGTTAACCAGACCAAATTTCTACCACTTGGATTACACTGAAACTTTGCAACTATCTCAGTGACTAGCACAGGGATGGGCCCGGAGAAGGTACTTACTTATCAATCAAAACTTTTGAAATGAAGGAGCTCATTCTCACTGGAAGCATGATTCAGCGCCCTGAAGTTAGTGAGGACTTGTATTTTGGCAAACTGCATTAAGAAAGATTGAGGTTCAGGTATCTATGCGACATGGCAGCGTAGCCTGACTCCCCTACGGTAAAACCATGGCAGAGCTTTGCCCAGGGGCCGAGGTGTCAACTTCAGGCACTATGGTTTAGAGAGGAATCTACCCTCCCTTTCCACGGTGAGATCTCTGCTCCAGTGCCCGGGTGTCCACACCGTTTGCCCCCACCTGGGCCTGACTTCACCTGTGAACAGGTGCCCTCCTCCTGATGGGCACCCAGGCTGAGCGACGGCAACCACTGCGTTCCTGCGTCAGGATTTGGGGAGGTGCTGGGGTCAGCCTCCTGGCACGGAGAACAACAACACAGCCGAGGAGGAGTGGTGAGCTCCCCGCCTACGGAAGGAGCTCTAGGAGACGGGGCTCACGTTTGTTTGCTCTCAACATGATCTAGGTTTTTTTTCTGGCTCAGCAAAAATCTGTAAAGACCTATCTGAAATGTTTCATACAGCTCCCAGGGACAGCAAAACATTCTTACTCAAAAGTGATAGCCTGATTTAATCAACCATTGCTCAGAATGTTTTAAAATATTTTTTCTTCAAAATGATCCATTTCCATTGAATGTGAGGGTCATTGGTACAGTCACCAGACCCCTGGAAGTCCACATGCAGGATGTGCCTATGTTTTTACATGTTTGGATGTAACTGTATCATCTAATTTTAAGAGGCTATATCTTATTAGGTACAAGGAAGAGGTCTGAAGCTTTTACAAGTAGTTAAGATTCACCCTGACTCTTTGCCTTTAAATGAGAAATGGAAAGTTAACTAGAAGTTTCAATATTCTCTCCATCATTGGAGAGCAGTCTGAATGAGGATCATCCCCAGGAATCCTCAGCTGTGTGACTGAGGACAACCCAGGACAATATCCCTCTTCAGAGGAAAGCACCCAAATCCTGTAGCTTGAATTGCTCTAGAAAACCCTGCTCTTGCTCAAATGGCATACCACAAAGGTTGGGGGTTGAAGTTGAGGCTGAAGGCTGTCTGGAGAGGCAGATGTCACTGGCCAGTCTGACACACTGATACCTTCAGTTGGAAATTGCAGCTGAAATACTGAACGACTTAGAGAAGTTGGAGCTGTTGCTGGGCTGGAAAGTACAGTGGTTAGGGGCACAAGCTCTGGCATCCAATTCAAGATCAAATCCTGCTGCCTCTGCCCACCTTCAGCTGGGTGTCTTTGGCTAATTGACTTCACCTCTATAAACCTCAGTTCCCTTACCTGTTAAATGGGGTGAAGTAGGGCTAAGCCCCAATCCCATAGTTGGTGGCAATAACTACAGAAATTTAAGTAATTGATGGCCAGCCAAGCAGAGGGCCTGTCCTAAGTGCTTGATACAGGCAAGTAGTGTTATACTTATAGGAATGGCCTTAACTTGGTGACATCATAGAACAGTGGGTCACAGCCCTGCCTGCACATTAGAGTCACCCCGGGAACTTACGGCACGCCAATACGCAGGTCCACCCACACAGAGTGATTCAATTTAAAGCTCCTCGGGTGATTCTAATGTGTGGCCAGGGTTGAGGCCCCTACCACAGACCCTCCGTTTTTCAAATCTATATGGACTCTTAGTGGTCGGCAACACCCATGCCCTCATTTTTACAGATGAAGATGAGGGCCGGGACGCAGGGCTGAAGGCTTGGTTGGGGATCATTTTTGTAAGAGGCACAGAACATGAGCTTTCTGACCTCTAGCCCCAGGCCCCATCTCCTCCACATGCTATACCGAAACCTGGCATATTTCCTCGGATTGGTTTAGGGGTTTTGTAATTTATTACCATTAACTAGTAATGGAATTTCACAGCCAGGTAGTTAAAAAAAAAACCCTCTTTAGAATACCAGGCTTCTTGCAAGAGATAGAATTCCTAGAGGTTTTTGTGGGACGCCTCTTACTGGGGAGCTATAGCAAATAGGAAAAATAAGTTCTTTTTATCAGAAAGAAGTGCACAGACCCGGTGGCCATTTGTACGTCTTCTTTGGAAAAAAATCTATTTGGTTCCTCTGCTTTTTTTTTTTAAATCAGATTTTTAAAAAGGTATTGAGCTGTATGAATTCATTTTCTATTTTGGATATTAATCCCTTCTCAGATATATGGTTGGTGAATATTTTATCTCATTTACAACAATATCGGTGAACCTGGAGGGCACTGTGCTAAGTGAAGTAAGTCAGAGAAAGACTCATACTGTGTGGTATCAGTTATATGTGGAATCTAGGAGAGCTGAACTCAGAGACACAGAGAATATGCGGTGGGTACCAGGGCCTGGGGGCCGGGGTCGGGGAGCTGTTGGTCACAGGGTCCACAGTTCCAGCTGTAAGATGACCATATCCAGGGCACTAGTGTGCAGTGTGCGTGGTAACTGGAGTTAATAATGTCCCATATGCTTGAAAGTTGTTAGGAGAGCAAATCACAAAATTTATCTCCTCAGGAAAGAAAGGGTGACTGTGTGAATCAATGGAGGAGCTAGCTGGTGGCAATAATTTGCATGTGAACAGTGTATCAAATGAACACACTGTCCATCTTAAACTTACACAACTGCACTATGCCAGTGATATCTCAGAGTTGAATGAAAAGGGAGTTTTGTCCAACACTTCGCAAGTCACGTTATTCTTTTGGATTCCTCCCTCAGACGAAGAGACAAAAGCAACTCCCCAAAGTGCCATGCCCTCTCAGGAACCCGGCCCACATACCTCATTGGCCAGAACCGAACTCACATAGCAAAGGAGGGAGGGCTGCTTCCCCACCAACTCCCAGACTGCCTGCCTCTCCCCCGGGGCATCCGCCACACAGCTGTTAAGGCAGTGCGACTCATTAGGTGACCTGCCTTGCTCCCCACCATCTGGACCACTGTCCAATCCCCAGTCTCTTTTGCAGCTCATTGTACTCAGGCTCCTTGTGGGAGACAGTGGTGTGGCAGGTACCATACAGGGATGTGCCAGGGTCAGTTCGAGCCAAGGAGCCTGAAGTGTCAAGTAACCAGGAAAAGAACAGTGAAGTTGCGGTGTGGCTGGGGAGACTGACTTGGGACGTCTTGTCAGGGAGCAGTCACAATTCAATGGTTATACTATATTCTGCAATCAAAATGCATCTGCCAATGTGCTTGTGAAACAGAGTTTGCACATTAGGGTACATCCTTACTGTATATATTGTCCAATACGTCACTCTGTTCCTTTATGGTTTCTATGATAGAGAAATGTTAGCAGTTAGTGTGGGTAAAAAGAAAGGCCCCTGTAAATCCATCGGAAAGTCATTTTACATTTCTTAATCTTTCCATTTTAAGCCCAAATTTCATAATTTCTTGATGGAGAATCTTCAATAAAAAAAAAAAAAACATATTCTGAGATTAGACAGGTAGTTTATCTGTCTGTCTAGCTAGCTACCTGTTCTTGATATATACATACATACATATATATACACACACATATATAGTTATATCTGTACATCTATATAGATCTTATATCTATCTATCTATCTATCTATCTATCTATCTATCTATCTATCTATCTATATATCAATACAAGATATAATCTAATATTTATTATTTCAAGAAAAGTCAGAGTTATATAGTAGTGCCTGGTAGGAATTGGAAACCCACTGATTTTCGTATGTGATACAAAGATAAGGTTTGTCTAGTAATTGGTACAAACCATTACTCTCAAAGAAATTAAACTGTACCCAGACTAAAATTCCCAGATTCACCCTCCTTCTGCCAAATGCTATTAGCAGCAAGTTAAAAGTGGGCCTGCTGTCACTGCGACCCCAGCTGACCTCTTAATTTCTTGAGTTCAAGTCCAATTAACCTCTAGGAAGAGGCACAACTGTTCTAACCAGACAAGTCAATAGAATCCAATAGTAATCATTTCATTTTCTGCCTTGTCTGAGGGTGGCCCGCCCACCTCACCCATTTCACACAAAGGTGGTCATTTATCACTGGTGGGAGAACTGTATGGAGTTGTGTCCTGGGCCTTGTCTGAAGTACATTCATCAGCCGCACGGACAGGTGCTTGGCATTCTGGGGACTTTGGGAGGACTGAGCAGGAGGAGCTGCCACAAAAACTCCCCTGTCTGTGCTCCCCGCGCGCATGCATGGCACAGCGGCGCCCCGAGTTCTGCCCCCGCACTGCAAGAGGTTGATGGGACGCGTGTTTCGGTAAAGAATGCCAGCCCTTCCTGTTGAATACGTAGAGCCTTTCTCTCCAGGGTAGGCACACTTGGAACACGGATGGTGAAGAATACGTTAAAAAAGAATAGATTCGTACAACCAAAGCTCATCTCCATCTAGGCTGCTGGCGAAGCGAGGGGGAGGACATTACCTGTGTAATTCACGTAAAATAAGGTTTACTTTAACCCAATATTCTAGGCAACTATTCACAGGTAATCTAAGATGTTCATGGGGATATGCATATTTCCAAATGTAGGTTTCTGAAATAGGCATCCCCCCTGGAATTGACATAACTTACTCCAATATTAATATGCAATAGCAAGCTATATTCAAATATTTTCAAGTGCTTCCAATTAAATAAGAGAACAGTATGAAAACCTGATATTTTACTTACACGCCAATGACAAGGATATATAGATATATATGTATATATATACATACACATATACACATATATACACACACACGTGTGTGTGTAAAATTTTCTTATTCTTTAATTTTTTATTACCTATATTAACGTACAAATTATAATATTATAACGTACAATATTTCCATATTGGATCTTTTGGTGAGTCTGTGGATTTAATGTATCGTTTTTTTAAAGAAGAACTTCTGAGCAAAGTGTCAGGCTCCTTTGGTATTGCTAATTCATCGGAACCTCATTTCTTGCTCTTCATTTTGTTCTATTTTTTTAACATTCCTTTTCCACTCTTCTCATCATAGAACACCAACTGCAAGTGTGGCCAAGGACACAATGTTGGCGGAACTAACGATTCCAGCCCCAGACTGAGTCATTCCCCAAGAGTGAGACCACTAAGAATGTAACGGACCCTACAGCAAAAGGCAGTCTCACCTTGTGTTCCAGAACACAGAAGTCCAATGAAACTTGTATGAAGATGGACATATTCCAAAACAGTGCTGTTATAGTCAGCAGCCACCTGTGGTCACGGAGCTTTTGATACAAGGATGAGTGTGGCTGAGGGACTGATAGCACAGTACCTAGAATTTCCTGCCTTCACTGGCTGGGGCTTAGCAGGCAGACTCTGTTTTTTCAAGTTCGCAAGCAGCCACAGACTCTGACATACAATTAACTCCCCCCCTCTTGATGCCTTTACATTCTCACCTAGTTGGGGGCTTTAGGTTGTATATGGAATAACACATGCAAAGGCAGGATATGCTGATCTTAATCTCACATAAACAGACCTGAATCTCAGCATGGAGAATAGCACACCTTGTGGGAATTATAGGTATTTTCAATAGGAGCTAAAATGAGAAACTTATGTCATCACACAGACTTCCAGGAAGGTAGTCTCAATGAGACCTGAATTGAGTGCACACACATTAATTGATAAATGTGAAGGGCTCAGATTATTTTTGACATAAAAAAATCTCTCGACCATCCTATTCCACGCATATATCTCTTAGCGTTAAGAGAATGTCTTATGCAAATGGTTGACATCAGATATACATATTTTAAGGTCTATAAAAAGATTGACATAAGTAAAAATGTAAGCAGCTTTTGATTTATTATTACAGAGATAGGACATATTGCTTCTGTGGATTAGCAAACTGTCCTCCAATGACCGGGCACGTGTATGAGACAAAGAACAGCCGTGACAAATATCTCTCTAATATAGTCGTTCAGTTTCCTACAGTCTTGTATGAAAAGCTGCCTAATAGAATTTATAGTTGGAGAAACCTTTTAGGCAGCGCTCTTTGTATTTTTTATTAAGTCCAAACTCAGAGAATCTACTTAATGTCAATTTTGTACAATGGTTATACTGCACAGCATCTTTTATTCTAAATCTGCAGGACATGATGATAAATTGATAATTGACCCCAAGGCTATTATAAATAAAGGGGCCCTGTTTTTCATTAGTACAGTATTAACTAGTCATAAGGGCCAGAAGACCAATGCTAATTTATCCCTGAGAAGGGAGCAATCAAGAACTTGGGTAGTTTTAAAAACAAACGTTTAAAGAAAGCAAATTTCTAGTTGCAAACATTAAAAGAAAATGCAATTATAGGAATGTATGATGAGAAACATACTAAAAACAGTTTGCATTGTATGCTGATAAATAGAACATTGTAAATTGTGTTTATTTAAAAAAAATTCTAGCTGGAAAATAGACTAAATACAATTCCTCTTGGTGTTTGTGCTTACGGGTATCTAAATAGAATTGTCTCACCTTGACATTTCCACCCTAGGAAAGAGCAGCTGCCATCAAAGTTTATTCATGTGGAGAGGTCATTTTAAACATGCACCACAGAGATTTACACTGGCTTAACTCTACTATTTTAATAAATGAGCAAAATGTGTTTGGGGTCTCTTGCTGTAAGCAAAGGTACCACAGAGAATGCAAACTCTAAAAAACACAACCACTGATCTTGAGAATCCAAATGAAGAGAGAATGAACACTTCATAATAGCAGATATTCACCAACTGCTGTGCCCAGAAAAATAATATAAAACAAAACAAAATAATAAAATAAACAAAACAAAATAAAATAAAGAGGTGGCATGAATTGGAGACAGCTAAAAGGGTGATCAAGAAACACAAAGCATTTAAAAATACTCTTGAAGGATGAACAGCATTTTAATTGATAAGATGTAGGAGGGGTTTCATGTTTCAAAAACACCACCAAGACAGTGAAAACACAACCCCTTGAATGGAAGAAGATATTTACAAATCACGTATCTACTAAGGGGTGAGTGTCTCTCACAGAGACCTAGGAATGGCCAACAAGCACATGAAAAGATGCGCCACATCTTAGTCATTCGAGAAAGGCAAAGCAAAGTCATAATGAGCTTTCACTTATTACCTACTAGGATGACTCAAATAAAAAGGACAAACAAACAGTATTGGCAAGGATGTAGAAGAACTGCTGGAAATCAGATTGCAAATTCATCAAAGAGTTAAAAATAGAGTTAATATGTGACCCAGAATTCCACTCCTAAGTATATATCCAAGAGAAGTAAAATAATATATATGCCTATACAAAACATCATCTATAAATGTTTATACTAGCATTGTTTACAATATCCAAAAAGCAGAAACAACTCAAATGTCAATTGATGACTAGATAAGTAAAAATGTGGTATATCCATACAGTGGAATATTACCCAGCCATAAACAGGAATAAAGAATTTATACATGCTATAATGTAGATAAACTTTGAGAACATTCTAAGTGAAAGAAGTCAGACACAAAAGCCATCTAGTATATGATTTCATTTATATAAAATTTCCAGAATAGGCAAATCCCTAGAAACAGAACTGTGGTTTCTAGGGACGAGGGGGAGAAGCAGGGAGTTACGGCTATTGGGTCCAGGGTTTCTTTCTTTCTTTCTTCTTTCTTTCTTTCTTTCTTTCTTTCTTTCTTTCTTTCTTTCTTTCTTTCTTTCTTTCTTTCTTTCTTTCTTTCTTATTTCTTTCTTTCTTCTTTCTTTCTTTATTTCTTTTCTTTCTTTCTTCTTTCTTTCCTTTCTTTCTTTCTTTCTTTCTTTCTTTCTTTCTTTCTTTCTTTCTTTCTTTCTTTCTTCTTTCTTTCTTTCTTCTTTCTTTTCTTTCTTTCTTTCTTTCTTTCTTTCTTTCTTCTTTCTTTTCTTTCTTTCTTTCTTTCTTTCTTCTTTCTTTCTTTCTTCTTTCTTTTCTTTCTTTCTTTCTTTCTTTCTTTCTTTCTTTCTTTCTTCTTTCTTTCCTTTCTTTCTTTCTTTCTTTCTTTCTTTCTTTATTTCTTTCTTCTTTCTTTCCTTTCTTTCTTTCTTTCTTTCTTTCTTTTCTTTCTTTCTTTTCTTTCTTTCTTTCTTTCTTTCTTTCTTTCTTTCTTTCTTTCCTTTTCTTTCTTTCTTTCTTTCTTTCTTTCTTTCTTTCTTTCTTTCTTTTCTTTTTTGACAGAGACAGAGAGAGAGTCAGAGAGATGGATAGACAGACAGGAAGGGAGACAGATGAGAAGCATCAATTCTTCATTGCAGCACCTTAGTTGTTCATTGATTGCTTTCTCATAAGTGCCTTGATCGTGGGGCTACAGCAAACCAAGTAACCCCTTGCTCAAGCCAGCGACCTTGGGTCCAAGCTGGTGAGCTTTGCTTAAACCAGATGAGCCCATGCTCAAGCTGGCAACCTCAGGGTCTTGAACCTGGGTCCTCCACATCCCAGTCCGATGCTCTATCCACTGCGCCACCACCTGGTCAGACCAGGGTTTCTTTCTTGAGGTGACAGAAATGTCCTGGAATCACATAGTGGTGACAGCACAGCTTTGTAAATACCCAAAGAACCACTTACTTGCACATTTAAAAGGGCGAATTCTATGTTACGTGAATTATATTTCCATTTTAAAAAGACCCAGGAAGCACTCTGGCTGAATTAGGTGGATGGAATGAACAAAGGAGGGAGAAGATGAGAAAAAACCGGGTAATTTTGAAAGAGGGTTATTGGTCTTGTGATTGCCATCTAGGATGGAGGTGGATAGCAGTTTAAATGTATATATATGATAAGCAGGGGAAGGAGGCAAAGATGAAATATTGTGTACTGGCACTATCAAAGGGGAGGCTAATGAGTGTAGCATTTATTTGTTTATATGAAGGAGTCACATTAATTCGGAAGTAGTGTTATTTATCTGATTTAAAGGAGAAAAAAGCTGGAAGGACGACATTAGCTACCCCTACAGCACATCAGTGACCTGGAAAGACACCTGATGGTTGAGGTAATGTGGGTAGGGTGAGTCACGGGTGCGCCCTGAGGGGTCGGGAGTGACAGAGAGAAGCTGCTTCTGTGAGTCAAGAACTTCCTTCCAACCAAGAGAAAGTGTCTCTTGGTTTCTATCGTGGGTACCAAGTAAAACAAAATCCCAATAGTTAAAAGCACAAAAGGAATTTTATACCTTAGTTTAAAACAGTTTTCAACATCCATTATGACCTCTTCTTGAGATATTGCTAATAATTTTAACAAAGACTTTTATGCTTTACAGAAAAACAAAGCAGACTATCAACAGGGAGCAAGTTTAGTCTGAATTGGAGTGGAGAATTTAGGTAAATAGGGAAAGGAGCTAGTGGATACAACGCATCTTTAAGTAAGTGGAAAAAATGGTGGACAAGCGTCAGCCTGGCGTGCAGGAGTCCTGGGTTCGATTCCCGGCCAGGGCACACAGGAGAAGCGCCATTTGCTTCTCCACCCCTCCCCCTCTCTTTCCTCTCTGTCTCTCTCTTCCCCTCCCGCAGCCAAGGCTCCATTGGAGCAAAGATGGCCCAGGCGCTGGGGATGGCTCTGTGGCCTCTGCCTCAGGTGCTAGAGTGGCTTGGTTGCAACAGAGCAACACCCCAGATGGGCAGAGCATTGCCCCCTGGTGGGCATGCCAGGTGGATCCCAGTTGGGTGCATGTGGGAGTCTGTCTGACTGCCTCCCCGTTTCCAACTTCAGAAAAATACAAAAAAAAAAAAAAAAGGTGGACAGAGGTATTTCAGGCCATGCAGAAGGCCGCTGATTTCCCCTCACCTTGAAAGGAAGCATATTCATTTTTATCTGTGGAATATTTGAGGGAGGAGATACACTGACACTCCCTGCTCCATCAGTAATAGGGAGCCAGTGAGGATTGCAATGCAGAATGAAACTGGTTACAGTGCATTCTAGATATGTGCCTTTTGGGGCAGAGGACTAGGGGCAGAGGGTGAGGAGGCTGGGGAGGATGGTGCCCCCTCCCTATGAAGCCCCTGAGGACCTTCTCTGGGGCTGTATGGGGACATGGGGAGAGGGGAGGGGAGCCAGCTCTGAGGAGGCCGCTCACTGTGAAATAATTGATGTGATCGAGGGAGAGGCTGAGAGGGAGTGGGAAGCCATCAAGGAGGACTGCAAGATTTCTGGTGTGTGTGACATAAATGGATGTGTCGTTTACTGAGATACGGAAGACTGGAAGAGAAGCAGGTCTCAGGAGGAGGAGGGGCAGGCAATAAATTCACATTGGTGGATCTTGAGATATACTCTTTGGGTAAAAAAATAAAAAAATCAAAGCAGGTACGTGGCCTCCGTTCCTTGTCAGCTTGATGGGGAGAAGACAATTAACCTCTGCTGTCCCCATGGTGGAAACAGGATTCATTTCGTTCTCGCCAGGGTCATCAGCATGATTGCATCATTTTAGACCCTTTCTCTCGCAATTTAGGTACAAACTCTCTGGATTCCCAAGTCAACCTCACACACTTCTATACTGTAGATCATGCTTTTTTGGCTGTTTGTTGAAACTAGCTGATTATTTACTGTTCTTTCTGAAGACAGCCCACAGGGAGGAGAGATGAGTTAAACACTGGAAAGTCAGTACCTGGTTAATGACGTCTGTCTGCTCAGGAGGTCGAATGCTACTGAAGGAGGAGCAAGTCTAAAGAATGAGACTCGTGTGACCAGTCTAGGGCATCAGGAAATGGGGCTAGCCCGTACAATCCAACAGCCATAAGCCAAATCAAACATCTGGTTTCCTGATGTGTGTTTCCCAATAGAATGCTTTTTTTTGTAAGTTCGTCGAATGCTCACTGGGTACATGGCGAGATCTCAGGTGGTCTTCCTCTCCCTCCTAAAGCCTTTATACATAACTGCTTTCATTGAAAGCTGAGGTCATGTCAAGTGATAGACTTGGACTATGCAATCCAAGGAATACAGTCTTCAATTTCCTACCCACAAGACTCTGACTTAAGTTGACATCATGATAGAGAAGGTAGAGGGAGAATGTCCTTATGGGTCAGGGGATAGGGAAGTCAAGGAGAGATAATTGGGGAAAGAATAAAAGTGAGACTTCCCAAATAATAAGCTTTTTTTTCTACCTCACTATCTCCAGTGTCTTTCAGTCTAGGTCCGGAGTCTTTGGGTGGGGGTTGTGTATGAAGAGTTTAGGGAAAAAATAAGGCAGCTGCAGGTTAGTGGGCAAAGGTCAAGGCTGAGAATCTGAAACATCCTCTTTTTGAAAGTAACTACAGAAACAGCTTCAGCTTGACTTGCTCTTTGGTGAAACTCTAACTGGAGGGACAGTGAGCAAATTAAACCCAGGGAAACTCCCACAAGTGACAATGATGGGAACGATGGGAAGTATCACTGGGGTGTATATATGAACTTCATGTCACAGGCATAATGCAAATGTGTGTCTTTTGGAGTCAGATGCGCTACCATTGCGCCACGAGGTCCCTAAATGTGTCTTTTGAGAAATCTGTGTGCACAGAGAATAGGGTGGCTCTCTTGGTATTAAATTTAAAAAAGAATATATAATTGGATTTTAAAAATAATCTGTTTTATAGACCTTGACTCTATACCAGTAATCTTTGAACAGAAAAGAATAAAAGAAAAAGAAAAAAAAAAAAAAAGAAAAGGAGGGAAGGAAAGGAAGAAGGAAGGGAGGGAGGGAGGGAGGCATGGAGGATGGGAGGAAGGAAAGAAAAAAAGAGAAGTAAGTAAGTAAAGGGGGGAGGAGAAAGAAAATTTTTATAAAGGAACATTTTTATTCTTTTGAGATCAAAGAGCCTGCAAGCCACTCATTAAATAGGTGATAGTACATAGTAATTGAATTAAAATTATTGATTTGTATTAAGTAGCTCTTTAGCGAGGCTATCTCCCATGCTCATTTCTATCTTGTCTCTGCTAAGCTGTTGTCGCTGAAATAAGTGTGAAATAAGCAAACATGCACGCATTTGCTGCCGCGAGCAGGCTGCCCAGAATCTAATTAGACAAAACTCTGCCCATCTGCTGTGCATTATCCCGGGGCCGGTTCACAGGGATGCTGTTTCATTACTAAAAGGCAGAGAGATGCAAATTGAATTGAGCTGGACTTCCTCTCAGACAGAGACCAGGGCATGAAGTCAAACCCTTGCTGGGCGCAAACAAAGCACCACTGGGGAAAAAGTGGGATGAGAGGGGATTTCTTTTTCTAAGGCCACATGTCTAGTACTTAGCAGAGGCCACCAGGGAGTGTTCATCCCATTGTTCGGGACAAGGCAACATGGGTTGCCACAATATAAACCTTGTTCACTATGCAAATTGTTGATTTTGGTGCCCCGTCCCCTGTGACAGATGCCCCTTTATGAGCTGGATGTCACGGCACGTTGACGTGCATTTAACGTGAGCGAGACAAGAGCCGGCAGCCCTGGCCTGCGAGTTTATTTCAAAGAGTTTGTCATTTGCATTTAGTACTCAGATATACAGGAAGATTAATTGAAATACCTCGGCAAAACTGCTGCTCCAGATAGTGCCTGGTAGGCAACAATTTGTAAAGCCTCTTTTATGTGACGCTCTGGCCCAGGGAGGTTTTTAAGTAGTTTTGACAATTTCTCTATTAATAGGGGTAATTAATTGCTGATGTTCTCAAAAAGATTGGGGGGAAAAACCCTTTGGGTTTAAAAAGTTGTAGATGTAGAGTAGCAGAAAAACTAATATGTCATATTAAAAGTTCTACATTTTGATCTTGGAAATAGGCTTTGAAATGACACTTTTTTTCTTCCTGAGATGAATTTGTGCCATTTTCTTCGGTAAAAGCTATTTTCCTACACAAATGGATGCATTTTATCCTGGATTCCATTCATGCTTATTTTTTAAAATGTTTGTCTCTTTGTAGAAATTCACTCTAATAAGGATCCAGTCTTCCAAGCTTCAATAGGAGCAAAAGAATTAGGTTTTATGTTAAATTTAAAGGTTTTTCCTGATAAAAGGTTACATGACATCAAAAGAGAACTACCTACAACTGGTAAAAATCTTAGAAACTGGAAACCTACAGTGACAAATTCTGTTTCTTCCTGTGCTTTGAGCGACAGGTGCAAGCCTGAGGTAGGGGGGACATTTCTGTGCCCCAGGCCTTCCCTGTGTGCATTCTATTGTCTGTTAAAGGATTCCCCTTGCCTCCAGGTACTTAGACCTTCTCAGCAGTAAAACCCAGTCCTAGGCTCCCAGGGAAGACTCAGATGAAGAGCTCTACCCTTCAAGAATAATCAGTGAAATTTAAAGTGTTATTTTTGTCACAGTTCTCCTAAAAGGATAAACATTTTGTTTCTCTAGATTGGATTCACTTCTTTAAATGGGAAGAAGACACCTTCAGTGTTGGGATAGCAAACATGTGTCTTATGACACAGTTCATAATTCATGGTTGGCCTTGATGATTGATCATAAAAGTCCTATCAACCCAGCACACAATGTATCCATTGTCATGACTACCTCCCAACGAGATGAAGACTTCGTTATCCTTGCTCTGGTATCTGGAAGACCAACTATGAACTTCAGATGGAAAGGACTGTTCAAGTTCTGGAAAAAGAAAATCCACTGGGTCAGTCTGACTGCCCAGGAGGGAAACTTCAGTGGATGCTGTGGTAGCTTTCCTGTTTAGTTAGACTGAATAATGCATACACCCAATAGTGTTCTGATTCAATAATCCCTATTCTTATGCAGCTCCTTAGACCCACCCCCTTCTTTTGTAACCGTGTTTTGTGTTACCTGTGACCAGAACACTAGGGTCAATAATACCTGGAGCTATCCCATTTGACTGTTTCTTGTCATTCATAAAAAGATGGTCAATCTAGACTCTATATACCTTCTTTCAGTACTTTTCTCACTACTACTCTTTCTTTATTGTTATAGTTGCACACCACTCACTTTGTTTTACCATCGTTTTTTAAAAATTGTGTAATAGTTTGTTGCTGTATGCCTGTTGTTCTTTGTTTCCTTCTGTATAGTTAACTTGCTCCACTTACTCATCTGACCAGGTTTGTCTGTATACAAAGTTCCGTGCTTCCAAAAAGTTGTGCAGGTAACTTTGTGTCCAGAACAGAGCCCACTTTCTGAGTCTTTGTTGCCGAATGTCTACTGTTGATCAACAGTCATTCTAACAACCTATATCATACATTTAACTTGTGGCATGGGAAATGCTGTGCTCGAGGTAAATCCCAGGAATAAAGTTTTATTTGTCAAAGTTTAGGTATAAAATGATGCTGTGATAGCATTTCAGGGGAAAACTGCACTTTCCCACTGCCCTTGACATTGTCACATGTAAGTGACAGCCAATGATTCTGGCATCAGCCCTTGGCATAAGTGAGGGAAGACAGCAGTGGTTAGTTTCTAGAGCAGTGGTTCTCAAACTTTTTAAAGTTGGGGCGCATCTAAAATCCTACAAATAATTGTAGGCGCACTATATACAAATTTCTGAAAAATATGTTATAATAATTAATTGAAATATCAAAGAAAAAATATAAAGTTCAAGCATGCTTTTATGGTAATTAAACAAAATAAATACAACAAAATTAAATTTATTCTGACATTAAAAAACATTTTTTTAATTATTTTTTTAATTTATTCATTTTAGAGAGGAGAGGGAGAGACAGAGAGGAGAGACAGAGAGAGAGAAGTGGGGGAGAAGCTGGAAGCATCAATTCCCATATGTGCCTTGACCAGGCAAGCCCAGGGTTTCGAACTGACGACCTCAGCATTTCCAGGTTGGCGCTTTATCCACTGCGCCACCACAGGTCAGGCAAAAAGATTTTTATGTTACATTTTTTGAGTTATGTATTTTAGAATTTGTAAAAAAGGGGGGTTAAAAATAAAAAAATGACAAAAACGGTATCTTTTTATATATATAGATACATTTTTAGTAAGATTTAGTAAATTCAGCAGGTCCCGGTGTAAATGTGTTAAGTATTTTCATTCTTGTGTTTATGAGAAACATGAGCATGATGTGTCCTAGTGATTTCTTTAGTGTTGGGGCATATATTTGAAAGGCAAACTCTCATTTCTTCATCAATACATTGAAGAATTCCTCTCTTTTTACTCTTAATTGTGTTGAGGGTAGAAAATCCTAATACACATAAATAGGATGTTGAAAATTGTAATAAAATGTTCAAAGCTTTTTTAGATATTGCCACATATTCTTCTTTTATAGAAATCCAAAAGGCTTCAAGAGACAATTTCTTATGTTTAATCATCAATCCCAAACCCCCACCATACATATCATCTTAACTTTATACCAAACAAAGGATAGAAGAAACTTGCCTCCAGTCTTTCCGGGGATCATGGGTGGTAGTGTAAATAATCCAGCACCATAGCTTAACAGCCTTTTGCAACCTAAACAGGCAAGTGAGGTGGGGGATTAGGCAGACTGTCAGTTTACAGCCAATTCCCCACACCTTTGTCCCCCAAAAATCTAAACTCCAAAAGCCCTGTTGGGTTTTTTTGGTCCCCAACAGTCATATATTTCTCTGGAATACCATAGGGTGCACCTGGAAATCTTCTAGAGTGCACCAGTGTGCCCTGGCACACACTTCGAGAACCACTGTTCTAGAGAGTCACACCAAACAATTTAATCTGCTCCAGAAACACTGCCTAACTAATTGTATACCTTTATACCCAGAGAATGTAGAGATAAAATCATTTAATACTAAATGGTTGATTAAGAAAATGGTTTTCAGATAGAAGGTGACAGAAGACAATTTGACTTTGGGTGAGGGGTATGCAACATAATCAAATGTCAAAATAATCTGGAGATGTTTTCTCTGAACATATGTACCCTGATTTATCAATGTCATCCCATTAAAATAAAGAAAGCCATTTTGATTCAGGGAATGCTCTGATTACATCAATGTTTTTTTTTTCTTTCTAGCATGTGTTCAATGAATTTATAAACAATACCTTTAATTCATTTTAATTATAAAATAGATGTGATCAGACTTTTGACTACTTTGTTAACAGATAGAATGCTTTAGATCTGGAGATATTTGAATAAGAAATGCAATAGAAGAGAAAGAAAAATTTACTTGAGATAGATTAATAGATGACTAAGAGGGAGACAGAAATCCAGAGACACACACACAATCATTTGGGAAAGACTCTACGTATGATGAAAATCTATAATTTAAGTATCTTGGGGGACCAGACTTGTGATATAAATGAGTAAAATCATTTTGGTTGTTGGCAAATACTGGGGATTGTTGAAAACTGTAGAGTACTTGGCCAGCTCCATGTATTTGTATAACTGCTTTTAGTATTTCAAAAGAGGACAGAAAGTCATATTATTATGTAAAATTTAATCAATTTTAAATGTCAGTTTGAATATTTGAAAACACGACAGGTCCTAAAGCCTGCAATCCTCACTGTAGCCCATGGACTGCCAATTTACAATCTCAGATATATGTTTATTATCCTTATTCCCTGTCTATCTCGTCTGATTCTTGTGGAAAAAATTTTCCTCTGATAAGGAATAGGTATATGTTAATTTGGATCTCACTGAGATTGGTTCATAATAATGACTCAGTAGACATTTGTTGAATGAATGCCAAGAATTGCCTATTAGAGTAAAATCACACCTTTCTCATTATAGTTCATCAAGATAACGTAGCAGATAATATAGTGGGATTACAAATCTACCCATTCTATGGACTGCCCTGAAACTCACTCAAGTTTGAGTCTTAAAGATAAGCAGATATTAAATTTGCTATGGCAGTGTGTCGATGGTTGACAACACTCAATTTGATGGCATTGATTATATTTTTTATTAAATATTACCGAGGAATGTTTTAGCTACATTTTTCTTCATATACAAAGAGACCAGCTTGTGCATTTATTTTATACCAGAGGTTAGCTATTTCGCTTGGCAGAGTTGAGTAATGCAGAGGCAAGCATAGTGTAACCTACTCAACAATCTTCTGGAGCCATATTACACATCCTGCTCCAGGGCCTGGTACTACTCCTTAAGGCCTGTGTTCAAAAGTATCCTTGAGCTAATTTTCAATTGTTTTAAATGAAGGATTCAAATTTGCATTTGTTAGCAATACATTATTTAAGGATTTGGGTGTAATGAGTGTCATCCATTATAAAATGGTTTTTTTTGTCGTTGTTTGTTTTGTATTTTTCAGGGTCAGAGTCTGTGCGATAATTATCAGTGTTGCATTTGCTGAGGAAGTGGAAATGGAAGAGAACAGCTTCAGTGTTAGGCTTTTGATTTGTACTTGGAAGGTATGGTTTTAATGTCTGTCCGGATTTGATTGGTTCTCCTTCAGATGTCTGCACACAATATGGACTGACATCATTCTCCAGTAACTGATTAGGCTCTGCAGATAATCACGGATCATCGTGTAAAAACTGATGCTGGCATACACAGGACCTGCCAATAATCTCAAGCAGATCTCTGAGCCTGGTTTTAAGTGCCCATTCCCGAAGTGGAATACCTCAGTGTGTCTTCTTAGAAGTGAACAGATGCTAAGCCTGGAGTTGGGAAGCTCATTGTTTGGGGAATTCACTGTCACAGAGAGAACAACTGAGGAATATCTCCCCCTTCCCAACATAGCCAGGAACTCTGGCTGTGTATAGGCAGGACGACTACACTGGGCATGTGCCTGGCTACTGCACTCGGGGGATGTTCACCTCATTGCTATGAACCCATGCTTTATAGTGGAGGCAGGCAGTAGATAGTCATGACCCCTACCTAATACTCCCTCTTCCAGAGACTGTTCTGTCATACAGCGACATTGCTTTATATTTGTGCCTATGATGAGATTTTAATCAGCATGTGAAAGTTGTCATAAAATAGCTTTGGTCATAAATCAACCAAAGGTAAGTAAGAAATGTCAGTGCATCTAGGGAACTCATTGCCTATATGCGATGTTCCATGACTTTTGGGCTGTAAGCTCAATTTCCAGACAGTGGATGAGAGAGGCAGGAAAGGGGGCTGAGAAAATGGCAGGAAATGGGAGGAGCTGCCCAACTGCTCAATTCTAAGGTTAAAAGCAACAAGAGACTTTCCAGTAGCCAAAACGTTTATATATCTGTGACCATTTCTGCAAAAGTGAAAGAGAATTTTTAGGCGGGTATTTATCTGGGAGCCATGTTTTACATAGCCTTAAATCATGAACAATAGCTTTTTCTGCTTTACTGACTGTGATGGCAAAACACATGAAACACACACACACACACACATGATGGAGAAAAAATAGGGGTGAGTTGTTTTCATAGCAACCCAATCTCAGTTTCAGGAGCACATCTAAGAAGGTAATCTCTATTCCTACCCCTCAAAGTCCAGGGTTAAATTAATTTTGGGCCACAAGTATTTCCTCAGACATGGTTAACTAAATGAAACATAAATCTATCTATGTATATACTTATTGTTTCTATCAAACTAGATTTTATTTTCAAGAAAATATATAGTGCTAACATTTTTTCATTGAAATAATTCAGTGCCATGGTTACAGCAAGGTTCAGAAGAAATACAGAACTTCTAAAAACCAAATTATCATGGTGGATCAGAAGTCACACTGACAGAGTATTTAAAATTTATAATTTTCTGAAAAAGGGCTGGGCTCACAGTTTAAAAGAAGTGATTGTCCAAGGGCCCTTTGAGTGTGCCCATGAAGTGAAAAGGATTGTGTTTATGTGGCTGGCTGGACAAGAAGCCCGCTGTCCCCTTCCCGCAGATGCTGGGGAGACATCTATGACTGAACTGTGGCAATGCTACCGCCTCAGTCAGTTTTATGAGACAACGTTTCAAATTCCAATAATCATTTGAAATAAAGTACTGGATTTATTTAAACACAAAACAAAGGTGAGAAGAAGACAAGGCTGCAGCTAGCCTCCCTGGTGGTGGATGAAAAAAATAGCATTAAAGATCCTGGAATGCAGCTGTGATTGTTATATTTTGCATGACACATCTCCAGAAAATTGCACAACAAAACTACAATGTTCTAGCATTGCAAAATATCCCTGCAAGCTTTCTCTCCCTGCTAAGCTCTTCTGACTGCTATGTCTTCCCTCCGAAAGGCTATTTTTCAAACATTCCCCTCTGCAAAACACCTTTGTAATGTTATATAAACCAAAACTTTAAATTCCCTCATGGGCGAAGCATATATGGTGGCGAGTCAGATGTGGCCCACAAAATCCTTTAAAGTGTCCTGCCTTAAAAAATAGTACCAGGGTAATGACATCGTGCAGGTTGGCATCTACTCTATGGAAATTGTCATAAACAGATCTTTGGCAAAGAACAGTTTCTGCTATCTATAGTATGAGAAATTTGAGGAGGCTATGAAGATGTTATACTAATATAGCTATACTTACATTATTAATGACAAGAAAAAAATAATATATATAAGGGCCAAAGAGTGCCTAATTTAGTTTAGTGAAGCTAGGTAGAGTCATAGGAATTGAGTCCACTCGGAGGGTAGAGAGCATTCTAATACATCAGGAGGAGTTTGCCCTTTGGTTGGTGATTTGAAGTTTCAGGGACAGAAGGCTTGGTGTTTATTTAGGCAAGCATAGGTCCCCAACCCGAACTGGGACGCTGACTTGACACACATTCTGGGGGAAGGCTGCCACCTACTGGGCCACCAGCATCACTCGCTCGGGTCTCACCATTTCTGTACACCTTAAAAACAGAACCTCCTTTTCTCTACAAAACCTTCCTGCATTTACTGAAAGACAGGCTTGTAGGTGTGAAATGATCCCAGTCTTCCGGCAGAGAGAGCTGAACGTGAGCTGCTACACTTGGCTGCCCCTATTCTCTGTTTGGGGGTCCCTCTCACAAGTGGTTTAGGGTGTGAAAAAGCCCAAATCCTGTTTTGTTTTGTTTTGTTTTTTAAACTTCAAGTCATCTGCTGGCTTGCCTACCTCAAGCAAATCCAACTCTCACGCTGGATTGGTAATAGATGACTAGTCTTTTAAAAAAAAGCATATTTAAAAAATTTATCTGCCTTCCTGAAGCAGTTCTAAGCTTCATGAAATGTTCCTTAAGGCAGACTACATATTACAAGTACATGGATAAGAACAAAATTGCAAAGTAAGAAGTATTTATCTGAGCAGCAGAAGTGTCAGTGACTTCCCTGCACAGATGGCTTGCAACTGGGATGGTGGATCTTGACTCAGTTGTCACAGGGTGGCCTTCTGTGACATGCCCCATATGTCAGCACTGTCTTCCAAGTACTGGCAAAGGAAGGGTGGATTTCAGACGACACTAATACCATTTTCAGTTCCAAAGGTAACAGTGTTTTAAATATGAGTGAGTTACTATCAGCGGATGGTGTTGGGCAGATCAGTCTAAGGCAAGACAGAGAGACGGTGTAAACCCACACGCAGGAAGGCGGCCGACTGAAGAGTAACTCTCAAGAGAAGTCATTCAAGGAGAAGGAAAATTAAGTGGAAGTTAGGGATTAACAGCAATGATTAGGAATGAGGATTAAAGATAGCAGAGAGGTGTCTGTGCAGGAGACAGTGTGATATGGAAGTAGCAACACAGTAATATCAGGGCGTTGGAATTCTTGCCGCGCCAGGATCTCCAGTGGGTAGGGCCCGCTCTGTTACTTCGCAGAAGACCAGTTTCAACTCCTACCAATGGGAATAACAATTTCCCTATTTTTTAAAATTAAATACACATAAAATGGTTAAGGTCCTGAAACAATAAATATTTTTCCTTTCACTGTTCCTTTGAAGAGGTCACAAGAAATATAGAAAAATAATAAAGACCTTTGGCTATGGTAGACACAGAGACAGAAAAAAAAAAAGAGGCAATCCCAGACTAGTTTGGGAAAGGAAAGTGGAAATAAAAAGGTTTGGCATGGTGACGTCAGTGCGAAAAACAAGATCTCAATAAGAAAATCATTGCCATAATAAAAAACAGTACTGAGCCTGACCAGGTGATGGTGCGTGGATACAGCGTCGGACTGGGATGCAGAGGACCCAGGTTTGAAACCCCAAGGTCGTCAGCTTGAGTGCAGTCTCATCTGGTCTGAGTAAGGCTCCCCAGCTTGAGCCCAAAGTCGCTGGCTTGAGCCCAAGGTCATTGGCTTGAGCAAGGGGTCACTGGCTTGGCTGGAAGCCCATCTCCCTAATCCTAACCCCCATCAAGGTACGTATGAGAAAGTAATCAATGAACAACTAAGGTGCTGCAACGAAGAATTGATGCTTCTCATCTCTCTCCCTTCTTGTCTGTCTGTCCCTAGCTGTCCCTCTCTCTGACTCTATTACACACACACACACACACACACACACACACACACACACACAAAATAAAATAAAATATAAATAGTACTGAGTCAACACAATTTCTACATTCTGGAAATAAAGGAAAACAGGCAGGAAAACAACATCTGTGTGGTCCATACCACAACAGCTAAACAACTCAGCTATTCCCATGACTTCTCCCCTGTGTGAACATTATTTCTAATTTTCACCTGCGAAACTTCCCCTCACTACTCTTTGAGCAACATGTTCACTTTTTAACGACTTTCTGGACACTTCTATTTGAATACTTTACCCACTTTTATCGATATCAAAATTTCTATTATGGAATCTAACTATCTTTAATATTCAACTTGCTCCCTTCCAAATAACATTGTTTCCCTTGACCAACAGTATCACAGTTCTCCCAGGACAGAAGTTACTTAGCTCAGTACTTTCTGGGTTTTTTCTTTGCCTGCCTCTCTGTTTCCATCCCCTTCAACGTCCATGTTTATGGTAGTGATGGTGGCAATAATGATGAAAACGGGAAAGCATATAGTTTTTAGACTTCATATACTTCTTTCCGCTACATAACATTACTTAACATTCACCTAAAGTTCCTTCTGCTGAAGTCATCTCCTGATTTCAGTTGTTGCCACTATTATCTTTGCAAGTGGTTTTGTTTTGTTTTTCCTGTTTCACGCTGGGATCATGGATGTAGGGTTTAATGTGGCTTAAGGGTCTTCAAACAATGTTCAAAAACATTATTAATTTTTTCCCTAAAAATAAAGAATATACTCTTAATGGAAAATGTAAGACATTCCATGATCTTGCCAAATTGGTGTTTAGCCTAATTTTCTTTTCTTAGATTCTCCAATACTCCTCCCCTGAGTGCTTTTCTTCCAGAATGGCTCTATGCTTGTCTTCCTGCCTATCAATGGCCCACTCACACTTCAAGACTCTGATCCATTGAGAGCTTCTCTTCAATCCCTTGCTCAGTGAGAGGTGGGTCAGCCCAGAGGGGGTGACTCTCTCAGGGTACCAGAACATCAACCAGTACAATAAATTGGACCTGTTTCTGATAAAAACAGTACATACATGTGTCTTCAATTGTACATACTGACTGAAACTTAACATTTTTGAGGTCATTTCATTACTAGTTTGAGATAAAATAATGTATAGTATAGCTCTGTTTATTTGAATTAGCAATTTATTTTATCATCAAAATTTCCAACTTTTCCAAGTAGTTGTCTAAGTCAGAATAGGAATTTTAAAAATAAGAAATACAGAGGTAACAGGAGGCATAGATGACTGGTAAACTGTTTTCTTTCTTCCTTCATTTTTTTAAAAAATTTTCCCCAGAACAGAGACTCTTCAATTATCAGTGGAAGAAATTGGTAAGTGAATTTATTTCACTATGTAATATTTATGAATAGAAAAATTTATTTTGGCCCATATCTACTACATAAACAGTATACAAAGACCCCAAATTTATTAGCTTATGATCCTTCACATGCATGTTCCTTATATTTATTGTCTTGTTTCATAGAATTGAGCACAGGTAAGTCTCCTTCTCTAAGTCTCTGAAAAACAGACTTTTTGGCTTGGACAACTTTGGGCTAGAGCAGACCTATGAAGAGTTGGATGAACTAGAACTCAAGAATGATTTCATTCATATTTGTTCCCTGGCACAGAGCTGGGTAAAATCTGGTATTATCTTACGCGTCACATAGAGATGTAATGATAATGAGTCATTAAGACGTCAAATAACAGCTAACTTGGACATCAGGTTGTTCCGTTATAACTAATAGCATGAAACACTCAGGATTTCCTGCACACACACATACACGCACTAAATAACAGATTTAAAGGTAGAAATCATCTGTTTGTTTACCCAATAAGGACTATTGTGTTCATAAACACAAGTGTTGAAAAGCAAATGCACCCTCAAAGCAGCTGTGTAAGTTTCCTAGTTCTTTCCCCCACCCTGAATTTTAGATTTATACAAACTATGTCTCAGCTGCTACCTTTCAACAATTTTAGTCTGAGGCAATAAATAATTCAATGTGCTAATTTGACAGATGACTCTCCGGGAGCCCCCTGCCATTACTGGCCTCATTAGGCCATAATATGCGTGACGAGGACAGGCCATTCAGCAATGTCCTTCACTTGTTTACCCCTAAAGAGCTGTACTCCGCACAATTAACTAATGAAGCATTATGGGCTCTCCCCCTGCTTCCTTCCAATTTGAATATATCAATGCAGAGTCTGAGACAAAATATATTCTGTTTCTTTTTACTCAATAAGTATTTATGGGATGGTTAAGACTCCATGGTCACTTCCCAAATGAATAAGGGAAAAATAATAAGTTGGTTAAAATGGATCAGCGTTCTTAGTAGTATTATTTCCTTTCTCTTCCATCATTTGGGAGGGAAATGTAAAAGCAATCTGGTGTTGAAAGCCAAAAAAAAAAAAAAATTAGGATTCAAATCACCTGCTTAATGTTTTCCAGTGGTTGTCATAAACTGTCTCCATCACGTTTGGAAATTGTATCCTCACCTGAAAATGTGAATACCTGAATATTCTGACTCTTCTTTGAGTTTTAAATTAAATTCCAATTAGAAAAAACATGAATATCCTAATCATTTTGTGTGTGTGTGTCTATTTACTCTTACTGTTCAAATCAACAAAGCTCATACCTGTGGATATTCAAATGAGGTTAGTAAGTCACGTCTAAATAGCTGCACCCTACAGAATTAAATTAAATAAAGAAACATACTCTGACTTGCCTCTTGTCATTGTTTCACTAAACAGCAGTGAAAACAATTTGTTGTTGGAAAGGATGGCCTAAGATGGAAATGATTTTAGGGCTCTTTTTCTTGCATTTTCAGAGAGAGTATTACACGTTCTGAGTTAAGAAATTATTGCAGCCTTTACCATTCCAGGCATTGTTTCTGTGGTTCAGGTTATAGAACATGAACTCTGCCTAAAGCGTGTCAGTCAGAAGGAAAGTGGGAGGGTCCTAGGGCTAAAGCAGTTACATTGTTCTCTTTCCAAAGTTCATCCAGGCTCACAGAGCTGTTGATGTTATTTTCCAAGAAGAATAGTCACAACCACTCTTACTAGATGTAAAACTATGTTTTACCAGTTGACAACATGTCCAAAGACAATGATTTTAATGTACCTTTTTGCACGAATAAAATAATAAATAATAATTACCATTTTGACATGAATAACTAAAAAGGCTGTGATTTATTGAGTCAATTCACCACCCCAAGGGTTGAACACACAATATACAAATGATGCATTATAGAGTTGTACACCTGAAACTTATATAATTTTATTAACCAATGTCACCCCAATAAATTCAATAAATAAAAAAGGAGTCAATTCAGTGAGCTCTTTGTGCTTATCACAAGTATGAGGAAAATATGACACAATGGTTGGAGGGGCTTCTTGGTTCCTATTTGCAGTTTGAGACTGCAGAAGATATTTCCATTAAAAAAAGAAAAAGAAGAATTATATTTGAAAAGTTTTGCAGAAAGTCCTAGTAGATTATCAATAATATCCTATTGGCTTTATAGGGTTTCAAAATTGCTACTATAAGCTATGTACCTCCACACACTCTCCCCCTTGAACAATCTATTCATTTTTACTTTAGGTAGAAAAAATTTTTGCACATGCTAACTCAATAATGAGTAAATATAGTGGAAAAAGAATTCAAACACTGTTTTCCCCTGTAAGTGTTCCCAGTGGCCTTATTACAGTTTTATAGTAAATTATAGATGCAATGCAAGTCTCACCATATTTCTGATATTCTGTCTTTAATAAGTTGGATGCTGTTTAGCTTCTCTTTTCGGTCCACATATAAATATGGGGTAAAATTCAATGGAGAATGTAAAACTTATTTTTTAAATGTAGCTCTAAATGGAAAAAACTACTTGCATGCCAACGAAAGCAGCTGATTCTTTGCTTTTATACTGGGGAGAAGGCTAGGTATCCCCTTTGGAAAACATATCTCATCCATGGCAATCTGAGACACATTAGTAAGAAGCAGAAGCATTTCCAACCAATGATAATGGAGGAACTTGACAACACTGAATATATTTGGTGTGATTTTTTTTTATTTTTATTTATTTATTTTTTTTTTTTGAGAGAGAGAGAGACAGGGAGAGAGAGACAGGATCATGGAGCTGTTCCTGTATGTGCCCTGACCGGGGACCGAATCAGCAACCTTTATGCTTCAGGACAAAGCTCCACCAGCTGAGCTATCCCGTCAAGGATTAATTTTTTATTTATTGAGAAAGACAAAAAGAGGCTGGAAGAGAGAGAAGAGGGGGAGGGGAAGCATTCATTTGTTGCTCCTTAGTTGCTTCCTGTGTGCGTCCTGACCGTGGACCTAACTGGCAACTTTGTCTTTTCCGGTAATTATTAAATATGATGAGAAATTGTTTCACTGTTTGACATATGCCTGTTATATATAGAACCTATAATTCAATCCATATAGTCTATAAAATGGGAAAGAGACCACAATATGAAATACCTTGTAGAATAATTAAATGCTTCATAACATTGAATAAGAAAACTTCATTTTTAAATGGTTGGTCATTTACCCACAAGAGCAAATATAGTCTGAGTAATCATGTCAAAGCTCTTATAATTCATAAAATTACCACTAACATGATAGGATTTTGGCATCTGAGATGTTCTAAATGTCACTAAGAGCACCAAAAATCACCAGCAAATGTTGCATACTTAATTTTATACAAAATGCTAAAAATTAAAAGTCACTGAGATTAAACACAAGTACTCAAATACATAGTTTCCATATAAATTTATCTATAATCAATAAAATTTAACCAAAATTACTTCAAGGCATATTTAAGACTTGTAATAACATAAGGTTGCCTGCCTTTCTATAAGAAAAAAAATATGAAGCTGCATGTGGTGGTCTTCTAATCTAGATTTTTGCTCATTCTCATGCAGTAATTTCTTTTAGTATGACTTCGCTAAAAAGAATTCAGTAATGTACCATTAAAAAAAATCATAGCTTCACTAAATCCACCCCAGACAGGCACACTCCCATAGATATGCCACTTAACTGCAGGCTCAGAGTTCATCGAAGACATTTCTGTTTATTTTGGTATCTTTTTGTTAAAGAAATCCACAGTAACAATGATGACCAGACAAAGAGAGGGGAAAAAAAGCCATTCATCCATTCATGGATAATTGAATTCCCTCATATTCCATAAACAGACTGCCTATTTGTAGGGTTGTGTTTTATTTGAATAACTTTCCTTAAAACGCTTTCCCTCCATAAGATGGGGAATTACAATGATGTATAAGAACTCAAGGTCAAAACATTTTTAAGTTAGTTTATTTGATGGATGCACCACCGTAAGAGGAGGCCCCCCTCCCTCTTCTGTCTCCGTTCTCCCACAAATTGCCTTTAGACGGGATGTTTATTGCCCAATGCAAAGAACAAAACAGGGAGGTAATTAAGCTGAGAATTGCCTGCTGGTGCTTGTGACAGTCCAGCCACCGGTGTAAGATGAGGAGTCCTCCCAAATTCGCAAAGAAGGAGCCTGGGTTCCGCATCAATGCTAAGCAGCAGACATCATTACTGTTAATTATCTGATAAACAAAGAAGACTTGGTGTCGGTGGCACAACACCAAGCTCAGGGTGGCAGCTGATGCCATAAAGACAGTGGGCCTTTACTTTGTCCTGTTGAGCATTGTGCTGCGGGATGACCCACCTCCATAAAGGGCTCAGGCAATTAAACTCCAACCACTGTGTTTATGTGGGTGGTGCTCTGTATGGGGCTCTAGGGATGAAAAATAACCTGGGCTGTGGAGACAGGTGGCCTCTGTCTCCATCAAATAGAAAAAAAGAGAGAAAAGAAATTATTTCAAATGCTAGCCCATCAATGGCTAGCCAAAGGACAATGGACATGAAGACAGGTGAGAAACATGGACATACTCTGAAGGTTATAGCTCCCTTCATAAATAAATAACAATTAAAGAAAACATGAGATCTACCTCACAACATAGTCATTGGCCTTTGTGAACCGCCTTGGGATAGAGTAGCACACGAGAAGTCCGTGAAGAAGAATACATGTGAATATTGTGAGTAGTTTTTGATGTTTCGTTCTGTTTTCATGTTTTTCATCCATATGGTTATTGGTAGTGCATGAAAGCCAACCAAAACTATAGGTAAGTAGACTGGGTGTCAATCCTAAAGTCAAGGTCAGACAAGATTGTTCCATCATAGACCTATGTCCCTAATGTCCCTAGAGCTGTAGAACATGGATTTCACTGACTGTATTTCAGCGTCATTGAGAATGTGAGAAGAATGAATTGGTGTCATCAGATAGACTTGTTTTGCTCCACATCAGATAGAGCTGGTTAGGCTCAGATGGGCTACATTTCTTGAATTTGGTTTTCTCAGATGTAAAATAAAGTTAACACAACGTGATAATGTATTTTTCTCAGCATTGTTGTGAGGACTATAAGACATAGCACATACAACATGCTTAGTATAGTGCCTAATACATAGTAGGCTTTTAGTGCATGGCAGTTCTAACAGCTGACTTGGAATAAATTCTCACCTTTGAGGCACCTGGCTAATTAAGACATTGAGAACTACAGAATGGGACAAATCAAAGCTGATTTGGTAAATATGACAGGCAACGCTTACATTCTCCATTAGCAGAAATTCTATCAGCAAAGGTCAGAGTTGAGAAAAACTTGGGATCTCAGAATCTTCACAACTTCAGACATTCCTCACATATTTCACAGGATCATGGGATGGTTCAAAGCACTGAGTTTGAAGTCATAGTGACCTAGGTTCAAATTCAAACTCTGTGCCTGCTAGGTTCTGTGTGCCTGGGAAGTACAGTAACTTAAACTTCTTAATTCACCTTCTCAACTAAAAAATATAGAATGCATAGTGCTAAAACTAGATGAACTACCCACATTTGAGTCAGAACTCCACTATTTACCTAACTTACTTACCTATGTCTTTGATTTATTACTCTCACCTATACAATAGGGATATAATTATAACTATCTTATAGGGCTTGTATGAGGATTAAATGAGTCACTTTATATATAGTCCTTAGAAGATTGCCCATGTTATGATTTGCTCTCATTATTTGCTACTTAAGGACTTTCAAGGTGACGTGTTACCTACTGGCGATATTAAGTATTATTTTTAATAATTACTGCCTGCACATGGACACCCCATGCCACCCCCGATGCTCCCCCTGATGTTCTGAGGAACCGGGAAGTGTCGCTCCACAGGTGCATGCTAGACCATCAGTTACCGGTGTGGCCACTACAGTTTCCAGTGTCACTCTCTGAGTCTTTCCCTTCCCCCTTTGGTTCACTCTGTTTTATGTCAAGCATTACAGAGCTGTCTGAAAGGGACTCCTCATTGCTACTGCTATTATAAGATCCCCAGTATGTCATTCAAGGTTGCCAAAGATCCTCAGTGCCTGCCATTCAAGATTGCCTAAGTGTTTCTTTCTTGTAGCGGGTTCACAAAAGGCCAGGGGACAAGCACCTGTACAGCTCTCCTCCCCACCTTGTCACCAGGGTCTAGAAGAGTGCTCATGCTCCCCGGTGACGAAGGGTTCTCCCAGAATCAGTCCCTAACTCCGAGCTCCCTCGCCTGCATCCCAGCCCGCAGGTTTGAGGGACATCAAACTAAAGGGCATCCTGATCTCTGTCGTGGTCTCCTCCTCTCACCTTTCTGAGCCGAAATAACTGCTGACAATGAAAAACTCAGGAGCACTCAGGAGCATTCCCTTACACATACCCACGGAATCTATTTTTTTAAATTTTATAAAAATTACTCAAACTGAATTTGCATATTTGAAGCTTGAGTTTGATCATTTCTGAATGACCATAGCCTACTGATTGTAAACTTCTTCTCTTTAGTTATAAAGGCAGGTTTCTTTCTTTTTCTTCTTTTTAGATTTTATTTATCGATTTTTAGAGAGAGGGAAGAAAGAGAGAGAAAGTGGGAGAAAAGCGGGAAGCATCAACTCGCAGTAATTGCTGCCATTATGTGCCTTGACTGAGCAAGCCCGGGGTTTTGAACCAGAGACCTCAGTGTTCCAGGTCGATGCTTTATCCACTGTGCCACCACAGGCCAGGCATCCAGACAGGTTTCTTGTTTGTCTTTCATGATAAAAAGGTTAATCTGGCACAGCACTCTCTTTATTACTGTACCCTGGATATCAACTTCTCTGAGCTTTTTATGACTGTCCGTAACTTACATAAATAACCAGAGCATCCCAGGACAATACAGCACATCTAAGATAATGACAGTGAGCATTTCGCTTAACTGAGTCAGTAAACATCCTGAATAAAGCACACCAAAAATTTATAAAGATAGTAACACATGGTGCTTTATACTTTTGCGCACGTTAGCTCATTTAATCCTAAATTCAAGAGTAATAACACTTAAAGTTCTAAGTTATTTCTAATTTGAAGGGATCTCAGTCATTTGCTGAAGAACTATCATAAGCTCCAAGGAAATGGTTTAAAAGGCCTAATTTTTTTAGCAGAAACTCCTGTCCTCTATTCGAAAGAGTAAATCAACCGCCCTTTTATTTCTGTTATGCAGATAACCTAAGTAAGTTGCCTTAAGACCGTAAAAGTAGAGATGTTGTTCAAGAAGTACAAGTGAATCTTCTAGTGTTAACCAAACACTGAGAAGCTAGTAAGGTGCAGAGATGTGTATCTGAAACAGAGGAATGGCACCTTGTAGAACGTGCAGAGTCAGAACTCCATCACGTTTCTGAGCGGTTTCTGTCAGCACACCAACCTCCGTCCACGGCAGACACACTCAGCAAGACAGAGATGATGAGTACACATGCCTTCCTTCCTGATGTCACTGCCACAATAGTTTCTCCATTAGCAAAATGGCAGCTGTTGCCATTTTCTTCTTTGTCTCTCTTACCATGCCATGAACGATCATTCTCCAAAACTCACTCTCTCTTGCTGACGAGCTCACTCCTTCCTTGGTCCTCTCAGGGTCCCACAGTGGGGGACAGTGGAGAGTTCAGGAGCAGTGTGGTGACCAGAGTGTGATTGACACTAGGGTGCAGTGAACCTCCCTCTATGCTCTTGTTTCTTAAGAGCCATCATTTTGTCTTAACAACTCCAACAACTGATATTTTCCCTTTATAGTCAATATAATTTATTATTGTTTTAATAGAATTATATTATTTAATATGTGTGGTGTTTTGTGAGATATTTAGGGGAGTACACTAGAGTTGATATACTCATTAATTTAATATATATTATTCCATGCCTAAATATATGTTTAGGCATATATATGCATGAGTGGGTGAATAAGACAAAGTCCCTGCCCCCATGAACCTTACATTGTACCATTGTACAAGGTGATTCTGAAAAATATTATCACCATCAACCTAAACTCACTGTTTAATGCCTATCAGCAAGTCAGTATGTCTTTCAGTGTCTGATTTAGGCTCTTATAAATATGGGTGTTATATCAGTACTTATCAGGAACCTCAGGTGTTTTCAACAATCGAACCAACACTATAACTAAAAATTATCATTTGTAGGGATTATCATTCAAAATGTAACCATCCCACCTGTCAACAATTTTAATATTTTTATTAACCTAATGTTTGTACTGAAGAAAACACTTTTTTTGTGTTAACCAAGTTATTTATGCTGAGTCATCAAGTATTTACTGCTTTTTTTTTTCTTTTCCTTCATGTGCCTCATTCTATTTCTGTTAAATGACCTTTAGTCTAGTCTCAAGCAATAAAGTGAATGCTTCCTGTCCTATCGATTAGGAAAGGCCTATTTTCACACTAATAAAATGAGGAGCCCAGTTTAATAAAATAGTTTTTTTTCTACTAGTGACCGTAGGTGAACTAGAAACTTGAAAATGTTGGCAGAGGTCAGCCGGGAGAGCGGAGGCCAGATCTGCCGTAAATCAACTTCCAGGAACAAATCACTGGACACTATAAAAATCAAAAGTGGTTCTTTAAGAGACCAGCTTGACCCTCCTTAACCAGAAAATAACATCTGACCTGACAGTGAAATTCATCACAACATTTCAATTAAAACCTGGCAGGCACACTAACAACACACTGTTCTTCTACAGTTGACCTTGCTGTAGGGAAACAGAGAAAAAAGAGAAAATAGATACTTTTGCTCCTGTGTTACTAACAAATAAGATCTGCACAATAACACTTTCTCAGCCACATGAAGTTTTCTGCACATGAGATCAGCAGGCCATGTGTGGACCACACACAACTTTTCATCAATTATTTTCTGGTCAGTTCTTTCAGATGTCTGCCTCTTTATATCATCAAACAGCCTGTTAATTTATCAATTAAACAATAACCTGATTTCTTTAATGATCCATGTATGCATATTCTAGATTTCAAATAATTCAATTCAATAATATGGTTTTCTTCCCTCCTCTACCAAAGAAAAGTAAGCCAAAAATCAAGAGGGAAACTTAGTTTGTACATGCCAGTCCTGTGGATGGAAGTGTGATCTCATACCTGCTGTAGAGTATAATATTGAAAGACAAGGTTTTAATCTAAATGGCGTGCATTGTCTCAGCAGTTCTTGCAACGTCTGTGCTGGGAAAATGTGCACAGCTTAACTCCAATGACATCACATGTTGGACCACAATGGGTCTTTATAAAGATTAAAAAAATCTTAAATCATATAAAAAGTTCACTAATTCCCTTGGATTCTTTAACTGCACATGTGGTTCACGTGTGCATTATAAGAGCCACAGGAGATGAGGACATTGCCTTCTCCTTTGCTAATAGCTAACTGTGGGACCCATAAATGGTAAATCATTTAAAACAAGATGGCAGAAATAGATCATTGCAATGATCTCTTTTTGCTGTAAATAGTTATAACTTTTAAATATTTCCAATATAAAACAATAATGTAATCCAACTATGTTGTGGAGTCAAAATAAAGCTTAGGGTTTTCTGACTTCTTGGCTATAGTAATATATGAATGGATAAGTCTTGGTAATTCTTCAGATAGAAGGTACCATGCCCAAGTTAGTTATCTTATCAAATCTTGGATCAAATCCTAAAATCAAATATATAGTACGTGTTACTTTTCCAGTTGAGTGTTTAAGGGCAGAATATGAGGAATGTAGGTATGGTCATGATATCTTTGTAATTAGATCAATAAATAGATGTCACAGTTTATATACTTATAATTACTTTATATATATAATGTTAATAATCAGATATATAAAAATACTCTGCATTATTCAGTTAATAACCATATAACAGATGTCAGTGTTTGTGTTAACATCATATACATACATTGTAACTGGGCATAGGATTCTTAATCTGCTCACTTAAAATAGATACATTTCAGTTGACGTAATTAATACTTAACAAAATTTTAGTATAGTTACCATGTGAAAATAGACATAAGTAAAGCCATTTGAAAACGGAGCTGGAACAGCCATTATGGAGGAATGGCCTTGTGAGTCCTCTTCTCTAAGTCTTTGAACTTGGCCAGACCACCAACATTCCAAGAATAAGAATTTACAGTTGAAAGGACCAATGAAAGTGAACTTTTACCTAGTGACCACTTCTCCAAATTAATCAATGAAGAACAAATCTCGCTTTGCTTGTCAGCACAAGTCAACTCTTCTTACAAACACGTACCTCATCTTCCTCCTTTTTTCCCCCATAAAAATCCCTGATTCCCTCGCAAGTCATCAGGATACTATTTGGACTTTTACCAAAATCTGTGTACTCTGAATTACAGTTCTTTGATCCCAAATGAATACTTTTCCCATTGAATTGGTTTCATGATCACTATTCTTGGGAGGTATAAAATTAAACAGAGAATTTACTCATTAAAAAATTAAGCGATATTACCCAAAGCAATATACAAATTTAATGCAATTCCCATCAAAATTCCAATGACATTTTTTAAAGAAATGGAACAAAAAAATCATCAGATTTATATGGAACTATAAAAAACCCCGAATAGCCAAAACAATCCTAAAGAAAAAGAATGAAGCTGGGGCATTACAATACCTGACTTCAAACTATATTATAGGGCCACGACAATCAAAACAGCATGGTATTGGCAGAAAAATAGACACTCAGACCAATGGAACAGAATAGAAAGTCCAGAAATAAAACCACATATATATGGTCAAATAATTTTTGATAAAGGAGCCAACAACACACAATGAAGAAAAGAAAGCCTCTTCAACAAATGGTGCTGGGAAAACTGGAAAGCCACATGCAAAAGAATGAAACTGGACTACAGTTTGTCTCCTTGTACTAAAATTAATTCAAAATGGATCAAAGATCTAAATATAAGACCTGAAACAATAAAGTACATAGAAGAAGACATAGGTTCTAAACTCATGGACCTTGGTTGTTGTTTTGTTTGTTTGTTTGTTTTTTAATTATTTTTTATTTATTTATTTATTTTAGAGAGAGAGAGAGACAGACAGACAGAAAGGTGGAGCAGGAAGCATCAACTCCCATATATGCCTTGACCAGGCAAGCCCAGGGTTTCGAACTGGTGACCTCAGTGTTTCCAGGTCGACACTATCCACTGCACCACCACAGGTCAGGCTAAACCTTGGTTTTAAAGAGCATTTTATGAATTTGACTCCAAAGGCAAGGGAAGTGAAGGCAAAAATAAATGAATGGGACTACATCAGACTAAGAAGTTTTTGCTCAGCAAGAGAAACTGACAACAAAATAAACAGACAGCCAACTAAATGGGAAATGATATTTTCAAACAACAGCTCAGATAAGGGCCTACTATCCAAAATATACAAAGAACTCATAAAACTCAATAACAAACAAATAATCCAATAAAAAGTGGGAAGAGGACATGAACAGACACTTCTCCCAGGAAGAAATACAAATGGCCAACAGATATATGAAAAGATGTTCATCTTCATTAGTTATTAGAGAAATGCAAATCAAAACTGCAATGAGATACTACCTCACACCTGTTAGGTTAGCTATTATTAACAAGACAGGTAAAAGCAAATGTTGAAGAGGCTGTGGAGAAAAAGGAACCCTCATTCACTGTTGGTGGGAATGTAAAGTAGTACAACCATTATGGAAGAAAGTATGCTGGTTCCTCAAAAAACTGAAAATAGAACTACCTTATGACCCAGCAATCCCTCTACTGGGTATATTCCCCAAAAACTCAGAAACATTGATATGTAAAGACACATGCAGCCCCATGTTCATTGCAGCATTGTTCACAGTGGCCAGGACATGGAAGCAACCAAAAAGCCCATCAATAGATGACTGGATAAAGAAGATGTGGCACATATACACTATGGAATACTACTCAGCCATAAGAAATGATGACATCGGATCATTTACAGCAAAATGGTGGGATCTTGATAACATTATACGAAGTGAAATAAGTAAATCAGAAAAAACCAAAAACTGCATTATTCCATAGATAGGTGGGATATAAAAACGAGACTAAGAGACATTGACAAGAGTGTGGTGGTTGGGGGGGGAGAGGGAGAGGGAAAGGGGGAGGGGGAGGGGCACAAAGAAAACTAGATAGAAGGTGATGGAGGATAATCTGACTTTGGGTGATGGGTATGCAACATAATTGATTGACAAGATAACTTGGACATGTTTTCTTTTTTTTTTTCTCTGAAGCTGGAAACGGGGAGAGACAGTCAGACTCCCGCATGCGCCAGACCGGGATCCACCCGGCGTGCCCACCAGGGCCGAAGCTCTGCCCACCAGGGGGCAATGCTCTGCCCCTCCAGGGCGTCGCTCTGCCTCGACCAGAGCCACTCTAGCGCCTGGGGCAGAGGCCAAGGAGCCATCCCCAGCGCCCGGGCCATCTTTGCTCCAATGGAGCCTTGGCTGCGGGAGGGGAAGAGAGAGACAGAGAGGAAGGAGGGGGGGGTGGAGAAGCAAATGGGCGCTTCTCCTATGTGCCCTGGCTGGGAATCGCACCCGGGTCCCCCGCACGCCAGGCCGACGCTCTACCGCTGAGCCAACCAGCCAGGGCCTGACATGTTTTCTTTGAACATATGTACCCTGATTTATTGATGTCACCCTAGTAAAATTAAAAAAAAAATTAATCGAACTTATAATTTATAGTAATATTATGGATGATTTTTTTGGTTTTGTCTGCTTTGGTGTGATTTTTCTCCCCAATTTTCTCTATTGAATCTGCATATGAGTTATTATTAGGTAGAAATAGCTATTAGAGTAGACTGACAGAACATATTAATGTATTGAAAGGGAATATATATAGAAAATTAGTTCAGGATAGCGTGAAAGCAAATTTCAGTTTCTTGGTGGACTTTGCATTATATAAAGGAAGATATAATGGGAAGATCATTTGGAATTTCTGAAGATACTTATTCAGTGTTTTTTGTGGAGCTTACTTAAGTAATTAAGAAAATGTGAAAAGGATGCTTATTACAAAATTGGACAGGTAAAAAATATAAACGTTCACTGACATAAATAGCACTTTTTAGCCAAGTAACTTCTGGATAGTTAAGATGGAGAACAATTAAAATAATTGGGATTTGCAAGTATGAATACAACAATAATAGCAATAACATGATGGCAATAAATAAAGTTATCTTAACTTATAACAGGTGGATGGATTATGACCACTGGCTACCAGACTTAGAATTATATTATCTCATCTAATTATATTAACATATATTAATAAGTATGTATTTAAGTAAGATGTGCTGAAATAGTGTTTAAAAAAAGCTTTTATGTCATAGAGTTTAAAACAGATACTATGAGACATACTGACTTGCTGATGCACATTAAATAGTGAGTTTAAGTTAATGGTGATAATATTTTTCATAATCACCTTGTACAATGGTACAATGTAAAGTTCACGAGGTCAGGGACTTTGTCTTATTCACCCAGACACACACACACACACACACACACACACACACACACATTTAGGCATGGTATAAATATATATTAAATTAGTGACTATATCAAGTCTAGTGAATGCTCCCAAATATCTCACAAAACACCACATGTTAAACAACATAATTCTATTAAAACAATATTTTACAGAATATATGAGAAAATATCAGTTGTTGGACTTGTTAAAGCAAAATGATTGCTCTTAAGAAATAGGGAGGTTCACTGCACCCTAGTGTCAATCACACTCTGGTCACCACACTGCTCCCCACTGTGTCCTAACCCTGAGAGGACCGAGGGAGGAGCAAGCTCATTGGCACTGAAGGGTACATAGCGACCACATTCCCAGTCATATTTTGAAAGCAGTTCACTTGTTATATGTTAGATTAACCTTTTAGTGCACATAGAAATAAATCTCAAAAAAGAAAAAGATTCTTTATAGAACGAGGGAGGGTTTTAAATCTTCAATTACTCTATCACATCTCTTGGTGTCAATTTTCTAGGTGGCATTTGTTCAATTTTCAACACCACATCAACACAGTGTCAAAGTGTCTTTGTCAGAGCTGGTATCCCAATGGAGCTATTAATTCCTTTTGAAATCACGTTCCCTTTGTGACATCAGCAGAACACAAATAAATGTGTTGGAAGAAATAACGTTGATGACTTTAATATGCTACCTGGATTCATGATAAGGGCCACGATCAAACATGCTCTCCTTTGAGAAGCCACCTAGAGAGATGATCCATAGTACTTTTAGATGCAAAAATCTAAGCAATATTTAAAAATCACAAACACGCACGTCAGAATTCATACTGCCTGAGGTTACTCTAATTTTCCTGCAAAGTCCAAGCCTTGTAACAATTACAGCTTATTATGTTGTCAAAGAGAGACCTGTATTCGGTAACTATTTCCAACTCAAGACAGATGGGTGTTGTTGTCAATGGGCTTTTCAATAGCATGTGACAACCCAGTCTGTGACACCAACCTGGGACAACCCGGCCCGCAGAGGTGAGACATTAACCACTATGCTGTCTTCGCTTTGTCTCGGCTCTGAAATCAGCTGGCTGTTTCGCAGAGAGATCACACACAAATCCCTTGTTCCTGTTCGTTCTTGAAGAGTTCTCCCTCTTGGGTCTCTGTTTCATAAACAAGAATGATTATATACCCTTTATATTACATGTGGCTTTCTTCTAGTACAGTGGTCAGCAAACCACAGCTCGTGAGCCACATGCAGCTCTTTGGCCACTTGAATGCAGCTCTTTGGCCAGCTTAGGAGTACCCTAATTAAGTTAATAACAATGTACCTACCTTAAGTTTAAAAAATTTGACTCTCAAAAGAAATTTCAATTGTTGTACTGTTGATATTTGGCACTGTTGACTAATGAGTTTGCTGACCACTGCTCTAGTACGATATATATACAAGGGAAAGGAGAAGGCAAAGCAGGTGGAATATACTGCTTTCTACTTTGTTCCCATGGAGAAACCAAGAGGCCTTTCATTGAAAATGCTTCATCACCTCCCTGGCTGTGCATCTTGTCATTTGTTGGCCACCTCATGTGACCTTGTGTAAAGCCGAGTGACTTAGGGGCCTGCTCCCCTCCTAGACTGCAGTCAGGCAGACACTGGCGAGTCTTTGCAATGCAACCAGAAATTCATATGCTTCTGGTGAAAGCATAACGGGGATCCCATGTGAAATGTACAAATAAAATGATGGCGTACTATTTCTCTGATCCACCACGCAAATATTCAAGGTCGTGAATTAAACTTACAGGCAAAACTGCTTGGTGAACAACTGTTTCCTTTTCTCCAGTTTCAAAATAAAATGCCGTAGAAGTTTAAGAGTGCTGAGCCATGTTTGCATGTAGAGATGTTAAATTAAAAGTAAATAAATAAAAAGGAATTAAGAAACTGTTCAGATTATTTGGATTAAACTGCCGTCTCCTTGGTCCCACTCCTAAAGAGGGCACTCGGAGAAGAGAGAACAAGGCTGTTTCCCTTCACTTACTCCTGCTTTCAGATACAACTCTTTTCTGTTTTGGGATCTAAAGAGGTCTCTCAAGTTGTGTTAATCTAGATGCAAGGAAGTGTATACAAAGATAACTACAGCACTTCAAGTGAAGCAAGCCACAAAATCACCATCCTTATCCCCAGAACTATAATCACACTGGGTTTATAATCATAGTTATGGCGGTGGTGACGTTAATGAAGAAGTGGGGGGAGGGGGACAGAGAAGCAGCGGCCGGCCCGAGAACATGGTTTTTAAACTTGAAAATGTCACTTTTTTTAATGAGTTCTTCAGTGGAAATGTAGGAGGAGGAAACTTCACTGATATCCTTCTTGTCTGAACAGTCAGAGCAACTGTTTTATGAACAGATGTACATATAAGTAAAATGCATCCATATGTGTGTGTACATACACATGTATATATTTAAACCATTGAGACTTAGACTTGAAAACAGTAGTACTTTTATTTAAAAAAGAGGGGCTATGATTAGTCTAGAAATAAAGGGGGGATAAGTTTGCCTCACTGAATACCACATGCACATGTGAAAGAAATACTGAGGGTACAGTGAAAGCCTTCTGTCGGCAAAGACTGAGACTCACCACACAGACTTCTCTTTGTCTCACTTTAAGAATTCATACTGTGCCTGACCAGGCAGTGGTGATAGTGATAGTGGATAGAGTATCGGACTGGGATGTGGAGGACCCAGGTTCGAAACTCCGAGGTCACCAGCTTCAGTGTGAGCTCATCTGGTTTGAGCAAAGCTCACGAGCTTGAGCCAAAGGTCACTGGCTTGAGCAAGGGGTTACTCCGTCTGCTATAGCCAACCCCTCCCCCCCCGTCAAGGCACATATATAAGCAATTAATGAACAACTAAGGTGCTACAGTGAAGAATTGATGCTTCTCATCTCTCTCCTTCCTGTCTGTCTGTCCCTGTCACACACACAAAAAATTCATACCATTGATGACTGATTAAAATGAGGAGGAACACAGAGGAAAGAAAGTTAATTTACTGACACGCAAATTTGAATGCATTGGATGATGTGTCAGGTTCTACCTCGTGTGATGACCAAATTAGAAATTTTTCCAGGCAAAAAAATAAAAATAAAAAAAAGCACTTTGCACATTTGTAAGTGGCTATGCAACCTATATCAATAAGACCACATCCTTGGTAATAGAAAAGTCAAACATTTTACATATTTTAGTTTCCTTTATGCTTAGACATTCATCTCATGCTTGACAATAAATAATGTTCTGAACACAAACATACCATGTTCTTACTTCAAACAGGCTGTAAGAATATGATACTTGGCATAAAACGAGTCCTGAAAAAGCCGCGAGTCCTGTGTCTGTAGTCTGTCTCTGTACCAATGAGTCACACTTTCAGCATTAGAGTTTATCAGAGAAAAGCTGCTGCGCTTCGGAGAGGTAGTGTGTTCACCGTGATCAGCCGTCTATCCTCAGCACACACCAGTTTATCACACTCGGTCGTGAGGACCTACAAACAAGAGAAGTGAGTGGGCATGGTCACACTGCAGTGTCCCTGAGCGCCGAGTGACGGCCACCAGTGGGGAGGGTAGAGGAGAGGGGAGACAAACTTGGTTTATTTCACCTTTCTTCGGTTATTGCTGCAAAGCCAGGAAGGACGCTGATTTTCTCTTCCATCGAGACAAACCGGCACTGTATTCTGAGGCACGTGGACATTATTGACAATGTCGGGCTGACATTTTAGTGTTTTTCTTTGACATTTGTCTCTGCTAAGCTTGAGAAAGGTGTCATTATCTCCAGGGCTCTCCCTCATCCACCACCCTTAACCCGTTCTAAAAAGCTTGGCAAAATGAAAAAGGTCTTTACTTGATCTTTTCTTGACCCCGGATTCTTTAAGAATAATGCGTACAAGAGAACAGTCTGGTTCTCGTGAGCAGTGCTAGCTTTATGGTGTGGTTTATTTATTTCTTCATTTACCAGATAACAGAGGGAGAACTGTTGGAGCTGAGGTCAAATTGACATACACATAAGCTACGTGATTTTAGAGCCACAGACAGTTAGTTGCGCAGACATGGGTTGACTGTCACCGACTATGGAACTGTCACCCCGTCATGCTTAGGCATATTAAATGGCACGGCCTGTTTGCAGGGCATGTCAATTCAGGGAAGAATGAGGAAAACTAAGCTCCATGCATGCTAATCTGGAAAGTGTTATGAGACTGCTTTGCAGCCCACCGATTCTAGTTTTAAGGAATGACAACAACCAGTTTGTTGTCATAGCAAGGGGGGGGGGCTTGTTTACGCCACTGCAAGCCTTCGATGGAAGTGTCTGGTTTCCACTGTTTTTACTTTAGGTAGGAATGAACTATAAGGGGGATTTCAGTATGCAGGCATGCAGATCTCATCCAGAGCCGGAATAAAAGTGGACAACGAGACTGCATCTGAGACATATCCAGTCCAGAATTCAAGATATCAGGAAAAGGGTGAAAATTTGAAATTTAAGCTCTGTGAGATGAGGAAGAAACAACAGAAGTCAGCAATAGCAACGCCAATGGAAATAAAACACATGTAAACAGAATCTTATTCTCCCTGCCCTTTAGAAATAAAGACTATTTCTTTCTTTCAGAAGAGAAATTAAAAATTTTAAAACCATAATTACTATTCTTTTACATTGTGATTTTTTTTTTTTTTTTTTTTTTTTTTGCATTTTTCTGAAGCTGGAAACAGGGAGAGACAGTCAGACAGACTTCCGCATGCGCCCGACCGGGATCCACCCGGCACGCCCACCAGGGGCGAAGCTCTGCCCACCAGGGGGCGATGCTCTGCCCATCCTGGGCGTCGCCATGTTGCGACCAGAGCCACTCTAGCGCCTGAGGCAGAGGCCACAGAGCCATCCCCAGCGCCCGGGCCATCTTTGCTCCAATGGAGCCTTGGCTGTGGGAGGGGAAGAGAGAGACAGAGAGGAAGGCGCGGCGGAGGGGTGGAGAAGCAAATGGGCGCTTCTCCTGTGTGCCCTGGCCGGGAATCGAACCCGGGTCCTCTGCACGCTAGGCCAACGCTCTACCGCTGAGCCAACCGGCCAGGGCCTTTTTTTTTTTTTTTTTTTTTTTAAAAAAAGGAGGCAGTTGTTTCTGAAACCTTTTTAACATGATTGTAGCACAGAGTGATCTATAATGTTGCCTCATTTGTACAGGTAGATGTTCTTGATCCATTCAGAGGCGGGAATCTAACAGCAGCCAGAGTTGAAACACAGATTCAGTGACGCAAGCCAAGACCAACTGGAAAACATCAATGCTCCCCTCCCCCACGTGGGGCAATGCTGCTTACCAGGATGATCTAGATGTAAAGGATTAGGCAAATCAAACATACTTGTTCACTTAAAATTATACATTTTGTTATTAATTCTCAGGAAATGAGGCTTACCGGCTGCATATTGTATACAATGATTTTTCCCACAGCAAATCCGTGACTTCTACCTAATGATTTTGATTTATCTCCCTTTGTGAGGAAAATAGTCTATTGAAAACTGCTAAGTTATTTTTTAATTGCATATTTTGATGCTTGCATTTCTAAGCCAGGTCTTGGGCAACAAATCAAATGACTTTGATCCAAGTCATTGGAAAATGTAATGTTTTAAGGACACATTGAATTGGATCCCAGTTTGAAGTGGTAGCAAAGTGAGTTTGCCCTTTGTCATAATGGTCCCTAGGAATCCTGATCTATATTCCTGATTGCTATTGATTTCTCAAGATTTCATTATAAAATCAATAACTGTTGCACAGGGTAAAATAGTTTACCAGGGTTGCAACATACTGGGGACTTCTGAAAACATACTGAGCTCTGTGAAGCCACCCAGGCAGCCAATTAGGAGAAAACATCTATTAGGTAAAAACAGGGCAGTCCCATTGACTGCTATTGATTTTCTTAGCCCTGTGAAAAGACAATCAATTAGATAAAGAAGGCTAATGTTACAGCTGCAATTTAATAACCCCTAAAAAAAAAAAAAAAGAAGAAGAAGAAGGAGAGCTATTGATTCCTGACATGGAATGTTGAGGCTTATTGAAATCTGCTGAACTTCACCTGTCTCTCGGTCAGGCCTGCGGGGAGAGGGGAGGTCTGCCTGTCCATCCCGGTGGTATAGAATCCCAATTAGCAAAGCCACGAGGAGGGGCCGGAGCCAAGAGATGCAAATTAAACAGAATCTGAGGAGAAGAAACACAAGCCCAGATTGAATACGAAACCAACCCCCAGAAGCTATTGACGGGAACTGTCTTGGTGATGGTGGTGTCTGCCCCCCATCCTTGGACAGAGCTCACCAGAGTACCACCTGTCATTTTCAAAAGCAAAGTCAGTTTTGCCAACCAGCCGTGAATGACAAATAAAGCTTTATATGAAACACAAGGGCATATTATGTGCTCTTGTGGGTCCTGCTAAGTGCCTGTTCTCTTTGGCAAACACAGGCACAGACACGTGAAATAATCCACCTAATTACCGAGCTATTTGGGAGAAAAACAAAGTAAGGTGTTTTTGTGTACTCACAGAAGGTACGTGATACAAGAAAGGTTTGCACAAAACCGAACCCAGCTGAAGAAAGGGAAATGCTGGGAGCTGTCACCGTTGTGGAACAAATAAACTTTTGCTAGTTTGGGATTTAGGGAGCCCCAGCTGCTTTTCATAAATAGATGAGTACTTTTATTCATTTTTTTTAATAGTCCCTAATTGGAAATGGCTAATAGGCCTTGCCCCTTTCAAGTATAAAATCTGGGCTGAACTCCCCTCATATAGATATGTTCTTTATGCCTTTCTTTTCCATTGCACGTATTTGATCCTTTCTCCCTCATTATATATATGCCTTTTTACCAGCAGACAGCTGCCGTACACAATAATTATTGGGGCAGTCAATTATACTTTAAATAGACCTACTTGAGGACAAATGGTGGTCTGAACTGTACTGACGGCATACTGTAGACAAAGGCTATGCCACGTCTAGTATCTGAAATATCCTAAATATTCCCAGGCAATATATCATTTCTATATCTTACTTTAGCATGTCAAAGGCTTCCTCCCAAATATTTCCAGGATCCAGGCGTCCTAGTCTGTGAGCTATGACTTAATTACTTAAATGTCTATTTATAAACAGAAGAATGCATCGTGCTAATTCCACAGTGTGTGTTCAGCTAGCCTACATGGGCGTTGTAGGGAATCTATTTTGCTGATAGAATTCTCCTTTTCATCGGGAGCCACGTGAATTCAGTGTGTACGCAGAACACTTCTAACTATTAACATGGACATTTAAAACGGTTGTTCCTGAAAGGGTGTATTTTCCCTCAGGAATTACAGAGTTGTAAAAAATAATTTTACTGATTTGGACAAAGGAGTTGATTTTAGAATTTAATAAAATCACAATCAAAAGTGGTTAAATCTGTGTCTTATTACAGTCCTTCTTTACACACAGAGTGTTAATAGTACAAACTGTTAGAAAGTGTCCCAAGGGTGGACATCACGTTTCTGTTCGTAACAGTATAACACTGGTGTAATAGACTATTAATTGGCAGTGGGACTGCAATCCACAACAATCTGAAGTGCAGTGTTTATAGATAAAACACAGTGATAGTTTTAGAATTAAAATTTCAGGATGTAGACATGGATATTTAATTTAAATATTAAAAACATAATTTAGTCAGTGTCCTGGGACATCACACCAAAATATCAGTTATTCTCTCTCCTTGTTTTTCAGTTGCAAAATATTACATGTGTGCCATATATTCTCAGATGCATGTCTTGCTGATAAATATATAAGAATACATCTTAACTTTCTTCTATTTTCATGTAAGACTGGGGTACAATGTCACATCTCTTACGCATCTTGGATGTGTGTTCTGAACTGTACTTTGGCCCTAAAAGTTGAAGATAGATCTTCTACTCCTAGGGTAGTATAATGAAAATAAATAAAGTCCAGGTTATAAAGAATAAGAATCTATCAAAAGGAGGGTGATGAAAGGACACATTTAAACATCAGCAATGAGCTTTCTGACACTTAACCCTCCATGGAGATAAGAAGTAGCATCTAGCTGTCCACCATGCAGTGAAGGTCTCCTGTACTCATTCATCGTCCTCGATTTTCTGAGACTGCAAAAATACAAACTTCACTTTAAAGCATACAGCTGGTGTAGCAACAAGTTCAAGTTACATTTCCATACTTTAAAAAATAGTTTATGGGCCCTGGCCGGTTGGCTCAGTGGTAGAGCATCGGCCTGGCGTACAGGAGTCCCGGGTTCAATTCCCGGCCAGGGCACACAGGAGAAGCGCCCATCTGCTTCTCCACCCCTCCCCCATCCTTCCTCTCTATGTCTCTCTTCTCCTCCTGCAGCCAAGGCTCCATTGGAGCAAAGTTGGCCCAGGCGCTGAGGATGGCTCTGTGGCCTCTGCCTCAGGCGCTAGAATGGCTCTGGTTGCAACAGAGCGACGCCCCATATTGGCAGAGCATCGCCCCCTGGTGGGTGTGCCGGGTGGATCCTGGTCGGGTGCATGCGGGAGTCTGTCTGCCTCCCCGTTTCCAACTTCAGAAAAATACAAAAATAAAAAAAATTTAAAAAATAGTTTATGAATGAGTATGGTCAAATGACTTAACTAAAGATATTTTTAGGGATGTTGTACAGGACACTGATGGATCATACTGGCTATAAAGCCAATCAGCTGGGTTCAATCTCCACCCCCCACCCCCCACTTTATGACCTGGGCCATTCCAGGTAAATTACTTAACCTCCCTTAGTTTTCTCATCTGTAAAATGGGGAAACGGTAAATTTGCTCTTAAGATTGTTGTACAGAGTTCGTAAAGAATATGCCAGGAACTTGGAAAAATGTGATTACTAAATGTTATTCTGTTATGATTATAATTATATTTATATATCATTGTATTAGTGGTACACTAACATATTTGACCTAAGAACACTTGAATATGGTTTTTAAAAACTTCGTTTTAATGGTTTAGATTGCGCCTTTTATTAAATACGGCCACCTAGGAGTGCGACCTGGGAGAGGAGGTTTATGAGCCAACTGGAATTATGGGGACAGCTGTTGAAGGCGTCCCCATAGACAGAGTGGAGCAAAGGACCTTTGGTCAGGCACAGGAGGTCAGCAGGGCAGAGAGCCCCAGGTGCCTAGCAACAGGCAGAACTGGGAAAACAAGGACCTTGCCCTCAGGGTGACCTTTCCTCATTAGCATATAGGGTTAGGGTTAGACCTCTGATTGCATACCTCTGGCCTCCCCCTGACCCCTCCCCCTCCCCATGGTATTAGTCATGCAGGTTAGTCCCCCTTAGCAGGGGAGTGACAAGTGGGAGGGGGTGGAGGACAGCATTAACCCTTAGGGATGACATCCAGGCCTCAGATGTGTCTCAGCTCCAGGCCCAGAAAAGCAGCAACTCCAGGCAAGGGATGCCAGGCTGACCTCAGGCTCAGCTACACTAAGGACCCATGCCCCGCCCCTGCCCCAGCACCGACCAATCACCAGTGGGGACCACAACTGAAAAGGATATACCTGGAGAGCTGTTGAATTTTCTACTTAGAGCCTCCCCTGGGACCTCCCCTAAGCTCTCCACCCTTAAAAGACATTAGGATGGAGGATGCAGAGCTTTCTCCCTCCAGGGAGCACGCTGCACCTTTCCTTTCCCCCTTCCCTTCTTCTTCCCAGACAAGCGTGTGTCTTCCAAACTCTAAGGGTCTCCACAGACGTGCAGCAAGGGCAGTAGGGGGCAGCGGCAGCTTGTCCCCGGCTCACCCCCTGAACCTGTCTCCAAGGCCCCCTTGTCTCTGACTTCCGGTGAGCTAGAGCAGCCTCCCTTAGGCTCTCCTGTTGCTTCTTCTGTCCCGAGCCCTGGTTTGTTTCACTGTCCCTGGCTTGGATAAACGAATCCTTGAAATCACCTGGACTCCTGTTGTGAAACTTTTCTGGCATGAAGAACATACACATTACTTACTGGATGGCCCTGGGCAGGTCTGAAGGGCTAGGTCCCCTGTCTGGTGACATAGCCACCTAAAAGTTTGAAGCACTTTACCTTATGGATGCACTTGGTTTTTATTCCTTTATTCATAGTATAAAGTAGCATAAATAGTATATATTTTAAAGCAGAAATGGATGAATATGTGCAAACTCTTAACTCCCCCTCTGTTTGTGTGTATATGTGTGTGCGTGCATGTGTGTGTTTTAGATATACAAAGAGTGACTGAAATTAGAGCAGTCTCAATGGATACTCTCTTTGAAATGAAACTGTAAAGTTCACCTAGCAAAAAACTTCTTGAACTGAAGATGTCCTAATTTTGGTTTTACTTTAGAATAATTTGGGCAAATGGGGGCAAACAACTCAACTTTTGGCTAATGTGAAAATCAAAAGCAGATAAGACCTAGGGTTCCTGGTCAATAGACAAGGGCTCTCAGAATGATTAGTGTAAGAAATTTAAATGTGCACATTCGCCTTAGGAAGGGTCTTATCCTCAGCTCTTGCTCTTTTGATATAAAGAGATATTCACTTAAATCAGCGGTTGTCAACAGTGGTTTGACCAACAGGAAGCATTTGGCAACATTGTGGTCATCAAGATTAGGGGACAGGGGACTCCTGGGATCTAGTGTTTGGAGGGAAAGAGGCTGCTACATATCCAACAGTGCCCAGGGTAGCCCCTGACCCCCCCCACCCCCAAACAAAGAAGCATCAGGTGCTGGAAATCTTTCACGCTCAGCTTTCTCTTCTGCACTTCCTGCTCACCCCCGCCGCCCACATCCATTGCGGCTCCGCCTGCTAATGTGTGGAGTGAGTGAACCCATCAGACTGTAAGGAAAACCATGAATGTGAGGAATTTTAACAAGGGCAATGACCGGATGAATCACAAAAGGCCATGGAATGACGAATTCCGAGGCAGCATGATCTAGAAACTGGAGAGTACAGTAGAAAGGGCGAGAATGGTCCACTCTGTCCCTGTGATATCACTGATCTGTGTAAGAACTAAGAGAAAGTAAGATGTTGGTACATATTCCAGGTCACTGGAGCAGAAACATGGGTGAAGGTCAGACAGTCCAGGGTTATAGATTTCCACACTTAGCATGAATTCTCTACTGCCCACAAAGTAAGGGTATCAAAAAATGGGTATCAAAAAACGTACTTTAAAACATAAAAAACAAACAAACAAAAACTCATAGACACAGACTAAGTATGGTGGTTACCAGAGCAATAGGCATGGGGGTGGGTGTAAAGGGTAAAGAGGTCAAGTATATGATGATGGAAGCAGATTGTACTTTGGGTGATGGTCCACAATGCAATACATAGATGATCTATTATAGAATCATGCACTTGAAACCTGTATCATTTTATGAACCAATTTTACTGCAATAAATTTAACTAGAAACAGAAGCAAACAAGAACAAAATTAAAATCAAAGGTCTAAATGAATGGAGAGATATTGCACGTTGCTGAGTAAAAAGACTTGATGTTATGAAGATGTCAAGTCTTCTGAATTTGATCTATGCATTCAACACAATTTGAACCAAAATCCCAACAACCTAGCCTGACTGGAGGTGGCACAGTGAATAGAGCGTTGACCCAGAATGCTGAGGTCCCTGGTTTGAAACCTCAAGGTTGCCAGTTTAAACAGGGGGTCACCAGCTTGAGAGCAGGATCACTGATATGATCCCAAGGTTTCTGACTTGAGTCCAAGGTCACTGCCTTGGCTTGAGCCCCCCTCCGCCCCATCCCCCTGATCAAGGCACATATGAGAAACAATCTATGAACAACTGAAATGAAGCAAATACAACTTGATGTTTCTCATCTCTCTCCCTTCCTGTCTCTCTCTTTCTCTCAAAAAAAGTATATATTAAAAAAAAAACCTGGCGCTGGCCGGTTGGCTCAGTGGTAGAGCGTCGGCCTGGTGAGCAGAAGTCCCGGGTTCGATTCCCGGCCAGGGCACACAGGAGAGGCACCCATCTGCTTCTCCACCCTTCTCCCTCTCCTTCCTCTCTGTCTCTCTCTTCCCCTCCCACAGCTGAGGCTCCATTGGAGCAAAGATGGCCCGGGCGCCGGGGATGGCTCCTTGGCCTCTGCCCCAGGCGCTAGAGTGGCTCTGGTCGCAACAGAGCGATGCCCCGGAGGGGCAGAGCATCGCCACCTGGTGGGCGTGCAGGGTGGATCCTGGTCGGGCGCATGCGGGAGTCTGTCTGACTGTCTCTCCCCGTTTCCAGCTTCAGAAAAATACAAAAAAAAACAAAAAAACAAAAAACCAAAAATAAAAAAAAAACTTAGTTTTTCTGAAGTTTATATGAAAACATAAGAAACCCAGAATAGCCAACACAGAATTTAAAGAGAGGAACAAAGTTGGAGTACTAACTTGACCCAACTTCAAGAATTTCTGTAAATCTATAGATAAATGAATTGATTTTGGTGAACGGATACAGAAGATCAATAAACTGAATAGAGGGCCCAGAAGTAAACTCAAACAAATACAGTCAATTGAACTTTGAAAATTGAACAAAAGTCATTCAATGAGAAAAAAAAAATCATCTTTTCAACAAATAGTGCCATCACAACTGGACATTCATATGCAAGAGAATGAATCTAGAATAGCCATCATATCGTTCATAAAAATTAACTCAAAATATATCACAGACCTAAATGTGAAATGCAAAATTATACAACTCTTATACAAGATAACACAGGAGACAACAGGCTAGCTGGGCTTGGGGAGGGTGTTCGGCTACATAAAAAGCATGATGCATGAAAAGAAAAAGAAAAAGCTGTGGTTTTGCTTAGTTGGACTTCCTTAAAATTACTCTTTAGATAATTCTGTAAAGACATCAAGACAGAATCTAAAAGGCCACCTTTTAAAAATGCCACATAAAATCCTCCAACTCTGATCAGAGAGCAATTGAGAACATGGGCTTATGTCTATTCCCACGCATGCAGACCCATGCAGCAGAGAGACTTCATTCAAATAAACAAAGGTTTGTGTTCAGGGAAACTTTGTGTACAGAAACAGAAGAAAAGGAAAGCTGTCAGGAAGTGTATGGTGTGACTGTCTTTGGTTAAGTCACGTGGGTGGGGACGGGGTTGGGGGGCAGTGAGCTCTGGCTGAGAGCCCCAGCCTCAATCTCCCACAGGAATGCCAGGAAATGGTTGAATTTTAGAGAAAACGATAAAAACACATTCACTGTTTAGCCCAGAGAAGGAAAAAGGAGCCCAGAGACACAGCAGAGTCATGGTCGTTCTGTCCTGCCCGAGCTGAGGCCAGGGCACCGTTAGAGGTTGTTTATGTGGTCCCTGGTCCTAGGGCCCAGGCCAGGTGACTGATAGCAAACCAGTTAAAGGGTAAGTTCCTGAGTGGCCACAAGTCTGGGCAACCTGACACTCTGAAGACCCTGTAAGAAGCCACGTGGAATGTCCTTGGTTTATTCACTAGAGAATCAAGCTTCGAGGACACTTTACTTCTGCCTTCTGCCCCATGGTCAAGGGTGCCCTATATGTCTTTGTCCCTTCTGGGACCCACATGGGTGACTGAGTCCATTCCCAAGGGCATCCCACACCACAGTACCAGGGTGGGCCTGCTCCTCCAAGCCAGAGGTGCCACGTGCATTTCAGACGAGGGGCAGGTATGCACAGTGCTGGACACAGCATAGGCACAGAGCGAGCCCACAGCACAGATGTGTCCTGCACACCCACGGAGAGGGTGCCCTGGGAATGCATTCTACTCCTACTGCGGTATAAAAAACCGCTATGCGCACAGTAAGTTAAAACAACACCCATTTATGAGGCTCTAGTTTACCAGTGAGGGGTCTCCAGGAGCTGGACCGGGTTCTTCTTAGGGTCTACAAGCTGTGGGCCAAGCGGCTTCCTGGCTGGAGGAATCTACTCGAAGTTCATTCAGGTTGTTGGTAGAATGTGGTCCCCTGTGGCTGCAGGACTGGGGCCTCGCCTCACCTGGAGAATGCTTTTTGCTCCCAGAGGCTGCATTCAGGATTTACTTCTGACAATCAGGGAAGGGACTCCATGGTATTGTTGCCACGACATTCCTTTTATTTGGCCAGGTGACAGGGACCTTAAACTGACACTCATGCAGGTAACCCCTGGGACTGGCCATGTGACATCTCATGTTGCTGGTCCTATGGTGTCAGGGCAGCAGGAGGAAGCTATGTTTCCTGTTTCCAAATGGGTCCTCTACTATCTGCAGTGGCAGAGGGAAGGCTGCTGAGCCCGGGTCCCGGAACCGGTGACACCTTCATCAAGAATCAGGCTGACGTGGCCGAGAACAAGTCCTGATGGTGGCTGGGAGGACGTGCTGGAGGGCTCATCAGACAGGTGGCTCTGCTGCAGGTTGTTCACCGGCAGGGAGGACCCTGTCAGCCCTGCCATTACTTTGGATTCATTTCTGGATCATGTTACTGAAAAGCAGCTCCATTCCTGATGGACAGGGACATCAGACAGGGTAACAACAGGTGGGAGACCACGCATGTTTGAACACAGGTGACCATGCACAGATCATGCTGAGGCGTGGCCTTCAGACCCTGGGGAACGTGGCGCTGCCTCACATTCCTGGGGCGTGCGCTTTGATGGAAGATGGAGGAAATGTTCCCCAGGAGAATGAAGAACACGAGGAAACTACTGAGGGGTTTTTCATTTACCCGATAAAAATACAGAATTCTGTGATTTCAGGGAACTTCAGGATTTAGGGGACTTGCCTTTCTATACAAGTCAAATTACAGCTGGGAGCAGCCGGGGGACAGCACGCTCATGGCCTAGTCTATAACACTAATGTGAAAAGCCAACCAAGACCCCAGTGTGAGTCCTCTGAATGCAAGAGGTAACTGCTACAATGAGAATTTCCACCAATATGGACAAGGATTCATATTCTTTGAGGAAGAAAGCAAGTGATTAAAAGCTTGCAAAAACCCACTGAAGTCCAACTGAAAACTGGAATGCTCCACCAAGATGGGAGACATTTTCCGTTATAATAGACATCATTTTGGCCCTGGCCAGTTGGCTCAGTGGTAGAGCGTCGGCCTGGCGTGCAGAAGTCCCGGGTTCGATTCCCAGCCAGGGCACACAGGAGAAGCGCCCATCTGCTTCTCCACCCCTCCCCCTCTCCTTCCTCTCTGTCTCTCTCTTCCCCTCCCACAACCAGGGCTCCATTGGAGCAAAGATGGCCCGGGCGCTGGAGCGGCTCTGGTCGCAACAGAGCGATGCCCCAGAGGGGCAGAGCATCGCCCCCTGGTGGGCAGAGCATCGCCCCCTGGTGGGCGTGCCGGGTGGCTCCCAGTCGGGCGCATGCAGGTGTCTGTCTGACTGTCTCTCCGTTTCTAGCTTCAGAAAAATACAAAAAAAAAAAAAAGAAAAAGAAAAAGAAAAAAAAAAGAAAAAAGACATCATTTTGGCTACAGCTTAGAAACTCAGACCTTTCATTGTTAGTGATTTTTTTGAGTCTGTAATCAGTTCACTTTTGGCTATGATCCAAGAGTTATTTGCTGTTATTAAATCACTAAGCCATTGAGACGTAGAAAATTAACTTTCTGCATTATTTTTCTTATAGGTAGAAAACATGGCCTTCTATGTAATTTATTCTTTTGTAATTTATTTATGGATTTGGGGGTTATTTTAAATAAATATTTGTATTTCATGGATGCTGAAGGAAGGGTGAATTGTTTGTTTGCATGAATCAAATATATAAATATGCAAATAGGCAGGGTATAATTTTAATATTTAAACCAATGGGCTTTTCTCCTTCCAATTTGCTTACCATTAATCCTGTACACATTGATTGGGCAGCAGCAAGGGGTTAGGTAGTTACTCCTTGGCAGAAATCTACAGCATCCAGGTGAGAAAGAGACTCAGATCAACTTTGGTTTTTTTTTTTTAAGCATCTGATGTTAGTCTGCAGAGTGAAATGAGGAGGAGCAGCCCAGAGAGATATGGCAGGTGGGACCGGGCTAAGGGCTGGATGGACAGCAAGGCGCAGACTGCAGGTAAGGCCCACGGTCAGCGGTGGAAAGCTCAAGATACGACTTAAGGTTTCTGATCAGGATCTCGTTACATCTACCAAGGCTTTCAGAGTCCTGCCGCCCAGTCCTTTCTAGCATGCTGAAGCCAAGAGGTTGCTATTAAGATTTGGGGACAACTTCCATCAGACTTCAGACTTAATCTGTTAATTCAGGTGATATTTTCATCAATCACACAGCCGTGAAGAATCCGATGGGGCCAGGAAAGTAGCACCACCTCCAGCCCCCAAACCATTCTGCCTTCCCAGTGTCTGGAAGCTCCTACAACTCTGCACCCACGGAAGCATGCAGTGCTTGCTGTCACCAGTGCCAGTGGGTGAACAGCCCGTTCCCCACTGCATTGCGCAACAGTTTATTTCAGTCAAAGTCTGGCTTTGGTTCGCAGGGCAGGTGAATCCTGTGTCACATGACAAGGACTGTAAATGTAGTGTGTCCAAAATTCTAGAGCTGATACAAATGGTAGGTACTCATGAAAGGTGTTGATGCTGATTGCCCAGATTGACAAAACCCTATTTCTATTGTTTAATATCAAGATGGGGGAAAGAAACAAAAAGAGCTCCTACAAAACAAAAATCAACTGTATTTCAAACATATCTATTTTCTTCAAAAAATGAAGGCACAGGAGATTAACAAACTTGCTAAATCCAACGATTAGTTCTAGTAGATCATTTTATTACATACCTCAATTTTTCAACTTACACAATTGTCTGTCATATGTGAATTCAAACAATTATACTTCTTTCAAACTTGTACGCCTTTTATTCCATTTTTTTACTTTGTTAAACTGGCTAAGACCTTTGATAAGTGTTTGAACAGAAGTAGGGGGAATAAAAAATTTTGCCTTGTTCCCAATATTAGGGACAAACTATTCTTTTTTTTTTAAATTTTTATTTATTGATTTTTAGAGGGTGGGAGAGAGAGAGAGAGAGAGAGAGAGAGAGAGAGAGAGAAAGATGGGGGAGGAGTAGGAAGCATCAACTCATCCTGTATGTGCCTTGACCAGGCAAGCCCAGGGTTTCCAACCAGTGACCTCAACATTCCAGGTCAACACTATCCGCTGCGCCACCACAGGTCAGGCGCAAACCATTCTTTATTTTGTTGTTAACTATGATGCTATTGTAAATTTTCATTTCTATTTCTAGACATTTGGGAGTTTTATCATGAATGCATGTTCAAACTTCTCAAATGCCTTGTAGTATCTATACATATGAATACATACTTCTCTCCTTCATTCTGGTGATAAGAGTAATTTACATTGATTGCTTTTGAATGTCGATCTTACATTCCTGAGATACATCCCACTTGGTCATGAGGTAATATCTTCCCGTATATATTTCTGTTTGCTCTATTGTCTTGTTGTTTTCCTTTATTCATGGATACTAATCTATAAGTTCTTTTCTCATATCTTTGTCTGGTTTTGGTGTTGGGGTAATTCTGACTCATAATATTTGGTAAAATATTCCTACTGCTTTCTCTTTTTTCTTTGGTTATTTGTGTATGGTTAGTATTAGATATTTGACAGAATGTACCAGTCAAGCTCTCTGGGTCTTTTATTTGCTAAAAACTTTTAATAACAAATTAAATTTATTTAGTAGATAACTTACCTAGTGGCTGTTCATGTCTTCAACTTTTGAGTCAGTTTTAATAACTTCTGTTTTTAAAGAATTTGTGCTACTCATCTACATTTCTGAATGTGTTGGCATGAAGTAGACTAATATACTGCTCACAAAAAATTAGGGGATATTTTATCGCTTCATATTCATTTTGAAATATTCCCTAATTTTTGTGAGCAGTATATATTTTTTTAATTTCTTTCTTACTGTCTGAAGGATCTCTCATGGGGCCTCCTTTAAAAACTGGTAGCAATCATAATGTGTACCACCATTGGCTTTTGCTCTCTCTGGGTCAGTAGAGTTGTTGGTTTTTAATTGTATTGACCTTAACAAACACTATAAACTCTCCCTGTAAACACTGCTTTATCGGTCTCTGACAAATTCATGTGTTCTGCTTTTAGTGTCCTTTTATTCAAATCCTGGTGCAGCTACATGCCACTTCCTTGCTCATGTATTAGCTCTTACTTTTCCCTTGCTTCTTTATTGCAGGCTCCCGATCCAAAGACTTAGACAGCATTTCAACGAAGGTGGGCCAGAGAGAAAGCAGTGAAAAGTATGGTTGTAATCTGTAAGCCACTCAGATAATGATCCCTTGTCCCCCCATCCAACTTTAGCTCTACTTTGATGATAAATTATCATCCAGAGATATGCCCCATCAATCATAAAATGGAGCTTTAGTAAACATAACCTAACATCCTTCAGAATGACCTACAGATACCTGAATTCCAGATTCAAGCGAAGACTTCAGCTGCTGAATATTCCTATGGCAACACATTTAGATGGGTCAGGATACTGGTGCTTTCATGAACTTAGTAAGTTTAGGAATTTTCTCAGAATATTTTTTTACAGTAAACTAAGTAAGTACTTTATTAAATATTATTACTTTTGAAAGTGACTGTATTTTTTCTCTGTTCTAAAGAATATGGAGATTGGAAGGTCAATTTATTTATTTATTTTTTTTATTTTTGGGATCTCTGTTTTGTTTTATTTATCTACGTGCCTATTGTTAAGCCAGTAAAAGTCTTTTCTTTTAATACAATGGTCTTTTAATATATTTTGATATCAAGTATTGTGATACTTTCAACTTTGTTTTGATTTCCAAGATTTCTGAAGCAATTTGAGGTCTTTTTTAGTCCATATACTTTTTGGGAATATTTGTTTGGATATATGAAATATGTCATTGGAATTTTAATAAAAATTGTGAATTTTTAGATTTCTTTAGGTAGAAAGGCCATTTTCATGATGTCAGTTTTCTTTTTTTTAATTTAATTTATTATATTTACATAGATTCTAGTGTCATTCCAATTGCACCCCCCCCCCATATTCCCCTCAACAATTTATTTTAAACATTTTTGGTTAACTTGGTTATCTATTTGCTCTTGTACCCAAGACCATTCTTATCGGTAAGCATTTGTGAAGGTTCGCAGAATGTTACAGGACAGGTATTGTTTAGTGCATCAGTGAGAAGTTAAATGGTCCCTCTCTTTCTCTCTAAGACCATTACTGACACTCACACATGAAGGAGAGTAGCCAGCTTAACATCAGACCTATTTTTAAATTTTAAAGTTTTGATTAAAATGCTAAAGAATGACACATGTAGGGATATGTACACTAAATTATAGCTTGTTAGAATGCATTCTCATTACCTTTGTGTACAGAAATCTGGAGTGCCTACTCATCATAAGAGAATATGTGTGAAAGAATGTTGGGAAATGTTTAACATATAAACTCATTATCCTTAATCCAAACTATATTTGATAAAGTCTACTCAGTACCTTAATGCTTTTATATAAGTAATTTTTTTTTTCAGAACTTGGAGTCATTGAGTTTTACATTTGGACCAGCTTGGTGCTAGGCAGAGACGGTGGGTGGGGCATACACAGCACTCAGCACAGGACTGCGTCATCTCTAGAGTTCTAGAGGTCACGGAATTCAAGACTCAAAGTGAACCTATGTAGGCATCGTGAACCTTAATACCCTGTCACATCAGCTATAAAAGAGAAACACATTCTATTTCCAACAAGTGGGGAAACCTGGTATGTGGGGGCTGGCTAGAGGGGTCAGAAAAGAGGGTTTCTGAGTGCATTCTAAACTCAAATGCCAAATCACAGAACTTTAAAAAGCACTGAACAGGTGTTTCAGGGAAGTGTGAGTCCCATCATTTTTATGTGTGTGCTTTGCTTGATTAGAGACTAAGAACATGGAGACATGTTCCCCGTGTGTAGCTACATGTAATGAGATCAGCTTAACTAAAATACAGTTCACCCAAAGCACCGAAGAAAATTTCCCCAATAGTTTTCAACTAGAGGGACTGATGAGGAATATTTAAGCTATCGTTGGCTGTGTCTTGACTTTCTGCTTACAAATAATGTGGGAGCCAAGTTTCCTGAACGGACAACATTAACAGCAAATGGCCAACACCACTCACATCTAACCATATGCTAGCAGCTCCTCCATGGGTAACTCCAGCAGATATAAATGATTGCTCTCCTAACTGTTATTATTACATAGAGAAAAATGAATAGCAGCTCAGGGGTCTTGAGTGACCGCTTTGCTTAGGAATTAAAGTTTTCATTATATCCAAGTGATATATCTAAAACTTTAAAAAATCATAAGAAGTATATCAAATAATATATAACTCATGTATATCCATGACGTCCTCTTTTTCAAGTTTCTTATATGATTTACAAAGCTTGTATCAGTTCTTCCTTTCTTGTATGTTTGGACCTAATTTGAGCTCATTTTAAAAAGATAGTAAAAAATATCATTCATTGTGGCCAACATAACATAGGGTCCTTTCATTATTTGACAGTTTTGACAGATATTATTGATTTGGGCAGAAACTGCAGCTAACCAGAAGGGGACAATGTGACAGTTTTATTTAACAAAAGGCACAGTGTCATGTCAACTGAACTAAATGCTGTACAAAGTGACGGCAGGACAAAAAATGCTTTCAGACTTAATTTTCTGCTTCATTTTTCATTCCTCCCCGCCACTCCCCACCAACCATACATAAGGCAGTGCAGTAGGTGACACAAATTAGCAGGACAGAGCGCAAGGTCTACCCCCGCCTCTGTGGCTGCACTTGACTTCTCCCACCACAGAGCGGCAATTATCTTTAAGGTGACTGGACAGGAAGAGCAGCTTATGGTAATCAAAATACCCCTATAGGAGAAAATATATCCCTTATCATGAAGCTTTATATGCTTCACCTAGGTGGCTTTTGGGGAGAGATGAAAGGGAAAAAGTCCCCATCTGCTGGGTCATGCTTACGAGACACACTCTGTCAAGTGTGAAAAGCCTCGGCAGCTCTGTCTGTGGGAGACCTATAATTGCCACGTGGAGCAGCCCGGAGCCTGCTGCCCTGCATTGTTCTGCAGATGCAGGACCGAATGAGAACAGTGGCTCCAGGCTGTGAGTGGATTAAGTGCAACTTTTCAATTTGGCTCTTCTAAGGCTCCTGCATTGTATGCCGCCATGAATGACATCTTCAGACCTCCTTGGGGCTCTGCAGATTGAATCAGTCATGCTGAGTTAAGCAATGGGTGTAGGGGACATAACCTCAGCTGTGCCTGTCATTTTCTTCTCCTCGTCCCATCTACAGGGCATCAATGAAAGTAACTCTTGTTTGTTTAAGTCTTCTTATCCAATGGACCTTGAGAATGTTTTTTGAGTAGTATACCTTCACCTTGACCTTCCTGCCTTTTGAACTTGAGGGACTATGTCCAAATTGGAACCTATAAAACTGGTAGGCTGCCTCGGTACCCTGCTGGTCCCTCCTTCTGTGGTTTCCCCAATTTGTACTTCAAATAGAGCTTTAGGAATAATGATATCTAACTCATAACCTGATGAAAAGACTCTAAAGAGAAAAAATCACAACCGGGACAATAGCAAGAGTAACATAATTTGAATTTCTAGACCACTACCAAAGGTATACAAACTTGAAACAGTATTTATCAGGGAAGGGGGAACCGCTTTGTCGAGTTATCTGCTGTTCATTTTGTGCTAATGGTTTGAGGGTTCACTTTTAGGCTATCACCATTATTGGGAATAGCCAGTTGTAACTTATGCAAGTTCAAGGTCTCTATTGATCGGTTTAGCTAGTCTTAATCAAAATCCGTCCTCCTCTCCACTCACAGTGATTAAATAAGTCTGAATGAGCCCGGCACTGAGTCTCTGCCATTTTTTGTGCATAAAGAGTGCTGATCCAAACATTTTACTACCCGTCAATTGTCAGGCTGAAAAGCAAATTAGAAGATAAAGTTTTAAGGAAATGGATTTATTGAATATATGCAATTAATGAAATGCCATGATTAAGAAGAGCAGTTACCATGGTACAAACCATAGAGAAAAAGGTTTAGTATTTTTTCAAGATTACTATTGCTGAACTGTCAAAAACAAAACAAAACAAAAAACAAACAAAAAAACCCAAATCTACATAAAAATGTAAGAGAAAGTCAACTAGATAGGCATAATTATGTTTGAAATAGATCTGAAAAGATTTGGCATTTTGGATTTCTTAGGAGGAAAAGCTGTATGAGAAAAAAAAACCCTATGTTAAAGATATGGGTTTGATCTATTTGTTTTTTTGTAAAAATAAAAATATATACCAAGTTTTTATTTTAAAATTAGTCTTAGAAAAGGCCAGAATATTGAAAACTTGCATTTAAACTTTAAAAGAATTTCAACATGTGCTTTTCTAGTGTAGCTATGTGAGTTGAAGGGGAAATAATAATAATAATAAAAAGATTTTGGATTATTTAAAAGTCACCTAAACATTGGTGAAACATTTCAGGTACATATTATCAGCTCGTTGGAAAGAATGGGTTTATTGACTAGGTAAGGCATGTTTGGCTTTTCTTTATTCTTTGGTTTTACATTGGGTATTCATTGACCTCCTACACTACACTGAGCTTTGTGATAAGAGATAAGAGAAGGCACCTGACTTTGAGGAGCTCACAATCTATTTGAACTATTTCGAATGTGTTTTATCATTTAAAGGAATAAAATTCCACCATTATAAAATGCTTCACTTTTTTTTTTGTTTGTTTTTGCTAAATGTGCTGTCAAAAGCTGAGTGAAGTCTTTCTTGCACCCAGGCTCCTCTGTCTTCCAGAACCCAACCTCACTGGCAGCGTGCCTGGACCTCCCCACGTGACAGGGGTCTATGAGGCTCGAACGAAGGAAGTGACAGCAGGGACAAGACACGATTCAAAAACAAAAGAACAAAACTCGGGGCCATGCAGGAAGCCCAAAGGAAAAGCCAGTAGGATGACCCAGAAGTACACAAAAGCAAGAGAGGCAGAGCTGGGTATTCTGGAATTGGGGGACAGGGTCTGCAAGGCAGGGCAACAGTGACTGGGACAGGGTCTGTGGGAGACCCTGAGACCGGGCACTAGATGTGTTGCGCTTCTACGTGCCAGCTCGGAACAGTCAATGTCAGGATCTACGTCAACTGCCATCAGGTCTCACAGTCCCCTCTGTGACTGATCCCTGTTCTAGCCTCGTCCCTGCTTCTCAAGCCAATGCCTTCCTTCCCCCAGGACGGCTCTTCATTCTTGGTTTTAAACCCCGTTACTGACGCCCATGGCACCCAAGTCTGGAAATCAGCGTTTCATCCATTTTTCAGAACTGACAATGAATCCACAAGGTTGTGGGTTTTGTCTTGGCTCAGCTCTCTCATATCACACTGGACTCTCACAAGTCCATTGTTTCTTTTCAGTCAGTTAAGTACCTGCAGGATTCTCTTTGCTGATGTGTGTGCAATGGATGTCTGCATGCGTCTCCTTGTTTAATGCTACAGGTGACTGCATCAGAAATGAACAAACAGAGATAAACTAAACCTTCTCACATTGCTATTTAATCAAAATTGGGCTGATAGATCTCAAGTATAAAGGTATATCATTTTGAAAAACTGTAATATTTTCAGGCTCAAAACCCAGTGCCTTAGAAATGACTCTTCTATGATTCAGAAGTTCAAATACACACACACACATACACACACACACGCACATGCACACGCACACGCGCACACACACCTGCATAACTGATTCTGATGACATAGCTTTATTTTCTTTTGGCTATTTATTTGTTTAACCTGCCTAAGAAGAACAGTTGATTCTGATAGGGTGAGTTCTTCAGGAGGTGGAGAAGCAGCCAGACCAGAGCAAGCTGGAGCTTTGCCTCCTCAGCAGGATGCCTTTCTGGTTCCTCTGAGAGCATCTCATTGTAAAGCCATGTGCACCTATCCGAGCACCTCTGTGTGGAGAGGTGCTCCATGAAACAGAAAGGGTTATTTATGGGCCCCAGGTGGGTGGTTTTCCTCTTATTTTCAGAAAAAAACTTCTTGTCTGGCCCTACTTTCTTTCATAGGCCAACAAGCAAGTAGAAGTTTCAAGACTAATCAAGAAAGTGCTCCAAGAGTAGAGACTCCAAGTCGGGGAACCTTATTCATTGGTAAAGGAAAAATAGATGAAAAATCTACTAGATTAAAATTAATTTTTACCGTCAGTAACAGATTGAGCACCTAGGAAGTTTTCCTTAAAGATAGTAATGGAGGGGAGGGGTGAGAAATCCACCCTCTGATGTGAAGTGTCCTCTGGCTCCTCACACATTCCTACACTCACCCAGTACGTCCCTGATTCCACCTCACCAGACCTTTCACTCGCTCACGGAAATGCCACAGTAAATAGGGGCAATCCTGCCCTTAACAAAACATAACAGAAACACCACTAAAAGATATTTTAAAAGGTCTTACGAAACCCAGGAATAGATGCCTATATTTAAGGTAAATCAATTTTGAAACAAGTGCTGAAACAATTCAGGGAGGAATGAATGATCTTTTCAACATCGGTGCTGAGACAACTGGATATCTACACACAAAGGTTGAAGGGATACTCTACTCTTGCCTCAACTCACACCCTACATAAAATTAACAGGAATCATAGACACAAATGTAACGGCCAAGATCGTAAAACTATTAGGAAAAAACATACCTTAAATCTCGGTGACTTCGGGTTAGGCCAGTGGTTGGCAAACTCATTAGTCAACAGAGCCAAATATCAACAGCACAACAATTGAAATTTCTTTTGAGAGCCAAAATTTTTAAACTTAAACTATACAGATAGGTACATTCCTCATTGAGGTAGCGCCCACATGTGGTATTTTGTGGAAGAGCCACACTCAAGGGGCCAAAGAGCGCATGTGACTCACGAGCCGCAGTTTGCTGACCAGGGGGTTAGTTAGGCGATAGCTTCTTAGATGGAGCAGAAAAATACAAGCACAAAAGAAAAAATAAAATGCACCCCCTCATCAGACTTAAACACTTCTGTGCAGCAAATGGCACCATTAAAAAAGTAAAGATAACTTGCTGAAGAGAAGAAAATATTTATAAATCTTATAATTGATAAGGGGCTTGTATCCACAATACATAAAAAGTTCTTACAAGTCAATAATTAAAATAAGACAATCAAATTTGAATACAAACAGATATTTTACCAAAGAAGATATCAATGGTCAATAAGTACAGGCTCAGAAAGTTTCTAGTCACTGGAGAAATGCAAATCAAAACCATGAAATAGCATATCACATCCACTAGCGTGATGAAAATAAAAAGGATACATAAAAATGAGTGTTGAGGAGACTGTAGGGAAGCTGAAACCATCAAACACTGCTAGTAGGATTTAAAAATAATGCAGCCACTTTTTAAAACAGTGTGATGGCCCTGGCCGGTTGGCTCAGTGGTAGAGCGTCGGCTTGGCGTGCAGGAGAAGCGCCCATCTGCTTCTCCACCCCTCCCCCTCTCCTTCCTCTCTGTCTCTCTCTTCCTCTCCCGCAGCCAAGGCTCCACTGGAGCAAAGTTTGCCCAGGCTCTGAGGATGGCTCTGTGGCCTCTGCCTCAGGCGCTAGAATGGCTCTGATTGCAGCAGAGCGATGCCCCAGATGGGCAGAGCATCGCCCCCTGGTGGGCATGCCGGGTGGATCCTGGCCCGGCACATGCTGGAGTCTGACTGCCTCCCCGTTTCCAACTTCAGAAAAATACAAAAAAAATAAAAAATAAAAAAATAAAAATAAACAAAACAAAACAAAAAAACTGGTGTGGTATTTCCTTGAAAGATTAGGTACGGTTACTACGGGATGCAGCAATTCCACTACTAGGTATCTACCCTCACAAGAGTATTGAAAACATATGTCTGGCAAAAAAAAGTTGTATATAAATGTTCATAGCAGTACTATAGATAATAGCCAAAATGTGGAAAGGACCCATGAGTCTCTCAACTGATAAACACATAAGCAAATGTAGCATCTCCATTCAGCAGAATATTACTTAGTCATAAAAAGAAATTATTGATACATGCTACAACCGGATAAACTTTAAAAACATCATGCTACATCTCACAAAAGTCCGCTTATTGTAGGACTGAATTGATAAGCAATGTTGAGAAAAGACACATCTATAAAAGTGGAAAGCAGATTGGTGAGGGGTTAGCTAATTCTGGTAGGCCTGGGATTAAATGGGAGTGACTGCTGCTAATGAGGACAGGGTTTATTTCCGAGGTGATGAAAAGATTCTCAAATTAGAGAGTGGTTCTGGTTCCCTAATTATGCAAACTCGACCAGCTCCCCTATTGCATTTGATCATCTCACTCTCACTTTAATGTAACCATTGAAAAAACAAAAGGTCTGGGCCTGGCTGGTTGGCTCAGTGGTAGAGCACTGGCCAGCGTGTGGGTGATCCAGGTTTGATTTCCGGTCAGGGACCAAAGGAGCAAGAAAGAAAAGCCTCTCTGAGATTCTACTGTTTGCCACTGCAGTGAAAAATGATCTGTTTTAAGAAACTTACATCCAAAAATTTTAGCTCAGCTCAATTTCTGTAATGAGTAATAATCAAGTGTGTGTGTGTGTGTGTGTGTGTGTGTGTGTGTGTGATTTAAAGGGTGTGGTTTGGTTCGGTTTTGTTTTTCAATAACAAGTATCAATTGCTTTTCTCTAATTAAATATTTAGAGTTTCTCAGACAGACTATGAAATCCCTCTCACAACTACACTTGATATTACGTATTGGTGGAGTTAAACCACAGCAGCTTAATTTTTACTGTTTCTACCTGTCTGCTCCTAACATTACATATGCTCAGCTAAGTTTTGCAAAGTCCAAGTATGAACCTGTCATGAGGAGCTTCCTATATAAAAGATATTTAGATTTTATCCTAAAATATGTTCAGTCGATCTATACATAAGCTGCAGAAAAAATTGTATCATTTCTTTCTGGTTCTGCTTTTGCCGAACTGGAACACTTCCGAAGCCGAAGCCGCAATGCCTTTTCTAACAGGCGCGTCTCTTTCGCTGCCGAGAGCGTTCAGCCTTTCGTTCCCCGTGTAGTCCCGGACTCCTCACGAAGATGCTCAAGGCTGTTCAAGATCTTCTCCTTGTGGTTCCCCCCTCCTCCTCCAGAGTCCAACTCCAGCCATGATGAGCTACTTACCCTTTCTTAAAATTATGTATGATTATTCAATTCTAGGGTTTTCTGCAAGTGAGAAGTACCTTCTAGAATAACTTTCCCCCTCCTCTTGACCTAAGTCCTGTTTGTTACCCTTTCAAAAAGCCTCCCTTTACCCCAGGTTCAGCTCAGCATGTTTCAGAAAACATTCACTCTGTAGGTCAAGGATTTCCTGAGGACCTGCTCCGTGGTAGGGGCTGTCCTAAGGACTCTGGATGCAACCGTGAACAAGACAAGACCCAGCCCTTCTGATTCTTACATGTTGGAACAAAGCTATGAGCGTGCCCTCAACTTTATACCTATTCCTATCAAGTCCTGGTTGCCTAGGTTTTGTTTGCTTTTTGCTCTGTCTTCATAAATAGTAAGCTTCTTGGCTGCCTAGGCTGTCTCATTGTTCATGTTTTCTTACAGCATTTATCTCAGTAACTGGTATATTAGGAAACTTTGCTTTGAATGAATATGTGCATAGCCAGTGTTTTCCCACCAACAACACAATGAGTAGCAGTTTTAGGCAAAAGGCATAATACACATGTGTTGTGACAAGAAGTACAGGACATCCTGAAGCTGCTAATGTTATCAGGGCAGAAGCTGCAGAAGTCTCTTTATCAGGAAGTTCTGAAATTAAACCTACTGCATCTCAAATCTAACTTGGTAAATATTAGCAGGAGCAGCAGTAAACATGAACAATATGACTTAAAAATTATGACACATCGACTATGGATACATTGTTCAACGTGTGCGATTCACCTGACTCCTGCAAGCATACTATGACAGAGGACGATGACCTCTTTTTATACAGAGGGAAACACTGAGACCAGTAGAAGTTAAGGGACCTGCCTGACCTGTATGGTTAGTAAATGTTAAAGCTGGCCAAGAAACCCGACAGGCTTTAGAGCCCTGATAATTAATGAACTGACTCAGATGGTAGAGGTAGAGAATGACGACATACTTTACTATTTGCTAGCCCGGGGCAAAATGTGTTAACTTCATACCTCAGTTTCTTCATGGACATGACATGAAAATACACATGTGTATGACGTGGGAAGTGAATGATACTGTCTGTTGACAACATTTGGCACAGTTATTCCCAAATAATACAAATCCACTTTACAATGGTGCGCACTGTTAAGCAGACTCGTAATACTTTCTACTGCAAAACACATGGTATTTTCTTCTTAGCATGAATCATTTCAATGTCATTGTTTAAAAATATAAAAGCTCTTAATTGTGGACTTTTAGAAAAAAATACTTGTTTATTTATCGCTTACTGTTTCTACATTTTCTTCCTTCATTCAGCCTTTCACAGGGGCTTGTACAAAGTAGCTATAATTAAATGCTTCTTGGAACAGAAAAGTAAAACAAGTATAGATACTTATTCAAACCAAGAATCCATCAAAGTCTACTATCAACCACCTTAATTGTTTAGATAAATCTCAGAAAGAGAGGAAGTGGTCAAAGCTTATAGGAAACAACTACTATAGCTAAATGATGATTGGTGGAGGGAATGTGTTAGTGCCAGGAAATTGGCAATGGATTCTGAAACAATTATATCAAAGCATGCCAAGAAATGTATCAAATGGAACATGACTAGAAGGCACATCCTCCAAGCGGCTGCCTTTGGGAGTGTGCTAATGACAGTGTTATCTGTAGCACTCCCGGGGACAGTTATGTTTCTGCACAAGGGGTTATCTATTTTTATCTTTATCAACATAAAGTCGATGATCTTTCCAACAAAATAAGTACAGTCACTTCCTCATTTCACACTTTGTCCGTAAGTAGAACACATATGTGTTGAATGCTCGGTGGAGAGAGCCAAGCTATCTCTGATTTAACAGCGAAATCAGGCAGCTAGCATCATGCAGGCATTACTGCAGGCAAAAGATGTCTTTTGTAGCATAACTGTGTTTAAGAACATGTTTTCTAATTTTTAAATTTTCTAAATATAAGTATAGTTGGTATACAAATTATGTTCATTTCAAGCGTACAACACAGCAATTTGACATTTTTGTACCTTACAATGTGATCATCATGCTAAGTCTTACCAAACTTAGCTCAGTATTATTGACTCGATTCCCTTTCCCAGCTTTTACCCATCTTCCCACTGCCTTCTGACAACTAGGAGTTTCATCTCTTGTTTCTATGAGTCTGTTTCTGTTTTGATTGTCATTTGCTTTAGTTATTTTAGATTCCATATACAAGTGAAACCATCAGTACTTGTCTTTCTCTGCCTGTCTCAAGTTTTTAGTAAGTTAAAAGACAATGTGAAGTCTCTCATTTTAGGAAGCTACTCTCCAAATGCAAAGTGTCAGGGACAAGATCATCGTTACAGAAATAAACCAAAGATTCTCTTTAGAGTCTGTATATCCCTGTTCCCTACTTTCATTAGCGAAGGACTCTTGTCTTCTCCCAATTTCTCTGACATGAAGTTTCAAAATCAATAGCTCTATTTGTGTTTGGATTTCTCTTTGTAGGTCATAATTCGTAACTAAAATTTTGATCTCGATTCAAGAAACTTTTCCCCAAAAATGTTATCAATATGTATACGGACCAGATAAACCCAACTCCATCCCTATAAATTTTCTTATGTCCAGAGAGCAGAGCTAATGTTGTTTGAAGGAAAGATACAGAGTGCGCTACTGTTACAGAGCAGAGGGAAGTAGGCAGTGAAGAACAGGGAATGCAAATAAAGCAGGTGCCGCCCATGTATGCGGGACATGGTAAAACTGGTCAGGCAAAGGAGTCGTCTCAAATGTGTGACAAAGGAAAAGTGCACAGAGCAGGCAGAGATGTGGATTTTTGAGAAAAGGAGCACAGATAGACAAAGACTGTGTGAGAGAGAAGTCCGCTTGAAAGATAGAAACACTGTCAGGATGGTGACAGTGAGCACATATCACAACTGCACATGGATTCAGGAGTGTGGAAGCCCCATCTATAGACATGGAGAATGGAGAATAAAAAATTTGGAATAAATTTTAGTACTGTTTTTGCCTTTTTGAAAGGTGATTTAACCATGAAGTTCAAGGTACTGGCAAATCCAGGAGAATTTCAGATTAATAAGAAAAAATAGTGTTAAAAAGAGAGGGCTTACAAGGGATGATAAGATTCAGGTAAGGGTGATCTTAGGACATGGGTGACAACGCTGGACAACGCATCCCAGTGAATAGGGAGGAAGCTAACAGAAGGCAATTGGGACTTCTGATAAACCTGTGAGAGTGAGGCTGTGCAACCTCCTAAGGTTTCTGATATTGTAAATGTGTAGAAACAACAAAATATAATGAAAAAATAAAATATGTGGGTGAATTAAAGAGCAAAAATGGAAACAACCTGGGAACCAGAAATAAAATGACAAATTTGAATTTGATGTAGGAATGGGTGCTGAAGCCCAGTGATCCATAGTGCAGTGGAATGGTAGCTCCATTGGGCTTTAGAGCTCTGGGGGCTGGAATCTTGAAGTTCATGCAAAAACTGATATAATGGCCATGTCTTTGAGTGTTGGAATTTTCTACAGGAATAAAGCCAAGAGGTATAGAGTTACTCAGCCAAAAACAACGACTAATAATCTCTACTGGCCAGTTTAGGGAAGCACGAGGAAGCAGCAGATGGAAGTCAGAAAACTAAACTTGTATCTGCCAGCAGGACAGCCTTCAAAGTCATTCTAAATATGGAACAGAAGGCCAAATCAATAGCTCATCATAAAATTCTTTCCAGATCAGAAATGTCTACGGAGACTCAGTACAAGTAAACATAGTATCTCCTGGTAGAAGAAGAGAAAAGACATTATTTACAAAGGAGCAATAATAGCTTGTTCACAACAGGAATTACCAAAGATGATTCTATTTTATCATTAAAATACTGCAGAGAAAACCTGGAAACTAGGATTATATACCCAGTATCATTCAATGGTAAATATTCACATTTTTAAACATGCAAACACTGAAATCGTTTGCTGCTTAATAACTCTTGCTTACTAGACTGCCAAAGGACGCATTTCGGCCGAATGTAGTTGAATTCTGGAGGACAGAGTGGGTGAAAAGGGGTAGGAAAAGTCATGGACATCAGAGTGGCAAATAGGTTAGTAAATGCAGACATATTAATTGAAATGTATCCCTGTCTTAGAGCGACAGAGGGTTAAAAAACAAGTTGAGATAAAATAGTCAAAAAAAGGGGGGGGGGAAGGTGTTCAGTGGTAAACAATTCTAAAGATATGGATGGCGTTCAAAAAAAAGAATAAAAATGGAGAGAGAAAAAATCAGCCAGTGTGGTGAATGTGCATGGTTATAGCTATACTGAAATATGTCTGTGGATTTTGAAAGACCAGAGCAATACAAGATTAAGTAAATGTGAGGACCATTTCCTTGGAGGATTTTGGATGTACTACCTTTCTGTTAGAAGGCTCCTGGTATCTAAGTCAGAAGAGTCATAACTAGGGTAGTATTACCAATCGCCCTGTTTACAATGTTATCCTTTTAGTGAGTTAATTTATTAACCATAATTACTAACAGCATGGAGTTCCATCAGTGGGAGTCCAGCACAGGTCTCAGCCAGCTGAGATGACTGGGTTGGCTGGACAGATGACATTCTGGCTGCCCTTTCCTGGCCTTTTCCAACTTCCGGGTGCTGCCTGCCTTCCTTGGCTGACGGCCTTTGTCCTCAAAGCCAGCCCAACAGACTGAGTCTCCACATCACATCACTCTGACTTTCAGCTTTACTCTTCCACTTAAAGGACCCGGTGATAACATGAGTCCCACCTGGATAATTTCCCTATATTTAGGTCAGCTATTAGCAATCCCTGATTTCATCCAAGACTGTAATATCTTTAGCCGTTTAAGGTCATGGGTTCAGGGGTTGGGATGTGCCTATGTTTGGGGCAGGCCATTATTTTGCCGACTACCCCAACAAAGGTTCATTCTGGATTATAAATAAGATATTGGTGTCTTCTCAATATTCACGTCTTCATTACAACATGCATTTGATAACTGTACATTAGAGGTAAATTATCTCGGGTTCTAGCACATAGTTGAGAAGGATGAATTTCAGCCCAGTTTTGAAATGAATTGATATTCTTGCAAAAATCCTCTAAGATGTAAAGTTAGAATTGTGGCTTGGGCACTCTTGTGTATACCTGTGCTGATAGCTGTAATTTGCCAAATGCCACAGAGATTGTCTGTTCTCTGGAGTTTATCCATCAGACTCATTTTTATAAAATTTGGTCCTTTTCCAACAGTATCCCACTTAAAAAATTATAAAATCATTGATATTCTATCAATAAACAGGCCTATTCTTATTGTATCTGTAGCTCTCTTTAATATAGTTTTAATATTTCTCTCAACAGAACAGCTATAAAAATATAGGAACTATTTCTGAATAGCTCTGAAGACTGAATTGTTTATCACCATTTTATTTAGTGCTTCATGAGTGACTAATAGCTTGTAATTAGATTCTGTGACAGTGATCTTGTAAGGTGTGGTCAGACATCCTGGAGCCACTTTATGAATGAAATAGCTTGCCACAGAGTAGCTACATACATAAAAGAGCTGATAATTTAATAACAAAGTCCTGATAATTTAATAACAATGTCCCAGCTTCTCACTTATGTACACTTAACAATTATTTTATGCATGGAACAATTCCTTAATATTGTTTATTTAATGATTTAAGGTTTGTGCTTTAACTGTTACAGCCAAATCATGGAACCAACCAAATTGTTTTTTACTAGATGATTGGATAAAGCAAGATGTGGTACATATATACAATGGAATACTATTCAGCCCTAAGAAAAGATGAAATACTGCCATTTGCAACAACATGGATGGACCTCAGGAATATCATGCTAAGCGAAATAACTGTATAATTTCACTCATATAGGGGGTATGAACCTTAAAGCGACAAATGGACAAGACAGACCAACAAAAACTCCTACATACAGACATCAGTATGGTGACTTCTAGACTGAAAATGTGGTGGGAGGTAGCAAAGAGTAGAGTGTCAAATCTCTGGTATTGGAAGAAGATTGGACTTTGGGTGCTAAATACACAATGCAATGTGCAGATGGTGTCTTATATAGAATTGAGCACTTGACACCTGTAGAGTTTTATTAACCAATGCCACCCAATAAAGTTAATAAAAAATAAAAATTTTAAAAGTACTTTATTGGAATTTTATTAGTCAAATTTTGGCCACTGTTTGTCTTCCTCTTCCCCACCCCAAAGGATGTGGGAAGATGTGTAAAATTTTACTGCTGCTATTTTATAGTAAGTAGTCTATGAAAGGAAATAATTGTAGGCTGATTGCACTTTTCCAGGAAAGCTGAGAGTTCTACATTTTCCTGTGGACACACTGTGTGCAGCCCATTCACTCCCTGTTATTGGGAGGCTAGGGTAATGATGTACACTCTTTCATTTCACCTGTACCAACTGGAAGTCATCTGAACATCTTTTAGGAAGCCCAGTGTGAGATTTGTATTTTGTCCAAAGAAGAAATTGTCATACTTCTTCCTGTTTTAGCATCTCAGGGGGTAAAAATATCTTCTAGCTTGTTTCTTTGTTAACCTTTGACCAATAAGTTTTCTACATAGTTTTTTAATGAGCTGCTCCCTTTAATTCATTTTTTAACCATTATTTTCAATTGTTTTTGGTTATTTCAAGGCCCAATAAGACCTATGGTAACTTAAACTTACTCATAGTCAACAAATATTTATGGAATGTCTACTACATGGGAAGTACTAGACCAAGCAATGAGTCATTCCTTCCTGGCGCAATATTTATGCTTTCTATTTCACGTAGTCAAAGTAAAAGATAAATCTGAGTATTTTTATGAGGGGAGTGAAATATTTATCACTTAGTGAAACTAAGGCTGTAAGAAGAACAGGGAGAAATGTACTCACTTTTAGTCTACTAGGCCCTCTTCAACAATAAGAAAACACGAAAACTGGTGAGTCTCCAATGGCCTATCTCACAAAACATTCCCATATTATTTGGAGTCCTTGAGGTACCTGCACCGACCTTCTGTAATACTTTCAATTATTTATTTACATCAGCAATTCTCAACCAGGGTGACCCTGTCTCCCAAGGAGTCATTTGTCAAAATCTAGATGCATTTTAAATTATTATGACTGGCTTCCAGTGAATAGAGGCCAGGGATTCTGCTAAATATCCTGTAAAGCAACCAACAATAACAAAATATTGAGTTCAAAATATTACCAGTGCTAAGGCTGAGACACCGTGACTTTCATGAACTATATAGAAATGCTCTATGGCTATTCAAATAATCTAAAGAAGAACACTGTAATACACTGGGTTAAATTTTTTCATAGAGAATTAGACCAAGGAGGTAGAATCATTATTTTATACATTTAATAAAAAGCGCAGAATATTTATTCTTATTTTTCTTAGATGTGCATTAGTTTCATTAAATTACAATTGCAATCAGTTAAAACCATTAAGTGCAATGCTAACTGGCTTCTCAAGTATCTAAGGAGACACAGCTGGAATGAAAACAGATGGAAGGTGTAAATGAGAAGATTCAATTAACATCTTTCCTTCCAGCACACGTTGCACAAAGAAAGTCTCCTGAGATTGAAAACGAGACTTCAAGAAATATGGTGCATTTTTTACCACATTAAGAATAAACTTTTAACTTTTTTTTTTTTTTTTACAACATTTGGTGTTCAGACCAAATAATCTATGTCCTTGGGAGGTCAAGTCGCAAATACGGTAACAAAGAAATTCTAAGCTAAGAGTAACAAAATTACTATACATTAGAACGCTAACCAATTTAGTGGCAGCCTGAATCTTTCAGGAGTCTTTCTATACTCCTAATAGCATTATAATTGTTATTATAAGATTAGCTTTGACACGGTGACTCCTCAGAATGAACATAATAAAAACACACCGTTTACTACAGTGCAAGCAATTATCTGGCTGGGACTTCATCAGCATCCACAGGGATCGATGAAATGGAGTTAATTAGATCCATTCGGACCATCCTTAGTTTGAATGTTTAACGCCTCTTTCAGTACTAATTTGAAAATACTACAATTGAGTTTGGCCCTTCAGAAGACAGAGCTTGTTTTCCCTGTCTTTCAGGGATCAACAAAGAGCTATAGAAAGACTCGCTGATGGATTGAGGCAAGGTTCTGTAGTCATTTCTTCCATTTCTTCAATTGCTCAAAATGTAGAGGACGTCAGAGGAACACATTGTAATTATGTGTTAAGCATGTCAGAGGAATCTCTCAGATTTCACAAAAAAAAAGATGGATGTTCAAGTTAGTGTGGGAGGGAAGTGCAAAACACCCAGGACACAAGGAAACAGAGACCGCTATGCACGAGAGCTAAGTCCCACTGGTCAACCTGATGTAGTGACCATTTTCACACGCCATCTTTTCTACACCTCTGACTCTACTTCACTGCAACTCCTCACTCCTACCATTCCCACAACCACTTCTTCCTGAGGGCTTCTGCTGACAGGTGTCCTGGCATCTCCTACTTTCTGTCATACTTTAATGGAGACACTCTGTGTGGCTCATATTCAGGCTCCCTAATAAGAAGGTTCTGTCTAAGTGGGTGATTTACCAAATGGAGGAGAAAATACTTGGTGGTCAGAGCTCTTCACTGGCAACTGGCTCAGGTCTTGTCTCTTTCCTAGATGGCGGCCTGTGACTGTCAGTTTCTAATGTCATATTTGGCTAAGAGGGTGGGTTATTGGTTATAGAGCACAGTAGTGACATGTAATATGGGGAATGACTAGAGACCTTCTTTTTCCAGATTTGAGCTGTGGTTGTAATATATACTCCATTATCAACTATCGTGATACTTCAAATTTCTGATATCATGGTGAGATATTATTTCTTGAGAAAACCAAATTTCACCCCAATTCAAGAAATAAGATTATAAATACTTGGTGAGTAGTTCAAAAAGCAAGCATCAGCAAACTTTTCCCCCAAAGTCATGATAAGCCTACAGCTGGAATACCATAAAATAATCACTAAGTCTTAAGAAGATGGCAACAGCTGAAATTATCCAGAGACACAGAATGAATGTGTATAGGTATTTGTAGGGATAGATCTTGATATAAGCAAGCAAGTAAATAAACAAAAATGTTTATTTTTGGCCCTGGCTGGTTGGCTCAGTGGTAAAGCATCAACCTGGTGTGTAGAAGTCCCGGCTTCAATTCCTAGTCAGGGCACACAGGAGAGGTTACCATTTGCTTCTCCTCCTCTCCCTCTCCCCTTCTCTTTCTATATATATATATGGTCTACCGGAAAGTTCTGCTCGTTTTTGGAATAAAACAAAATACAGATTTTTCTTACTGTCAATAAACTTTATTAAATAATATAATTGCCATTATTGTTAATGATTTCTTGCCAGCATGAGGGTAATTTGTATATCCCATTTTTGAAAAATGTTTTATCTTTTGATGCAAAAAATTGAACCAGTGCTTGTTTGATATCTTCTTCATTTTTGAATTTTTGCCCTTCAAAAAATTTTGTGAGGACAAAACCAAGTGATAGTTGGAGGGTGCTAAATCTGGAGAATATGGTGGATGTGACAGACATGCTTCTGTAGCATTTCTTCCTTGTTGAAATTCATAAAAATTACAGTGGCGTAAATGAAGTTTATCAGTAGCCATGGGTACACTATCGCTTCACACATAAGACTAACATGAATCAACTTTGTTTTAGTTAATTTGCTACGTCAGTATGTATACATTAAGTGATAAAAATAGAGAGGCACACATGCGCCAAATAAACATATGCTTACGTGTCAAAACTTGTTGTGATAGAAACGGACAGAACTTTCCAGTAGACCTTATATATATCTTTCCCTCCCACAGCATGGCTTGATATATTTGAGCACTTCAGCCCCAGGCACTTAGGATGGCTCTGTGAAGCCTCCATGTCAGAATCTAGAAATAGCTCAGTTGCAAGCAAGGCCCCAGATGGGCAGAGTATCATCTCCAGATGGGGGTTGTTGGGTGGATCCTGGTCGGGCACATGTGGGAGTCTCTCTGTATCTCCCCTACTCTCATTTAAAAAAAATCCTCTACCATAAAAAATTATCAATAATGACAAATGTGATATTTTTAAAATAAAAAGAGTATGAATAGATTTACCAAATATCAGCATAAAAGGGTTATTCTTTGATGGTATAACTTATAAATTTGATCAATAAAAAGATAAAATAAAAAACCCCTAAGTTTTGAACTAGTAAAATGGTGTGGGATGAAAATACAAATGTCTGCAAAAAACATGGATAAACCTACTGAAAACAGGTACATAACAGGTCACTTATATATACCTCATTTTTCTAGGATACAAATAAACTTTTCAAGGTGGTAGAACAGATCATTTTCGATCCAACAGTAATTTATTTTTGCTGAATTCAAATAGAATACTACACTAATTTCAAAGATTTATTCAATATTGTTTACATGGCATTCCTCCATTTAAAAAAATACACAATGCAATTGTGCATACTTGTTAAATTTGGAAATGCTAATGTTTCACAGAATGGTTTTTGGAAAATTATGAACAGATTCTATGTACTGCTGTATGATACTAGTCTTTTACTCTGAGTCACTATTAATTATGTGAAAGTAATTAAATCAATGATCTCACATCTATTCTGAAGTTGTATGATCACATGTAAAAATTAAATCACAAAATCTATTTAAGCACAGACCCCTCTACAAGGACCCTGCTTTCAGGTCCTGGCTGAGTACCCAGAAGTGGGGTCCTTAATCATGTGGTTGTTCTATTTTTAGCCTTTTCTAAGATGCTTATGGTTTCACGACTTACATTTAAGTCTTTTATCCATGGTGTAAGTTGGTGGTCTAGTTTCATTTTTCTGCTGGTAGCTGTCCAATTTTCCCAACACCATTTGTTAAAGAGACTGTCTTTACTCCATTGTATGCTGTTACCACCCTTGTCAAATATCAATTGTCCATAAAGGTGTGGGTTTATTTCTGGGTTCTCTGTTCTGTTCCATTGATCTATATGCCTGCTCTTATGCTAGTACCAGGCTGTTTTGAGTACAAAACATAGGCAGTAAACTCACCTACATCTCTCACAGCAATATATTTACTGATTTATCCCCACAGGCAAGTGAAATAAAAGACAGGATAAACAAATGGGACTATATCAAACTAAAAAGCTTTTTTACAGCTAAAGACAATATGAACAGAATAAAAAGACAAACCACACAATGGGAGAATATAATCGACAATACGTCTGATAAGGGATTAATAACCAAAATTTATAAAGAACTTGAAAAACTATTTTTAGCCTTTTGAGGAATCTTCCTATTGTTTTACAAGGGGCTACACCAATTTAAATGCCTAGCACTTCACTTTTGTATTATATAACTTTCAAAAAGATTGATTTTTAAACACATTGTTTACTCATCTCCTATAACTTCTGTTAACAAACGCTAACACTGAATGGCTCAGAACAACACCCACTCACTGTCTCACAGTTATGGAGGTTGGAAGCTTGAAAGGGTCTCCCGCGGCCGAAACCAAGGCGTTGGCGGCTGCACCTCTGCCGGAGCTCAGGGGTGTCCCTATTGCTGCCTTCCCAGCTCCAAGAGCCACATCCCTTGCATTTATGGGTTCATGGTCCCTTTCTTCATCCTCAAAGCCAACAGCATAACATCTTCCACTCTCTCTGCCACCATCCTGACATAGCCGATGTCATTCTCTGTTTATGTGGACTCTCCCACTGCCTCTCTTCATAAGGACACTTGTGATGTCATTCGGGGCCCATCCAGAGGACTCTGGATCAGGTCCTATTCATCTCATCCACAATGACACATTGTCCACATCATAGAGCACTTACTTACAGGTCCCACCTCAGGGTGTGCCTTAGCTATGTTCACAGCATGGACAACACTCCTTCCTCGGAGTCTGAGATCCACGACACGGGTCTCCACGTCTGACCTCCCCAGGGGACCGAAACCAGCTTGCTATGTGCTCTCAGGAGCTCTGCTCCTGAGCGCTGACAACCCCAACCTCTTCCCTTCCCCCCAGCCCCATAGATGGTAGCTGAGTGTTTGAGTTATTACCTCTGACACCCTTGAAGTTCTGTTTGCCTTTCTAGTGCTCTCAAACCTGGGTAAGCCATTTTGTATATTATATGGTCTTTATAAGAAAGAAAGTACAGTATGTGTTGAGATGAGTGACTTTTTAAGTTGAGTTTCTGCTTCCTCACCTATATGCAATTATAATATAAAGTACTAAATCATTCACATGATAAACACAAGAGACTCATGCACAGATGAGGAATGGTAATTACAAGCAAGAGCTTTGGCATCAGACCAAATTTTAATTAAATGTTATGGTTCAAAAAAGTTGTTAAACATTTCACAATGTCAGTTTCCTAACCTGTAAATTGTGGTAGATAAAAATAGCAAGCACTAAATAGCAAAACTTGTGCAAGTATTGTTCATAGAGGTGAAAGAAAAGTGTATAGATATATGTGCATCTATAATTTTCTATGTTAGCAATATACAGGAGTGATATCCATAATTATCATAAAAATATTTTTAAAAATTTTGTGTGACAGAGACAAAGACAGGCAGAGAGAGAACAGACAGAGAGGAATAGACAGGAAGAGACATGAAAAACATCAATTCTTAGTTGCGGCACTTTAGTTGTTCACTGATTGCTTTCTCATATGTGCCTTGACTAGGGGGTTCCAGCAGAGCAAGTGACCCCTTGCTCGAGCCAGTGACCTTTGGCTCAAGCTGGTGAGCCTTGCTCAAACCAGATGAGCCTGTGCCCAAGCCGGTGACCTCTAGGTTTTGAACCTGGGTCCTCCGCATCCCAGTTTGATGCTCTATCCACTGCGCCACTGTCTGGTCAGGCTTATAATATTTTTAAATCAATAAAATTCAGCATATAGTTATTTATGATGAAACATCCTCAAACAAGGATTAAAAGAAAGCCTCAATTTAATAAAAGATGTCTACAAAACACCATCGAATTATCTCATGTTGAATGAAGAACTATTGCAATTATTTCCACTAAATTTGTATAGAAAACAGAATAATGTTCCCCACAAGAACCTCTATTAAATACAGTACTGGATGTTCTAGACCATGTAAAAAGACAAGGTAAAAAATAGAAGTAGCTTGACCAGGTGGTGGCGCAGTGGATAGAGCGTCAGACTGGGATGCGGAGGACCCAGGTTCGAGACCCCGAGGTTGCCAGCTTGAGCACAGGCTCATCTGGTTTGAGTGAAGCTCACCAGCTTGGACCCATGGTCGCTGGCTCGAGCAAGGGGTTACTCAGTCTGCTGAAGGCCTGTGGTCAAGGCACATATGAGAAAGCAATCAATGAACAACTAAGGTGTTGCAATGAAAAACTGATGATTGATGCTTCTCTCTCTCTCTGTTCCTGTCTGTCTGTCCCTGTCTATCCTTCTCTCTGACTCTCTCTCTGTCTCTGTAAAAAAAAAAAGAAGTAATGAATGAAAAGTAAAATTGTCATTATTTGTAAAAGACAGGATTGTATAATGTAAAAAAAATTCTGAAAGAATCTATAATCTATTTTAATTAAAAGTGAATTTTAGCATAGTTGTTGGGGATTTTTGCATATTGTATTTCTATATGTTATCAGTCAATGAAAATGCATTCAAAAACCACATGGTTTATAAGAATATAAAAAGTAAATACCTTGTATTAATTCAGAGGGACTCTGTGTAATAGACTGAACACCATAGTGAGTCTATTCACACAAGGCCTAATCAGTGGATGCCTCATGTTGAGTTAATATTTTTAACACATTAATGCATCCAAGTGATAAAGATGTATGATTGAAATCCAATACTACACAAGATGTGCACGTGTATGTGTGTGCCGATATGTGAATGTTGAGAAGCTCTTTCGGAAACGCAAGGCAATTTTGAAGAACAAATCAGAAGACTTAAATGATCAGTAATCAACTTTGCTGTAAAGCTACTCTTGAGATAGGGCGGGATTAGTACAAGAAGAGAAAAACTAATACATGATACACAATGAAGAGCGTAGAAGGAGAGTCACACATATAGAGTCATCTGTACAATGACAAAAACAGACATCATACAATGGCCAGTCAATGGGGTCGAAATCATTTGGATAAAGATGATATCAAAATGAACCTTTAAAAATGAACTTTGACCTCTTCTCACCATAATATTTAGGAATGATTACAAATTTAAATGTGAAAGATCAAAGAACAAAATTCTTATAAGAAAACAAAGGAGACTATTTCCATGACCTTGAAGTTAAGTATTTCTTACAGGAGACAAAAGAACTAATCATAAAGACAAAAATACCTTTCACTTTGTCAATATATAGGACAGTTTCCTGCATATTTAGAACACCATATTTTTAAGAGACCAAAGGCAAGCCACTGACTGAGAGAATATATGTAAAATACACACACACACGTGGATATATGTTCACATATGTATATACACACATATATACACACATTATTCTTTAGATGCCACCACACTTGTTCTAGAATGGCTAAAATTAAAGAGATGATCAATACCAACTTTTCATGATAATGTGGTACCACTGGAACCTTCATACACTGCTTGTGGGAGTTATATTGGTCCCACTTAGGAAAGCTGAAAGTTTCTGACAAAACCAACATGTGTATTCGCTAATCCAGTGAGTTCAACATAATTTGATACACGCTGGGTGAAATCTAATGCTGTCGCCCGAAATAACATGTGAGGTTATGTTCACAGCAACTTCATCCAGGATAGAAGCAACATGAAGGTCCACCAGCATTACCACGGACACAAATGTGGGGTCATTCGTGCTGTGAAAGGCTGGGACACATCGAGATGAATGAGTACGCCCTTGCAACAGAAAGGATGAGTCTCACAGAAAAGAAAAAAAGAATGCGCGAAAGCCGCCAAACCTCAGAAAGAGAATACTGTGAAGATTCAGTTTATCTGAAGCTCAGGAACAGGACAGGTTAGCTGTGGAGATAAAGAGGGGGAGAGGGCTTTCCTTTGTGGGGCGGGGATTGATTAGCACAGAGATAAGGAGACCATGGAATGGAAGTTTTATAGGTTCATCTTGGTATTTTGATGGGTATACACATCTGTAAACATCATCCAGCTGTACGCTTAAGGTCTGCACACTGCACTATAAAAAAGTCCTATGCCATACTGTGATCAATACTAAAAATTAAGAAATAAATAGCAATGCAGCTCACTTCCCTGTGCCAGGCATCCTTCTGGGCAGGGTAGACTTGCTAAGTCATCCAATCTTCATGACAGCCGCCTTTTACAATGTGCTCACTCTTGCTTTTCGCCCCTTTGAGGTGTAGGGAGATTAGATACATGGCTCACCCACGGCCAGACAGGGAACTGGTGAACCTGGAGCCCACCCCAGGTAAAAATGTGTGTCTGGTGTGGGAGCACCCTTACAGAGACTCACTGGGATTTATAGCAGTGCTCATGTGTATGTAACTGTTAAGAATCATGAACATGATTTATGAGTTGTAACTATAAAGCACTTCTATGTCTCCCAGCCTCCCATTAATTTCATCAGTGGGGACCCCCACAACTTCACCAGTCATGCTTGAGTAACGACAACAAAATGTTTGTTCACTTTCAGTTTCAAGGGACAGTCTCAATTCAGTGGTTAAAATGCCCATTCTCAAGTAGGAATCAGAGCTCAGACGTGGTTTCAGCTGAGGCTCCTCCCCTCCGACATTGCCAGGGCTACTGCAGGCTGGCTGTCTTCTGGGGGCACTGGGGAGGGGGCCAGAGAGCTGGGCATGGCCAGCTGTTCCCTTCTTTCCGACTTTGTGGCCCCATTTGGTGAGATTGACTTCAAGGTCTGTGAGGTCAGTACATGCTTGACCAATCATGCCAAGGCCATCGAGAAGGCTTGCTCGCTGGGCTGGACACAACTTGGATGACTGTCTCTCTGGGCCCGTTTCCTGTTTGATGGCACACTTCCTGTTGTGAGTGTTGGGGGGTGAAATTCAGTCCAGAGGCCCAACTGGTGACTCTGGAGCCCAACTATGAGGGCAGATGGTACCATCTTGTGAATGTCTAAATAGTCAAAGTAATATCAAAAAAATTATTCAATAAAATGCATTCCATCATCTTAATTTGTCAAACTTAATAAAAAGCATCAAAATGTGTAAAACTATCTTTTTATATGATTCAGAAAATTATTAAAGAGGTTTTCATTATTTTTGTCCACATCTAGGTAGGCTTTTGATGATCTGGCCATGTTTGGAACAGAAATAAAATAAAGGCACGTAGTTAACCAATTACTATATTTTTTATAAAATTTATTATATTGAATTACTTTAATGCAAATATTATGTTGTTTTATTAAATTGTTCCTATATTTTGCATTCTGTTTTAGTAGTGACCTAAAGTTGAGTGAGCAAACTTTTTCTCTGAAGGGCTAGATAGCATATATTTTAGATAGTCAAGATTATACAGTCTGATACAACTATTTAAGTTGGCTGTTATAGCACAAAAGTCACCATCAACAGTGATTCAACCAAGAGTGAAGCTATATGTTCCAATAAAACTTTATTTTCCAAAACAGAGGGCCATACAGTTTACCAATCCCTGGCCGAATAGATTTTTTAAAAAATGGAAATTCAATTGTATTCAAAATTTACAAATGTTTATGCAGTTATTAAGAATGTAATTTATAAATGGAGACATAGCTTATATTTGTCATATGCTCTAGTGAGTTCTAGTAGTCAATATCAAGCTAGTAGCCAGTGCAAAGGACCCGAATTATATTTCATGCTGGACTCAAGCACATACCAATTTAAGATTATAAATTGTTTTACATTGTAAAATTCTTCATACATCATATGTAATTTTCCCAAAAGCCACACTAATTCGTAGCTACCCTTTGAACAATGACTCGGAACACAAAAAGATGCATGCAAATGGAAATTATGTTTCATTATGCAAGCTTCTCCTGAATTTATGCTCTCTGAAAGGAATGATTTGACAGGTTAATTAACTTGTCTTTTCTTCTGCTGTGCAAGTCCTCCCAGCAAGTGGAAGCGCGATTCATGTCTGATGCTGGCGGCGGCAGAGCTCAGACCTGCGTGGCTGGCATTTGGAAGCAGTTCCCTTTTGTTTTGCGTGCACTGAGCCAGAGACATGAAGGAACAGTGCCCTGGCATCTGAGCTGTTTGTCAGGAGAGGGAACTCGGGGCAGAGCTGTTCTCTATTCGGGCGGAATGCTGGATCCAGAGCTACAGAGTAGGGGCACAGCTCCTTAGTGGTAGAGAGAGAACCCATCGCTGGCTCCCCATGCTGACTCTTTTCCCCTACACTCATGTTTCCCAAATCTCATAACTATCTCTGCATAAAAAGTCATCTGGGAGCTCAATGTTTATAACATCTAGCATCTGTACTTATATGCACAGAGATCGCTTTATCTCCAGCTACTGCTATGTAACCTGTCTCCAAATGATGGTTGCGACGTGTGGACAAGAGTCTGTCTTCTGATAAAAAAATTTCTCCAGACAATTCTCTTGTGGAGACTGAGAATCACTGATCTAGATCATGCAAGAAAGAGAATCAAAGATCTATGACGTTACTCGGCCTTACACATGTTTCTTTCTTTAAGAAAGCATTGGTACCTTGGTGGTGGCACTACATTTGTCCCTCAGGGCTTCTCAGCCTAACTCCAGCCTCTGCCCTCCCCAGGTCTGCACTGAGAGTGATTCTGGGTGTGGTTTAATAAGATATGCTGATAAGTTGCCAAAGCCAGAAAACCTGAAGGAGCTGAAGGACCTGGTTGGTGACCAGATGACTCTAGCAGCTACTGGGAAATCTTGGGGAGCTATTTTTTTGCCCTGGGGGACACCACATGAAGATGCTCCTGGCACAGTGTGGCTACTCACGCTCTGGGATGCACGTACAGTGTGGGTCATCTTTGGTGTCTCCACAACAAAGCGAGCAGGAGTTTCAGATGTGACCCTGTATTTTTCTGATAATTTGTTTTCAATTTGGTTTTGTAGCTATCTTCTGAAATCTCTGCCTTCACTGTGTATACCCTTCTGATGAGTAGAGGTTTTTCCTAATTAGTCCTAGATCCTTAATATACAACACAATGCCTACCAGGTGCTCAATAAAAATTTAAATGAAAATATACTCTTTCAAGGAGAACGGACTTCACACAGTGCTTCTGAGAGCATGCCTCATGCAAGAGGAATAAAGAGACATTTGCCCCACCCCCACCCCACCCCGCCCCCGTGCTGCTGTTAGTTATACTCCAATAGGACTACCATCTGGAATAACCGATTGATTGTTGTATTGGGAAGAATCCGTGCCATTCTCTGGGCGCCATCGCCATTACTTGAGCCCAGGGGAGAACTCACACCTATTTTTATATTAGAGCCCTTGCTCTTACGTCTTCCACTGGTAAGGAAAGTGGTTAGGCTGGCGTGGGGAAATCAATTTAACTCCAGAAAATGTGCGTATAACTTAGTTTTCTATTTCCTATTAATACAGGTACATCCGATGATCATAAAGTTAAATAATTGTGAGACGCACACGGGACTTTTTAAAAATGTGTGCAGGAAGTTGTTCCTCTGTGCACAGCCGGATGCTTGGGCAAGAAAGACAATGTTCTCAGGAAGGCGTATGCTGCAGGACGCCTCATGAGCTCCGGATATACTTACAGCTCTGATCCCGAATTATGTTAGATTGTTAATGGAAAACTGTTTCAGAACATTCGCTTCTTTGTACCAGGTTTATTCTATCATCGAATTTCAATTTAAAAGCCTCCCTAGGCGAGGCTCCCTATCGGGGCGCCCCACGCTCGCTGTCCCCAGCTCAGCCTCTGGCACTCGCCCTTCCCCTGTGTTTCACCTGCCATCTGGAACCACTTCCCAGCCTCTCCAGGCTTAATTGGCTCCTTTCAAACCGCATCTCTAAACCCCATCTCCCCTGTCCGCCTTCTGACTCCTAACCTTGCAGCAACAATCAGCCTCTTCTCAGGGAGCCAGGCCGTGCTGCAGCTCTCGCACCCCTCGCCCACCCCGGCCAGTCTTTCCTGCACGCCCGGTTCGAGTGGCTCTCCGTAGCCTCTGGGCTGCGGCTTGTTCCTTTCTGAAAGCCATTTAAAGAAGCGACTGCCGACGTCGTCGCATTGTTCCAGATACACGTGGACACGTGTACAAAGCCACACAGAAGCTCTAATTGTGTTGCTGCTCCTCGAATAATCAGTATGAGGCACTGAAGTAAAACCCATTAAGGAAAAAAAATCCCTCTCCAAGGAGTTGCAGTAGTGTGCTGGGGTGGCGTCCTCTTGGTCAGGAAGCGGAGATGTACTTTCTGGATTCATAATTGGCTTAAGAGGCTCAGAGAGTACACTGCAGTACTGGTGTCCCTGCCACATGTACTAAGCCTTCCAGAGAGACTCAGAATCAGCACCCCTCCCCTTCCCAACAAAAAACAAAGATCTGTTTTTTTGGAACTTCAATTTCAAGTATGAAATCCAATTATGAACATATGGGGGGAAAAACATTGTTTATGAGTTAAAACAGTTCTTCAAATCTGTCATGTATAAAATATCCACTAAACCAAATAATTCAACATAAGCATTAAAGGAATGCAATCTGTTTATGAATTTCTAATGTGAGAGAAACTATGTTGGTCTGAGAAACTGAGATGCTGTGATGCTACTCTAACTTAATATCCTTAAATGCCCTGCTTTAACTGTTCATATAATTGGACAATCTATTACAAGGTTTAACATGTTTTCAGCAATTCAGAGAAAATCGTTTTCATTGTAGGTTCTGACATCAGTGTGTCGGTCAGCTGAAACAAGACTTGCATCTGATGTCCAATGGAATTTCACAGACTTCTAGAAAAGTCATGGAATCCACTTGTGCAAGGTCGATTTGGACAAGAACACTTCTGTGGTTGGAGGCTACCAGGAGATGATTAATGTCTTCTAACTTAAAATAGCATGCCCTTGACCTTCTCATGGAAACTCCAGTTAGTTGTAACAACAACACTACAGACATAACTATGTTTGAATAAAATTATATCTGTAGTAAAAATATTTTGCCTTTAGCTTTTCAATAAAATAATATAAAACAAAATCATTTTCTCATTCACATTCTAGGTTATTTACCATGAGAAGAGAAGAGTCAGAGAGACTGACTCTTGCATGAGAGTCATTTTTTTTAATGAGAGGAGAAGAGTCAGAGAGACTGACTCTTGCATGCACCCCTACCGAGATCCACCTGAAAACCACTCTATGGGCAATGCTCTGCCTATCTAGAGCCATTGCTCGGCAACCAAGCTCTTTTAAGCACCTGAGGCAGAGGGTCCATGGAGCTATCCTCAGTGCTGGGGGCCAACTTCCTCAAACCAATCAAGCCGTGGCTGTGGCAGAGGAAGAGAGAGAAAGAAGAGGAGGAAAAGAGGTGGAGAAGCAAATGGCTACTTTTCCTGTGCACCCTGACTAGGAATCAAACCCAGGACATCCACACACCAGGCTGACACTCTACCACTGAGCAAACTAGCTAAGGTCTGCAATGACTTTTAATAAGGCAAACTCATTGAGAAATATGGGCACTTTCTGGTAGGATTAGCTTAGATTCATGTAACACACACTGGTTGTGAGACATAAATGTTATTGAGGAGGGGTTTCTGAAACATTGTTCCATCCTTAAAGGTGCCACCTTCTATCTACATAGGAAAATCTCACAGGTCACAGTAAAGTAATCCAAGCAGGTCACAAATTTTAGAAAACCAACATATTAGTTCTAATTTCTGCATTGTCTCTAGCGTGAACCAATTCATTAAGTATCATATTTGTAGCAAACCGCTCCTCAGCACCTCTGTAGTGACAACCGCCATGCCCAGGAGAGATGCACATTCTGAGAGCCAGGGTAGAGCTGCACCAGGTGGACACATTTGTTTTATTTCTACTCTCTTTGTGCTCCTGTCCAAGATGACACTTTATGGCCTTCATCATCTTTGTGATTACACTGAAAGAAAAATAGGACTTTATTTGTCTGGGTAGCTCTTCATGCCCAGAAGGGCTGCTCTCTCACCTGCCGGCACCAGCTCTGTCTGTGACAGAAATGTCTCCAACCCCTCCTTTTGTTTTACCTGGAGGCGAGCTGCAAGATAACAGAGTGCTATCCTTGACTCTCACGTGGCAGAGCAGATGCTCCTGGGCCTCGTGCAGTCCCACCTGCAGTACATGGCTGCCCTGACAGCAAGACATGCAGTCAAGAGGTGCTGCTGTCTGTCATCAGGCTCTCGGAAAGTGGAGTGCCTATTCCCCTTTGTCTGCTTGAGGCAGCCACGTGAAGGGGGCACGGTGCATGAATGCCAAACAAAAGAAAAGCAACTGGAATCGGTACATGTTCTTTGAGCTTCAGGAAAAGTCAGCGTGTAAGCCAGACATTTTAGTGCCTTGGTTTTCACTCAAAATTTATGACAGACTCTTCACACAGATAAATGATTGCATTGACAAGACCCTCTGGAACATGAAACCATTATTTATAATTATTGTTCAAGTGTGTTTTTCAAATTGAAGGTCTACTTGTACCTGCCAAAACTGTGTTCAAAGACTTTTACCTAATTACACTCACATTTGTGTATTAAAGAAATTCTATAGCATATTTAAGGTGGAAATAAAAAACAGGGTTGAAAACAGCTAATAGAAAATGAGCATAATGGATTTTTACAAATTTTTAATCAACTGAAATGATAAATTTAAGCAGGATAAGTATAATTTTAGACTATATTATGAAGACCATGTTCATAACCTTTTTTAATTGTGGGAAGGAAAAGCTATCTTTCTAGTTATAGAATTATTACTTTTAAATTTAAATATTATGGCAAAAGTTGTCAATGTTAAAATTTCTAAAAGAATAAAAAATAAACTGAAGACTTAAAATGAATAGTTCTTCAATTTGTAATTTAGTTATAAAAATATCAATGCATTTTTATTGAATTACCTATCTTTTTCAGGGTGTGAACTTAGCAGTATATCTCATTAAGACTTTTCCATAAACCAAGCCATTGGACAGGGCACGATGAAAGCTGGGTGGGGATTTGCCCACTCTCTAGATGGAGACAATGAATTGAGGCTATATTTCAGAGTGCAATTTGTTTATCCAACTACCAGAAAACTTTAGTTTAATCAAGGTTATCGATAGTTCTGAGAACATATTCCCAAGACTAATTCAATGTTAATACTTTGTTATTTGACTTTATTTTGAGAACACTATATTTAATTTGCATTTTTGAAAAACACAGCCTCCACACATAGTCTCAACTATAATATATTTTTTTAAGCTGCTCCATCTCCAGCATGATAAAGATAGCTTGTTAAAGATAAACCTCTGAAAGTTACTCTGTTTTCCCTTCTGGATATACATTTACTTCAGATAGCAAGATAAGGCTAAAGGTCCCCTGGTTTAAGCATAATTCTTGATGTTATAAGTGAAGGTGTTTTTCCGTAATGAATAATTTTATGAAAGAATTACCTATCCTGCAGTTTGATTTAAAATAAGCAATAAGGGCCAAGTGTTACAGAAAAATTAGTGCAGGGGGCAGTTTAAAAATCTAGAAATGATAAAAGGCTATTTCTTTGGACACAAAATTCTGAGTTGTCTTTTATCCTCGATGTAATCGAGTAATAAGAAAATTACAGAAAGATATTCATATTTAGCTTTCAACTATTGGTCCTTTGATCTTTGGACTGCATATTAAATTTTCTAATTTAAAACATGCTAAATAACTTCTTGTAGAAAATGGCGATGGCCTCAACTGATGAATATTCCTTCTGAAAACTGATCATCATGCAAAAGATGCTGTTCTATTCAAAGCAAGTATGTCCACTTAAAAATATGTATTTAATTGAATTTTCAATGTAATCCACCTGAAGCTTTGGATTTAGTGCCCCTGAAAGAAAGAGATTAAGACTAAATAGAGAGGGGAGGTTCCCATCCTGCTTTGCTGGTACCTTTCAGACTTCACCTGAAGGGGCCACCCTCCTCTACACTGAACAATGCTTCCGACATGGTTATTAAATCCCATGGACAACAAAATAATAGGCCAGTGCATTTCACTTAGGACTTTCTTTAGCTCATTAAGTCTTGGGGTTTTCTTACAGAAAAGTCAAACATGCTATATTTTTCTTACAATAGGACAGTAGGTATACTGAGTTTGATAAAAGAGCTACCATGTATATTGAGTTGTAATTTTCACTTAAAAAACATATTTCATGAAGAAAAGAGCCAAAAAATATTGTCTAAATGCTGAAAAGTCACCATGGAAAAGTCCAGACGTACAAAAATATATTCATACACTCACACACACACACACACAATGAGTATTTAGAGGGAACAGATACATAGAAACAAACTTTGTGGTTTATCTATAAAAAATTAAACTAAAACTTAAAGTGTTCAGAGCACTATTTTAAGATTGCATACGGTAAGACTGTCTTTCATTTTGCAAAGCCACTGTTTGACATCTAAAAAGAATTACATAAACTTTCATCACTTCTTTTAATAATCAACTCTTGCAAGCTAACCCTCGGCAAGGAGTGATGTAGGAAATATCTTTGATTTTGATAAGAAATAGATACCACATCAGAACTGGCCAGAACAACTTTTTCCTGTTTCAATAGGATGCCGTTTAAATTACCCAGCCAATTGTTTTGATGCCACTTGGAAAAAGAGGGTCGTTTGTGTAGAAAATCGTTTATAAGACACCCATATTTGCACTGAGGTCATCAATTGCAAAATCAATGAGGTTCTAATGAAACCTTGTCTTACATGCCAGGTAAAAAGTCCAGCTGCCAGGGAGATAAAGTGTCACAAACTATCAATGAAGAGCAAACAATCAATGCATTGTTAGTGGGAAAACAAACTTACCTATTTACCTTCAACTAGGCAAACAGCAGGCATTTCAAAACCTGCAAAAGTGCAATCGCACTGATAGCGACAAATCAACAGTGTTGATTATTCAGTATGCCAGGGTGGCAAGCTTCAAAGTTGGCCGATGACGTATCATCACTTCCATTCACAATGCAATGTTGACTTCCTTTGATTTGTGTTTAATCCTTATCTTGGAAAGTGTATAACTTTCAAATAGCATAATCACAGTCACTTCAAACACTCATCAGATTCTTTTTGTTATAATTGGATGAAATAAGGACACTATCAACAGCTATTTCAAAGTTAGCACAACAAACTTTGGTGTTTGATAAAGATTAGTAAAGGTAAGAATGTGTTAGGTACCACAGATTAAATTTAGTTCATCAGTTCAGATATGTAGTGATCAAATACGGAGAAAAAAAAAGAAGTCAGGAACAGGGTGTATTGACGTTTTTATACATGATATTTAACCTGCTACTTTTTTTTTTTTTAATTCTGAGAGCCAGTACAATCTAACAAGCAGTTCAGAAAACTAAATGTGAAGAGTGTTGAGAAGTTCAAATTACAAAGTTTCTGTGATAGAAGGAAGCATTTTTTTTTATAGGGGTCAGCAAGTTATGGCCTCTAAGCCAAATGTGGCCCATCTCCTGCTTTGTAAATAATGATCTGTTGGCACAAAGCCACACTCATTTGTTTATGTATTGTCTACAGCCGCTTCTACATCCACCCTGTGCTACAATGGCTATGTTGAGCAGTTGTGACTAAGACTGCACGGCTGTCTAAAAATATTTAGTATGTGACATTTTAGAGAAAGCATGCGCCATCCCCTGCTCTAGGTGATCTCGTTGTGTCCCATAGCTTCGAATAACAGTTAAAACTGCTGACATCCAAATGCATACCTCCATCTCAGACATCTTATGTCCAAATGTCAACCTGACATCTCCACTTGCACAACCAGTAAGCATCTCCAACTCAATTCTTTCCAAAGCCTGTTCCTGCCGCAGTCTCTCCGTCTCGGCCCTGCCATCTGCCCGGGCTTTCAGCCTCAGTCCTCATGTCTCATACGACCTCCTTCCAGTCCATCTGCAAGCTCACTGGTGCTTCCTCCCAAAGATATTTTTAATCCGACCACGTCTCTGTCTCCACTGCCATCCCCGTAGCTCAAACTGTCACCATCTCCTCACTGGGCCCCCGTGGGCCTCCTCGCTAGTCTTGCCTCCCTTTCGTCTTAGCCAAAGAGCCATGTTCTAAAAACTGGACAGATCATGCCACTTCCCAGCTTCAAACTTCAGAGATTTTTCACTGCATTTGCAATAAAAATTAAACTCCTCACCAAAATGTCCACCTTATGTCAAAATCTGCTTCTCCCATACACGTGACTCCAGCCAAACGGTGTCCTCATTGTCCTTGTACCCCCCCCACCCCTCCTCCAGGTCTTGCCCACCTCAGCAATGCTGCGCGCTCTTTTCTCTGAAGTGTCCGGTCTGTCGACTTTCCACAGGGTAAGTCCCTGCTCACCCCTGGGATTAGCTTAAATGTCACTCTCTGTGGCCTAGGAGGCTTTTGAATCCATTAGAGGCCGAAGGCCCCTGACATCCATCACATACAGAATAACAGCTATTCTCTCAGAAAATAGGTGGACAACTTTCAGTGCACCAAAATCTGCATGCATTTAAAACAAGATAAAATTGTACAGGTTGCAATAAATGGACAACCGCAGACTGGGCAAGTCCCTGTGAGACATCATTCTGCCTGAAGTTGAGCCAGTTTGCTTTTTAGACTTTTGTCACTAGAGAACAGAGAGAGACCTGCTTATTCACCGTCTCTACTGAGGCTCTGGAATTAGGAATGGGGGCCCTTGTTGCCAATCATCTTGCTGTAGGAGAAGTTATGAGAAGGGTGCAACACTGCTTGCCCCATGAAGGAGCGACCCAAATCAAGGGAAGATCCCTTTATAAATATAGGGGTGGTGTCTAGATCTCATCGTGTGAGTGCTGAAAGCATATCCAAAATACAATATCATGTATTTTGGAATAAATAAAGGGTCTCAGAATAAATTTTTTGAGCATGCTCTCTTGGTCTTTTAACATCTGGAATCTTTTGACTCATGTCTTTTAAAATAGACTCCAAACAAGTCCAACTCCAGAGATGAACTCAGGGGCAAGGTCTTGGCATCCTGGGACCACTGTGTATTCGAGCGGCTTTCCCCACACCTACCAAGACATTTGGAAAGTAATGGAGGCTTCCTTCCTGATGGTAGGATAGTAAAACTAGAACTTCTGAGCTATCTGCTTCAAATGTATTTTATTTGACTTAATGAGGAAACTGAGTTCCAAAGGGACGAAGTGACTTTTGTCACCTAGTAGGTGGAGGTGATGGGGACCAGAACTCACTTCTGCATTGAGTGCACCAGTCCTCACATTCCAGGTGAGGTCTCAACTTCCCCAATAACCCCAGTGCTTTAGGCTGAAACACTTGCCCCGGAAGGTGGGAGGGGTCAGGGGCATTCGTCTCAGGCCTGATGACTGACGCTTCCTCTTCAGGACCTCACTGACTTACAAAAAACCCTGAATCTGGAATCTGGCTCAGCTTTAATCATTTTGGATTTATTGACTTTCTCAGTCCTAGGTGTGCTGATTAGCATGGACTGCTCTCCCTTTGATTATTGTAATTGTGTCTTCTTTAAAACAGGGACACCATGGCTACTGGATTAACATTCATATGAAGTTCCCAAAGGGGTCCAAAATACCAGCCCCAAAGGATGCTTTGAAGAAAAAGCAGTAAAAAGAGGCTCTATGGTCAAAAGAGTTTGAGAAACAATGCGCTGTATTTCTACACTGTGGAAATCCACAAAAGAAGACTGTTGAACGTTGTACAACTTCGTGCAGCTCAGCCTTTCCCGAACACGTCGAACCCTGGACCCCTGCAGACCTGGTGATGCCTGTTATAAGTGGCGCATGGAGCACACTTGGAGAAACACATCCTTCTATTCTGCCAAATGCTGGAAGTAAGCTCATTTTTAGGGACATATCAGCGGGAAGAATAATTTTTCCCTCCTATATTACACAGCACAAACAGGGAGGAGGAGACTGGGAGGCTGCAGGAGGGGCTGGCTGTCCTTCTCATGGTCTCGACCAAGGAGGAAGGCTGCCTGCTGGAAGCAGCAGGCTGGGCAGACGGAAGTGTAAACCCCCAGGTGGCTGCCAGACACCCCGGGGTTTGGGCTCTGGGGGTGAGTCTGTTTTGGTAGGAATAGAAACTCACAGTCTTCTTTGCAACAATCTTCATTCTGAATTCTTTTTTTTTTTTTTTTTTTTGTATTTTTCTGAAGCTGGAAACGGGGAGAGACAGTCAGACAGACTCCTGCATGCGCCCAACCGGGATCCACCCGGCACGCCCACCAGGGGCGAGGCTCTGCCCACCAAGGGGCGATGCTCTGCCCCTCTGGGGCATCGCTCTGCCGCGACCAGAGCCACTCTAGCGCCTGAGGTAGAGGCCAAGGAGCCATCCCCAGCGCCAGGGCCATCTTTGCTCCAATGGAGCCTTGGCTGCGGGAGGGAAAGAGAGAGACAGAGAGGAAGGAGGGGGGGCGGGTGGAGAAGCAAATGGGCGCTTCTCCTATGTGCCCTGGCCGGGAATCGAACCCGGGTCCCCCGCACGCCAGGCCGACGCTCTACCGCTGAGCCAACCGGCCAGGGCCCTGAATTCATTTTTAACATTTTGCTCCTTTAGTATGTAAGAAAAGCTTTCCAACAGTTAAAAAATAAAAGTCAGGAACAGGGCATACCGACATTTTTATATATGATATTTACCTAGCTATACGTTTGTCTTTTTTTCTTTTTAATTAAGAGAGTCAATGCAATTCAAGAAGCAGTGGAGAAAACCAAATGCGAAGAGAGCTGAAAACTTAGAAGTATAAAATGTTAGTGATGAAGGAAGGTTTTTTTGTTTACAGACCTCTCAGATTGAAGTGACCAAGGTCATAAAGTGGCATATTGGGCTTCATGCTTGAATGGCAGAGGTGGAGTTTGGAATACATCTTTTGATTCTAATCCCCTCCCCCCAGTCTATTTGGAGCTTACTGATCATTTCGAACTCTATTGTTGTTATTTATAAATAGAGCAACAAATGGTCAAGGACGTCTAGTTCTTTCACCGCCGTTCACCGCTGCCCCAGAAGTGCTTGTACACCACAGAAGAGTGTGGTAGCTCTCACTCATATAATATGCTATGGCAGGGGTTCCACTGGGTCACAGTCATGTCAACTGTAGTTAAGCTACATTGAAAACATTATTGCATTTATTGGAGTGACATGCTTAATAGAATATATAGGTTTCAAGTGGGCAATTTCATAACACATCATCTGTATATTGTATCGTGTTCACCACCCCATAGCTGGTCTGCTTCCATCACCATTTATCCGTCCTTTTCCCTCTTCAACCTCCTCCATCCCCTTTTCCCTCTTAAAATCTGAATTTTCTGAGTGCTTTATTTTTTAGAGAGAGAGAAAGAGAGAGGAGGGAAACATTGATTGCTGTCCCACTTATTTGTGCACTGATTGGTTGATTCTTGTATGTGCCCTGACTGGGGATTGGACCCACACCTTGGTCTATCAGGACAATGCTCTAGCCAACTGAGCCAACCAGCCAGGGCCCCCAATGTTTTTGTTTTTTGTTTTTTTAAATATGTTGTCATACTTCTACACTGTTTATATGTCTTTATTACCTGTATCAAGGCCAAAGAGAACATTAATAGATTCATGTTCTACCAATGTCTTTGCACTTTAACATGATGAACAAAGTTTTTTATGCCTCATTTAATAAAGGAAGCTCCACTCTCTAGATTTGCATCTACTTACTGTGGTAATGAGGTAAGGAATAGCAGCCGTTGGTTTTAGATACAATTGAAGGATTTCTTTTGGAGAGAGAAATACTTCCACTTTTGTTTAGAGGGGAGATTTTGTCACCACGTTTTGGCTTCTTTGATAAAGGACAAAGCAAATAAGAAAAGAAACCCCTATTCACTTTTGGTAGGAATGTAAACTGGAACAGCCACTATGGAAAACAGTATTGAAATTCCTCAAAAAATTAAAAATAAAGTTACCATATGACCCAGCATTTTCTCTTCTAGGTATCTACCCCCCAAATTAAAAAAAACATTTACTCATCATATATATACCCCCATGTTCATTGAAGCATTATTTAGAGTGGCCAAGACATGGAAACAACTGAGGTTCCCTTCAGTAGAGACTTGGATAAAGAAGAGGTGGTACATAGATGCAAGGGAATATCACTAGCCGTAAGGAAAGATAAAATATTTCCATTTCCAGCCTGACCTGTGGTGGCGCAGTGGATAAAGCGTCGACCTGGAAATGCTGAGGTCGCCGGTTCGAAACCCTGGGCTTGCCTGGTCAAGGCACATATGGGAGTTGATGCTTCCAGCTCCTCCCCCCTTCTCTCTCTCTGTCTCTCTCTCCTCTCTCTCTCTCTCCCCCCTCTCAAAATGAATAAATAAAAAATTAAAAAAAAATATTGCCATTTCCAACAACATGGATGAATCTTCAGAATATCATGCTAAGTGAAATAAATCAGATGAAAAAAGTCAAGACCCATATGGTTTTACTGATATGTGAAATATAAAAGTGAAAGTGACAAATGAACAAAAAAGAAGGAAAACAAAACAAAACAACCCATAGACACAGATTCTAGTATGGTGGTCACCAGAGGGAAAGGTGGGTGGGGGGAAGTAGTAAAAGGTAAAGGAGGTCAAAGGTATCATGATGAAAGGATCTTTTATTTTGGGTGATAGATACAGAAAGTAAAATACAAATAATGTTATAGAAACTTTAAACCTATATAATGTTATTAAGCAATGTCACCCAAATTTAACTTTAAAAGTAGAACTAATATAGATTTGGAATTGAAGGTTCATCTACAAAAGTTTCAAAATAAAAGAAGTGATTCCTTTTTGTTTGTATTCATTATAGGAATGACATTTTTTTTAAGGTGGGCACTGATGAACTAGATCATACCAAATATATATGTATGTATGTATGTATGTATGTATACACACACACACACACACACACACACACCCTCAATACGCCCAAGTATCCCCCCCAAAAAAAAGCCAACAAGAAGAGGAGAAACTCTCTTGAAAGTATATCACATTAGTGGTTTAGGCATCTGCACTGAAAGTACATTACCTCTTGTGAACAAAATAAGGACAGTAATAAGAAATGACTTAAAGACAGTTCAGTCCAAAAGTCAAATAAATGGCATGAAAACTATGGATATTTTAATCTCTGGAAGTCTTCAGGCAGAGAATACATAATTGTACATTATGAATACTACAGAATGAGTTACTGAACTAGAAGTTGATTGATTTCAGGTTTCTGCCCACAATTTTCACTTGTTTAACCCATGAGCATCTTCTCAAATTTAATATGCCAAGCAATTATCTCACAAATTACATCTATATCTAGATATAGACATATGTACATGAAATACTTTAGCAATTAGGCGAAGCTCTGTGATGGACAGATGTGGAAACTGAGAGAAACAGGAGAATGTTGAGTAGGACTCCTAGATTTTTCATATCAGTCAATATGGTGGCAATGGTTTTTATTACTAAGATGTGGAAAAATGGAAAGAGCATTGATTTAGGAAGAAAAAAATCATGAGTTTGGAGTTTTCTGTGATCAATGTAAGCAAAAATGCACAACAGGCATTGAATACCAGATTCTGGGATTCAGAAGAGTGGTATATGTTGTAAGAAAATATTTATGAATGATCAGATTATACATAGCATAACTTTGGACATTGTACTGTTGGGTACTTAACAGTATATTAATAACATTAATAATCAACAAAGGAATGAATAAAAAACTAACATGAGTATTCATGAATGCTATAATGAACCAGGAAACAGGTGTGCATGAGAATTAATTTTCTAAAGGAACTAGTTCATTAATAAATAGTTTGATTCTGTTCATCAGAATGGCAAGGACTATAGAGTGTCAGCCCAGTGTGTGGAAGTCCAGGCCAGGACACACAGGAGAAACACCTAGCTGCTTCTCCACTCTTCCCCCTCTCTTCTTTCTCTGTGTCTCTCTCTTCCCCTCCCGAAGCCAAGGCTCCATTGGAGCAAAGTTGGCCCGGGTGCTGAGGACGGCTCCATGGCCTCCACCTCATGTGCTAGAAAGGCTCCGGTTGCAACAGAGCAATGCCCCAAATGGGCAGAGCATTGCCTCCCTAGTGAGCTTGCTGGATAGATCCCGGTCAGGCGCATGTGGGAGTCTGTCTCTGCCTCCCCACATCTCACTTCAGAAAAATAGAAAAAAAAATGGTAAAGACTTGGATAATGAACATTTGGAGTGTCCTGATTCCTCATGTACCAGCAGCAAGGACCATCAACCTACTTGATAGCTATCTTGACTGTGCATCTTCTGTGTATGTTTCTTGTTCCTGCTCAGAGCCTTTCTACATCCTTTGCTTGTTTGTTTGCTTCTTTTTAAATTTTAATTTGATCCCATATGATAATGATCTCACAATGATAAAAAAGTCTGTCGAGACAATAATTCAATGTATTTATTCTGAATTATGGATGGCTTCACTGGCTCAAAATATTTTAGTTGTTTTCCACTTTTGCAACATAAATTCTGAGTTTCAATTGACATTTGAGGCATTTGCAAAAAATTATGATTTTCTTTTTGTGTAATCACTTGTAATGGATAATAATGCCTGTTTTAAATTGATATGGCAATTCATGTTTTAATGTAATGTCTAGTTCAACAGCATTTAACGGATAACTGCTACATGCAGAAAAACTACACCATGATTTATTGGAGGGGGAGTCATCTTTACCAATAGTGACTTCTAATTTAACACACAGTATCATGAAAGATCTTTTTATGTAGACATTTTTTCAATCTCATGCATTTTAAGTAAAATTCAAGAAAAATCTGACCAAAGAATATTTATCATTGACTCAATAAAGATCTAGATTTTAAATGCTGATTAATCACTGAACCTCAATACTTAAAATAGCAATGTCTGTAATATTTCTATATATACATATATTAATAAAAACAGATTTAAATAGAAAAATATTTTCTTTTGTTCTTAAGTATGTTTATTTCCCCTTAAATACTTTTGCTAGTTCTATAATTTTTATCTTATTTTATAAAATATTTTAAAATATTATTTTATTTATTTATTTATTTATTTATTTATTTATTTATTTTACAGAGACAGAGAGAGTCAGAGGAAGGGATAGATAGGGACAGACAGACAGGAACGAAGAGAGATGAGAAGCATCAATCATCAGTTTTTTTGTTGCAACACCTTAGTTGTTCATTGATTGCTTTCTCATATGTGCCTTGACCGTGGGGCTACAGCAGAGCCAGTGACCCCTTGCTCAAGCCAGTGACCTTGGGTCCAAGCTGGTGAGTTTTGCTCAAACTGGATGAGCCCACGCTAAGGCTGGTGACCTCAGGGTCTTGAACCTGGGTCCTCCGCATCCCAGTCTGATGCTCTATCCACTGTGCCACTGCCTGGTTAGGCTAAAATATAATTTAAGTAGTGAAGCCATCTCTTGCTAGGGCAATATTTTAATAGCAGCAAATTTCTAGAGATTTTAGTTGTTTCTCCCCAAATATAGCCTGGCATCACAGCCATTCAGTAAAAAAAGTTATAAAACATTTTTTGTCTTTACATACTTGTAATTATGAATTACCTGCTTTTGCCTTATTTGCATACCAAGAGTGAAAACATTAATTTTATCCAAAAAACAGGAAAACCATTTACTTTGGAAATAATTTACAATATAAATACAATTAACATTTATAATTTTAAAATGTCTAATTATATTCTTTTTCTGTTTAAGCAGACACAAACATTCTAATACTTTAATAAAATGTAAATAAATAAAAAATAAACATTAAAGAAAATCTATAAAGTATATAGTATTTATTACTAGTTTGGAAGATAATAAGTCACAGAATAAAGTGTTCAAAAGTATTGTTCATTGAAGAAAATTAAAGGTAAAAATACACATCTTTGGAATGATGATATGAACCAATGCAAAAATGATGTTGTACAGTATTTAGAAATTGGGAATCATGTATCTATTTTAATATATGTTATGTCTAACTTAGAATCAAGATAGGTTTAAAAGTATTACAAGAATTAAATTGGAATCAGAATATGTTTAAGACTATTATATGTATACAATACGTATGCTTATACTTTTTGTTATTGTTGTTTTTCTAATGTTTTTTCCAAGGAAAATTTAGCACTTCATTTTAATAAAAAACCAAGTTTGGATAGATGGCGGCTGAGTTCTCTTGCACTGAGTTACTCCCGGGCGGAGACTGCCAAAAATATACTATGATGTAGTGAAGTACTCTGCCTATGGTGTTGAATGATCCTGTAGCATCCATTTAAGGTTTACTTTTAACATTACTTAACAGAGATATATGAACTACTAGCTGTTGATCATTTCAATAGATATTGTACCAAAACCCTTCAGATTCAAACATTCTTATTATAAATTGTTGCTGATAAATGCTTTATAGATGATGTAAGATAAAATTGACAAAACTGAGATCACTGAGTTACTGATTCAATGTCCCTTGCTAAAATTACCAAACTCAATATGATGTCAGCACAGACATCAAACAGGAGTGAAATCTATTAGTCTTTGTCATTACGCTTTTAATTTCAAGGGATGTTTTTAATTTAGTATGTATTTTTTTCTTGGTCACTGCCAATAATTCAGAGGTGTCAGTAAATCAAAATACAAAGCATGAAGGGTGTAACGTATGCCTTTTAAAAGTCTTTTATTCATCTATATTTATTATTTGCATTCTTCATTTCAATGTATTGACAAGACTCTACAGTAATTATGGAGGATCTATATTATGCATGTACATTGATGTATATTTTATTTAAAAACTGGAAGAAAGCGCCTGAATGTAGAAAAGCACAGATTTTAATGGCAGACAAGTAACTAATAAATATTTCCATCCTTCTCCCAGAATCCATTAGGGAGAATTCGAGATCCGTGTTACTTTAGTGCTCACTAGTTTGACAGATAGAATTGCTTTTTATGATTCACTAAAACTTAATCTTTAATGTAAGTTGTTTCTTATTTTCATAATGGTTAACGATAAAATAACCAGTGAGCAATGGACAGGAGTAAGGGCGTGTTTTGTGACATGATGCTCTACCTATTTCAAGGTTCTTGGTTGGGAGCTTCTTATTATATCAGCTTATACACTAGACTAATACAGGATTTGAATCAAATATTCATGTATTTTCATGGCATTAAGTAACTATCTAGGCCTAAAGTGACAAAATTATTTTAATATGTATGCAATCTTTGTTTGGATGTGTGAATCTGATGAAGATTAATAATGTAGATCAATACACGGTTGTGGTACTGGTAGGAGTAATTTTAATTAAAATGAACCCAAATATTAAATTAAATAATGAACAATGCCGATACTTTACTAATTAAGACTGACATTTTTTCCTAATAACTGCCATTTGTTATTTTGAGTTTCTAAGTATGTAAAATGAATAGAATGAGTAATAAAGTAGTTATTGGTAAAGTAGTTTCTTGTTAAAAATAATTATGAAATCATTTTAAATTGATAAGAGTTGCTAGAGTAAAACCAATAATACATGAATGTTTGTACAAATAATTACTAGACTAATATGGCCAAAATGCCTATGTACAATTTTTTTATACATAAAGAAACAGTGTTACTGCTATAATTCAAGCATTCTGCATGGCATACCAACATTGCTAATGTGCTCCACCTATTACCCAAGCAGTTCCTGAAATTTTATTAGCATAACCATGCTCCTGAACATATCAGCTCTGTTTGCTCACAGGATTTCTCTCTGGGTATATTTATAGAAGACCTGAATCTAAATTCACATTCCTCTGCTCTTTATTCTGCCAGCAATTTGTCAAGCACTTGATGTAAATATGCTGAATAAGCTTATCTGCAAGACAACTTTATCTCCTCCTTGGAAAATATCTTGAGTTATGTATGCATATGTAAGCAATTTTATAGTAAAGGTATAAATAAAATACCCAATCTTCTTGACAGAATAAAGACTAAGCAATTCCACAATGAATCCAACCAATATCAATTATCAACTTGAATATTTTAGATAAAAATTTTATATGCAGTCTTGGCCAGGTAGTACTGTTGGATAGAGTGTCATCCTGGTATGCCAAGGTTGTAGGTTTGATCCCCGTTCAGGGCACATAAAAGAATCAACTCTCTCTCTCTCTCTCTCTCTCCCTCTCTCTCCTCCTCTCTATCTCCCTCCCTCTTCCTAAAATAATCAATAAATATTATTTAAAATATTCATGTGCAATTTTTCTTCACCATTAAATTTTATTTTAAATTTGTAATATTTTTTCTACACCTTTATACTCTACTTGACTTTGTTCCATAAAAACAAGGCTCTAGTACCTGTAAATGTATAGTTATTTTATTAACTGTTTTTAATAAACACACAAAATTATATTCTTCTTTTGAAATTATTGCTCTCTATATATCTCTTCTCTCTTTAAGAAATCTTCCAAAACTATGCTATTTTCTAAATTTATGAACATATTTAACGTAACACATACACCTGTGTATTTTGCTACATTTAAAAATCTTAGGTAAGGTGAAAATGACATCCAAGTACTTTTTAAAAATTTAAATTTCTCAAGATATTGATTCCAGTATTACAGTGACTTTATTATATAATTGACCAAACTCCATATGGGTAAAAAAGAATGAATCTGTATTTAAAAGAAGGTAGAGTATAGAGAGTATATTAAAATCATTAACTTCTTAGTGGTTTATTTCTTGGGCTTAATGGGATTACTGGGTTTATCAATTGGTATAGGCAGTGTACAATCCATATAGAAATTCTGAATTTTTCTCTCATTCTAAATCAGTTGTGTTTTTAATTCCATAATTTAGATTATTGTGTTATTTAAAGGTTACCTGCTTTCCAGGATTTATCTGAAATTGAACTATGTCATATCTTTGGTAAGATGGAGAATGAGTTGGGTGATAGACATTCTCTATCATTCATGGTCATAAATGCATTTATGGTTATCAATACAATGTAAAAACAGAAAGACACTCTTAGCAAGTCAATACTCTTACAAAATTCTAATCAATAGTACTACTCGTGTGATAATTAGGCAGGCAGAACCTTCTCATCAATTGCAAGATGGCTACAGGAGGAGGGCTTCTGTCTGCGCCGAGTATCAAAACATAGAAGACACTGTCCCGGAGCTGAATTCAGGAAATGGGTCCCTCCAGCTATGGCTGATGGGGTGGGGACAGCCACTGTGGCATCTGCCATCCCAGCTTGGTAATTCCCACAACAGGCTCTACAGGGACATTCCAACGGGGCAGTATCACTAGTGTTCTTCAGGGCATTCCTGGTATAAAACAGTTACCCTAAGTCACTGTTCCTTTAACAATAACAGTCAGGCGTAAACATAGTAAGAAGTTGAAAAACATATTTTCGAGCCAGAGAGTCCTAAAAAATCTATAAAAGGGAGCCATGCCACAGGGCAGCATCGGGAGCCCTGGCCTGGAAAGAAACCCAGAGGCCTGAGCCAAGAAATCTCACTTCAATGCCCGCGAGGATACACAAAGGTCTCGGACAGTCTTTTCTGGACTTATCGGCACTGAATCAGCTTCTCCCTAATTAGATTGCTTGTTTCACTGGCCGAGGCCAAGCCAAAGTCATTTCTGATGGGCTCAAAGTGAAGGATCCTCAGAGAGAATCTTGATGTTGATTAGGAAGCCTGTGCATTTTCTACTTATTATACATCTTTTCTAAAAAAGCAGTGGTGCCCTTGTTTTTAGATGATCAACACATGCAATTTTCTATTTCTAAGGGCCTTCTTACTACATAAATGTAAAAAGAAAAAAGAGAAACAAAACCTTTCAAGTATCATTCTATTGTTTTAAAAGAGTATTTTATATCCAGAGTCTATATGGGAAACACAACAGAAATTTTAGTAAATTTAATTGCTCGTGAGCATACTTCCCTAGTTGAAAAAACATGAAATTTGAAAAATCAGAATTTTCTCATCACAATAGTTTTCAAACCTTAATTAGGTGTTGATAATCTATTCTTAAATAAAAAGAATAAAGAAATACAGTTAAAAGAAGTCCTTTGTCTACTGGTATCTCAGTCCACAGAGCTATAATATATTTATCTAAAATTTTACTAGCCAGAAAATCACTCCAATGACTCTTACTGTGAGCCCTCAAATAAACTAAAAACCTAAGTGATTACCATAAGATCCAATCTGGAGATTCTGGGGATGCCACTCATTGTGAGATTTATTTTCTCTCCAGTGTTTGTAACTCGTATGTTCCTATCATAATGCTGAGTCACAAGTTATTATTTGCCACTAGAGAATTTAATTTTGTCCTTTTCATGAGGCAATCCAAATACAATTCAGGTGCTTCCAGCATGGCATCTCTATTTAAAGAGAAAGAAACTACTAAATATTACACCACCTTAGTGTGAAAAGACCACAAATTTGAGAGGTACAGAGTCAAACAGTCATTTGGAAAAGTTTCCTATCTTATGGAACAGAGGAAGTGAAAAGCCACATTGCCTCAGAGAGATCTTGTTAAGCATGTGTCACTAACTTAGCAAGTCAGCATTTAGCAGGGTGCATGTTACAGACAGTAGTACACAGGGTGGGGGGGACGCAAATTAGTATTATAAAAACATCCAAGCTTGCTTTTATTGCATAACTTCATATTCAAGATGCTTTTCAGATGCAAATCTTTTAATAGCTTATTTTCATTAAAGAATGGCCTTGACTTCTGTTTTGTAAGAGGGCGGCCGAAGCCATTTTGATCAGCAAAGGGTATGATATGTTCTTGAGCCCACACCTCTTGAAACGAAGGGCACAGTGGTGAGGCTTGCACCCATCAGTGGAAGGCAGTTCACGACCAAGTTCTCAGGCTCTGCTGCTGACAAAATGTTTTCTGAGAAATAAAATGCTAGAGGCATGTGCTTGTCCATACAACATGTAAGAGAGGCAGTAGAAAAAGGACTAGATGAACATAAAACAAACATCCTACTATGCATTTCGGCAGAAATGGGCTCCTGTGTGCATTCAGCTATGGACAAGGAGCTCAGGAGCCTCTCCCAAATGGACAAGGGTTTCTCTTAAAAGACATGGAAACTTGGCAGAAATTTTTCTCTCTCTTTTTTTTTTTTTTTTTTTTTTTTTAGTAAAGACTGAAAAAAAAATCTAATTCTAGAGTCCTTGGGATTTTGAAAATAAAATTTCTCTCCAGAAAAGGGTTAATACTAACAGATGATAAAATTGTACAGATGCTCACACACATCAAGTTTGAATGTTAGTCTAAAACAACGGGATTGCCTCAGCAGACAGGTGACTTCCCAGTACTAAAATACAGAGACAGTGACATTGCTGCACTTGCGACCAAGAGCAACACCGTGTACGGTGTGCCTGGTAAAAGCTGTTGATACATTTTTGTTTTCAGCATCAATGCTATAAAGCCATATCAAAGAGAGGTGGAAGGAAAGAAGAAATATCTCAGTGCCAGTAGCCACAAAACTGAGCCAGGGAACGCTGCTGATGGCTGATCAGGTTACAAACCTCCTGGAATCACCAGCTAGTGCATCCTGGCCCGCGAGGCGGGGCCTTTCGTTCAACCCTAGTTACTGAAGATATCTCACTTTTATCTCACAATGGAGTGCCATGGTGAAGAGAGAACCGGAGATGAAAACAAGCCATGGGAAAGGGTTTCTAAGCAGCTCATTAAATGGCACTGTTTCAAGAGACAGTGGTGCTTACTGAATGGTGCCTCTGGAGGTGCCGGGGCCATGTGGCAGCGAACGGACAGGAAGAGAGGACCATGGCCCGGGAGTCTCTCCCAGGCTGCACAGCCAGCTCCTGCCGGCTCTCTAGATGAGTACGATAGCAAGAGGGAAAATAGAAAGGATATGAAAAAAATCAGGAGTATTTCAAAGGACTGCCGCCCAATTTGTATCCAGCCCACAATGAACAGGATGGCACTGCTTAACACAACCTGCTCTGTTCTTTAAAAAATATGTGCTCCATTCCCTTTCAAAAGCAAGATGGGTTGGCTGTTTACAATAGCATCCTGATATGCAAAGGCTGTGGATTCAATCTTCAATCAGGACACATACAAGAACAGACTGATTTTTTCCTGTCTCTCTTTCCCTTCCTCTCTCTCTAATATCAATAAATTAAATAAAATAAAAAACTTTTATGAAGCAAGGTTACAATTCTGCCATAATATATTGCTTCAGCACCAGGCAGCACCATGGCCGGTGGGCTCAGCAGTAGAGCTTCAGCCTGGCATGTGGAAGTCCCAGGTTCGATTCCCAGACAGGGCACACAGGAGAAGTGCCCATCTGCTTCTCCACTCTTCCCCCTCTACTTTCTCTCTCTCTCTTCTCCTCCAGCAGCAAAGGCTCCATTGGAGCAAAGTTGGCTCAGGTGCTGAGGACGACTCCATGGCCTCCGCCTCAGGCACTAGAATGGCTCCACTTGTAACAGAGGAGCAATACCTCAGGTGGGCAGAGCATCGTCCCCCTGTGGGCATGCTGGGTGGATCCTGGCTGGGCGCATGTGGGAGTCTGTCTGCCTCCCTGCTTCTCACTTTGAATAAATAAATAAATAAATAAATAAAGCAATATATAAAAATAAATATATATATTGCTTCAGCATAACAGAAGTTATAATAGACTAAATATCTACTAGTTTTAAACAGACTTTCTCATCTGACAATAAAGGAAATAAATCTTTTTTCTTTAATTTTTGCTATTGGACCACATGCTTTATAAAGCAAATAAGAATTCATTCCAGAAGTAAGATGTGTTAAGTTTAATAATCCAGATTGAATGCTCAGGTGACATCAGTAGCTACAGATAGTCTGAGACACACAAAAAATGACATTCCTTGAATGAGTGGCATGCAGAATTCGAAGTTTCAAAATTATTAGTATCACTTATAAGAGATATAACAGAAATGCCCATTTTATTCAAGGGAGAGTCATCCATATTTTTAAACTCCCTCTTTCCTCCCACAGTGCTTAGGAGAATTTCATGTTTTAAATGTTGACGGCCTTCCCTTATGGGCAAAGCTCAGATCCTAAAACCATTAGAATCAAATTCTCACATCTGACACTTTTTCAGGATCTATTTTTTCTATCTTGATTTCAAAGAAATCTTAAGATTGAGTTTTAACTTCACGGCTGACTGATCTGATAATGTAGATCAGTCTAATTTACTGTCACCAAACTATAGGGGTTTCTTTGGCATTTTATTTTGCTTTCACATTTGGAGTTGTTAGTAATTCTGTAAGAGTTCTTACCAAAAGGAAGTTTCAAAACCCAAAATCTGATTCTCGTGTGCCACTCCTATAAGATTCTCAAATAATAATAGAAGAGACGGGTAAATGCCAAGGTCCACATGGCTAATACCAGTCATAAAGGTGCTATTTCAAAGAGATGGGTTTCTATGAAAAGTTCATGCATAACCAAAGAGCAAAATATTTCCCCAACTACATAAGCTTACTGAAGTGGAAGTAATTCACATTCCCAATTTTAAGAATTCACGGGAGGGAAGCAAAACTCGCTTTGGATTGATATGATTCTAATTCTAGTAAACGTAAAATTGTGTCGTGCTGAACATACCTCAATGAACAAAAATCTATTTTCAAACACAAAATTCAAGGATAAGCATAAAAAGAAGATAAGAGGGTTTACTGATGAACTATGTGTACTTCTCTATTTTAGGGCATTGTTTTGTTTTCTTTAAAAAGAGGGTAGGTTGGTTCATTCCTTAAAGTTAGGCTTTGTGTTACATAGGTGTGAACCTATAGTGTGCTAAGGATGCTAGAGGTTATTTAGTTCAAACTCTCACCCATTCAAAGAGCACGCCTGATCCAGCCAATAACTTGTCACTAACTCAATCTGCCAGTGAGAGTGAACACTGCATTTGGAAATCCATGCTCTGATTGGGCATCTCCAATTGCTACAAAATCCTCCCTTTATTAACCCCGTATCTTAATCCCACCAATCAACACCAATTGGTTCTATGGGGAATTCTTCTTCTACCTAACATTTTAAACCAGCTTATTATCTCTTTAGAGGTATTTTATTTCATCCAAGCATAATGTCTACACTTTCTTGATCTTGTTTCTAGACCTTCCATTGTCCTGTTCATTGTGTTAGAACTTCTCTGCTATACTGATACCTTTTTGAAGTATAGCATGCAGGATGGAATACAGTGAGTCAGACATGATGTCACAAGATTCCTGTGCCTCTTTTTCTTCCCCTATGTACATGCTATTACTCTCCAGAATTCTGAAATTACATACTTAGACTTAAATTTAGTTTCCACATTTATGTGTAGATTTAATTTTACTTTACACTTATATTTTTTCATCCATAAAAAAGGCTTCAAATAACAACACTGTATTAGTGACTTGTTAAAATAAAAAAAAAGTCCAAATTAACTCTGGGATTCCAGAATTCTTTATCTAAATATATATATTACAAGTTCTGTAATCCAAACTCATCTTGGAGGATTCACACACAACTCACAATTTATCTTTTTATTCAATATATATGTATGGTTACCTGCCCTGTGTTAAACATTGTTTGGGGAATTTTGGATACATCAGTAACCAAAGATCTCCCTTGTAGTATTTACCTTATGGAGCTGGGTAGGCAGGCAGTGAATAATGAACATGAAAATAATTAGTGTGTCAGAAAGCAGTGCTATGAAAATAAGGAACACTAGAGTAAGGTAAAAGGAATCAGGAGGGACAAGGACATAGTTGCGCCAGGTCTTATTGAAAAGTTGACATTTGAGCAAAATTTGAAGGAAGGAAGGAGGGAATTAAAGGGGACACACTTTGTATCAGAGCTCTGAAAATTCCTGGGATATCGATTCAAGTATAAACAAGTTAAAATGGAAAAAAAAATCAATGTACTTCTGCAAACACATGGTTGAAAATATAAAGAAATTACAAGCAAAACATTAACACTGGTTATGTCATCAAGTGATGTAATAATTTTAAGCTATATTTTCCTAAGCTATTTATACTTTCTTTCACTCTACATAGTTGTTTATTTTTTCCTTCTTCCTCTCTTTCCAACTTCCTTTCCTACCCTCCCATTATCCTACAACTATGCCAATTCACTGAGAATATCAGAACAACCAGAAGAAAGCCATTCCTCATGGACTCTCTTACCCCTTTCTTCCCATATAGTCTGTGTCCCTCATTTGCAGTTTCCTGCTGGTTCCCAACCCTCTGAGCTCTAGGGTAATCCTGTGTTCAGGTCTTACAGGTCTTAGACCTCTTTTCTATTCCATTCACCACTTATTGGGATGGAGGGTGATCTCGTTCAGTGTCATGGCTTGATCTACCATCTGTTGGCTGATGACTCTCCTCTCCATATTGAAGGTCTGCTCTGGAGCTTTCTCATGAACACCGTGCCTGCCATGTCTGACTGCTGACTAAAAATATTCATTTGGATATTGTGATGGTAGAGTGACTGCCCTTCCTCCCAAATATATCAACTTCATCTCCCAAATCTATGAGTCTGTTACAATACATGGCAAAAGGGATTCTGAACTAATGAAGATTACAGAGTTGCAGGTAAGTCTAGAATTATCCAAGAGAACCCAATATAATCACATGAACCCTTAAAAGCAGAGATTTTGTGTGTGTTTGTATGTTTGTGTGTGGCCAGCACAGAGCTATGCAGCAGAAAGAAGAATTTGAGAGATTTAAAGTGTGAGAAGGATACAATATGCCATTTCTGGTTCTGATGTAGTGGCCCATGCATACAAAGACCAGAGAAGGCTTTCAGAACTAAGGGCGGCCTCTAGCTCACTACCAAAAGGGAAATGGAGGCATCACCATAAACTGAATTCTGTCAACAAGTTGAAGGAGCTAGGAGGCGGGTTATCCTGAGCCTCTGAAACAGAAGGCAGCCCTGCCTGCTGACTCTTTGACTGTGGTCATCGGAGCCCGGGGATAAGACCCAGCTGAGTCCCACTGTGCCTAGACGTCTGCACCGTCAAAACTGTAAGGCAATAAATGCATGTAGTTTAGGGCTAAAAAGTCCATGGTGATTTGTTATGACAACAGTAGAAGGCTAATATAAATATTTATTTAGCATCTTAGCAATAGAAAATTAAGATGCAAATGAATGGGCTTTTGAGATTCCCCCCCAACCTGTTTTCTCTGGTCTTCCTCATCCCAGTACCAATCCCACCATTGAATAGCTCAGGGCGAAGGCCCTGGAGTCACGCATGACTCATCTTTCTTACACACTGCACAACCAATCCACCAGCAGCACCTTTTGGGACTGACCTCAGGAGATACCCAGTGTTTGGCCAGTTCCTAGCAGCTCCCTGCTGACACTGTCCCTTGTGTCTTCACTGGATTATTGCAATAATCTTCTACCTGGCCCCCATTTCTGCTTTTGCTCCCTTAACCGCTACTCAGTCTGCCAGTCAGAATAAGCTTTCTAAATCATTCATTAAATGGTGTTTCTCACTATCCCTGACGTTCCCATAGGATCTATAATGTGGATAAGGCAGGTGCCAGTGGGTAGAGGTCTGGAGGTCCATGAGCACTTCCCATTAACCAGGCTTTAAGTCTATCTTGAGCCAGGTCATACAATTAAGAATTCAAGACTTCTTGTCTACAGCTAAAGGAACAAAGAGGGTTCATCTTTAAACAGGATAGGAGTCAAAGCAACACACAAATAACTGTACACAGTGGCTGAAATGGAAGACTGGTAGAGAGGCCCAGGGGAAGGGAGGTTGGCTTTATTGTAGGAATTCCTATTCATTGCTAGAAAGGTTTACAACTAGACCATGGGGTCATGTCTATGATCCCAGACTCAAGCCAGTGACCTGGGCTCAAGCTGGTGAGCCCACGCTCAAGCCAGTGACCTTGGAGTCTTGAACCTGGGTCATAGCATCCCAGGCTGATGCTCTATCCACTGTTCCATCACCTGGTCAGGCTTAAAAGACAGTCTTGAAATAAAGCTTTGATAATGTAAAAGCAAAATCAAAATAGTGTAGTCTTAGGATATATGTGAAATTCTAATATTTTTCTAAAAGGTTTTTTTTTTAAAAAAAACATATTTTGGGAAAAGCTTTTAAATATTCAAGCAAATTGAAACATGTTACATACTTTTTTCATCTTTAAAGTATACTTTTACCAGAAATTATGCTGAATGATATCTAAAGGATATTGTCTTTTTTTTTATAGAATAGAGAAGTTAAATATAATATTTTCTTAAAATGTGGTGGATAAGTACCTGGAAGTTGTGAGTAGTTAGATGGTTTGATTCCAGGAAGAAAAGATCATTCTATTAGAGACAGATAGAAGATAGACATTTAAAAGGATTATTTCAATTTCTTTTTAAATCAGGCATTACTAAGTCAATAACAATTTGAATTTAAATGTAAAGCTACATTTATTTCCAGAAATAGAAGTAATTTGAGTGAAACCAATGGAACATTTCTACCAGTGAATGAAGATGCTAATATATATGTACGGTAAACTGGGCAATGGACCTAAAAAGACATATATTAGTAGGGAAAGAGAGAGAGAAGACAAAAGCACATCTCCAATATCACTTTTTCATACTTCTAAAAAATTTTTGAGCTCACTTGTGTCTATTCAAAAAGCCATTTAAACTTAAAAAAAAAATCACTGATGACTTATCATCACAGTCTCATCTTCTGCATTTATCTCTTTTGTTTGCATTAATGGAGCAGGTACCAGGGTAGGCCATTCAGATAAAATGATGATTCCAACACAGACCACAACCTGGAGGAATTAATAGTCTGGTGGAGAAAGACAAACACACAGATTATTTCAACTCCGTGTCAGACACACTGTGATGTGTGCAAGCACAGGACCCCTACTGAGCAGATAGAAATACTCAACAAGGCTGACAGGCGAACAGATGTGTTCAAATGCACTGCCTCACCCGAAGGAGCTATGTAAATATTGTTCACTTTTAACTAGACTGTTATTTCTAAAATATTACTTTTAAAGATAACACTCTATATTACAATTTTATTTATTATTTATATAATTTATTGGGTTAGCACTGGGTAATACAATTATATAGGTTTCCAGGGTACAGTTCTATAATACATCATCTGTACACTGTATTGTGTGCTCACCACCTCGTCAAGTCTCCTTGAGTCTCCATCTATCCACCCTTGACCGTCCTCCTTTTCATATATCCCTTTTCCCTCTGGTTACTTGTGCATCATTATGTATATTGTTTTTATTTTTATTTCATTTTCAAAGGTTAATGGTGTTTGTGACTTACTATAGTCATATAGCCAGTATTTACTATTATGGCTTCTCTCTCTTTTAAAATCATGCTTTGAGAGGCCATATCTCTTAAAAAAGTGAGACTAAATGCATAAATATATATATAACTAAATATAATATTTTAATATATATGCATATACCTATATATAATAAATTCATATGTATATACCTACTAAATTTTTACATATAATTATCAAGTATAGAACATATAATTAGATTATTTATATAATATAAACCCTACGGTTATATAAAATATAATAATATATCACAATGAATACTACCACATATAATTTGTTTTATTTTTATATATATGGCAATATTTTTATTATATTCTATAATATTCTTTTATGGTTTTCTTCACTCATTATTTAAAAAGCTCTCTTTCAGTATATGTAGATATAAGTACCTACTCATTTAAATATATAATTCCTTTTTGCTAATTGCTCATATATAACTAAGTATATAATTTTTTGAGAACACTTTTCAAATTATACTATAATAATACAAAGAATATATAATGAAAAATATGTACATTATGTATGTAATATGTATATAATATGTAATATGTATCATGTGTCATGCAGATGTGTACATTTGCATATATATTACAGTAAACATATAGAGAGAGTAAAGCATAGTATGTAGGTGAGAAGAAGCTCTCATCAGTGGCATTAATTATAGTATTCAAACCATCTGTATATTCTTCATATGTCAAAGTATTAGAGCAATTATTAAATCTGCTGCAACTGTATTACAATATGTTATTTAGCATATGGGCTATATGCTATATATAGTTGTAGGTTTACTATGTATTTTCTCTACTGATATATAATGGCTCTTTTCATTTAATTTGATACAAATATATACTGCAATTTCTTTTTTGTTTCTTAACACATCTCAGATATCATTTTGTTGGTAAATACCATAAAATTTGATATCATATTTTGAGCTAACCTGTGATTAATTTTTTTTTTATTTTGGGATTCATTATTTTAACAGAACAATTTAACTCACTTAAAAATATTTTTTGTTGGCCCTGGCCGGTTGGCTCAGTGGTAGAGCGTCGGCCTGGCATGCAGAAGTCCCGGGTTCGATTCCCAGCCAGGGCACACAGGAGAAGCGCCCATCTGCTTCTCCACCCCTCCCCCTCTCCTTCCTCTCTGTCTCTCTCTTCCCCTCCCGCAGCCAAGGCTCCATTGGAGCAAAGATGGCCCGGGTGCTGGGGATGGCTCCTTGGCCGCTGCCCCAGGTGCTAGAGTGGCTCTGGTCGCGACAGAGCAATGCCCCCAGAGGGGCAGAGCATCGCCCCCTGGTGGGCAGAGCGTCGCCCCTGGTGGACGTGCCGGGTGGATCCCGGTCGGGCGCATGCGGGAGTCTGTCTGTCTCTCCCCGTTTCCAGCTTCAGAAAAATACAAAATATATATATATATTTTTGTTATTGTTCTTTTGTTTAGCATGTTTTCTTATTTTTTTTCCAATTCACTTTTTGTCTCCTTTTTCTTAGGTTTATCTTATCCAGTGTTTGCAAAATAGTTTTAAAACAAATGATCAATAAACTATAAGGATCCCAAAATGATTCTTGAATAATACAAATCTAATTGTCAAAGTCAAAACAGTCTTTTTAATTAAATGAATTTAGCGTTTCCCTGTGAGAAAATCAGCGAGCATTAGAGATTACCCTAAATGCTCCAGGCTGAGGAGCTCACCTGGGAGAATTATACAATAAGCATAAGGACGTGAGAAGGAAGGCCCTGTTGGAGGGAGCAGAAGGGATCAGAGGAGGGCAGAGGGGAAGTGGTTCACACCAGTGAGTCTGTGACCAGACACGTTCAATTCCATGGGGGAGCCTCTCCCGTCTGTGGTTTCACACATCATCAGCGCCGCCCCAGGAAAAGCATGGGATGGCCATGCTTCTGCTGCTCCTTCACACTTGGTCTGTCCTCCATCTGCTGACCAGCACCACTAACCCTGTCCCCAACCATTCTTCCTTCAGCATTCAGAGCTACCTCACACCAGGGGAGCTCAGTTCCCTCAGATGCATGGGCTCAAAGCACCCTGCGTTCCTCTATAGAATCTAAAAGAACCGTAATTAATGTTTGTGTAATTATGTCTGCCTCTCCCAGACTCTATAAACTCCATGAGGACAGAAATTGAAGTAATTTGAACAAATCATAGTATGTTTTTTTTCTAGAAAATAAAGATACCAATTTATATGCATGACTGATTTATCCGAAGACAGGGGCTCTGTGTAATTTCACTGTTTGCTTACTGGACCATATAGCACAGAGGTCATAATCACTGAATATCCACTGAATGACTATGCAACTATTAAATAATGATGCATATTTATTGACATGCAAATACACCCCTGATGTACAGTTAAGAGAAAAAAAGCAGATTATAAAATATAATGCATTTATATCTCATTTTGTTTTAAAATAATTATGTTGAACGTATAAAAGCATTCAAGGTGTACATCAGCACATGTAGTCTGAAAAATATATTTAAAACTATTAATTACATTTATATCTGAATGACAGAATTAGATGTTGTGTTCCTACTCTTCTGTACCTTATACTGTCCAAACACATTATGAACATGCATTAATTTTAAAATTAGAAAATCAAAATTCCTTTTGGAAAAAAAATACTCTGCTGTTCATTAGTATATGAAATCTAACATCAAAGATGCTAATAGCAAACTGATAAAAACAATTGAACTTTTATGAAAAACAGAAATTTCCTCTCAATCACAGCTCCAAGAAAGAAAGAAACACAATTTTGAAATCCCCGAAGCATGGATTGAAATAACTTTTAATAAAGAAGCAGTTGCCATAGGCCAGGTTATTGACAGTGTCCAGAAACAGAGAGGGGACAGTGCCTTTTCCCTCTCTACCCTCTGGGTAGTTGGACACAGAACTCTAGGGATTGCAGAGATATCATGGACAGCACATTGGGTGTGGTTTTTGGTTGGGAGGAGAGAGCGTTTTGTTAGAACATTCTCTACACAGTGATCCCAAATTTTTACCGCAGTAATTTCCCACATCTACCTCTCGGATAAGCCCACTGTGCAGGTGAGCCACGCTTCCAAAAACAGCTCCCTTAATACCCACAAAGTATTTTGCCTTTCCTCCTGTCATTCCCTCAACTGATGGAAGAAAAATTTCACTCTACTTGCCAGACTGAAGAGTCAAAACAATCAAGTTAATAACAACTATCACTTTTTAGCTCCGCTTGAAACACTCAGGTACGTGAATTTCTGTCCAACTCACTCAGTTTTGCTCCTTTTTTTGTTGTTACCCAAATTCAGTGTGATATATAAATATTTTGCTTAACTTTTAAAACACATTCTGCATTTTTAAGTACCCTAGTAAATGCCTGATTTGATAATTTTTAAATCATTTTTTCCAGGGGAAAAAGGACATACAGAATTCCCTTCTATGTCTACTCTGCTGCTCATTAGTATCTGAAATCTAACTTCAAAGATGCTAATAACAAAGTGATAAAAACAATATTGTTAGGCAGTGCTCAAATTTCTGGCACTGTCATAAATTGTATTGATTACTGCTGTTGTACAGATAAAGGGAAATTGAGCAAAATATCCCAGTTGACACAACTGAAGAACAAGACTTTGATCTCAGAGAAACTGAACCCCCAGCTCCAGGTCCTAAACCTCTTCCTCCTTCATCCTGTCTGTCTAGTTCCTCCCCTCTAGGTAACTAGTAGTTTTATATAGTCATCATTGTCTCTGAACAATAGAGCTGATGGTGTGGGAACTGGTCCTCCTCCTGGGGCATGCTAGGAATACAAGCTACGGCAAGACAGATCTCTGGAAGAAAAGCTACTACTATCATCAACAGCAGTTGAGATGACCCAGAGCTGGTGATGTTCCTTCTCATTAGACAAAATGCACATTCCACCACAGAGATCACAACGGAAAGAGCAGGATTTAACTTTATACTTAAAGATTTGAGTATAGAAACTGTTCCCACAATTAATTAGCATAATCATGTTGGATATCACATTAAGATATGAAGCCACAAGACCCAGCACCTGTCTGGCACATGACAGGATTTAAAAATCTGCTTGTTGGGCAGATAAAATGTATTATGCTTTGTTAAAGTGGCGCTGCCCACGTGGAGGCCGTTGCCCAGGTGATATTAATGTGTGTCTCTGGGCAGGCAGAATCCTTGTAGCCTGGGGCTTGGTTTTGGGATTAGGCCTTTCCCACCCTTTTTTGATGTGGGGTGGTACAATCCAATCATGCCTCAGAGAAGTGACTTTGTATTAGAGACTTCCCTATTTTGTATATTGGATTAAGAGTTTGGATTTCTACACTATAAAATGGGGACAGAGCGGGAGCTTATGCTCTTGGTTCCTGAGATTATCATTAGGGAGGAGAGCAGAGAGAGGCCACGTGGAGGAGGCCAGGAGAAGCAGCCAAGATGGCGGAGTGCTGAGTGAGAAGCCAGTTTGTGTAGTGTTTGTAGCTGGGATAAGGAAGGAGATGGGGAATTGAGGAGAATAAGGCTGGTGAGCTAGAAACCTTTGAGTCTAGGAAACTCGGATAAGTCAGTAGCTTTGTGAGCATTGAATGTGAGTGGGTTTTGGAGCCCAGTGTGTATTTTTACTTGCCTGCCAGGTACAAGCTAGAATTAAAGACTATGGCCCATCAGTTTTTGGCTCCACTGTTCCTTTACCGACTGTCCGAATCCAATGCGAACCTACATGGGCCAGGAGGCTGCTGTGATAGTGGCCGTGGCTCCTGGCCTTACACTGCTCAATGATTTTTTTTATCTTAATGTGAGCTAGTATACATATTCATAAGTATAAGTTCTTGCTTGTTTTTGTCAGTGGTTTAATTTTAATGCCTTTTGGCATATTGTATGTGTCCAATTCATAGTGATCGAATAAACTGATTAGGTGATTTAGAATTTTTAAAAGACACACTTTCTTTATCTCTACAGTGGAAATAATGTTGCTAATGTCTAATTGGCTTAACCAATATATTTCAAGTTCCTAGTCTGGAGTTTAGAATCTACTTGGTGCTATAATTCCAATACTTGGTGCTGTATTCCAATAGGTGTTATCTTCCTACTCTGCCCACTTTCCCAATTAATTTAAGGTCTTATCACTTGTATTAGAGCTTATTTTTAGGCTAATTTAAAGCCCATGACAAGCATTCTTATGCCTGGTACTTTGGATGGGCTCGAAACACAGCGAAACAGCTCAGCTAAGAGTGTCTCAATTGCACTGAATGGAACATATGAAAATTCTAATTAGCAAAAGTTATGCAGTGGGTAACTACTGTGTATCCTAAATTATATTTATCCATTACAACTTTGTCATCAAATATTGGCTATGGCCTATAGTTAGCTTCACTGTAAATTTGCATTTCAACTGGTGAAAAAGACACCTTCTTTTTGTTTTCGCTGATTAACATTTTCAAGCTCTGTAATTTTCTTGCTGCTCACAGAAACAAAGCAAGCCAAGCTCATACAGAAAGCCTATTCTGCAAGATATAAATATTTTCTATTCAGAAAATCTCAATGAGGGTTTAGTTATTTTAAACTGAAGAAAGAAAATTACTAGTAATGATTGGTTTCAGCTAACGAAATGCTTTTATGCAAATATGTGAACCCCAAGTATGACCTGGAAACAAAAGACTGCTCAACAGTTACTATTAAGCAATACATTAGCAGATCAATTAAACAGAACTTCTTGCTAATGAGTATGTAGTACAGAGGTTGCCATAGAATCCTGGAAAGGAAAAGCCTGTGAATGCTAATTTATCATTACAAGACTGTAAAATACTGTCTGTCTGTAGGTGGCTGGTTGTAACTCAAGTTGAAATAGGTCACGTCTGAAAACCAACTTCTTGTATTTATGTGGTGGCTTGCAAAGATTATCTATTAGATTTTATGACCTCATCCTTCCAGTATTTAGATACGCCATTAAGATGCACCATCTGTCCATACAACCCTATCTATCCAGATCCGTGTCTACCGAGACCTGTCATAGCTCATTTTTTATATGTCTAAACTTGAGATGGCTCCAAAAGGAGAAACAAACAGAACATTTAATATAAATATACTCTTGACTTCTCTTTTTGCTGTTCTGGTGAAGTAAGTCTCTACCACCTTGGTACCCAAATCGTGAAACTGGGCTACCCCTTGTGTGGCCATTGTGTGGGAGAGAAGACAAAGGGCTGGCAGAGAAAGGAGTCCAGTAGCAGTACACTTCAATGATCTCTCAGTTTTGTCCGTTCTACCTCAGTAAATCAGGGGGTGAGGGGGTGGGAGGAGAATGACTAGTAAAACTAATAGCGAAAATATGCAAATTAAAATAGGACAGATACAAATGTAAAATAATTGTAATTCTGTTTATTCATATTTTAGAGAATTATTTAAAGAACTGTTGGGCAAATAAGTTTATAAAATCTGTATTTTCTGGTTTTGTTCACTTTTATTGTTAAAAATGGCCACTGCCTATGTGAAGATGCTGTCAGGTGATATATCTAATTACCTTCCTGCTTGGGAAGGGGCTTGGTTATGTTAATGTGTGCTGGAGGAGGGGTTTCATGCTAAAAGGTTTTAAGAAGAAGGAATAAAGAGGAGCTAGCAGGGACCATGTTGTTGCAGAAGAGGCAGGCAGCCAAGATGGTGAGGTGCTGAAGGAGAAGCCAGTTTGTGCAGAGTTGGTGCAGAGAGAAGGAGATGGGGAACAGAGGTGAATAAGGCTGGCAGGGTCTTTGATTCTAGGAAAACTGGGAAAAAGTCCGTGGCTTTGGGAGCCCTGAATGGAAAGGGAAGTGTTTTCCCACTGCGTGTATTTATTTACCTGCCAGTTGAGAGGCTAAAATAAAAGATGGCTCCCATGTTTTGGCTTCGTTGTTTCATTACCGTCTATTCTAATCTAATGTGAATCTGCACGTGCCAGGCAGCTGTGATGGCCATGGCTACTGGCTGTACAAATACTAAAATCATTTCTTTTTATAAAGTGTCAGAAAACTGGTCTAGACAGCATATTGGAGTTGTAATGAAAGTTAAAAGTTTGAAGAGTTGTAGAGGAACAGTCTTCAACCAGTCTTCTGAAGAAAGGAAAATACTAATATTAGAAATGATCATTTGGAAGTGGGGAAATAGTTTTCTGATAAGAAATTAGTACGTTCTAAGTTAAAAATGTCAAAACCGGAGGATGATTCTGTGAACAGTGTTCCTGAAATGAATGGGGCGACAATAACCACTGCAGGACGGACACGGACCATGACATTTGACTCAGTTTGAAAAGTTCAGAGACTTTAAGTCGTTCTACCTAAAGATTGATTTATTTTTGTCCCCCAACACTAGAAAATAATTTGAAGTGGAAGAGTATATTTTTAAGAGAAATGTTAGGGGTACTTCTAAAGCCCCAAACGCTGTGAGGTCAGTACAACCTTTCAGGGCATGCATCCAAAATCCATTCACTCTCTGTTTCTCGCTCTTGCTCACTCAGTCTCTCTTTCTGCGGCTATTTTTTCGTAACATTTTTTCCACCCATCCAAAAAATAATTGAGACAAATTTAAATAACATGGAAGGATTGTTTTTTTTTAAATTGTTTTAATACATTCTTAATGACTTTGTGAAAAATATTCTTACTGAACATGGAAATTGTGTCTATCAATTCTTATAACTGTCCAGTTAATTTGGTACTAGGATAAGATTCTCAAAATGTTGTCTTATGTATTTCCCTGTCTCATCTTTTGCTTAATTTTTTTTCCTTTAAAGCAAAAGCTCAAGTCAGTAGAACTCTAACTTAAATTTGCTATCTTCTCTAAGGAAGTTTATTGAAATATCCACGTGGAATAATAAAATATGCATAATTCAAGTCAATAAAAGAGTGACCCTACTCTAGCAGATGGGTTTGTACTACCTACGACTGGGGTTTAAACCTTTTTTGTTGATAGAAAAATTAACTATACAATTCACATGATATATTCATGTATGTCTTTCATTCCAGACATAAATAGAGTTAAAATAACCCATTTGCCATGAGGAAATTATTTCTAACTTCTGGATATTATATTCTACAATGATGACCAACTCTGCCAATGTGCCTATGATGAAGGGATTTCCCTGGATGCAGGACATTCAGTTCTAAACCCAAGACAGACCCAGGCAAATTGAGATGGCTGGTTCCCCCCCAGGGACAAATTGTAGGGAATTTTATAATAAGAAAGAAAAACAACCAACCAACAACCCAACACTCAGCATCAACAATAAAAGTTATATCTCACAAAATTAGTAATCACCCAGTTCTAACTTTGTCCTGACAGGGAAAGCCTTTGAATGGACGAAAGGTTGAGGTTGTCTGTGGCTAAAACACTGACCATTCCCACCAAAGACAATAATGGCTGCTAATGACATTTAGTAATGTTCACTGCAGTCTCTAAGACCACTAAATCCTGCCTGTTAAAGACCCCTTGAATCTCATCAGTCTGTCCCATTCTCTATGTTTTCTATTGCCATTGTCACTATTGATGTCTTCATTATTGCTCACCTAGACCTTTGAAATTGCCCCATGCTTTAATTTTTTTACCTTCTGATTCATCTACATTGCAGCTAGAATGATTCTTAATTTTCAATAAATCTGATAATGTTATCATCATATCTCACATCATCATTTTTCCTAGTTCATTCAAGACTACAAATTGGGCAAGAAAGCATAATCACGTTTTATGTATTCAGCTATTTAAAAATATGAATGCCTTAGTTAATCTTAATTCTACCCAGTCATCAGCAATAACTGTTGTAATCCCAGGTGCTGCACAAAATTATATTACCTATTTGGCTTATAAAGACAATTGAGACTGTACATATAAATGGGCCTTGTGTACCTTTTACTGTTTCCTCCTATGGTAAACTCTTGTAAAACTGTATCACAAAATCACATCCAGGATATTAACATTGTCATGGTCAAGACAGACAGAGGATGGTTCCATCACCACAAGATCTCTGTGTTGTCACACCCCCACCCATGGCACTCTTACCCACACCCTCCTTACCACCAGGTGCCCACAGTGAACATACACAGAAATGTCCGCATCTATAGTTTTGTCATCTGAATAATATTATCTAAGTAGAACCATACAGTAGGTAAACCCCTTCTAAAAACAGTGTTAGTTAATTGTTCATGGTTCTCACTGGTAGCCCAGACTATTTGGACGTGTGAATGAATTAGCTACTCTATCATTATTTCAGCATTTGCAACTTTCTCCCATTCCATTATACTCATCAAGGCACATAAACACTCACCAAAGAATACTGTAGCACATACTGGTTCTTCATGGTCTCCTGCTGTCACAGATTTAGTGGTTATGTTTCCTCAAGAGGGTTCCTTTCTGCCTTACCCTTTCCTTTCTAGTCTACCTACAATGGTGCTATTCATTTTTTCTCTCCATTATTTTGCCTTCTAGAAGAATTTTATTGTAATTACCTATAGCAAACACTTTAAAATGTTTTTAACTTCTGCTATAAATAATGCTTATTAGACAATGGCAAACAATTTCTAAAAAATAGACATAATACAAGGTGTTGCTATACATACGTAAGCTGTTTCAGTAAGAGTTTTTATCTATATTAAATTAGTTTCTTTTAGGATGGAAATTTGTCTTAGGCATAAGGAGACATAGACAGATAATGTAACCAATGCATTTGTTTTTTAGTGTGAATTGAGAACATCAGTAGACTTACCACTTTCCGGAGCATATAGGGAAACAATAATGTCTAAAAGAGAAAATTCCACTAGATATTAATTCAGCTAATCCAGAGATGTCTTGTGAGACAGAAATTTCTATGTTTTTTTAATGTCATTTTTATTAGTAATAAGATTCCTTTATGTGATTTGGCTTCATTTGTCCTTATCATCTGAATTCTAATAGCTCCCCATAGTAATTTTACTAGTTATTCTTACCTCCCACAAAACTTTTTCATTTTTGTCTTTGGTCTTGTTTTGTTTTCATATCGAAAAGCTATCAATTTTTTTAAAATCACTAAACTGTTATGTTATGCAAGATAAAAAATGCCACAGAATTTGAATTCCAACATAACATCAGAGTCATTGCGAATTTTTTTCTCCAAGAGCAGAATGTAAATAGTCCATGATAGGCTATACTTACACAGTTTTAATTTGGTTATTTAAAACCATCTTAGTGTGGTTTAGTGCTCTAATTATATATAAAAATAGTTATTCATAATGGCCACAATTTTTTAAATGTTCAATGCAACAACTGGAAACTACTTTGTGAATTGTTATACTGATGGTCACTGCTAAAATGAGCGTCTCTTTTTGTTATCTTTTACCTTCATATTTACCTGCTCATCTGCCTCTTATATATTATAATTTCCCGTTAAATGAAAGTTTTAAAATTTGAAAGTGATTATCTTTACGATTTGACTAAATCATTATATGCTATTATAGCAATATGCTCATTGCAAGGTCAGTATGGATGGCTGAAGGCAGGAGCTCTTCAGTAAAAGTTTACTATTTTTAAAAGGGAAAACATATTGGACCTGGCTGGTCTGCTCTGTGGTAGGCAATCGGCCCTGTGTGTGGAAGTCCTGGGTTCAATTCTGGTCAGAGCCCACAGGAGAAGCAATTATCTGCTTCTCTACCCCCTTCCCCTTCTCCTCTCTCTCTTTTCCCCTCCTGAAGCCATGGCTCGATTGGCTCCAGTGAGTTGAGCTCAGACAATGAGGATGGCTCAGGGGCCTCTGCTTCAGGTGCTGAAAATAGCTTGTGTCAGAGCCATGGAGCAATGCCCTAGATGGGCAGAGCATCGCCCCTTAGGGGGCTTGCTGGTTGGTTCCCTGGTTGGGGTACATTCATGAGTCTGTCTCCTCTGCTCTTAAGAAAAGGAGAAAACATATTTAGCATGTGCTTTTTAAACCATTAGTAGTTTGAGAAAAGAAATGATCTTCATGGAAGAAAGGAGCATATACTCATTCAATATTAACTGTAATAATTGATGTTTATAAATTAAATACAACTAGCACCTTTGGAAGGAACTCACAGAATTGGCCCCAGCTCTTCACTCCTGCCTGTATCTGGCCCGCTTTCTGAGTGACTTTGCATAGCCTCGTCTGCTGAGTGAAGTGGGGTGCCATGACTGAGATGTTAACTCTGGACTTAATCAGGTGACTTGCTTTGCCTAGTAGAACGGTAGGAAGTGTCTATTCTTGAGAAACTTTTGTTGCACAATTTGGTTCGCTTTCTCTTACCTTCTGCATTATTGTGAGACTGTGCCACAGTCACTTGTTGGAAGATGAGATACACAGGGGACACTCTCGAGTCTTTAGGTGACTCCAGTTAAAGCTACCCTAGATCAGTCAACCCCCAGAGCTGAGAACAGGTGATGCTAAGCCATATGGTATGCTCATTTCAGAGAAACAAATCTTAACTTACAGTATTTTTCGCTCCATAAGATGCACTTTTCCCTCCCAGAAGTGGAAGGGGAAATGCCCTGCATCTTATGGAGTGAATGATCATTTTTTCTAACTGCTGTGGGTTCCCCGACAACTAGAAGAGTATTTGAACAATAAATTCTCTTCTCATTTGTTAATAACAGTGCTAATGGTTGTTAATGCTGCTGTTGAGTTTACATTGTTGAAATATTATTGTGGTATATTTTATTAAATATTTTAACACACCATTTGGTTCAGAATATTTTTTTCTTTTCCTCCTTAAAACCCTAGATGTGTCTTATGGTCAGGTGCGTCTTATGGAGTGAAAATATGGTAAATGTATCAGTATCTACATTCACTATACTTGCCAGTACTGGAAATGAAAATGTATATCAGTAATGAACTATAAACACAGTTCTGTTGGAGTTTATATTCAACAGTATATGTATTTTTCTTTTTAGAATACACCAAGAATATGTCAAGATTTTTCCATCAGTACCTGGTCTACTAACAAAGGGGCCCGATGCCATGTCTTGACTTAAGTATAGACTACATTCAAAAATCAAGCTCCAGCCATTGTCATACGAGCAGCTTTTTCCAGTCTCGAACCTCTCGACACAATGGTATTAAATGAGATAACTCAAGCACTAGTCTTGTTTTATTCCTTCTTTTGCCAAGCTATTGGCTTTATAATTCTGATACATTTGATTTCTGATTAATCTCAATATCCCTTTTCACAGCTTAACCTATAGAAAAATCTTTTCTCTATCATTAGCTTTCTTATTACTGCTATTCACGACTTTCTGAGCACCCACCATGCCTTCAGAACAGTACCAGATGAAAAGATACAGGGACAATAGAAGACAGAAAGGCAGAAAGGAAACGCCAAATGCGAGGGTGATTACATACCCAAGAGGTAAATTTACCAGCATGTATGCACTTGCTTTCTATATTTCAATATTATGATCCTTGTTTCACCCCATTATCTTTGAAAGGCACTTTGCAAAATAAGAAAAAAATATGTAGGGTTAATCCATGAATATGTTTTTTTTCTGAAATGATTTTAAAGCAGTGCTTTAAAGGGAAGGTTGTGGACTCAGGTGTTTGTATCATTCCTATCAAGCCAAAAGTATCCACTCCATATAATATTTTTGAGTGCAGAACATAAATTTCTCCATTGGTCTGGTCTCATTTTCCCCTAAATCCACTTAAAATAAGGGTAGAGTATTTCAATTTCTTAAAAAAAAAAAAAATCCTAGCATTTAGTGATAATATTTTTGAAATTATAAGAATCACATAAATAATTAATTCTACTTTCTAAGTATTCAGTTTTTTCATTATTATAACTTTATGTGAAACCCTGCACTCTATTGCATGTAGGGCATATATTATGACATCGGTTAAACTAAATATTTTTGAATAACAAAAATGAATAAAATTTTAAATAAACATTAAATATGTAGATTAATTTAGAAAAGATTTTTTTTCTTGCTCAGTTAGGAAAAAATATTAATCTACTACTATTTATTTTGTAACCTTTATATTTGTGTAAGGATTTAAGAAACTAATCAGTGATGGTTTCCATAAAGAAACTGATTTTATTTAAAATGTGCAGCTTTGCAGAAACAGAGATGTACTGTAGCACTGGGCTCGACTCTGGTGTCATTTTCTTAACTAGTGTCGCCCTAAAGAATTTAATTTAAAAAAAAAAGAAATACTGTTCCTAAGAAATGGGATTATATTTCTTTTTTCTTAATTTTGTTTTGTTGGTTTGTTTTTATTCACTTCCAATTCTACTTTGAAAATATGACAACCTGCTTAACATTCCCTCATCATTCATTCAGAAACATGCTTAACATGGAAATTCTTGGAGGGGAAAACTTTGTCATGAAGCATTTGTGAAGTAGACATCTTCTACCTCCCTCTGAGATAGTTACAGAAAATGTCAGCATAAAAATATTCAAAGAATTCCCTCCCAAAACACACAACAACAACAACTAATCAATCTGGATTTACCCAGGGTTTAATACATTTGATTTCAAAATGCTTTTTTTTCTCTGCCAGCTGCTATCTAATTAACATCTCACTAACCCTGTGTTTTATGTAAAATATACTATAAATTATTAATGTAGATAATGCATTTTCTTGAAAATATATAAAAATCACTTTTGCTAGTATATTATTGACTACTTAAAAATAATTGTCCCCTTTTGGCCCTGGCCGGTTGGCTTAGTGGTAGAGCATCAGCCCAGCATGTGAATTCAGGTTTGATTCCTGGCCATGGCACACAGGAGAAGTGACCATCTGCTTATTCACCCCTCCTCCTCTCTCTTCTCTCTTTCTCTCTTTCTCTTCCCCTCCCACGGCTAAGGCTCCAATGAAGCAAGGTTGGCCCGGGCGCTGGGGATGGCTCCATGGCCTCCGCCTCAGGTGCTAGAATGGCTCCGGCCACAATGGAGCAACACCCCAGATGGGCAGAGCATCGCCCCCTGGTGGTCATGCCAGGTAGCTCTTGTCGGGTACATGTGGAAGTCTGTCTGCCTTCCTGCTTCTCACTTCAGAAAAATACAATAAATAAAATAAACAAATAAATAAAATGAATTAATTCTTTTACTTTAGTGACTAAGTATATATAAGAAATATATTTTTCCAACCATTTAATACTGAAATCATCAAGGGTTCAGTTCTGAATTCTGTCCTTCTTCCCTTGGTGATCCTATCCAAGTGCATAATTCAAAAATAGACATATTTTTAAAAACTTCATTAAGTACCTTTTGTTTCATTTTTTTTTGAGGTATAATTGATCTATAATAGTATACTAGTTTCAGGGTGAAATGAATTGGGTCAAAAGGTTTATATTTTAATAACTGACATAAGAGTTCAACATGGTCTATCGCTAGTGAGTGGCAGCTTTCTCCAAAGTTAACACAGCTAGTCCTTCTATGTTTTGCTTTGTACTACTATGTATACACCGTCTTATAAGTAAAAGTAATGATAGAACTATAAAATGGGCCAGAAATTTTAATAATAGATATGCATTCTAACAGAATATCTTTCTAGATAAAATTTTGTAAACCAGGCATAATATGCTTTCTTTTCAAATGTAGACTGAGTCCCTAATAGCAAGTAAATTCACATCTTGGTAGGAAATAAAAGCACTCAAACAAAAATATTTTGCAATGTGCCACCATAATGAATTTTCAAAAAGTACTTTTAAATCTGCATCTCAGTGTGCCATAGAAATCCAAGACACACGTGTTCCAGAAAAATGGGTCACAAAAGATCTGCATCTTTTAAAAATATCTAAAGTTTATAAGAAAGAATGTAATTGCATTACATAGTCTTACTGAAAGTAGAGAATAAATGTGCTCGGAGTCTATAAAGCCTGGTGCCTTCAAAAGCAGAGCCTGAATGTCTAAAAAGAATAATACAGAAAGGTCACTTCCCTGTCTCTCAAGCTAGCCTCGCTGTCCCCAAATTATACCGAAGGCATCAATTCACGTATGTCAATGGCTCTCACACAATTGTGACTCATTATTCCATGGCCTACTTTTTCTTCCCTGAAGCAGCCTTCTTTGGTTATATTATGTGAAATCCCTACATGAAATTTAGGGCATGATTAGATTCATGAAACATAATATATTTTATACTGAATCAATGTTATAACAGGTGTATCAGTCCTATCACCTAAAACATGCCGTAACATTCATGGTGAGAAGTACACACTCTATTGTTAACCACTTTCTAAAACACCTGACATTATATAGGGTTCAAAACTAGCTCAAACATCAAACAAAATTGATAACTTTAATCAGAGGGAAAGGAAGATGGGTGGAAGGCTGGTAAAGGGGGCCAAATATATGGTCATGGAAGATCTGACTTTGAGTGGTGGGCCCACAATGCAATATACAGATGAAGTATCAGAACTGTACACTTGAAACCTATAAAATCGTATTAACCAATGTTGCCCCAGTACATTTTTTAAAAAAATTAAGAAGCAAATGGCCTGTATGTCTAGTGAAAGAGAGGGGGTACTGAGTAATATGAAAATCAAGGTAAATAAACTAAATATCTCTGCCCTGCACAAAGAATAAAAGGTAAAGAAGAGGAGAAATGTGAGAGAGACCAAAAGTTCAGGAAGCACATTAACTGGAGGCAGAAGTGACTCTAAGAGTCTAAGTTCCTAGAATTCATAGATACCTTGGGAAGAAGGACTTTTCATGACAAGAGGCAAAGGCCCAAGGCCATTTACCTTAAATCTTAAATTAATGGTTGACTTTAGCTGACATCTAGATAACAACAAATATTTGTGAGAATATATGGAAGGCAAAGCATTAGATAGAAGATTTAAAAAATATTTTTCCATTGATTTGGGAGAGAGGGAGAGAGAGAAGCATCAACTTGTTGTTCCACTTAGTTGTGTACTCATTGATGACTTCTCATATATGCCCTGACCAGGAAGGACTAAACCTGCAACTTTGGTGCTCTGGAAGGATGCTCTATCCACTGAACCACCCAGCCAGGGCTCTAGACAGGAGATTTTAAGCAACATATATAAACCAGAGTCCACCAGGATATTATAATCTAGAAAGAGATGCAACATGTACACAGAAACCATCATGGTGGTTATAAAAATACACATCACAGAAACTAAGGTGAGGAAGTTTTCCTTATCCTCTAAAAATGTTTCCAATAAAGTTATTCTTGATTAAACAATGAGAAATGTGTAATATGTTAAAGTTAAAACAAACAATCAAAATTAGAGTTGTTTGGGGAGGAAAGGTTTCATGAATACTTATTTTTCTAAAGAGATACGTTTTAATCCTTTTTACTTTAAAAACTGAAACTTAAGAAATATCTAAAGTTATGTACAAGAAGAATAAAGGTTATTTCAAGGAAAAAGATGCTACTGTCAATGAAAAAACATGTTTAGTCAGTTATTTCCAGATTGGCCACTTACTCTTCTAATGATATGTGTTATCAAGATGTTATAGTGATAACAACAGTGTTTACTAAATGCTCCCTAAGGTGTCTTACATATTTCACATCACTTAATTCTTTCAACAATCCTACATGGTACATAGTATAATCACTATTTCACAAATGAAGAAACTGAAATGAACAAAATATAACTAATTTGGGCAAGATTTCACCCAGGCAGACTGATTCTAACCTGTACTCTTAACCATTATTTTTGTTTAATGTCTATCTAACACAGGGGTCGGGAACCCATGGCTCACCAGCCAGATATGGCTCTTTTGATGGCTGCATCTGGCTTGCAGACAAATCTTTAATAAAAAAATAATAACATTAAGAATATAAAACATTCTCATGTTTTACAATCCATTCATTTCCTACCGCTCATGTTCATGGTTGCGGGTGGCTGGAGCCAATCACAGCTGTCCTCCAGGACAACACCACATTTTTATTGGATAATGTGTAATGTACATGGGTCGTTGCATGGCTCTCATGGAATTACATTTTAAAATATGTGGTGTTCATGGCTCTCTCAGCCAAAAAGGTTCCTGACCCCTGGTAACAAAACAACATATTTAGATATCAAATTACATTCCTGTTTCTTCAGTATCTATTACTACTGTTGATAATGATGGAGACATTTATGATTTAGGAGGGCTTTGCCAAATAGCTGGGGAGTAAGTTGGAAGCAAATTTTTTTTTGCTCAGTTATGGAGGTAATACTTACTGATTGCTGCTGTCCATCACACTGTTCTACAGCAAACTGAATTAACTGCACAAATAATAAAAATAATGCATAGTCTTGATGCTAGTTTTAACTCATATTTTTATGTACTTATCATAATGATGTTTATAAGGTGTCATTCAGAAATCTTATATTAGGCCCTGGCCGGTTGTCTCAGTGATAGAGCATCAGTCCAGCATGTGGAAGTCCAGGTTTTGATACCTGGTCAGAGCACACAGGAGAAGTGACCATCTGCTTCTCCACCCCTCCCCCTTTTCTCTCTCTCTCTCTCTCTCTCTCTCTCTCTCTCTTTCTTACCCTCCTGCAGCCATGGCACAACTGGTTTGCCCCAGGCACTGAAGATGGCTTCATGATCTCCCTCAGGCACTAAAATAGCTCCGTTGCTGAGCAATGGAGCAGCGACCTCAGATGGGCAGAGCATCTCCCCTGATAGGGGGCTTGCCAGGTGGATCCTGGTCGGGGTGCATACGGGAGTCTGTCTCTTTGCCTCCCTGCCTCTCAGTTAATTAAAAAGAAATCTCATATTAAATTTATTTTTAAATACAAAACTCACTAGAAAGTAGACATATACAATAGTTATTCAAATAATTAAAAACAGAGAAAACACTCACTGAGATGACTTTCCTATTGCTTTGTATAATATAGGATCGGCATTAATGATTCAACACTAAGCTGCTAATTTATCATTTAGTAAAATCAAATTGAAAACCTTTTTTTTCTTAAGAGTCATAAAACCTATACCACAGGTTGTCAACTCTTTATTTACTTCATTCTTAAATGCAGTGTTGGGCAAATGCTAACTAAGTGCCAACTTTGAGATGAATGCACAGGAGTTCTCTCATATTTAATTTCTGGTGACTCAAGGCAAGAGACAGGAAAGCAGAGCATCTTGGCCGTAAGTGGAACCACCAATTTGAATACATTAGCTGTCAATATAAAACCTATCAGGAATCGTTCAGTTACCGAGTCTGCGGTTCTCAGAATTGCCATCTGGGAGGTGGGCTTACCCTTGCTGTGGTCTGACATTGCACCGAAATTCCTTCACTGTTTCCTTCTGGAGATGCGTTCTGCTTGACTACCACAGGGGTCTAAAAGTCAGGACTCTAATGAGCAGAACAGCATAGCAAAACAAAATAGAAACAAGCTTAGATGCAAAGAACAGACTGACAGCTGTCAGAGGGGCGGGGTAATAGGGGGTTGGGTGAAGACAGGGGAGGAGATTAAGCAAATATGTATCTATGACGTTATAGATATATGTATAACATATAGATGTTTATGTCTCATTGACACAGACAACAGTGTGATGGTAGTCAGAGGGAAAGGGGGGGTGAGGGAGGTGGGCACAGGAGGAGAAACCGGGGACGGAGAGAGGTATGACTTGGGGTGGCGAGCGCACAATGCAGCGTGCAGATGATGTGTTACTAAGTTGTACAATTAAAACCTATTTATTAACCAATGTCACCTCAACAAATTAATTAAAGTATTTTAAAAATTTAAAATAATTTTATTAACTTCTTCTTAGTTTTCTCCCACTTATTTTTTGGTGTTTAAAAAAGTATCTCACTCAAATATAAAACATATTTTAACTCATTAGTAATCACTTGTGATTTTACTGAACTTAGAAAATAAATTTATACACATAATTGAATAGTGAATATTTTAAACTATAATATGTACTATTAAGTCACATAAAATTTTATTTAAAAAAATGAGTGCTGCTGGTAAAATAACTTTCTTAACAATAAAGAAGTTTTCTATGTACAGAAAAAGAAAAATTTTCATCATTTGAAGAATAAAAAATAATAAAAATTAAAAAAACTGAAATATCTCAGTGTAAAAAAAATGTAAAAAAAATCAATTACTTCACAACTAGAGTGGGTGCCTCTTCTTTCTAAATCTATTTGCATTTAAGGATTTCTAGTGTTTATACCGAGTCAAAAATGGATATCCCAAATTCAGCCATGATGTATAGCTCTGAAAACATATCTTAGTTTTTCATGAGAGAAATACCCGTACATGGTCAACAGTTTTAAATTTTGTGCCAAGACACTGTAGACTTTTCATTCATCATACTACCATGAAAACTATGATATAATGCTGAGTCCAATCTACATTGTCTTTAAGATTCTTTCTCTCTCCTACAATTGACCATTCATTTTCACGCACTGCGTATTAGTTGGGCAGCACTTCGGAAAGCTGAATTTTCCCCCTAACCTTTTGATGGAAAACCGTTGTGATTTCTAGTGCGTACGTTATGACTTCACGTCTACACGACGACCTGTAATTACCACGAGCGAGTGTCTGAACGTGATCCAGTCCTGATTAGACACACGAAATCAGTTTGTTTTGTTTTCATCAGATGAAATGACTTGCCACAGCCAGGCTTTGTGCCGAGCTGGGAGCCGCTCTCTGGATGTTCTGTGCACCACGAGGACCAAATTTAGGGGCTGTGTGACATCATGCTGACCACGGGAAGACAAGTGGTCCCTAACCTCTCCACAACCAAAAGACCTTTCCTGTGGCTCCATTTCCACTACAGCCAGTTGAAAGGGGCCAGCACCCACTCGCAGCCACCGCTGACACCAGTGGAAGTCCACTGCCCCTGTCCCTTTCCTTCCCTTCTGGAGCGGGAGGAGAAGATGGCCTCTCTTTCTAAGAAGTTGGGAAAAAAGAAAGAAGAAAAAAAGAACAAACAGAACCCGGCCCTGGGAAGTCTGCATTACTTACAGGTGACCTCGGGGCCTCTCATTCCCACAATAAAACCAAGCACCAGCCCTGGTGGCGCATGCGGGGAGGGCCTCTTCGGGGGCCGTGCACCTTGGCGTCGCTGCCCAGGACACATGGCCTTGAAGTCTCAAGAGTCCCCAAGTGCCTTTATGGCTCTTTGGTGTGCTTGGGTCTCTGCCTGTTTCCTGGAGCGCCCAGGCTGCATGAAAAGCAGCCGCTGGGATGTTTTATCTCTTGTCTGAGCTCGCTTCAATTAAATTAATGGACCCACTCAGCCCGTGCTCTCCCCGCGCAGATGCACCCCTGATGAATACATTAGAGAGATCTTAAGTCTCAAGATGGTACATCATGGCATTAGCCTGGGCCCTCGTATCCCTAGGCCTTCTTTCTCTGCAAATCAAATAATTAATGAGATCTCCACCTCAATCAAGCACTTCATCAATATTTTGTGGCAAAGGGAAGGAAAAAAAAACACAAAAACGTCCTCTTTGCTTGTAGTGGAGCTTTTATCTCCATCCACACAGGATTTTGCGGGCAAATGCAGTAATATCGAAATGACAAAATATTGACTGGCTCTCGCAGTGCGTTCTTCGGGGCGAGGAGAGTTCGTGAGAGGCTTTCTACGCTCTTCGCGGAGAAGCAAGTGACAAGCTTGTCAATAAGCTGTGTGTGTTCTGTCCTTGATATTTAAGTTGTAAACATCGCATGGGACCAGTATTGCTGGAGTTTGATGTCACTGGAGGAGGGGAGGCAGAGGTTTAATGTGGAAAGTGCATAGTATTTTACTGCTGTTTTTTTGAAAGTAAGTACTTGTGTACATGCAGCTATATATATTTGACTTTGTTGATTTTGCTGATACTTTGGGATAGTTTGTCTTTTAACAACAAAGTTTGTCTTTTGAATCAAAGCTCTGCTTTCTCTGTTAGAGCTTTGATTCAAAAATGATACTAAATATGTTACTGACAGTCACTCCACTTTAACTTGCTGCAGGAGAAGGTCCCTTTTTATAGACTACGAGAGCCACGAATTAAATTAGAGGAGGGAAAATTTTATTTGCTTCGTGCCATGTTTTCTAGATGAGCAGGCCATCATTCCTCATTTCTGTGAAGAGGGCAACACCATAAAAATTACGGACACTTCTCCTTTCTAACCATTTATCCAGGTGAAACCTCAGATGAAAATACAGGCTTGCTTGGCTGGGCTGTTTGGTTTGGTTTGGGATGAACACCAGGAACATTTGATATTTCCTTGGGCATCTAATGTCAATCAATGTGAGTTATCATCTGAATGGAACTGAGTCTGGAAAGAGGGAAAGAGATGAGATGGAAGAGAGAGAGATAGAGAATTTATATCTGACTCATACTGCCAGATATTAAGTTTAATTTAAGCCACCCAAATCACTATCACTCAAAACACAATTTGGTAAACTAGTCAAGGGAGGGAATGATGTAACCCTTAACTTTGTAGATTATAAATTCAAAGAACCAATGTTAACACAACAGGAGGCCTAAAACGTAAATATAAACACAAGCATGTGAAGGGGGAGGAATTATAGAAAACAGAGAGGTTTGTTGTTTCATCAGAACTGCAGGACATGGTTAGAGTCAGGCTGGGCTGGAAAAGCCCTCAAAGAGAGGGGAATTTGGTGGAGAAAAAGCATGTTCACCTACAGATCCACAAAGGATGTGAGCTGCCTTCAGGAACACTGAGAAGTTGAATAATACATTATTCTAGCTATGGTGGTCAAGGACAATTTCTTTTCATTGCCACTAATGACTGAATCCTGAATGCAATATTGATCTATTTTATATATATATATATATATTTATATATTTATATATATATTTTAAAACTTTATTTATATAAAATATATATATATTTAAACTTTACTTCAAAGGCTTTATAATTGAGACAATACCTATATATCTATGGCCAGGCAGGCAAGCAAAGACTAATACAATATTTTAATTATTCCAGATTGCACAGTGTTCAGTGGATGAAATAGAGACCCAAGTAAAGACTAATACAATATTTTAATTATTCCAGATTGCACAGTGTTCAGTGGATGAAGTAGAGACCGAAATACAAGTTGTATCATTGACTGGACTTACTTCAATTAAATTAATACATATGGAGACTTACAGGTAATCTCACACTCACCATGACCACATGCAAATGCAAATACTGTGACAACAAGTGTGGAGGGGAAAACTGAACATAGAAAACTCATGATACATATTAGAGAAATTTGCTATCCAAATGCCACGAACTTTTACAAATATGCTGAACATTGAATAACAAACTGAGAAAAGGCATAGAATCTACTTCATAATTTACTCTCCAAATAAAACTGTCAATTTGAGCTCAAAATAAAGTGATATAGAGATGCTAAGGGAAAAGATATGGTCAGGCAGAAATAATTAAAGAAAGCACAAATAATGTTTAAGACTGAGTTACCTTAGAATTAAGAACAAAATATTTTTAAAAATGGAAAAACACTAAAATACTAGAGGATCCACAATAGTCATGAATTGTTATGCACAAATCATCAAAATATCTGAACATCTAAAAGTGGTAGAAATGAAAATTGAATAATATCACAGGTATAGAAGTCTTAGGACATTTTACTTTGTTTTCACTGAATATCAAAATTAAATATAAATGTATATCGCCTAGAAATGTAATTAAAAGTTTGATTTAAGAATTCTATAAAATATATATTCTATAAAATATATATGCTATACCTTAAAAATTATAGCCTCATGGAAAAATTGTGTGAAAGATTGACCTAAAAAAGAAAAAGAAAAAAAATGGACATCATTGTACCCTGTGCCAGCTACCCTGGCCCCTTGATCTAGTCTCTTCTCCTCATCTCTCTTGGTGACCAGTACAGTAAATCTTCTGTCTGTCACCTCCTGACTCTTCCGAATGGTTCCCACCACCTATGTTGCTATTCCAAGTGAAATACTTTGTTGTGTACATAGGGAACACCGTATCAATGGACTCATATGAAATCCCTGACTTGTCCTCTTCACGTTCATAAGCGTTGGTCGTGTTTAGTGGAAGTGCATCCACCCTTGCTGCTACACAGTGATCATCCACACCAGAGATGGTGCATTTGTTTCTCTGCCGACAGTTGCAGGAGGGTCCCAATGCCTGAGTTCACAGCAGGCTGGTGTGAACATACTTGTCTGAGTCTCCTGGTGCACATAAAAGAATCATTCTGCTCAGGTATTCCCTAAGGACTCCAGTCAAACAGAAGGCAATGTATAAGTTGCTTTGATGAGACACTTACTAAAATCTTTCCTTATACTGGGGTGCCCTTTCCAAAGGGACAGGATTATACTGAAGGTTCTTCATGTCATGAAAAGGTTCTTTCCATTTCATGTGTCAAAATAATGCTTTTCTCTAAGTATAAGATTAATTGATGATCCAAGTAAAAATGTTGAAGCATATAGAAAATTACAAAAATTAAAATAAGTATTATCACGCATATAAACATTCACATATTTGTATATATAAATGTGAATGTAAACAAAATATATATGACCTCAGGAAGACTGTCAGAGGATGAGCTATTAGAGAAAATAACATACTTGAAACTTTCAAATACAATCATAATGCCACATAGTGATGTTTTGGTCAACGACAGACCACATATATACAATTGTGGTCCCATCACATTATAATGCAAGTGAAAAATTCCTATCGTCTAATGACACCACCGTTGTAACATTATAGTGCAACACATTATTCACATTTGTGGTAATGCTGGTGTAAACAGACCTACTGCACTCCCGTTGTATAAAATCATAGCACATGCAATTCTCTATAGTACATAACACCTGACGATGCATTTCTCAGAGTACCTTCCCATCACTGAGGGGCTCATGACTGCACTAATGGATCCGAAACAAATGCAGTCTCAACTTGCTCTTCTTATAACAACATCAACAGTCAACTGTGGAATAGGCAAGAGTAAAAACTGTTACTCAAAGTCAAACGGAAGGTCAAAACGCTTTTTGAGTTAGAAATTGAACCCCTGATTTGTTTGTTTGTTTTTACTGCGGGATAACATTCATCATGAATAAGTAATTTTACTGAATGCAGTACTGATATCATGTTTCGGAGAACTGCCAGATAATATAAGAATCATTGAATCAAACCAGAACTTCCTGAGAATTGTATGATTTAGAGGTCCCTGCTTTACTCAGTTGCAAAAAGAGGGATAATTCGTAGCTAACTTCCCTCATGCTACAAAAGAATCCCATTGCTGTTCTTTTTCTCTTTACATGCAGGAAAATCTGCTCCAGTGACATCAGGGAGCATGAAACCCAATTTCAGGTATGTCCGCTGCTCTGAGAGTTCAAATTCCCCACCATCTACTTTGGCTGAATTATTCCATGACACCCAGCAAGATGGATTGCACACTATGACCTTTTTCACCTGGGACAAACCCAACTCCATCCTGGGGGAATGGGGGACGAGGAGGAGGAGGAAGAGGAGGAAGAACAAGAGGTAGAGGAAGAGGAGGAGGAGGAGGAGGGGGAAGCAGAGAAGAGAATGGAGAAAGACACGTGAGAAGTAAAGGAGAAGAAGCAGCTTGACTATGGAGGACTTTTAGGAGACAAAGCAATACAAATTGCTCTTCGATTTTTTTAAAATAAGTTAAAATTGATTGATATTTTTGAGAGACAGAGAGAGGAAGAGATGGAGAGATGAGGGAGAGAGAGGGAAGGGGGAAAGAGAGAGAGAGAGAAGAGAGAGAGAGAAGCACTCATTGGTTGCTTCCTGTGTATGCCCTGATCAGGGATGGACCTGTAACCTTGGCATTTTGGGACAATACTCTAACCAACTGAGCTACCTGGCCAGGGCCAAATTGTTCTTTGATTTGCAGAACACAATGGTTATTTAATAGAGATATAAAGTAAGCACTTTAGGATTCTTCTTTCCTATTAGAAATACATTGCTCACAAAAATTAGGGGATATTTAAAAATAAATATGAAGCAATAAGATATCCCCTAGTTTTTGTGAGCAGTAGATTAAAAAGCAACTTTTCAAAGAAAATGATAGGTTAGGAAGGGAGAAAATAGGATGAGAGTTAGAAGTAGGAGAATAACGGGGAAACATGAAGATGAGGAGTTAGAACAAGACTTGAGAGGTAAGAAAAAGAGAATTTCTTCTAGCAACTGCCAAAATGAGTGAAGAGGATATTTTGATGTTTGACTGTATGTCATACAATTTAAAACAATTTTTCTTGGTATTGAACTGATATTTCTTTTTAATGCAATATTGATCTAACTCACAGCAGTTTTTTTTAACCTGAGCTACATTAAACCCATTTCATTCATTTTTTCACTAAATACACATCAATAGTAATTATTGGGTTACTTGCAGGGGCTATGATAACAATTGAGTCCTGCCCAAATATGGCTTAACAGCTGAAGGCATATTAACAAATTGGCTTTCAGTTATCATATGCTGACCATGGCAACATAAATAGTGTTGTTGGCTTGACAATTATCTTTCTCATTGTAAATTCACAAATTGCGAACTAGACTCCACTTCCATGTGATGTTTATTTTTTTCTGGTGTTATTAGGACCTTATATCTCTGGACAAGGATAATCACTAAGCTTGTCATGCAAGATACAATATTTTTATAGAATCATAAAACTTTGGTCTAGAATTAGTATAATAAGAACACTATGCTTCATATGCTTGCTATGAAGCAGCAATTAAAAGTGACTTTAATCAAATTATCTCATTTAATAAAAATATAAACACAATAAACCTATAAGCTAAATATTGCTAGTATACTTATTTCTTACAAGGATACATTATACTTAACAATATTATTTATTTTCCTGATGTTTGCCCAATAACCCATGTACTCCTCTGATCCCCATTATGGTCCACCATGTTTTCCCACAGAATCAGGTCTTAAATACCACTGTTGGTGGATCTTCAAAGTGGGAACTTAAATCATATTGTTTTTTGTGTGTGACAGAGACAGAGAGAGACAGAGGGACAGATAGGGACAGACAGACAGGAAGGGAGAGAGATGAGAAGCATCAATTCTTCGTTGTGGCACCCATGTTGTTCAATGATTGCTTTCTCATATGTGCCTTGACTGGGGGGCTAAAGCAGACTGAGTGACCCCCTACTTAAGCCAGTGACCCTTGCTCAAACCAGATGAGCCCACGCTCAAGCTGGCGACCTTGGTGTTTCGAACCTGGGTCCTCCGCATCCCAGTCTGACACTCTATTCACTGCACCACAGCCTGGTCAGCCTTGAATCATATTGATGACGGACCTTCAAAATTCTGGTGATTTTCATATTTCTGTAAGCAAGAGCAACCTGCTTATAAACTCTACTCACATAAATCATCATCAAAGTATCCTAACACCCACATTACCAGATAAAATTTAGTCCAGTCTTCTCATTTGGGTTTGATATAAAGTCCAATATTTTAATTTAAAAGTAAAGAGATATTTCATTTTAAATGTTGACAGAGGAATTTGAAGCTTTGCTTCATGATGGTGACAACTGATGTAGTTATACAAGGGAAGACTTCTGAGAGGAAAGGATGTTTAAGCTGAAAGGGCTTGTTGGACGATGCAAGTCAGGGTGCAAGACAAAGTTTTAGGAATCACTCTAATGTTTGGAATGGATAGACTCTCCTCCATTTTGATAGTCTTGTTCCCAGAGACAAAGAGTCACCCCTTTTACTGGGTGAATGAAAGGCCACTGTGTGTCTGCATTTTACACTTAGACAACATCAGCATAGGGAATTGCAGAGGGTCACGAGAAAGACCTCTCAAGTAATTCAGCCTGAGTTCAGAGTCAGCTCTGCTGCTAAGAGCTGCACCACTTTAGACAAAGTGCTTAACTTCTTTCTTTCCTGGTTGCCTGGCAATATGCCTACAGCAGAGGGCAGTTTGCTGCGTGTGTGATCCATGGTGAGTCTGCACTATGTGTTGGCTACATTTCCTAGCTGCCTTGGCTCTGCTATGTAAATGAGCATGTGGTCTACATGAAAAAAATTTCATTCTTCAGTTCCAGTTTTTGGGTGTTAAATAAAATAATCATACCCATTTAATAAAGTTGAGAAAAGGAATAAATAGAATAAGGCCTATGAGAATACTTTCAAATGCAAAAAATATAAAATTATAAAGAATTTAAAAGTATACGTTGTCTTCTTTGGGTCTTCAGTTACGTGTTATGTGTGAGCCTTGTTTCCTAAACTTCTCCAAGGCCAAGGTCAGTCTCCTTCCGGATGCCTAGCACAGTGGCAGCCGACAGGACACAGTCCATAAACACTCCGCAGCCTCTTCTGATTCTGGCAGCCAGGTGGTGGCTCTTCTTCCAAAGCTGTATGGCAGGTCTGCACACGTTGTTGTACACTTAATGCAAAATTAATTGTGTTTTAATTACTTAAAAAGATTTATTTAATTGTAATGCATTTGTTTTATTTTATCCAAAACACTGTCCATTTCTCAAATAAACTAATACATTTGAGCACTTAGAACAATAGAAGGCATAAAGTTTTATCACTACAGGAGGGTCGGCTTACACTGAGTATTGTAACTTTGTTATTATGATCAGTTATCATTTACCAGGTGGGGACCATCTATACAACTCAGCAGCCAGCCAACTGCCTAACTACAAAATGATATAATTATAAAATGAGCATTCTAAATCCTAAAAGTAACAAAGAAATAGAAGCCATTTCCTTAAATGTGCTCATTAATGATCATTCAGGAGTTTGGCGGAATTTAGTGGATCCCCGTGGGAACTTGCAAACGGTGGGCTTGCGGGGAGTGAGGAGGAGGGAAGGTGAAGAGACCACCTCAGATGGAAAATCACGACACATTAACTTCATGCATAATCACATGGGAGCAACGAACAGTATTACAACCCATTTCAATTTATGGACTCAAAATCGTGACTGGAGGTCATCCGTCTAATCCTTGAGAATAGCAGCTTTAAACCGAGAGATGTCTGGGTAATAAGATGCCCATTATCTGCTTCTACCCACAGGTAACCTGCTTTTACCCTTTGACCCCTGAGTCTGCCAAGCTGAAATATCTGTGAGAGAAAACGCTTCTGAAAATGACATATTAGGGACAGTGAATCAGCACACCCAGCAGGGAGATGTCATTTCTGTATGTCCTGCATTCAGAGGCGATGTTCCCAGAAATGGTAAGTGGAAGAGTGAAGGACAGGAAGTCTTCTCATTCAATAATTTTGGGACAAGAGATAAAAATAGAATGATAAGGAAGGACCATGATTTAAATATTGTTAAGACTCCAAAAACTTTTAAGATGAGTATCCAAATTTTTGAAAATACACCAAATTTTAAATATGTTGTAATATCCTCTTAGCACAGTATATATATAACATCTGTCTCTCTCCTCTGGAATATAAGAACCACCTTTTCTTATCACATATCTTAATTCTTGCCCCAACCCATTACATTTTAATAGGAAGATTCTTAACAGTTACTCTTAGAATTATATCCATAGCTTCCATAAATGTTCTGATAGTTAATTTCATATGTAATCTTTTTTTAGGTGAGAGGAGGAGAGATAGTGAGGCCAACTCCCACATGCACCCTGACTGGGATCTACCTGAAAAACCCATCTAGGGACGATGCTTAAACACCAAGCTATTTTCAGCACCTGAGGCTGACACACTTGGACCAACTGAGCCATCCTCAGTGCTGGGGCCATGCTCAAACCAATCAAGACACTGGTTGTAGGCAGGGAAGAGGAAGAGGAGGGGGTGGAGGAGACGCTGATGGTCCGTTATCCTCTGTGCCCTGACCAGGAATCAAATCTGGGATGTCCATACATGTCAGGCCAATGCTCTATCCACTGAGGCACCAGCCAGGATCATATGTAAATATTAGATCCTGATTTTATCCTGAAACCTGCACCAATTACTATGTGGGCTACTGATAAGACAAGATGCTTTTTGTCTGAAAGTAGTAAACAACTGAATAATCAAGGAAACTGATAATGAGACAGGAGTTTGGCAGACAGGTAGTGTGAGCACAAATCTGCTCATTGGCACAGCCCACTGTCCCGTTGCATTGTACTTACAAATACAAGTTTACATAGGATAGTATCAAGAATTTCAACAGGGTGACAACATTAAATTAAGCATGTGGCTCATCTGAATGGCAGGCCCTGCCCAACACCGCAGATCATAGGCTATGAAGCTGCCCTCATGGAGGGAAGGACAAGAGAGGCTCTCCCGAGGCAACCAGAAGAAATCTGTCACTGAGCACAAGGCAGAGCCTTTGCAGTGACTAAGATCCCAATGGGAATGCGACACGTAGACAGTGTGCCATAAAATGCAGCATGAGAACTCAAACACCTACTCACTCACACCCTCAGCCTTCGCTGTTCCTGTATATAAGAACTCAAATACACCTCTGCACATTAGTACTCTTAGCTTTTCCCTTTACAAAATGGTGAGTTTTACCGATTACCTTATTTCTCTCTTTATGTTGGCATGAATCGGACAAGTGATCTTAACACATTGATACTTTGCATTCTCATACTTGCAACCGTCAGCTGAGAGGCCGTGTTAAGTTTGTCTTTTGAATAGGTAAAAGACGAAACGTGTGTTTTCCTAAGATCGAGTTAAATGTTCTATATATGCTGAGTTGCTCTTTGAAACTGTGTGCTTCCTGCAGTTGTAGAATTTTCCACCTGGGTAGATGTATCTGTTGCTGAAATATAGTAAGGAAAACAGTAGTATTTATATTTCTGATGCCAATGAGCATGGGAGAATTCACCTGTGTTCATTAAAAAAATAAGACTATTTCCTTGACTTCAATTTTCTCATCTTCTATGCATAATAGCATCTTGTACTGGGAAGTTAAGTTAAACCCAAATATTGCGGTTACAGTTTTATTACTTTTACACATTTTCTTTGCATGTCTTTTCTGCCTAGAATTGCATGTATTTTTTAGAAAAATGAGACCAGGGTCAATATTAGTTCACTGAGAAAGAAAAATATATTACTTTATTCGTAAACTGACATTTTATTATTGAGTTTGGTTTACTACAAGGAACAAGGTTGGCCTTATAACTTAATGTCATAAGCCCAATTTTATTCGAAGTAAAAATTTCCAAGCACCCCCAAAAATCTTGAGAAAAACAAAATCAGAAAGTTGTGAAGGCCAATATGTTAAAAAATGAAGGTGTTTGACATAAACTAAATATTAAAACTGTCAAGCCATTAAAAACGAAATAGTAACAAACATAACCCGGGGCATATATTGTTTGCATGTCTGTGTGTACAGGTTTGTGTTGTAAGCATAATATAATAAGGGTAAGTATGGCTCTGTCTGCTTCAATCTTCCAGCTACAACTTTACCCCATTTGAAATAAATTGCACCTTAAATTTGAAGGCAATTTTCAGTAGTTTGGTGTGCCATACAGATTTCATCTTTGATATTTAGTAAGCCTGAGATCTTACTAACTTGTGAAGTCTGCATGTCTGCAAACTAGGATGTCTGTGTTTGTGTTTACCACCTATTTCATGCATGCCTCAAAATGACTAAATTACAGGCATTTTACATGTGTTTTGTGGTACAAGACAGATACAGTCCACTGGTATAATTTATCTTGAAACACCCTGTTTTACAAAATTACAGAAAAGCACTGCAATTTGCTCAATTTTTTATTTCTAAGACTATGGCGAAATCTTCAAAGCCTTGAAGATGTCTTCCAGATAAGGACTTAGCCATGCAATAAACAATTTTCATCAAAGCTCTGGGTTTGGGGAAATAGAGCGCAATGGAGGGTTTAAAATCTTGGTAATGTTTCTTACTATTAGCTATTTTGTCTTTTCTATTTTGACCTAATTCAGCCACCAAAGGCATCAACCCTTACAAAAGATTAGATACACACACTCACATACACAACAACAGTCCAAATCAGATCATCTACAATCAAGGTAATTGGGAAGAACAAAATTGGTCATCTGGGCTGTGCAGCTGCCTTTGGATTTAGCCTTTGATCCCAAGTGACTGCTGAAGTTGCAACTGTATAAGTGTTCTTCCACAGCCCAGTGGATATTTTCCTATTTTAAAAATCACTTTTTAAAATTTTGTTTTGAGTTTTTCATCCTTCCTAGCAGAATTCTATATGAATGGCCAAGAACTCAGAAAGTGTGGAAGTCTTGTGGTTATTGAAATAAAATGCCCAAACATATGATGCTGAATACAATTTTCACTAATTTTCAGTGAATATTTAAAATACTTGTGTTTTTAGTGTTCAATGTTCTGTCTTCTTATCAAGTAGTGAACAGCCTCTGCATATTAGGAAAATACTTTGTATTTAAGTGTGGTTATGTTGTGAAATTTCGACATAGAATTTGATCCTTTGTTAAATACAGAAATAACTTAATCAGTTACAAAATGTATATCTTTAAGTTTTACCTTTGGTAGTATGGCTAAATATGTAAAATTTATATTCACTTTTTTACATGTGTTGAGTCTGTATATTTAATATTCTGGAAAATCTATCCAAGTATCTATTATGTATTGGTGGAGTTCAATGGGCTAATATTAAATTCTGCATCTTAGCCTATTACTTGAAATGATTTTTTATGTAAAATGTTTCTATTAGTAAAGGCATTTTCAATCCATTTTCCTTAGAATAGAACTATCTGAAGCATAGCATAGCTTCTGGGTGTTCAAAGGGGCAGCTGACAGAGGCTTTCTGCTTTACTCGGATATATTTTGTTCAACAGAAAAGGTACTTCTCAAGTACAGACCTCAGCCATGAACATTCCTTGAGAAGTTGACCTATTTCCTGAATTCATAGTTCCTGAATTTATGTGACATGTACATCACATATAACAACTCAATGATATCACTTATAACTCTTAAAATGCATAGGTAGAAAAGACATGTATTTATACTTCCAGAAAAATTCAAGTTAATGCTAATTTTGCACGGGTCAAACTTTCTGCTTCTCCCACTTTTACCCTCAAGCAAGCACCATTTGTATCCTCTGTGGAGCCTGGGCTTAGCCCCGGGCAGGACAGGACAGGACAGGACAGGACAGGACGCACAGTGGGCAGGGGTGGCTCCAGGGTCTGACCACTTTCCTTCCTCTCAGCGGTGCCCATCTGAGCTGCCTCCCTCAGAAACACTGCCTTTCCCTTTGTGTGTAGCGAGTCGCTCTCACCATTAAGTAAATAGTAGTGACAGAGTAGTAATAGTGTAGTAGGGTAGTATAGTAGTACTATATAGTACAGTTGTACTATGGAGTATAATAGTAATAGTGCGAATGCAAAACTACAGCCACTTATTTTCTTGGTAAAATTATTATTGTCCATTTAAAGAATCAGAATCCCCAAATGCTATGATCCAACCTATCAAGATAGAAGTCTCGACTGAGAGAAACATACCATTACAAAGCATTCATAATTATGATTGTGATAACTAACATTTGTTTTGAGCTTATTATATGACAGGTGTTGCCCTGATTATTTTGTGTGTATTATCTTTTTGAATCTTTACAATTCCATAGATATAATTATTCTCATTTTTCATGTAGTTATATCCTAACCAAGTTTAGTATCTTTTCAAAGATACTGTAGTTCAGAACCCTTGGCGTTTGCACAACTGTTCTCTCTGGTTTTCTGTTGTGTGGAACCGAGAGCTCTATGCAGTAGTCGCCTTCTGCTATGAACTGAATGTGTGTGCCCCTTGAAACTCATATGGCGCAGCCCAAATGCAACAGCATTTGGAGTTGGAGAGTTTCTGAGATAGTTAGCCCATGAGGATGAGGCTCCCAAGATGAGATCTAGCACCCTTCTCCAATAAGGAAGAGAACAAGTCCTTCTCTCTCTCTCCCCCTCTCTTCTTCCTTCTCCTCCCCGTCCTCCACCCCTCCCCCCATGCTATGTGAGGATGCAATGAGAAGATGGCCACTGTGAACCAGAAAGAAAGCCTTCATCAAGAACTCAGTCACATAGGCACCCTGAGCTTGCACTTCCAGACTGCAGAACTGTGAGAAATGGACGTTTATTGTTTAAGACCACCCCCTCCCACCCCCGTTGATGGGACTCTGTGACAGCAATTCGAACTATGAGGCTTCCTTTGAATTTACTTGCAGAACTGAGACAGAGTGACACAGTGGACCGAGGACTTGGCCTTTGAGTCTGAATCTTCTTTCTGTCCATTTATTAGCTCCATAGCATTAGGCTTCTAACTTAATTTCTCTGTAATTCCTCTTTAAAATAATTGTATCAGCTAATTGTGTTGTTGGAGAATGAATAACCATTATAGATAACCTGCACCAAAGGCTAAATAAACAACAGTTATTACATCAAGCATTTTACATGCCACGTCCCACTGGCCCCTCACAAAAATATATCCCACGCACTTGTACTATTAGTATCCTTGTTTGCAGACACCAGAGCAGAAGTTTGAGGGAATTAAAAGCAATCTCGTGTCATAGCGTAAAGTCAAGATCTGGATTTTGAATCGAGACCGTTTGAATCCAGAGGTCACATATTCTTTCCTTACAGCATCCTAATACTACAACACTGTTCAAAGATTGGTACATACAGAAAATAACAAGCGTTCGTGAGCATGCAGAGAAATCGGAATATTGGTGTACTGTTGGCAGAACTGTCACATGGATAACTGCATGGCATCCCTGAAACATTAAAAATGGGATTTTACCAGGTGACCCAGCAACTCCACTCTGGGTCTATAATCGAAAGAGTTAAAAGGAGGGATTTTAAGAACTTTTTCTACACCCACGCTGACAGCAGCAGCATTACTGGCAACAGGCTAAATGGTGAAAGCAACCCAAGTACCCTTTGACAGGAGAGTGGGCACACAAAACACGGCAAAAACTGACAATGGGAACATTGTTCAGCCTAAAAAAGGCAGGAAATTGTGACACATGTCACAAACAGATGAACAGTGAGGACCTTCGGCTGAGTGAAATAAGACACAAAAATACCAATGCTATATAACTCCACTCGTGAGAGGTACCTAGCCTAGTAAAATTTATAGAAACGGAAAGTAGAATGGTTGTTTCCAGGGGCAGGAACATGAGAAAGAGGGAGTTTCAGTTTGGCAAGATGAAAAGAGTTCTGCGGAGGGGAAGGGGTGATGGTGCCACAGCAGCATGAATGGATCAGTGTCACCAAAGAGAACACACACAAATAGTAACTTTTATGCTATGTGCATTTGACCATGATTTATGGGGGGGAAGCCATTAAAAATGAAGTGTGTGTGTGTGTGTGTGTGTGTGTGTGTGTGTGTGTACTGGGGGAATTTAGGAAGACAATGGACATAGTCTCTCATTTTAGTAAAAAGGGAAGAAAAAGAAGCCATCTCAAATATTAATTGAATTTTGCTAACCACAACTTTTGAATGACTTGAACTTTATTATTTTTATGATACATTGAATGAGAAGGAAACCCAAGTGACCCACATGTGCAATTTTAGTCACTTTTCTGAGAATCATATTCAGTCCAGGCTCAATGCTGACATCTTTTAATTAACTCATCATGATTTTGAACATGAGTCCACGCTGCTCTATAAACCAAGCACCAAACCACAAGTCAGGTCAGCAGAGCTCTGTCTGAAGACTCTCTACCCTACAATTTAATTGATGAGCTATCTTTTTCTGTAAAGTTGTCATTCCTCAATTTTGGATATCTGACACAAAAGAGAGTATCTTAACATAGTATTACTTAACAAAGATGGCTGTCATTTCTGTCACATGAAAATCCTGTCAGGAGCCACACTTCCAACTTTTTTTTGTTGCCATAGATACCACTTTTCCTTTGTGACAAAAAGTGAAAAAAAACCAACAGAACAAAACATGCAGCTCCATGTCATGATTCAAATATAAGAATCGAAACCACTTCAGAAATATATACAAGGATTCAGACACAAGGCACATACCGCTGGGATTTCAGTGACACAAAGTAAAATTCTAGAATGCTACTAGTTGCGACATGAGTGGAGAAGTTGAGCATAGAACACAGGTGATGCAGAAGACAGTTGCTCTATTAAACGGCCTCGCATGTCTGAATGAATGCATTGCTTCTAGATTCACTCTTTTTTTCATTTATGCATAAAAGAAAGTACTTGGGAGTTCATATTCAAGTTGGAAAATGGGTTATAGTTCTTGGTATAGTTATATTACCAAAAGAGCAAAGGTGGCATTGTGTGTTATTATGGTTGCTCTATCCTGACCTGTACTCCATTTTTATACTTGAAGAATAATAGTCAGAGATTATCCAGGAACTGGACAGCATGTTATAAATGCTGTGTATTTGGAGACCAGAGAAATTTGAAGGGTAAAATGTACCCAAATGAAATCTGAAGCCCTGACTGAGGTGATTACATCACCAAAAGCCACCTGCACAGCAGGAAGCTACATGTTCCGGACAAGGGTCCCCCTTACAGCCTATGTCATCACGCAGCTATCATGGAGTTTTGCCAAGTCTGTGGTGGGGAATTAACTTTCTACAGAATCTTGCATCCCATGGGTAGGGAGAACGACAGGAAATGTGAGAACTCTTGCACAAAAGCCTTCTCAATTAATAGGGATTGAAAATGCAGGTTTGTTACCTTCTTTCTTTCTTGTGGGCCTTTTAAAAAATATTTTAAATCTTGCACTAAATTCAAGTTGAATAATCTTGGCATAAGAAAAAAAGAAGTGACTAAAATAATGAGCCACAAATAATTACTGATATGATAATGATGTTTTAGAAAACTCTTCACTTTTTATACAGAAAGGCAAGTATGAAGAGACTATTAAAATGTTACACTGGCTCACACGGTCAGCATTCTATTGTATAGAGTAGTATTTTGGAGGGTCAGAATTCCTTCACAAGTCATTACCTACAGTAACGGAGTAGTGAAAGGTACACTGGGTGAACCTGTGGGCTTAGTGTTTGACAGAATTGGCCTCTGCCACTCACTGGAATGGGACACTGCATGAGTTACTTACCCTCCCTAAATTCTAATTTCTTCATTCCAATAATAGTTATAATAATAGCCACCTGATAGTGTCATTACAAAATTTAAAATGATAATTATCAAAGTTCTAACCACATAGAAAGTTCTTATAGAATATATTAAAAACAAGAGTGAGTGACATAAAAAAAATGACTCTAGAGAGAGATAAACATACCATCTTGTTTGATGGAAAGATAGGGTTTTGTAAGGAAGCCTATTTTTTCCAAGTTACGTTTTTTGTTTCAACATAATTCCAGACACTAATGGGAACTGACAACAATCATGTGGGAGACTAAACAGAATCCAATAGCTAGAAATCATTTTAGAAAAATATTATTAATGATTCTAAAGTACTTAAGATTTAATAACAAATATCTAAACAGGATGGTCGTATTGTAAGCATTCTGAAGCTCAATGGAGGATTTATAGCTCAGATATCGATTCCAGCAAATATAAGACTTTGCCAGGAAAGAATGTTAAACACCAAGTCCGTGGAGAAATAAAAGGTTACTCTCTAAATGATTTTACAAATATTGGATTTACTTGTTAAGAAAGAAAAGGTAGATTATATCACATATCTTAGGTAGAAATAATGCTCAAATATGCTAGAGCATAGATGTAAATATTAAAATCAATCAGAAGATCTAGGAGAAATAACAATATCCATATATTTAGCAATGAGAGATGAATGTCTACATGGATCGAGTCTGAGGAATTCCGGTGGCAAAGATGTGTAGATGTAAATAAATATGTTTAATGTCATACATCAGTAATTTCATGAACAAAAGTAGAAGACAAATAACAAAATGAAATGTTTGTGACAAATAGTATTACACAAAGATCACTTGCAAGTCCAGAGAAAACGGCCCAATAGAAAAAAAAATGGCCCAAGTCATTTAGATACTTTAGAGAGAGATACAAATGGACACTCAATATGTAAATAAGTTTCACTGCACTGGTAATTAAGTAACATAACTTGTAACAACTGTCATTAACCTTCATAAAATTGGCAAATATGGGAAGAATTCCAGATACAAAGACTGCTTTAGTGGGACAAGGATCTTTATCAAGCACCTACAGAACTAGAAACTGGCATAGCGTTTTGGGAAAGCCATTTGAAAAATAGACCTTTCCCTTTTTTCATTGTCTTTTTTTCAATATTAGTTGGTTTAGACCTCTGTCTAAAGGAGATGGAGAACAAAGGTATGTGTAGAAGGATTTTCATTGAGGTGCTCATGTGACAATATCTGAAAGCTATCTAATTATCAATAGTTGTGGAATATGTAAGTAGATAATATATCCATTAATTAAATTATTATAAATTCAATAAAGTTATTTTCAAATGTATCACATTTAAAGTGCTCAAAGTATATTAAAAGGGACAAAGAAAAAATCAGAATGCAAACAGTCTAATTGCATACTTTAAATGTAAATATTTACACTCTATAGTTGTGTGAGTATATTCTGAATATAAATCCAATCAGAATATTAACAGAGATCTAGTTATGGAGTGGTGGAGAAAATACATCTCAGCTTCTCTTCATACATTTTTGTATTTGCCTGACTTCCTAAAATGAATATTAAAGCAGTAAGCACCGTAAGCACTTTAGGTTTCAAATATGAACCTCAAAGCCCTCTGTGTGGTAGATTTTAATTTCTCCATTTTTTTCAGATGGGGAAACTGAGGCACAAATAATTTGTCTGAGATCATAAAACAAAAACATAGCAGAACAGCACTCAATCCAGCAGATATGTTACCCTGATGAATTTAGTCTTATCCATGCAGTCAGAGCAGTCATTTATGTGCATAGCTTATAGAATGCTAATCAACGTACTTTGTATCTAACACATACTGATAAATACATCAACAAAGTACTTAGGGCATCAAATTTGAATAGGATATTCTGCCTCAGTCTACCCTAAATTATTGGAATTTGATGATTCAAGGCTTATAAACATTTTCTAATATCTAATATTTAAGGCTTCTTCCTAAGAGAAAAATAACAAGTTTTGTTGTTGTCCTTGTTAATGTTTCTTAAATAACCTAGAGAACAAATAACAACAATGAAACCAAATCTAGTGATTAGTGGCAAAAGCATAATGTCATTTCTATTTTATAATTCTCTGCATTTTAAAATTATATTTACTGATAGACTATAGCAGTGTGATTAAAATTTTAAGTCATATGAGGTGTACATTGTTATGAATAATAATTTTACAATGCCTATGATTATACACATAAGAAGAACATTGTCTTCTTTTAATTCAAAAACAATGCTTTCTATGTTAGCTAAGTGAATTATTAAAACATTGTTAATGAAGTCTCTGGTACTTCCAAAATATACTTATCTGACTTCCACCAAAATTCCATATTCTTTGAAAATTATACAATATTATAATACTGTGCTATTATCAGCAGAAATCTGATTTAGGAAACTTTAATGGCCATTTTTTATCTCCTGCCATTTCTGGGTTTGCTGTAGCACCCTGAGACCTCCCTCAGCTGCAAAGGAAGTACAGTGAGCTGGCTGGGACCGCAGTGGTCTCCTGCACAGCCCCTGGGGCTCTTTGTATAACAGAGGCAGAAATTCTTCCTATATTTATTTCTTCTATTCTACCTTTTCCTTCTCAATGAACAATAGTGGTTAAATACACAGAAATCTGTCACATTAGACTGAAAAGAAAAACACACACAAAACCCCCACAAACTTATTCCAAAATAAACTTGACATGCTTTAGAACAATGTTATAAATCCTTTTTATTATAATTCTAATGACTGACACATTTTTATATGAATGTCTAGAAATATATGTATCTATGTATACATATATGTGTGCATTATACTTTTTTTTTTTTTTAGAAACAATGGCAATCACAGCCCATTTTTTTTTCTTCCTTGCTTTTAGGGAAGAAGAGTAAATAAAGTATCAAGTACTCTGAGAAAATTACATTTTTCCTTTGGAGCCCAAAATTAATGAGTTGGCTATCTAAGACTATTTTATATGTATGTAGTTATATATGTATTTGAGCACAAACTCCCTATTCATTGTAAAATAGCTTTTAGTTTTATAATGCGTAGAGACTGATATGCAAGTTCTAATGGCAACAGTTTTGTATTAACAGATTTAGTGTTAGACTGAATTACAACAGCTCCAAAATTCTGCTGTAAGCTCAAGAATCCAAACGAAATCACAGCGGAGTTTTAAATAAGGAGTAATACACACACAAGCGTGCTTGTAGTGTGTCTGTGCACCTGACATGTACATAGTTTTATAAAGTGTACTTATAGGGATTTAGCTTTCCATTGATTTCATTTGCAAGTATTTTACCTTTTATGCAAGAACTAAAACAAAAGCACATTTATATTTAATTTCGATTTGAGGTTTAAGATAACCGCATAAAGAGAAAAGTGCTAAGACATTCGTTATGTAGTATTATTCATAACTTTATCATTTATGCTAAAAAAGTATTTCAGTAGCCTTAATTTTGATGCTATACTTGTGATAGCAGCGATCAACTGGAAGGAAGCCATTATCCACAAGTACTGACCGGGTTTTCTACAAACAAGTATTTGTGTTTAATAGGTCCCTATGCTGCAGCAGTAAAAAAACAAAAACAAATTATAATGTATGTAAATAGAGAAGAAAGAATAATTTGCCCCAAAGCACATAGAGCAAAAATTCTAAAGGAATAGCAAGTGAAAATTAAAGATGAATTTCATAATAAGTCCCAACATTATTTTTCCGAAGAGCCATGCTCACATAGGTCTTCCAGTGACATCACATAGATCACCATCCCAGCTCCCAGAGTAATCACAAGATCCAAGCTTCCTTTCCGGCCAGCATGGATTTGTCTGGCTTCCAATATGTGAACTGATCTTTCTGTATTCATTATAAATCACAGAATCGTGGGTGGAAATGTTTTAATGAAAAAAAAAATAACAAAATCCAAGAACAACAAGAATTAGCTGGTGACGTAATACAGCGCTCCATCATTTTAATGAAGCCTCATTTAAAAAGTAAATAAAGACTGCGTAGTTAATGACCTGCGTCCTCTCCTGAGTTAGTTTTCTTTATGATTTGACAACTTGCACGTCAGCGGTGCCTGCAAATATGACAGTACATTTCTAGATCTCCAGAGAATGGGTAGACACAGGCAGATGCACTTAACAGCTGGTGGGCAACAAAAGTCAGGCTGCAGGACACGGTGGCACTAATGTAGCTCTTGATTAATCTCTAATTACAGTTTTGTCATCTTAGCGGGGAGACAAAACTGTATCACTTCCTAAAGAGGCGAGCTGCATTTGGGCACCTAGCAACCAGCAGTCTGTCCCTCTTCGTTGCAGTGGACACGATGCTCTTCCATGGGAGGCAGTCACGGATCACAGCTCTATTATTCGGGGGGTTGCGTTTCCGCAGGCTTCACTCCAGTGGATGAATTAGCAGCTTAATAGGCCAGCACTAACTAAAAACATAGCGTGGGCTGCAGCACCCAGCACAGAATTAAAATGTGACTGGCCTGGACGCCTGCGCGCGCGCACGCGCACACACACACACACACACACACACACACGAAGAAATGCTCTTTTAGTTCTGCTCATGATTCGACACACAGGACGTGAACGTGAGCACGATCAAGAATAACCATGTAAACATTTTTCCCCCATGCATTTCATTGTTATGTCATTAAGTATTTACTTATATAAAATCCTTCAGCGGACCCATTTTTTTTTTTTTTTTTTTTTTTTTTCATTTTTCTGAAGCTGGAAACAGGGAGAGACAGTCAGACAGACTCCCGCATGCGCCCGACCGGGATCCACCCAGCACGCCCACCAGGGGCGGTGCTCTGCCCCCCAGGGGGCGATGCTCTGCCCATCCTGGGCGTCGCCATATTGCGACCAGAGCCACTCTAGCGCCTGAGGCAGAGGCCACAGAGCCATGCCCAGCGCCCGGGCCATCTTTGCTCCAATGGAGCCTCGGCTGCGGGAGGGGAAGAGAGAGACAGAGAGGAAAGCGCGGCGGAGGGGTGGAGAAGCAAATGGGCGCTTCTCCTATGTGCCCTGGCCGGGAATCGAACCCGGGTCCTCCGCACGCTAGGCCGACGCTCTACCGCTGAGCCAACCGGCCAGGGCTAACGGACCCATTTTTTAAAAAAAGTCTTTTCCTGCCCAAAGGGATTGTCTTGGTTCGGTTCTCAAGTGCAGAGAGGATGGGTGTGAGCACTAATGAGAACCCAGTGCGGCACCTGAGAGCCACAAGCATCCGTGCAAACGCACCTTATTAAGCTGAAAGTGGGCAAATGAGGCTGATCCTCATCAGGGTTCCATGTCCCTTTCACTTTGCATGCGAGGAAGAGTCTTAGGAGCAACCTCACACTTTTGTCTGTGTCAGTACTTTAAAGGGAGGTATAAAATGCTAAGGTATTTTTGTTTGTTTTTTTTAAGGCAATCCACAGGCAGGTTTTTTTATTTAAAATTAATGGGATATCTTTAATCTGAATGGTGGGGATTATGTTACTAATATGATTCTTCTCAGGAGATCCAAAATGTAACACCCAAAATAACAACAGCTCTTAGTTTCCTTCAATGTCATTAAAAATTATTTTTAAGCAAATTATTTTAAAACAGCATGGTGGATACTTTTAAAAACATCCTCTTGTATTTTCCAATTATAAACATTTATATTTTAAGAATTTCATCCAAATTTAGATGCCCTATATTTACATCACTGCATGACTTCAAACCACTAATTTTTCTGATGATATAAGCTGCAAAGTTTTTTTTTTAAACCAACATTGCAGCAATAGATTATGGGAAAATAAAATTTCTTTTATTCAACTACCCAGAATAACCTACCAGTTGAGAAGCCATCTTACTGAAATGAAACTTGGAAGAGAATTGGTCCTTAAAGCTAACTCAAGTCTCTATCATAACAAATTGTGAATATAAATTTCTGTATCATTATGTCACTTTTCCCTACAAGGAAGCACTGGAAAAAAATGGCAATGTTTGGACAGAAGACCATGGGCTCAATTCTAGGTATGTAGAGTTTAGGTATCCTTGAGATAGTCAAGTAAAGCTGTGTGGCCAGTAAAGAGGTATAGAATTCAGAGGACTCAACTAGAAATCACTGTCCTAGAAACAGTCTTTGAAGCCATGGGCATCAATTAAGAACCAGGTAGAAAAGATTGAAATGAAAAGAGGACAAGAGAAATGGCCAGGGTATAAGAAAAAGTGGGAAACATGCCTCTGCCAATGCCAACACAAGGGAGATCGAAAAGGAGAAGTCTTTTAAATGCCATTAAAGACCAACTACTATGAGAACTGTGCTGATTAAGGGGCATTTGAGATTGGGACTCACAGATGAACAATGGTATCAATCTATAGAAATGCCTAGCTCTCTGGAGCACTAATCAGCTGCAAGATAATAGTGTAGGTGAATGTTTTTGTTCACCCAGGGTTAAAGTTTTGCTAAATTGATACTATAAAAAAGCTTATGCTGTTCATGAAATGATAGGCGATGGATCCTTATCATTTAAATGTGAATAAAAGTCAGAGGAGGAGGGGACTTGATTGGTAAAAAGAAGAGAGTCCCCAAGAAGTCAAGGGAAAAGTCACAGTAGGGATTGTTGAGCTCTCAAGCAGGAATAATGAGAAAATCTTATCAGAAAATCTCATCCTTTTTCAGTGATCTGGAGTAGAGGATTTCTGATGTTGACAGTGTCCAGCGTGTAACTTTGGAACTGTGGATGAAGTAGAGCTAAACCAATCAAGAATTACAGAAGTCTGAGGACTGGGTTAGTCAGTGATGTGGCTACTGACATGTCCAGAGATGGTAGAGAAAATCATGAGTTAATACCTTATAAAGAGGAAAAGAAGGGTTAGGTTATAGAGCATTAGCCCAATGCATCATAGGTATTGCTACCTTATTTTAAATAGGTGAGTTAGGAATAATTGCCTGAAGAAGGAATCAAGAAAAAGGTGGACCCCAACCCCTCCTCTAAGCTATTAGTCAAATGAAAGAATACAACCAATGAAAAAAGCTAACAACATTGAAAAAAATCTAAAATGTTCCATAGAAAACACTGTAAGTAAAATGCTGGCATTTCTTTGTTAAAATTTAGATTTCTAGTAGGTTAAATAATTATAAAATTTAAATAGAGAATTTGCCTATTACACAGAAATAATTTTAGAAGTTGGAGTTATTTTTTAAATTCTTGATAATTTTCCTTTTGTCTAAAGATGGGGAGAAGCCTTCATGAGGACTTGAGTAGGAGGTATCATCCTGAGGTGCTGTGTGTATGGGTAGAAATGTCAGATGAAACCTTCCCTAGTAAGCACATGAGATGCACATCTCACCTCAAGGAAGAGACATGGTCAATTAGTTTTAATAGCATGGGTATCAGGGAAGATTTGTTTAATGATGACACCCTCCTTTTACTGAATCAATACCAGGGGGTGTTTTACAATGAAATGTCTCTCTCCAGTGAGTAATTTACAATAAATAAATCTATAAATCTATCAAGGCAGAAAATAAAGCCCCTTTATGATCCTGGGAATCTATGAGATATGCATGGTTAAAGATCAGCAAGTACTTTTGACACCAAAGTTCCAGGTCACCAAGCAGGTCACTGAAGCTCCAGTAGTAAATTTGGGAAGGGGCTGTTCACAATGATTCATTCACAAGGAATCTGTTTACTGATCATGAAAAAGTCCATGCACCAAAGGCTGAGGTATATGCATCAAAAATAGATTCCTTTTGGGGGGAAAAATAGTCTGCTCTGTTGACAGGCTATGAGGATTTGTTAGATGTTGGTTAAGTGATTCTATTCTATAGCCTCGCTACCTGTGCCAGATCATAGCCACCTACCAATAGGGTGACCTTGAACAATTTACTTAATCTCTCTATGCCTCAGTTTCTTCATCTATAAAATAAGGTAACAAAACCACGTGTTCATATGGTTTTGAGAAGTAAATGAATTAGTTTGTGCACAATATTTAAAGCTCAAAACAGTGCCAGGTGCCAAGAAAGCAAGCACTCGAGATCTGTACCCTATATTGTTACTTTATTGTCATTATTAATCGTGGTAAGGGACATGAGTGGCGGTAGGATATATACAATAATAAAAAAATAAATGTTTACATTTTTTAGGACTATGTCCTTTATGAAATTTCTACAAGTCAATATATAAATTTTTGAATCAGAGTTATTGATCTTTGAGTAATAATTAGAAATGCCACATGAAAAAATGTTCAATTTTCTAAATAAAAAAGAGTGAAACATGTTATCAAGGTCCATCCATGTTGTCATAAATAATACTATGTCATCATTTTTTATGGCTGAGTAGTATTCCATAGTATATATGTACCACATCTTCCTTATCCAATCCTCTATTGAAGGGCATTTTGTCTGTTTCCATGTCTTGGGCACTGTGAACAATGCAACATTATACTGAGTGAAATACATAAATCAGATAAAGCTAAGAACTGTATGATTCCATACATAGGTGGGACACAAAATTGAGACTCATGGACATAGACAGGGCACAGTATTTACCAGGGGGAAGGGAAAGGTTGAGAGGGAGGGGTATGGGGGAAGGGGAGGGGCTTAAAGAGAAACAAAATATAGAGTGAACAGAGGATGATTTGACTTTGGGTGATGGGTATACAACATAATTGGCTGTCCAAAGTATGTGGAGATGTTTTCTCTAAATTCATGTACTCTGATTGACCAATATCACCCTGTTAAATTTAATTGTCTAAATAAAACAACAGAAATTAAAAAAAAAAAGAGTGAAACAGCCTCATGTTTAAAAAATTGAATTGCCATAAATGTTAATTTTCTATCAAAAGCTGCAAGGCTGTTGAGGTTACTAACAATCTGTCTACATGGGCCCTTTGGGTCTTTGTGTCCATTTGGGGACATTTGTCATCCTCCTCTTTCTCATTCAATGTTATGTCCTTGATTTCCTTTGTCCAAATCCTTTATATACACTTTAGCTTACCTCCTAGAAAAGCACAGTTGTCAATTTTTTATTTTATTCATGTTCATTCTTTCAGCAACTTGAATGTATCGTAGCACTGGATGATTGTAAAAGGAAACACTTATTTAGTATTTATTATATGCTAGGCCCTATTTTAAACACTCCCATGAGCAAGACACAGTTAAGCCCCCACATTCCAAATAGGAAAACAAAGAGTTGGAATAAGTTGTCCAAGTCCACAGAGACAGTCAGTGGTATATATAATCCACAGACTTCTTTGAATCCAGGAAATCTGCCTCTAAGCAAACTTTTAGAAGATGCAATCCACTACTGGCCCCGAGTCTCTCAACACATGTTTTCTGAGTGTGCCACAGTGCAAGCCTCATGATCCTCCGACCCTGAGCCATTCCTGAAGCTGTCTCGTAGGCAACCAAGGGTGACCGCCATGTGAGAATCTATCTCCTGAGAAAGGTGGGTTGGTTTGCTTTACTGCCTATGAGGATAGGTACAGAGCCTTCCTTTTGAGTTCCTTAACTACAGACCACCTACTGAGCATGAGACCATTATGTGGCCGACTGTGCCACTGGTGGCACTTGAAGTTAGGAGGACCAGTGGCACAGTGGTGATGCTTGTATCATTTACTGGTGCTGTGAGCAATAAACTGTTGTACCTGGAGCTACTGGATTGCTGATCTACTTGCAGCATCTAGGAAGCCAACATGCTTGCTCGCTCAGTCATCTCCTCTGGAGTCTTGATATCCCTCATTATCCTCTTTAAGGTGAATGTTTTTCCCTGACACGTTGATACTAACCATGGGTGGTTCTGTCCTCAAATTTATTCACTGGGTCTGTAGCTCTTTTTCCTATTGCTAATCACCTGTGGATCCTGGGTCAGGGAGAACTTTCATCCAGGATCATATCCACAGGACTGGAAACTTTTTATTCCACTTACATTTTTATATATTTATAAGTTTTACATACTGTAAAATACTTTCACACAATTCTGTTCAACACCTGCTGCTGGTATATTTCATGACACATAGAAGACATTGTATGTTTTGAGTAAATGAATATATGAAGATAGGAAAGAATAAGCAACTGGAAGAATGAATGTACAAAAGGTGGTGTTTCCTACTTGGGCATTATTCTGTTATCACTTTTACTTCTGGCTGTCTCCTCGGAGCAGAATGGGCCTCCCTCTTTGAAAGGGTTTTGTGCAGAGAGCCACTCTGTACAGTAAGGTGGATCATTAGTATTCACTGACCCTGCATTTTTTTTTGAAAGGCAATGTGGTTATGTATAATAACCCTCAAGTTCTAGGATTACTAGAATTATAATAGACTAAGCATTTAATTGGATTTTTCTGAACCAAAGGATACTCATCTTTAAAATGAAACTGTTAATATTTGCTGTGCTTATGTCATAGATTTCTGTAAAGGAACAAATGTATTTATCAATGCAAATCAGTCACAAAGCATTTGGCTGCAAGTAACAGAACAGCCAATTTAAAATAGGTTGAACAGTAAGATTTGTGCTCTACAATACAAAGGAGTTGGGAGGACGGTGGCTCCAGATTTCACTAACTCAGTAACTTGACAATATAATTGGGTCATCATGACAATGATCCTTTCCTCTCTGCCTTCCCAAGCATGGCTCTTTAATCTATTTTCAAGAGACCAAGGTGTTTGCTGCAATTCTATGTCTCATAGACAGACAAAAAAAATAAGCATCTAGAAGAAAAAGAAGACACTATGTCTTCTTTGATGTCTCCTTTTAAAGAAAATAAATCCCCACTGATCGCTTTCATGTTTAACCAACAAAAGAAATAAAACCACCATGATTGTCCTTATAGCAGTGGTTCTCAAGCTTTGCACATAATGGCTCAGACCTTCCCAGGATATTGCGCTTCACATGGTACACAGAGGAGAAAGGGTAGTAAATAAATGCCCATGAACTTACTTTCAAAGATCTACTGTAATCTTAACTGAGTAGTCAAAAGGACAAGTGAGTCCAGGATCCTCATAATACTGTTAAAGAATGACCCACCATCTGTGACATGTTGCTGAATTAAAATCACTCATATTTCCCTATGTATAAGATGCACTCTTTTTTGAAAAATTTGGGGACTAAAAACTGGGTGTGTCTTCTACAGTGGTTGTTGATATTTTTTTTACTTGTATTTCCCGCTTTTTCACATGGACGAGGAGTTGTAGGAATTTTATAATGAATAAAACTTGAGTTCAATAACTTTATGTAATTTTTTTTTCAAATTTCGAGCATCAAAATTAAGGTCTGTCTTATACATCGGGAAATACGGTATCTCCTCATGCCAAGGTACAGAGCTCCCAATCAGGGTCAAAGTCAACCATGCTGAGACAATGAACCCGATGCTGACAAGCACTTCTGATTTCCAGTCATGAACACCTTGAAACTCTTGATTTCAACAATATTTTTTTTCTTCTAATGTGTAGCTAGTCTTGCTACTCTAAAAATGGCAACAGCAATGCATCAGATCTATTACTTCTACAGTTATGACCCAATGGGCAGGCTCAATCTCTGCTTACTGATGAAGACATATTTTGCAACCTGCTGGCACACCTTGTAAGAAAATTAGTCTCCTACAAAAATAAAAATAAGGCAGTAGGAAACTAACAAATGTAGACTGGGCTCTTTTGCCAGGGTGTCCCCAATGGGCAACCTTTTTCACAACCATGAACCAGGTGGCTGGGTCTTCAGAGAGAAGTACTATATGTCCTGGGTGAAAACTGATCCGTGTGCAAAAATTTCTACAATATAGCAAGCTATGTCAGGCACTTTTAGAGTGAGTGACAATTATGCTTTTTTAGAGGACAACATTATATGAGATGAGACGGGGTGGGGCATTGGGGTGCTTTAAATGCCAGAGAGCAGAGAGCAGAGCCCTTTACTCTAAGAATCTACTAGCTGCTCGGCTCTCTTCCGCATAAACCATTTGCTTTATTTAGGTACAAATACTTGCATTTTTAGCCAAAGAGAGAGTGCTCAGTTGCAGATGATCTAGAAGAAGCCAGTTTATGCTTCCATACATGGACCTGTAACATGTCCTCATATTACATCCACCCTTTCCCAGTCCAAATAGGTCCTCGTAAAGGACCCCTCGAGTTAGAACAAATAGGTCCAATCTACTCTCAGCCGGAATCCCGTCTGCTTCATCAGACGACAGAGTTAAATAAGCATGGTTTTCCTTTTAAGCTCTAGAGGTATTGAGAAATACAAAAACAGATGATGATGACAATAATAATAATACAACGTAAAAAGCACAGTGATCACTTTATACAGGTGAGACTTCATACCACAGCGAAAGGGTGCCTAAACCCATCTGAGAGTCAGGTAAGACATCCCTGGGAATGAGCACCACCTTTCTCAAAGCCTACCTCATGACTGATTAATTATGGGGATATAGGTTTGGTTTCCTGGTTATTAATTTTGTATCATCATAGAAAAAGATATTTAATTATACAGCAGTGAGCAAAAGTAGGTTTACCATTGTGAGTGCCCGAAACACAGAGCTTATTGTTATATTATTATTCATCAATTATTGTATTATTTTCCACATGAACAATGCTAAACCAACTTTGCCCTCCTCTCTATTGTCCTCGTAGGGTGTTTTACAAAGAAGAAATGACAGTATCCATATAAAACCCATAGAAAAATGCTTGGAACTAGAATGTCCTCACAAAGAGAATGCCCTCAGGAAATGGTAGTTATGGATTATCTTCAGTTCTATCATATGTTTTATCACATTTGCCTCTTTTTTTTTTTTTAGTGATGGGAATTCCTCTTGTTTCATGCCAGAGTAACGTGTCATCTGTCAGGTAACGGATTACGTGATTATGTACTTGTCATTGCTTGTTATGTGTGAATTTAGAAATGCCCAGATGGTATCTACTTATCTGCTTGTCATGTCAGTTGAGATATTTTTATTCGTAATCTTACAACTGATTGAACTTAAAAGGGAATCTTTAATTGTTGTTTCAAGGCCTTCGAGAAAACTCCAGAACACGGAATTGTAAAGAAAAAAAAAAAAGACATCACATGTACATAAAAGGTCTGCAATTAAACACCGTAGAGATTGCCAAGTCTCTTGGTACAGCACTAACATTTTCAAATCTATGACAGTTTAGTGTCACAGATTAACTCACAATGAGTGATTTAGGAGATAAGTTTTTGGACAAAAAACTAGTAGCTGACTTACTTCTGAAGATTTCTAACTCAATTAAAGGATGAAAATGATTAGCATGGGTCAAAATACGTGACATGTCTTCATGACAACACATGCAAGACTGCCAATGTGCATGATTAGATCAGAAAAATCTATTCTCACCCAATGAACTCACTTTTTTGTTACTGAAGGAGAAAATGTAAAAGTCTTTGTTAGTCAAAAGCGATGAACAAAGCTATAATTTTTGCATTTCATTAAGTCAGTAATTTTGAAACTTTTTCAATGCACGGCATACATGAACTAGTGACTAAAATTCTGTGACACATCAAGATATATGTATTTTTTGCCAATCTGACAAAAATAGGTATAATTTTGATTCTTTCACACTGGACGGCTATTATTGTTTTGGCTGTCATTTTTCTATTAAACAATCTAAGGGAAAAGAGATCAGTGTCCCTGACTAAATAGGTAGTGCATCTTTTAAAAAGTCTTGTAGCACACTGGGTGAAAATCATTGCCCTAGATGGACATATTAATTAGCAATTACATTATAAGAAAAACACTTCAGGATGGTATGGCTTAAATCAGTGTGTGTTGGTTTATCTCACAATTCTGTAGTCTTCGGGCACTGTTTATAAGAATCAGATTCAGCTGGTTTTAGCTAGACTTGCTAATGATTCTGGGGTCAACTGACAGGCGAGGTTTGAAAAAGCTTGGATGACCTCAGCTGGGACTTATCTGTTCCAAGTTCTCCCTTCCTCCAGCAGGTTGCCTTGAACTTATTCTCATCATGGACAAAAAGTCAGAGAGGAAGAGAAAGAGCAAATGAAAGAATACAAAGCCTTTTGAAAGTTAGGCTCAGAACTAGGATACCATCATTCTGACACACCATGTTAGCCAATGCAATGCACACAGCCAGACCAGATTCACAAGAGAACATGACAAATTCCACCCCTCGAAGTGAGGAGCTACAAAATGACTTTCAAAGCAAATACTAGGAGGAATAAAAAACGTGTAGACTGACATGGTTCAACCCCAATACCCAAACTGGGAATTTAGCATAGGGCAAATATTTAACAGTATAATTCTTGATGCTTCAACTTGTTCTGTTGCCAAGTAACTTAATGTTTGTGATATATTTTATTTTAATCTTAGATTGTTCATTTGTAATGCAAGGTTTTTAGATTCTGCCTTATTTTTCAATAAAACCCTTGTCAAGTCAAAGAAATTTTTCCATAGTTTTGGAAGTGGAAGTGGAAGTGAGATGTGCTTCCCCCTTCCTTCTTGAAAATTGCTTATTTAGATATCTCTATAGAACACTTTCATTCTAAATGTTTCTCTTCAAACACTAGTGCTGAGTTCTTCACTTTCTCTCTTTTATCTATATGCTTTTTCGTTAACAAGTTATCCATTAATAGGTACATGTTAACATATTAATCCAGAATTCTTTCTTGTACTTTCTTGAACTTTATTTCTTTCTAATTGCCAAGTTATTTCAATGTGAATGTCTTGGCATTTTCCATATCCAATTTATATTGGATATCCCTGCTTCCTACCAAGATGGAGTAAAAGAAATTGGCTTTACCCCTGCTGAAACAGCCAGTAAATAAACAAAACATATAGAAAACAATGTTTTTTAAGTCAATAAACATTAGTCAATGAAGGTTCAGTGATCCCCAATCTTATAAAGAGAGAGACAATATCCCTACAGATTCTACTGATATTGAAAATATAAGAACAGACTATAATGAATAACTTTCAATAAGTTAGACAATAGAATGAAAGAATTCATTGAAAACACAAAATAGCAAAGTTCACTCAAAAATAGACAACCTGGATGGCTTAACTTATATTGCACTTGATACTTTTTGCCTCCATGATGTTTATAATACCATCATTATGCTGGTCTGCAACTTTGAAATCTCAGAATGAATATTTCTGATTCAGAACTCCTTTTCTTAAAAATTAATTATTAACTTTAGGTAAATTTTTTCATGATATTCCTTATATTTTTATGCTTTTTTCCCCATTTCTTTTGTCATTGTCTTACTTTTCTCATAAATTTCTTGCTGTAAGATTTTATTTTCCTTGTTTAAATAGAACTAGCATATAGCATAATTCCTAGCACTTAATTAGCCAACAGTGGATATTTGTTGAATAAATAATGTAGTGGTTAAGTTCATGGGTTCTGAAGTTAGGTTGCCAGAATTTTAAATCTGGCTTTTCAAATCTATCTTTTGAAAATTTTACCTTTCTCTCTTAAAAAGTGAAAATAATAATTTTATTTTCTTCATAAAGTTCTTATGACATGAATTAATATATTTTGATGACTTCTAGAATAGTAACTGGTACAGAGTAAATTCTCAACAAACATTTTCTATTTTTATGCATGAATGAAAAAAAAATTTGAAGGGATATGCCATTGTACTAAGAAACCATGAAAGGTTTTAAAGCATTGATGTTCCAGTCTTAACAGTGCTTTAAAAGTAAATTTCGCAGTGTGAAGGATGGATGAAAGGAGGTCAATGTGAAGTTTATCCATATTCAGGCTAGAGACACTGAACATGTGCTCTAAGGCACTATTGAGGGTGTTAGATACCAAGGCAACACTTTCTCTATCTTCAAAGACAACGATGGTGGTTCAAATTCTTCTAACATTCTGAATCTTTCTAATCTCTCTCCTGGGAAAGAGTGACCCATGACTGAGGTTTAATCAGAACAATAGGTTCATCAAGTCATTGAAACAAAATACACACAACCTTGCTAGGAAATCATAGAAAACCTAAGATGAAGATAGGTTAAAAGAGGTTACTCATTGGAAAATACAATAGTAATGATAATCATGAGGACAACAAAATAATAACCTGGAGCATTCAAGAGCTTTCTGTCAACATCAAACAGTATAACCCACATAAAACTAGAGTCGCACAATGGGAGAAAGAAATATTTGAAGAAATAATTGCCAAGAATTCTCCAAAGTTCACAATGACAAGCCAAAATCCAAGAGCTCAGAGATACAATGTGAGGTAAAACTTACCTTTCTCTCCATACACCGACATGTATTATACCAAGACCAGACATCTTGAAGGCAGCTGATGTGAAACAATACATTTCCAATAGAGGAATAAGGATAAGAATACATCCCACTTACAGGCCACCATACAAGCAACAACAATAGAGTGATGTTGTAAAGTGCTGAAAAGAAGAGAAAAAAAAAAGTCCATCAAACCATAATTCTGTTCACGCAAATATGCTTCCGATATGCTTCACAAATGAATTTAAAATAAAGGCTTAAAAAAAAGACAAAGTGAAAAGTTATTACAGAAGATCATTATTATAGGAAATGTTCAAGAAGTTCATGGGGGCGAAGAGCATCATACCAGACAGAAACTTGAAACCACCTGAAGATATGAAATGTCCTGGTCATGGAAGGTATAATAAAATCAATGAGGATAAACACAAAACACATTATCCTTTCCTTTAGTTATTCTGAAGGACAACTATCTATATTAGTCACAAGTGTCCAGATTATATATGCATGCATATATACAGTAATTCTTAATATATTATGTTTATGCTATATATTTTATATAAAACCTTTTTATTTTATATAAAATATAAAAATTAATTGATTATAAATATATAGAGACAGAGAGAGACACACAGAAACACAGAGAGAAAGATGGAGAGACGCAGAGAAAGAGACACAGAAAGATGTGTTGTAAGGAATTGGCTTACGTGATTATTGGGGCGGGGCGGTCCGAAGTCTGCAGTGTGGACCCAGGAGAGCCGATGGTGCAGCTTAATACGAAGGTAGTCAGCTGCAAAATGTTCTCCTTGTTCAGGGAGGCCAGGATTTTGTTCTATCCGGGCCTGCAATTATTGGGTGAGGCCCATCTGCAGTATAAAGGACAGTCTGCTTTACCCAATATTAACTGATTTTAATGTCAATCTCATTCAAAAACTTTTTAAAAATTCAAAGTTGACAAAGTTAACTATCACACCATCTAAAACAAAACTGGTGGCAATTTATTAAGCATTTACAGAACACATAAAAGTAACATGCATTCATTTGTATAATAAAAATTGTACAAATAGTGGGAGGGAGTAATGATAAATGTAAGTATTTAAGGTCCTTACACAACCTGTAAGGTATTATATTATTATTTTAAGACAAACTGTAATAAAATTAAGTTGTATGTTGTAAAACTTAGGAAATTCCTAGAATACTTTTAAAAAGTATAAATAATAGTGGAAAAATAAAATCATAAATTAATGTTTAATCAACCCAAAGGAAGTAAGGAGAAATAAAATCAAAATAAAAAGACTAAAAAAGCAGAAACCAATATCATGATAGTAACATTTATACCAGTCATATCATGACGCCAATGAAAAGAGAAATGGTATGGCTGATTAAAAGGCAAGTTATGATTATTTGTTGTTAATAATAAACATACTTCAAATACACAGTTAAAAATGAGTAATAATATATTAAGTAGACACAGTGGGAAAAAAAAGCTGGAGTAGCTACATTAGGTTCACCAAAAAACAATCTGGGAGTAAGGATACTCCCATAGATAAAGGGAGCTATGATGTAATCATAGTGAACTCTATTCTCAAAGAAGACAGAGGAATACTGAATATGTATGCACCGACAGAGTTATACAATACATAAGCAAAATTAACAGAACTGAAAGAAAAATAGACAACTCCACAATTATAATTAGAGACCTCAACACTTATCTCTTGTTAATAGAATAGGCAGAAAATAATAGTGAAGACCAGACAACATTATTCTAAATACATACATCTAGCTTTTCTGGTAATAATAGCAAGATACACATAGATAACCAGCATGCATGAAATATTCATTAAAATAGACCATAAAATGAACCTCATTAATTTAAAGAATATACAATTCAGACAAAGGTTGTTCTCAAACTGCATCAAATCCAATTAAAATTTTAAATGAATAACAAGAGCATAGCCTTAAAAATATTTAACTATTGGAATATGAACTTCGCAATAAATATAAAACAGAACACTGAAGTATAGAAATCATTGAAATTGATATTAGAAAATTAATTAAAAAAAATAAAAACAAAAGCTGGTTTCTTTTTTTTTTTTTTTTCATTTTTTCTGAAGCTGGAAACAGGGAAAGACAGTCAGACAGACTCCCGCATGTGCCCAACCGGGATCCACCCAGCATGCCCACCATGGGGCGACGCTCTGCCCACCAGGGGGCGATGCTCTGCCCATCCTGGGTGTCGCCATGTTGCGACCAGAGCCACTCTAGCGCCCGAGGCAGAGGCCACAGAGCCATCCCCAGCGCCCGGGCCATCCCTGCTCCAATGGAGCCCTGGCTGCGGGAGGGGAAGAGAGAGACAGAGAGGAAAGCGCGACGGAGGGATAGAGAAGCAAATGGGCGCTTCTCTTATGTGCCCTGGCCGGGAATCGAACCCGGGTCCTCCGCACGCTAGGCCAACGCTCTACCGCTGAGCCAACCAGCCAGGGAAAAAGCTGGTTTCTTGAAAAGATCAATAATATTGATAAACTTCTACCTAGACTGAACAAGAAAAAAAAAGAGAAAACTCGAATTATCAGTATCAGGAAAAAGGAAGGGTCAATCACTGAAAACCCAACAGATATTATATAAACAATAAGGGAATACTATTAATAATGTTAGATAAATTTGAAAATGCACAAAATAGAACAATTTCTTGAAAGACATGAACTGTCAACATTTACTCAAGAAAAAATAATTTGAATTATAATATACCTACTATAGAAATTAAATTCATTGTTGAGTACTTTTCAACAGAAAACATAAGGCCCAAATAATTTCCATGCACAATTTATCACACATTTAATGAACATACAGTTTAATTTCTACACAATCTTTTAATGGTAAGACTGAAAATTTTATTCTTAACATTGTGAAAAGCAAGACAGTTCTCTCTCTTCACTCTGTCCAGCATTGTACAGGACAGAATACAAGACAGTTCAATATGGCATCAAAAAGAAATTTAACAAATACAAATATTAAAAAAATTAGCAATAAAATTTTGTGCACTCACAGATAAGACAGTCTACACAAAAACAAAACAAAACAAACCAAAACCCTCAATCTGAAAAACACGATCATAGAACTAATAAGTGAGTTCAGAAAAATCACCAGATTCGAGGTCAGTATATTCAAGTCAATTAAATATACTAAGAATGAATACTTGAAATTCAAAATAAAAATTAAATACATTTACAATAATACCAATATAATAAAATATGTAGCTTTAAATTTAACAAATTAGGTTAATAACTTTATGCTGAACACTATAAAATACTAATGAAAGAAAGAAATAGAGACATACTTTGTACGTGAACTGGAAGACAATATCTCTAAGATAATAATTCTCCCCTAACTGAGCTCTACATTTGAATTTTCTCAATCAAAATTCAAACAAACTTTTTTTGAGAACTGAAAAAGCCAGTTCTAAAATGTATACACTCATAAAGGCACTAGAATTATCCAGAAAAAACTGTGGCAAAAGAATAAAATGGAGGCCTCACAGTAACGGATTTCCACACTAATGTCGCCAACTGATATTTTTAACAAAATGCAAACTCAATTCTATGAAAAGGGAGGACATCTTTAAAATAATGCTGCCGACAGCAACTGGTGAGCCGTTTGTAAACAAAACGCAAACAGATTACTTGGTCTAACCTCACACGTTAATAAAAATCAGCTCTAAGCATATAGTTCAAAGAGCTAACAAAGGAAATAAAACTATAGCATTTCTATCAGAAAGCATAAAATAACAATTTTTGACCTTAGGGTAAGCAAACAGTTCTTAGATCCATCACCAAATAATTGGTAATTTGAGTCCATTGAAATTAAAAAGTTTGCTCTGTGAAAGGCATTGTTTAGAGAATGAAGAGATAATTCAGTGGTTCCACATATACAGAGCTTGGAAGTCCCCACGCTGTTCCAACAACAATAAACCCTGAACATATTGAGAAATCAACAACTTCTGTATTTATAAGACAGGGAGGACACGGCACACAGCCACCCCCGAATTTGGCGACAGGTGGACAGTAGATTAGTGGCTTACCAGAGCAGGGGCTCAAGCAGACATGTCCTGGCAGCCAGCGCCTGGGGTGAAATCCCGAGCTTTAATCAACGACTGGCCAGACCCTCAGTGCAGACGACTCTGAGAAATGAACGCTCCAGGGGACTCAGGCACCAACACTGTGAGATTGGCCACCAGGAGCTCAACTAGAGCCCCCAGAACATAGGGAAGAAAAACCCCCTCCCACTACTGGCAGCGGAACAGGAGCCATTTTGAAACATTCCAGACCGTTCTGTTCCTTAACAAGGCCTGCCTGCAGGTGAAACCGGTTCTGCAGAGCCTCACCTGCTGGATTTCATCAGAGCCAAATTGCCCTGGGAAAGGAGATACCCAGACCCAGCAGGCTCCAAGCCTTTCTCATGGGAGGTAGGAAGTACCCACCTCCAGCCCACTCCAGCCACTCTCTTCCCCTGAGGGCAGAGGGCCAAGGAAACACTGTGGATACACTGCCTAGTGCACAGACTCACCCAAAGACTGAGTCCCCCTCACAGGACGGTGAGCATGCCCTCCCCCCAGCTCACCACCATGTCACTAAGGGCCTCTCCCAGCAGTTCCACTCACCTGCTCCATCATGTCTGTCTCCAAGAATAAATGATGAGATATACCAAAAGGCAAAAAACAAAACAAAACAAAAAAAACATTAGACAGAGCAAGCATCAGAACCAGGCATGGCAGGGATGTTAGAATTATCAGACTGAGAATTTAAAACAACAGTGATCAACACACTAAGGACTCTAATACTTAACGTTGACAGCATGCAAGAACAGGTGAGCAATGTAAGCAGGAAGATATAAATCCTAAGAATGAATCAAAAAGAAATGGTAGAAATGAAAACAAAACAACACTGTTAACAGAAATGAAGAATGACTGTGAAGGCTGTTTGAGTAGATTGGACACAGCTGAAGAAAGACTCTCCGAGCTAGAGGATGTAGCACCAGAATCCACAAATACCTAAGTAAATAAGAATAGCCAAAGACTGTGTGTGGGACTACTATAAAGGTATAGTCCATGCATAACAGAAATGGAGGAAGAGAAGAAAAAGAGAAAGGAACAGAACAAATATTTGAAACAATAATGACTGAGAATTCCCAAAGACTAATATCAGACATCAGACCACAGCTCCTAGAAGCTTGGACATCACTACGAATGAACCCCAAGGTAAACCCTGGACTCTGGGTCATTCTGCTATGTCAATGTAGGATCCTCCCTGGTAAATATATACATCCACTCCAGTGAAGCATAGTCAGGGGAGGCTATGCTGGTGGGAAGTTACACAGGAAATTTCTGTATTTTCCTGTCAACTTTGTTGTAAACCTAAAAGTACTCTACAAAGTCTTAAAAAGGCAAATATTTCTATAAACTGGGGGCAGAGTTACTTAAAGCAGTGCAAAAATATATAATATATAGGTTAAGAGAAAATATTTGAAAATCCATATGACAAAGACATGTATCTAGAAAAAAGATGTATCTATCCATATTTGTGAATAAACACATATATAAATTCAACGAGCAGACAATTCACTAAAAAGATATATAGATGGCAAATAAGCTCATAAAAAGATGCTCATAATAATTTGTCTTTAGGAGAATAAAATAAATCCATTTGTACCACCATTGTAGTGGTATAATGAGCTACCATGACATATCAAACAGAATGACTAAATATTTTTTTAAAGAAAAAACCTAACAGTACCATGTAGCTGCAAGGATTTGAAACAACTAGACATCTATACATTGTTGTAGAAACACACAATGGATAGCCCATTTAGAAAACAGGTGTGTCATTTCTTTTAAAACTAAGCACACTCACCACATAACCCAGCAATTCTTCTCCTCGATATTTGCCTAAGAAAAATGAAAACTCGTGTTCACACAAAATCCTGTATGCACACATTGAGAACAGCTCTCTTCATAATTGTACAAAACTGAAAACAACTCAAATGTCCTTCAACCGCTGATGGCTACGCTATCTGGCACATTCCTATAATGGAGTACTAATACTAACACTATAATGGAATGATTAGCAAATACAAAGCAACCAACTACTGACACAACACCGTGGATGAATTCCAAACTCACGCGCTACATGAAGGAAGACAGTTCCCGAAGAGCACCCACGGTATGACTCAGGAAAAGGCAACACCACAGGGCCAGAAAACAGAGCAGTGGTTGCCAGAGGCTAGGCTGGCTGGAGGATTGACCACAAAAGGAGGTGGGGGAAATCTGGAGCGATGATGGGGCCCTTCTAAATCTTGGCTGTGGTAGGGGTCCAAAACACTGGGTGTTTGCCAAAACTCATAAAATCATCTTTTAACTTCAACTTGGTCAAAAATGAACAAGAAAACAAAGAACCTTTTTATATTGTCTCAGATGAATAATTAAGAAGAGATGCATGCTTCTTTAAAAAAATGTGTTCTATTTAAAGAGCATCTTCCTCTAACCCTTTTGCCTTTCACTCCTCTGAGCTCGTGCGCTCAGATGAAGGATGGCGTTGTCGGGGTGTGCAGCACCTCTGTGAGCACTGAGATTCATGAATCACTAATGCGTCCTCAGCATTTCAAATATATAGAAGAGTAAGTGATACGGAACAGGGCTTGGGACAATCAACTCTACTCTCTAAGTTCAGAACAGAAGAGAAGGTAGTTGTTTTCGGTAAAAAAAAACAACAACACAACAACAACAAAAACTGTATGGGCTCTAAAGCAGTTAAATTCCAGAAACCCGGACTACTAATCCCACTGCTCATCCCCACACCTTCATGGGAAATTGAATAGAAAGACCGATATTTTCCTTTAATGATCTTTCCCTTTAACAAATGTTTATTAAATCTTTGAATATGAAAAGCCAGCACACGTTCTGGTCTTTGACCCTCAATTTATTAAGGTTTATTATTTTTTGCATAAGAAAATAACCCCACCTTTTATCAAATTTCAAATGCGAATGACCTGTTTGATTGTAGAAGGGAAGAAAATTCGTAAGCAATCACACATTTTGCCATTGGCACGCGACAGATAAAACGTGTACGAAGAACTCTGAGTGTAAACTTGAGTAGGTATTGATATGTACAAGTGACAGATTCACATCTAAAATATATATTATATGGTATATATATATATATATATATGATTTCTTTAAAATTTTTCTATTCCCCTTTACTTAAAATTATAGAAGCAATTAAATGGAAGCTATAAGAGTCAGGGGATTGATTTAAGGAACTCAAGAAGCCCTTAAAAAAAATTCTGACCAATTACTTGAAAGCAGAAATTTAGTAAGAAACAAGAATGAGAACCTAACCTGGCATGTTGGGAAATCAAAGTGCTTTGTGGGATTTCTTTACAACTCATTATTAAGTTGCTTACAAAAACAAGGACCTTGTAAAACTCCTGTTGATAAAAAGCAGATAAAGCAAGCACCGGAAAATAAAAACATATAGTATGGGTCTTAGGACCTTGCCTTTCAGAGGGTCCTGGGGACATATATTTTACCATGCAATTAACTCTCAATGTTTTAAATCACTATGTATTATTTCTGAAATACACCAACATCCATTGAAGTAACTAAGTTCTCTCTAAAAAAAGGAAAATATAATATACTTCAATGATGTTTTTAAATTGAAAATATTTGGTAATAATCTCTTACTTTAACAACTTTCACTGAATGTTTAAATATGGAAATACACTGATTTCATCCTTATTAGAGTTCCCGTTTTAAGAAGTCATTTACTCTAGCCCTAATCAAAGTTAAAATAACTGTTTTAGCTCTCTGGAGCAAAGAACATAAAAAATAACTTCAGACTTTTATAATTAAACCATTATTTATAATATGCATAGATATATTATAAATAAAGAAACAAGCACAAAAAATTAAATTAGTAGGCACTGCACCTAGATTTATACTACCAGAAGTAAAACTGTAATGCTTTACCTAAAATCCAAATATTATATTTGTCAATAATATCCTGGATAAATATATGTTCTTGACAAAGAACAGCATGAAAAGGTTGGTCCACAGAGGATAAATTCAAGTAATAATTCAAATGATGTAAATAATAATTCAAACTATCTGGAAACATAGGTATATAAATATGTAAAAGGCATGATAAGGAAATTTTCTACATTAACAGTATTACCTATTTAATAACATAGAAGAATTCTTTTTTCTGCAGTAGCACCTAAAATTTCAGAAGCATAGATGAAGAAGGATCCTTAGAGATAAACAGATGGACCGGAAAATGGAAATGTGAGACTCTCCCAGTGAGTGAGGGAAGCAAGACACCTGGTCTGGGGGGAGGGAGCCGCTCGGCAGGCGCCCCCTCCCCCGCCCCCACATCTTCAACAGAGGTTTCCCCTGCCGAGCTTCTGTGCATGCCTTCAGTTGAGGTCGTGGTCTCTCCTCCGTAAGTGAGGAAGGCTGATGAGCACACAAACAGGTAACATTTACTTGGTCCTTCCATCTCTTCCCATCTATTGTCACCACACTCGTCTTTATTTACATTATCTGTGTCTGACCTGCCTCACAAGCGCCTTGCTTCCTAGTTTCACCTGTCTTCCACATGGATATGACAGACCACAGGATTTGGGCAGTGTGGTCATTTCACCTCACTATAGCTACTTCTCAATGGAGAGAGCTACCCCATCTCCTCTCCCTTGCTACTTGCTATATGCTTCAAATGGATTCAATCAATACACAATGCAGTTTGAGCATCTCAATTTGGTGCTCAATTTGGTCCTATACTGTAGCGTGGCATCAACTTGAGAATTAGAGTAATATAAAGAAAACAAGGGAGAGTGAGGTTTATTTTGTTTTGATCTGCCTTTTGGAAGTTTGTAATAAGTCTACTTCTGTTTCTATTTAGGTAATAAGTATATGTATTTTTTTTGTACTTATATTTGTGATGCTAAAAATCCATTCAATGAAGGTAAGGAGAAGTTGAAGAAACCCCAGAAGGAAAAGATAATGGTTCTGTGTCAGGGGTTTGAGGAAATGGCATCCAGAGCACCTGGCTGAATGAGCTTTGGGCAGCAGGAAGGACTTCTCTTCCTGTACAGAGGAAAAAGATTTCAGTCAAGTCATGGTAGAGACTGATTTGAACAGGTGCATAGGAAATTGAGGGGTATTCTTCATGTATTCCCTTAAAAAATACAGTCAGACATCTGCTATGTGCAAGACAATGATAAAAGCTAGGTCTTCAGAAAGGCATATCTGAACCCTCTCAGGAAGGCTAGTATTAATAGTTCAGATTAAAGAGCTGAGATCTGCAGAGTCAGGTGGATTGGCCAGGCATGGAGACTAGAGAGGATGAAAGAATTTCAGGCAGAGGTATTAAGTCCAAAGTTGAAGGGTCATGTGACACATTGGAAAGCCAAAGGAAGTGGGCTGAGGCCAATAGTGTGTGTACAATGGGGGGCGGGGGGAGGCTGGAGACACAGAGAGTAAGACTCAGGAGAAACAGCAGGAGAGGTAACCAGGGAAGATGGCTTTTGGAAATTTTCTGGTTTTATCCTAAAGACAACAAAAAGCCAGAGAGGGCTTTTAAGCAAAATGTGATATAAAATAATAACAATAGTAAATCCAACTGCTGGCAATGTGGAGAATGAATTGAAATAACTTTGAGAGAAGGAGGATTAAAGGACAAGAAGCTAGGTGGAAAAATATTTCCTAGAGGAAGGTTGAAATACATAAATAAAAATAAAATATGTGAGCATCATAAGGGGGGACCTATAGATATGTGCCCAGATATGTTCGGTAATGATGACAAATGTAAGAGATGAAACACCACCTTGCAGTGTTGGGAAAGAAAGAGCTAAATGACATTATAGTCAAATGCATACACTTCATTGCCCATTCTAAACATTTGCTTGAAGACAATACAAAGAAAGTTATTTTCCTGTGAATATCTGTTAAGCAGTTATACTTGATCCTTAAGAGTATAAGAAAAATAGAGCTACTGGCAGTTGTAAGATTTCAAGATTTTTTTTACACAGTTTATATCCATTCCCATTGCTCTAAAACCCAAGGACAACAATACACACAGCACAACTGTCAATACTGAGAGGAACTTCCTGGCTTCTGCACCTGGTCAGGGTGCCTCTGCAGCAAGCCCTATTTCAAATTTATTTTAAGAGCAATGTATCAGCACCACTGAAATTGCTCAGGCCTATCAATTTGGGTGCCAGTTACAGTTCTCTGAAACATCATTCTCATTTCAGTAGAGAAGAACATTAATTCTTTTAAAACAGCATCTCTGTGGATGCCCGCATGCTAGAATACTACTAAGCCACCAGCACTAGCATTCTTATCAGAATGGAAGGTGACCTTGGGTCTGGGACAAGGCCCTAAAGCTCCTGCTGCTCCAGGTTCAACCACCTAAGCAATTGATGTGGTAAAACTGGGTACCTTGGAGGGTCCAGCGCACTCACTGTTTACTCTCTGCTCGATAGCATCCCATGGTTTTTTTTTCCATTCATGCTCATTCCATTGAGTATCATTCGAGCATTGGCCTTGTCATGATGTTTAATTCATCAATAGCCTCATCAATTTGCTGTCTTCTGTTTGTGAGAGTCTTCCCACCCCTTTGTCCTCATTTGTGCATACACTGTACTCATGTTCCCTGGCTAGAAGAGTTGGGGATTCCATGGCTTGCCCATGTTCTCTTTACCTGCTTCTTGACCTGAAATTGGTTTGGTTGTCCCTTTGGGAATAGTTATATCTTGGCTATATGCCTTTAGACCTAAACAACTATGTTTCTTATAAGCTTACTTAGTTGAGATGCATCTTTGAATGCTTTTCCACTGAAGTTTTCCTCTTCCCTTCAAGGGCTTTTTAATTAGTATGAAATTTATTTGTTATTCAGGATTGTAGGAAGTCACAGGTCTGTTCATGCAGATGATGCTGTCTTAAAGCACCATACCTTTGAAGAACATACTTTGAAAAACAAACAAACAAAAAACAAAAGAAAAACACAAGGGTTCATTTCCCCTCTGTTCTCATTCTCTCATGCAATTGAATAAAACTCCTGTAATTCTGTAATTTTCTCTCTCTCCTCATGGTAGTTTTCTCCATTTTTCTGACCCACTATGTTTATCATCAGTGTCACATGACATGAAAATTGTTTCTTCTTCAACATAGGAATTTCATCTTACATTTTATTAGCATCCTCTCCACCAACTACCATCTTCAGATTGGTGGTTATTTAATAGAAAACAATTGATTTTGTAGTTCAAATAGTAGAACATGCAGGTTTCTCTTTATCAGGCAGTGTATCTATAGAATTTTTAGTGCCATTATCAGGATCTTCAATTCATGACACATAAATAAGGTGACATGCTGACTAAATTATGACATAAGCTAGGAAGAAGTCCCATAAGGACTCATGTTCTCCAACTTGAGGAGGTGTACAATGAGACGTCACAGCAAATCATCTTATTCGTTTAGCATAGGCATTCCCTCCCCCTTCCATGTTGCCTCACATCCTTGCTTAACCATTCAAGCCCCTCTGAGAAAGTCTGGGTGCCCTTACTGTGACAAAGTAAAAGATGACCAAGTATGGATGTAGGCTTGGCATCAGTTAAGAGAGCTCAATCAGATAAAGTGACAGATAGCTCTCTTAGCCTGGAGTCAAAACACCCTGTCACCCTTCTCACGGGAATGCTCTGTGATGACTGGAGTGTCCTCAATGTGGCTGATTGAAAATGGACCTGGAAACTCACTCAGCAGCAGAAATCAGATCACAACAGTAGCAAAAAGGGCACTTGAGAGTAATAGATCGGCTGACATTTGTTTCCTTATCACTGGTTTTCAATACTTCCAAACCAGGTATCTAATATTAATGAGCTCTACCAAGTCTGAACTTCTTATTTGCCCTGTTTTGTTGTCTCTTGGTTACACAGTGTAGCATGCCATCCCTTTCTTAATGAAAAGAAACACGTGTCCACTTAGAAAGAGCTTCCATTATCAGATGCTAATGGATTACACAGGAGCCAGATTCAGGATTCAGATTGTTGGAAAGCAAAACTCATGTACGCTGAAATTACAACTATAGCCATGTAGCTCTGGCCAGGTAGCTCGGTTGGTTAGAGCAGGCATAAAATAGACCTATGGAGCAGAAATCTGGAGCCCTGACATCAACCATCATCTATATGGTCAACTAATATTTCACAAGACAGACAAATTATTCGATGGGGAAAAGATAATCTCTTCAGTAAATAATATTGAGAAAACTGGATAAGCACATGCAGAAGAATAAATAAACGAATCCCTATCTTACACCACTCGCAAAATTAATTTGGAATAGTTTAAAGACTTAAACATATAAACTGAAACCAAAGAACTCCTACAAGAAGATATAATAAGAAAATGCCTTCACATACCTCAAAAAATCAAACTATGTTATGCAGTGTTAAATTTTCTGTTTGTCTTTCAGATCAAACTTAGCTTGGCTGATAAGCTCCTTATCATCTGGCCTTTGTTTTCATCTCTAATTTCTAACTCCAACATTCCTCTTAAAATCAACACCAATCCGCCACCACTCGATTCCCCATACCCAACATACAAACACTCTTGTGTGGTTACATTAATCTATTAGGAGTTTCCTGAGTATACCAGGATCTGCCAACATTGCATATACTGCTCTTCTGTCCTGTTGACTGACACATGCCTCCTTCCTTTCTTGTAAGCATAATCCTGTACTTTTCCGAGCTCAGAGACCCTTGTACTTTGAACTTGGGTTTAGATGTCCTGTCTCCAAAAGACTTCCCTATGCATACCTTGATCATGACCTTTATCACACATCATCTCACTTGTTTCCATGAATGACTTACTTCATCATAAACTTTAAGCATGTTGATATTAAAAAAAAAAACAGACATTCATTGAGTTTGCATTTTCAATACTTAGCATTACCATTAGCATTGGGGAACAAACTAATGTTCAATAAATTTGTAACAAATTCATGAATGAATATATTAATTCACTTATTTAGTCAATTAAGTGCAACAAATACATAAAAATGACTCTTTTTTAAGAAGGGTGGTTGGCCCTAAAAATAAAATAAACATAAAGAAACAAAGTCTCTGCTCTTTTGGAACTTTTATTTTCCTTGGATTAAGATAGAAAATAAATATTAAATTAGTAATGTCAAGTAGCTTAAGGTAAACAAAAGAAAAAAAATACAATCTTGGCGCCTTCAATGTAGATATTAAATTAAATAAACAAATATTAAATTTAATATATATCCTCACATTCTCCTTCTCAAGAGAACTCAGTTTTGTTTAAGAGATCAACATGCCTATTTAACATATTCCGTTCTCTGAATTCCTTGCATTTAGGCATGTCCACGTAGTGCAGTCCTAACTAGTGAATGCCAGGCCCTGGTTGGGCTGGACAAGGCTCTTTCACTTTTTGATTTTTTTTCTTCATCCATCCTCTACCTGAAATGAGGAACTGATGATTATCAACCATGAATATTTGTCATGCCCTAAGGATGCAAAGTAGGAAGAGAGGATTCTGGTCCTAGACTGCAGTCTCCGCTGCGGCTTGCTGAGCCCTAGACTATTTTTCTTTCTCAGGGAAGAAAAATGATCAAGCAAACATTTATTACGAGGCCACTTAGGTTTCTGTTACGTGCACCTTAACGTAATCCTAACTGATAGGGCGATTATTCAGGTATGAGTGGAAGAAAAATGTGCCAATGTGCTTCCGAAAATCAGCAAGGAGTGGGAGGTAGGTTTACTGTCACAAAAGTATACAAAGAATGTTTAAAACGTTTTTAGGAAACTTTACATTTTATATCTCTATAGGTTAGATTTTTAGAGCCAAAAAAAAATGTATTACTATAGTTATGATTTCAATTCTAATTAAACAAAGACATACAATATTATAATGTTGCCTTCAGTATGTTCCTGATTATTAAAATGCAGTAAAAATAATTCAGTAATAAATAACACTACAATGCCTTAGGAAAGATTGACCATGGACAGAAGGATCACTTAAGAAAAAAGGCATGAAAGATAATTTTCTCGAGGGAAAGGAGGTTTGTGAAGAAATAATATCAGCAGAATCAGCAAAGGCATCCTGTCATGAAAACAGCGAGGGGGTTTGTGTCCCCCACCGGTTATCCAATAATGGCAATCTCAATATTTGAGCTGCGTCTCTGCAGCCTTTGACTCTAATATTTGAATAGAAATTACATTTAAAATCAATTTAGGAAGGTGAATACTCAAAGTTTCCATTCATCTTTTTCCCCACAGTGAGAATATGTTCACTGGGTTGTCCTCAGCCAGGTAGAATTGTGTGTGTGTGTGTGTGTGTGTGTGTGTGTGTGTGTGTGTGTCTAGATGACTATATGTGGAGTTTGTGGTTAAAGATAGGAGGAAAGAAAATGAACAAAAGGATTAACACACCCAAATTTTGTGTGTATGTGGTGTTTTTTGATACAAAAATAAACGTCAGATTAAAAAACTCCCATTTTATTGTCACTTGAAACAAACGGGCTCAGCCCCCTCCCGAGACAGGCGGAGCCCGGCAATTCTTCACGGCAGGCTCAGGGGCGGCTCCAGACCCAGTGTGGACACCCAGCCCGCAGCCTCTGGCCGGGTATCAAGTGTCAGCCGCTGGAAGGTTGGCGCCAACCTTCCTCTTCAGTGAACCACAAACCAGAATTAATTGCAAATCAATCGAACAAAGTACAACTGATCAGTAAACCAATTAGTAATTTTAGCTGTTCATCCAGTCTTCATTTACGAGGGGGTAAAGTGGGAAATGGAAGTGCTTTTTAGACCACATATAAGATTGCAGTCTTTCCTCGCTGGGCCCTGTTCCCCCAACCTGTCACTTCGGGAACGTTCTTACGCAAACCCCAGCACATGTGTTATGCAGGTTGCCTTTGAGTTTCTCCACTCTGGAAACATAAATGAGCTTTGGCACATGATCACTGGAGAAATGACACTAAGTTTTTATATGCAAAAATGGTATGTTCTTTTTGAAAATCAATTAGAAAGAAATTAATTGATGTAACACTATTTTTCCCCCCAGAGTTTTTGTTACATTACACTCGTCTTTCTCTTAGTAGATCTATGAAGGTCTCTGATTTAAGGGTAGGTAATTTACAGGTATCTGTCAGTATATATGTGTGCTACCTTTTTTTTCTCTATCCTTAGTGCATAGATATTATAATGTGAGCATAGATAAAAAAAATAAATCTATATTTAGAGCTTTCTCTGTTTCCTGTAAGCCCAAAAGGAATTTACCCTTGAGAGTACCTCACACACTACATGTTAGTAATTTATATAAAGTAAATGATTTACTTTATATAGACCTCCATTCCACTCTAATGCTGACTAGGATTTCTTCTTTGTTACTTAATTAAAGGGCAGATTATCCATTTCCAGTGACCCACTGGGCTGGGCTTATATAAAATTATTCTGCTTGAGAAAGAAATGAAATTCAAGTCAGTACTGTCAATCATAGAGAATGATAGGTTTTTAGTTTTGCTCAAGAGAAGATATTTCAGGAAAGATATATCTTATTATGGATTCAAGTCATTGTTAATACAGGAGTGGCCAAAAGTAGGATAACAGTTGCGAGTACACAAAACAGTTTATTCTTCTATTATTATTGATCAATTATTATATTATTTATATTATAACTATAAACCTACATTTGCCCACCTGTGTATAGTCCTTTGAGTCCAAATGGTGGTAGCCAATAAAAGTAAGTGTTTTGATACCCTAGTTAAAATAAAATGAGTGTAATTACAAGCACTTAAAGTTCCCTTGGAAATTCATCCAGTTAACTTAGTTTCAATACAATACTCTTCTGTTAGGCTCTGCTGTATAACAATCAACGAGAGAGAAAATCTAAGTGGTCATCATGTTGTTCTGATCACTGAAGAATAATCTGTCTGCATCAAAAATGTTTTCTTCCTACAGTAGGTCTCCAACATAAAATATATAATATATTTCAATAGGAAACTGAACGATGAAGGATGGGTTATCTAATAAAATTAAAATAAGGAGGATAATTATTATTCTCCAACAAACCATCAAGGCCTGCAATATAACTTATTTAATATCACCTACCTTTCCATTATTACTTGTTAAACGCTGTGCACCTTCTCTGATACCAGAGCAACATTTTTAGTAATTCTCTTACGTTATGGGAAATAGTCCAGTCTGTAAGCTGGAGTCCGTAGAAAGAGCTCTGAGAAATTGTACCGTGGTAAGTGAATGAAAGATGCCCAATGAAATTCAAGATTCTCCCCACAAGTCACTTGACTGTCTTTCTAGGATTATATTATAAAGCTATTGAGACTTGACTATGAGGTTGATTAATGAGATATGATAGCTGTCACTCTGTAAAAAGGACTTGGGGCACAGAGGACTGAAGTGGTCAGAAGCAGACATTGTCTAACACATCTAATGGAGACTGAATAGGTTTTCCAAGACTTACTCTGCAAATCTGCCAACCAAGCTGACTTTCAGCCATCTCGGTGCAAATAGAACTTTAAATTAAAGACATTCTAAGATCTGAATCATCATTTTTAACCTCATAACTTTTAAGTCAAGTTTTCTGGGTAGGATGGGCCCATTTCTAGGAGCTAAAATCCTAAGAATATTGAAAGAAGCATGACTCTGAGGACACCTAAAGGAATTAACTGTGAATTATAAACCAAATGAATGGTGCTTTATTTTTTTTTCTTGGAAATCTCATGTCCTTTTATCACTACCTTTGATAAACAGTACAATAAATTTTCTTAGTGTTATTAACACATTAATAGTACTTCTTTAAAAAAAATTCAGCAGTTCTTCTAGAATTGACAATGCACATGTTTGATTTTTGCTTCTTCTCCCTGAGATGACACAGCAAGGGTATAGTCTCGTTCTAATGGGAGGAAGAATGTCCTTCCTCCAACTGGCTTAAGCCTTTTTGGCAAAGTCCTTGCCTCTATCACAGAAACCTTTCAGGTGGAAAAGGTTCTGGGTTTATTTCACAATGATTACTCCCTCCCCACCCCATCTCCTACCAAAATGGCGAGGAGATCTTTCTCAGATCTTCACTGAGCAAACTTAGGTGGGAAGTAAAGCCTATGAGAAAAAGAGGTGAGCTCCCTCGGGAGTGTGAGCCCAGAAGGTGTTTACTCTCGGGCCAACTGACATTCAAATTCCAGCAATCTGTCAGAAATACCATTAAAGTGTCCCTACCAGGGTGTGGCTCCAGCACCTTACCTGTTCCAGGGAGGTACATCACAACTGTGTCTCTTGGTATGAGCCTCTGTCTCCAGATTTGGGGGTGGCAGTTTGATCTGTAACTCAAGTGCTTGGATGTATCCAAGAAAAGCCATTGATTTTCAGTCTATCCATTTTTTTTTCTTGTTGTAAGGACAGGAGTGATGATTCCCAGTCAGGGCACATATAAGAAGTGACCATCTGCTTCTCTCCTCTACTCGCTCCCCCTTCTCTTCCTCTTCCCCTCCTGCAGCCAGTGGCTTGATTATTTCAAGTGTGGCCCCGGATGCTGAGGATAACTCCACTGGAGCACATCAGCCTAAGGTGCTAAAAATAGCTCAGTACTCAAGCATCAGCCCTTGATGGGGTTGCCAGGTAAATCCCTGTTGGAGTGCATGCAGGAGTCTGCCTCACTACCTCCCTCCTCTCATGTGAAAATAAAGTACTTGTGCAAGTCTAGGGCTTAGGGGGTCCCAGAATGTGAATCTATATTTAGCAGCCTTGGTTTCAGATTATGATGGCATTGCATTAATTAGGAGGTAATCTGAGCATCCATCCCACCTGGTTACGTCAGCATCTTGTACCATAAGAAAAGTTAATTTTCCATCTTTCTTCCCTCACTTGAACTGTTTTCTCAGTTCCATTATCTGTTGATACAATTAATCATTGTATTGCTGATTCTCACCTAAAATGCCAAGATCAAGACTCCAACATATGACCCTTCCTCCCCCACAGGCATCAGTAAAAGAATATAAATAGGGAAATCTATGCCTTTCCATGAGGGCACCCCCTCAGTCCATCCACAGTGACTATCTTGGCTGCACAAACACAGTACACACGATCCGAACTCAGGGGTTAGGGTTATCTGTAAGTGGAATTTTAGCAGAGGTGAGGAAAGGCTAAAGTTGGTTCAAGATGAAATGTCAATATAAACGGATTTTCTTTCAGAGTTTAAAGGACTAACAGCTGAGAAGTTAGTTACTCTACACATAGGTGTCCCTTCCCCCTGGGGCCTCAGGTGACCTTTCCCCACTTTCAGTTGTGACACAGCCACTCAGCCTCTTCTTCCAGATTGTCTTGTATTCATCGTCACTCTGCCCACAGGGATGGGTCCCATCTTGGACTCATCTCTAATCCCGTCTGCACATTTCCCAAAGTGGAAGTCATTGATTCCAAAACTTATCTCAGCCTTTTGGTGACACAACCCAGGGAACCCAGGGAAGACTATGACCACACCACAAGAGAACATTGAGGGTGTTCACATTGGGCAACCTCCCTACGCTACCTCTCCCCTGGGAACTATTCTCAGTTACCTTGTATCTGTACAATGTGACAACAGCATATGTCCTCAAAAGTCGATTTTCCACAAATTAAAATATTCTATTTAGCTCCAAATATGGAGCCTAAAGAATATTCAACCCACTGAGAAATGAATTCCTCATACATTGCGTGTCATGTTTTAAACGAGCAACTCTATAACCTTAAAATACAACTCAATCTTAAAGTATTAATTTTGAAATGATGCATTTGTGCTAATGATTTACTGGGAGGAGAAATCCTTTAATCTAACCCTTCTGCTTATGAACTTGAAAGTCGAACTCCATAGAAATGACGGACTGCAACAGCGGGACTTTTCACCAGCTGATCAAAATTAACAGTTTCTTTCAATTGTTCTAATTAAGACCAAGGGGAGTTCTGGAATGTACCAACGGTATCTCAAATTGCTCCCTTGCTTGAAACGAGCTCTTGGGAAGGAATATGGGCTTTGACCTTTCCCGACAAATAGTTTAGTCTCAGTTGCTATTATTACTATTTACTAAAATGCCTTCCATAAATATATCCCATGAGAATTTTTTTTTAGTTTTCTTTTATTAGATTAGAAAGGATAACAATTAAAGATGAGAAATATAACCATCTCGAGCAGAAATTTGTTAGAAGCCGGATGCCCTATTAGCGATTTGTAAAATTGACGAAAGCTCTGCAAACATGGCTGTTTTACATAGCAATAATTTTACCTTACTCCGTAATTATTTCACATCCATATTGGAAATACAGTTAGGGAAATTAGATCATCAACTCACGGCCATGGTAATAATATAAAAATTAAATATATTTAAATTCTATGTAATATAAGCAGAGTGTGTTAAAGTGTATATTTTTTTGTCTAGCTCAGTGTTTCTCAAGGAACACTTTCTGCCCTTCAAAAGCAATTCTTTCCTAGTAAGTTGTAGTGTTTTGTCATTCATCATCTAAATTTTTGGTGTAGGTTATTAAAAAAAACATTAATTTATTTTTAAATCACTCATTTAAAAGGTTCATTTCCTTCAAACTTTTGGTTTTGGAGGACTTAAGTTGTTTTGTTTTGTTTTTGTATTTTTCTGAAGTTGGAAACAGGGAGGCAGTCAGACAGACTCCCGCGTGTGCCCGACCGGGATCCACCCAGCATGCCCACCAGGGGGCGATGCTCTGCCCATCTGGGGCGTTGCTCTGTTGCGACCAGAGCCATTCTAGCGCCTGAAGCAGAGGCCAAGGAGTCATCCTCAGCACCCAAGCCAACTTTGCTCCAATGGAGCCTTGGCTGCAGGAGGGGAAGAGAGAGACAGAGAGGAAGGAGAGGGGGAGGAGTGGAGCAGCAGATGGGCGCTTCTCCTGTGTGCCCTAGCCGGGAATCAAATCCGGGACTCCTGCACGCCAGGCTGACACTCTACCACTGAGCCAACTGTCCAGGACATAGGATTTTATTATTTAAATAAAATATTGTCCTTACATGCAACGTAAAGGGTGGAGAGTACATCAAAGCAAATTCCTACCCTTTCGTTATTCAAGCAAAACACAGGGTCAAGTTTGAAATCCTGATCTGCGTGTAATTCCATAGCAAGGTATTTCAACGGTACTTATAAAGTGATAAAATAATTAAATAAAGAATTGTTTTCCAGGGCAACCGCTGGAGTTCTGAGCGCTTGACTTACTATGATAGAGAACCCGGACCCCTGCCGGGCCACCGAACAGTGGTGTGCTTAGGCAGTCTGACCAGGCTAAGGGTCATGAAAATGAGCTGCCCTGCGTGCCACACCACCATTTCCAGCCATTCCTTCTCTGAACGTGGCGATGCTCCATTTTAAAGACCTTGGAGAGGGCATTCTCTTTAACCCCACACACAATCCCTAACTAAGTAATGGCTTCTTTCAACTCTAACCAGCTGTGTTAAGATATAAGCAGTCTCTTGTTGTAATTAGCATTCTTTCCTAGGAGAGGGGATGTTGCTGGGTGGTGGTCCCCGGCCAGCGGTCTTCAGAGAGGTGCTGCCTTCCCCAGGGCTGGAGGCAGACTTCTTGAAAACCGCCATGAAAGAGTCAACAGGATTAACATGGACTCAACTTCCTTGGGAAATGGAGCCAAGGAGATTCTAAGAAGACAAAATACTTCAAGGCAATGTGAACCAGTGGTGAAAATCTCCAGACTTAGGGGCCCTGTCACATCCAATTTAACTGACGACGTGAACACTAAGCAGGGCCACAAGACTTTTTTATGAGCTTAAACCCCCCCCCCCTTTTTTTTTTACTTCCTGAAAGTTTAGGACATTTCCTTTTTTTTTTTTTCCCTCCAAACAGAAACTGAAGTGAAGTCCATCATAAAACTTGGAAAGCATCTTCTGTTTATTTAGCTATGCATGCAAGAAAATTAGCACCTTTCAAGAGACATAGTTTCACCACCACATTTTTAAACTGTATACAGGTTTTTGTTTTAAGTTGCGATACTTATCATGCATCTTTTAAAAGTTTGAAATATATGTAAAAGTTTTTACTTATAGACAAAGATTCTTGAAATTAACTTATAGTTTGTGGAACTTATTTATGGAAATTTCCTGAAGGAGGTGAGTATTTTTTTCATTAAGTCCCATTATTGAGGATTTAAATACAGAAGTAAAAAAAAAAAAAGTAGAACTTTAGGAGACAATTTAATTATTTATAAAATGATATTTTATAATCAATTGGTTAAATCCAAATATTCTATTAATGGTCATGTTTTCATAGGAGATGAAACTTTAAAATATAAAGAGCTATCATTCCTTCTTTTATCTGTATAATTAGAAAGACATTTTATTAACTATGTACAGATCATTATGATACAAATTTATAGTGAAGAAATAGATAACACTCAGTTGCTCACCCTAAAGCATGTAATGTAGTTGCCTAATGAGATGAAGTCATAAATAATAGGACCTATGAACTCTGCACAGTGCGTCACAGCTGGAAATGACCAGGTTGAAACTTCAACACTGGAGTGACTGTGTGGACCAGCATTAAAATCTGCTCCAGGAGAGTCGCCGATATCAGAACTCCATTCTGAGTCTACGGGTGGGAGAAAGTTTGGGGCTTTTAATTATTTACCCAACTTACACTAGATCAGTTTTCCAAGGGGAAAAAATTATTTTAAGTGAAAATATAGAAATAATTATTTTTATTGTTGTAATTACTTGATGGTCCAGGAGTGAAGAGTCAGGTGAATGTGGGACAGAGTTCAGATCACGAGTAGTCAGCACTCCCTTTATTGGTTTACGCATGCAATTGTGTAACAACAAGCACCTACGCAGTGAGCGTCATGTGCCTGGTACCAGTGACCCCACCTCACAACTTTCCCCCTTTCCGAAGATTTTGAATATCCTGGTGTAGGTAACTGTGTGTGGTTTTTCCCTAAGTAAGCCAACATTGTCCTTGATTGTGGCAGCACTGGCCTGAAGTTAATTGGGAAAAAAAAAAAGATGCAGGAAAAGTCATAATAGAAACAACCAAGAGGAAATCTGTGCCTCTCAGAGGAAAATGAATATTAAAATAAAGAGCAAAGCAGATTGACTTAGGAGGACTAAGTGCTAAAGTGTGAACACCAGCAGGGTCCAGCGTGATGGCTGCTGTTTAAAGCGTTGTTGACCTAGGCAGTCTGGACACACTTCGGACGCTGAGAACGACAGTTACTGTGGGGAACTGTGACACATTGTGTGTGAACCGTCTCATTATATGCTTAGATTATATGCATCTATGCACAACCTTGCTTGGGACATCCATAACTGTGCAATATTGATAAAAGGAACCTTTTCCTTTTCATACTGTGAAAGAGACTTGTAACTGACCCAGTTCTAGCATAAATAAGGGAGTGACTAGTAAGAGAATGTTTTACTAATCTGAAACCTAAAGTCTTAACTATACTGAATAGATATCAAGAGAAGCAGACTTTGATTGAAATGGACATGGGAGGTCTTGGATTCTCACAGATGGGGGGCTGGTTAGGTAGAAAAATTCATATTCTATCTGCTGAAGCCTTTGAATTTGTAGAGTTCATGATCTACTTTCAAATCAGAGGCTGTCAAAGGGTAAATCTGAACCTTTGGATATACCCCCAAATGGTATCTTGGTTTTGGAGTCTTATTATTTAACCACTATGACTGAAGTGTTAATAGAAATAAAAAAATTGAAGATTACTAAACTAGTGTCTTGTCAGAGAAAGTTACATTATCTACCCGATTATTTGTGTACCAGTAAAATAAACGTACCATGTCTTAAAAATGAATTACCAAGTCTTCCACTTCTTGAGAGTCTGCCCAGTGTGATGGGTGCCATATGAATGTAGGCAGCTAGGAGTTAGCAAAAGAGGAGGGAAGTAGACTGACTGGGGCCTGGCTGAGTCTGGAAGTTACAGCTTCAGATGCCCCAGAGGACAGCTGACTCCTGGCCACAGGGAGTGACACCCCTCTGCCCTCTGTGTAGGGAGAAAGGACAGGCCTTCCAATCTGCTCAGGGGATTTATCAGTCCACTCTCCAAGACCATGGTATAAATTCCTCTGCTGGACACAACTCTGCGATGTTTCAAACAGAGAGAATTTAGTACAAGAATTGGGTATTCTGGTGATAACAGAGCAAAGAAGCAACCCATGGGACAGTGAGGCCACACAGACATTAGAAATTACAGGACGATGCTCTCATGTCGAGGCTGAACAGATGGTTAGGAGGTTGAGGTAGAGGAAGTTCAAAGGTAAGTCACCCAGGAGACACTGAACTAGACAGGAAGCTCTGGTTGAAGGTGAAGTGATGGAGGGAATGTGGTCCAGCTGGAGTTGTTAAAGGAGGAGTTGAACTCTCCTAGGCTGTCCCCCTCTTCTCAGGTCCAGCTTTCCACCCCTTGCAGTTTACATTCGTAGCCACACACTGAGTAAGCTCTCCTATCATCGTATTCACACGTGTGTCAAACCAGTCTTCCTTCCTTAACAGTAAAACAAAGCAACTCAACAGAACAAAAAATCCTTTGATAACAGATTGCGCAGAAAAAAAAAGTAAAAATATTTGTCCCAAGTTGAATGATTACTATGAGAAATGATGATCATTCTAAAGATGATGGAAGGAGACTTGACCTGGGGTGGTGAACACACAAGACGACACTATATAGATGACGTAGCATATAGAATTGCGCACCTGAAACCTATATAATTTTATTAACTAATGTCACCCCAGTAAACTCAATTAAAATAGAAACTAAGAAAGGAGAAAAGTAGTGACTGGAAGATATAAAAAAGCAGATTTTTGGAACCCGGACAGCATTACGAGGCGCCACACTCTGCTGAACCTGCAGTAAAAAAGCCATAAGGCGGTCACCTGTCACCACAGCGCTGAGATTACTTACTCTGCTTACCCAGAGACTTAAGTATGGTGTTGACTGCTGTTTCACACCAGACAATCTGAACACGTCACCTAGGAAATGAATAGGAAGTTTCCACTGCTATTTATCTTGCAAGTTTGGTCTCTGTACAGCCCTACTAGAAAGATGTCTTTACACGGAACTCTGACATGCTGCCATGTATACAGATGTTTTATACCAACTACAGGTCTCTTCAATCCATCAAGATGCAGCAGTGTAGACATTAATTTTCTGGAGGAAACTCGAGGCATCTAAAAGGACTTTGGTAGCAGAATCCTGCTTCAGACTTCACACCAGAACAGCTACCAGGCTCCGTCTTCTCAAAGACTGGCGTACACATAATAGTAAAATGACCTAACAGTGGAGGAACACATTACCTTCTAAAAGTCAATTTTAACTATTTACTACCTAGATCCCTCATATGAGCTCTCAATAATTGCTGTTGAGATGCTAGCTGCCTTAGATTCTCCAAGAGACACAATTTGCCTGTTCCTTGTCCCCGGCACTGAAAAAAGAGGTAACTCCACAAATTGGCTACTAAGGTTAGAGCATCATGGCCACGCAAACCACAATGGCTGTCATCAGACACAACAACTAGGTTGATGGAGGATATGATATAAATATGCTCTTGTCCCTAAATGACCTCAGGTTAGGATTATCTACCAGAGAAGCTTGGGTTTTGTTTTGTTTTTCATGACCTGGAAATCACCACTGTAATTTCCTATAGGTACAGAAGTATTCAATGATGGGAAATCTAAGACTCATTATAAAGATACTCAGTGATGATCAAACAAAAACAGAGCCAGAAATCGTCACGATAAATCTTATTTCCCAACACAAGGCAAGTGGAAGAGCACCTTTAACTACAGCATCTCCAACAAAAAAGATGCAAAAGTGAATGGCGTGTCCATAGCACAATTTATGATTATGGGGTTGGGATTTAGGGGGAAAAATGCTCATTAATCAATTCATTTTGTCACCTACTATTCATTCAGCAGGCTTCAATGATCACATGACATCCCTCCCAACACGACAATGAAAGAAAGAGCACCACAGGTGTTTCTGAAAGGACGCTGGCTTTATCTACTTACATTCTCCTTGTATTGCTTCCCCTAAAGACGCTACCCCTTGCCACAATCTCTGAACATAGTCCTTGATGGCAGAGCAGGTTGAGCTGCTGATAGATTCACTCCTCCCCACCCGGACCCTTTTTCTATCCTCTTTGTAAGGAAAAGCCAGCCAGCTGGACCCGCGTGCAACAAGTACCAGCTGAGAATTCCTGGCCCACAGGTGCTCATGCTTGCATTTGATGGCTTGCCAATATCAAAGCTAGATTTGTTGAGGGGATGCCCGCAGTTGTTTCGCAGAAAGAAGATTATCCGCTGACACTGATAGTAATAATCCACTCCTCCATCTCTGACTTAGTCCTTGAGCTAGAGGCACAGGCCCCCTTCTCCACCATGGCTGAGCCAGGATCGAGTTCTCCGTCCTTTGAACAAGTGGGTGGCAGCCTGTCAGGATGGGAATTACATGGGTACAGGTGGCACCACCTGCTAGAAATGCTTGTTTCATGTTGCATTGTTGCTGTGCGCCCTGGCACTGCCCTTTCTTGTTTTGCCAATCACCAGGGTGACGTTTGTTTGAACTTCACGTCTGATTCAAAGTCGGATTTTGGGGAAAAGAATATGAAAGGGAATTTTTTTTTATGGAGCATATGAAACAAGTTAAAAAAAAAAGTAATTATTTTGTTGTGTCAAATGGAACACAAGGCAATCTGATCTGAAAGGGCACGGGTTCACGAGCAGATAGATGAGAAGGGAGACCATGTATGCTTCCCTGGGAGCTAATTATTTCTGTTGTAGGGCTAGCTGAATCATCAGCATCAGTAAACTGCATGTCCACATGAATATTTGTGGGTATAAACTTCAAATATAAATGAATTCCTGAATCGCCCATTATTTTATTTTGTTTAGTGCCTTATACAATACTTTACAACTTTTTGGAATTTTTAAACATCTTGTTTTATGTTTCAGTTACGATTTAAACAGACACATGGACCGGCATTTGATGGGCTTGTGGCGAGATGGGGTGGGATTTCCCTGGTACCTTCTTCAGTGAGACAGCAGCCAACAGAGACACTGTTTGCAGGCTGGGAGCAAACTTTAACCAAACTAGTTGGAGTTTAGTTAAAAGCATCAGGATAATAACTTCTAAGAAGTGTTTCCAAATGTCCTAAAGCTCCTATGCTACAGTTAAGAGAAGTTCTAGGTAAGACTCCTACCCATGGCCCCCAAAACTTCCTAAATGGATCTCAGCATAGGACCATAGAGACCACTGCTAAAGTTTGTTTGTTTGTAAAATTTGTTTATTTATTTGTTTGTTTTTATCAGTCAGGGCTCTGGGATGAAAGGTATAGCAAAATTGTGAATTTAATAAAAGAACCATTTATCAATCAGTGGGTGGGGATAAGAACGAACAAGAAATGGTGTGGCCCCTAGCGCAAGATCTGAGCGAACGAAGAGAGGGAGTGGTTCTTAGAACTAAGGAGAGACGTTGTAAAACACGGAGGGCCAGCTCACAGTGGAGGTGGCCTTGAGTCAAGGCTTGGAGCTACTGCCGCTGTGGGGGGAGAGAGGACCCCACACAGCACCTGCCCCGGTCTCCTGCTGGTGCCTCCCATTAGCCTCACCCAACCAGATGCAAGGGAGTCTTATAATAAATATCTAATTACACCTTTTAATGACCACAGTTAATTACTAATGGGAAGCATGTAGCCATGAGGTACTGCTTTGACTTGGGAATGACACCAGAACCCACCACCCTTGTGAATTAGTCCATATTCACTTTTTCATGGCACTTACTTTCTTACCACTGTCATCAGCACCACCACAAACCCAGTTCTGTAAAGATAGGATGCCCCAAGGAGAATGTGATCGATCTAGAATTAAAACGAATCTTCCTCAAATTAGCAGTGCCTGTGGCTTCTGAAATATATCAAGCAAGCGTCAGCTGCCTGTGCTCTTGGTGGCGTATGCAAATCATTGCCAAGACCAATGTCATCGAGGTTTCCCCTATGATTTATGAGAAAATATTCAAACTAATCCAAGGTGCTATGCAATGAGTTTTATAGCAACCATAAAATGTTATTTAAAATAAGTAGAGTAAGTAAATTCAGGTAATGAAAACGCGTTTGAGATAATTGATTTGAGCACTTGTAGCGCCCAGACCTGACATTTCCATTCCCATCTTCATTTTGCTCTTAAGGAGATTTCTTTTCCTTGACATGTTTATTATTTTGACACTGAGCCAGTTTTTCTCAAAGCATTTTTACTCCAAGGATCCTAAACTAAACAAATAAATACCATGCTATTTAAAATATTCTTAGCTTTACTTAGAAAACAAGTGTACTGACAAGAAAGTGACTGTTGATACACTGACTCACTCATCAGAAACCTGTCACCTTTGTTAATAAATTTGAAACTATACTTCCAAGCTTGTCGGTAGAAGGGAAAAAAATCAACTTATTAAGAGGTGCCTGTTTTTTACTGCCCTACACGACTTCATCCGTAGTTTGTCCTTTATGTGTTAACCTTGGAGGGTTGACATTTGATTTCGCTAAGAGTGCAACAAAAAGTGACATTCAAAATACTTAGCCACAATATAGTAAGGGCAGAAAACCATCTGAAAGGATACCAGCTACAGTTCTGGCCCCCAACTGTGTCAAACATTGTATTTTTATTTGCTGGATTGTGAGAGGTATTAGCAGGGAGTATTCAGGGCATTGGGACCACTCCGAGTGGTCAAAGTAGCAATTATTTATCAACTGGTGTGAAAATATTATAATATTTGAACTATCAGTGAGTTGATAGGCACAAACTATAAATATCAACTGAAATGTTATTTATTCTCCCATCTTTACAGACTATTGACCAATCGTACTTGTGAAACTCAGTTCTTCCACAGGGCTGCAGAGGAAAAGCAAGCAGGACAAGCAGGTTGTGCTTTTAGTGGAGGTTTGTAACTCACAAAAAGGGGCCCTATCTCTTACACACAGCATCTATTTGATATATGTCCATACTGCTTTTCACAGGGCTATCTAACCTGCCTCAAACCAGAGACTCTTCCTGATTTCTTATTCCTTTCCTCCCTGTGGCCACTTGACCTCAAAGACAGAAGGGATTATCTTTTGCCTGAAAATTCTCCTCTTCCCCATAAATCGGGATTTCTCCACCTTGGCATGATTGACATGTTGGATCAGATAATACCTCGTAATGAGAAAAGGAGGCGGCGCCTCGTGCATTAGACAATGTGGAGAAGCCTCCCTGGTCTTCACTTTCCCGTTTCCAGGAACACCCCTCCTCCTGTGTTATGACAACCAAAGTGTCTTCAGACATTGCCAGTTGTCCCCTAAGAGTTTTTCAACTCTGCTCCCATGTTGAAAAACTGCTCTAAATCTATTGCTCAGTTCTTACTTAGGGCAATTTACACACTGTATTCTAGGTGCCTTTAAACTTCCATACAGAAATTCATGAGTCGCTCAAAAGACAAAGTACATTTGCCCTTAAGAGGGTAGCAGGAAGGGAACTCAGGTCTGTTGTTGCTGTTGGCCAGAGGGTTTCCACAGGACTGATACAATACCTTGAATCTGATGGATGTTCAATAAGACTCTGAATTTCATTACTCCAAGTAGCTTATGTTTTGTGTGTTTATGTTGAAAGGACCTTCAAAGATATAACACAATGGATTATTGCATTATATATAAAGTCTTTGTTCTGACAAGGTCCAAATTAAAATCAATTTCTGTGTCATGCTGTTAGTCTACAGTCTACGAGAGTGAGAGAAGCTGGGGTCAGCGTGCCATTTGAGGACCATGCCTTTTCCCCCTGCTTAGAGAGTACTTCCTTGTTAATCATCTCTATCCTGTTACTGGTTATTCTATTCTTCTTTTTATTCAAGTGATACATAGTGTCATTCATTGCTCTAAGATCTTGTGTATCTTCCATCTAAGCTCCTATCAGTATAAGAAGTTCCTCTCAAACCGTGTCCTAATTTTGTATAGTAATATGGTTTGTTTCAGTAAAATTCTCTTTTGCCAAATCAGATATTCTAAGAAAAACAATGTCTACAAAAAAAAAAGAATTTAAATGCAATTATTGGCAAACTTATAAAGTAGTAAGATTTGTATTTGGTTTTTCTGGGCCTCTTACTGTAGGGTCGGTGGATAATGGGGAAAGGCCAGACCTGGGAACTTTGGCTAGGACCGCCCACAACCAAGCACGCCAAAAGAAACTTCTCAGGAACCCTTTGGAAAACAGCGACCGTCTGCCAGCCAGTGAGATTTCACCACGTCATATTAGCTTGACCACCCTAGGGACCCTTTAAATATCTTCCACATGGGTCACCACTTGTGACTTCCTTGGCCTCCATCTTTCCTCAGGGCCAGGGAACCTCATTGGGCAGGATGCAGGCTGTACCTAATAAAGCCTTTTATTATTACACACTTTGCGGCTCTGACCCCTTCCTTTTTTCTCGGCGGAGAAAAATACCTTACACTTACAATTGCATAAATTAAGATTTATAGTGCTTATATAATTTTATTCATTATTCATGATTAGTTAAGCTATCAGAAACATTGTTTCAACAATTCACAGACCTTGCCTGCATAAAAGAATTCAATGCATAATTTTTCAAAATCAAGATTCTAAATTTATAATAGATAAATTTATAAAAAAAACTTAATATACATATTAAGCCTTCTACTCCAAGTACTATAACATCATTTCCTGGAACAGTAAATAGCAATCTTATTTCTAAAAATAAGAACGACAAAAATATGAATTATAAAATTTTTATCTAACTTTTATTAATTAGTTTGAATAGTTAATTAACACATACAATTAAAATGCTTGATACCAGAATCACATATTATGGCAAATAACTACTTCCTCTTTAAAAAAACATACGTTTCCTGCTGTGGGTTTTCATGACAAAGTCTGGGTTGAAGAATCATACACAAAACTATTCTGGAATCTTATACTATATTACACTTTTTAAAAATTCTATATGTAAATATGGGTTTATGTTCTGCCATTAATTTTTGTGAGATTCAGCCTAGCCACTGAAAACTAGAATAATTCATTCCCAGAATTTTCTCTCTTACTGAAGATCAATGACAGATATATAATTTTCATAAGCCCCTCCCCACACCCAAGCCACTGCAGACAATAGGATTGAACACATCAAAATAAACCCTATAGAAGCCCCGCCTGCTCTGTTTCTAACTTTTGATCTTTTTTTCTTCTTGGCAAAGCTAGAAGGTAAAATATTTCTAATGTAAACCAATCTCTTTTCATGTGAGTTCGTTCCCTATGAAGAATTCAAATTGGCTTGGAAAGATGTAGTGGAACTAACGCTGATGGTAAGTGTTTCTTCCCAATAAAATCTAAATATTAAAAAAATGCTGCTGAGTGTCCAGCCTAATAGGCCACAAGTAACAGGAGCTGACTTTGAGGAACAAAAAAAAAAGAAACACTTTTAAACAAAAGTGAGTTAGATTCAACCATTTTTTATTAGATTTGTCTTTACTCTTGGCTAGTGAGGTAGCTCCATCATAGGCTTTGTTCTCTTCTTTAATGGTGAGCGATTTTATACAAACTAGTGACATATCGTCCCCTACTGTTCAATTCTGATACGTTGGTTACAAGGAAACTGTGTCCGACTGACACAGTGTGGCTACTCCTGAGACCTCTACGTGAACGTAAGGTTGTGAGGGACAGAGTTTCTTCTTGCATTGCTGACCACATGGCCATCACACTATCTTTCAGTTAATCCAGTCAAGGCATGTTCTGAGTTGATTACTGACATTCTGGGTAGTTTTAACTTTAAAACTAAGAAAGACTTGTTATTTTACCTACCCTTCTTAGTGTAGAGGAATAGTCTGTTCACCAAATACGTGTATTGTTCCACTGAAAGTATTATATTCCTATTTATGATCATTTTAAAGGGCAAAAGATTTATGCGACCCGAAGAGAAAGCAGAGTATCATATTAGTACATTATAAACCTGTGTGCTTATAAAAATAGATTTTCTCTCAAAAAAAAAATAAGCTTGCCAATCACAGATTCTTTTATCATGTATTAGAGAATAAAATTTTTTAAAATTTAAAATTCAGAAATCATAATATTCAGAAAATACACAACTCTTCCATTTCAGCTTCCTGAAATTGGATGTATTTTATAAAATTCACACTTATATGTTTTAAAGACATTTATCCTCATTTTTTACACTTATTTGGATAGTATTTTATTAGATGTTTTGGGAAGTTGTTCTTGCTTTCCATGGGGATTTTATACTTACACCCTAAAGATAGATGTCTAAAGAAATTGTGTTTGTTTGAATTTTTATTAAAGTGTAAAAATCAACTGAAGAAAACATTTTGAAGTAACACCTACAGAGAATTAAGAAGTTATTTTCTCTTGGAGTTACTAAATTACCACACTCTTTCACCAGTCTTTTAAACACTTAGCTGTAAGAAAATAGAACACACTTTGAACTAATTTACTCTTAAGAGAAACACCTTTAAAACCAAAGATAATTCTCTTTCCATTTCTGCTCTGACCAGCCACAAGGGCAACAGCACCCTTCACCTTATTTAAAAATAGACATCTCAGGCATTATTGAAACAAAGAAGGAGTATGTCTATAAGGAGCAGAGACAGAAATCCAAAATTCAAAACTGCGTGTCATTTTGTACTCTTTTGTTCCACAAGAAGAATATTTAGAGTTCAGTTGGGGGTATTTTTTTTAAATCTATACCAACAGTGCTGTAGAACAGGAAAGTGAAAAAGCAATCTCTATAGGAAGATCAAGAGCAATTAAATGGGTAGGAAAATTGATCAGTACACCATCCCAAGCCTCTCAGACTAGTTCTATATCTTATTCTTTGTGTTGTTACAAATTTCACAAAGATCAATGTAGATGTGGCCTCAGGACACTGATAGCCCTGGACATAGGACCAGACTCTTCTGCAGTGTTTGATGCTATGCTTAGCTCCTTAAAAATACTCTTCCAAACAACAGCTCCACTTCCTATATCATTTTCCTGTTTGGGACTAAGTCATTGTTTAGTCTCTGCCAAACATAACATCCCTACATTAAAAAGCCGACTTTCCCTAAATTTAACAAATATACAACAATGCTGAAAGCATGGATCTTTGCAAAAACATGCGCACAACAATATCTATTAGGGCATTTCAAGGAATGAAAAAACTATTCACCAGAGAGAAGTGATTGGGTACATCTTGTAACATCACACACACGAGATAAAGTGCAGGGCGATCCCTCAGGCAAGGGGCTGCCTCGGTTATTTGCTCAGAAGATACCTGTCAAAGTAGAAGGTCAATTTTGAGACTATCTGTCAAATTATATTTGTGAACATATTTTCTATTTGCAAAAAGAATAAAATTCTACAGAAAGTTTTATTTATTTATTTATTTATTTATTTATTTATTTATTTATTTGACAAATTTTCTACAGTGCTTACCCTTCAAGAGAAAGGATTATGGGTTGGGGAAGGAGAAGGGAATATATCAACCAACAAGTGGAGAAAAATTTACTATAAACCAAAATTGGACAGAAGACTCCATTCAAATTTAAGTAAAACAAGGAAGCTAGTTCTTTAAGGTATAATTTGAGGTTTATGTGTTTATACATTCTATAGAGATATACTGAGGTTTTGTCCAAATTTTATATTAACCTTAAATTTAAAATAAAGAAACTAGAAAGAAGAAAGAAAGAAAGAAAGAAAGAAAGAAAGAAAGAAAGAAAGAAAGAGAAAGAAAGAAAGAATCTTGCATCAATGACTGTTGGATATGTCAATCTCCAAAGGTAATAAAAATTTAGAGCAAAGTTCCTGGAAGCCTCTTACTGTACCGTTAACTAAAGGGTTAACAATACATCCTTCAACACGAACTTCTTTTCCACTCAGATCCAGTTTACCTCCAGAATGAGCCAAGTCAATGAAATGAGTATATACAATGGGGAATGTTGAGGCTTAGGCTGCCACTTTGTTATTTAAAGTAAGCTACATTCCAATAAATTAGTGTCAAGTTCAAAAAGAACTGTATTTACTCCTTTGTGACCTTTAGTCAAACTGTGCATTAATGCTGCTTCCTCTACAAGAACCACCTGTACAGATAAGTCTTGATTTATGTTCATGATCATTAGGCACAAAATAGTATTCAACTTGATTTTCAAAGGTCTGTTGTATTTTCCTCACCTTACAGATAGAAACTATATTTGTAATACCGTTTGAACGAAAGGCCTAAAAAAGATTCTAACAAGGGACATACTCTCTCTTTGTGAAAGGTGCATTTATGTCCAGGGCACTACATACATTTTAACAAACGTAACTATCTTACTCATACAAGTAAAGGGAAAAAAACCCAACAGATAGAGTAGCACTAATTTATTATAATTATGAAATTATCCCCATAAATACATTCATTACATTTACAAGGATCATGGCTTTTGTATATACCATAATATGATAGGTAACCTGTTCTATTTGATTCAGTGGCGAAGAAGAAAATACCAGTATTTGAAGTTGTGAACGCATCATCTTTATAACTCCTTTTTTGTTTTGTTTTGTACACAAGTTCATAATTCTTTGGCCATAGATTCTGGCCCAAGTAAAGCATTTTATCTATGTAGACCTTGTATTACTTGGGAGCCCAGGAGAGAGTGTTAGTCATTTCTCATGATTTACCATTACTACTAAGGAGAACGGAAACCCGATTGTATCATTCACTGCAGAGTCTTTCAAAACAAAGAGCTACCCAATCTCTTTAGTCTCTTCTGGTCTTCTGATTCCTTCAACATGTCATCAAAGAGCCTCTAGAGCTGTGTTTCCCAACATGGGGCCCATGCCCCACAGGGGGGCAATTCGATAGTTAAGGGGGGCAATTTGAAAATGGACTCAACAGGACTTTAACTCTTTCGCCCCAGGCCATTTAAATGCAATGCTAGGCCCTGGTTGGTTGGCTCAGAGGTAGAGCGTCGGACTGGCGTGGGGAGGACCCGGGTTTGATTCCCAGCCAGGGCACATAGGAGAAGCGCCCATTTGCTTCTCCACCCCCCCCCCCTCTTTCCTCTCTGTCTCTCTCTTCCCCTCCCGCAGCCAAGGCTCCATTGGAGCAAAGATGACCCGGGCGCTGGGGATGGCTCCTTGGCCTCTGCCCCAGGCGCTAGAGTGGCTCTGTTTGCGGCAGAGTGACGCCCCGGAGGGGCAGAGCATCGCCCCCTGGTGGGCAGAGCATCGCCCCTGGTGGGCGTGCCGGGTGGATCCCAGTCGGGCACATGCGGGAATCTGTCTGACTGTCTCTCCCTGTTTCCAGCTTCAGAAAGATCGAATAAATAAATAAATAAATAAATAAATAAATAAATGCAATGCTAGATATCAGTGCCAAATTTAACAAAAAATGCAATTCTTAAATAATTGCGGTAAATAATTATTAAGTATAATTTCGTTTGACGAGACCAAAATATCAACTGGGTGATTGGCGTCCTCAAGTAAACTTCGTCCTGGGTTCACTGTGGAGCGTGCTGTCTGCTGCGGGGAACCCCGGACGTTTTAAAAACTCGCTAAACGGCCCTGGCAGGTTGGCTCAGCGGTAGAGCGTCAGCCTGGCGTGCGGGGGACCCGGGTTCGATTCCCGGCCAGGGCACATAGGAGAAGCGCCCATTTGCTTCTCCACCCTCCCCCCTCCTTCCTCTCTGTCTCTCTCTTCCCCTCCCGCAGCCAAGGCTCCATTGGAGCAAGGATGGCCCGGGCGCTGGGGATGGCTTCTTGGCCTCTACCCCAGGCGCTAGAGTGGCTCTGGTCGCGGCAGAGCGATGCCCCGGAGGGGCAGAGCATCGCCCCCTAGTGGGCAAAGCGTGGCCCCTGGTGGGCGTGCCAGGTGGATCCCGGTCGGGCGCATGCGGGAGTCTGTCTGACTGTCTCTCCCTGTTTCCAGCTTCAGAAAAATACAAAGAAAAAACAAAACAAAAAAAAAATAAAAACTCGCTAAACAACGCAGTTATTCTCACCTAATTGGCCCATTGCAACTTCTGTAGTGTTTCACATCATTCAGTTAGTGTTAATTTGAAATAAGTGTCAGTCAAAACTGTTGTAAAAGCTCGTTGATTTAATAAATATACATATATATATTATATAGATATAATTGGTAAGTATTTGATTTTATTTTTATCAATATTAAACTCTTTATTAAGTACTTCTTGCATCGGGGCTAGAAAGCACTAATATTTTATAAATATTATTGGGGCTATAATAGTGCAAGCACGACAATTTTAATTTTAGAAGCATAACTTTCCAGAAAATTTTGTCAAGTGGAAAAAATATAGATACCTTTTGATTTGCAGTGGTAGTGTAGTAAATGTGTTATATACATTTAAATAAATATGAATTTTTAGTATACGTTTACTCTATGTCACATTGAATATATTTTAACACATATTTTAATATTAGTTTTTAATTGATCTTATTTTTATTATAGCCCATAGTAAAATGAGTGGTGCAAGCAAGAAAAAAACTCGTCAATATTCGGAGGAATATTTAAAATTTGGGTTCATACCCGCTGTTCACAATGAGCGATTCCTTTTTGTCTTTTATGCCAGCAATGCTTGACCAACGAATCAATGAAACGAGGTCGTCTTGAGGCGCATTTGAAGGCGAAACATAGTGCTAATATTAATTCAGTTTTGAGTTACTTTAAAACTTTAAAGAAAAATTTTGAAAAAAGAACAACATTAAAGTCTCTATTTACTGCTCATACTTCAACTAATAATAGTGTTCTTGAGGCTAGTTATCAAATTTCTTTATTCATTGCTAAAACTGGAGAAAATCACACTATAGGAGAGAATTTAATAAAACCGTCAATATCAGCATTTCTTAAAACGGTTCTTGAAAAAGATGACAAAGATGTAAAAGCTATGCCACTTAGTGACAATACTGTTAGCAGAAGAATAGACGAAATGAGTGAGGATATTGAAAAACAACTTATTGGCCCTGGCTGGTTGGCTCAGCGGTAGAGCGTCGGCCTGGCGTGCGGGGGGCCCGGGTTCGATTCCCAGCCAGGGCACATAGGAGAAGCGCCCATTTGCTTCTCCACCCCTCCCTCCTTCCTCTCTGTCTCTCTCTTTCCCTCCCGCAGCCAAGGCTCCATTGGAGCAAAGATGGCCCGGGCGCTGGGGATGGCTCCTTGGCCTCTGCCCCAGGCGCTAGAGTGGCTCTGGTCGCGACAGAGCGATGCCCCAGAGGGGCAGAGCATCGCCCCCTGGTGGGCAGAGCGTCGCCCCTGGTGGGCTTGCTGGGTGGATCCCGGTCGGGCGCATGCGGGAGTCTGTCTGACTGTCTCTCCCCGTTTCCAGCCTCAGAAAAAGAAATAAAATAATTTTAAAAAAAAAGAAAAAAAAAGAAAAACAACTTATTGAAAAGCTGAAAACAAGAAAATTCTCCTTGCAAATGGATGAATCAACTTTGAGAGACAGTAAGGCAGTATTGATAACTTACGTAAGATATATCGATAAAGGACATTTTGCTGAAGAAATGTTGTTCTGTAAAAAATTAGAAAGCACCACTACCTCCAAAGATATATATAATAAGCGAAAAAACTACTTAGATGTCAATGATATACCAATGAAAAATATAACATCTTGTGCTGCAGATGGTGCTCCCAATATGATGGGCAAGAAAAATGGCTGCTTAAAATTGATGAAAGATGCGAATCCAGAAATGATTCTTGTGCATTGTGTTATTCATAGGGAAAACTTGGTAGCTAAAAACATCTCGCCTGTTCTGAATGAAGTATTACATACAGTAATAAAGTGTGTTAATGCTATTAAAGCTAGTGCCAAATGTGAGAGTCTTTTCAAGCTATTTTGTGAAGAACAAAAGGAAGACCATGCGAGACTTTTACTTCATACTGAAGTAAGATGGCTATCTAAAGGAAACTGTTTGAAAAGATTTATGGAACTGTTTGATACTCTTAGTGATTTTTTAAGCGACAAACCTGAAATGAAGTCTCTGTTAACAATAGATGGTAAAGCATTTGTGAGTTATTTAGCCGATATCTTTGAAAAACTAAATATAATAAATAAGCAACTTCAAGGAACAAATAAAACTCTTGTCGATGCAAAAGCAAAGATATTTGGTTTCATTACCAATATTGAGTTATGTCAGAAACATATTAACAACAAAAACTTTAAACAGTTTCATTGGCTCCAAAAATGTGAAGTAACTGATACTGCTTTACTTGTTATTGTCAATCATTTGAATATTCTGTCAGCTGATTTAAAAGAAAGATTTTCTAATTTAAAACAAATTGATTTCCCAACATGGATGATGCAGCCAATGTTAGTGGATTTGTCTGATATATCAAATATGCAGTATCAAGAAGAACTCGCAGAATTGCAAAATGATGAGTCAGTTAAAGCTTTATTTAATATCAAAGGAGCGATGGCATGGCTTTGTGAGGAAACAGAAATCAAATACCCAAATTCAACCAGATGTGCAAGAAAACTATTGCTACCATTTCCATCTTCATTTTTAGCTGAATGTGGATTTAGTGCTGTAAATGATTTACTGGTAAAAAAAAGAAATCAGCTGGATATAACACAACGTGGAGACTTGAGACTAAAGCTAACCAAATTGGAACCTAATATAAAATCTCTGTGCAGCAAGCATCAAGTGCAAGGATCACACTAAATTAAAATAATAAATTAATATAGAAAAATCTGTATTAAAATTATTTGGAATTTAAATTTCTGTTTTTCATTATATGTTTTGAAATTTTACTTACTGTGTTTTGTTAACAATTTCATAGTGATTTCTTCCTAGAACCTATCATTTATGTTTATTAAGTGAACAAATCAATTTTTTAATGTTAAAAATTATGTATGTTACATAGGGGGGGACATAAAAATTTTAGAAAGGTTAAGGTGGGGCATGGCACAAAAAAGGTTGGGAAACACTGCTCTAGAGGCTTTCAATGACACTCATTGTTTCCCCTGACCCCTGCATTGTCCCAAGCTCTTCACTGGGCTGGCTGCTCTATTGTTGCAGACAAAGGACATGCCCTCCCTGGCACGGACCCATGCCAAGTCTTGCCTCGTCCAACCTCCCCCACCCTCCCATCCTCTACATCATCATTCCCTGTTTGCTGAGTCGTATGGGCCGAATCTACAATCTGACTGCTGATCATGCACTTGCTTATTTGTATCTGTCTCCGACACTTGAACGTAACCCAACGTATCTGTGGTTCTGTGATGATGCTTGGCAAACAGGAAGCTACTCAGTAAATGCAAGAAGCAAGCTGCTTACTGTGTTTAATACAAGGGAAACATTTATTATTATTATTATTTTTTATTTTTTTTTTCATTTTTCTGAAGCTGGAAATGGGGAGAGACAGTCAGACAGACTCCCGCATGCGCCCGACCGGGATCCACCCGGCACGCCCACCATGGGGCGATGCTCTGCCCACCAGGGGGCGATGCTCTGCCCATCCTGGGCGTCGCCATATTGCGACCAGAGCCACTCTAGCGCCTGGGGCAGAGGCCACAGAGCCATCCCCAGCGCCCAGGCCATCTTTGCTCCAATGGAGCCTTGGCTGCGGGAGGGGAAGAGAGAGACAGAGAGGAAAGCGCGGCGGAGGGGTGGAGAAGCAAATGGGCGCTTCTCCTGTGTGCCCTGGCCGGGAATCGAACCTGGGTCCTCCGCACGCTAGGCCGACGCTCTACCGCTGAGCCAACCGGCCAGGGCAAGGGAAACATTTAAAACATATAAGGGACCTGCACTGAGTCATTCTCTTAGTCCTATTCGTAAGCACACATTTTAAAGGGGAAATTGGGGCAGGGGGACATTTCATCAAGGTTAAAAGACATTTGTACTATTGTCTTAATATGCCTGCCAGGGAACAGCGACAAAGACTCTGCTGGATCCAGAAGTGTTAATGAGACAGGACCAAAAAGAGAGGTAGGGTAATTTGGCATTAATCATCAGGGCAGATGTAGTGAGGCAGTGAGTTTGAATGACACTTTTGACATGGGTTGCAAAGGATCCTGAAAGCTCGACAGAGGCACCAAAGTGTGGCTGAGGTCTTAAAGCAAAAGGCAAAATTTCAAAGTAAAAAGACAGGATGAAATCTCATGTTAGTTAACACTCAGATTAAGCTATTACCTTGAAAAAGGTTCATGGGATTTGTTTTCAGAAACGGGATGTCATAGCTTTCAAAATAGCCAGATCGTCTGACTGGTACCCATGGCAATACGGGGCACAGTGAAACTGGAGTCGAGTCCTACCTTTGGAAAGATGCATGTTGTTCCTCCAGACCTTAAAATTCAGCATAGGTTCATGGGAAAAGCCATGAGTCTACAAGAAAGAAGATAAGAGGAAAGGTTCTGAGATTAAAGCAAGAGACCAGCGATGGAGAGGCTTTCCGGAGGGACACCCTCCATAAATCACACAGGTGCGGAACCATGGCTCACCTGTGTGGTTTGCAAGTCTTTGATATTTCAAACTGACCCCCGCACTGTAGACCAAGACTAAGAATTCAGAGCTCACCATTTTGCACTGTTTTTTTTTAATTGGGGGCTTCTCTTTCACCCATGCAAGAAGGAGGAGAAATATATATTTTTTTCTATAATAATACCAGAGCATTATATGTACAGAGATTCAAAATTTTGAAGTATGATTTTCTTTACTTTGTAAAATTAGTGTATCCTGAGATAAAAAAAAAAAACAAAAACATAGACTCTTCCTTTTGATTCCTGCTACTCTGAAAATAAATTGTCAGGACTGTGCCTAATGTGACACATACATGCACATATGGTTGGAAATTGTCCTTTTAATACATAAAATTTTATATTTCTCATGTTTATTTCTTTATTCATTCTTAAATCCAGTAAAACTCTACATATAGAAATATATCTGCTGTGGCCTTTTTTTAAAATTCACATTTAAGTTTTCTTAAAGCTGATAATTCCCTCCAGCTTCTCTGAGAATGATTGAAAAACTATTAAGTAGTAAGCAATGTTTTTCAAATAATAAAAAAATTATTACTTTTACTGCTATTATTTTTTCTTTCACGTTTGTATGACATAAGAACAAGCAGATAAAATGCAATTACTTTACTTAAACGATCGTTAGGAACGGAAGCTCTGGATTCGGACTTGTCTTCTGTGTGCCTCTGTATCTCATCCGGAAAACACAGCAACTAAGAGTATCTACTTTAAAAGCCTTCTGTGAGGAGCAAATAACTTAATCTCTGTTAAATGTCTAGAATAAGATCTGCAAAATAGCAAGCACTCTGTAAATATTATTTATTTCATATTTGTGAAGATCAACTTTAAGGGAGTTGAAAATTAATTTGATTCCTCTTTGCACAATTTCTGAAATGTCAGTTTGCTTGGGCGGTGAGTGGAAGGAAATAAAGTAAGACTCACAGAAAGTCGCTCAGGTCAACCATCGGTCCATTTCAGTTCTGCAGTTATAATTGGCTCTAAATTGGCACTCTTCTGTGTCTGCTAGTTCTCTCTGAATGAGCTCAGGCTTCTTCTTTGTCATTTAACATACTTCTGCACATCTGACAGATTAGCCATTGACCCAGTGTTCAGGCTGACAATCTTCAACCTTATGAAGGATATTTCCCTAGTGCAGATCACTGTGCTCTTCTTCAGTCTCCTAATTGACAAAGGTCATCATACTTCAATGGAGGAATCCCTCAATAACTCTGAGTACCATGATGCCTCTAGGTTGGGAGCTTAACAAACTCTCCAAAGAATGTCTTATACAATGTACAAAACAACTATGCCCTTACTTTTTTACTGATGCCCTTGTGTTTTTTGGACTGTAGTTTGTTTTCTGACACATACAAACAAAATGTATTGTTCCTCTGGCTACAGCTATTGCCATCGAGATCCATTCTCAAGAAATCTCCAAAAATCAGAGATAAGGAAGATTTAAATAGATTTTCCCCCCACAGGATCTCTCCATATTAGAACTGACTTGATGAAAAAAAGAAAAGTTATGCACTGAAAAAGTGAACTAAGAAAGTATTTTTTTAGTTAAATACTTTATACATTAACAGCCATCTGTAACTGATTTGTTTAGTTTTTTTTTTTTTTTCTCACAAATATTATTGAGCACTAATTATGGGTCAAACTTTGGGTAAGTTATTCAGGTAGTCCAAAGTAAACACAACATCCTAAAGGGGAAGTAAAGTATCAACCAGGTAAACATAAAGAGAGTAACTCCATGGAAAAGCCACCAAACAAGGTATGCTACATTCTAAGAGTATTTGATAAGCAAAATCAGTTCGCTCCATGAGGAAAGTAAGAAAGGATGCCTTGAGAAGCCTAGAAAATAGCCCAATCTCTCCAATGAGCTGAGAGCAGGTGTAGAGCATTCCAGTCAGTCCAAGTGCACAGGACACAAGCAAGAGGCATCAGCAGGAGTTGAATTGCACCAAAAGAAAAAATCAATAGCACACAGACCTTAAAAGCATATATAACTACATTGTCTAATAAAAATATCAAAGCACTAAATACAGGGTTAGTGTACTCTTGGGAATTGAACAGGCTTGATCATTTCTTTTTTTTTTTTTTTGGATGAAAACTTTATATATAAATAAATGAGCAGAAGCCAGGCTTTAATCCTGTGAGTTTGGACCCCAGCCTAACATTTTTAGAACGATAATTCTGATAACCTACTTGATGTTTCCTACTGGATGGCTCAGCGCCTCCAACTCAACACATTTAAACTCAACTTATTGTCATATACCATCCAAATACCACACCCTTTCTCAGTGAATGATACTATCATTTTTCAAGTTTATTCAAGCCAGAAAACCAGACATTAGTGTTTATGTATAGTCTCTAAGAAGTAGAATGAAATGATCCAAAATGATATTTTACTTATGTTGTACCACAGGTACATCGTTCGTGGGAAAAATAAAGAAAATGGTGGCAAATGATAGTTAAAAAAATGAGTAGCTATAATGCATATTGGCTAAACATTCATAAAACAGTGATATATCTCAGGGGCTCAATCTTTCCTCACATTGAAATCATAGCAGATAGGGGGAAGTATTTATTTCTTATATGCACACTCATCTTCACTCGGTCAGATCATGGTTAAGGGGTCATGGGACTACATATTTTATTCAGATTATATTTAGTCTCATCTAAAAAATTAAATGCAGCCTTTAAGCTGTACTTATTCTCTTTATGAAAAAAAAAACTCTGTAAGAGTCAGGAATTTCTAAATCTTCTCCCTTTTTCTTTTTCCCTTTCCAAGATAACATCTGATTGGAGGGATGTAGCTTACTCAATCACATATACAGATAAAGATGGACAGTCTCCTTGCTCCTAGAAATGATAGACAAAATCTATTTTTCACCTGACTGTTGCCTGCCTGCTGGTTTCTTTTATGTATATTTCAAAAGTGTATCTCTTTAAGCTTGGGTTTGAGACAATGGCGTGCTCTTATGGAACCTTCTTCACTTTGGTCTTCATTGGTGTTCAAGAGGGTCCTTGGGTCTCCTTGGACTCACTCTGGCCCTGGCACATAGGGTGCATTCAACAGACTTCACCACCACCCCCTTCAGTGTTCCCTGTGGCAACCTTCAAACACAGATTTCTCCACTCTGGGCTCTGTCTCAGCAATTCCTGGCGGGGGGGAGGCTGAAGGGAGGAGGAATTAGAAAAGCCCAGCAGTGGTAAATCAAGGCACCTCATTGTCTGTGGACACTCTGATTCCTAGCTTTCTGGCTTTCCTCCCCGGGTCACCAGTAGGAAACAGGAATGAAATGAGATGGCTTCATTTCTAGTGATACTTCCTCTATGAATTATCCTCACCACCAACTTCAATTTCATAGTTAAATAACAAATATCAACAGGGGTAATTTTCTCTATACTCTAGAGAATGCCAAGGCTGAACCCTCGAGGCTTGACCCTCAATCAGCTAAAGGTATAGGATAATGGAGACTGGAAAACCTATTAATCCCTTGGCCAGGCTTACAAGAATACTGTCTTAGCTGTATAAGTTCATTTTACATGTCAGAGTTTGAAAACCTTTATCTTCGTACCCCTTGTATTTCTCTTGTAACAAAGTTCTCTCACCCCAGCTGTAGTCCAAATAGAAGATGTAGAATCACCACACGCCAATTTGTTCTCATGTTCATTCCTTCGTCTTTTCTTATAGCTCCCCAAGCTGTGGGGAGATTCATAAATGAGACCACCTAAAATCACATAAACCAGTCCAGAACTGAAAGGACTGCCCAGCAGAGGCCAACCCACGTCACCATTCTACAAAAGAGTGAAATAAATAAAGGCTATATTTTAAACTATTAACTTTGTAGTTTAGCATACTGTATTTAGCATATGCTAATTCTAATCTTTCTCCCCATCTCTGATATGGGGAAAAAACAGAAATACACAAGAGGAAGCCTAAGAAAATGACAACTAAGAGATAAAGTTGTAATATGCATCACTATGGTGACACACACACACACACACACACACACACACACACACCTGTCTATGGGGTCTTAACAGTTACTGCAACACAGCAGTTCATCAGAGTTGCCAAGTGCTGATGCTATGCTTTCCAAAGCTTGCAAATATAGTTAAAAAGAAATAAAAGAAGTAATATCAACACCTGATAATTGCTGATGACATCCTATGGGGCAGAAATCATTGCCTATTGTTTTACATGCGTTACTTCTAATACAATAATCCCCAAAAGTGGGCACGGTCTTTCGCGGTCTTTACCCTTAGTTTACACTTGGAGTGGCTGGGGACAGAGATACCAAGGCATTTGCTCAAGATAATGGAGCTGGCATGGGAGAGTCAGGGTCCACAGCCAAGCTGTCCAGCTCTTAAATCAGTGCCCTTAACTGCAATTTTTCTATTTATTATGAAGTTTTAAAATATTTTTTTATTTATTCATTTTAGAGAGGAGAGAGAGAGAGACAGGTGGGAGAGGAACAGGAAGCATCAACTCCCATATGTGCCTTGACCAGGCAAGCCCAGGGTTTCGAACCTGTGACCTCAGCATTCCAGGTCAATGCTTTATCCACTGCAACACCACAGGTCAGGCTTATCAAGAAGTTTTAAAGAGTTTTGTAGTTTCAATGTTGATGTGGAAAGAGGGAAGAAACAATAACCTTCTAAATTTTAGTCAGGTAGGAAAATGTTATTCACTTAAAAAAAGTAGAAAACTGTAAAAAAAAAAAAAAAGCCTTAAGCCTTATTTGTTTGCATGGTTGCCAGACTATCCTGGATGTCATAAAGATGTGGTGACGAATGTTCCTGCTTCAATTAAAATATTTCCCATAGTGATTTTCCTGCAACCTAAAATTTTTATTGCTTTAGACATATTTATGGAAATTATATAGAATTCAAATTTTACCACTAAAATGTTTTATCTTAAATATGCTCATAAATGAACTTACTTATCACTTTAAGAGACTTTGTGTGTGTATGTGAATTGCATTTTCTTTTGTCATAGATGCTAACATTAAAAGATGCTTGGTGACTTTTAGGTCAGAAACTCATTGGCTCTATGCCTTTTGCTAATGCCACTGAGTGAGCTCAAAATGACTAGGGCAAGTCATTAAAATTAAACAAGATAAACCTGGGTTTCAGTACTGTAGTCATATAAAAACACCTCCTATTCAGATCGTGTTTACATTACACAGCATTTCACGGGCACTGTTATTCGCAGCTTTGAAGCTTCAGCTCGTGTAGCAGATTAATTTGAAAAGGTCTCTCTCCTCTTCCCCTAAATTCCCAACTGTGAGCCTGGCTGGATCGGGGTCCTTGTTATCTTACCGTGTCCAGCAGCAGCTAATATTTTAGGTTTAGAGTAAAGCTTCAAGACGAGACCTCCCCCGTCACTGATAAAACTAGAGAATGATAAAGTTCTATGCCCAACGTTTTATTCAGCGTAATTTTATTTAATAGCTCCTATTCATCATCTCATTCTTTATAACATCCCAGAGCTTCTTCTCATCATATATTAGATGATGCTAAGCATGTAGAAGGCGAGATGAGATAAAGCACATGCCGACTGTCACCAGTTTGGACCACCACCAACCGGGCAGTCAGATAGCACCTGAGTGTTTATAGAGATCATCATTAGTCACAAAGTAATCTTGCAAGATAAATTATTCCCCGTGGGGCCTTTGGAAATATATACCCCTGCTATTGCGAGTGAGGCACCTGCTTGGCAATCTAAGGAAAACGCCAACTTGAAAAATGGATGAGAACGAGTGACAGAAAACAGACCTGAGGAACAAGCCTTTTATATGCCCAACTGCAGACCCTCAGCCTGGTCTTCCCGCTCTCTCTTCTCGCTCTCCTTACACGGTCACTTTAGAGTCATGCCTTCACACGTTCTGATTCAAGGTGACTGTTGATGTTTGGTTTTTGTTTTTACTGTCCTAAATTTAGAAAATGCATATTTTCCCCCATAAAATTTCTGGCAACACTTTTGTCTGATTAGGTAGGAAAAGAAAGCTCTTCTGGAATCACCACTTATCTGACTAGCTTATTGGGACAATTATGGAAGTGGAGGTGTATTTAACCATGAAGTTATGCATTGTACATCAATACACAAACACACACGTTTGTTCCTATGTGTAGATGTGCTGTGGGGGGCTGATGAAGAGGTTGATGAAGGGAAATACTGCTTCACTTTTTAGTCTTTGTCCGTGGCTGCATATGGGTGTTACCTCATTTTCTAAGTAGGATGTGGAAGCACCAGTTTTATAAAGACCGAATCACAGTAAGTATTTACTAAATATTCAAAAAAATTTAAATGGGGTTTCAGCAATTATGAGGCATATTTTGAATAAAAATAATCTTCTGAGCTAGTGACCTCCACAGTACATACATTTTTAAACTATATTTCTGGTGTCATCTTATAAGAAAGGAGACACACTAAATATTTGACTATTTTCTATTCATTAGGCTGTCTTTTTACTTTATCTTTAGACAAGGTTGGCATTTATAAGGCATTTGAAAGAGCAGTAGTCAGCATAATGAAAAAACTGGATGCTTTTTCTGCCAGGATTTTACATTTGGTTTTCTAGTATTAAAAAGAACCAATTCCAATAAAGAGTTAGACCAGGAGTTGGAAAATTCTGGTCTGCAAGTGAAATCGGGACCACTTCCTACTTTGCAAATAAAGTGTTATTGAAAACATCCACATGTGTTCACATACATAGAGTTTATAGTTGCTTTCGAGTTATTGTACAATGGCAAATCTGAGTTGTTACAACAGAAATCATGAGTCTCACAAAGAAGAAAATATTTACTATCTGGCCCTTTATAGGAAAAAAATTGTCAACTCTGGTTTAGATACTATTGACCAAAACTTTAAAATAATCAGAGTTTTCTAGCCCTTTTTTTTAAATCTTAAAAAACATTAAGTTAGTTCTATGCAAAAGAAATGAGGAAAAAAAGAAGGAAGGAAGGAAGAAAGGAAGGAAGGAAGGGAGGAAGGGAGGGAGGGAGGGAGGGAGGGAGGGAGGGAGGGAGGGAGAGAAGGAAGGGAGGAAGGAGGGAGGGAAGGAAGGAAGGAAACACCTGCTAGCTGATTAAAATGAGTGTGAGGACCTGCATAGTTCACATTGGTTCCCAGCACCACTTCTCAGGCCCTGTTTTTGGTGATTTAATCTTTTCTGATACATAAGAAAACTCTGCCTGCTGATGAATACCCTCTCTTTAGGTTCATGGATTTTAAGAATCTACCAGGTCACAGTGATCTGAATGATCCAATTACTTAAATGTGCTCTATTTTCTACATTTCTTTATGTTGTAACTTACTTATTTCTCTAGTTTAACAAATCTATAGGCTGCATTTTCTAATATCTTCAGCACTTTTTTATTTCTGTCCAAAACAATCTATTCACCAAGCGACCCTGTGGCTCATTTAGTCTCCTTTGACATCTGCAAAATGCATCCTAAAATAATACAACATATTATTTTTATGCAGTCTTTTAATACAGTATGTACTACTTCCCAGACATATTTTCAAAACCCTAACAACCATGTGGATGAATCTCTGCAGAAAATATGTCATCCAGTGGGGACCCACCATGGCAGCTTACATTAGAGAACACATTGCAAAGAACAGCCACACTCAGAGCCCACAGATCTGCTTTGAGACAGTAGTGCTCCATGGAGCACATTAGAATGGACATCTAACAGTCCAAGTTCAAGCTCCGGATCTGCCAATGATCACACATGTGACCTCGGTCAGTAACTGCTCTGCCTTCTGCTCTGTGCTCCAGAAATAATTCTCTGGGTTTAACTGCAAAATGCCTGCCTCACCCAGCTTCTTGCAGTCCTCCTCCTCCTCCACCATCACCCGTGGGGTCGGCAGATTTTCCCCTTTACACTTTGGGACTTTTCTGTTGTGTAAAATAGAAATGTTAACCTCCCTTTTTGGTATGTAGCTTACAGTATTCATGGGATACTCAGACAACATAAGACATGGTTGGAAGATGCAGAAATGAAAGAAAATGGTTGGATAAATCATACCTCCCATCTCTTTACATGCAGGTGTCTAGAGAGGACCTTGGTTGACCACGATTTGAGATGCTCTCATGCTTTGTTAGCAAATGCTTGGTGCTGACCAGCTCTGCCATTGGTTTTGGCCTGCTTCTGAGGGATGGGAGCCACGTGGCATGCCCTGTACCTCACCGGGAATCTGTTCTAGCTGTGAGTGCTGGGATCTACGGTGTGCTTGTATTCCAAATTTGAAACTAAAAGATAACCTTGACATTTGATGAAGTCAATTTCACTCAGTAGGGTAATTGCCACATTTGAGAACAAGCAAATAAAGGATTTTCGTCTGTCTTTGGCTCCTCTGAGTGGTGTAATCACACTGGATTGTGTCACGGGTTGGATTCAAAGCCCTGTAATTGTATGTCAGTGGGCACCATGACCCTGAGCACTCTCCTGGGGCTCTCTCCCAGCCCCCTTCAGCCCCACACTCTCCTTGGACATACCACGACCTCTGTTACACAATAAGGATCATTTGGAAGCATTGTTCTTTCAAGCCTCTTAGACCATATCCAATTTGGAGGATCTTGCTGTCTCCATCTTCAGCTGAAGTCATAATAATACACAATAAAAGTAATGAACAGTTGCCCATTGTTTGTGAGAACTATGTGACAAAGAAACACTCTGCATGTGGACCCCTTCCAGGAAACTCAAATTTGTATTATTAATCCTTGTTGTAAATTGCTACCATCTATGGAAATTGCTACAGTGCAAAATGCAGAAATATATTCCCTTTGTTCAAAAGCTAATTGATTCATTTAGAGGCTTCTATTGTTAATCTACCGAATCACAGCTACTAAATAATGCATGTTAAGGCCATAGATAAAGTCATTATTAACATGGCAATTATTGTGGAGGGTTTTCAACCCACATTCCCATAGATTTTCCTTTAATAATATGACCCAGGCTTTAGAAGATTTCCTTGCAGCAGAATTTACAGTTTATCTTTAAAAGCAAAGCATTTCAGGAGAACAATATGATGAATATTTTTCCAATATACAAAAAAATGTGTTTGTGTACATATATTTCTTTTTACTTGTCATTATACTATAAATTTCATTTTATGGAAATCAAAAAGTATATTCCTGATAAATGCTATTGATCCATCTTATCAATTGTTTCTCTCCCCAAAATGATTCATATTTTCAAACTACGTAAAACTATTTTAATAATGTTGAGGCAAAGTGGAAGTCCTCTCTCTTATATATGGCCTCATATTACTGATTATAATGATCTTTTGGAACAATAAAACCTAAGAAATTATTGATGACTTGCTATGTGTTAATATATACACACATTGTAATACATACTATGTTTACATATTTGTCTTACTCCCCATAACATCCCTATGAGGTAAATGCCATTACTTACCACACCGTAGAAAAGATAAAATGATAGGAGAGGTTCCATATCTTCCTCAAGGTATAGTAACATGTCTCATGGTCCCTTGGACTTGAACCCTGAAGCTCTCTATGGTTTTGGACCCTGAGTCCCAAATCACCAAATCATTACCTTTCTTGGAATACAATAACCTTAACATTTGTCAAATTCAATGAAATTGCCTACACAATTAAGTAAATTTCATCTTTTTTTTAAGCCTTCTGAGTTTCAATATAGCAATAGCAATTTGACTTGAGATTTTAATTTGGTCCATGCACCATGTAGACATTATGTATTTCTTTCTTCACGATTTGTATCCTACCTACTTTTGGCAAGGGTTAGAGTGGTACGGGGAAGATACATTGTCTTTCTACATTGAATCCATGGTCTTTGATTTGGCTTTAGTTCTTCTGAAGAACTGGGGCCCTCTGCAGATGGCACAGAGCAGACCTGGAGGGCCCAGTGGGGCAGTTCTTCAACCAGGTGTCACAGCCCAGCTCATTTTTCCTGTCAGATTTAGTCTCTGCAACTGAATGGAAAGGACTAGACCTGAGAATACGTCAGGCCCTCTCCTACTCTGGAATGTATCCTTCTCATGAAATTCTCAGCATGCATTGACTTATCAGGCATTTGGGATAATTCACTCATTATAGTACTTTGAATTTTTCTTGAGATGAAACACCTCAAAACTAATATTTAGCCCAACGTTTGTTGAAGAGCTGCCAATGTTAGACATTGCTAACTTGATCGATAATTTGTTTCTACATAGCAATACACACCCTTAAACCAACATGGCAGCTCTGTTCTTTCATTCTGCTTTGTTATGTGAATCCTTGTGGCTCCCAGTGAGGAAAATCACTTTTCCCCAATGGGGCTCACCAAGGCCACGGACCTTGCTGATGGATGCCTTATGGAGATGACCTCTCTAGGCATACAGTCTCCTCTGGTTCCACTGAGACACCTGCTGTCTCAAATATCACATCTTAATCACCAATATCCCAAGGAAAATATGTCTCTCCGTAGGATATGTGTTGACATTTTATCATTTCTCTTACAAAAATAAGTAAAGTCAGAGCTGAAAACATGCTTGTTTTATAGGACATATGCAAATCCTTAGGGATGTCCTTTTTCTGCTTCTAAAAGGTAAGATGTAAAATAAAAAAATATTCACACTCCCTCATTTGCTCTTTCCTACACTGTCTTGTCCTTGTCTCAGGAATCACATCTTCATTTTCATGCCCAATTTCTGACTCTAGCACAACTATACCTTCCATCTCTTAAAAGTCATCACAAACTTCTATACCAACTTTTAAAGTCCCTTTTTAGTTGCAAATAAGAATGTAAAATAGTTAGACTTAGATGGTAGAAAAAGGAAAATTCCTATTACAGCATCTGAAAATTACAAGTGAAAGTCACTTATAACTTACCCTGCAGTGCTTTTGAAAAACTTAGCTTGTTTTCTCCAGAGAAGAAAAATGCTGCATGAAAGGCCTAATAACACACTTAAATTACTGAGGATAATTTAAAAATTTACGTTTTATGGAATTTGGATGATTACTAGAATCCCAGCAAGGAGCCTAATGGACATAATTTTTATAACAATTGAGAATTACTCTGTGCATGATACACTTGCCTTGATTTGAACCTAGCATTTAAACACTGTACTTAACCCGAGTCACCAATCAGAGAGAATTTTTTTTTTGGCAAAATACAATTAGTTTGATAGAAACTTTAGGTAGCTTGCATTGTCCTATACATTCAAATTAAATGGAATAGTACCTTTATTTAGATATCAAGTTGTAATTTTTGCATATTTTCATGAAAAGTTTTCTGAAAGCTAATATATAGAGATATAGATATATGATATAGATATATGTGTCCATGTGTGTATGTGTGTCTGTGCATATACATACATAGCTACACACATGTTATATATACACACACCCATGTAAAGACTTGTTCACGTGTTTGCTTTACCAGCAGAGGTTGAAAACTCAGGAAGTCTCTGGTTCCCCCTCGGGGAGTGGCCTTCACTACAAAAGGCTGAGGAGGCCACCATCCTGCCTTTCTTTGTTTCTTACCTTGATCACCTTCAAGTTCAAAAACTGGCAAGGTTGATCCCCTGACTTTTCCCCAAAAACATTATATAATTTGAGCCAAGAAACAGGAAGCCAGGAAGGGAAGCAGGAGGGAAAGGAGGAAGGAAAGGGAAAAAGAAAGGAAGAAAGTCCAGAAGGAATGGTGAGCGGGAGGGGAAAGAGTGTGGAGGGAATTCCCTTTGGTCCTCTGCTTAATTCACTTTAACTCTGCCTGCAGCCCCTTGACCCCAGAGCCACCCCAAAGGCACAGTGTCCCTGGCAAACCTGGAGCGAACAGCAGGGACTGTCCTGCACACTCATCACAAAGAAAGAGATTCTAGAATCCTAAATTCTGGGTCACTGTGGGAGCACAGATCAATCTTCTAAGACACAGTAGGCTGGCTCACTTGGAGACTTACACTAGATTATCTAAACTTCAGAATTCTGAAGAAAAAAGCATTTACTTCAGCCTTACAGAAAAAATTGTATAAAAACTAAATATGTACTAACATTATACAGATTAGCTATATTTTATTCCTTTTTGAAAGGAATTGTTAAAGCAAAATGAGATGATCCAAATATGTGTAAAATATCTTATGCTAAATACTCTAAAACTTGATAGTGTCAAACAACAAATACTTGTTATCTAATGTCTGAAGTTTAAGAATCGAAAAGCCTCTCCATTGGGTGGTTCATGGTCATGATCTCCCATGATGTTGCAGCAAAGGTGACAGCCCTGTCTGGAGATGCACAAAAACTCAACTGAAGGGGAAGGAGCCTCGTCCAAGTTCACACGAGCTGCCTGTTGGCAATCCACACTTTCTGACCACGATGTGGTGGGGAGCATCTTCCAGGATTCACCCAAGGAAGAGAGGGCACCAAAATGGAGCCATGGTCTTTCATAATCTAGTCTCAAAAGTGACCTATCCTCACATTCCATTGGTCACACAGACCACCCAGCACAATAGGGGGGGGGGACTGCATAAGGATGTGACATCACAAAGTGGGGTCCCTTGGAAGCCAACTTGAAGGCTGGCTACCACACCACCCTGACACATTGTTTTGCTCCCTAAATCATACATACATAAGTGAATGGGAGAGATGAATGATGGCAGGAATAAAAAAAGAAATGTTTCATATCAAATATCTCCACATTGTTTTATAATTTGTTTGCTTCATTCCCCCAAATGAAGACTGTTTTCTATAATTTAACTAAAACTGAAGCACATAAAAGACAAAAACGAAGAAAAAAACTTGTAAACATTATGTCACAGTAAACATTATGTTTTAACACATGTTGCTAATACAAGAGTCAAGAAAATGGACTTGTGTGATGTAATCTGAACTCTCTCATTTAGAAACAAAATGAAAAATAACCCACTCCAACACACTTAATGCTTCTCTGGTCACACTAAGTGTTTATTTGCCCAGGCAAGTCACAATAAGTTTTTGGTTACAAGTTCCTTACAACCTTTTTGACCTTGACCTTCCTTGACCCCAGGTGATGGTGCTTTTTGTTTCATTTTTGCTTTTGATCATTCCAATCACCATAATCTCGAAATGTCCATGACCTCCATTACCAACTACATTGTCATCCCAAAGATTGCCCCACAGAAAAAATTTGGAACCAACTCACCCAAGTATTTCTTTGCCATTTATAAATTTTGTTTCAAATCAATTTCTTAAACCACAAACCCATATTTCGGATGGAAATTGAGATACCTGCATGCACATGCCCCAAGACACACTAAATTCAATAAATCTAGAGCACACCTCATTCTTCCCCTGACATTTTGTCTTCCAGATGCTTTTCTTCCTCAGTGACTGCATCCCAGGGATGCCATTATTCAAGTCAGAAAGCTGAGGGTGGCCCTGCTCCCTAAGACCTCAATGTAAGATTGTGTGGCCTATGTGCTGCTCAAGGTGTGCAAGTAAAGCAAAGAATAGGGCTTGGAATCTGGTCCACCACTGAGCCCCCCGCCCTCTGCCCTGTGTCCTGGGAGTCTGTGAGCCATCATTCAGAGAGAAGGATCGCTCTAGCTTTATCACAAGGTTGTTTTCTGCTGGCCAGCCCAGAGGAGCTGCTCCTATCTAGAATAAGCATCTGTTTGTTTGTTTGATTGTTTGCATATGCAAAATGGTACTAAACCCTGAGTTCCATCCTGTGATCTGCCACCAGACTCTGTTTCATCCACCTCCTAGACAGCCCTTTCCATCGTCCTTGACCTCACCATCCCTTGCCCAAATCATGCTCCTGACTCCTGATTGGTCATTCTGCCTAGAGTCTCCACTCTCTCATCCAATCTCCACACAGCTGTCATGCTTCTCTGACCAACTGTCGCCCAGAACCTTCCACATATTTACCCAACACATATCTGTAAGTTCTTACTACATGGCACCTAAGTCCTCAAGCAAAAGCTCAAATTCCAAAGCAAGCAAACAGCTCTTGAGATCTGACACTTGCTTACCTATCCAGCCTTATTTTCTCTTAAATGTCTCACTCTCAGTCTCTGGGAGCCAATCCCCCTGCATTCCTGAAGGCGTTGAAGCTTTCTCATACCCTAGTGTCTGGATAAAATGCCTCACCACCTCTTTGCTCCAGTGATATTGCTTTACTTTTAAAAACTGACATCAAACCATCCCTTCCTTTCCTGCCTCCCGGCCTCATCTTAGATGCTTTGTTTCTTCTCTCTTCTGCCATAGAACCCTACATGTTTATAGCTCTTAAAGCACTTTTTACATTGTGTGGTGAGGCGAAAGTAGGTTTCTAGTTGTCTGTATGGACACTAATACAATAATTAATATAGAATAATACAAGGGTAAACCGTGTGTTTTGCATACTCACAACTGTAAACCTACTTTTGTCCCTCCCTGTATATTGACTCCTGTTTCTTTCTTACCCGGTTGTCATATTCTCAGACCCAGAAAAAGTAAGTTATTAATCCTGTGTCTCCACACAGTAACTATTCTATAAATCGTCTTTCTTCTTGAGCAAAATATCTGTAATTCTCAACAACATTTATCACTTTCCATCATAGATCTTTCAGTGTTCATTCTCACGTTGTTAGTTATTCTGGTTTATCCACTTCCTTCAATATTGAATGACCAGAAAAGATTAAAAATTAGCACAGAATAAAAATAAAATGTACTTACTTATCATTCATTATCCCTTCCCTAGAATGCATGCAATTATTTCAACTGATCATTTTTCTTTATAATAATGTCATTTTATTCTTATGTTTTCTTACTGCACGTTTTAAAATTTTCTAAAAACTTAGCACCTCTCACGTGTATCTGGTATGTAGGATTAGAAGTAGAAGTAACTTCCAAATTGGAAGTAATTCCAAATATCGAAGCAACATTGAAACAAATTTTTTGTCACCTAAGATCTATGTACAGAGTATGATGTGTTTGGGTCTACAGATTAACAGGTGAGTGTGAACCAAATCCCTAATATCTAATTTATTCTATAATTCCTTCTAATGCATAACTTGGAAACCATGAGCAGCTCTAAAGAGAGCTTTATTCAATAAAGATTACTTTCCTTAGGACCTAGTTTTGTCCATGTACTATCTGCCAATTTACAACTGCCATTTGTTTGGGACTCCTTTGAATTCTTATAGAAAAAAAACACTTTCAAAACACCATCTAATTTAGTCTCCAAAAACAACTCTATGATTACATAGCAGAGACGCTATCGTCTGAAATTCCCACATCCTAAACTGAATACGATAAGCACATCGGAATTGGTGTCTTGTGTTATTGAAATCAACTCCTTTTTCTGTTTTTCTCTGCTGTGTATTTCTGGGCACAGAGGCAGGCATCTCAGCATTTCACAGTGTCCACAACCCAGCCCACCCAGTTGCTCAAGTTCACATTTACATCGGTAACGGGAACATTTCTTAACCTTCGCCAGCTCTTCACAAGCTGCTCTGTGCATGCTGGTGACATGACCATTATCTTTTCTTCTAATCTTCTTTGTCACTGTAACATCTGAAGTGCAGGACAGAGGATTAGCAGTGCCCTGACTTAATCAGTTTATAAATTTATCCAGAGAAAGCCACCTTCGCTTTCATGCATCACAGATGTTTTATTTTCACTTGATTAGGCGATTGATTTGGCCCCCAGAGTCTCAAGAAAGGAAAGATGCTCTTACCACCTGCATTTACACTGAGGGTGGCTAGGAAACTGGGTGGGTCGCAGTGAGTACAGCAGGACGCGGGACAAAGCATTCCAGGAAGCTTCATTCATGCGCCGACTTGACCAGCTGGAAAAAAAGGAAAGGAAGGGCATTTGCAGACATTTCCCTCTTTTTCAACTCCCAACCTGCTAATGTGTGGTCGAAAGCACTGTGATTCACAACACAGCAGGACCATCGCTGCTATAATTCATGTTTTATATATAGCAGCTGTACATTGGGAAGAATTCCAGGAAACCGTTTGGAGAGAATTCAAGTTCAAGTCGTCTGCACAGGTGAATGAGCAGCGCCCCTGGGGTTCCAGCCTTTTCTCCCCTTCTAGCCCATTACCAAATCAACCTATTTAAGGTTCATTTAAAGAAGCAGAGCTGGAACAATGTGTCTATGTCCGTGACTTCTGGAGTGATTTAGTTTCAGAACCGTTACTGACTGCTCTCCTATGTGAATTCTGTCCTTCCTCCATGGGCTCTCTGAGGTCTCTGTTCTGCTGTAGCTGCCCAGCTACTGGAGAGATAGGTGCCTGGGAGTGGAAATGGTAATAATTCTACTTAGATAGACCTCATCTAGATTATTTATTCCTATAATTTTATATATTATATTATACATAAAATATACATAATATATACTGCTCACAATTATTTGGGGATGTTACAAAATGAATATGAAGTGAGAAAAAAAGAAGCATTTAATTTTTTTATTAAACAAGAACACCAGAAAAGCAAACGACAAGTCAAAGAAAGTGGTTTGATTATGCAAATGAGATGCACAACCAACTTTTATTTCATTGGTGAAAATGCACTAGACGAAAGGCTGAAAGTCCTGGAGTATCTGCACATTCCCTGATCCCCTCATTTTTGTGAGCAGTGTATATAAATATATTATAAATAAAATAAGATATGGTATTATTTCCATAAGCCTAGGACCTAACCTTGTACATATGGCTGTTTGCATGTTGAATGAACAAATGTATATCAATATGCCAAATGTATATTATAAAACAGTATGTGGCATAAAGTTGTGTATAAAAAGTATATCTCTTAAAAGTTGACTTGTCGCACTAACAAATTTATTATCATGCATTTAATTCAAGTCTGTTTCTTAGTACAAATAAAGATTTTAATTTTTAATATATAATTTTCTAAACTTGTTCCCTGAGAAGTTATTGCAAGAAAAAAAATACTGGTTATTTAATTCAGTCTTAAGACTACTGGAGCAGTTCAGCTTACAAGCACTATATTTGCTAGAGAAAATTAATTTTCAAACATTTTACCTGTTTTATTTTAGGGGATATGTTTTGACCTATATTATCATCACAGTCCACTATATCATCATAAAAATGAGAACTTATTTTTAGTGAGCAAGGGTTATTAGAAATAGTATGTTGTGGGCATATGTTATAGTAATAGATTGTCGCAATTTGTCTGTTACATGTTCACAAATTTAAATCTAGCCTTTCATGAATGAGAGTTTTATTTTTATCTTTTTACTATTTGAACATTTGTATGTCGAGTAATAAGGTCCTTTGTCATTATTGGTTGCTTTGAATGTAACTGTCCATGATGAGGTGGAGAACACCTTTCTTTAACAAAGGAACTCAATGACATGTTAGCTCAGTCCCTCTCCATTGGCACGGCCCTCTTTGAGCTACACTGGAATCACAGCACCCCATATCAATACCACACAAGGACAATTACCACAGAGCCCGCGCTTGTTATAGGGACAGGGTATGCAGGGCAGAGTTCTGATGAAAAGATTAAAATATAGTCAACAACACATCTCTCAATTATATGTTTCCGAAAAACACCATGAAAATAAAGTTTTTTTTAATAGACTATAATATTCAAAAGGCACTCATTATATATTGGTCTTTGGCAAGAAATTCAGCATTTCCATAGGACGTCACCTTTATCTACATGAAACGTGAACATTGAACATGCACGAGAAAGCTGAGGTATTCTGAAAATGTGAATCAGTCAGAGACATTTCTATTTAGGATCGACAATGGGCACACAGGTCACCATGGAGATGACTAATCCTTTAAAACCTTCTTAGAATACATTTTCAAAACCAAAAGGTAATTACTGCATAATGAGAGTTATATGTCCCCTGATAGAAAGTACATGAACCAGTATAAATAATTCTGAGGAGTACCCTTAAACTGTCCTTTTCAGCAAATTAGGTTCATGAGATTAAGAATGTACTCCAACAATTAGCCAGGAGACCCCACTTCAGGGGACCGGAACGTGTGAAGCGTCTTCGGGCCATATGGCCACTGAGAGCATGGTGGCCTCCAGGGAGCCTTGCCACATTTTGCCACAATCTGCCACCAGGCCCCACAGGTGAGAGCTGATTTCAGAGGAGTCTGCACTCAGGGAAGCCTCCTGGAAGACCCTGTCGACATGACAAGGATACGACTTCCCTGCTGTATGTCTCCCTGTCACGTGTTTCTGTCCCCCTTGGTGCCCATTGTACCATAAATCCTGGGCTCCTTCTCTTGCTCCGAAATCGTCAGGGGGCATCAGTGCTGAGACTACTCGCTCAGAGCCCAGGGAAGTTCGATCAGCCTGGTGATGGCACAGACGAGACCACCACAAGTCTGTAAAATGTCCTATTTGTGTTAGTTGATACCTCTTGTCCTTCACATATCTGACATAACTTAGAAGCTGAGTCATATAGCCACAAGGGAGGACTCACTCAATAAGTGAGAGGTCTTGTTATCATTATTATTATATTCTGAGGTTGAATTTGCATCTGAAAAAGAAGCAAAACCTCCACACTCCAAATACCCAGACCTCTAGGATTTTAAAGAGCATCAACAACAATAATAATAGCCCACACACAGCCTTGCCAAATTTTATTCTGCCAAGTATTATGTTTAAATTGTCTTCTATCATTTTAATAAAAGAACATATTATAATTTAAATGCTAACACATCAATTGGGACAGGAATGCTCTTAGGATAAAGGCTAGTCTTTCAACTTGAATAAATCAGTAATTTTAATGGAAATAAACTTTAGGAGCAGCGTCATGTGTTCTGAGGGAGGTTGAGCTCACAGCTACTTTCTCTTCTCTAGTGGTGACTCTCGGTTGGCATAATACCTATCATAATACATATACATTATGCCAATCAAAAAATATTTGCTATTTAATAATATTGACCATATTTAAATTTTGATGGTTGAAAATGGGCTATTATTAATTAAATACATCATGGGTTATTTTGTGGCCCAATTTTTTTAACATGGTATCTTTAATATCATAGATATTTTAATCAATGAGATCTTTCTGTTTTTAATCAAAAGCAAAACTATTATGATTACTTGCATGTATACATCTATCTATATATCTATCCATCCGTCCTTCTTTATCCATTTATTCATTCATCATTTGACCCATATACTTATTGGTTCAATGAAGAAAACTTTAACTGCTTCACCAACAATCTTTGTAAAACATGTTTTCTTCTCCCTGTACAAACTGCAGAAACATGGTGTGTGCTTTCATTGGTTCACACTGTCCTTTACACATAATTGTGCAGAGGTCCCCAAGCTTTTTACATAGGGGGTCAGTTCACTGTCCCTCAGACCATTGGAGGCCTGCCACATACAGTGCTCCTCTCACTGACCACCAATGAAAGAGGTGCCCCTTTCGGAAGTGTGGCGGGGGGTGGGGTGGTGGTGGATAAATTGCCTCAGGGGGCCGCATGTGGCCTGTAGGTCATAGTTTAGGGACGCCTGTAATTGTGGATGAGTGTGGCAATGGGGGGAGGTGCCACAGTCTCAATATAATGTGACAAGAATTTAGATTTTGAAAGCCAAACCTTTACATTCAAACCCTGGTGTGCAAATGTGCATATTTTACTCTTGTAGACTGTTTCAGAATTTCAGGACTTCTAGTAGGTAAGGGACGGTGGGGAACTTGGGGGCACATCCGGCCTCAGCCTAGCCACCCTGAACCAGAGGGTAAGGGAGAGATCTGTATTTCAATTCTCTAGCAAATTTCTCTGGGACAGAGATCAGGATGTAGGAATTTACTGGGGTGCCTCCAGGAGCAATGACAATGAGAAAGGGAGTTCACTAGGGGTGAACGAAAGGATGAGTTGAATTAAAAGCGGTTCCAACAAGAGTGTTGGCAGATCCCCAAAGAAACTGTGAAGCTAAGATGGCCCTTTGGAATTGTCTGGAACTGAGGCAAGGGGCCGAACTTTCCCACCCCACGCGGACCCTTCATTACTTACAAGCTGCCCTGGGAAAGGAGTGTCACCATGGAAGGTAGCCCTCTCTGACTGAGGGGGATTTGACTCATGTGGTGCTTGGTAATAACTGTTGCCACTCCCACCCCCAGGAGGATGAGTTAGGAAGGAGAAATTTGGACAGGAAACCCCAGCCTTTATTCTACTGCCCTCCCGTGCACCTGTCAAATGTCATCTTTAACCTTTCCCTGGTTTTGTTTTGTTTTTTTCGTTATAGTTTATCATCTAATAAAACATTTTGGTTATTACATGATTTTTTGCTTTTTCATTCTTTGACAATTTAGCTTTATTTTTCATTGAAATTACTGGGATACAGGTTTCAAGTGTACAACTCTATAATTATCTGCATACTGCATTGTGTGCTTACCACCCAAAGTCAAGTCTCTCTCCTCTGCAGTTTATCTGCCCTGTGCCCATCTCCACCTACCTCTCTCTCCTTATGACAATCAACACACTATTGTCTGTGCCTATTATTATTATTATTATTGCTTAATTCCTTCATCTTTTTCACCCAGCCTACCTTTGGTCTCTTCTCTGTATCTATGAGTCTGCTTCTATTTTGTTTGTTAGTTTATTTTGTTCATTAATTTTCCATATTAGTGAAATCCCATGGAATTTGTCTTTCTCTAACTGGCTTATTTCACTTAGCATAATTCTTTCCAAGTCCTATCACATTGTCACAAAAGGTAAGATTCTCCCTTTTTTTGTGGTTGAGTAGTATTCTCTTATGTAAATGTACCACAACATTTTTATCCACTTGTCTACTGATGAGCACTTGAGCCATTTCCAAATCTTGGCTTTTGTAAATAATGCTACGGTGAATTATAGGGATGCATATATCCCTTCAAATTAGTGTTTTGGGTTTCATCGAATAGTTTACCAGTAGTGGAATCATGGGGTCTTTAAGTAGTTTCATTTTTAATTTGTTGAGGTACCTCCATACTGCTTTCCACAGTGGCTGCACTGGTCTGCGTTCCCACTAACAGTGAATGAGGATTCTCTTTTTTGCACATTCTCACCAATCTCATTGTGGTTTTAGTTTGCATCTCTTTGTTGATTAATGATGTTGAGCATTTTTTCAGATGTCTATTGGCCCTCTGTTTGAATTCTCTGGAGAAGTGTCCATTCAAGTCCTTTGCCCATTTTTTAATTGAATTGTTTGTTTCTTGTTGTTGAGTTGTATAAGTTTTTTATATGTTTTGGAGATTAACCCTTATTAGATGTATCATTGCTGAATATGTTCTCCCATTCAGTGGGTTGTCTCTTCATTTTGATGATGGTTTCCCTTACTGTGCAAAAACTTTTTAGCTTGCTGTAGTCCCATTTGTTTATTTTTCTTTTATTTCCTTTGCCCAAGGAGATACATCAGCAAAAATATTGTCAAAAGGAATGTCTGAAATTTTACTGCCTATGTTTTCTTCTAGGATGGTTTTGAGTCTAATACTTAAGTCTTTAATCCATTTTGAGTCTACTCTTGTGTATGGTATAAGTTGGTGATCTAGTTCCTTTTTTTTCTTTTGCACATATCTGTCCAATTTTCCTAACACTACTTATTAAATAGACTGTCATTATCCCATTGTATGTTCTTATTTACTTTGCCAAATATTAATTGATTACAAAGGTGTGGGTTTACTTTTAGGCTCTCTATTCTGGTTCATTGATCTATATGCTTTTTTTATGACAGTACCATACTGTTTTAATTATTATTGCCTTATATTATAGTTTGATATCAGGTACCTTTAACTTTGTTCTTCTTTCTCAAGATTGCTGAGGTTATTCCATGTCTCTTGTGGTTCCATATATATTTTGGGGGTATCTGTTCTATTTCTGTGAGATATACCATTAGTATTTCAATAATATTTGTGCTGAATCTAGATATTGCTTTGGGTTGTATAGATGATGTTAATTCTTTCTATCCATGAACATAGTATATGCTTCCACTTATATGCATCTTCCTCAATTTCTTTTTCTTCAGTATTCTATACTTTTCTGAGCATAGGTCTTTTGATATCTTGTTTACTATGGCTTTCCCTGATAGCAAAGAGCCAAGGTACCAAATATGGTAGAATTTGGATCCTATCAATATAAATGAGATGTGTCCACCTAAGATTTTGTTTTGAACCAATCCATATAAAGAAAAAAACAATCTTGTGAAATGTGAATATAGCCTGGAATGTCCTAGAAAGAAAGAAAAGATGTAATAATTCACTTGCAGTGTGAATCAGAGGTACTACAGCTCTGCTGTCAGAATTCATGGATGTGGCTTCATCAGTGGCCGGTAGAGCTTTCACTTGTAATGCTCAGTTTAGATAATTGTGGCTGTCAGAGTATCCCTGCAATTTCAACATAGAGTTGGCTTCTTCAAACATCCTAATGATTTTGTGAGTTATTTATACCTCTGGTAATGACTTTTCTCTTTCAGCTACCTCCCTAAATTATATTGCCCAGAGTTAGTCATGTTGACATTCAGAATATGCCACCACCATTGTCTGAAAGATGTATCTTTAAAAGTATATGGAATGTCTTTGTGCATGTTCATAAAATATCTCTTGAGAACACATAAGTACTGATAACATCAGTTGAGTATGGGGAGGGAAATTGGGTCTTGAGAACAGGGATTAAAAAGATACATGATATTCTCTTTTAAATTTTGAGCCATATAAAAATATCACCTTTTCAAGAAACAATTAATCCCAAGTCTACAAATGTGGACTGAACATAAATATGTGATTCTTACAAAACTTTGGTTGTGAAACTAGAACATTCCATCAGTGTGTTTACTGAATTCTTACAATAGGCCAGAGACATGTGCAAAAACTGAACAGAGAACAAGATAGATAAGTTTTCTGATTCTATGAAGGCAGGAAGAAATGTAGATAAGGGAATGAGCACATAATAGTTACATGGACATTCTTAGTGTCACTTGCACAGAGGAACAAGATTACCATCATTATATTGATTAAGCTAACCATGTCTGTCAATTACCAAAATCTTGTATATATGTATATATACATATGTATGCATATGTATGTATATATACATATATAAGTCTACCTATTTAATAAAAATTATTCTGATTATTTGAAGATGCTAATAAAGATTTCAAATATATTAAGTTTATAAGTAAAAACGTTTTACATAGTTTGCACTAATCAAAAATCTAAAGAATTATTTTGGTGGAATTTTTCCTTCTATCAAGTAGTACCCAAGTAGATGATTTCCTGATCACTAACCAGTGAGATGTGGGTCCTATTTTAAGTCTTTCAAATGTTCTCATCACCTACAAAGAAGAGTATCTTTGCCCTTTAAAATTTATAAAGGTCTGTTAATTATTCAAAGTAACAAAGATAATCATGGAAAACACATTAAATCATTTGAAGATGATACATTTAAAAATGCCCCCTGAGTAGATGTTCTATTTAAGCTGCCTCTAGTTGACTAATCAAAACTGAAAGGTTTTTTTTTTTAATTTGTTTGTTCTTTCTGCTTAGATCTAGGAAGCTGAGTAAACATCAGATATCTTACATGCTATATCAATTTAGAAAATAGTAACATGTTCATGATAATAAGCAAGTTCAAATATATAAAGAAGTCTCATCATAATTTCATTACCCTGGGACAATCACATTTAGTAAAAAGAGGCAGGTTCCTGTGGGTATTAAGAGCATGGGCTTCAAACTTCCTGAAATGAGTGAGAGTTGGGCCATCTATTTGCTCTGTGAATTTCAGCAAGTTAACCTCTCTTCCTCTTAGTTTCTTCACCTCTACCATGAGGACTATAGTAGTCCCAACCAAAGAATGCTGTGTTGGGGTTACAAAGAGTAATTTATGCAAACCACTCATCCTAGTGCCTAGAAATGGGTAGTGGTGAATTACCCATTTCAGAAGTCACTAATAATTGAAGAACTCTTTTTTTCAACGATGTATGGCTAAAGATTGGCTTCTCCCTAATTTTCAGTACACACCTAAGAACATATATAAAAGTTTCAACTCCCTAACACATTGGTAAAAACTTTGTGAGCTTGATATATCTGGGCGAATTTCCTACTAACAATAAGATGTCCAGATGTGAATGGAGAATCTCAATTTGTGTCTGATACATGTTTGTTTACGCACATCTTCTTCTGACGTGAAGCAAATGTGTAGCACTTAAATAAAGCTAGCTTCATTTCTGATTCAGCAAAGTAGAATCAAGTTGCCCCTTAACTATTCTGGATCTGTTTTTGGAAGTTCCTAGAAATATATTGTCCCATCGGCATGCTAAAATGTCAGGGTAAGAAGTACTAGGCAAGGGAAAACAAAAGATGTACCCTTGGTGTTCCAAATTAAACTGTGAGATGTTGCTCAAATAATTCATATAATATTGACCTGGAAAGATCTAGAAAAATCATTGTGGAAGTATTTATTCATTGAGGGTTACAGTTACACATATGTTGTTTGGGACAGCCTTAACAAATACTAGTTAATAATCAAAATGAGCCCTGCAGTTTAAAGATATTAAAAATGTGTTCTCAAAAAGTGATTTGTCTGAAGGTGATGAGTTGAGCTATGGAGAGAGCCCTTTACTCTTGTTTTTGGAAACATTCATTCTCATAAGAGCAATGTGACAGAGAAAGCTATTACTTCTAAAACCTGTTTTGTTTTGTTTTTTCACTGTTTCTCCAGTAATAGAGCTCTGATTTTTAGCTGGACAATGAATAAAGAGCATGATTGTCTATTCCTTTCAGTAAGATATAAATATATTTTGGCCAATAATACACACACACATGTCAATGTATTATTCAGCCACTTCTACAAGCCTTTCTTATATAATTACTGATACATTTCTTTTCCGCCTTTTAGAAATTCCTTGTCCCTTTCTCTGTCCTAAGTCTTCAAACTGGAAGTGGTGGCTGGAGTGGTAGCCCCTGTCTTGCTTCTGGTGAACAGACAGAAACAACTGTCTCCCTGAAGACAGCCGCCATGCTGAGCCTGGACCTCACACTCCCGAGCGAGGCAGGAGAACAGCATCTTGTTTCAGACACTGTTATTTTGCCTCTTTGCTACTCCCGCTCAAGATCATCTTAATTTCAAAAACTTTTTATATGGGACTTAAAGGAAATGAATCATTATCCTGAAAACATAAAGAATATTCTACTACACAGCAGGGGGAAAGAAAACGAATGAAAATACAAGATAATATACAAAAGCTTATAAATTAAAGAATCTAAACAAAAACAAGATCTCAATACCTATGGGGAAACAAGACTGAGATGATAATGCAAACAGGGATGTTGTTTCTACCAAGATAGCAAGCTAAGTGTTCTGACAAATTCCTCTGTTCTAATATGCATAGGAGTGCTGTGCAAATTATTCAAAACATTTTAAAATGTATACCTGAAGGCCAAATAAATTGAGTGAAAGTTTCAGGGCAAATCAAGATAGAGCATGACAACCAAAATGGAAACATGAAGCTCTTATAAGTGTTGGGAACCACCCTGGCAGGATAGCTCAGTTGGTTAGAATATTGTCTCAAAGCACAGAGGTTGCTGGTTTGATCCCTGGTCAGGGCATGTACAGGAACAGATTGATGTTCCTGTATCTCTCTCTTTCTCTCCCCCCCTTCCTCTCTCACTAAAATCAATAAAAAATTTAAAACTTTTTGGGGAACCTGGAACCTGCAGTTTCAAATTCCATGAAGGTGAATGAGGTGAGGCCTAGAGCCCTGATATGTCGGAAAAGAGACAACTGCAAAAGACAGACTTTAAAGGATGAAGTGCTTGGTGGAAAGATATGCTAGAATTCTACTGGAAGTCCACTAAGAAACAAGTTGTTTAAAAAAATGACTCCATCTTTTTAATGATATATTAATAGCAGAACCATGTTAGAGGAAATATATCTTTGATAGAAAACAATGTCAAAATAAAACATGGATGAGGTATAGGATTTTCTATATTTCTCTTTGGTGTTGTTTTATATAAAATATAATATTACTAAACTTTATTTTAAAACCTTTTATAGCATCACTGAACTCTTATAGAATTATTTTTATCACCTATATATAAAATTATATCATTCCATTGATCTTTCTTTTCATAGCCATGCATACATGTAAAAGATATTATTATGATTATTAATTATTATTTATTATACTGCTATATGCATACATATTAAATATCTAATTTAATATATTTTATCAAATATATTTATAGCATACATTATTAATATTAGATAATAATATTAAATATTACATTGCTATTAAAACTTGGTGATGGATGTGAATTAGGTTGATCATTATACTCTTTAATTTTATTGTATTATTAGATTTTTATAATGAGCACATGTCCTCCAACAGAACCAAAGAAAACCAAAAACAAAAATAATGCAAAAGTTTGATTTTATAAATAGTCCCCTAATTCAACAAGAACACAAAATCAAAAAGAAGAAAACTCAAGGTTATAAGTAGGAGTTGAATTCAACAAAGACAGAGAATAAATGAGTCCTATATACCAATATCAAGCATGGTTTTGTGCAAAGAAATTAGTAAGTAGAAAAAGTGTAGCTCAGAAAGTGAGAGCTACCATAGCAACAGCCACAAGGGCAGGAGGGCCAGGGATCTTTTTGCATTAGGACAGGGAAGGCCTTGCACTGTAATAACACAACATGAAGTAAGTGCAGGAGGTGACCACAAGGCCTCGCAACATACTAGCAAAATGAGGCACTGCAGAAAACTGGGTGGCTGGAGAATGACTGCCTCCTTCCTAGTGAGGCGGAGTTAGAGATGCTGGGGGAGGAATAGGTGTGTGTGTGTGTGAGTGTGTGTGTGCACGTGTACAAACGCGTACGTGCACAGTATCTTTAACCCTCAGTCACCCTGATGGGCTTGTTACTGTACTGATGTTTTGCTTAAGAAAAGCTTCAGCATGAATGTGTTGGAAGTGCTCTGGCCAATAATGAATCAAATTTGACAGCCAGCAAAATTATAAATCCAATCCCCACAGAGATACTACATTAGATAATGTGTTCCTTGACAGCAATGTGTGTATAGATGGAGAATATGACAGAAGAATATTGAATGCTTTTGTTCTTCTTTTAATATCAAGTAAGATGTTTAATGTTAAACAATATTAAATGAATAATATTAGTTTTATAATGCAGACTTTAAAATGCAATTGTTGGCAGATTGCAACATGTGGCCAAACTCTCCAAACCCCATTGTTAAGTTCTAGCTGACTTGATGAGATTGCCATTTTCTTTTTTTTTTCCCCTAATTTTTATTGAATTTATTGAGGTAATATTGGTTAATAAAATTATATAGGTTTCAGGTGTACAGTTCTATAATGCATCATCTGTATACTGTATTGAGTGTTCACCACCCCGAGTCAAGTCTCCTTCCATCTCCATTTACCCCCTTTTACCCTTTTCTACCCCACCGCCTTCCCCTCTGCAATCCTCACACTGTTGTCTGTGTCTATGAGGTTTTTTTCTTTGCTTAATCCCTTTGCCATTGTTGGTCATTTTCAAGTAAATGGAATATTAAATTCATATCTCAAGGAACCAAACAGGAATAGTTTCATTTATCAATTCCTAGATTTTCATCATAATACAAATATATATAAGCTTTTTCCTAAAATTATTACAATATTGTGATAATTTAGACTTTATTCTTTTAGATTTAGTTATTAAAGTACTTTACCATAGAGCCATGACACCTCTCAGAAATAAACAAATATCTAAGACGTAAGCATATTTGGATGCCGGAACATTTTTAGGTATACAGAATAATTTTTTTAAATTGTAATTTTAATATTTTTGTCCTTTTTAGAATTTATTTGGTTTTGCAGCCACTTTCTGCCTTGAAATAAGTCTGAAGTCATCAATAACAGGTTGCTCTGCTCTGGTACCTCCACACATTGGCTGGTACGTGCCAGCAGTCTGGCACTTAGATGTGCTCTGCCATCTATCCCTTGCCAAGATGCCTCAACACCCTCAAAAGGAATGATGGGAGAACACAGAATTAAATAAACAAACAATCAGCTAATAAAGCCTATGCCTACCCCCACCCCCATCCCCATCTCTTTCACACATGGCCAATATCATCAGGTATTAAAAGAAAATGTTTTGTTTATTGAATACGGTGAAAACACAACAACAGAGCGTCAACGGGGAAATCTACTGCTCCCACCAAGCGTGAACCATGGACCCACGCTTGAGAACCTCATTAGTAAAGAGCGTCTTACTTCAGTTTGGGGTTTTGTTTGTTTGTTTGAGGGTCCTTTAGAGTGGAAGAGAAACATAAGACGTTGTATTCACGTTTTTAATTCTAAGAACGCAGGCTTTATTTTAATAACCTCATCTGGTAAAAGGGGAAATGACAAGTTAAACACTACCGTCTTATTTGGCGATCTTTTCCAAATGAAACAAAAAAGTGATATAAAGGAATATTCCATTCATACTCATGTTTCTTTTTAAAGGCTTAACAAGTTTAAAAACAATTTCTAGGATGTTATTTTTATAAGCTTGAAATGATCTTTACTAACGTAGAAAAAACAGGAGACGCAGATACCGGATGGGAAACATTTGACTGCTTTCTTTGGCCTTTTAGCATACATGCCCTGTGGTCGCGTTCTGGACTCACCCAGCGGGCTTTACAGAGACATGCAGTCCGGAAACACAGGTCCGCAAGCGGTCTGCCTCGCCTTCGCGGGCAGTCCAGGGCTGTGTCCGCCCTGAGCTCCATTGCAGGTTTCTCGTTTCGCTGCCCACCGTAGCTCACATTTTGCTCTTACTCCCCAAATCATTTGAACTATTTTTATGAATTCACAGGGTCACTTCAAACAGGAAGAAGTAAATATGATTAATTTGCTTGAGGGGCTCTGAGCATTTGAGCAGAGCAGCAGAAAATGGCCTGCTGACTCTTCCACCTGAACGTCCCTGCGCCGACAGCCTCGGGCCCAACATGCCCACCGTTGTGCACCCTACCTCGGTGTTTACGTTATCACACCGTCCACCTTCCCCAGCTGGAAATCTTTGCGTTTTAAACAGTATAAACGCAGCCTTATCAATAATTGCAACTGAAAAGTGTGAAGGAATGAAAACCAATTTTACTCTTTCTCCCTATCAAAATGTTCTAGAAAAAAAAATGTTAGCGTCCCTAATAACATTATAACATTGTTCTCCGAATTTAACACTTTTAATTCTCATTAATTGCAAAAGTCCACAATTGTCTCCATGCAATGCTAAACTGCATGAAATAAAACATCAGCTGATGGTATAAGGATATTTAGAGGAGAAACAAGAAATTCTACCCAGAGCCTCAATAATGGGGTTATCGTGGATCAAGTGACTTAAAGTATGCACTCCATGCAAATAATTCATTGCTGAGCTGTGAAAAGAACACCATTGTCATTTTCACTGAGAAGTGTATCCACTCTTTTGGACCCTGCAGCAGCGTGTCTGTAAGACACGATTTTTTTTTTTTTTTTTTTTTTTTTAAATTTTCTTCTCTCAGTGTATGCACGGCCCAAATATATTTGGTCTAATTCAGTCTTCTTAAGTGAGCTAATATTTCTCACTTAACTGCTTAAAGACCATCTGGGGTCTGAAATCTCATTATGCTAAATTAACCCTAAGTGGATCAAGGCTTAGGCAAGATAAACCTAACAGCCGATGTGTGTATACATACATGTATAAATTCATACACATACACACGCGTATGCGCACTGCGTGAAAACAGGCTAAATAATGTATGTATTCCACTCCAAACTCCATCCTCTAGGAACTCTCCTGGAACCCGGGATCCAAGTCTTTGAAGGGAGGCCTGATTCAGGAGCTGATTAAAAGGAGGCTGTAATTCTAGAAACCGGAACACACGCAGACTGCTCTCCCAGCAGGGACTTCTTCCCGCCGCGCAACAGCCCGGCTGGCTCAGCCCAAGTGCAGCACAGCAGGACCTGCTGCAGAATCACTCCTCTGCACAGAAGACTTCGCCTGGCTCAATATTTGAAAAACAGTCTCTAAAATAAAAATGGTTCATTTGGAGGCATTGTTTCGACTCTATGCTGGAATGTGGAAGAGTCTTACCAGGAACAAACTGCATCCGTTTCATAACATGAATTAACACCAAGCTGAATTTGAAAGTAATTGTTTTTGACAAGATGATCAGTTCACTAGGCCCACATGTCACATAGCTTGTTGTTGTTTTAATGTCAGTTTTCTTTTTTTGCAATATGGATATGATAAAATTCATTTCCTTACCAATATCTGCCCCCCCAAAATCATTAGATGTTAGTGACTGGTAGGTTATTTCTGTACTTCTTGTTATTGGTTTTAAAAAATAATTTTATCATTCATTTTAGGCTGTGTTCTTAAACATTTTTACCAAACACACACACACACACACACACACACACACACACACACACACACACACAAAACAAAAAAAACAAAAACCACTTATCCACTGGGAAAGTAAGCCAATTAGATGACTTTTTAATTACAAAATTCATCCAGTGATACTATAATCTTCAAATTTTTTTCCCTTCAAGCTGAGATAGGAACTACTAATAAGTTACAAAACTTACCTGACCAAGAGTTCACAGACAGACTTAGCTAGAAAAACTGTTTCAGGGTGAAATGCCCAGAGAAATGAGGGAATAAAAAAAAGACTTAGGTAGGCTATATATACAACTTAATACACAAAAATCTACAAGTTGACTATAAAGAGTAGGAATACAAACTGGTTATGCTCTCATGTTTCACAAATAAACATGCAAAATGTTTTTTAACTTTTGGAATTTTAATGTATATAAAGCTGCTGCCATTCCTATAAGTATTTTGAGAGCTGAAACTGTGGGGATACATATTTCTTCTCTCTTAGCACAGTTCAGATTTATCCCTATTTAGGCAGAGATACTGATGATAAAAGACAACTAAGTTTTAAAACGTGTCCACCTCTTCTTGGTGTGATTTTGTGCATTTTCATTTGACTTCCTCTCCCCAGTTTTCAGTTTCTGTGAAATGGACACAGTAACACCTCAAAGGGTTTTAATGAAAGTACATACAATAAGCATGCCAAGACCTTGGCACAAATGTCTAAAATCAAATATTAGTGGCTGGCATTATTGGTGCACATCATGTGACCTTTGGATTCACCTCTTGTAGCAGACGGCTGTGATGCATCTCATGGCACCCCCATTTCCCTGATGTGAACCCAGCTCCGACTGATGGTCCCACGCATTCTGCTGAGGCCACCATCAAATGTGCATCTGCTTGCCTTCTCAAGGCTTTTCCTGAAGCCAGGGAGCCAGATGAGCCATGCACAGGCACCACCCAGAATGAGGGATGTTACCTCCCTGGGGCAACTGTCAACCAATAGGAACAGGAGCTTGTAGATTAGTTCCCCAGCCTCCCCTTTCCCTGGCGGGGAGATTCTAGGGTGCCTCTCAGGAGGTCACCATGGTATTGAACCCCAGTTGCCCGCAGTGGTAACCAGTCTATGAATTCAGTCTCTCCTGGCTGTCTCCTTCCCCTTCCTTCATCCCTAATTTTATTCTCTAAAATCGCATCTCAGATAACCAACTGCACCCACGTCCTTGCTTTAGATTTAACCTGGGCTGAGCACTGAGCTTGTGCCGGGAAGTGTGCTAAGTATTTCTATGATGGGTTCACTTAATCCTCACAATAAACTGAGAATGTAGCTACTGTTCTGAGCTTCATTTTACATATAAGGAAACTTAAGCTTACATATATTGCCTGTGGCCTCATGGTTAGTAAGTGTCAGAGCTAGGATGCAAACCAGTATATCTAGGTAAACAGTCCCCAGTTTTTCGTCACTACATTTCCTGCACTAAGTGCTCTATATATGTCAGAATTACTCTGGTGCCTTTTTAATAAGATTTCTAAGTGCCAAATGAGAATCAGAGACTCTGGTAGGAAAAGTGAGATTGAGTTTTTTACAAGCTCCTCAGATAATTCTACTCTGTACACTAAAAGTACAGGGACCAAATAAGGAAAGGTATTATTTTTAAATTTTTCTTTTTATTTTAAATTGAATTAATACGGTTTCCAGTGCCCAATTCTTCTACAGCACATCTCTATACACCTGTTGTATGTTCACCGCTCCTCACCTCCAAGTCAACTCTTTGGCCATTGGCATTAATAAATACAGTGTGTCCGTAAAGTCATGGTGCACTTTTGACCAGTCACGGGAGAGCAACAAAAGGTGATAGAAATGTGAAATCTGCACTAAAAAAAAGGAAACCCCTCCCAGTTTCTGTAGAATGATGTGGCAGCATGTGCGCATGCACAGATGATGACATAACACCGTGTATACAGCGGAGCAGCCCACAGCCATGCCAGTCGAGATGTGGACAGTACAGAGGAAAGTTCAGTGTGTTCTGTGGCTTGCTAAATTCGAATCCATGACCAAAGTGCAACATGAATATCGGCGCGTTTATAATGAAGCGACACCGCATAGGAATAACATTACTCGGTGGGATAAGCAGTTGAAGAAAACCGGCAGTTTGGTGGAGAAACCCCGTTCTCGTAAGCCATCAGTCAGTGACGAGTCTGTAGAGGCTATACGGGATAGCTACCTAAGGAGCCCTAAAAAATCTGTGTGTGAGCCCACATCGAACTGCACTGAATAGGTATGAAACTGGGAGACTTTTCTTTTATTTGGTGCAGATTTCACATTTTTATCATCTTTTGTTGCTTTCCTGTGACTGGTCAAAAGTGCACCATGACTTAATGGACACACTGTATTCTTAATCTAGAAATAGCAATTAGCAAATCTGCCTGGCTACCCAGAAATACATTTAATGTGCATCTGCATTAGAAGTTTGCATAAAGAGGCTACCTATTATCCCAAACTTATGTCATATCATGGGGGAGGCAGCTGCCTCATAGCTAATTAAAGCAGCAAATTAGTGATCCTCTGGGGGAGCAGGCATCCTGACTATGACTTGAAACCAACATGGACTACCAGAGAGAGATAGTGACAGGACACTTTAAAAAGCTAACACAGCAGCATAAGGAACATGGTAGAGTACAGCATCCGGGAATTTTCCCTGAGGAGGACCCATCATTCCTTGATGATGCTTAGTCATTGTGGTTTAACAATAATTAGGTTCTGTAACAACCACGGCTTTCTGAAGTTTAGCTGGTGCAACTGACTTAGGAATCACGTTATATGACCTGCATTGGCCACTTTTCTTTTTTTTTTACATATATATATATTATTTATATTATAATCTGCAGTTGACATAAAGAATGCCAATGACATGAACAATAGTAAAATATCGTAAAATAATTAAGAAGAGATGAGTTTTAGGTTTTATTACCTTTGTTTTTAATATAATTTATTCAATTTTGATTTTATGTAATTTACCCAGGTTTAACAGATGACTTACAAAATTCCTGAAAATTTTATAATTGGTTATTAGGATCTGATATGAGAGGGCTTCCAGCACACCATTGCCAATAATGCCCTGGTGCATGTGAAACTACTGGGCAGAGGGGCGAGGTGCCTAGTCTTGTGGATACGTTCCACTTTCTTTGTCTAGTGATTAAGAACGACTTCATAAGAGGGAACGTGGAAGTGTAGAGTGAAGGATCTTTGAAGAGTGAGTTGGAGTTTGTCTGGAAGGAGTGGAAAGAGCTTTCATAGAACTATTCCATATTAGTGTTAACATTCTTTCCAAATGAGTTTTGTTACTGCCTCTAAAAATACTGTGGGCTTCTTATCTTTCATGCCTCTTCATCTCATCTGGTGTCTCTTATCCCATCTGCTTATCCAAATTCCAACCACTCCTTCAGACTCAGTTCAAATCTGACTTTCCTAGAAGCTATTGCTGATGTCCTCCAGACCTTGGTTCTATCTGCCCCCTCCGAGCTCCTGTAGCATTTACTGACTGTAAAATTCCCTTGAGTATTTTTTTAATGTTAACAATATGCATCAGCATAAGGAGGAATAAACATACCACAGCCACAGTTGACAGGCAAGTCAGTTAACTTCAGAATTATAGGGCCATGTTACATAAGCTTGTTTGAATAAATTCATGTAAATTTTTGCAAAGTAATGCACTCTATTTAGTGAATATGAGCATTTGATAGTAAATTAACCAAAAATGTCAAGCTATAAAGGGTATTTTATAAAAACATTTGTAGGGACTCAGGGTTCAGCTCAGTCCCCATCTGTCCTCCCTACCTTCTTGAGTACAATATTTTTTTTAGTATTTATTTATTTTTTATTATTGATTTTAATTTATTGTGTTTACATAGATTCTAGTGTCACCCCGAATGCATCCCCCCTCCCCTGTATTCCCCTCAACATCTCTCTTGCCCCCCTCCCCCTAGCATCCTCCCCCCTTCCCTTCAGGTTTATCCCATCTTATCATCCCCTTCCCTCTGTCCTCTTTTCCTCTGTTCCCTTTGATCCCTCCTCTGTCTCAATTCCATTCCTCAGTTCACATTGTTCATTGGATTCCTCAAATGAGTGAGGTCATATGATAGTTTTCTTTCTCTGCCTAGCTTATTTCACTTAACATAATAGTTTCCATGTCCACCCATGTTGTCACAAAAGGTAAGATTTCCTTCTTTTTCATGGCCCCATAGTATTCTGTTATATATATGTACCACATTTAATCCACTCATCCACTGACGGACACTTGAGCAGTTTCCAGATCTTCGCTATTGTGAACAATGCTGCCATAAACATGGGGGTGTATTTCTTCTTTTGAATCAGTGATATCATGTCCTTGGGATATATTCCTAAAAGTGGAATGGCTGGATCAAAAGGCAGTTTGATTTTTAATTTTTTGATAAATCTCCATATTGTTTCCACAGTGACTGTACCAGTCTGCATTCCCACCAGCAGTGCCAGAGGGTTCCCTTTTCTCCACATCCTCGCCAGCACTTCTTCTGTGTTGTTTTGTTAATGTGCGCTATTCTGACTGGTGTGAGGTGGTATCTCATTGTGGTTTTAATTTGCATTTCTCTAATGATTAGTGATGTTGAACATTTTTTCATTTGTCTATTGGTCAACTATATGTCCTCTTTGGAAAAGTGTCTATTCATTTCTTTTACTCATTTTTTGATAGGATTCTTTATCTTCCTGGTGTTGAGTTTTACAAGTTCTTTACAAATTTTTGATATTAGCCCCTTATCAGACGTATTGTTGAATATGTTCTCCCATTGTGTAGTTTGTCTTTTTATTCAGTTCATATTGTCTTTAGCTGTGCAAAAGCTTTTTAGTTTGATATAGTTCCATTTGTTTATCCTATCTTTTATTTCAATTGCCTGTGAAGATAAGTCAGCAAATATATTGCTGCGAAAGATGTTGGAGAGCTTATTGTCTATGTTTTCTTCTAAAAAGCTTGTGGTTTCACGACTTATATTTAAGTATTTTATTCATTTTGGGTTTATTTTTATGAATGGTGTAAGTTGGTGGTCTAGTTTTATTTTTTTGCAGGTAGCTGTCCAATTTTCCCAACACCATTTGTTGAAGAGGTTGTCTTTACTCCATTGTATGCTCTTACCTCCTTTGTCAAATATCGGTTGTCCAAAAAGGTGTGGGTTTATTTCTGGGTTCTCTGTTCTATTCCATTGATCTATATGCCTGTTCTTATGCCAGTACCAGGCTCTTTTGAGTACAATGGGCTTGTAGTATAACTTGATATCAGGAAGTGTGATACCTCCCACTTTATTCTTTTTTTTTTTTTAAGATTGCTGAGGCTATTTGTGTTCTTTTTTAGTTCTATACAAATTTTTGGAATATGTATTCTATATCTTTGAAGTATGTCATTGGTATTTTAGTGGGTATTGCATTGAATTTATAAATTGCTTTGGGTAATATAGACATTTTAATGATGTTTATTCTTCCTATCCATGAACTTGGTATATGCTTCCACTTGTTTGTATCTTCCTTGATTTCTTTTATCAATGTTTTATAATTTTCCGAGTACAAGTCTTGAATCTGCTTGGTTAAATTACTCCTAGGTACATTATTTTTTGTTGTTGCAATAGTGAAGGGGATTGTTTCCTTAATTTCTCTTTCTGACAGTTCATTGTTGGTGTATAAAAATGCCTCTGATTTCTGAGTATTAATTTTATATCTTGTCACCTTGCTGGATTCATTTTTCAGGTCCAGTAGTTTTTTGACTGAGACTTTAGGGTTTTCTATATACAGTATCATATCATCTGCAAATAATGATAGTTTTACTTCTTTTGCAATTTGGATGCCTTTTATTACTTCTTCTTGTCTGATTGCTGTGGCTAGGACTTCTAGAACTATGTTGAATAAGAGTGGTGAAAGGGGGCACCCTTGTCTTGTTCCTGATTTTAAGGGGATTGCTTTTAATTTTTGCCCATTGAGTGTGATATTGGCTGTGGGTTTGTCATAGATGGCCTTTATCATGTTGAGGTATGTTCCCTGTATTCCCACTTTGCTGAGAGTTTTGATCATAAATGGGTGCTGGATTTTATCAAATGCTTTTTCTGCATCTATTGAAATTATCATGTGGTTTTTCTCCTTCCTTTTGTTTGTGTGATGAATTACATTGATTGATTTGCAAATATTGTACCAGCCTTGCCTCACCAGAATAAATCCCACTTGAGGATGATGTATGATTTTTTTCATATACTGCTGGATTCGGTTTGCTAATATTTTGTTGAGGATTTTAGCATCTAAATTCATCAGGAATATTGGCCTATAATTTTCTTTCTTTGTGTTGTCTTTGCCTGGTTTTAGAATCAGAATTATGCTCACCTCATAAAAGGAACTTGGAAGTCTTCCTTCCCCTTGAATTTTTGGAAATAGCTTGAGAAGGATAGGAGTTAGTTCTTTGACTATTTGGAAGAATTCACCTGTGAAGCCATCTGGCCCAGGGCTTTTGTTTGTTGGGATTTGTTTGATAACTGTTCCGATCTCATTTGTTGTAATTGGTCTGTTTAGGTTTTCTGATTCTTCCAGATTGATTTTTGAAAGATTATATGTTTCAAGGAATTTGTCCATTTCACCTAGGTTGTCTAATTTTTTGGCATACAGTTCTTCATAGTATTTTCTTACAATCCTTTGTATTTCTGTTGTGTCAGTTGTTATTTCTCCACTCTCATTTCTGATTTTATTTATTTGATTCCTCTCTTTTTCTTGGTGAGTCTGGTTAAAGGTTCATCTATCTTGTTTACCTTTTCAAAAAACCAGCTCTTGGTTTCATTGATCCTCTGTATTGTTTTTTTTAGCCTCTATGTCATTTAATTCTGCTCTGATCTTTATTATTTCCTTCCTTCTACTACTTCTGGTTTTACTTGTTGATCTTTTTCTAGTTCTTTTAGATACAGAGTTAAGTTGTTTATTTGAGCTTTTTCTAGCTTCTTAAGGTATGCCTGTAATGCTATGAACTTCCATCTCAGTACTGTTTTTGTTGTGTCCCATCAATTTTGAGTTGGTGTATGCTCATTATCATTTGTTTCTAGAAATTTTTTTATTTCTTCTTTGATCTCATTGTTAACCCATTTGTTATTTAATAACATGCAATTTAGTTTTCAAGTGTTTGAGTATTTTTCAGTTTTTCTGTTTCGGTTGATTACTAGCTTCATGCCATTGTGATCAGAGAAGATGCTTGTTATGATTTCAATCTTCTTAAATTTGTTGAGACCCCTTTTGTGCCCTATCATGTGGTCTGTCTTAGAGAATGTACCATGAGCACTTGAAAAGAATGTATATTCTGCTGCTTTAGAGTGAAAGTTTCTAAAGATATCTATTAAATCGAGTTGATCTAGTGTGTCCTTTAAGTCTGCTGTTTCTTTGTTAATTTTCTTTCTTGAGGATCAATCTAGTGATGTTAGTGGGCTATTGAAATCCCCTGCTATTGTATGATTGCTGTTGATCTCACCCTTTATATCCTTCAAAGTCTGCTTTATATATTTAGGTGCTCCTATATTAGATGCATAGATATTTATAACGGTTATATCTTCCTGTTGGATTGCTCCCTTTATCATTATTTAGTGACCTTCTTTATCTCTTATTATAGCCTTTGTTTAAAAGTATATTTTGTCAGATATAAGTATTGCTACCCCAACCATTTTTCATTTCTATTTGGATGAAATATTTTTCCAACCTTTTACTTTCAGTCTATGTGTATCTTTTGTTTTGAGGTGCATCTCTTGTAGACAGCATATATATGGGTCCTGTTTTCTTATTCATGCAGCTACCCTATATCTTTTGATTGGATCATTTAATTCATTTACATTTAAGGTTATTATTGATATGTAGTTGTTTATTGCCATTTTATTCTTTAAAGCTACATTCCTCTATTAGTATATTTCCCCCTCTTTATTCTGTTTACAACAGGCCCCTTAACATTTCTTGCAGCATTGGTTTGGTTGTAATGATTTCCTTGAGGTTTTTTTGTTTTTGTCTGGGAAGCTTTTTATTTCTCCTTCAAGTGTAAACAATAGCTTTGCTGGATAAAGAAGTCTTTGTTGTAGGCTCTTGTTCTGCATGACTTTGAATATTTCTTGCCATTCCCTTCTGGTCTCAAGTGTTTCTGTTGAGAAGTCAGATGTCATCCTTATGGGGGCTCCTCTGTAGGTAATAGACTGCTTTTCTCTTAGAGCTTTTAGTATTCTTTCTTTATCTCTTAGCTTTGATATTTTAATTATGACATGTCTTGGTGTAGATTTCTTTGGGTTTCTCTTTAATAGGATTCTCTGCTTCTTGAACCTCTGTGACTTTTTCCTGCATCAATTTAGGGAAGTTTTCAGCTATGATTTCTTTGAACAAGGTCTCTATCCCTTGTTATTTCTCTTCTTTTTCAAGAACCCCTATGATGCAAATGTTATTTCTCTTCATGTTATCATAGAGCTCTCTTAGAGTTTCTTCAGATTTTTGAGTCTTTTTTCTTTTTGCTGCTCTGCTTCTGTGCCTTTGTTTATCTTGTCCTCTAACTCATTGATTTGATCCTCAGTTTTATCCATCCTGCTTTTAATTTCTTCCATTGTGGCCTCATTTATGATATTTTATTTGTCATTTCTGACTGATTCCTTTTAATTATTTCAATATTCTTTTTTATACTTGCTATCTCTTTATTTAGGTGCTTGTTACATCCATCCATTGTTGTCCTAAGATCTTTAAGCATCCTAACAATCACTATTTTAAACTCTGAATCCAGTAATTTGGTTATATCCAATTCATTCAAGTCCTTTTCTGGGGATTTCTCTTGATTCATTTGGGTTGCATTTCTCTGCCTTCCCATTTTGTTTGTGTATTAGAAGGGTGTGGCCACAGGAGTCCAATGGGTGTGGCCTCTGTGTTTCCTAGGTGTGTTCTGTCTGCAGGTCCACCACCCCCTCTGCTGCTGAGTCAGGCTTTCAGGTATGGGTGTTGTTGGTGCCAGCCCGCTGTGGCAGTTGCTGTGGTTTCTGCCACTCCTCCCCAGGTGGAGCTGTGTTTATGTGCCCAGGCTGCAAGCCCTGGCCAGCCTCGGCCTTTGTATAGTCCCTGTGGGTGGAGCTGCACCTGTGTGCCATGCCGGGGCTGTAAGCCTCGGCACCATGGGCGAGGCCGTGCACCTATGCTCAGCTGTGGGTCTCCACTGGTTCTCTGGCTTTCACCCCACCCCTGTGGGCAGGGCTGCACTTGCATGCTGGGCTGCAAGCCCTGGCCTTGCTGGAGGAACTGTGCACACATGCTCAGCCATGGGTCTCCCTTCGTGCCCTTGCTTTTGCCTTGCCCTACAGGCAGGACTGCAGGTGGGACCACTCTTGCTCACCCGACCCTCAGCTTCAGGTTGGACCACTTTAGTGCACCCCTTCTGCCCCCATGGCCACCCTCAGCCTCAGTTCCCTCCAGGTGGGACTGATTTTATGCTGGGCCTCAGTTGTGGCTGGCCTGGCTTCTGCCCCTGCTGAGCTGAAAGCACTTCTGTGTCCCGCCACCACCTTTCCTCTGGCGAGCACTCAGCAGTATGGGTGGGGGCAATGCAGCTCAGACCCTAGCACTCAATACTGTATCCCTGATGACTCCCTCCTTCTAGGTGACTCTGCTCTGAGTGGAGAAGGAGAGCTTCTCTTTGGCTGGTGTCCTGCTTCCCTTTGCTGGTATTGCTGGTTGCAGGGGAAATATTCACTTTAGATTTCTGGAGTGACTCAACCCAGGGCCGTGATGATGAATGTTTTTATAAAAACTGCCCACGTTTGCAGTGCTGCTCAACCTGGTCCCTCCCGCCCACTAGTAGGCATTCCAGCTTTCATGGTGGGCCAATTGTGGTGCCATTTGGTTGCTCCGCTACTGCCCACCATGAAAGCTGGAATGCCCACTAGTGGACAGGAGGGACCAGGTTGACCAGTACTGCAAAAGTGGGTGGTTTTTATAAAAAGGTTCGCCATCAAGGGCCCAGGGGTTAGGGTGGCTTTCCCTCAAAGTGTTTCTCCCCATGCTTCCTAGATTACACTCTCTTCCTGCTACTCCAGTCCTCTCTTCTCTTTCTGTCCCCCAGACTCCTGGGTGAGTGGTTTTGAAAAAGATTTTCTGTGTGGTCCCTTTAAGAAGAATCCTAGGTCTGAGAAATCTCTCTCTTTCTCACAAACAGTATCTTGGCTTGTTTTGCAACTAACTACTGTCCGTACGCCTCTTCTAGGCTCTGGGGCTGCAGGCTGGGGCTTCGTTCCTGGGGCCCAGGACCCTCCCCTTTCTGCTAAGCTCACTTCCCACCACACGAGTCCCTCTGGGCTGCTATTAGCCCCTGGGAGTTGGGCATCCCTCTCTGTATTTCTGCTTTTCCTATCAGTCTCAGTGCGGCTTCTTCAGTGATATTTGGTTAAAGAATCCTCTTAGTTTAGTCCAAAGTTGGTTTTTCCAGATGATTGTTCTTAAAGTTAAGTTGTAATCCACTTTGGTTCTGGGAGGTGGAAGTTGGTACATCCACCTACTCCATCGCCATCTTGCCACTCTTCTGGCCACCTTTCTTTGAAAGTAGAAAGCAGCAACTCAATTTCTCTTGAGTACAGTGGGGCATGAGTTTAGAGGGACATTGTAAACCCAGCCAAGACCCCCCTCAACCCTTGGTGAAATTTCTGTTCATTGAGATGGTGTATATTAAGCCCCAGAGAAACACTATTCCATTCAACCCTGACAATATTCCTGTGTGGTCAACAATTCTACCTAGACTTTATGAATGGGGGAATTTTAAGTAACTTTTTCAAGTGCACAGAATACACATTAGTGGAGCCAAAATCTGAATGTAGTTCTTAATTTCTGGTTATTATTTTTCCCATACAGAAGAATTTGACATTTGATTGTTCTGGAAGCATTCTTTCCTCTTGGCAGCTGTGTTTATACCTTTTCTGTTTCCCCCATGCCTCACTGACTTCTCCTACACAATTTTTTGTTTGTTTATTTGTTTTTTGAACACCATCCACATGTCAAATATCAGAGATCCCTGGAACTCCCTATCAGGCCTCTTTTTTTTTTCTTTTTCATATTTTTGTGAAGTGAGAAGTGGAGAGGCAGAGAGACAGACTCATGTATGTGCCCGACCAGGATCCACCCAGCATGCCCACCAGGGGGCGATGCTCTGCCCATCTGGGACGTTGCTCCATGGAAATCGAAACCATTCTAGTGCCTGAGACAGAAGCCATGAAGTCATCCTCAGCACCCGGGACAATTTTGCTCCAATGGAGCCTTGGCTGCGGGAGGGGAATAAAGAGACAGAGAGAAAGGAGAGGAGGAAGGGTGGAGAAGCAGATGGGCACTTCTCCTGTGTGCCCTGGCTGGGAATCAAACCCGAAACTTCCACATGCTAGGCCGACGCTCTACCTCTGAGCTAGCTGGCCAGGGTTCAAGCCTCTTGACTCACTTTATACTCTCTCCCTGGGCACTCACAGCTCTGCTGTCCAGATCAATTCCTACATAAGATGATGATATACATATGACATCTGTATCTCTGAACCTGGCCTGTTCTTCAATTCCCAGAATTACAGTAACTCAGGTGCCTACCTAATATCTCTTTTTGGGTATCTCAAAGACAAATCAAACTCAAATTTGTCCAAACCAAACTCAGTATCTCCCTGCAAAGACAGTTATTTTCTAGTTTGCTTTGCCTCAGTGTATGTTACTACCACCGCCCATCCAGTTTTACCACCCAGACAACTAGAAATCACTCTGCACAGGCCTCTATTTCTCTCAACCCATGTTCACTGGTTCTAACTCTTTATTAGAACCGTGTCATGATTTTTAGATCCATGACTATTTCTCTGGCCCAAGCTACCATTATTTCTCTTGGAACATTTGTCAAAGCCTTTTAATTGCTCCATAGCATCACCTCTGGCTCAGACATTCAGTTCTCCCCAGCCACAATGGTCTGTTCAAAGAACAAATTTCTACCTGTGGTGACAAGATTTTCCAAAATGCTGAGAACTTCTTGCTAAAGGTGAAAACAAAACTAAGCAAAATCTTTCCATTTTCCCCATAGTTGTATTCTTGAGACTTTTAATATATATTGAAAATATAGCACATCTGCTTTATATTTATGGACAGATTCTAGAAATATACATATACACTCACAGACACATATGTATATGGTATATGAGTATTGTGAATGCATCTATAATATACTGAGTACACAGCAGGACATTCAATAGTCATTAGGTATTAAGGACAGGTCTTCTTCCTAAGAGGCTGTGTCTTAGTTTGGCATCCCCCCTCCCCTAAAGCAGACAGTGAGACAAGACATGGGTTCAGAAAAAGAAGAAAAATAAAGAATGGTGAGACAATATGTAGTATAGAATATCACTGTGAGAAATAGGGCCAGAAACCTAGACATTCTCCAAGAAACTGGGTGGAACAGCCTCAGAAGTAACTCACCAAGGATAGAAAGGTTGGATTAGGCCCTGGTTGGTGGCTCAGTGGATAGATTGTCAGCCCAGCATATGGACATCCTTAGTTCAATTATTGGTCAGGGCATACAGGAGAAGTGACCATCTGTTTCTCTCTCCCTCTCTCTCACTCCTTCTCCCCCATCTCTTCTTCTTCTCCCTCTCCCTCAACAAGTGACTTGATTGGGTTTGAGCGTGATTCCAGGTGCTAAGGATAGCTCAGTTGAACTGAGCACGTCGGTCTCAGGTGCTAAAAATAGCTCAGTTGATTCAGCATCATCCTGAGACAGGTTTGCAAGATGGATCCCTATCGGGTGCATGCAGGAATCTGTCTCACCATTTCCCCTCCTCACACCTAAAACAAAACAAAACAAAAAAGTGGAAGACTGGACTGATCCATGGATTCCCATGTCCCACTGGGGTCTTTACTCCTTACATCTGCTCATGTCGAGTCAGCACCTGTGGTGCTGAGGAGTGCTCATCAGAGAAGAGACATGGAGATGGGTGATGTAGAAAACGCCTGCTCTGTCTGGGCAGCAGCAGATAGGACATGCATTGCAGGCCACTGGGAAGGTCCTGCACACCAAATGCTAGTGCTGCTTTCCATGCATTGTGACCTCATTCATCAGAATACATCCCCAGGTAAGTTAACACCCCGTTGAATTGCCACTCATACAACTAGTTAACAAGTATGTGTTGAATAAGTCAGTTAATTATTTTTTTTTAAATAAATTTTTATTAATGGTAATGGGATGACATTAATAAATCAGGGTACATATATTCAAAGAAAACATGTCTAGGTTATTTTGTCATTAAATTATGTTGCATACCCCTCGCCCAAAGTCAGATTGTCCTCCGCCACCCTCTATCTAGTTCTCTGTGCCCCTCCCCCTCCCCCTAACTCTCTCCCTCCCTCCCTCCCATGTCCTCCCTCCCCCCACCCCTGGTAACCACCACACTCTTGTCCATGTCTCTTAGTCTCGTTTTTATATTCCACCAATGTATGGAATCATGTAGTTCTTGTTTTTTTTCTGATTTACTTATTTCACTCCGTATAATGTTATCAAGATCCCACCATTTTGCTGTAAATGATCTGATGTCATCATTTCTTATGGCTGAGTAGTATTCCATAGTGTATATGTGCCACATCTTCTTTATCCAGTCTTCTATTGAAGGGCTTTTTGGTTGTTTCCATGTCTTGGCCACTGTGAACAGTGCTGCAATGAACATGGAGCTACATGTGTCTTTATGTATCAATGTTTCTGAGATTTTGGGGTATATAACCAGTAGAGGGATTGCTGGGTCATAAGGTAGTTCTATTTGCAGTTTTTTGAGGAACCACCATACTTTCCTCCATAACGGTTGTACTACTTTACAGTCCCACCAACAGTGAATGAGGGTTCCTTTTTCTCCACAGCCTCTCCAACATTTGCTATTACCCGTCTTGTTGATAATAGCTAATCTAACAGGGGTGAGGTGGTATCTCATTGTAGTTTTGATTTGCATTTCTCTAATAACTAATGAAGCTGAGCATCTTTTCATATATCTGTTGGCCATTTGTATCTCTTCCTGGGAGAAGTGTCTGTTCATGTCCTCTTCCCATTTTTTTATTGGATTGTTTGTTTGTTTGTTGTTGAGTTTTATGAGTTCTTTGTAAATTTTGGATATTAGGTCCTTATCTGAGCTGTTGTTTGAAAATATCATTTCCCATTTAGTTGGCTGTCTGTTTATTTTGATATCAGTTTCTCTTGCTGAGCAAAAACTTTTTATTCTGATGTAGTCCCATTCATTTATCTTTGCCTTCACTTCCCTTGCCATTGGAGTCAAGTTCATAAAACGTTCTTTAAAACCCAGGTCCATGATTTTAGTACCTATGTCTTCTTCTGTGTACTTTATTGTTTCAGGTCTTATATTTAGGTCTTTGATCCATTTTGAATTAATTTTAGTACACGGGGACAGGCTGTAGTCGAGTTTCATTCTTTTGCATGTGGCTTTCCAGTTTTCCAACACCATTTGTTGAAGAGGCTTTCTTTTCTCCATTGTGTGTTATTGGCCCCTTTATCAAAGATTATTTGACCATATATATGTGGTTTTATTTCTGGGCTTTCTATTCTGTTCCATTGGTCTGATGTCTATTTTTCTGCCAATACCATGCTGTTTTGATTATTGTGGCCCTATAATATAGTTTAAAGTCAGGTATTGTAATGCCCCCAGCTTCATTCTTTTTCCTTAGGATTGTTTTGGCTATTCGGGGTTTTTTATAGTTCCATATAAATCTGATGATTTTTTGTTCCATTTCTTTAAAAAATCTCATAGGGATTTTGATGGGAATTGCATTAAATTTGTATATTGCTTTGGGTAATATGGCCATTTTGATTATATTTATTCTTTCTATCCAAGAACAAGGAATATTTTTCCATCTCATTGTATCTTTTTCGATTTCCCTTAACAATGCTTTGTAATTTTCATTATATAGGTCCTTTACATTCTTTGTTATGTTTATTCCTAAGTATTTTATTTTTTTTGTTGCAATCGTGAAAGGGATTATTTTTTTGAGTTCAGTTTCTAATATTTCATTGTTGGCATATAGAAAGGCTATGGACTTTTGTATGTTAATTTTGTATCCTGCAACCTTACTGTATTGGTTTATTGTTTCTAATAATCTTTTTGTGGAGTCCTTCGGGTTTTCGATGTATAGGATCATATCATCAGTAAAAAGTGATACCTTTACTTCTTCTTTTCCAATATGGATGCCTTTTATTTCTTTGTCTTGTCTGATTGCTCTGGCCAGAACTTCTAGCACCACGTTAAATAAGAGTGGAGAGAGTGGACAACCCTGTCTTGTTCCTGATTTAAGGTAGAAAGTCCTCAGTTTTATGCCGTTTAATATGATGTTGGCTGATGGTTTATCACATATGGCCTTTATCATGTTGAGATATTTTCCTTCTATACCCATTTTGTTGAGAGTCTTAAACATAAAATTGTGTTGTATTTTATCAAAAGCCTTTTCTGCATCTATTGATAAGATCATGTGGTTTTTGTTCTTTGTTTTGTTGATATGGTGTATTACGTTAACCGTTTTGCGTATGTTGAACCATCCTTGAGATTCTGGGATGAATCCCACTTGATCATGATGTATTATTTTTTTAATATGTTGTTGTATTCGGTTTGCCAGTATTTTGTTTAGTATTTTAGCATCTGTATTCATTAGAGATATTGGTGTGTAGTTTTCTTTCTTTGTGCCATCCTGGCCAGGTTTTGGTATGAGGGTTATGTTGGCCTCATAAAATGTGTTTGGAAGTATTGCTTCTTCTTCAATTTTTTGGAAGACTTTGAGTAGAATAGGAACCAAGTCTTCTTTGAATGTTTGATAGAATTCACTAGTATAACCGTCTGGGCCTGGACTTTTATTTTTGGGGAGGTTTTTAATAGTTTTTTCTATTTCCTCCCTGCTGATTGGTCTGTTTAGGCTTTCTGCTTCTTCATGACTCAGTCTAGGAAGGTTGTATTGTTCTAGGAATTTATCCATTTCTTCTAGATTGTTGTATTTGGTGGCATATAATTTTTCATAGTATTCTACAATAATTCTTTGTATATCTATGATGTCTGTGGTGATCTCTCCTCTTTCATTTTGGATTTTATTTATTTGAGTCCTGTGCCTTTTTTCCTTGGTGAGTCTTGCCAAGGGTTTGTCAATTTTGTTGATCTTTTCAAAGAACCAGCTCCTTGTTTTATTGATTTTTTCTATAGTTTTTCTGTTCTCTATTTCATTTATTTCTGCTCTGATTTTTATTATCTCCTTTCTTCGGCTGGTTTTGGGTTGTCTTTGTTCTTCTTTTTCTAGTTCCTTAAGGTGTGAAGTTAAGTGGTTTACTTCGGCTCTCTCTTGTTTGTTCATATAGGCCTGAAGTGATATGAACTTTCCTCTTATTACTGCTTTTGCTGCATCCCAGAGATTCTGCTATGTCGTATTTTCATTTTCATTTGTCTGTATATATCTTTTGATCTCTGCGCTTATTTCTTCTTTGACCCATTCATTTTTTAGAAGTATGTTGTTTAGTTTCCACATTTTTGTGGGTTTTTCCCCCTCTTTTTTGCAGTTGAATTCTAGTTTCAAGGCTTTATGATCAGAAAATATGCTTGGTACAATTTCAATTTTTCTAAATTTGCTGATATTGTCTTTGTGGCCCAACATATGGTCAATTCTTGAGAATGTTCCATGTACACTAGAGAAAAATGTATACTCTGTCGCTTTGGGATGAAGTGTCCTATAGATGTCTATCATATCCAGGTGTTCTAGTATTTCGTTTAAGGCCACTATATCTTTATTGATTCTCTGTTTGGATGACCGATCTAGAGCTGTCAGCGGTGTATTGAGGTCTCCAAGTATGATTGTATTTTTGTTAGTTTTTGTTTTAAGGTCAATAAGTAGCTGTCTTATATATATTGGTGCTCCTTGGTTTGGTGCATATATATTAAGGATTGTTATGTCTTCTTGATTCAACTTCCCCTTAATCATTATGAAATGACCATTCTTGTCTCTGAGTACTTTTTCTGTCTTGTAGTCAGCATTATTAGATATGAGTATTGCTACACCTGCTTTTTTTTTGGGTGTTGTTTGCTTGGAGTATTGTTTTCCAGCCTTTCACTTTGAATTTGTTTTTATCCTTGTTGCTTAGATGTGTTTCTTGTAGGCAGCATATAGTTGGATTTTCTTTTTTAATCCATTCTGCTACTCTGTGTCTTTTTATTGGTAAGTTTAATCCATTTACATTTAGTGTAGTTATTGACACTTGTGGGTTCCCTACTGACATTTTATAAATTGCTTTCTGTTAGTTTTGTATCGTGTTTGATTCTTCTCTTTTGTTTTTCTATCATTTGTTTTTGTTTGTTTGTGTTCCATACTTCTTTCCTCTGTTGCTACCTTTTTTAAGTCAAGTGTTTTTGTGGTGGTTTTTTCAAGGGTGGTTACCATTAAGTAATGAAAAGGGTACCTACCATATTCATTGTAGTACCCTATCTTATGAGTATTTCTGCACTTCATCGTCCTTTGCTACTGTTAATCTCCATCCTCTCCCCCCTTTTTTTCCTTTGTTGTCACAGTTTAAGTTTGGTTTTATTGTGTTCTTGGTGGAGCTGTTACTTGTGGTGTTGTTTTCTTTTGTTCTTTGAATCTGGTTGGAAAACCCCCTTTAGTATTTCCTGGAGTGGGGGCTTTCTGCTGATAAATTCTCTCATCTTTTCTGTATTTGTGAATGTTTTTATATCTCCTTCGTACTTGAAGGATAGCTTTGATGGGTATAGTATTCTTGGCTGAAAGTTCCTCTCTTTCAGGGCTTTAAATATTGGGGTCCACTCTCTTCTAGCTTGTAGAGTTTCTGCTGAGAAATCTGATGATAATCTAATAGGCCTTCCTTTATATGTTGTACTCTTCTTTTCCCTGGCTGCCTTGAGAATTTTTTCTTTGTCATTGGTTTGTGTCATCTTTATTATGATGTGCCTTGGAGTGGGTTTGTTGTGGTTAAGAAAACTCGGTGTTCTGTTTGCTTCTTGAATTTGAGGCTTTAGTTCTTTCCACAGGCTTGGGAAGTTCTCGTCTATTATTTGTTTGAGTATATTCTCCATTCCATTTTCTTTCTCTTCTCCCTCTGATATACCTATTATTCTTATGTTATTCTTTCTGATGGAGTCAGACAATTCCTGTAGGGCTTTCTCATTTTTTATTATTTTTGAGTCTCTTTCTTCTTCTCTCTGTTGTGCCTCAAGTTGTTTGTCTTCTATTTCACTAATCCTATCTTCAATCTGGGCTGTTCTGTTAGCTAAGCTTGTTACCTCGTTTTTCAGCTCGTGAATTGAGTTTTTCATTTCTGTTTGATTTGTTTTCATAGTTTCAATTTCCTTGGTAATATATTCTTTGTGTTCATTGAGTTGTTTTCTGATCTCCCTAAATTGCCTTTCTGTGTTTTCTTGTATATCTCTGAGTATTTTTAAGATTTCTATTTTAAATTCTCTGTCATTTAGCTCCAAGGCTTCCAATATGTTAAGTCTTTTCTCCATAGATTTTTCCACATCTATTTGTGTTACCTCTCTTTCTTTTGTATCCATAATATTTGATTTCCTCTTTCTTAATGGCATCTGAGGGTGGTCTTGTTGATAGCACACGGGCGCACTCCCTCCGCGGCTTGAATGAACGTTCCTGCGGTAGCTTCCTCCACACCCTCGTCTCTCAGATTCAAGTGATAACAGTCCTTTCGCTTTCAGTTTGTGTGGAACTCCGGAATGCTCCGAGGGTAAATTTTTCTGTTTCTAGTTGATAAATTTGTTGTGATTTTGGGGAGATCTGTCGGACGCGCTGCTCACGGCGCCATTTCCATGACGTCACTCCTCTAAGTCAGTTAATTATTATAAGAAAAAATAGTAATTTTTTTCTCCCCAAAATGTTCCTTTCAAATTCTAGTCTTACATGTGTAAGTTTTGTGACTGACACTGATTTACCTTTTAGAGGAAGGAGACATTAAAGGAGAATTTTTAAAGCAGATCACAGCTGAAATTCAGTGCCCACAATTCTTTCACACTTTATTTATAAAAGAGACTAGAAGTATTTTTCAGCAGTACCTATTCTTGGAAAACAAAAAAGTATCTTCACCTGACTTCTTCAATGAATGATTACAGTGTATCACCATCACCTCATTAAACTAATATGTTATTTTTTAAGAGATACTTTTACTTTGTATCAAAATGCTAATTTTAAAGCAAAGTGGTGAGTTGCACAGTGGATTTTTTTTTAATTAACCAGATGTTGCAAATGTATAAATACCTCTAATGGACAGAGTACATGTTTCCACAGGCAGCTATTCATGGAGTCAGTGTATTTGAAACATTACAGCACACCCAGGCTCTATCTGATGTGTGATGCTCGTCAATCCAAATTTCAATGAATAATAATTAATGTGACTTTTCAGACTGCTTTTTTTGCTAAGCTCTTGCAGAGGAGAAATGTTTTCTGGCTTCCGTTATAAAACATAAGACCCGAAGTATCTCAGATTCTGCTGCCTGGTAGGAAAAAGAGAATTGGTTCAAGTCAAGGAGTATTTTTTGTTTGTTTGTTTTTTCTGTCTTTCAAATCATAGCATGAGTAAATAAATCCTGATTGCATGTTTCCACGGGGTACACAGAATGCTGAGATTTAGGGCTGTGCTTTCTTCAGATGGGTATTACCTTTAATACCTGACTGCGGTGGTGTCTGGACACAAGGTCACTGTGGCTGGTTTCCAGCAGAGACTAATTTTTACTTGCTGGAACTTTAAACAGAAAATTTGCGCCATATATGTATGTTTTAATTATGGTAATCACCATGGCCTGACATTCACCGAGAGCAGGCGCGCTGCAGTCACGGGCAGCCCTCCAAGTGTCAGAACAGCACGCCCTGACTTGGCTACTTTCTTAAAAGCACATTTGCTTCTGTCACCGGTTCGGTGGTCTGACTAATCTCACTGGTCCTACAATTATTTTGTCACTGCGATGCTTGAAGGGTGATCTATGAAAGGCTGTAGTGTTCTTTTTCTTTCTTTCTTTCTTTTTTTTCTTTCTCCTCTTGATGGTTCTCTCTGGCAGAATTTACACGATCAGAGGCAGATATTCTAATTTTATGGATATTGTGCCAAACTTCAAGAGGAAAATTGCAGATGCAGTGCAGGCTGAACAGACCCCACTCCAGGGAGCATCACGGAGAGCAGCCATGCCCTTGCTTTGTTGTGCCTACCTGCCAAAGAGGGGGGCTAGAAAGGGGGGCTACTATAGCACAAATTAGCAACAAGGCCAGGATCCACCCAAAAATATGGATCCAGGAAGTACCATTTGTACAAAAGTGCCGAGCGATCCTGTTAAAATGATGAGGAAAGGACTCCTTCTGCTTTTCTTGAGGCTACTGAATAGGTTTGCTACACCCTGCATGCCTACCATATCCTCTGCCTTGGGAATAAAATTACTCATCTATGTGAGTAACTTCAGAAATATATGTATATTTTAGTACAAGAAATCAAGCATCAAGGTACATAATAAAATGAATCTGGAAGTATGTTAATCCCCCTGCTTATGCAACTGCGCTCGAGATTTAATACTGATATTGCTAGGGGCTGAGCGGGAGCCAAACTAATTCCACAAAAGTGTTCCCTCTGCATATTAACGACCGCGAATGCCCAGAGACCCAATCCTATTTGCGCTGCCCTGCAGTGGCTGATGTGATTTAGCTTTTGCAATCCCTTTGGCTTCTGAGACATGCAGCAGTGTGCTCCCCCTCCTGCCTACCTGGAGAGGAACGCTCCTCTTGGTCCAACTTCAGGACATCCAACGTCCCTCATCCTGCAAATATCAGTACTTACAGACACGTGAATCCATTGGACTCCACTGGCGTGCGCCTTTGTATACCAATGCCTACTACGGTGCCCACTGAAGTATGGATGCCCTTGAGGTAGTAAGTACCTCTGTCACTCAGCCCAGTATGGAAAGGTCATCTTCATGACATACAGAGTGGCCAGTAGTCTTCTCGAGAAGAAAAGCACTAAATGTGACATGATGGTCCTGATGAAGGTTGACACGATATCAGATTTTAACCAGCAGGAAAGATAGGCTACATTATTTTTTCTATTTCTGCCACTTTTGAGTTGGGTCAACATGATCCATAGGTGGTAGCTTTGACTTCTACGTAATATAATTTTCCGATGCGATTGCAAAAACCTCAACTTATCTTTGAAAATATTCAGATCATTTACTTTGTAAATTAAATAGCAAATTTTTAATTTAAAAAATGCCTTTACCAAAAAGGGCCATAAGGAGATTACTCTAATTCAGTGATTCTCGATTGAGGTTTTAGAGAAAACATCAAAGACTGTCCCCAGAATGACATATAATATATTCTAAAAGAAGGAGGTCATGTTAGGGGATTCTCAGCATGAAAATACAGTAAATAGAGAGAACTAGATGGCTGGGTAGGTAGCTAGATATACATCTGTAGATACATAGATTATATAAGAGATATATAGAGATACGGACACAGATATGGTTTATTTTATTTTACTTTTTTAGTTTTTGTCAGAAACAGAGAGAGTCAGAGAGAGGGATGGATAGGGACAGACAGGAAGGGAGAGAGATGAGAGGCACTGATTCTTCATTGCAGCACTTAGTTGTTATTGATTGCTTTCTCATATGAGCCTTGACTGGGGGCTATAGTGGACCAAGTGACCCCTTGCTCAAGCCAGCAACCTTGCTTCAAGCCAGCGACGTTTGGGCTCAAGCCCACAACCATGAAGTCATGTTTATGATCCCATGCTCAAGCCAGCGACTCAGTTCAAGCTCAAGCTGGTGAGCCTGAGCTCAAGCCGGCAACCATGGGGTTTCAAACGTGGGTCCTCCGCATCCCAGTCCAAAGCTCTATTCAGTGCACCACTGCCTGGTCAGGCCAGATATGGTTTCTATAATACCAACCAAATAGAGAAGAACCTTGATGCTCTCTTGGGTAAAGGGGATGTTGTGTACAGCTTTATTTATTTATTTATGTATTTATTTGCGAGAGAAACAAAGAGAGAGACATAGAGAGGGACACATAAGTACAGACAGACAGGAAGGGAGAAAGATTAGAAATATCAATTCTTTATGATGGCACCTTAGCTGTTCATTAATTTTTTTTCTTTTTTTTAAAGATTTTATTTATTCATTATAGAGAGAAGAGAGAGAGAGAGAGAGAGAGAGAGAAGGGGGGAGAGGAGCAGGAAGCATCAACTCCCATATGTGCCTTGACCAGGCAAGCCCAGGGTTTTGAACCAGCAACCTCAACGTTTCCAGGTTGACGCTTTATCCACTGCACCACCACAGGTCCGGCTGCTGTTCATTAATTGCATCCCAGTCCGATGCTCTACCCACTGTGCTGCTACCTGGTCAGGCAACAAGTTTAAAACTTCCAGTTTATATGGTATCCAGGGGATACCATCCAAAGGAGCATAGTCAGAAATTCTGAGACGCATGAGAGTCATGCAGATTTGACAAAAGAAATCCCTTTTAAACAATAGTGAGACTTCAATTTCAATAATATATTTTTACTCATGCTTATAAAATGGAATTTGATTTATAAGTATTAGGTCACATACACTGTGTGTAAGTCCATGTTTAGCTATTGACTATGGGAGGTACAATAGTGTGTCGGAATTTCCTGGCATTAGGTTGAAAAAATAAAACTATCCACCTGTGACCTCTTTTTCCCGTTTTCTCAGGTATGGGGATTTTGTCATATTACTCCTTAGTCATAGCTATGCTCCTTGATGTTTTCTTTTTCTTTCTTCCAAAGAATAACTAAGAAAATGAACTGCTCTTTATTAGGAACAAAGAAAAGGCTAAAAAACAAACAAAAATTTTGTTATTTTTAACCAATGAATTCTTGACATCTTCTTATTTACCTCAGGCAGCAAACATACCTGCCAACCAAATTTTTTTTTTTCATCCAACAAAGAAAACATTGCAAATGAGAAATTGCATCCCCAACACACATAACCCTATATAGCACTTCTCTCTGTCTATTTTTACTACCATTCCTGAACTAAAAGCTGATGTAACAGCATGGAGTCTAAACCTGAGATAAACAAGGAAGAAGCTTCTGGAAGCATGAGCACTTCTCTCCTCCTACAATTTGCCAAAGCCACTGCAGCATAGGAAACCCTAATACCTAATATACACTTTGATCAGATCGTTCCTCAAGATATACTAGAATGTTTTGATTTTCTTTAATATTATAATCCAAGAGAGTTTCAGCTCTAAAATAACATTCATTTTTTTTTTTTCTGAAGCTGGAAACGGGGAGAGACAGTCAGACAGACTCCCGCATGCGCCCAACCGGGATCCACCCGGCACGCCCACCAGGGGGCGACGCTCTGTCCACCAGGGGGCGATGCTCTGCCCCTCCGGGGCGTCACTCTGCCTGGACCAGAGCCACTCTAGCGCCCGGGGCAGAGGCCAGGGAGCCATCCCCAGCGCCAGGGCCATCTTTGCTCCAATGGAGCCTTGGCTGCGGGAGGGGAAGAGAGAGACAGAGAGGAAGGAGAGAGGGAGGGGTGGAGAAGCAAATAGGCGCTTCTCCTGTGTGCCCTGGCCGGGAATCGAACCCGGGACTTCTGCACGCCAGGCCAACGCTCTTCCACTGAGCCAACCGGCCAGGGCTAACGTTCATTTCTAAGATCATGTTAAGAGTACTATATTTTAATGCAAATAACAAGGGGTAAATATATACTAGCAAAATTGTAGTAAATCAAGAGAACATGAACATCACTGAAGAATGGAGATCCAGAAACACATCCTTAAGGTAGGTGGATACGCAATACTTAGAATATAGGCAATTGTCTTTGCATGGTTTTTTCTCTTTATGCATTCCTCCTACAATGTATATGTAGCAATGTGATGAGGTTATCGCTCTTGCAGGATTGTACATCGTTTGCTATAATTACACTGTAATACAAATGGCTGAAAAGACTTTGCATGAGTCAATCAGCGACCTTGATTTATTTTTCCAGGTCACGGAGATCCATCTTTGAACCTCATCAAAAATTCCAAGTTAATAGGTGGTGTCAGGCTTCAATATTCCTCTGGTTGTCACAATCCGGTTTGTCAGAAAACAGTTTTACAACTATTAGCGAAGCAAATTGGATAAAATTTTTATTTTTTATCTTTAAATTATTTTACAACTTATAACCAAAAAACAAGAAAAGCTTATGCAACACAAGACAAAGAGGAGAGAGAAAAATATCTGGCTGGGTGCTTTATACTCTCTGCTGAGTTTTGGAAGCGGTGGACTGAGAGAGAGTGGTCTTTGGTGGATTTGAGAGCAGGTAGAGCTTCCGTACGCCTGGTCTTCTTTCTAAGAACAACACAGCACTTAAAACGGCATCCGTTCAAGAATGCTACAACCCCTCTTGGCGTTAGAGCAAGCCTTTCAAATATCATTAAATTAAAGCTGGAGAGTCCATTCAAGTACTGTCACGTTAGGGATCCCCTAGCCCACAGGCCGCTCTTTCAGTAAGAGCATGTGATCAAACCCGAGCCCAGGTTGGTGGTGTCAACAGACTTGAGTCAAAGCAAGTTTAAAGCCGACAACCACAAACCTCAGCTTGCCTCTCAGTCTGAGATAAATAAATGTTCCAGCCAGGCACACCCGTTTTAAACAAGAATTTGATGGAGACCCCAGGTTCCAGATCAAATTCACTCGAGCATTTTCAATTGGTCGCTACATGGGACAGTGCTGAGACAAAGGCGTGGCGTGGGGCTGCGAGGCTGAGGGGGGAGCCGTCAGGGAACCTACAGTGGCAGCTCCATCCACTGATCCACTGGCACCAGGCCATCGTATTTGCCCACTCAGAAGGGACCTCTTCAGCTCTGGGCAGACACCCCTGGGAGACCCCCCGAGCCAAGCTCATAGAATCAGAATGGCCTCTTTTCACCAGACGACTCTGGGGTTACCGTGCCTCTTGTCCATGTTGGGAAGGAAAAATCACTGGGGAAATCCATTCCTGTGTACTGTCTGTCCCCCGTTCATTCTGTCGTCTGCCCCTAAGTACTGTTCCAGGGCAGAAGACCGGGATGGGACATTAGGGACTTCAAGGAAAGCTGTGCACACTTCTGCTCAGAAGGTTCCGTTCTCCAGAGGAAAGTTAATAGCAACTTTGAGACTGGACATAGTGAACAGTGTGCTGGGGAAATATTTAACCACCAGCTCTCCGGGAAACTTCATAGGAGACAGCCTGATTGTTTGGAGGCTGTGCCTGATTTCAAGCTCCTGACATGCTGATGCCCCTGGCCTAGGAGCTGGGAACTGAGGCAAAAGTACCTGCCTCTCTCAGGCCATTGGTGCCCCTGACCCAAGCGCCTAGCATTCTGGAAGCCACACATCTCTGTCCCACAAGCCATCCCTGACACCAAAATGCGGTTGGCCCTAAAGTCCTTACATCAAAAGTAACAAAAAAATTTTTGCATAAAATATTATCAGTAGAGCATACAGACGCAGAGGGCCACCTGGCCACCGTTAAACCATTTTATGATTTTATAAAAAGTTTGCATGTGTGACAAACCAGACTAAAGGAAAAAGCCATCGGTCCCCAGGAAAATAGTAAATAAGTAGATGGGGGAGGAGAAAAAGTCCTTCCTTACAACATAAGACGTGCACAACTAATGCATGCACCGACATGATAGAATTGGGAGCTCGTCAGTGTGCAGCAATCACAGTATGATTGAGGCAGGAATGAATTAAATATGACTTTGTAAATGTAGTAATGTATTTGATAAATAAAAGCATTTAAGAAATCTGTTAACTGAACACCAGAGGTGGTGGGAGTGTGAGTCAGGATGACCTTCTCGATGGGGTGACATGCGGGCTGATTTGCAGAAGGGTGAGCAGAAGACAGCCCGGTGGGTGGGAGGGTGGGGAGGCCAACCCAGATGGAGGGAAAAGCCTGGCAGAGAGGTGGCAGCGTGCCACACCTGGCAGCACAGTGAGAGTTAGGGAGAGCGCCGGCCATATCTAGGGCTGTGGAATGGGACAGCCTTTTATTCAAATACTATTTCTTCCATTCATTAGTCATACCATAGTGCTAACTTGCTTCTCTCTCTAGGCCTCAGGTCTGCATTTGTGAAGTGGAAATAGCCCTGAATTATTATTCAGGAGGTTGTTTTCTGGATGGCATGAAACAGTGTACGTCAAGTACATGGTTCAAGGTAAACTTGCAGAACATTTTAGCGACCGCTGCTGTCATTGTTTTTGGACTTCGGGTGGTTAGAAATGTCCAGAAAGAAGGAGGCACAATAGAGAAGTCAGAAAAATAGCCCTGCCTCAGTTATAAAGGGCATTTCCAATGATATTTAAGAGAGCGAACCAACACTCATAAGAAATTACCAATAGTAGTATACAAGTTGACGTTTGCATTTATGGGAGACAATGCTAACAATTTTTTAACTGCTGTGTTTTTTTAAAGATCACCTAAGTGACCTAGAGTGGTAATAAAGAACAGGAGGTTCTGTTTGTCTGTTTGCTCTGTTTTGTTCTGTTTTCTCTGAGCGGGGTGACCTGTTTCTGGCGGAAAAGTGCATTTTCCTCCCGGCTTTCACAGCGCACACCAGAATCCCGGTGACTTTGCCCTGACCAGAGCTTGCACAGAGACAGGGCCGCGCAGACGCACAGGGGACAAGGACTCACGCTGGGCTTGTGTGACCATGCCTGGGAGGCAGCAAGTGTCTCCATCTCACCCTTCTTTTTTTTGTGTGAATAATTCGGTGACCCGGACTTGAAAGCGCGTTGACAAATCTTGACTTCAGACTTCAGAGCAACTGTAATAAATGTTGGAAGGAGTCTATCTTTGCGGGGAAGACCTTGGGCTCCAGAGTCAGGCTGGATTCAGACTCAGGCTCTTCTGCGTGCCAACACATTGACCTCGGCCCATTTATTGTCGGCCGTACCCAGATCTCGCATCCGACAAAAACAAAAGGAGGGGAGACAGAAATAGGCAACTTCCACTCATTTGTTCCTGTGAAAAATAAATGAAAATATGCGTGTGGAGCTTTTCCATACATCGTGTGGTGATGGCAATGAGGTAGATGATGGTGGTGGTGGTGATGGGGGTGATGATGGTGGTGGTGGTGATGGGGGTGATGATGGGGGTGGTGGGGGTGGTGGGGGTGATGATGGGGGTGGTGGGGTGATGGTGGGGGTGGTGATGGGGGTGATGATGGGGGTGGTGGGGGTGGTGGGGGTGATGATGGGGGTGGTGGGGTGATGGTGGGGGTGGTGATGGGGGTGATGATGGGGGTGGTGGGGGTGGTGGGAGTGTTGATGGGGGTGGTGGGGTGATGATGGGGTGGTGGGGGTGATAAGGGTGATGATGGGGGTGGTGGGGTGATGGTGGGGGTGGTGATGGGGGTGATGATGGGGGTGGTGGGGGTGGTGGGAGTGTTGATGGGGGTGGTGGGGTGATGATGGGGTGGTGGGGGTGATAAGGGTGATGATGGGGGTGATAGGGGTGATGGGGGTGATGATGGGGGTGATGGGGGTGATGGGGGTGATGATGGGGGTGATGGGGGTGATGGGGGTGATGGGGGTGATGATGGGGGTGATGGGGGTGATGGGGGTGATGATGGGGGTGATGGGGGTGATGATGGGGGTGATGGGGGTGATGGGGGTGATGGGGGTGATGATGGGGGTGATGGGGGTGATGGGGGTGATGATGGGGGTGATGGGGGTGATGGGGGTGATGATGGGGGTGGTGGGGGTGATGAGGGTAATAATGGGGGTGATGGGGGTGATGGGGGTGATGATGGGGGTGGTGGGGGTGATGAGGGTGATAATGGGGGTGATGGGGGTGATGGGGGTGATGATGGGGGTGGTGGCGGTGATAAGGGTGATGGTGGTAGTGACATAAGTACTTGTAGAAGCCATTTTCAGGTCACTAATTTGGTCATTACATAGACACGTCTATAATTTTCAGTTAATGTGTTGGGCAGTAGTAATAAAGACATAGATAACATAGAGTTGATTTGTAGGGGTTTTTTTTGTTACATGAAAATAAAATTTAATGGCTAAAAGCAGAGCAACACATCAAGCTCTTCAGTTCACGATGAGGAATATGTGTTCCTGTGTACCAGGTGTCATAGGGACACAGAGAGAATTGTGTAGATGAGACTGAGCATTGAGAGAAACCCAGCTGGGATCAGGGCAAGGCGTATGAAATCTTTCTAGACTCCAGTCGAAAGGGAGTCAACCTTTAGGAGAGGAGTAAGAAAATGTAGACACAGCCGCACCAAGTAGTGAAATGCAGACAGCATTTCAAAATGAGGAACCAAGCAGCGCTGGCCAAATGATGGGCTGCTCCCCGGCGGAGGCCAGCTTCTGCGTGCAGGGGGCCAGGCATCCCTCCCGCGGGCCTCTGGGGGGGAGGTAACGGCAGATGTGTGTCTCTGTCCCCAGGGAAGGCTGGTTTTGCTCAATATGGCACCCCAGATTCCATTTCAAGCTGAGCAGCCCATGAAGAAAAAGGTCAACCTTAGAATATTCATCTCTTGGGTTGTCAGAGCTGAGAAGCAGGGAGGTCCATTTCCAAGTGGCAGTCACCACGACCGTATAAAAGCCATGTGGGAGCCTTTGAAAATGCACAGGCCTGGGTTCTGCTCTCAGCTGCATTGAGCTTGCTGAGCTAGCACGGGGCCTCGGTCTCCTCTGTGGGTAGACATACCACCCCGGACCACCACCCTCACGGTGCTCTCCTGAGTCCTGCATTTGTAAACGTCCCACCAGATGCCCCTTTTCCTGAGCACAAAGAAGGGGGAAATCTCATCTTAAAAAATCTTAGAATCAGTAAGTGACAGTATTAGGAGTGGACCCAGGTCTCCCGGCGCCCCAAGCAGCGCTCTCCCTACTGGACTTTAGGGACAGTGGAAGGCTGACCGCCCGCCCACCAGCCATTTCACGAGGCCGGTCAGAGCAACTGCTAGAATCATCCTTCAAAACTGCAGTGAAGCTTTGGACCAGGAATCACAAAACAGCAGGTCATGGAATGCTTCCAGCGGCCAAGCTGTTTCTTTTGCCCTTCACATGCACTTTTAAATGATTGTTAATGCCTTTACACTGAATATGCCCTCTCCCATTGGTCAAACGCTCTTCCACAAACAGCCATCTTATTTCCAGATGTCTTCATGCATAAAATAATTTTCAGCCCAGCCCCTTGGAAGCATTTGAGTTTACAATCTAGGCACAAAGGAGGCATTAGAAGGCAGAAAGCTTCATCAGAATTCAACTCACTAGCACCTGTAGACACATTAACACAGATATTATTTAATCTATTTACCTAACAATGCCTTAATTTATAAAAGGCAACAATGCTGCATAAGAAAAAAGAATCTCAGGGTGCCTTTCAAAGCCAAGCCCCCTCTGCTGCTCTCCACCCTTCAGTGTTATCTGTGTAGGACTGTAAAACACCTCTTTCTCTCTACACATGCTGGCTGATGCAGAGCTGAGCGCCCAATCCAGGAGCTGCCCTGAGATCCTCTTCCTGAGAAAAGTACCATTGGTGCCCCTAAAGAGCGGGTCAATCAAATTCAGGTACTAGAATTTTAAAGTGAGTAACATCAAATACAGAGGTCACTTTGGGGGGACAGTTCCAGAAGAGGGCTCCCCTGCAAATGAGCAGAGGATATACTGTCTGAGGCCAGAGAGAAAAAGACACTGGAGAGAAGAGCTATTCACACATGTGACCCCAGAGGAAAACAGATGGAGGGGATCATTGCTTTTTATTGCATATGACCTCCCAGGTCCTTTTTCCAATTCCACAGAAGGCCTGGCTACGATTTCTGCTCTTGGCTTTGGACAGATGGTCATTCTCATTTGCTTAGATTAGTTGTAGTGGGTTTCAGTTTCTTACAACCAAACAATCCCTGGCAAAGACAGCCACCTAGGGATGGACTTCAATCATAGAGGAGGGTGAGGAGGGTGCAGAACAGGCTGTCTCTGGAGGTCGGTCCAGAGAGTGCACGGATAAAGGGAGTACTTGCCAGCAATGACCTTGGGGGGTGGTGAGTTAGAAAATCAAGGGAAGAGTCACTCTCATGGAAAGAACATCTGGGAAGAGGATGGAATAGTTGATTAAAGTGATACTACCAAGTTCAAATTTACCTACTTCATCATTTTAACAATGCTGAAGCCTGAGCCTATGAAATGTCCTTTTGTGTGTGTGTGTGTGTGTGTGTGTGTGTGTTTTTCTGAAGCTGGAAACGGAGAGAGAGAGTCAGACAGACTCCCGCATGCGCCCGACCAGAATCCACCCGGCACGCCCACCAGGGGCGACGCTCTGCCCACCAGGGGGCGACGCTCTGCCCACCAGGGGCATCGCTCTGCCGTGACCAGAGCCACTCTAGCGCCTGGGGCAGAGGCCAAGAAGCCATCCCCAGCGCCGGGGCCATCTTTGCTCCAATGGAGCCTTGGCTGCGGGAGGGGAAGAGAGAGACACAGAGGAAGGAGGGGGGGTGGAGAAGCAGATGGGCGCTTCTCCTATGTGCCCTGGCTGGGAATCGAACCCGGGTCCCCCTCACGCCAGGCCGATGCTCTACCACTGAGCCAACCGGTCCTTTTTTTTTTTAATTAAAAATGCATGACTCATTTTTTTCTGCTAAAAGAATGAAATAGCCTTTCAAGACCATCAAGAGATGCAAGACTGTTTGGGGTCATTCCATCTATAAAATAATGAGCGGCAGTCTAACGGAGAAAGACCATTGCAAAGAGTATATTTACTTATTTAGTTGTTTCTGTTACAGAAAAGTGCCCTTGTTGCACTTGTGATGTTTCTGCTACAATGAACTTTGAAGTATAAACTAGTGTCTTAGGAAACCACTGAAGTTCCACGTGGGCACCTCCATGCTGCAGCCTCCTAAGAGCCCACATAGCTCTCAGCCAACATGGTGAGAGAATCAGACTGTGTTCCTTCTGTTTTCTTTCTTTCTTTTTCCCTAGCTCAAATGCTCCCTGATTACAGGTTCTTAAGCTGCAGTGGAAGCCAATTCAGACATTCTGAGGGTGAGCAGGGGGCGGGGGGCTGGAACTCTGAGCCCCAGAAAGCACCCAGCTGTTCATTCTCTTACTACCGAGCCCCACCCTTTGCTCAGGCCACAGGAAGGGTTCTGTTCCCCTGGTCTGCTTTCTAGCTCGGTACCCGTTCTTAACCATGCAAATAAGTGGGGCAAGGGCAGTGGATAAAGGAAGGGGAAGGGTTTGGCCAAATAAAACCCCCACATATCTACATAACACATAGAGACAGACAACAGGGTGGCAATAGCCAGAGGGGAAGGGGGTGTAAGGGTAAGTGGAGGCAGGCAACTTCCGGAAGGAGTGGGAACCAAAGAGACTTTGCTTGGGGTGGAGGGTGCACAATGTGGGGTGCAGAGGGTGTTAGATTGAGTTGTACACTTGAAACCTCTAGGGTTTTTCAAACCAGTGTCACCCCAATAAATTCAAATAAATACACACATACAATCGAGACAGCAACAGAAAGAGACGAGATTCCTCCGAGTGCACGTTCGCTTTCCTCAGCCTTGTGTGGGCTTTTTTCCTCTAACGTTCATCCAAGTGCGGAACCGGGAAAAAACTGCCCTGAAATCTGCCACTTGGAATTTTTACTGTTGGTCAATTAATAAGTTTCTCAGTAGAAATAATGACCTTGGATTGGGAAAGTGTTAGTGCTAGTCACCAAAAGGTCACTCATTCACATTTTTGGTCTTCTGATATTAAATTTTGCGGTAATTAGAAAATGAGAGTTGGACATGAAAATTTAGTTATTTTGTTGTAGAAGTCAAGTAGATGAATGTAGTTCTAACATTTAAAGTCCTTAGAAAAACTGAATGTAAAATCCAGAGGACCTCATACACCACTCTAAAGCTGACTGAAAATGAATGCTTGACTACTGTGTCCTTAGATTGAAGGGGTATTTTGTGACACAGGAGTGAATAGAAGGCATGCTTATGGTAGTTTTTATAAATAATCATGAATTTCATTATTTCAGGGTATAATTTAAGAGCTGCAAAAAATCTGCCTGGGCTTTTGTGGCACAAAGGCACTAGTTTGTATGTTGACTTTAATCTAGTAAAGTGAAAATGGCACATAACAAAGATTGTATAGTATTTGCACACACAAAAATTGCCACCTGAAAATATTTGTGAAAACCTATTTTTATATCTGAATCTAGGTTGAATGCATAATTTAGTACTTATTTTCAGGACAAATAGCTTGGAAAAATTTCATGCACAATTGATGATAATTTGAGTGTGCAATCCATGGCGGAGCTCGTTGCCATATTCATCCTGTCTAAGCTCTGTGTGCAAATTTAAATTGTAGTTCTCCAGAAATGGCTCAGACTACTCCCAAAGATCAACACCAGTCACTTTTAGCACCAGTGATGAAGCCCGAAGACTTTCACAAGATAAACAAATATTTTGGAAGACAATTCCCAACTTTAGAAAAAGAATGATAACAATACTGATATAATTTGCATCCAGATTATACTGAATACAAGAGTGTTTTTTTTTAAAAAAACCTACAATATATAAATATAAATTTCATGTGGGAGTAACAAAGGGGAAGTGTCTGTGTGAGTGTGTGTATGTGTATAAAATTCCTAGTGACCAATCCCAAAGTATTCGTTTCTGCTTTTGTTTTCTCCTTGATGTAAAGATTTCTAAATTCAGTAGATTTTTAAAAAATGATTTATAAGTCATAATATTAGCAATATTATTTTTCTAAGAAAAAATATAATGTGTATCTCTATGACTGAGAAATCTCCAAACCTTTCTTTATATTTTATTTTAATGGCCCTTAGTGTAAATACTGTTCTTGGGAAGGCAGAAAAGGAACTATGATTTATACACATACTTTGCATACTATATTTAATAAGATTAATTGTTTGACTTGATCATGGTGTGGTAGAATTATTTGCCTTAACTTACAGTTTTATAAATTATTATAGAAAGTAGGAAAAAGCTATTACTAGAAATTAGTATATATTTTTTTAGAAATTAGTATAATATTTTAAATAAATGTGCTTTACAGAATTTAACCAAACTCTAAGGCACTGTTTTACTCTACCTAGTATTGTATAATACCATACTTTTAAATAGTCATATTTTCTATATGAATGAAGACATCTCTTCATCAAAATGCACACTATTGGTTATTTTTCATCATTTCAGTATTTTCCAGAATTCAAAAAAGAATTGAAGGCTCCTGATTATTTGATGTTGGACACAAAAGCAAATATACCTTCATGAACTTCCCATAAGCAAATAATGAAGAAATCCATAAAACTTCTCTAGGAAAACACTGTTCATAAACCAGGATTATATATTTAATAGCACAGTTTTGTCAGAGTATGCCTTTTAGTACTGATTCATTACATAAGAGGATTTGACAAGGTTAGAATTTGTGTTGCTAATGGAAATTATTTTTTTCAAGAATTAATCTTTAGGCTCTCAAGAATGACAGATATTCAAATACTCTCAAATGAGTGTTTAAACCGAACATTTCTATTCATTGCTGCCCTCCAACAGAACTTCCCCTCTGAAGCTGGCATGCCATTCACTTGCCGAATTCTTAGCACCTGCCATTCAAGAGAACAGCAGAGGACCATTTGAAAGTAATATTTTGCTCGGTGTGACATCTCATTCTTTCCCCCTTAGAAATCATTATTTTTTTTTTACACACCTCATAGTCTTCCTAACAGGAAACCAGCTCTGCCTGTCATTCTGACTGGGGAGGAACCTGTTTTCCAGGTCGCTGGCTTGAATCCTGGAGATGAGATATTCATGAGAGACCTGGCAGGGGAGTTTATATCTGGGTGCGGAGTTTTCCTCTCCATTCGCCAGCCTGCCAGGTCAGTGAGTTGCTCTGTCACCGGGAAGATAAGGGTTGCTGTAGCGTCCTCTGCTTATTATACACTCAGTGCTTCTGACCTTCCCGGGAGACCTCCCAAAGCATTCTGACTCGAGGCAACCCGGCCCCTTTAGGAACTGCTCACAGCCAGATCCTACAGTCTGAAATACAACATCATCCGTGACTCTGGGTGAGGCTACTCCTAGATACCAGAATTTAAACTTTTTTCTTCCACTAAAAATTTGTTGACTGTGCAGAGGGAGAAAAAAATATTCTTAATTTTTTAAAATTAAATTCTATAAGATAAAACCCCAAAGTCAATGCATCCAGTTCAATAAAAAAGTAAAATAAAACCTTCTATACAATGGAAACAAACAAACAAAAACCCCAACAACTCGTAGCTGGTTAACCCTTACTTCTAACCTGCACCAGTCATCCTTAAAGCCAACAGCCTGTATTTTAAACATCAAAACAGGAAATTATTATTATGGAAATAAATTAAGTTAAATATGTATTTTTAGTAGACCACTGTGCTATTTTAAGACATGGCAAAATTAGAAATGACTCCTCTTCCTACCCCAATGCCCTCATTTGAGTCTTTTCTTTGTGATACAGTGGATGCTCTTTGACCTCAAGAGATGGAGACCAGGCAGCGGTTAACAGTGCCTTCATTTTCTATCCCAGATGTTCAGATTGTGTCGGAAACAACTCCACCTTCTAGCTAATTTTAAAAATAGTTTCTTTGAACACCCAAGCATTCGAGCACCTCTCTGGTCATTCAATAAGGAATTTCAAATGAAGAATTATGCAAATGGCATCAGTGTTGGGTGACTGTCCCAGTATAGGAAAGGACGTACCACTTCCTCCTGATCAGTGACGAGACCTAGAGGTGGTTTCCGATCACAGCTTTCTTACCTCTTTTATGATGCATTCAATGCTGACAACAACGTGCAAGCCTAATTTCTGGGCAAGAAGAACTCTCTCACAAGAATTTTTCAAACATTCCACACTCCCTCCCCTAACTTTGGTTACAACATATGCGTGGTTAAAAGGAGCGCATATGTTTCAACACCACTTTTTAAAAACTTGTAGACTTTTTCTTTTTCAAGTATAAATGGCTTTACAAGGGCACAGTGCCTAATCTGGTTTATAACTTGAGAGATTACACACATTCTCTTCCTGGCACAACTCTCACATTTCCATAGGCAGCAAAAAGTGCGTTTCACGTAGTTCTCAGTTTGTTGTACAGAATTTTAAAAAGGCTGAAAGTTCACAATTTAATAAAATTATTCATTTTTCTCCTCCATTGGGGAGGTTGTTAAGCGACACTCACAGGAAGGTTTGGCATCATTGCCTTGATTCTCACAACGGTCCCAGCACTTTTATCCACAATAGCTTTTGTGTCACTGGGGCAAATGTCAACACAATGGAAATGGCGAAGGGCATTTAGCATGATTGGGATAATAGTCCTGGCCCAGGGAATACTTTGGGAACTGCCAGCTTTTTTACCAATTCACTTATTTCCACCAGCCAACTCTAATCAGTTCAGAAAATCTAATGGGCACAATCCTTCAAACATTAGCAGCAGTTAAAACCTTATTCTTTTCGTGCATCAAATTCTTACCTTCTACTAGTTCAGAAGAATTTTCACAGGATTGTAAAGGGTATGAAAATAGTCCAATTGTCATAGACCAGGATGCCTCATGCTACCCTTTAGGACCCAAAAGCTTCGTTTACAAATGTGTAGCCCACAACACAACACAGGGGTGTATTTTGTCCTTGAGTAGCATTTTGATGCTCAATGCCCGAGGAACTAAGAATTGTTATGTTCAGAATACTAACAAACTTTTCATGATTTTAAAGTTATCTTTTTCTCTCTATATACACATAGCGGTATATAGATTAGGCATCTAATTAGAAATATACTTTGACAGCTTAAAATAGTATACATCAGTAAATGATATGTTTATATTAAAAGTTATTTACAACCAATGTTTTTGGGGATAACAATAAGAACATTTATTGAACTATTCTTAGTGCTTAACAGATATCTCATTGAATTTTACAACTCAGGTAGGCATTTTCACTATTCCCACTTTAGGAACAAGAAACTGTAACACAAAAATAAGTAAAATTCCCAAAGTTACATAGCTAGTAAGTGGTAAAACTAGGATTTAAACCCAGAGTTAAAGTCTCCAGCTTAGGTTCTCAACTGCAACAGTACACTGACACTAAAGACATATATGTATTTTAAAACTTGAAATCATGAATTTGAAATATTTTAAATACTAAGACATCAGAGCATTATTATGTTTGCTAAGAGTTATACGCATTTTTAATAAAATAAAGTATTTATGGCAATCCAATTTAAGAATACCGCCGGACCCAGTGGTGGCACAGTGGATAGACCATTGGACAGGTACATGGAGGACCCAGGTTCGAGACCCCGAGGTCGCAAGCTTGAGCCCAGGCTCATCTGGTTTGAGCAAGGCTCACCAGCTTGGACCCAAGGTCGCTGGCTTGAGCAAAGGGCCATTCGCTCTGTTGTAGCCCCCTCCACCTCTGTCAAGGCACATATGACAAAGCAATCAATGAACAACTAAGGTGCCACAACAGAGAATTGATACTTTTCATCTCTGTCCATTCCTGTCTGTCTGTCCCTATCTGTCCCTCTCTCTGTCTCTGTCACACACACACACACACACACACACACACACACACACACACAAAAGGAATGCTTACAAGTAGAAGTCTTAGATTTAGGATCACAAAAGTCATAATATTACATTGGGGAACAATTTATTTTTCATTTTCTGTTGCATGAGATTTTAGAACTGTTTCTATATATCTCTGCATCGCTGATTCCAAATCTGAAATCCATTTTTTGGTGCATACTCTAGCTTTTATGCAATTTTAATTTCTTTTTGTTACAGTTAATGGCATGCATTGGTTTTTAAATTGGAGTTAAAGGGCAACGACTCTTGGATTGAACATAACCACAAGGCAATTAATGTTTTAAAAACATTACTTTTATATAATTATAGTTGTTTTTAAATGTAAAAACTTATCTCATAAAAACACCTTCTTATTTTAAGATTGAATCAAGGCTTCTTCAAGTAGGCATAAATGTAAAAATAGTCCTGACACCTTCTGTTATATATGTGGCTGTTACACACTTCAACATCAAAGGCACAATATTTCATCATTTGTGACACGTGCATATATTGCCTATTTTCAAGTTCCCCTTGGCGATCAAGACAAGAATTGGGCTCCTCATATTGTGTGTCATAATTGTGAGGAAATGCTTCATGACTGGACAAAAGGAAAATGAAAAGGAATGCCTTTTGGTATTCCTATGGTTTGGTGTGAACTTAAGGACCAAGCAGTGACTGTTACTTCTGTCTGATTCATACAAAGGGCATCAGCAAGAATAAATGGCATTTGATCGCATATCCTAATATTCCTTCAGCAATACGACCTATCCCACACTCTGAGACACTGATGGTTTCAATTTTCAATGGTTTTATTTCTTCTAAGGACAAAGAAAGTGAACATGGTGATCAAGTGTATTTTGATAAGATGCATGAGGAAATGATTGTAGGATCTGAAGGGTCTTCTTCTGATGCCAAGCAGTCATTAACCCCTCAGCAGTTTAGCCAACCTGAATTGAATGACTTATTAAGAGATTTGGGCCTATCAAAGAAAGCAGCTGAGTTATTAGCCTCCAAGGCTTCAAGAAAAGAATGTATTTCACCAGTCAGCTAAAGTATCCCATTTCAGGAAGCATCAACAAATTTTTGTGGACTTTTTTTCCGAAGACAAACACTTTGTTTACTGTCATGATACCAGTAGTCTTCTCAGCCAGCTAGGTGTTACCACTTACAGTCCAACAGGATGGCGGCTATTTCCTGACAGCTCTAAATGAAGTCTGAAATGTGTTCTCCTACTCAATGGTAATGTTTATGTAGCAGTTCCAATTGGTTATTCAATTCATCTACGAGAAGATTATAATGACATAAAAATTGTCCTCAACTTTCTGAAGTATGAGGAGCATAACTGGATCATTTGTGTGGATCTTAAAATGGTAAATTTTCTGCTAAGCCAATAGAGAGGTTTCACGAAGTATCCTTGCTTTCTGTGTTGTGGGATAGCCGAGCTCGGGAGAAACACTGGACACAGAGGGAGCGGCCAAAACATGAAGCTCTGGAAGTAGGGATGCAAAATATTGTGAATGAGCCTGTAGTTAATCGAGACAGGATCATTTTTCCCCCACTTCACATCAAACTTGGCTTAATGAAGCAGTTTGTTCAGGTTTTGAATAGAGAAAGTGAATGCTTTCAACATATTATTTCTGCTTTTCCTTGCCTTGTCTTTCAAGAAGATAAAAGCAGGTGTATTCGATGGACCTCAAATTCGAACCATCATACGTGATGAAGAATTTGCCAGGAAGATGAATAAGGAGGAGAAAGCAGCATGGCAGTCTTTTGTGGCAGTTACAAAGAACTTTCTTGGCAACAAAAAAGCAAAAACCTATGAACTTCTGGTTCAAAGGATGCTGTTGGCTTTCCTCAACATTGGATGTAACATGAGCATTAAGATTCACTTCCTGAACAGTCACCTTGATAAGTTTCCTGAAAATTTTGGAGCTGTTAGTGATGAGCAGACTACTGCTGGAACATCAAATGAGATTGTCCTCAACAAGTACACAAACAAAAGAGCTACAAAGGCAAAATTTTGCCTGAATAGAATTTAAATAAGTTTTGCACAAATTTTATGATTAAAATAAGTGTTTTAATATGTTATATTTTAAAATTGTAGACAAATTGTGATGCAATCATATCTTTTAGTATATTATGTATTTACTGCATTATATAAATTATTATATTTTCACAAAGATGATGCCCAAGAAGACATTCTACTTCATTATGTTAAACTAAATGTTGAAAATTTTACAATAAGATGAAAACCTAAAATCTTGAATTGCAAAAGAACCATAGCTTACAGAGAAAAACTAATGTCAGATTTGAGATCAGCACACTCAAATTAGGTAAGAACAAGTGTTTTTGTGGATGCAACAAAAATTTTGTTCCCCAGTGTTATTTCATACATTCTTATCCTAACCATTTTCTAGTTCTCATGAAAATGTGAAATGAATACTTGGTTGTATTGTTAACACCTGTCTGAAGGTTATAGTGCTATATATCAGTGGTGAAGATTTAAAACTATTTTTGAATCCCCAAATCTATTTCAAATAATTTTCATTTTAATATATTATAATCCACTTAAATATCTCAAACACCTGACATAAATTTCTATACAAACACAACATCCATGCATGTACATACATGCAGAATAATTAGCATTGTTTCATTCATTTAGCAAATATTTGAAGGTGCAAACTATTATGGACTGAATTGCATTGCATTTCGCCAAAATTCACATGCTAAGGACCTAACCTCCAGTGTGACTGTACTAGGAAATAAGGCCTTTAAGAAAATAATTACAGTTGAATAAAATCATAAAAGTGTACCTTAGTCTGATTGATCTGGTGTCCTTTTAAGAAGAGGAAGAGACATCAGAGCTCCATCTGTGTGCGTGTGTGAGTGTGTGTGCACAAACACACGCACACAGATGGAGGTCTGCACAAACACACACTCACACACACACACACACACACACACACAGGAAAGGCCATGTAATGACATAATGAGAAGTCGGCCATCTGCAAACCAGGAAGAGAACCTTCACCAAAACCCAGCGCTGACGGCACCTCGGTTCAGACTTGTGGCCCTCAGAACCGTGAGAAAATAAATTTCTGTTATCTGAAACACCCAGGTTGTGGTGTTAGGTTATGGCATCCTAAAATGACTAATATAACACTGTTGGGCAGATAAAATATGTATTATGCTCACTTTGTTAAAGTGGCGCTGCCCACATGGAGGCCGTTGCCCAGGTGATATTAATGTGTGTCTCTGGGCAGGCAGTATCCTTGTATCCTGGGGCTTGGTTTTGGGATTAAGCCTTTCCCACCCTTTTTGATGTGGGGTGGTACAATCCAATCATGCCTCAGAGAAGTGACTTTGTATTAGAGACTTCTCTATTTTGTATATTGGATTAAGAGTTTGGATTTCTACACTATAAAATGGGGACAGAGTGGGGAGCTTGCGCTCTTGGTTCCTGAAATTATCATTAGAGGAGAGAGCAGAGCAGAGAGCAGAAGGAGGCCACGTGGAGGAGGCCAGGAGAAGCAGCCAAGATGGCGAGTGCTGAGTGAGATGCCAGTTTGTACAGAGTTTGTATCTGGGATAAGGAAGGAGATGGGGAACTGAGGAGAATAAGGCTGGTGAGCTAGAAACCTTTGATTCTAGGAAACTCGGATAAGTCAGTAGCTTTGTGAGCACTGAATGTGAGTGGGTTTTGGAGCCCAGTGTGTATTTTTATTTGCCTGCCGGGTGCAAGCTAGAATTAAAGAAAATGGCCCACCAGTTTTTGGCTTCGTTGTTTCTGTACCGACTGTCCGAATCCAATGCGAACCTGCATGAGCCGGGCGGCTTTGATAGTGGCCCTGGCCATGCCTTCTGGCTTTACAAACACATAACAGAAATTTAAAACCATAGGACATGTGTTAATTTCCAGGTTGAATCAGTGGTGACATCATTCTAATACATAATGAAAATGAAAAGGTAATAATCTCTCTCAATCACACGCACACGCACACACACACACACACTCACGTACACACCATGCCACTCTACATAAAAGTGATACTTCGGCCAACGTTTTTTTTAAGAGTATGACCTTTAAGCATAATATTTTTAAAAGTTATAGTCAGAGCTTTCTGATTTAGTGAAGAGCTCAGAGTCTAGGCACAACAAATGTGAAATGAGCAGATGGCTTTAAATTGAGGACAGGCTTTGGATTCAAATCCCAGATCCTGAGTTGTTTCATTCCTCTCACTCTCTGAGGTTTGAGTGTGTTGGGCAGATAAAATGTATTATGCTCACTTTGTTAAAGTGGTGCTGCCCACGTGGAGGCCGTTGCACAGGTGATATTAATGTTTGTCTCTGTGGGCAGGCAGAATCCTTGTAGCCTGGGGCTTGGTTTTGGGATTAAGCCTTTCCCACCCGTTTTGATGTGGGGTGGTACAATCCAATCATGCCTCAGAGAAGTGACTTTGTATTAGAGACTTCCCTATTTTGTATATTGGATTAAAGGTTTGGATTTCTACACTATAAAATGGGGATGGAGTGGGAGTTTGCACTCTTGGTTCCTGAGGTTAGCATGAGAGAGCAGAGAGAGTAGAGCCAGCAGCGGAAGGAGGCCACATGGAGGAGGCCAGGAAAAGCAGCCAAGATGGTGGAGTGCTGAGTGAGATGCCAGTTTGTACAGAGTTTGTATCTGGGATAAGGAAGGAGATGGGGAACTGAGGAGAATAAGGCTGGTGAGCTAGAAACCTTTGATTCTAGGAAACTCGGATAAGTCAGTGGCTTTGTGAGCACTGAATGTGATTGGGTTTTGGAGCCCAGAGTGTGTTTTTACTTGCCCGCCGGGTGCAAGCTAGGATTAAAGACTATGGCCCACCAGTTTGTGGCTCCATTGTTTCTTTACCGACTGTCTGAATCCAATGCGAACCTGCATGGGCCAGGAGGCTGCTCTGATGGTGGCCCTGGCCGTGGATACTGGCTTTACATAGGCCTTTGCATTGCTCCTTCCAGCACCTTCCTCGGTGTCCCCAGCCACTGCCCGAGCTGTAGCCCATGCCTTTGTGCTCCTGAACACAAGTGCTCCAGACCCCACTATGAATTCTTAAATTCCATTTCATTTCCAGCTAGCAGACCACTGCCTGCTTACCTAGCTATCGCCCATGTAAAGCCAGTAGGCACGGCCACCATCACAGCAGGTTCGCATAGGATTCGGACAGACAGTAATGAAAAAATGCAGCCATGAACTGGTAGGCCATTACCTTTAATCCTAGCTTGCACCCAGTGGGCAAGTAAAAACACACACTGGGCCCCAAATCCCACTCATTCAGTGCTCACAAAGCTACTGACTTATCCGAGTTTCCTAGAATCAAAGGTTTCTAGCTCACCAGACTTATTCACCTCTGTTCCCCATCTCCTTCCTTCTCCCTGCACAAACTCTGCACTAACTGACTTCTCTTTCAGCACTCCACTATCTTGGCTGCTTCTCCTGACCTCCTCCACATGGCCTTTTTCTGCTCTCCTCTGTAATGCTAATCTCAGGAACCGAGAGCAAGCTCTGGGTCTGCCCCACTGTATAGTGTAGAAATCAAAACCTTTAATCCAATATACAAACAAGGAAGTCTCTGATACAAAGTCACTTATCTGAGGCATAATGGGATTCCTCATGAGAGTGCACCACCCTACATCAAAAAGGGTGGGAAAGGCTTAGTCTTAAAACTAAGCCTTAGGCTACAAGAATCCTGCCTGCTTACAGCCTGTCCCCCCACATCCAATGAAAACTATAAGCGAGCAAACATATATATCATTATTTACAAACTTATTTGACCAACATGCCACCCCTTTTGCTCACTTCACAATCTAAAGCACAGTGCACATTACACAAATTACAACAGCACAAATCATACAGTTTCAACAATTACAAAGGTACATTTCACTTTCACCAGTCTCTGAGCACTTAGCCCAAAGTACAAAATATCCTTGGCCTTCTTCCTAGGCATGGGGAAAGCTTCCTGGGGCATGGGGAGTGCTTCCAGAAAAGCCACCCCACCCCCACCCTATCAGGGTATTTCACATTGTCCAAAATCCGTAAGTTCATCCAACAAAGGAGCCAGTGCTCACTCCGGTCATAGTCCAGGAAATCAGTCCACACACATGGGGCCTCATTCCTGCCATTGTGGCAGGTCTTATACTGTCCCAAAGAGGAGCACATGGCAGTCAGCATTTCCATCTCGACTCCGGAGAGCTTGATGGCATTCACCCCTATGTTCCCAAATTGCAGACCTACCAGGGTTATAATAGATACTCCTCGCTGCTGGCCTCTCACCTTCTGGAGATCACAACTCCAGCCTGATTCTCCTCATCCTCCAAAGAGGAACTGAAAACATCAGCTCCTGCTGCCAGGCTCGAGCCCACCACCACTGCCTTCTGCTCTGTGGGCCTTGCAGCCCCAGCTCTGGCCTCAGCCCCGGCCTCCCGCAGCTGCTGGCTCTCCACAATGTCCAGGGCATGCTGCAACTCAGGAACTTGTGATTCCTTCTCGAGTGGCTGCTCCATTTCCAAGTGAATGTCACAAATCTGGTCTACCTCCTCCTCCAGCAGCACTTCCTCCAGCTCCAAGGTCAGCATCTCTTTCTCCCACGTTTGCTCCAGCTCCTTCCACTGCTCAGTTTGCATGTCCCAGGCAGCCTCTTCCACAGAGGTCTCGGTTTCCTCATGCATGGCTGTAAAAGTCAGCCAGCCAATGGCCCACAAAAGGACAGCCATGGGGAACCATAACAGCAGCCAGTCCTCTACTCCACTGCTTAAAGCTGGTGGTGGCTCCTTGCCGATCTGTATCAAATCCTGCCACAGACTACGCCAAATGTAAGGCCAGTGGCCGCAGCCACTATCACAGCAGCCTGGCCAATGTAGGTTCTCATAGGATTCAGACAGACGGTAATGAAACAATGGAGCCAAGAACTGGTAGGTCATTACCTTTAATCCTAGCTTGCACTCAGCGGGCAAGTAAAAACAAACACTGGTTTCCAAACCCCACTTATTCAGTGCTCACAAAGATACTGACTTATCTGGGTTTCCTAGAATCAAAGGTGTCTACCTCACCAGCTTTATTCTCCTTTGTTCCCCATCTCCTTCTCTCTGCACAAACTGCACTAACTGACTTCTCTTTCAGCACTCCACCATCTTGGCTGCTTCTCCTGGCCTCCTCCACATGGCCTTTTTCTGCTCTCCTCTTTAATGCTAATCTCAGGAACGGAGAGCAAGCTCCGGGTCTGCCCCCCTTTATAGTGTAGAAATCAAAACCTTTAATCCAATATACAAACAAGGAAGTCTCTGATACAAAGTCACTTATCTGAGGCATAATGGGATCCCTCATGAGCGTGCACCACCCTACATCAAAAAGGGTGGGAAAGGTTTAGTCTTAAAACTAAGCTTTAGGCTACAAGAATCCTGCCTGCTTACAGCCTGTCCCCCCACATCCATTGCAAACTACAAGCGAGAAAACATATATGTCATTATTTACAAACTTATTTGACCAGCACCCCAAGCTTATGGCTGGGTTTCTCTGCTTTCTGAGCTGTAGAACAACTAACCTGAGAAAATTAATTCTTACAAATATCAGAAGACAGAAATTTTTCATCCAAAACCCAAAACACTTTTGATTGAGACAGACAGACACACACACACACACACACACACACACACACACACACACACAGAGGCACATGTAGTCAACCATTCTTTGTTAACGTCTTATTTAAACAGTAAGTTTTCTCATCATTGGTGAGTGTATGTTTTCTGATTAAACTTTTTTTCTATTTCCTTTCCATTGTAAATTAATTGACATCTGTTCTTTTTTTAAAAAAAATTTTCCAGTACCTTTGTTTAAATTTTACCATTAGATATCTATGTGCTTTATAGCCTATAGGTAAACATAAATAGTTAATCATATTAAAGCTTGAGAGATACTGAAACTATTTGTACCCATTTCCCGAGTTTCATGGGCAAAAAATGTTTAGTAAAAACCATGGTGCTCCTTTTAAAACCTCCTGGAAAGCACCTTTCATCTGTTCAAAGTCCCCAAACCTTTATATGAGCACTGCAGGATGGCCATTCTAACAACCTCTCTCCTAGTCTCCACCTTCCAGGCGGAATAGACGTCCTGGTGATCCTTACCTGCTTCCCGTCACGAGGTCTTCTGCGCATAGAGCATGACTTACTCAAGAGGCTTTCTATTCCGGAAGGAGATTATATCTCTGAGCCTCTTCATGTCAAATCCACATGAATTCAACCAAGTTTCCGACATGCTGCTCTACAAACATGTTTCGGAGCCTGACTACGGGAACATTCTTGTGATCCCTTTGTATAGTTTCACTTCCATTTCTGCTCTGTGTGTGGGGAGAGGCTAGTGTAGGGGTCCCCAAACTACGGGGCCATTTATCTAGCCCCCGCCGCACTTCCAGAAGGAGCACCTCTTTCATTGGTGGTCAGTGAGAGGAGCACATTGACCATCTCATTAGCCAAAAGCAGGCCCATAGTTCCCATTGAAATACTGGTCAGTTTGTTGATTTAAATTTACTTGTTCTTTATTTTAAATATCGTATTTGTTCCCGTTTTGTTTTTTTAGTTTAAAATATGTGCAGTGTGCATAGGGATTTGTTCATAGTTTTTTTTATAGTCTGGCCCTCCAATGGTCTGAGGGACAGTGAACTGGCCCCCTGTGTAAAAAGTTTGGGGACCCCTGGGCTAGTGCAAGGTGGTGGGAAGATAACTGGACTAGAAGAAAGAGGACTTGGCATCTAGGTCTTTGATTGGCCCTGTGGACTTGGGCAAGTGGGCCAATCAGCTCACTGCTTCTCTCCTAATTCCTCAAGGGAAGGCAAAAATGTCTGCCCTGACTGTCTCTTAGGATGTTGTGAATATGTTTGATAAATGATAAGCAATATAACTGTGAAAGACATGATTGTCGTTTTTTGTTCTATAACTTCTGACCCATTGATAAACACAGGTATTTATGAGTCAGAAACTGATCTGAAATGAACCCCAGTTCTAAAAGACTGAGCACAACCTTGATGATATCAAAAACCCTCACAACTGAAAATCAGGAAAGCTACCTCTCACGTTGTGGAAGGGTTGCCTTGGGGATGAAATAAAATCAATTGGAAAAAGTTGATTTTTTTTTAATGTCACATTGACTTCTCTCAAGCTTGATCTGACCTCATGCAACCACTAAATAAAATATAAAACCAGTTGTTTTAACTTGTGTTTCTTCATGACGTCTTTTCCTGAAGGCTTCATTGATTAAGAAGAAAATCTTAGGAATTAATTGAATAAAGACTAGCATCAATTTATTTCTCAGTACTTGAAATTTGCCCACTCTTCCACCTGAAGTGGGATCTTTCAAAAGACAGTTTTGTAACTGCTGGTACACACTTTTCTGCTTGATTTCTCCTGTTGCTCCACGTATTGCAAGTGCAGATATTACCTGCCTCTGTTCTGGACTCTATTCCAGCAATTTTTGTGTAGGAAACACTCTTGAAAATGAAGACAGTGCTTCCCTCTGAGGAATGTGGCAGGTTTCTTTCAGCCAGGTATAAAAAGACACTACCTCCTTGTTGCAAAAACTGTCAGTGGCTTTTACAACCCATTGTAAAAACATTGTTTGGAATCCTCTCCTATGGCACAACCCCCTGCACGTGGGGACATTACCCATCCCTCTTTGCATTGCCCTGTGGCCACAGGGACCCAGAAAACCAGTGCCAGTGCTGATATTCTGGCTCCTCCCATAACTGCTGAGGAATTAAGTGCTCTGACTCTGACCCATGCCTTCTACACCATCCATGAAACTACAGCAGGCTAACTGGTGAGCATTCAAGTGGGGTAGAATTATGGATTCTTCATAATTCCTGATAAGAGCAACATCTCATAAAAAGATACAATGATCAGCCCTGGCCGGTTGGCTCAGTGGTAGAGCATCGGCCTGGCGTGCGGAAGTCCCGGGTTCAATTCCCAGCCAGGGCACACAGGAGAGGCGCCCATCTGCTTCTCCACCCCTCCCCTTCTCCTTCCTCTCTGTCTCTCCCTTCCCCTCCCGCAGCCAAGGCTCCATTGGAGCAAAGTTTGCCCGGGCGCTGAGGATGGCTCTGTGGCCTCTGCCTCAGGCGCTAGAGTGGCTCTGGTCACGACAGAGCAACGCCCCAGATGGGCAGAGCATCGCCCCCTGGTGGGTGTGCTGGGTGGATCCCGGTCGGGCGCATGCGGGAGTCTGTCTGACTGCCTCCCCATTTCCAGCTTCAGAAAAATAAAAAAATAAAGATACAATGATCATTCTCAATACTTTCCCTTCAATTTTACTGGTGAGTCATCATAAAAATTACTAAATCTCAGATATCCCCATGCTCAGTATGCAAGAAGTTACTATCATAGTTAACTTTCACAAGAGTCCGCTAATAAAGCCTAGAATATTTAACTAGTGTTAACTGGATCCAGGGTTCAGTTAGGCCATAGAGATACATGATTCATTATAAATACTTTTTGTCTTTTGTATACTACTGTGTAAGTTGTCTATCATTTTATTGCTGCCCACACTTCCATTGAGTGAGACATATTCACACAGCCCAGAAGGAGCAGCCATTTAGCAAAAGACTCTGACATACAGGCCACAGCCACTGGGCTGCAATGAGCCACTGAAAAGGCCTCAGCCAGTCCTAGTCTCTTATTGAGGAACTTAGAATAGAGACACGAGAAGTGTGACTTTTATCATAGTGAGGTTGTGTTGAAAGGCCATGTTGGTCCCTGGCCAGTTTGCTCAGTGGCTAGAGCATTTTCCCAGGGTAAAAATGTCCCAGGTTCGATCCCCGGTCAGGAAACACAAGAGAGGTAATCATCTGCTTCTTTCCCCTCCTTTTTTCCCCTTTCTCCCTCTTCCCCACCCTCTGCCAATGGCTCAATTGGTTTGACCATAGGCCCTGGGCATTGAAGATAGCTTGGTTGGTCCTAGCGTGTCAGCCTCAGGTGCTAAAATTAGCTTGGTATTCAAGCATTGGCTCCAGACAGGGGAGTTGCTAGGTGGATCCCAGTCAGGGTGCATGTGGGAGTCTGTCTCACTATCTTCCCTCCTCTCACTTGGAAAAAAATAAAGAGAAATAAAGAAAAGTCATGTTGACTGAGAAATGAAAAATACCATTTGAAGGTATGAAGCAGACACATGCAGTAGTGACAAGAGACATGTGAGTCCCAAAAGAAAGAGACAGAAACAGAGGGAGAGAGAGAGATAGCTGCTAGCTTTCCATTTCAGTACATCGATGCTCATTGGCTCTTCCTGTACTCTGACACCCAACTTCCTTCACTCAGAAAACAAGGACTTCTGATTGAGTGTATTAACTTATTCAAATTACTTTTACTTCAGCTCACATCAATATTGAATTCAATGATTTGGTTATAATTAAAATAAAGTGAGTCCAGTTCTTAGACCCTCCAGAGCATATCATCATATAATGGCATAGGTAGGATAATAAGTTAGTAGAATTAACACAATTTCTTACATAAAAATTCTTATAACATAACATCGTTCCAAATATCGCAAACATAAAAATTTCACATTGATGGGGAAAAGCAAAGGCTATAGGGTTGAAAGGCCATGTTGGCCATATGACTTAGGAAAATATTAGTTGTGTTTGCTCAGACTAATAATGTAAATTTTATGAGTCTCCTTTTTTTCACCTATAAGAGTCAAATATTAAAGCCTCCTTTATAGAGAGCAACATAAATACTCAAAATTATTGACATGGTAATGGTGTCACAACTCCTCAGTCATCACTATTCCTCCCCATTCCTCCCCATCTCTACAAACCTCTTCCCTCACTATCTGTGAGGCTAAGCTACCACTGTGATTAGTATCCTGGACACCCCTACCTGTGCCTGCTCTGCCCTGTGACCTCACAGTGAATACTGTGATTAGTAGCCTGGACACCCCTACCTGTGCCTGCTCTGCCCTGTGACCTCACAGTGAACACTGTGATGAGTAGCTTGGACACCCCTACCTGTGCCTGCTCTGCCCTGTGACCTCACAGTGAATACTGTGATTAGTAGCCTGGACACCCCTACCTGTGCCTGCTCTGCCCTGTGACCTCACAGCAAATCTGTCTTTGTCAGACCAGATACTAGACTTTGATGATGAAGACACAGAAGGACAGAAAAGGCCAAAACCCAGAAGCAGAAGACAGGAGAAATCACTATGCAAAAGACAGTCGTGACAAAATATGTAAAATAAGAGAAAGAAAAGAGTGAAAACAAGAGAAGGCATTGCATTATGGGGAATGGTAGCCAGCTGGTCTCTGGAGAATGTGGAAGAGGTACAAAAAAATGGAGAGGGGGCAATAGAAAGTGGGAATGTATTGCTAGGAGTTTTCAATGGGATCTTCAAGATGTTTAATTAAAGAATGAAAATGCTTTTTTTAATTTGATGATGGTGGCAGGAGGTGGCTATTGAAATGTGGTTCTTTGAATGCAACATTATTCCAAGTTTAACTCATATGCAAATTATACACAAATTATTATATTCTGCTCTCAATAAAGAGTGTCATCTTTATTTTTCCTGCTATTCAAAATTCAGTATGAATAAAAGAAATACAAACAATAAAGACCTAGATTCCACTGTCAAAGGCAACAAAGACCTTCCTACTTGGCTCGCACCTATGAGAACGATAGTGTAAAACCAATGAAACCTTTTTGCTGTCAATCTGAAATGACTGCACCATGTTGGTACAATGCAGACCTCCAAGTACCCAACAGTTCTTTTCCTCTGTGTGCTGTGATTCAGACACTCAACTGAGGCCTCTGTAAAAGTTGCATTATGTCATTACAGAAAGAATAACTGTCATCATACATTAAACAATTACTATGTGGCATGTACTACATTATGCAAAATTTCTTTAACCTATGGATTTCTCAAAACATATGAAGTAGGAGGTATTAGCACTATGAGCATCTTCCTAGAGAACTTAAATGATATAGTACTGTATTAGTTAGAATAGAGGCTCCTTACATATGGAGATTAAGGTCAAAACCCAAAGTTATGACAAGGATCTGGAGAGCTAACCAATAGTTGGGCTAGAAACCCAAGGCATATCCAAACAGAATATATCCAGCCGAGTGGACGATGAGATGGGAAACAGGAGTAGGGGGGGGGGGCGCTAGAGACCCTCTGGAATTCCCGAGGCTTTCCAAATCCGATTACGCCAGATATCCACTGGCCAGTATAGACGTGGATCCCAGGACTTGCCCAGGATGACCAGGCTAGTCAGGGACGAACAGGGATGAGCCTGGGGTTTGACAGGATGAGAGTCAGCGGCTGGCCCAGTCCTGATCAAGCAGAGATGGGCACAAGCACTTACTTCCCTCTGAACACCGTGTCCTTTCCAGATGTTTCCATAGCAGAGTCTATCTCCCGTGACTAAACACTTTAAACGTTTATACCCTTACAAGCTCAGTTCTTCACAGTGTTTGTTGATCCTCCAAGCATTTTTGAAGGTTGTAGACTTCACCCTGGTGATGACATATGGAGGCTAAGTTCAGTGAGGTTCCTGTAGTTCCCATCTTCTGTAGTTCCCATCTTCTTGTCACACAGAAGCTTGTGTGCCTGGCAGCCATATCACGTCATGTCAGAGACAGGCATTAAACACAGGGGTTATGGTGAGCCAGCACTCAGATGAAATTTCACACAGTTTCCCCTCCAATATAAATCTAAGCCATCTGACCTTAATAGAACATACATCCTATTTCAAGAGATGCAGGACTTGGTGCCTAGGCTGTGTTTGGTGACATCCTATTGCATTGTGAGGGCTGACTACAAATTACTCGGTCTGGCCCAAAGTAGAGCAGTCTCATCAAGCAAAAAGGAAAGTTTGCACGTATAAATTAAGCAGCCCTTGAATAAACAAGGAGTAATTGCAAGACTAACTTTGCAAATCATAGAAACAATAGGACTATGATTCATAGTTGTTGCTTTTTTTTTTATATTTGAGAATGTCAGTTCACGGCTTCCTGTTTACTTGCAATTATTTGAAAATAACCTGGGTAACTTTATAATCAAGATATTTCCTCCTGGCTCCCTGGTATACATCAGACTGCCTGAGGAGAGGATTGACATCCTAAGGTGTCCAAAGCATAATCAGCCTTAAGAGCTGCTAATGTTAAAATCTTGACTAATGTTAATCAAAAATTAAAAAAATAAATCTTAGCTTGTTACACATCCACATTCACACACAGACAGACACAGACACAATAAAATCATATTAATTTTTACAACACAGCTGGTAAAGGATGCTGCCTAATTTTAAAGTTATTTTGGCCCATTTCCACTTTGTAAGACCGCATAGTATGGGTCTGTGTCTCTGCATACATGTTTGTGATGACTAGCAGTCAATATAAGCTGTTGGAAATGTTCCAACAAATGTCTGGTTTCTGACTAATCCTGTATAGCTCGTGAAAGTCAAAGCATTGGGAGAAAACATATACCCTTCAGGTAAGGATGTGTTAGTTAATGAAAAAATACTTTCTAAGCTTTTGTTATGTGCCAGCATTGATTGGGATTTTTATGACTACAATGTCAGAAAAGGGATACAACTCTTTGAATATTATGTAAGTTATAAGCTATATTTATGTATCCACACACATAGGTGTGTTTAAACATATATTTGGTTATTAAGGAGATATGAAGTTGGATCAAAGCAGACAGGCCTAACTTACCAACCGACAGCCAGAAACACTGAACCTGTATCCTGCAAGGACAGCCCTTGCACGTGCTGTGTGCACACAGCCTTTCTGCCATGCTCCTGCATGGCCACCCTGGGTGTCCTGACTTCCCTCCCACTGGACAGTTTGCCTGGGTCACCTTATCTATTGCCATGATTATAAACACCTCTGTGCATGCCAGAGATCCTTAAATATGTTTCTCTAGACCAGTGGTTCTCAAACTTTTTGAAGTTGGGGTGCATTTAAAATCTTACAAATAATTGTAGGTGCACTACACACAAATTTCTGAGAAATATGTTATAATAATTAAGTCAAATATTAAAAAAAATAAATTCCACATATGCTTTTATGGTAATTAAATGAAATAAATATGACAAAATTAAATTTATTCTGACATTAAAAAACATTTTTATGTTACATTTTTTGAGTTATGCTTTTTAGAAATTATAAAAAGGAGAGGTTAAAAAATTTAAAAATGACAAAAAAGTTATCTTTATATATATATAGATACATTCTTAGTAAGATTTAGTAAATTCAGCAGATCCTGGCGTGAATGTGTTAAGTTTTTTCATTCTTGTGTTTATGAGAAACATGAGCCTGATGTGTCCTAGCGATTTCTTCAATGTTTGGGCATATATTTGAAAGGCAAACTCTCATTTCTTCATCAATACATTGAAGAATTCCTCTCTTTTTACTCTTAATTGTGTTGAGTACAGAAAACTCCCACCATACATATCATCTTAACTTTACACCAAACAAAGGATAGAAGAAACTTGCCTCCAGTCTTTCTGGGGAACATGGGGGGTAGTGTAAACAATCCAGCACCACAGCTTAATAGCCTTTTGCAACTAATCAGGCAAGTGAGGTGGAGGGTTGGACAGACTGTCAGCTTACAGCCAATTCCCCACACTTCTGTCCCCCAAAAATCTAAACTCCAAAACCCTGTTGGGTTTTTTTGTCCCCAACAGGCACATATTTCTCTGGAATACCATAGGGCGCACTTGGAAATCTTCTAGGGTGCACCAGTGTGCCATGGCGCACACTTTGAGAACCACTGTTCTAGACTAACATTCTCCTTGAATGCCAATTTAGAATATTCGGTGGCCTACTAGTATACCAACTGTCATAATGATATTTAATAGACATATTTCAGTGTCCACAGTGGAACCCTTATTTTTTCTCATGAGGATTGAGGAGCCTCTGCTGGCATGAGCAGAAATTTTCATGCATCACTTTCCCTCAGGGGAAGAACTCTTCCACTGTCAACTTGGTTTCACCCCTAGGCTGATCACTGTGCTAGGTTATTTCCCTTCCTCGCTGGCCTCAGAAGCCTGATCCGGATTCTAGGACTGTCTCCCAGTAAACATAGGGCCTTTTCCAGGCAGGCATAGCATAGGGAAAATCATCAGAAAAATCCCATCACATAAAGGACTTTTAAGATGGAGAAACAATGGGGATGCTACTTTTTGGTTTCTTCATTTTGTTACCCTAAGTTCTCTGACCCTACCTGGGCTTGAAAACCACACACACACACACAAAATTGAAAATGATACAGAGAACATGGAAGTAAGACAGTGCCATTATTTATAATCTAATTTGTCGAGAGGCAAACAATTTAACATACCTGAACATTTCTTACCTGTCTGTAAAACAGGGATGATCATAACACCATAGGTTGTTAAAGAATTAAATCAGATTTTAAAAAAATGAGCCTGACCTGTGGTGGCGCCGTGCATAAAGCATCAACCTGGAAATGCTGAGGTCGCCAGTTCGAAACCCTGGGCTTGCCTGGTCAAGGCACATATGGGAGTTGATGCTTCCAGCTCCTCCCCCCTTCTCTCTCTCTGTCTCTCCTCTCTCTCTCTCTCTCTGTCTCTCCCTCTCCTCTCTAAAATGAATAAATAAAAAATTTTAAAAAAATGATAGGGCTTTGTACATACTGTCCTCCTTTTCTCCCTCACCAGTCCTGAGGAACACTTTGTGGCTGCCCCATCTGGTTTGCTCTTTGGTGCCTCACATTATTATGGACATATCTATTTATGTATCTTGTTGCTTTCATAAAGATTAGGTGTTCGAGTCAAGGGTACCTTCTTCTCAAATAGAGAAACATTAAAGTGGAACAGACCTGGAGTCACTTTTAGTGTCTGTCTAATGAATCACATTATACTTTGAGGTCACATAAAGCGGCCATTCCTTCTATAAAAATACTAGTTAAAATAGTTCTTGAAGTTCTAGACTTCCTTGAACCACAGTAACAAATCAACAAACAAAAATAACCACTGAAAATGGCAGAGAATGACCCGCTCAGTTTTATTCCCAGCTATGTTATCTCACTAAATCACTCAGAAAGTATATGTTTAAGGATGCAGCTGAATTGGAAAAGAAGGAAACAGTTCTGTTTGTAGAGCCCTCCTATGCATGTTTTGGTATCAAGGCCTAGAAAACAGTGCCTCTGCAGCATTATCCCTAAGGAATCCCAAAAGGAACAGATAAATGTACATACTTCCAGGTCTTAACCAATCTGGAATCATTGCCATAGGTTTCTAGCTTGAAAATAGTAATTTGTTGTTAATGTCATCCTTCCTATTTGCCTAATTCTTGGTCCACTGATCTATATCCAAGACCTACTCTCAGTTCAAGAGCTCTAATTGATTCAAGGTTCTGGGACTTCAAATTCTGCTGATTTTCAAATCCATCCAGTGTCCAGTGAGAGATTATGATTTGTACAGTTCTCCCATAGCCTCCGTTTTTCCTTATCTCCAAACGGCAAAGATATTTATTCTACAGCATCTAGAACAATTAGGAAAGGTACATTTATTTTTAGTTCCTCCTGCCACTTTGAGAAGATCCTTCCCTTTTTCTGTTTCTCCAGACATACAACACACATGCATGTGCATGCACATGCACATATACACACAGAGAGAGACACACACACTGAGATACATTTCTGTTCTTCTGCTCCCACTGTTCCATTCTGAAAGATGCTCTCAACCCACTACCTTTCAATTCCAGCTTCTCTCTTCCAGGAGAATTACTCAGCTTCCCATTTTCATCTGTCTGTCCCAAACGACAGGGGCTCTTCCCAAAGGCACCAATGCTGAAGCATTCCCTTGGTGACCTCTCTAGCGAATTTTCACCCCTTGGTGTCTGGAGAGCTCAGTCTAATTCCTTCAGCATTAATGCCAGAGGATAGCTCTTCACCAAACTCCTATAGTGTTCCCCCACAAAGCTTGTGATGAATTTCGTGGCACAGCTTATTCCAAAGTGAGTCCAAAATATATCTCTTGTCTGGCTACCTTCTTCTGAGAAGTAAAATCCTTGGTTCAAGAACAAACTTATGGATTCATCATCATGCATTTCTTCATATATTCAATAGATATTAGTTCCCACTACTGAACAAAGCATAGTATGCTGGAGGCAAGGAGAAAACGGAGTGCAGCATGGCTTCTTCTCCATGGGACGTGTGTTCCAGCCATTGACTTTGGTAGGTAGACATGCTGGCCCAATGCAGGTGGCCCTTGGAGAACACAGGACTTAAGGGCACTGACACCCTGCAGTTGGAAATTTACCAGTACCTTCTGACTCTTCAAAAATCAACTGCTTACAGCCTCCTGTTGACCAAAAGCTCTACCAATCACATAGTCAATTAACACACATTTTGTATGTCATATGTATCATATACTATATTCTTTTTTTTTTTTAAACTTTTTTTTTTTATTATTTTATTTATTCATTTTTTTTAGAGAGGAGAGGGAGAGACAGAGAGAGAGAGGAGAGACAGAGAGAGAGAAGGGGGGGAGAAGCTGGAAGCATCAACTCCCATATGTGCCTTGACCAGGCAAGCCCAGGGTTTCGAACCGGCGACCTCAGCATTTCCAGGTCGACGCTTTATCCACTGTGCCACCACAGGTCAGGCCTACTATATTCTTATAATACATTAAATTAAAAAATAAAATATTATTAAGAAAGTTATAAGGAAGAGAAACTACATTTACAGTTGTTATTGTAAACATCCCTATATAGGTGGACCCACACAGCTCAGATATGTGTTGTTCAAAGGCCAACTGTAGTTGCAGGACTGGATGAATAACAACCTTTGCAGAGAGGTGCTCTGAAGGAGGAGAGCATTTGGGGAAAGATGGAGATGCCTTGTCAGATAGGATAGGCTTTGCCAGAGGAAGCAACCTTGTTTATAAAGGTGAATGATGAGAACAGTTCTAATTTTCAAATTAGAAAATTTCAATGAAAGGACAAATATCTGAGGCAGAGAGGACAGAATGTGCCACGACCCCTAAGGAGAATGAGAAGACAGCCACGTGGCTGGAGCACGGACAGGCAGAGGAAGAGTGTGATTCACACAGGACTGAAGACCAGGGCCAGACCAGGGGTCAGCCCATGCAGGACTTGGAAGGGTTGTTTGTTTGTTTGTTTTTAGCAAGTGAGACAGACAGACAGACAGACAGGAAGAGAGAGAGATGAGAAAGATCAACTCATAGTTGCAGCATTTTAGTTGTTCATTGATTGCTTTCTCATATGTGCCTTGACCGAGGACTTCAGCAGAGCCAGTGACCCCTTGCTCAAGCCACTGACCTTGGACTCAAGCCAGTGACCATGGGATCATGTCTATGATCCCACACTCAAGCCAGCAACACCACGCTCAAGCTAGATGAGCCCGCACTCAAGCCAGCGACCTCAAGGTTTCAAACCTGGGTCTTCAGCATCCGAGGTCAATACCCTGTCCACTGCACCTCCACCTGTCCACTGCACCTCCACTGCACTTCCACTGCACCTCCACCTGTCCACTGCACCTCCACCTCCACTGCACCTCCACTGAAGCTCCAGGCCCTTCAGACTTGGGAGGTTCTGATCTTTGTTCCAGGAGCTATAAAAAGTCACCGGAGGCCTTCATCAATAGGGAAAAATGTTCACACTTGAATTTCATGAGCCCACATAGGCACATACTGGAGAATTGACTGGAATGGAGTTAGAGTGAGTATGGGAAGCCCAAGTAAGTAAAATGTTGGTAAAGTAGACTAAGGTAGTCATCGTGGAAATGAACACATGGACGATCAAGAGGTAAAGTTAACAAAATGTAGTATAGCATGTTGAGCTTGGAGTCCTCATGTATGTCATGGGCTTTCTTCCACTTCACAGTCAGACAGCCAGGGAACTTAGAAAGTGCTCTGTTACCACACAGATCAAGAATCGCACTGCACAAAGTTATCTGAGTCCCCAAGAAGCCACAATTATTTCACAGAGAGAGAGTCAAAGTAGCTTCTAATAGTGTCCTTGGGTTACACCTATAATTTTCACCACAGAAAAGAACAGCTTCTTCCTCATAATTGACACAGTCACAGTTGCATCACCTAGCATTGAACTAAAAACATAATTGATTTTCTTTCTAGGAAAAATATATACCTGAAGATACCACTACAATGCTAGGCATCTAAGTGAAAGCACTTATAAATTGCATTGCTCATTAAACGTTGGTTTTGTCATCTTGGCCGAAAGCATGAAATTTTGTGGAGGGAAAAAAAGGGTTCAGGGATTGTCTGTGAGAAACTAGAGGATCATGTCGCAGTATGTGAGTCGGGAATGACAGTTTCCACTCCGCGTTGGAAGGGAGCAGCCCATCCGTTCAAAGAGAATGTTAAAACGTTGCATGATGTTTCTTGCAACTTGCCAGTGACTAATATCCCCTTCTCTTCTCCCTGTCACAGCAAGAAAACAAGAACAGCCTCCTCATACCATTCTCAAGTGGTTTTAAAAGCCCTTTAAACTACTCAGCATATTAATGATTTGCTATTTATAAATTACACCCATTGAAAGGGCACATGACAAGTAAATAGAGCACAAAACTTGTCTCTGTCAGAAGCTTGCCTCTCCCACCTCAGAAGAGAACAAAGGCACTCTGCCGTTGACATTAGGGTTGTCGGAAACTGAGCTATGAGACCCCTAGGATAGCGCATAATGATCTGGCCATTTACTTTTCAGTAGGAAAATCTTCTTTGAGTTCATTAAGTCAAGGAAGAACTTAATTAAAGTGTAACTCTTCTAAGAGACACTAAAAATGGGGGTTGGGAGGGGGACGATCCTGATTCTTTTATGCCCTTTCCTTTTGTTTATTTTAATGACTACACATTTCAGTTTACTACAATTCCGTCCACATAGTAATGCCCTAAACCCACAAACCCACCTTCAAAAAAAAAAAAAAAAAAAAAAAAGGCAGCAGGCAAGTTTTAGTCTATTTTGCCAGAAGCTTAGAGAAGCAAAGAAAATACAAAAGCATAATTACAGCACATGACTTATCCACATTTATAAATCTTCATGTGAGATGTTCATTTGTGTTCCTAAATGGCTTTAGAAAGGATATGAAATCACTGACAGTTTTTGTTTGGCTGTTTTCCCATCAGAATATAACTACTTAAAGAATAGTCCTGCATGCCGCTGTCACAGAAACTGCTGCAGAGGGGACAAGTGGTGTTGGCACAAATGAGCCCATGCCCGTTTACTTCTTTTAAAAGGTGGAAGGAAAGCTCCTATTATGAAGAACTCATTGTTGACTGCTGTTTAAATAATCTGTAAATAGAAATTATGACAAGTAGGATAAATTATAAAACTTAGAATTGAAAAGGTGTCATTTATTGCTCAAATAATCAGCACTATGGTTGCCTGAAAACACTTCTATTGATAGTCGGGAAACACCAGAGATAGGAAATTCATCACTGGTATGTATGCAACAGGCAGGAGTGTCTACATAGCAGGTCTCAGAGTCTGCTGAAGTCTGTTCTGCTGACAGGACTGTTAGAAAAGGGGGTTGAGGATGGATAGAGTACCTTCTCAAGTATTCTGGCCTCAAAGTAATCACTCTTCTCAGCCTCGAGAGTATGTATAAACTACAGACAATATAGTCTAAAAGTTCATCAGGTTGCATATTACTGTATCATTGTCCCCTAATTCATTCACATGCCTAATAACAAAGTACAGGAATCTGTAAACATCTCTTTGGTTTTTATGTGTTGGGTGTTGGCCTAGGCTTGAATATGCCTGGGAGACAGGTCTTAAGGAGGTTTTCTCTTTCAGAAAGATGCTAGAAAGATGAGACCCAGAGAGAAAAGTACAAACTGGGAGGTTTCAATGACCCTCTGCCCCGTTAACCCCTAGTCGGGGCTGTGTGAGTTGGGAATAGAAATGGAGGTCAGGTGACATGGTCTCTCACAGCACAGGATAGAAACAAAGAAAGGCATCTGCTCCAGAAATTCCTGTGTCACCAGACAGAACTTCACTTCTTCACCTTTTCTCCTGTCTTTCCTTTTCATTGACACTGGCCCCATCCAGCCCCCTGACTCCCCTGCCCCTTCCTCCCTTACACAACCAGTCCCTTAATCATTGTGCCCTCAGGACACTGAGGATCTGGTTGGCATCAAGTAGTCTTAGGAACAAGGCCATGGCTCTGTTGCCACAGAGATAGAATTTTGGTTAAAATAAAGATGACAGCTAGGCCACAGTTGTACTTCAGCTCCAGGCCCAGAAAAGTAACACAACTGGATGCAAGGATCCATGCCGAATCAGGACCAGACGCTATGATCCACTGCCCCTACCCTAGCACCGACAATCATGATCCTGAGCACGACCCCAGCTCCCTCAGTCACTGTGGATACTGATTGATCCCCTATATCACCTATCCCCTGAAAGCCATTGGGAGCCAGGTCTTGGAGCATCCTCTCACCTGTGTCTCCAGTGAGGGCCACTTCTTGAAATAAACCCTTAACCTTCTTCGCTGCCAACTCTTGTTCTTGTCTCACTGGGCTTTGCTGCACGCAGGCAAATGGACCCCTTTAGTCCAGTACCAGCGGTTCTCAGCGGCATGCACCAGGAGACAGAAGCGGTGCCTCCTGGTGACAGCCACATCCCTCCCATGCCAGAGAGGAAGCAGAGTTTGAGAAAGAACTGACCCACCTGAGTCTGTACCAGACACATCTGAAGGAGTGGCCTGGTGATGTCATTTCCTTCTGCTGGGAAAGAACTCAACATCTATCTGTAAAGCCAGTAGCTGCGGCCACCATCACAGCCGCCTGGCCCGTGCAGGTTTACACTTGATTCGGACAGACAGTAATGAAACAATGGAGCCAAGAACTGGTGGGCCATTAGCTTTAATCCTAGTTTGCACCTGGCAAGCAAGAAATACACCCAGTGGAAAAACACTTCCCTTTCCATTCAGGGCTCCCAGAGCCACTGATTTATCCGAGTTTCCTAGAATCAAAGATTTCTAGCTCACCAGCCTTATTCTCCTCTGTTCCCCATCTCCTCCTCTCTGCACAAACTCTACACAAACTGACTTCTCCTTCAGCACTCTGCCATCTTGGCTGCTTCTCCTCTCCCCCGTGTGGCCTTTTTTTACCCTACTCCAACATGGGCTCCTCTGCCCCATTTTATAGTGTAGAAATCCAAACCTTTAATCCAATATACAAACAAGGAAGTCTCTGATACAAAACCACTTATCTGAGGCATAATGGGATTCCTCATGAGAGTGCACCACCATCTATCATGCAACAGTCAAGGGTGCGGGGAAAAACTTAGTCTTAAAACTAAGCCATAGGCTATAAGGACCCTGCCTGCTTACAGCCTGTCCCCCACATCCAATGCAAACTATAAGCAAGCAAACATATATATCATATTTGCAAACTTATTTGACCCACACCATCAGAGATTTCAGGTGCTCACAAACTAGAAGAGAAAAACAGTCCTGGTCAACGATGCTGGACAGAAAGAATTTCCAGGATCGAGGAGGCAAGGTCACCACCACACGAGGAGATCCACAGGGAGCCTTCAGGACAAGTCTTCAGAGCAGACACATGGGTCTCAAGAGTGTGTGATTGATCTTCGATGATCTCTCTGCTTTATTTTTCCCGCTGCACATTCACGAAAAGGGCCTTTTGGAAATCACAGACAATGAGGGAAGATAAGAATGCTTCATGTAGGAAGCCCTTATCCTATTTCACCATCCCGTCCCCCATAATTACGTGCTGTCACACCCCCATACTAGCAGGAGTTGTTGTTAGTTGCTTCTGTGTGGTCTTTCTGTCGCCAATGCTTCTGTGTACCTAGAGAGGGCTTATGGTTCCATTTCCATGGTGGCTGCTGCCTCTGGCCAAATGCGTCAAGACCTTTCAAATTCAGTACTTCTCCTTGTCCAGGAAAACAGTTATCCAAAAATTAACATATTGATTAGAATGTGAGGCTGATAAGAAAGAAAAAATAAGGAGGAAGAAGAAAACCTCCAATGAAGTGAACAGAGAAACAATCAGACTCCCAGTTGAATTGTGAAGACACATCTGCTATAAACAGTGACCTCTGATTTGCTTCCTGCATCACTATGAGAAAGTCACCAATATCATGGGAGTGGTATTTTTAATATCTCAAACATAAAATTTGAAGTATGATATTCTCCATATTAAAAAGCAGAATAAAAATTTTAGTGTGTTTTGATGTGTATTAGCATCGAGAGATTGGTTTGAAGGAGAATTTTGGGTCTGCATTGCTTCACATAATGACTCTGTTAAATTTTTAAATTTTTATTTTTATTTATTGACTTTCTCTCTTCTACCCACCTCCATCCCCCACAACCCACTCCTCACTCCCTAACCACTTCACTTTTATTTATGTCCATGAGTCTCAGTTTTATGTCCCACCTATATGGAACATCATACAGTTCTTAGCTTTCTCTGATTCACTTATTTCACTCAGTATAATATTCTCAAGGTCCATCTATGTTGTTGTAAACAGCAGTGACTTTTAAGGTGAAACAATGTGATTATGGTCAGGAGCCGAGCTCAGGAAGCAATGCTTTGCCTGTAGAGCATTGTGCAAATTAGTATTCCCTCTCCCTGTGTCCTCCTTGGTAAAACAGGATGGCCTGTGAACCCACCTTACAGAGTGCTGGAGGCTGTTAATGGCAGGAGATAAGGACTCAGAACTGGCCAGCAGCTGTTGTGCTAACTCCTGCTAGGTATTTCACTCAGTATGTGAATTTCAGCTAGTCACTTAAGAGCTTAGAAGCTGTATTTAAGGTCAACTCAGTTCACGTTTTCCATCTCTCTTTTCCATAGTTCTAACAGATAATTTTTTTTTTTTTTAAGTAAGAGGAGGGAAAACAGAGAGACAGACTTCTGCATGCGCTCTGGCCAGGATCCACCCAGCAATCCCATCTAGGGCTGTTGCTCAAACCAAACTATTTTTAGCACCTGAGTCCAGTGCACTCAGACCAACCAAGCTATCTTCAGCACCTGAAGCCACGCTCAAAGCAATCAAGCCACTGGCTGTGTGAGGGAAAAGGGGAGAGAGGGGGAGAGGGTAGGAAAGAGAAGCAGATGGTCGCTTCTTCTGTGTGCTCTGAATAGAATCAAACCTGGGACGTCCATATACCTGGCTGACCCTCTATCCACTGAGACACTGGCCAGGCCTCAAACACATTTTTATTTTAAACATTGCATCAATTTCTCTAAATAAGTTCAAGCAACTTGATAAGAATGAAAGGAAGTTCATTACCCACTTCACATTAACTCTGACCAATGATTTCAATAATCAGTCATAACAAATAAGAGAATGATTCAAATGAATAAAATCGGAAACAAGAAAGAAGTTACAATGGATGCCACAGATATACAAAGGATCTTAAGAGGCTACTATAAACAAATATACACCAACAAATTGGACAACTGAGAAGAAATGGATAAATGCTTAGAACATATAACCTTCCAAGACTAAAATATGAGGGGAAAAAAGGAATCAGAGTAGACCTATCATTAATAAAGAAATTGAAACAGTAATAAGAAACCTCCCAAAATACAAGGGTTCAGGACCAGACAGCTTCACTGGTAAATTCTACCAAATACTTAAAAATTTAGCCCTGGCCAGTTGGCTCAGTGGCAGAGCATCAGCCCAGCATGTGGAAGTCTTGGGTTTAATTCCCGGTCAGGGCACACAGGAGAAGTGCCCATCTGCTTCTCCACCCCTCTTCTTTCTCTCATTCTCTCTTCTCCTCCTGCAGACATGACTCCAATGGTTTGAGCAAATTAGTCCCGGGTGCTAAAGATGGCTCCATGCCCTTGCCTCAAGTGCGAAAATAGCTTGGTTGCCGAAGAACAGAGCAGCGACTTCAGATGGGCAGAGCATGCCACCCTAGGCTGTGTGATTTATATCCCATTGACCAAAATTTAGCCAGACCTCATAGTAAAGAAAGCTTGAAAATGATTATTTTTTCCTACTGGCCATGCACACTCAGCCAAAAAACCTGAAATTGTATTGCCAAAGGAAGAAGAAGGATAAATATCAGGGCACAGATACTTGCTGCCACACCTTCACAGTGATTCAGATTATTACCAGAATTTAAAAATTGACTTTTAATTCATGGATTGAGATGACTAGAAGAGAGAACACAGATTGGAGGATGATCGCATTTGGGGTTAAATGTACCCTTTACTGTAGAGGGAGTTTAACAATCGTCTTTCTAAGGAGATTGTCTATAGAGAGAAAAACTAATAATACTAAATGTTGAGTAATGTTTATATCAGATGAAAGAAGGACTTCACATCATGTTTTAGAAATAGAAAACAATACTTGAAAATTAGTACTCTTAATATATACTAGCATCGGTAACAACTACCTGTTAACTGATGAACATAACATGGTGAAATAAATAAAAAGTCAGCACTATGAATAATTAATTATCTGCACAGTCACACAGTGGGTAATGCAAGATAAAACATTTCCAACATATTTTTCTCAGGAGATGCAGAATTTAATCTATTATCATTAAGTGCCAATGAATTAGCATTCCCAATAATGTTGGCAAGAAGGTTACTTGCAAAATTTACTTTTTCAGTTATCATGATTGATTGAGAAACTGATATGTTAATAATTTCAGGTTTTTTGTCAAATAGTGTTGAGCTTCTTGCTTAAGTGTCATGCCATTTAATCCCAAATTTCATAAACATGATGGGCCAAAGTGTTAACCCCATTTTTGAAATGAAGAAACTATAGCTAGAAGAGGTTGATTTTCACAAATTCACACAGATATTGAAATTATGGTTCAATACCATACTAAACCCAAGTGTTTGGAATATTCTAAAGTAAAAGCTAGTGCAAAAATAATGCAGAGTACATATGCGCCTGTTCACTGATAATGTTCAAATGTTATGGTCAATTATGGATTGATGGATTTTATATGTTTACTTTATTGATTTTAGAAAGAGGAAGGGAGAGCGAGAGAGAGAAAGAGGGAGGAGCACCAATCTGTGCCCTGACCTGGGGATCAAATCAGCAACCTCTGCGCTTCAGGACGATACTCGATCCAACTGAGCTATCTCGCCAAGGCAGATTTGTGGATTTTAGAAAGTGCATAAAACTGGAAAAAGACCATGTTTTGTAAGCGATAATGCATATTATATATTATTTTTAAAATAAATGTACCGTACTTTTCGCTCTATAAGACACACTTTTTCTCCCCTAAAAGTGGAGGGGGAAATGCCTGTGTGTCTTATGGAGCAAATGTTTATTTTTTTTAGCTGCTGCAGGTTCCCAGACAACTAGAAGAGTATTTGAACATTAAAGTCTCTTCTCATTTGTTAATAACAGTGCTAATAGTTGTTAATACTGCTGTTGAGTTTATATCATTGAAATATTATTGTGGTTTATTTTATAAAATATTTTAACACACCATTTAGTTAATATATTTTTCTTATTTTCCTCCTTAAAAGTCTAGGTGCATCTTATGGTCAGGTGCATCTTATGGAGTGAAAAATACAGTTATTATAAACTACATTACATTAATAGATAAGAAAATATTAAAAATAGTGGGAAATGAATGCATTAAGAAGCAGAAGACAAAACACCTCAGTATATGACTGATAGTTTAGGCAACCTTTTGTTATGGGTTATTAGTTGAGTAAAGTAATTGAAAAATTTTATTGAGTCAATAACTGTTGCGCACAGATAACCAGCTATGAAAATATTTAGCAAATAAGACTGCCCTTAAACAACTTCTCATTTATCATCATGTAAAATGTATAGAGAAAGAGGAACATAATCATGAGCATAATCAATATTCCATTAGCCCAGAGGTTTAAAAAAAAAAAAAGGAGGTTGTGAGATGAAGAGTAAAGAGAGCAGAGCATGAAATGCAAGCTCTGCTCAGATCCTAGTTTTTATGCCCATTACTTTGAACTCCACTGCTTGGGTAGCTGATCACTTTTAAGGAAACCCAGATTCCAGCCATATAGTAGGTAATATTTACAATTTTCATGCATTTTAATTATTAAACCCTCCTCTAATCCATTTCCTATGCAATTACCAAGATTGACCTTTTGAAAATGAAAGTCTCATAATCTGTTCTCGGATTTAAAAACTGTTCAATATGAACTCATACTTTTCATAATTAAATCCAAACTTATTACCAAGGTGTTTATTACCATTTGCGATCTGGCTCTGGATTTTGAGTTCAGGCTTATTCGTGTCTCTTACTCTCTTTCTCCTACATGATACATCAATGCTTATTAGTTTTTATTTCCTTTGTTCACTCCAAAATTGTACCTCCAGTACCTAATATATGTCAGACCGTACTTTAGGTGTTTTGAGATACAATGCAAGAACTCGGACACCTGGCCTCAGGGAGCTGACATTTCCTTCCCTAACCCTGACTGAGTCCCTGTAAGGTCCAGATCACTGAAATGGAGACAGTGAGGGCACTTCTGTGACTGGTGTATTTCCATATCAGTCAAGTGCTCTCCTGTTACTATTTCACTTGCTCTATCATTGGACCCTCTGTCGTAGTCATATGTTTTATACATTGGACCTTTGAATGTGTTGCTTCTTATATCTGAGATGGGCTTACTCCCCCCCGCCTTCACTCAGTTCTCCTAGTTACCTCCTCTGTTCTTAAGAGACTCAGTCACCCCCTCACTCAGCCAAGAGGTGTGACTGATCCCAGCCCCTCTCATCAAGACTGGCTTCAGTGTTTTTGCTGTGTGCTGCTATGACATAAATCAAATGCCGCATGTTTAATAAGATCATTTTAAATATGAAATGGATGTTTTATTTGTGGTAGATTGCTATGAGTTGGTTTTGGTGACCTAAAAGCAGGTCGTCTGACTCCACAAAAGATATTCAGTAATTACAAACCGTTCCTTTTCAGACTCAAGAACATACCATTACAAGAAAAGTCAACTTATTCTAATATGTGCCAAGTAAAGATATGCTCTTTTGTTAAGGAGCTTGCATAGTCACAAAATTTGCTAAGAGATTTGTTTTGATTGTTTAAAGTTCTTCAAAGATACAACTGAGATTTTGCACTGTTTGACTAATGACTCCAATGATACTTAAAGGTAGGAGAGTGTTTATGCACAATGTACCCGGGTGTATATTTACAGTGATTTTTCTGGGAATAATGAGTTCATAGTTGATATAAACAATCATTAAACTTGGTTTTAGAATGAAAAAGAGGTGTTTCTTGATACTACATGGATAGAGAGTACATTTATTAAATATTGAATCATAATCTTAGACATGGGATGAGTCATCATCACAGCTTTTTAAAGAAAATCTCTAAGACTTGGAGCATGAGTAAATAAATTTAAATCTCAAAAGTTAACCCATACACTGATAGGAAGGATAAATCACCTAATAGTGGGGACATAAGCCAAAAGAAGACACAGATTCCCAATAAATTCAAGAGTGATTGGGCTACACTGGTGCTATAGATGGAATGTTTGTGTTTCCCTCAAATTCAAATGCTGAAACCTTATTCCCAATTTAATGATATTTGAGAGGGCAGGGCTTTGAGAGAAGATTTAGGTCCTGAGAGTAGAGTCCTCATGAATGAGCTCAGGCCCTTACAAAAAGAGGCATCCAGAGACTTTCCTGGCCCCCTCTGTCCTGTGGGGACACAGTGAAAAGGTGGCAGCCTGTGAACCAGGAAGTGGGCTCTCACCAGACACCACCTCTGCCTTTGCCTTGACCTGGGACTTCTCTCAGCTCCCAGAACTGTGAAAAATAAATGTCTGTTGTTGACAAACCACTTAGTCTATGGTATTTTGTTACAGCAGTTCCAAGGGACTGAGACAATTGGCAACAAGAAGTAATGAAGACTGGGATCCTTGAGATCTTTTCATCCACAAGAAGGTTACAAGTTTAAAGGTCATGGGTTTATTCAATGTGATTGCATCTTTGTGAATGTCCTCTCTCATCCCGACTGCCTTTAAGAGTCCTAAAACAGGGATTCTGTCTTTCAGACATGGGACTCCTCTCTCTCTTCTCCTAATTCTGTTGACTTTCTTATTTGGCTTCATTTTAAGTATGATTCAAAAAAAAAAAAGGGTAATATAACAACTGCTGGTGAAATACTGAAAAGTTCTTCACACACATCAATACCACCTTTTAAAAAGAAATCCCCATGAGGAATGTCCACATAAAGAACCCAATTTTTCCAGGAGGGAATTTCAAGCTTCTATTTCACAACTGGCTTTTACAGTTTAAACCCAAGCTTGACATGATGTGAATGCAGTTTGCTGTGTTTAATTACTATCATTATAATTATTACAGATACAGCGGCAATTATCTCTTCCTACTGTCTCATTATGTTTTGATCAATTCACATAATAAAAGTTTACTGTAAATATAAGGTTAGGTAACATTCAAGAAAACATGTCATTATGGAATATATAATCATACACAATCGAAACAGCTGAGCATTTCAACATTTCTAACAATTAAATGTTTAGAAAATAAAGAATTAGCCGCTTTTAATGACATAGGTACAGCTCTGGAGGCGATGGCTACCAAAAGCTTTATTTATTGACCTAAAATTACTTTACTTCTGTTATAGTAAGAAGATCGAGGTTTCTCAAAAACCTGCTGGCAAAAAAAAAAAAAAAAAAAAAAATCTTCCAGCTTTATTAATGATTCATGCGGCCGTTTCTGAAGAGACAAGCCCCACAGAGAAGAAGCACTTGATTAATGACCTGGAAACACTTTTCCTTTTCAGCTGATTAAATAAAATTGACTGGATTTTTACATTTTTGTAATAAAATGACCCGCAGGGCTAAGATGACACAGTGAAAGCAGCGTGTTCACTCTTCAGCAGATTTTTATTTTGTCACTTGTAAAAATGAAAGGGCTAACCACCCAAGCAGAAAAATGCACTTGATCATTGTCCGTGGCCGGCATGCCGACGGCCGCTGCATACAAATAAATACACAAGCGCGGAGGAAATATCGTGTTTCTTTCTGGTCTGCACAGCGCTCTCAGATGGTGGCCCAAAGTCTTATTATTCCTGGGCCTAGAAAACTATATTATCAAATTATTCGTTAAAAATGTAAAAACCTAGAATCAAAAAAAGACATCAAAACCTCTACCTTTTTTACCTGCATTCTTTAGAGGCATTGAATGGGACTATAAGTAGATGATTAGATGTCATGCTAGCTTCTGGGTGGAAAGGATGCTCTTTGAAGACCGAAGTGCTGTTCTTGTCTTTACACTATCAGGCTCACAGACTGCCCTCAGGCAACACTGTGAAACAGGAAAAACGTTTGCTTTTTTTTTTCTTGCATTTTCCACAGCACTATCTTTCTTTCCCTCTCTGGATTCTTTCCAGGGCATTTCTTCAGCCAGGACTTGACCCCCCCTAACTTAGCATCTCTTCCGCTTCTTTGCTCCTGAAATCTTTGCTGAGTTGCCTGTGTGTCTGCTCCGGTACAGTGGTGCCTTTACTCGTCCCCAGCCCCGTTCTCTGAACCATGGCTGCGGTGTACATCTACCGTTTGCGCTGGACCAGTTCCTCTGGCACCCGGCCCATTGCCTCTGCCTGTCTCCAAGGGAAGCCCTCCTGAGATTTCCCTTTGATTAAGAGACAGGCCAGGGGAAATCAGCTTTGATACACGTTGCAAAATGGTAGCCCTATCGTTGGTCAAACGTGCTCTGTTTGGCCTGACAAATAAACTCAAGTTACTTGACACAAAACCATAAATTCTGGGTACTTCACTAAACTCCAGGACTTTCAGCAGCAGGCCAGCTTCCCCACGCGCAGGGGACACGGGACGCTGCCTGAGCCGGACTCTGAGAAGGCTCACCCCATCGCCCTCCTCCCTAGCACCCTGGACTCGGACGATGAGCATTACTCTCTTATTTACCACATTACTCTCGTCTTCCTCCTCTCATTGATACAACCTGCGTGACCAATGAAGGTCGTTTATTTTGTGAGTCCTAGCCAAGACCTAGGGAGGTCTTCCTGATCTCCAAAATGATATTTTGTAATTTTATTTTTTTCTCTTTTATAGAAACAATGGCAACGGGATAATTTCTAGCTAGTAGGACTAGAAGGGGCAGTAGACAAACCACACTGTGGAAAGTCAATGCTATCTTAGGTGTTTGGGAGCAGACATGGTCGTCTGTATTGAGAACAATACTCTGTCGTCTGAACAGCCTAAGTCTCGAAATTCCAATCTGTCATGATAGGTCAGTGAATCATTTGAATTTGAAAGTTACTAAATTCAGTGAAGACTATCGTTAGGTAATATACTTAATGTCATTTTTCTATTTATTCTGTGAAGTTTCGGGATAATGATGCAGGTGTTGCTGTGTACTTTTACGAGGAAGGAAAACAATCGCTGAGAAGCACTACCTGTTGACTGAGAGCTGGGCGTGGACTAGTCAACAAAAGCCACCACACTATGATACAAAGGCACTGGGACTACTTCTCTTGAGTATTCTGGTATATTTCCTACTACACACATAAGAAGCTTTAAGATTGCCATACTGCAGTTGAGTAGAAAGAAAGAGCTACATTCTTATTCTTATATTCTAGGGTCTAGAAATAACCTGGTCAATTCAGTGTTCCGATGTTAACATCATCAATTCAGTACACGCCATGATATGTGTCCACGTGGTATATCTCTATTACTTATTGGTTGAAAAATTTCGCCATGAATTCATTCCCCAGGTTAGCATGATCAGAAGAGGATGCAAACCCTGCAGTGGAAAGCGTTAGGTCTGCTTAGTCCCCACCGTATATGCGGCCTCAGAACCACACTGGCCCACTGACAATGCTCAGTACACATTTGTTGAGTGTGGAAGATAGTGGCTGAATTGAAGGTGAATTCTCAGACTCTCCAATTAGGAAGCAGCTATATAGTCATTAGTAAACTCTAAGCAGCCTGATTATGTTTGCCCTGTTCAATCCAACAGTCATCTGATCCAGTGTACTGCACCAAAACCTTAGTGATATTTGGAAGGATAATTCATAGTTCTGTGCCTAGATGAGTATTCAATATGATGTTTATGTCAAGCAATCCACCAAAACCAAAATCAAGAAATCTCTCCTAAGAATTATAGGGGTGCACAGTGCATTGCTGTCTGCTCGTGATGAGTTTACCATCTGGCTAGCCTGACCAGCTTAGGTTACCTTACCTTAATTTAGAACACCACTTGATAATTATTAAGTTCCAATATAGAAAGCAATTTATGTAACTGGCCTCCATGCTGAAATCTTGATTTCCCACATCCTTTCTCTGTATTCTCACTGGTACATATGTAAATCATTTCATATATATTAAATATAATACAGAAACACACACACACACACACACAGATGTATTCCTGAAGTAAGATTGTTTTGAAATCTTCCCAGGGTAATCAAAGACTATTTTACTTCTATTCATTGCCATATCAGTTTAGCTGTTTTGAGTTACATAACAATTTTACCTTTGAAGTTCAAGGTCAACTCCAGGGCAAGGAGCACTTTTACTGCGAAGCTGGAAATATAAAGAAGTGTGAACAGAACTGTTCATGACCCTCTGAGTGAACTTGTGAGCCAGGACTTAAGCAAGAATCTGAAGGCTGTCAAACGCACACCCGCGTAAACAGGCCATTACACAGGCCACACAAGTCTGCACCACAGGCCGTGAGGCCAGTGACACCGGCCACATGGTGGGGAGGCGGCAGCAAACCGTGAGATAATTGCATTTGCACGGAGATCTCTGAGGAGTGCCAAGCCTCTGTGTGGATGTCGCTCTGAATCGACCTGGGCAGTCCCCAAACATGTTAGAAAGGGATAGATTATACCCACATTTTATAGACCCAAAAAGGGGGCGAGGGAAAAAAGAGGTGTCTGGCTGGAAGCCCCAGATAATGTTTAGAACTGTCGCTCCTCCGTGACGTTTTCATGCCGCAGCACCTAGGCCCTGTGATAGGGAACACGCTGCCTTCAGGCGGGCACCCCCCGGCGTGGGGCCAATCCAGGCAGCTGTCACTTTCAGGTTTAGAGTCTCGCAGAGCAAGTTCAGAAGTTCAGGCCGATGACACAACAAGAAATTCAAAGGGGCACAGTCTATCAGCAAAAGGAATATCGTGGATTTAACCCACATAGCTTGTTTTACCCCTAGTCACAGGCTGAGAACCATTTCTGTTTCTCGGTGGCCAGAAAAATTTCAGGGGGGGACACTCAGAGCTCAGCTGAGAAATATCCTCATTTTTTTTAAATTTCACATGAAGTTCTCAAAGGATAAATGGAACTGGGAAAGAAAAGCAGGAGAAAACCAGCCAACAAACAAAATAACACCAAGTGTCATTGGGAAGCAGGAAGGCGGGGATTCTGTGGGCCTTTGCATGTGACCCATAAAGGACAAGGACAAGCCAGCCCAGAGGTCTCAGGGACCTCCAATTCAGCTTTCCAGATGCTTTGTACTGAAGAAACCTCCTCGCCTGGGAGAAAGCTGCTCCTTTTCCCACATGAGGTCAACAGGGGTTTTTGTTTTCATGAGTCAAAATTTGGTTTCTAACACTTCTAGTGTGCCAACCAAGGTGCTTGGGAAACCCTGTGCCAATGGGCAAAACGGCGAAGGTCAAGGGAATGAAAGTGCTGGTTAACTGTGCTTTCATAGTTTAAAACACTGAATGCGTCAAAAACATTCACTTAAACTTGGTGGAGGATATGTGTGACCAAAATTAAAATGTAGAAAGGATTTTTAATAAATTAGCATCTAAAGAATGATGATGTTATTGAATTTAGACTAGAAGTGTAATGTGGATGAGTCCTGGGGTCAATCTCAGGCTTGTTCGCCACGGCAATCATACATTTTAATTCTGAGGATTCTGAAGATTAAATATTTCCTATTGGATCTTCTTTTCGAAAGGACAACTCCATTTCTGGAGCATCTAGATTCATACATTTCAACATTCGGAATACAGGATGAAGCATGTGGCACAGGCCCCGGATCTTGAAAACAAGCCCCCCTATCGGCCGTGAGGTAGAGGTTCTGACAGGAGCCACACTGTGGGGATTCGCATCACGGTAGGGACATGGACTGATACTGAAAGGACTTCATACAGTCCAATAGCCTCCTTCAGTAACTGGAGATGTCCCTCTCCTCAAAGTTTGATCCACAATAGGAGAATTTAGGATTTAGTAGTCCAGGATATGCTTTTGTGAAAGTTGCATGGATTCTATGAGTCCTTGTAACAATATATGTAAAACTGTGTGTGTTGTGTGTGTATGTGTATGTTTCTTTGTGGAAAAAGATACATAACCTTCCTGAAGATTTACAAGAAAGCTTATATTGAAACCAAAGAAAAGCCAAGTATGTGTATTTGCTTGGAGGCAGTGTGGTCCAACTGAGCTGAGCTCCACCAAGGGGTTGAGAAATTTGTACCCTAGTCTCAGCTTATCACAGAGCAAGTGTTTGACCTTAGACAAGTTACCTAATCTCTTTATGTCTCGCTTTTCTCAACCATGAAATAGGTGAACTAATACCCTGCACCTGCCTTTCTTAGCTCGCAAGGCTATGGTGAGGATCAAATAGAATGGGGAAGGAAACCTTTTGCATCAATGTGCACTGCAGATGCATGTTGTATGGAGACCAGCTCCCCCTGCTTTTCTCAGTAACCCTTCTCCCTAATCTTCACCCCCTCATAAACTCATTGTGAAAACACTGCCCATCAAACACTAAATAACGCTGCCTTTCGCATGCTAAAATTAGTATGTTTGAAAAGTTCTTAAGTATGGAGGCTAACTCCTAGGCTCTGCCCTCCCTAAACATTCTCATCTCTCTTCCATGGAGTACACTTTCATCTACCACCCAGGATTCAGCCCGTCATTTCCTGGTGAGTCTTTCCTCCAAGGCCACCGACCCCTCTCTGTGTGCTTCCTCAGAACTCTGTTCAGGATCTGTGTCCTGGAACTCACCAGGTTGTATTCATCAGCCTCACTAGACAGTGAGCACCTTCGAATTCCTTTCTAAATAAACCCCAACCATTGCACGGGGCCGCATACATAGGGACCCCATGGTAAAGCAGTGGTGGACTAAAAAAATTAATGTTAACTTTACTTCTATGGAAAAAAATTTTTTACATAAAATCTGCTGCAATTTCATTCAAAAAAACAAAAAAAGTTTCTGCGGTTTTGCTCTGTGAGGTGCAATGCATATGCTACTAAATAGCACACGGTTTTCAAGTAGAGAACACCATGTACGCCTTATTTTAACTACACTTTAGTGTCTTCTGTAGCCAGCCATCTAGTGTTTTTATTTTTCTAGGCAATAGTAGTTCCTTAAACTTGTTAGCATCGCCTTATTTCTGAATGGTTACTGCTTATTTTCATATACACGTTACTTTTGCTTGAAAAGATTACGTTCAGCCCTAGCGTGGAAGCATCCATTAAACTTACTTGACACATTATACACATTCAAATTTAAATTAAAAGGCATTCAAGATTATATCAAAATTTTAAAAACAAAGACAAAAAGCAGATTACTCATCTTGATAATTTAACCTGCCTAAAAGTGTCTAGGGCAGCCGAATCCTGGTGTTCTCTCTCAGAAACCTTTGTACTGTTAAGAGGAAAGAAGAGTAAAATTTGCCTCAGGTAGTAGCTGGCTTTTAGCAACCTCCCTCTGGTCACCCCTAATCATATGCTGATTAGAGCTTAACACAGGCCTCTCTACTACTAGCCTGCTAAAGACCAAGGGGAGAAATCAGCAGAACCTCTAGCAAGAATAGGCTGGCTAACATTCTTTATTCTTTCTTCATTATTGTTGATTTTTAGATAGAGGAGAGAGAGCAAGAAAGAGGAAGGAGAAGCGGGAAGCATCAACACATAGTAGTTACTTCCCATAGGTGCCTTGACCTGGCAAGCCTAGGGTTTTGAACTGGCGACCTCAGCATTTCAGGTCGATGCTTTATCCACTGCGCCACCACAGGTCACTCAGGCTAATGTTCTTCACATGGAATTGCTCTTTCCACTGTTTAGATTTCAGGACCCTAACATGTTGTATCATTTCCCACCGCACCCCAATCAGCACACTGTTCCAGATATACTCTTTTGAGGTCTATGCCTCCAACTGTAAGCTTCCTTTTGAAAATGCCCCAGAAACTTATTGCTAGGATAGAGGAAGCTGTTTCAAGTGTCTCAATTTAAAAGTTAAGTAGCAAGACATCTTATCTTACTGGCGTTTTGCTATTTTAGATATATAGGTGTAAGCCAGGGGTCCCCAAACTTTTTACACAAGGGGCCAGTTCACTGTCCCTCAGACCGTTGGAGGGCCGAACTATAAAAAAACTATGAACAAATCCCTATGCACACTGCACATATTTTAAAGTAAAAAAACAAAACGGAAACAAATACAATATTTAAAATAAAGAACAAGTAAATTTAAATCAACAAACTGACCAGTATTTCAATGGGAACTATGGGCCTGCTTTTGGCTAATGAGATGGTCAATGTGCTCCTCTCACTGACCACCAATGAAAGAGGTGCCCCATCCGGAAGTGCAGTGGGGGCTGGATAAATGGCCTGAGGGGGCCGCATGCAGCCCGCGGGCCGTAGTTTGGGGACCCCTGGTATAAGCTATAGTCATATAAGAATTGGTTTCTTATTTTATTAAATTGAGCATGCCTGGTTTTTTATAAAGAAGTCTATTAACAAAATACATTCATCATGACATAAGCCTTTCCTTTGAAGAGCAAATACTCCCAAAGAAATAACTTGAAAGAGTGTAACCCCTTTTATTCTAAGTTGGAGGACAGAGCCACCCCAAGGAGACCAGAAAACAAAGCAGAGAATAAAAATAAATCCCAGAGTTTAAACCCAATATGAGCCATGGGAGGCCACTTTAGCAAACTCAATTCAAGAGATTGTGACCAATTAAGTTATTCTGGGCTTCTGATGATTAAAGATACAAATCCATCACTTGACCTCCTAAGTGGCCACATCCCACTCTTTTTGCTATGAAATTAGCAAGAATACTTACTGATCTACCTCAGTTCAAAGTTTTCTCTCACCCAAGCATAAGATATTTTTCTTCTTTCCCCTATATTTACCCTCCATGAAATCTGTTCTAGTTCTGACTTTGCTAACACCAAGTGCCTTAAACAACTGTGAAGTTTTACCCAAATGACATGCTGTTTTGGCCTATTGTCTGGTATCATTGCTAGACTGTCTCTGTTGTGTGTTCTCTTGTGAAATAACAAGAATAACCCCTTCCCATTCCACTGCCTAGCATGAAGACAAGCTTCATAAAACAAATCTAAGTAAATGGAAGAGTTTGAATTCAAAAGTATTATAGTTGTTATAGAAATACCAAGACCTGATACCACCAATTTAAAAATTATACCTTCACAGTGAACATGTTATACTGCCTTTTTGTAAATTCTATTGAGGTTGATCAGAAAAACATTCATTTTAATATCATGTAGGGCACTTTCATGCATATATGATTTTTGTCATCATGCTTTGCAAGTTTTGTGATTTTTTTTTCAAAATTAGTTTGTGAACCTCTGAATAACTCTGACAACACCAAAAGTATAGTTTTTCCATTTTTGACTTTTTATATAGTGTATTTATGTGCCCACTTTAGCCTTGAAGAGCTGTGTTTTCAAACTCCAGTGGCAAAAAAGAACTCTTCTGATGATCTCTCTCTCTCAATGTTATTTTGTATCTTGTAAGAAATAGGATTAGATAGGTAAGCATAGTAAATTGTGGGTGACCTTATAATATTGACAAATATGATTAGAATTTATCCTGCCAAGAACAAGGACTTACTTTGCTTCATCATTGAGAAATATGTATTGCATGTCTACCACAGAATCGGACATAATTTCTTCTTTCATGGAGCCTACAATCTAGTGAAAGCTAAAATAACCACATAAATAAATATAAAAATTATAATTATGAAAAAGGAGAGGTATATAGGGATATAAGAGCAAATAGAAATTTGACTCCTATAGGAAAATCAGAAAAAACATACTTAAGGAATTAACATGTGATATGATATCTGAAGGATGATCAATATTTATTTAAATAAAAAGGGACTAGTGAAAGTTAATGGGCCTGTAAAAGGACCAATATGGCTAGAGAAAACAGAGTAGAGAGAGACATGATTCCAGTTGAGTTTGTGAAAATGAGAAATAAATCTTATAATTAGTGCCTTGTAGATCAAGTTCAAAATTTAATGTTTATCCCAAGAGCTATAAGGACTTTAAAAAACAGGAAAGGGGATTGCATACTAGGAAGGAGGAAGAAGATAAACATATGATTAGATTTGCACTCTTAAAAATGTTCTGCCAATTGTATGTAAAGAGCAGATACAAGAGAAAGAAGGCCAGAGTAGGTGAGGTAGCCCAGTTACCTGGCTTTTGCAGTCTCTAAAGTAGCAATGATTACAGTGTGCTATTAGCATACTAGCAGTGAAATTGAGAAGAAATAAACAGAGCTAAGAGATATTTGGATGACAAAGCTAACAGGAATTGGGAATGGATGGCTAGTGGATAAGCTTCAAGGCAATGTTTTAGAAAGACTCAGGTTTCTGATTTAAGCTATAGTTGACTTCCATTTTCTGAGACAGAGAACATTGGAAGAAGAGTCAGATTTCAGGAGAAGGAACCCATAAGTTAGAAGCTATGCAGTGTGAGTTTTAAAGGCCACTGAGAGTATAGCAGCACAAAAAAAAATGGTCTTTTATGAAGATTAATAAAGCATAGGTTTCCCCGTGTGAATTGGGTATGGCAATAATGGAGACAATAAAAGCAGATAGAAGACTATTGTAACAGTCTATGTGCCAGATGTCAAACAGAAGGAGCAGACTAAATAAATAAGAAAAATTAATGAAAATCGTTTATTCATTATAAATTAAAATGTGAATGCATTCAGCAGATGATTTGCAAAGAGGGAAGGGGAATAGACTATTTAGACAAAGATCAATTGGAAATTAATTCTTTCTTTTCCTTTGAAATTGGATTACCTTATGGGAGAAATGGAATTCTAAAGTGCTTCACTGGATAATAGCCAATTTAAATTTTAACAAATTAAAATGCAGAGAATATTTTAAACCTAGGGTGTGGTTGGAAGGCCATGACAGTGAAAAATTGGCCCAAGCCCGTAATTTGTTTCTGCTGCCTCTTCCTCCTGGGTTCTGCCCGAATTCATCTTCCCTCTTCCCTTCTGCTCCTCCCCTTCCTTCCCTCGTCGCCTTCAGTGGACTCTTGCTGCCTTGTCACTGAATGTGAACTCACAGAAACAGAAACAAAATGTGTTCATGCAGTGTTTCTGGTGAAGATCCACTGACTATTTCCTATTACATAAAACTACTGGATACTTTTTTTTATTTCAAAAATAAATTTGTGATTTGTAAGAAAGGTGTCTTTCCCTCTCTGATTAAAAAGAACACAACATGAGAAATGGCCTTTTTCTGACTTTTATGGGCCCATGTGGTACAGTGATGTCTGTATCCATGGCAGCCACCTGTAGTCACAAGGGGCCAGCCTGCTGAAGAATGCTGAAGATGACAGGAAAGACAAAAAATAAAATTAAAAATTAAAAAATAGGTGTTTAATGTCATAGTTATAACTTTAAATTTTTAAACTCTGAAATGTCTTATCTTCAAATTACTTCTTTTGTGAGGTGATAAATTCCCTTACTGTTGAAAGCCATGTTGCTGCTTCTAAAATAATCCTGATACAACTTGATCCATATAAAGGAACTTTGTATTCCCTCCCTCTAGACTTCAATTTTTCCATGGTGATACCTTTACCAATTGACTAACTTTTGAATAATGATCAAAATGACTTAAGAAGTCTTTAAATGCAATTGTGTTTAATCCATATAGGGAATGTATTTGGGTTATGAGAGAAGAGTATGAACATATATAGAAGGCCTTTTTCAAAACCACGACATAAAAACACTGAATTTATTCAACAACACCAACTCAATTTCTAATCCCTTGTAAGTTATTATTAAAAAACCCACAAATATACATTTATAACTAAGCCATCAATTACCAATTTTATTTACTTTGAATAATATTTTACCTATTTCTTACTTCTGCATTAGGTCACACATAGACATGTCTTGTATATTGGGTTAAATTCCACAAAGATTAGGTAAAATTGAAGAGGTGAGGTGAAAGAAACCCTGCAATCCAGATTTTCCAGGAAATTTTCAACTTCAGGAAATTGATTTTTTTAAATAAAAGTTAATCCCCAAAGACATGATAAATGGCATATATTTATACATTTATTCAAAATGTTGAATGGTAAAATCTTCAATTGTTTTATACTAAAAAATAGGCCAACTTGAAAATATTTTATTCTAAAATGTGCCAGCTTTGTAGAAAATGTGGCACTACAGAAAGATAAATAAATAATTGGATAAATAGAATTCAATTGTATTGTTTCATGATTATAGCTGCATAAAAGTAGTAGCAATAATGTCAATATACATGTTTAATTGCTAACCTGCCTTTTAATACGTTTAATTTTATTCTTTAAAAATGTATTTTTCTAACTTTGAGTTATCTTTTTTTAATTAAAGGTAAACTGCTAGAGTGTCGCTGTTCTTATGAATGAACATAGCTAAAAAATGTATGTTTTTCTCAACAGATGCTGCTTTCTATAAAAGACCAAAAAAGCTTTGTGAAGTGGCTTTTAGTGTTATTTAACAAAATACCTTTAATTCAGATAAAATGCTTCATTGAAAACAGATTATCAGCCAGTGTAAACTAAATAAAAGGACATGTGGAGTTCCACTGCTGGCTGGACATGGTCCCCTTTAGTAGACTCATTGTGTCCCATCCAGATGTCCTCAGGCCTTGTCACTGGGGTGCACAGAAGCCCAGAGCATCAGTGGTCTGAGGGCCTTCCTCATGGTCACAGCTTGTACCGCCACATGCAGAGCAAGACACAGGTGCCCGGAAATGGATGTCCATCATGAGCAGCCTGCAACCCATGGAGGACAGGAGCTGGTATGTAGGCACCCGCTTCCGTATCTCTCAGAGAACTAATTCTGAGGCCCATGTTCTGTGCACGTCATCAACATCTGGGTAGGATTAAGACCCAGGCACCCGCAATGGCACTGGTTTGGTCATTCACCTATTCTTGGTTTTCTCCTCTTTCTTGTTTCTTCTCCTCAGTCACTTCGCAGCATGCCCTGGATTCACCTCTAAAGAAACTAGTGACACTGGTGTCCTTGTCTCAGTGCCTGCTTCTGGGAAGAGCCAACTGGGTATCACATGTTTCAGACAGAAGGGAAATCACAATTTTGAATTTTAAAAGTATGGCTTTTAAATGGATCAGTCTTTAAAACAGTGCCACTATGAGAAGGGGGACAATGGAAGTCAGGTTTATGGGATGGGAATTGAGGCATGACAGCACTGGAGGGAAATTGAGCAAAAAATAAATAAGTTTCAACTGAATTTAAGAAAACGAAAACTGTTTCAATGAGCAAGTCCTTTAGACAATAAAAGAAAATGTTTTTGGCACAGTCGTAGAAGTCCTATTGTTCGAGGCATTTAACTCCAGATGCAACAATATGTTGTAAATAACAATGACAAATGGCAGTGAACAGACATGATAGCCTAATAGGTCTTTTCTGGCTCTAATACCTATGATTGCATGATTCGATTCAAATACAGTAGTTTACTGTCTCTCGAGTGTGTAATACACTTCAATTGTGAAGTGCTACAATTTCAATACTAATATGTTTGAAGTGACAGACATGTCACCTAAGTACCTAGTAGAGTTGTCTGAAATGTTACAGAAAACAAACCTTCCCCTTGTGGATATATTTATATATACCTGTGACCTTGCATCAGACAGATTGGGTACCCATAAGCAGTTGTCATTCATTAACAAGACCCACATTAAATCTTTGAAAAGCTGATGTGTCTGAAATCATGCCACAGAGAAAGAAAGAAATTGGGTCTCGCCACTTCCATGCGAAATAATATTAGTCTGCACCGAAACACTGATCAAAAGGCATGCAGAGCATTGCACTTTCAAGGGAAAGTCTGTCTCCATCAACATCAAGACCACTGAACTGAGAAATCTACAGCATCTAAACGATGTTGGGAATTTTGATGTTATGTCTCTATTTAGTGATACAACACATGTGGTTAGCCTCTGAACCACACCAGGTATGTCAACTCTAGATGAAGTAAAGAAATAAAAAGTTCTCTAGCAACCCTCTGCTTGATTCAATCCATATATTGTCTTTTTTTTCAGTTATGAAATATAATTCTTGAACTTACAGGTCACCTCTCGATAACTAATGAAGATAAAAGGAAAGGAACCGTGCCAATTGCATGACCTCCATTTCCACGCACAGAGCTGTCTTTGAAGGAAGTAGAGCCTCCCAATAGAGATTGTGAGTTACGAGGCCCATTGACAAAGCAACTCCAGAGAAGCCAGGAGACAGATATTGTAAGTTCAGAGCAATGCTTCTCTGTTAATGGCACCCTGATTTAATGCTGCCTTATTTCACTCTTAATGTTCCAGAAAACTGAAGAGAAGTAAAATTAAGATGTACTATGCTTCTCAGATCAATAGGTTTATGTATTAACCTATTGAATGTATTATCCTTTCACTTGAATGAAGTCTTTCACTTCAAAAAAAAATAAATGAGATAAGGGTCTCCATTCAGTCTAGGGGATACTGGTTCAGACCTCACTGAATGTATTCTTGTGGCCAGTTATATGCACTGGCAGATGTGAACAGGAAGCTTCAAGTCCCCTTCAAAGAAAGAAACTGTGGCACTTATAAAATATGGCTGTGATTTCTTTGACACTTCTTTCAAAAATAAGGGCAATCTTTATCCCCTCTTCCTGAATTCTGGTGAGCTTATGACCAAATGTGTCAGAAGTGATGATATGTAATTTCTGCTGCCAGGTCAAAAAATGCATTAGTCTTCAACAATGCTCAAACAATCACTCTTACAGTCCTGAGACACTTTGTACCAAGTCTAACTATTTTGAGGTCTCCATGCTGTGAGGAAGCCCAAGCCACATGAAGAGGACACGTTATAGGTGTTCAGTCCCAGCTGTGGCCAACTTGAAGCATACTATACAAATGCTGGACAAGGGAGGTATGAAACTTCTGCTTATTCTAGCTTCCTGTCATTTGAATCTGTCCAGGTTAGGCTCCAATCATTGTAGAAATGAGATCCACCATTTCTGTTATTCCCTTTCTGAATTCCTGATCTACAGAATAGTAAGCATAATGAAATGGTTGCTGTTTGATATTACTAAATTGGAGGAAATTAGTTATGTAGCAATAAAAATAAAAAAGTGATTGTAAGAGAGGTGGGAATCAGAGAGGAAGGGAGGAAGACAGAAGGAGTAAAAGGGGAAAGAAAGAAGAAAGTGAGGAAGGAAGAAGGGGAGTGAGGAGGGAAAGGGAAAGTGCAGAAGGAAGGGAGGAGGAACAGAAACAGCATGTTTTAAAGTACCGGTAAGCCAGGCCTTCTTTGTGTTTACCTCAATGATACTAAGAATTTCTGTTATCTAATTTAGTCTTTCCTTCTTCAGACAGAAATGTCCAACTTAAATATAGACTGATTGATTAAACAGTGATTTTAAAAAAATGAAGAAAAGCAGGAGAATTTCTTTACGAATACCTATATTGAATAGTGTACATTAACCACTGAGTGATTTAAAGAAGACAGAACAAAGGCTACGTCAGGGAGAAGTAACTGAAAACACAGGCACAAATTCTTTCTTCTCCAAAACAAGTATCAGGATTAAAACTTAAACGTTTTACTAGATACACACCACAGCCAGTGAAACTTTAGGCAGGACATTTAACAGAGAATGTTTCTTGCTGAGCAAAGTCCATCAACACACACTTAATTTTTTAAAAGAAGCATGTATATGGATTTGCCTTCCTCCTGCCAAAATATTTTTATACCTCTGACATGTTTTTTTTTTCATCACTGACTATTTCTAACTCTTAGGCCATTGTAGGCCATAGTCAGACAATTTTTCTCATGGAAGATTTCAAACATTCCCTAATACTCATCAGCCTTCTCTAAGGGTTATTAATATTGGCCGGACAGTTTAATTTTAATTCTCTTAAGCTAGAATTGCTGAGCTTAAGAGAACCTCAGTTACAGTAAATCACTTTTGGTGACTCACCATTTAGGCAGAAAAAAATGTGACACTCCAAATAGAGGGTTTTCAGGTTCACTTTGGAAAATTAAATAAACAAATAAACAACTTACATAAATCTGCCATCATACCTAACTGGAATGTTACTGACATTTTAAAATAAATTTAATTTCAATTATAATAAATAATTATTATATCAGATATTTGGAATACAAAATTGTATATAAATCCCCTTCCCAAACACCCCTCACTTCATTCTTAGCCTTCCCTGACAACCGCTTACCTCTAACCCTACTTGCAATTCAGAATTACTATTCTAGATATTTATCTCAAATAGCTTTTGAAAATAAAATAACAATATTTTCCTCCTCACTTTATAAGCACTCTCAATAACTCCGAGGACATTTTAAGTTATAGCTAAGAAGACAAGTCTGTTAATGACTACCATTGCCCAATGTCCTTTGGAGGTGATCACAACAGGTTCCAAAGAGTACAGAGGTCACATGACAAACCAACACTGATATTTCTAAGGTTTTTCATTGCTAATCTACATTCTAAAATTAAATACACATTACAGACATCAGTCATTGTTCTTTTCTCAGTATATTATTTTTCTTCCCGAACTTGATCTTAACATGAAATAAAAGATGAACTTGTAATACCAGCCATAGATAAAAATGAAATGATGTAGGCTATCTCTTGACCAAAGTAAATAGGGGTCAAGGGCAATTTATTCCACAAAAGCCTTCTATAATTACTTGGAGCTTAATTACTTCTTTGGTTCTCTTCAAAACTGCTGTTATTAGAATGGCCTTTCCAGCACATGTGAAAGGGGCCATGACCTTCTCACTTAAGCAGGCCTTCCCATCAGAGACTTCCCTTTGCAGAAGAGTTTGCAAAATAGTGGCTTACCACATTCCAACAAATGTGCCACTCAAAGGATCTGTCGAGAGTTTCCCAACTTTTAAATATAAGTAGTGCTATACAAGCAAAGAACCTTTTCCATAAGGTTTCTTTCTACCAAATAACATTTATTTGAGAATAAGGCTGACTATAGAGAACAAAACACCTGACAAATGTTCAGGGTGGAAAACCATACCTTCCTATGGAGGTTGACTTCAAGGTCAGGATCACAACAACAATTAACTTTATTTGGTCCATAATGGTTTTTAATGATATCTTGAGATTCAGCATAATATCAAGGGATTTACAAGGAAGCCCTTGATAAAATGTTATTTAGATAATGTGAAATCATTTGGTCGTTGTTTAAGTCTTAAGTTTTTGTTTTTATTCAATCAAATGCCTACTGCCCTACCGTCTTCAACAACTCTAGTAGGTGACAATCTCTTAGGTGTGATTGAAATTAAAGGTCAACATGTTGACTACTATCAGGAGCCAGAGCTGTGCTACCTTTTAGTCTAGGGACAATACAGACTATGAATGGGAAATCTCCACCAAGAATATCAATGCATGCTTATCTTAGTTTGGTAATTTCAGCATCCAAACTCTTTTTTTTTTTCTTTTTTTTTTGGAGAACAGTCTGCCTCTGGCTGTGAGAAGGTAAGGGACCAGAATCCATTCTCCCTCACTCAGAGAAAGCCAGGGCATGACAACTATTTAACTCTGGCTAACTGAGTGGTCCCTTCTAGAGCCCTAAACATAAAGGGAGATGAAGGAACTATTAGAATTATTTATAACATCGATCCTAGAATCAATGTCAATTGTAATTATTTCTATCAATTCTCTCTAATTCATATGAAAAAGCTCAGTTCACCTTCTTTTAGAAACACTCAGTGCATTTCAGTGGACTAAGTTCCATGAATTCTTCATCTGGATTTCAGAATTTAATTGTATACATACTGCCAATTGCTTTCCTTCAGCGTAGTAGTAATATCAGCTACTAAACCAGCAGTCTCAAAGTGTGGTCTTGTGATTCTTTAAGGAACACTTGAGAACTTTTTATGTGTCTATCATGTCCAAATTATTTTCATAATACTAGAAGATTATTTTCCCTTCTGTTCTTACTCTCTCACAAAGGTACAATAGATTTTTGTTAATAAACTGAAGTCATATACAAATATCCAGCAGTCTTCTATAAATTCAGACATTAAAGCGATCTGCAGATATCTTTTTTTTATTTAGACAATTAAATTTAACGGGGTGACATTGGTCAATCAGAGTATATAGATTTAGAGAAAATATCTCCACATCAGATATCTTTTAAAAATCAACTTCTCTTTTTTTTAAATCATAGTTATTTATTTATTTTTCCTTTTCCAAGTGAGAGGAGAAGAGGTAGAGAGATTCCTACATGCACCTTGACCAGGATTCCCAGTCAGGGCACACAGGAAAATAGACCATCCACTTCTCCCACATTCCCTCTCCCCCTTCTCTCTCTCTTTTCCTTCCAGTAGCTTGATTGGTTCGAGCATTGCCCCAGGCACTGAGGATGACTCCATTGGAGCACATTAGCCTCAGGCACTAAAAATAGCTTGGTACTAGAACATCAGCCCAAGATGGGATTGTCAGGTGGATCCTGTTTGGGGTGCATACAGGATTCTGCCTCACTATCTCCCCTCCTTTCACTTAAAAAGTAAAAAAAAAAAAAAAAAAAAAAAAAGCTGTTTGAAGCCCTGGCCAGATACCTTGGTTGGTTAGAGAACCATCCCAAAACACAAAGGTTGCCAGTTTGATCCCTAGTCAGGGCACATACAGAAACAGATTGATGTTTATATCTCTCTTTCTTCCTTCTTTCTTCCTTCCCCTCTCTCTAAAAAAAAATTAAATAAATAAATTTTAAAAACTGGTTAGAGTGATTACAAATTTCATATCATTTAAATGTTTCAAAGAACTACAAAATATTCATTAAAGTAAAAAAAGTAAATTGCCATCATATGATTCTGTGAGAATTATTCTGAGCTATGTGGTCGAGAGTTTTGTTTACTGTTTAAAACAATGATATATTACTAACAGTTTAGAATAAAAATGAATGAATAAGTGAATGAATGAATAAATTAATCATAAACGCATCATCAAAAATCTTTCTATTCTCTGTTTTCAGAAAATAAAGCCTCTCAATAGCCCATTCTGCAGAAGTTAGTGGAGAACGGTATGCCTGTATTACATACAGTTCAGGAAAAGCATTTCAAATGAGGGTTTATAATTAAATTTGTTTCTGGTTTTTCTCCATTATAAATAAGATGTAATTAATAATCAATTCACAATTTTCCTATGTCTGATTATGTCCTGGAAAGATTCCTAGAATGAGGAATGAGAATGAATGGGCAATAATTAAACACATTAAAGCTTTAATAGCCCAATTTTTTTCCAGAGTGGCTATTATCAATTTACACTGTCTTCCACAGATTTTATCCCAAAAATATTTATTGAGGCCTCACTAATACTGATTCAAAAGTAACTAATTTCCATAAGAAATTACAAACAGTTCATTTCTTAGGATGAAAATAATGAGTTGGGAATAGGTGAGAGGGGGACTTTTTACCTTTGATTTTTAAATTATAAAAATGTATTAACTTTAAAATTTTAAATTTAAATATGGTAACTTGGGAAGAGGAATAAGTTATTGCTGGCTCTTTCAAATGTACACAGTACTTAAATTGTCAGCTGAATTTGTAAGTTTTGTGTATCTCCTCTTCAGTGAAGTGTTTCTTCCTATGAGCAGTTTGGGATACTATTGTTTTAGTACAGAGTTCTTCATAAACTACAGCTATTCCAGCTCATCCTAGTAATTGTTATGTTCTCCAGTCTGTCATTTTTTGTCATCATATTAATTTATATATATGGTTAAATCAATTTATTTATTTGTATTAATTTTATGTGGAAAAGACAGTTTTCAATACAAGCTGATAACCTCTATTTTCTTCCAACTTTGTTTCTTTGTATTCATTTTATATATCCTTCTATAACCCACCTAGGCCACATAGGCTATGAATTAGAAATCTGCAAGGCTGCTATAATTTTTCATATACTTAGTTAGTTCAGTACCTTTCATTAAATATTTTTTCCACTAGGATTAACTACCTCCTTTATGGTCAGGTAGGCTAATTCCAGGCTATTCTGACCTTCTTTATGTATGATTCATTGAAATCTCAATCTGAAGTTTTTTAAATATTTTAGATCTCATGGCATATTTTGTATTGCAATAAACACCCCTTGTCATATTTATCTGGCATAGTCTTACTAATTTAGTCATTCTTATAAATATACAATTTATTATCAATCATTATCAATCATTATCACAGTTTTCTCCCTCAATCATCAAACCCAAAACTGTTTTTTTTTTTATTTAAAAAAAATCTCCAAGGCCCTGGCCGGTTGGCTCAGCGGTAGAGCGTCGGCCTAGCGTGCGGAGGACCTGGTTCGATTCCGGCCAGGGCACACAGGAGAAGCACCCATTTGCTTCTCCACCCCTCCACCGCGCTTTCCTCTCTGTCTCTCTCTTCCCCTCCCGCAGCCAAGGCTCCATTGGAGCAAAGATGGCCCGGGCGCTGGGGATGGCTCTGTGGCCTCTGCCTCAGGCGCTAGAGTGGCTCTGGTCGCAACATGACGACGCCCAGGATGGGCAGAGCATCGCCCCCTGGTGGGCAGAGCATCGCCCTATGGTGGGCGTGCCGGGTGGATCCCGGTCGGGCGCATGTGGGAGTCTGTCTGACTGTCTCTCCCTGTTTCCAGCTTCAGAAAAATGAAAAGAAAAAAATTAAAAAAAAAAAAAATCTCCAAATCTGAAGACCTCCAAAGTTAATACATTTATGTCTCTGTCGTTGTAAATTATTTTAGAATGAACTCACTGACACCTGAACTATAGTCAGCCTTTCAAATATAACTCTAGCATATATTTCTAGTGCATATTGTAGAGATTGGGGTCTTCATGTATTTTTTAAAAAACTATTCACTTAAAAATTTACATTGTGATACAAATACTAGTAATGATAGTTTATTGTCTAAATCACCATTTTACTATATTTCTGCATATGTTATTTCAATCTATCCTCATAAAAATCTTCAGGAGTTTTGCCCTATTTTCAATGAATAAATGAGTTATGAGGAATTAAATAGCTTGTGGATATAACTAATCATTTATTAAATTTCAAAAGACAGTCACTCTGACTTCAAACTCTATTTCCAAATAATAGGGTGTGCTAAAAAGTTATTAAATTACAAAGTCTGCCTCCTTAATTCTAACAAGACTCTGCAATAAACATTAACTTCCTGTTTGCTCCATACAGTTTCTATTTAATAGGACAGAATAAATATACATGAGATCTTCCTGGAAGTTTAATGGAGGTAAACACAAAATCGTGAAAACCACATCAGCTTTTGCACAAAAGTTTGGCTGGATGGGTTAAGATTCACAGAAACAACCTTTATTATTATTATTATTATTATTATTATTATTATTATTATTATTACCAGTTGGAATTAACTGCAACCTATTGATGTCAGCTGTCACCGAACAAATAGTTTGATAAAATGCTCATTTAACTGCTCTTATGATTAATTTACTTTTTAAGGTCCTCCTGCCATGTGGCCTTGGAGGAGCAGGGCAGATTCCTCCCATTATAACAAGCTTTATTGGGGCATGGTGAGCGTTAAACCACCGGGTCCCTGGCAACGGAAAAACGGCAAATTAAACCCAAACCACATGCGAGTGAAAGCGAATCACTGGTCAATGAGCATGGAGGTTGGGATGCCAAGCAAATAAACAGCCAGTCCATTAGTTAGTTATTGCCAGCCCTAAATGAATAAAACTCTCCAGAAAAAATCGTGGCAGTGTGGTGACAATCTGTGTTGGGTTTGCGGAGCCCTCGGGAAGTGGCTGCGTGGTCCCCAAGGCTGCTGTGAGACACAGGAATGTGGGTACCGCGGCCCGGGCAAAAGATGCCTGGGTGACTGAGACCTGCTGATGAGCTCCCGTCACTTAACGGCATCCTGCAAAACAGCTGGCACCTAACCCTCAAATATTGATCTAGTGTTTACAAATCTGGTTCCGTGTTTAGGCAAACAGCTTATATCAACAGAGTGGACCATCTGGTTTTATGGCTTGAGTGTTTCAACGACACTTTCCCCCAGGTGTGGACGATCATGATTAATTGGAAGCAATTTATACTATCCTTTTACTTCCTGTTAGGGAGGTAAGTAAGGGTTGGTCTCTATCAGATACAAATTTGGGGTTCTGAGAGCATGAGACTTTTCAGTGAATGGTGACCAGCAAGAAAAGAAATCCCCTGCCAAGGATTCATGAGGTCCAGTAAGAAGGTGGTCAGTCCAAACCCCTCTCAAGCCTACGTTTGCAAGGCAAGAAGGAAGTGGATTTTACAGCACTGTGTACTTTCGTCATGCCGCATTTACCAGACATTATCAAAGGCAAACACGGGGAGAGGAGAGGTTTTGAGGAGACAAACAAGGTTTGGACCTTCCACAAACAGCCACAGTGGTTACAGGGACGGTAGCCAAGCAGACTTTGAGGTGGACCTCAGAGTGTGAGGAATTTGGGCAGTAAAGGGCACTGTCTTTAAACCTTGCATTCCTTCCTCACTAACCTGACTTGCACCCAGCGTCCTCTGCAGGTGGCTGGCAGGACTGCAATTCAACGGGGCTGTGTTTTTGCCTGAGTCACAGTGGCTCCTTTCCTGCTGAGCTCTTAGGAGAGGTAATGACTAAGTTGGAAGAGGTTTATTTTTTTTTCTCAGGTGACCCTGTACTCAGAAACACATTCCTATGAGGCCTAAGCAAAAGAGTACAACTAACTTGTAAACTTCTCGCATAATCATCTCACTCATACCAGCAAACATTGAGAGTATAGCAATATATGTACAGTCTGGAGGAAAGATGAGGTGATTTGGGGAGGAGTATGGAATGTTAGTCACACAATTATTTACTTACCATTGACTAGTTTCCAGAAATAGTAAATAAGTGGAAGGGAACTTCTTCTGAGTCAGGTTATTTTGTCTACTGTATCTTTGACTTTATTCATTTATACTAAGAGACCAACTAGGTCATCGAAAATATAATATTTCAAGAAAAATCACATCTCTCTGAAGGAGATAAGCATGAACATTTTATTAGAGGATGACTGTATGTCACCAGAAATACTAAATAAGCAGCAAAGAGTTCATCTTGCCTATAAGATTTTAATTCCATTACCCTTCCTATTTCTAGTGAATTGTTTTTTCCTTTTGAAACAACATTAGAAAAGTTGGGATGCAGTTAAGTAGCCATACATTTGTAGCTGTTCACCCCACCGATACTGACTTCCTGAAAGGGACATTTATCCAAGGATGCCATTGGCCAAGAAGACAGTTCTATTGGTCATCCACGCCAGCAGGCATCTAATTAATAAAAAATGAAATCATTTAATGTAACTTGTCTACACTATGTCTTAGGAAATGTGTTTGATTTATGCAAGCTGATCACATGATTCCAAGGGTGATGATGCGGTCAGTCCTTCAGACGTTCTTCCAGGATCAATATTGTGCTAGAATCCTGAACCCGAAGTGTGGCTAAGACATCGTCTCGAGGATTCTAGAGTAAAGCTGGGGAGATGGGCAGGTAAGGCGGTAGCTGTGAGACAGGGTGTTAAGTTAGATGGTAGGGAAACCGAGGGGGTAACACTTCCCAACTCAGCCTTGGGGCAGGGCGTTCAAAAAGCTTCCCAGAGGAGGTGGCATTGGCACCAAGTCACACAGAAACGTGAGTATTCCCCAAAAGAAGAGGAGGTGGGATTCCCAGGCCATGCAGCAGCCTGGAGAGTGGGGAAGTTCACTGTGGCTAAAGGAGAGGGAAGGAGGGAGGTCCAGCACCACCAGAGATAAGATGAGGGAGAGCCCCAGGCCCCGGGGTGCTTTAAATAGAACACAACCAAATCTGTGCTTCAAAAAACGGTTCAGAGGAGTCGAGGTAGCCAGCCAGGATGCAGAAAGCATTAGGAAGCGATTGTAGTAATCACAGCGACCTGGTCTTTACATTGTATAAAATTACCAGACTCCAAGGAAACAGGATGGATAGTGATTTTGCAATACCCTACCCTAGGAGAGCTTTCGCATTGCCTCTCAGGACAAGAGGAGAGGATCAGGGAAGGAAAAGCCAGGCAGAAACAAAACAAAACAAGAAAACATGTTGCATGCTCAAGCCGCTGGGCTCTACCCGCTCTCAGGGTCCACAGGCTGGCTGGCGCTTCCTTGTTCTCTCTCTGGAGTCAGGATTAGTCAGTTAACCTTAGCCTGTACCTATGCCCCACGCAGACCCTATCTTCCTGTGTATCTGTGCACAGGGCATGGTGAAACCGAGAAAGGTGGGATTTTCAGAAAGAAACCCTGAGTAAAATACCCTCCTTCAAAAAAAAGAATAATAATAATGCTAAAGTACAAGCCACAGAATTTAGACATTAAATAGATTGCAAAGTACAATGTTTGGGTCCTATCTTTGATGTCCAGCCAAAGATTAGCTGCTTTGGATGTAACACTTGGAGGGGTCTACCTTCATTTTGCCCCTACCTGATAAGAGCAAGGCTCTCCTATTACCTTAGTTCACATAACTTGGTTCTGGAAACATCAGTTCATTTGGTAAAACTCAAGCAACTGGAAAAAAAATCCTGGCAGTGTATGAGTGAGAGATCGCTCCCGTTGCTCTGAGGCTCTGCCTTCCCGGCTGGAGTCATCGCCACCCCCACGTTTCCCCGCCCGCCACACGCCGACACGCACGTGGGCTCCACGCTGCCACACCTTCCATTGCCTTTCTCAGCAACCATTGGCCCTGGTTCATTCTCCCCACCCTGTAGCCTCTGGATGAGAGCGCTGTCACACCAGCTCTTCCAGGATGTGTCCATGGCTTGCCCCGGACCCTGTCCCTCAGTAGTCACCCTTCACCATCACACTCTTGCATCGTCTCTGCCCACAGGGTGCTGACCCGGTTTCCTGAACCTCTTTTCTCTCCCTATTGCAAACTTCTTGAGTAACGTTCAGCAGCGTCCTCTGCCCGGGGCTGTGTGTGCCCTGTCCGGACCTATTTTTCAATACACAGACCCCCCTCATCCCCAGCTGCAGAGTGATTCCACTTGACCCTGTCCCGGGTTCGCTCTCCGCGGATGAGCGCGCTCTCACCCAAGGGCTCCCAGGGACTGCACCTGCCCTGCCTGTCAGGGCCACGGACTAATTCCTGCCGGGTTGCAAAAGACCCCAAAGCGCAGCCTACTTCCTGAAGACGGTCCAGCTCTGCAGGGCCATGTGTGCATTCGCTAGAGGCCAGACTTTTCCTGACACCACATTCTTGCCTGGGTTCTTCCTCCTTCCTTATTATGCTTTTTGCGTTATCTCTAAGAAGCCCTCTCTCCAAATAACCATGCCCCCAAACCCCAAATCTCTGATTCTCAGGAACCTGACCCAGGACATTTCCTGTCAAGGCAGACCTCATCATTGCCACCTCCTACATCCTATTTTGTTCTTCGGTGGGAAGACAGAAACCTTAACATCCTAGAAACCTTAACATCCTAGGTCCATGTCCTGTACCACATGGACAGCTGCAGGTGATGCAAATCAGGCCCCCTGGCTCTCTGGGTTCTCAAAAGTACAAGCCTGTGTCATGTGCTCACCAAACTCTTAAGCTCTCATCGCTGTCTGGAGCAGGCCCGCAGTCCATGGTCTCAAACTCCTGGCCATTGTGCAGAGCTCCGGCCCCCGACACCTCGAGTTCACGCACCCAGCCCTGATCACTACTGCTCACAAACACTGGGCCAAGCACTTTACTTACCTGTTCCTTGACAAACGTGGGTGTTAGCACGTGGACCTGGTGCTTTTAAAAATTGCATGTAACTTTTGACTTGGACAGCCAGCCCTTCACACATGGATCCAACCAACTGCTGATCAGAAACAATATTTTCAGTCCACAGCTGGAAACCACCATTGGGAAACTGCATCTGGGAAAGCAGAAATACGGCTTTCAGTCCACCTTGGGTTAAATCAAATCCCCAGGTGTGAAACCAGACAATGCCAGGACCCATGTATTTATGGAAAAGAACGCACAGTAAGGGGACCCTTGCAGTTCAAACCTCTATCTCTTTAAGGCTCAACTGTATAGTTAGCCACACAAAGATCCAGTCGGATCCAAAACACTGTCACTGGAATTTAAAGATGAGAAAAAAAGAAAATTAGGAAAGTAAAGTAATATTGTTCATAAGTGTGTGTAGAAGTCAGGATCTCAGAGCCCAGGCCCGTAAGCCATGGGCTGCCCATGCAAGTTTTTTCTAACCCAGCCATCTGTGTCACCCACGGATCCTGGTAAGAAAAGAAGAGTGTCAGGCTTTGGAGCAAGAGGACAGGACAGTGGTTGAAAGACTGGCCTCCTTACCCCTGAATTTAAGTCCTGACTCTGCTATAACAAATGATGTCTGCCCAGTTAACTAGCTTTCTGAGCCTCAGTTTCCTCATCTCTAAAATGGAAGAGTAGTAACACCTACTTTGACAGCTGTCAGGAAGGTCAAAGGAATGATGCATTCTCAGCCTGGTGTTGGGAGTGTAGCACTTGATACATGGTAGACATTTTTATTCCTCCTAATAAACTCTGTTCCAGATCTTTTCTGCTTACAACTAACTTCACTTCCTACATGAATAATTAATTTCTTTCTGTTTGCCTCCTGTATCAACAGTCATGGATTCTGCTTTTGAATTTGATTTACACTTCAATTCTGCTGTTTACTTCCCCCAGGAGTCATGGGTGTGACGTTCATCCCACCTGGAGTAAGATCTCGCCTCCCTCTTCACCAAGATTCTTGCATTTTCTTCTCCATGCAGAAACCAGTTCCATGCAGAAACCAGTTCCATTTTTCTTCCCTGAACTTTCCCGTCCCCTGTACTGCCTTCTGGGGAAGTGGGGGTACCCACCCTTCTGTTATCTCGCCTACAGGGCTGCCACCCCAGCCTAACTCTCAGCACGGACCATTTCTGTACCCATCCTCTGACCCACGGACAGATCCCATAGTTCCAAAATCCAAAAAGAAACTGTTCAAAAAGAGAAACAGTGAGCTTCTCGGGCAAGTCCAAAATTTCCAAAGCTTCTTTGGTAAAACACATTCTCCATCCACTTCAGAGCTGACCCCTCTTTCCTGCCAGCACTGAGCAGGTGTGGTCAGTGCCTTGCTCATTAGGTCGGGGGTGGGGGTGGGGGGAATTAAGCTGCTGGGCAAGTGATGCAGCGGAAATCTTTGTTTACTCTGTGATGTCTTAAGCCCTCTCTTCTCAGTCGAAGCCTTTTGGTTGAGTGAAGACAAGATTTATTTGGGCTTGGCCACATCTTCCTCCTTTGTGTCTGTGCTGTGAAAAAAAAGTAAGCACCTTTAACTTATGGCCAAAGAAACAAGGGTCACTCTGAATGGTCTTCACTTGGAGATCTGTTGCTCGGTGAGGTCTGCTTGCAGTGGGGAAAAAAAGGATATAAATTTACCTGGAGGGTTCTTCAGGGAAGTTCAGGCACAGTACAGACTTAATTTTTATTCTTGCCCTGAATGTTCAAGCATTCAGGATTAGAATATTTGGTTGTTTATTCCCGTCTTGCAATTTTAATAAAACACCACAGAAGCATCATGTTGGGGCTTGTATATTTATTTGTTTCTTCTGGAGTCATACCTAAATTATACCCAAGGAAACTGCTCTCTTGGCCTTTCAGGTTAGATAATTCCCTCCTTTTCATATGGGAAAAGCAGTATGTCGTGGAGGGGAGAGAGCCGCAGTGGTTTCGGCATTTGAACCTGGGGTTCTCCAAGGCAGCTAGCTCTCTGGCCGCTTTCGGCTGCTCCCTCCAAGGAGAATTCTCTGGTCAGACAACATTAATATTGTTTTCCTCTCTCCAGCAACATTTTAAATCTCTTTCAGGACTTTAAGTTTACATTCTATTGTCATCTGCCTGGCAGCAGGCAGTGCAGGTGGCAAATGGCATCAGAGAGGGAATTTGACAGCTGAGTTAATTAGTAGATGGCTGTCTGCAGTGTTGTCAATCTGCTCATGGGGATGGTAGGTGCTTTGGTTAGAAACATGTACAGGTGTTCTCCAAGGATCAAAATATTTGTATGGTCCTGGCCAGTTGGCTCAGTGGTAGAGCATCAGCCTGGCATGTAGAAGTCCCAGGTTCGATTCCCAGTCAGGGCACACAGGAGAAGTGCTCATATGCTTCTGCACCCTTCCCCTTCTCCTTTCTCTCTGTCTCTCTCTTTCCCTCCCACATCCAGGGCTCCATTGGAGCAAAGTTGGCCCAGACACTGAGGATGGCTCCATGGCCTCCACCTCAGGCACTAGAATGGCTCCAGCTATAATGGAGCAATGGCCCAGATGGGCAGAGCATTGCCACCTGGTGGGCGTGCTGGGTGGATCCCAGTCGGGCACATGCAGGAGTCTGTCTGAATTCAGAAAAATACAAAAAGTAAAAATAAAAAAATATTTGTGCCTGACCAAGCGGTGGCGCAGTGGATAGAGCGTCAGACTGGGATGTGGAGGACCCAGGTTTGAGACCCCGAGGTCGCCAGCTTGAGCGTGGGCTTATCTGGTTTGAGCAAGGCTCACTAGCTTAAGCCCAAAGTCGCTGGCTCAAGCAGGAGTCACTCGGTCTGCGGTAGCCCCACAGTCAAGGCACATAGGAGAAATCGATCAATGAACAACTAAGGAGCCGCAACGAAGAATTGATGTTTCTCATCTCTCTCCTTACCTGTCTGTCTGTCCCTCTCTGACTCTCTGTCTCTGCCACAAAAAAATAAAAACAATAATAAATAAAAAATAAATTAAAAAAAATATTTGTATGTCTCGCATTACTTGGATTTTATTTTAGAGGACAGCTATACCTTCAGGAAATGTATTAATATTAATCAGTAGATGTTATTTCCACTCACCAATAACTGGCATTTTCACAAGTCACACACTTTCTCATAGTCTTCTTATCAAACTTCTCATGTGTGAGCACATGTTGGAATGGAATTTACATACTTCTTTAAAGATTTTCCTATTATTCAACAGGTCTTCTAAGAGAGAAAGAGGTCTCCTTTGTCAACTAGCTTATCTGGGGTTAAAATTTTTTCTAGAACCTTTTTTCTCTCTTTGAAGTCTTTTTTCTCCATAAGGCTTTTCAATGCAATTCCCATTATGTATTATTGCCAAGAGAAAAAAATATTTTACTTTTTATCTATCTCCCTTTAAATTTCTTCAGTTGATTATATTAATAGATGGATGAATAGCTAGCTAGCTAACTAGATAGATAAATGATAGATATATAGATAGATAGATAGATAGATAGATAGATAGATAGATAGATTAAAAGAATATAACTAGATATACTTTATAGACAGAATCAAGGTTCCCAGTGTTTCTTGCTATTTGTGAATAAACAACATGGAAGAAACTGACCATTTTGACAATTGTAGAAGTGTCTTTTTATAAGTAATTGATTTTGATACTTGTCTACATTGGAAATAAAGAGGCTGTTCAGAATAAACAAACAGAGACATAAAATTCATATTAGAGATGTAAAATATAGTATCAAAGATGTAAAATCTCCATCAGAACTACCACAGATTCTCAAACTATTTAAATAGTCTCTTTCAGTAACATTTTCTCTATAGACCATGGGGTGAAGTTTTTTAAGCTATTACCTTGACAGCATTATGAGTCAAACTCATCCTATAATTACTGACTTCAGACACTTCACACAATACCAGCTACCATGTGTTTTACTATGGAAAATATTCTTTAATGTCAGTTTGTTCAAAATAGACATAATTAAAATTAAATAATCTGAGTGTTATTATTTATATACATTTTCCCACTCCATCTACCAGAGTAGTAGCTAACACTACAAATTTAAATAAAACATGTTTAGGGAAAAAACTTTATGTATCCTAAAATTGAATGATGTATTTTATGTTTTAGAGTTTAGTCGGTTCTCTAATAAATCACTGATGAGGCATTCAGATATTTTTGGGACTGGGATCTACAGCTTTTACACGTAATGACAATGTCGAGTGACCAATATTTACTGATTTTCTATTCTAAGGTGCTGCTGTACTGAACTTGGCTTTGAGACATGAAAGTCACAGTTGTTTAAAGCAATTCGGTTTATTTAAGGGAAATAAGACAACAGACTACTAAAATACACTGCAGTAAATATTATGATAAAGATGTGCTCCAAAAGCCATGGCAACTCGAATTTAGATTCAGAGAAAGAAAACTTCCCAAAAGATACAACGCCAGAGCTGAATTTTAGACAAGAATAACAATGCTACCAAAATATAATGAATGCTTATTAAACAAAGCAAGCTGTATACATTTGCTCAGGCAATCATCATGTAACAATAAATGTCATGAGCCCTGGCCAATTATATCAGTTGGTTAGAGAATTGTCTCGGTACCCCAAGGTTGCGGGTTCACTCCCTAATCAGAGCACATACAGGAATCACCCAATGAATGCCTAAATAAGTGGAACAACAAATCAATGTCTCTCTCTCTCTCTCTTTTTTCTTTCTTTCTAAAAATCAATGTTAAAATTAAAACATGTAATGGGATACATTTATTATCCTCACTTTATAAACAAAGATTGATACAGTGGCCTGAGCCATCCAACCAGTCAGTGGCAGGGCTGGGAGGAAACTGGGTCCAGCTGACTGCCCTTTCAGGTGCCTCTCTCATACTGTCCCGTCCACAGGGAGATCCATAGATGACAGCACAGAGGAGTGGAAAAGCATGAGGCATTTGGGGAAGGACAAGAAGTTAGAAAGAGTGGACTTATAGACACGCAAGGGAATGGGGCCGGGAAACGTGGTTAGAGAGCCAGGAAAGTCAAAGGGAGTCCTAGAGACCATGGTCAAGAAATTGGGTTGTATCCCATAAGCTACAAAGAACCAGGAGGATGTCAAGCCATGACAGTGTCAGGATCAGAGATGCTTTTTCTGAACAGTCGCTCTGTCAGCAAGAAACAGTCAAAGAATGGAGAATAAAGAAATTCTGTAAAGTTCTCTTTAGTACATTTTAGTGTATTTCTTATATTTTATAGACATATTGTTTCACAAATTGAGCATTTTGTTGAATTATTTTTCTAAATTATATTTCTATGTATGTATAAATTATATATATGTATGTAAATATATACAGCTATATATATGTACATATGTATGTGTATATATGTGTATATATGTATGTATATGTGTATATATGTATGTATATGTATATATATGTATATATGTATTAGGTATGTGTATATATATGTACATATCTATGTATGTCAACAAATGCTTTGCATTTTTTAAGCCCCGAAAATGAAACTGGTTTATGACTTTACAGAAGCTACGTGGCATGGGTATTAAGATCGGACTCAACACACATTCACTGAAGGTATACTTGGGCGGTCTTCAGGGAGCTGGCAGTATTTCAGAACACTCTTTATGAAACTTCAGTGTGCACATAATTCGCCGGGAGAGCTTGTTAAAATGTTTTTTTATTCATCAGGAATGCGGTGGGGCTGAGGTTCTTTACTCTCATGATCCTGGGGAATGTGTAGCTGTTGAAATGTTGATCTTTGAGTAACAACGTTTTAGAGAAATTCAACATGGATCTAATTGAATGTGATGCATTTGAAGTCGGTATGAGCAGAATACAAAATACAACAAAAAGCCCCAGATTGCGAATTCTCGCTCTCGGGACTGGTCTCATGCTTTGAAGTGGGAGGGTTGCACTTGGGCAGAAACCCGTGGCCACTGGTGGACTGTTCCCTCAGCTTTGGGGACAGGCTTCAGGTCTTCAGCAAGAGAAGCACCCTGGTCTCCCGAGAAACCGGAGTTTGAGTAAATATGTCTCTTTAAAGTAGCAGTTTTTCACACTCAGGGGCAAGAGGAGGTGACAATCATAAAACGTAAACTTCAACTGAATAGATTATTTTTGAAAAAAAATCACTAAAGGTATAGGAGCAAAATTTAGGAATAAATGACACAAGAAAGGATGAGAGAGAGAGAGAGTGTCCCAGGAGTGTACTGATTCACATTGATGGGCCTTCATCCCAAATGGAGGATCCATGAATTTGGGGATGCATCTCAGAAGAGCCACATGGCACGGGTGCCTTCTCTTTCTCAGTAATGAATGTGGAAATCAGCCAAGGAGTGGGGCATGTGCTGTGGGTTTGCAGGGCAGGCTGTGTGCGCAAGGGGCCTGGTGGGAGAGCGCACGCGCGTTTGTGTGTGTGTGTGTGTGTGTGTGTGTGTGTGTGTGTGTGTGTGTGTGTGTGTGTGTCTGTGTGTGTGTGTGTGTGTCTGCGTGTGTGTCTGTGTGTGTCTGTGTGTGGTGTTGGGGGGGGGGTTAAAGGTAATTAACCCAGCAGTGGCTTTCACATTAAGGGTGATGGAAGCCAAGCGGCAGCAGCTCGCAGAGAAGCCAGCACTGATAGACCCTGGGCAGGCCTGCAGCTCAGGGGTGGGTGGGGAGCAGACACGAGAGAAACTGAGGCAACCACGGGCATGGGCTGGGCAGGGAGGCAGAGCCATGGTATCGCACCCGCAGTGCCATCGGCGGGCATGGCTCCTGCTCTGCCTATCCACGTCTGTTCCCGTAAGGATGTCCAATCACCCTTCTCCAATCAGTCTCAGCCAAATCTTGCCTGTCTTCTGAATACACACCCAGGAACACACACAAAGACGGGTTATTCCATTTTGGTTTCTTCTAAACCACTCTTTTTATTTTTTTAAACATCTCCATGGAGGGTCAGCAGCACAGATGCTGAGTCTGTTTAAAATGGCCTAGAAAGCAAAGCACATGCGCTAATCTGATGTCCAGGATGCATTTTAAAAAATTGGATTGAAAAGGATTGGATTAGATTAGATCTTCTGGATTTAAAATGTTAAAGCCCCATTTATGCTTTAACATAATCTCTCTCTGCTCTCTGGAGCCATCGAGCAGAATGTGGTCTCGGGTAGCTTTTTTATTGTTATTAAATTTTAGACTTTTTTCCTTTAACATCCCACTTTCATATATGTAATAGAAAGAAATCCTCAGAGACCAAGCTAAAAGTTCTTTTGACCTTGTGCTAGAGGGAAGGGAGAATCTGTATGCCTTCTGAGTCTTACAATGACATTTGTGTATTTGTACACACAGACACAGACGTGAATATGAATAACTAGTTCTTAAATGCGAATAACAGGAAATGCTTTTGAATATCGTGCATTTTATGAAGTTAGAGTTGCTAGCAAAAAGTTATTAAAAAACTTAAATAAAAAAAACCTTCCTAATAGACTTTGTATATACTGTACCTCAAATTGACATACTCATTAACTCCAAACTCTAAATTAAAAAAAAAGGCAAATAACTATATACTATTTTCAAGCTACTGAGGTTTGGAATACAAATAGATTTGTTTTGCAGTTTTGGTATCCATGGATCATAAAATACAATACATAATTATATTTAAAATTAATTATAGAATATTGAAAGGCAGGAAACTGAAAAATCTTCTCTGAGTGAGCAATGCAAAACTTTTTTAGTTGATAACTTTTTATTTCTTAATATTTAGTTACCACTTCCTTCACTAAAACACATACACACACAAAAAAAAACAAGCTGAGACTGACTTGTAGCCACTTGTGAGTTTTGTTACCACCGCCGTTGGGTTACATGTCTCAATATTATGGTAAATACAAATGATCAGTTGCATTCATGTAACATCAAAGACATAAGATTGATGGCTGATTCAGGGAAAAAAGTGCGATCGATCGTTTATCTAAGACATGATACTACCATGTAACCACAAGCCCTAAAGCTATTAATAAACTATTGTAAACTAAGAAAAAAATTTAACTAAATTTTAAAAACTAGAATATGGGCAGTCTTAGCAAAAGAAACATTACTTTCCTTATCATCCTCCATGTGAAGTTTGATGATCATTGGGTGTTAGGCACACGGTGCTGCCTGATGCCCAGATTCAAAGCATTCGCCCTCAACAAGCCGAACCATCAATAACAATAAAGTTGAGAATCCGAAGGAGTTTTCTCTTTTAGGAGATTCTAAAAACAATTTGGTTTCATCTTATGAAGTCTGCCTTTGATATTTTGGTAAAAATTTTTGTATTCAACACTTTCTTTTTCTTCTCAATTTAAGATTCTACTGGTGTTTCAATTAGTTAAACTTAAAAAAAAATTTTTTTGTATACAGGAGACAGAATATAGCACTTATTCTTTTTTTCATAAAATTTGTGCCACTCGTAATGAAATTGTTCATGAAAGCAAGTTCCTCCTTACCAAAATAGTTCAGCTAATAAATAAAGAAGAAATTATAGAGTGATCTTGTCTCTATTTTGCAACACCTAATGAATGCATTATTAGAGATTGTTAAATCTCTAATGGCTGCTACCATCACAAAAAAGGAAAAGAAAAGAAACATTCACACATGGTGGCCCTTCTGATAAAAATTCACATTAGAAATGAAACGTCTTAACTTTCACTATCCACCAATTTATAGGAAAGATATGGAGCTACACAACATGTTTGTTAAACAATACAATTGGATGGGTTTGGCAATATTCTGACCCTAGCACACTATATGACAAATAATTTAGTTTCTTCAACAAATAAATTGCTAGGGAAAGAAAGAGAGGAGCGGGAAAGATGGAGAGAGAACAGGAACACACACACACACACATATATATATATATATATATATATATATATATATTTTTTAAAGTCTTATTTATTTATTTATTTAGAGAGGAGAGAGAGAGACAGAGAGAGAGAGAGAGGAGAGGAGAGACAGAGAGAGAGAAGGGGGGGAGGAGATGGAAGCATCAACTCCCATATGTGCCTTGACTAGGCAAGCCCAGGGTTTCGAACCGGCAACCTCAGCATTTCCAGGTCGAAGCTTTAACCACTGAGCCACCACAGGTCAGGCCCAGGAACACATATAGGTTAGAAGACACTTAAAAGCTCTATCAACCAATTGCAAATTACGAACCTTATTTCTAACACATACACTATAAAGACAAAACAAACAAACAAAACCTAGTATGACTATCTCAACCAGATATATGACTATTGTCCAACTCAAGAAAGTTATAAAAATTATTCTCATCTCAGAAGTATTTACACTTACAAAACAATTTTACAGAGCTGCAAGTAATTTTTCAGAAGTCCTTCTGCCTCTAGAAAAACAAAAATGACAATGTGTTAAGTGAGGTCTTCAATTTAGCCAAGTTAGAGTTACTGCCAAGCTTCAGAAAAACAACACAATAGCTCTAACAAGTTAATGAGTGGTTGCCCCTTTCAGAAACCAAACCCTAACAACCTAGTAAACTTGGGCCAACAAAAACGTGATACTAGAAATCAGTAATCTTTCACCTGTTACTAAGCATGCCCGTAAACAGGTTCTTTCCCTGAGACAGATGGTCAGCCTATCCTATAGTATAAACTTTATTATTTTACCTTTATAGAAGTATAAAGATCTAATATCAAAAAACTGTAACAAGATTTGAACCAGGTTTTTTCTTGAAAAGAAAAAAAAATGGGATGAAATAGGAAAGAAAACAAAAATATACATCTAAACTGACCAAGCATGAGCACTTTAATGAAGAAATATATTGTAAAAAAATAATAATAAAGTATTAATCAGATACAATTTGTACAAGATAAAAAAAAATCTCACAACAAAATGAGGGAAAGAAACCCAGAGCAATGGGGAATGAAATACTCCCACAGCACATTACGCTAAAAGGTACTTATTTCATTTGCAATTTGTATTTCTATTTTTTAATGTGGAAAAAGACCAGCAAGCAACACATTATGTTTAGAGGTACTTACTTCTTGGTTATTTCCATTTAAGGAAGTAATCATCTTACTTGAGTTACATATAGATCAAATGTGAATCTAAATTATTAAATTGTACTATATATTTTTTTAGTTCAATGATGTATACTTCCAAAAAACAGGTAAAAGGAACTGTAATTATTTTGTGTATTTTTTTATTTCTAAAATGTTGAGATCTATGGAATATTTTAATATCAAATCCTTAACATCTCTGCTTCCAACTATTCAAGAATGCCTTTAAATATCTAATTGATTATTTATCATAAGGATTTTTTGTTATTGTTATTGTTTTATTTTTTTTTTTTTTTTGCATTTGTCCACAGGGAAACAGGCCAATATAATATTTTAAACTCTTAAACATCCAAGTATACTACATGTTATATAACTGATATGTAGGTTAAATTTCCTCTCCATCAGTATTAGAATGCATCTGAATACTAGGGAGCTGTTAGCATGAGATTAAACACATCTATTAGAAAGTTAGAATGAAACTTCCCTAATAACAATTTCACTCTGAAGAGCCCTATCAAATACCTTGAATTGGAAAATCGTAGAAACAGTGTGTTCTCAGGCACCTAAAACTTTTTTATTTTAAAACATTTTCACACAGTAATCATTGCAATTGGTTGATATATATATTCAACCTAATATTGTGGGTTCTAAATGCCAACAATATTTTCTTGCCTTAAATTCTTTCTTTCTAGACACTGAATTAGACCAACAAAATTAAAACCCTTGTGAACATTTCTTTCAGTATGATATAGAGTATTGTTTTAAGATATAACTCTTTCTTTGCCAAAATTCTTATTCTCCCTTTGTTTACACATTAGCACAATTCTAACTCTGTTCTCTCCAGAACATTTCTTTTATAGTACACTAAATTAGATATCTTATGGAGAAGAACCACCACCAACACCACTACTTCCCTTTACTTTTTTTCCTTAATCACATTAAAGAAATATTCATGGTTTCTTTAGATGTTTTTTCAGTCGATTAACATCAGTATTTTAATATTTTAATTTTTATTACCCTTTATTTATGCACTACTTAATTACGTTTTGTAATAAACAAACATTACTGTATTTCTTGGATATTTTCTGAGTCATTACATTATTTCTAGAAAGAAAAGTCCATGGAGATTTTTAACCTATATGTGAAGCTTCTTGTAGAGAACATATAGATAAGCCATGTTTTGTTTTGTTTTGAATTCACTGTCAACTTCTGGCTTTAAATTAGTATATTTTGACAATTAATGTAATTATTGATCTGTTAAGGTTTAAGTCTGCCATTTTATTTTTGCTTTCTAGTTTTTCACTGTTGTTTATTTCTGTTTTGTTCTTTTCTGCTTTTTTGTGGGCTACTTGAACATTCTTTGGTATTCCATTTTAATTTAACTATAGTGTTTCTTTAATATATTTCTTTTTTGTGTGTGACAGAGACAGAGACAGAGAGAGGGACAGATAGGGACAGACAGACAGGAAGGGAGAGAGATGAGAAACATCAATTCTTTGTTGCAGCATCTTAGTTGTTCATTGACTGATTTCTCATATGTGCCTTACTGGGGGGGCTACAGCAGACCGAGTGACCCCTTGCTCGAGCCAGCAACCTTGGGCTCAAGCTGGTGAGCCTTGCTCAAATCAGATGAGCCTGCACTCAAGCTGGCGACCTTGGGGTCTCGAACCTGGGTCCTCCGCATCCCAGTCTGATGCTCTATTCACTGCACCACTGCCTGGTCAGGCTAGTATATTTCTTCATATACTTTTTTAAGGTAAATATCTTTATTTTTTAATTTTTGAAAAATTTATTGGGGTGACATAGGTTAATAAAATTATACAAGTTCCAAGCCTACAATTCTTTGATACATCATCTCTATTGCATTGTGTGTTCACCACTCAAAGTCAATGCTCCTTTTGTTGTCATTTATTTGAGCCCCTTCACCCTGGACTAGTACCCTTTATCCCACTTTCCTTCTGCTGACCACCATACTGTTGTCTGTGTCTATGAATTTTGTTTCTTTGTCTTGTTCGTTCATTTGTTGCTTTCAGTTTTATATACCATATATGAGTGAAATCATATGGTTTTCTACTTTTTTCAGCTGACTTATTTTACTTAGCATGATATGCTCAAGATCTATCATGTAGTCACAAATGGCACTGTTTCATCATTTCTTATGGCTGAGTGGTATTCCATTGTATATATGTGCCACATCTTCTTTATCCAATTTTCTATTAAGGGACACTTTAGCTGTTTCCATGTCTTAGCCACTGTGAATAATGATGCAATGAACATATACCTTTTTTAGTGGTTTATGATTTAATACAGTCTACTGGTATTAACATTTTATGACTTCAAATGAGGTGTAACAACTTTAACTCTCTAAATTTCCTTTGTCTTCTCTTTTTTATAACCTAATTATTATAAATATTTTCTCTTTATAGAGAACTATCTCAGACAGTATTATAATTTTTGCTTTAACCATCAAATATAATCTAGAAAACTCAAGAGATGAAAAATACATACATTTTTATACTTTCTTCCTTTCTGATTTTTCAAATTTCTTTCTTTAGCCATTTTTTTAGAATAGGTTTTGTGCTACAATTTTGCTTAGTTTTCTTTCCTCCAAGAATGTCTTGATTTCATTTTTCTTTAAAGGATATGTACACTAGATTTCTGGTTTGATCATTCTTTTATTTCTGTACTAAAAAAAAAAAAAGGCCCTGGCCGGTTGGCTCAGTGTTAGAACGTCGGCCTGGCATTCAGGAGTCCCGGGTTTGATTCCCGGCCAGGGCACACAGGAGAAGCGCCCATCTGCTTCTCCACCCCTCCCCCTCTCCTTCCTCTCTGTCTCTCTCTTCCTCTCCCGCAGCCAAGGCTCCACTGGAGCACAGTTGGCCCGGGCGCTGGGGATGGCTCTGTGGCCTCTGCCTCAGGTGCTAGAATGGCTCTGGTTGCAACAAAGCGATGCCCCAGATGGGCAGAGCATTGCCCCCTGGTGGGCATGCCAGGTGGATCCCGGTCGGGCACATGCTGGAGTCTGTCTGACTGCCTCCCCATTTACAACTTCAGAAAAATACAAAAAAAAAAAAAAATGCTGTGCCACTTTCTCTGACCTTCCTGGTTTCTGGTGGATAATCCACTGTCATTCAAGTTGTTTCTCCCCATTTGGTAAAGTATCACTTCTCTCTTACTGCTTTCAAGATTTTAAACTTTGTCTTTAGATTTCAAACGTTTGACTATGATGTGTCTTGGCATGGATTTATTTGTGTTTATTTTGTTTGGGGTTCATTCAGCTTCTTAACTCTGTAGGTTTATATCATTTGCAAGTTTGGGGATTTTTTGACCATTTTTAAGTATTTTTCCATTCTGTCTCCCTGTTCCTCTTTTTCATACTCCAGTGAGGTGAATGTTAGACCTCTGCTGAGAGCCCCATGGGTCCATGAGGCTCTGTTCAATTTTTTTTTTTTTCAGTTCACTTTTCCTCTGATATTTGTTCTGTGGCTCTATCTTTAGTTTATTGATTCTTTTCTCTGTTGAACCCATCCATTGAATTTTTTTTAAATGTTTATTATTGCATTTTTTCCTTCTAAAGTTTCCATTTGTTTCTTCTTTATATCTTCTCTATCTTTACTGGGACTTTATTTGTCATATGTTTCCTACATGTTTGTAATTGCTCATTTAATATTCTCAGGATTTCTGCTATTTTTATTGATTAATTTTTTAAAAAGAGGAACAGAGAGGAATGGATAAAGAGAGAGAAAGAGAGAGAGAGAGAAGCATTCATTTGTTATTCCACTTCGTTGTGCATTCATTGGTCGCTTCCTATATGTGCCCTGACCTCAGGTTTGAACCCACAACCTTGGTGTTTTGTGAGGATGCTATAACCAACTGAGCTAACCAGCCAGGGTCTCATGATTGCTACCTTATACTCTATATCAGATAATTATAATATCTGCCATTTTCTTGTTGTCATCTGTTGATTCTTATTTCTCATTTAAGATTTTCCTGTTATTAGCACAAAAAGTCATTTTCCATTGACATCTGGACATTTTGATGTACGAAACTCTGATTTCATTTAAATCTTCTATGATAGCAGGACTTCTCGCACAATGGCCCTGCAGAGAAAATGGTTTACCCACTTGTTGCTACCTGGTGGGATGGAACTCCAGATTTCCCCTCCATCCTCCATTGAGAGGACCCTGTCGGGGAGGGCAGGAGTGGCCTACTACTACTGCCATTGGAAAGGACTCCACTGACACCAAGGGAGGGTGGCCTCATAACCGCTGTGTAAGTCCTCACTCTCCTCTGGACCGCTGTGGCACCACCCCAGCTGGAAGCATAAGGCACTGCCTCATCACCACAAGTTGGGACAGAAGTTCAGGCTATTCACCTGCTCTCCACTGACTCTGTGGGGTCTGGGGCCTCAGTATCACCTGGCTAGGATGGAGATCCAGTTCTTCACTTGGACTTCTCTGATGGTACGTCATGGAGGGTTTGGGGTATTTACTGCTGAATGGCAAAGGTGAAAGTTGGAGTCACCCCTGTGGCTGGTGCCAGTGGGGGTGGGAGGTACTGCAGACTTTTCCATGGTGGAGAGCTAACATAGAGCAGCTATTATCCAACAGTTTCCTATCCTGCTAGGTTGCCCCTTTCCTGGCCTTTTGCAAAGTAGAGCAGATTTTTCTGAAGTTTTCTTTTTGTCCCAGTATTATCGAAATCTCTGGGTTGCCAAGTACTCTGTCAATCAATCTGAAGCCTGAACACTTTGAGAAATAATGGGGGGGGGACCATAGAACTCATCTCAGATCACTGCTCATATTTCAGGATTCTTAGCCCATTCGCATACTTCTTTTTTGCCTGCCAGGGTGTTCTTACTTCTGGTTTTTATATAATGCCCAAGGTTGTTAGCTATTCTCTGCAGGAGGAATAGATAAAAGCCTATCTACTCCATTTTCCTGGAAATAGAAGTCCTTGATAATTTTTGTACAGCTAATATTTTATGGTATAGTCCTTTAATACCATATCAAGGCAGTGACCAGCCAAGCTGAACTTTGTAGCATAGTAAGTTAGTATCGATCATTTCTCACACCATTGATAAATAAGCAGATACCGTGAAGAACAATGGTACAGGATAACTAAATGCAGACTGTGGGGGTAAGAATCTCTGAATCTGAATCATTGATCTGCATTTTAAAAGACATATGACATTCAGAAAATGATTTAACACTTCTAAAACCCATTTTCCACACCTACAAAATAGTTAAAATAATAGATGCCTACTGTTGTTATAAATTCAATATAACAATGTCAGTGGACAGTGCCTAGTACAATAAATAAGAGCTTTTATAATCTTAGCATATGCTATCTTTTAAAGAGTCCTTATGTAAAATAATGAATGACTACTTCCCAGGGTACGAATTGGTACTTTGCTGCCTTAAAATGGTGAAGAGGAATAATTTTTTTTAAGTACATTTTTCTCCCTGATGCCTTGTAGCTCAGGTTCTAGAAGCGTCCGAGTTGTTTAACAACCAGTGGTTGCCACAGATAAGCACACTGCAAACTCTGAAAACACATTTGAAAGTATCTTATATTTTGGCCCATGACTCACTCCTTGACATTAATTCCTCTCTATAAAGGATTAATGTACCCAAGAATCAATATGCTTTCAGACAGATCCTACCTCAGTGAGTCTCTTTGCTGGTCAGTATTTTCATTATTAACAACATATGTCAGCAACATCCCCTATTTGTCCAGTGAGCGGTTTTTGAATTTATTCTTTCATTTTAGTCCTGATGGTTGAGCATGACTCTAAAGGTCTTTTATAACTTGATTTCTCAAGAAAGCAGATTAGGGATCTATATGAAGACTCAGATGCCTGAAAAGGGGAGTCAGCCCTGCTTCCCACACACAGGAGGTGAATATCTTCCGTTACTAGGTACTTTTTACCATCCTACAATGCTGAGAAGAAGTCAGTTCATATACAGAGCACATCAGCTCAAACTCTGTAACTCCTTAACCAGCAGTCAAATTACAATAATTTAAGACCTGGTTCTCTGCCCTAATGACCATTTTAAGTATAACAAGTGATACACTGAAAGGCTGTTTATTATTTCATGCATTTAATACTTAAGAACAATAAAAGAGGTACACAAAACTAGATTATATTATAAAAGTTTAAAAATATTAATAAAAATATTAAATAATACCTGACAAAAGCCAATAAAACTATTATTTAAGATATTTCCACATTGCTTCTTGATTGGTGTCCTCACTTGCCATTTTTTTGACCTATGGACGGAATGAACATGACCATGGGAGCTTAGAATACGCTGTTGCGCAGATGGACGTGAAAAAAGAGTAAGGAGCGTCCATTTGTGATTTCCACATTGGGCAGCTGCCCAGGCGCCCACTTCAGAGAGAACCCTGATCACAGGTGCCATTTTAACAACTGGTTCACCCAACTCAACAAAAATTTAGGTATCGGTTCTGCCGAACTGGTGCGAGCCAGCTGAACCCCACCACTGTCCTTAACATCGGGTTGCAGGCCGTATCTAGGTTCCTCTCTCTAGTCCTAGAGGTCTCCATCATCAACAAATAAACTGTACATGTTCAGAGTTTCAAACAAGTTACTACCTCAAAGAGTTGACATAAAATCACATTCAAGAGGAAAAAGAAAAGAAACTCCGTAGTTGGTTTAGTTAGCTTAACGCAGCTTATGACTCTGTGATTTACCGTGAGTTTTCATTAAACTCACATTTCAACCTTTATAGCATCCAGACCTACTGTTCCAAGAAGATGTGAGAGACTCAAGACTGTGCTAACAGCACAAGAAAAAGTAATTTACCACATGAAAGAAAGAACAAGGAAGGATTCTTACACTTTAAGAATGAGGAAGGATTCTTGCACTTCCTAGTAAGCACAGAAACAGAATGTATCTCCTTTTCTCTTTGATGCTGAAGCAAAGACTTTGCAGGAGGCAACTGCACATGTGTATGTAGAGATACATACAAGCTTTGGCCACAGAGGGTTGGTTTCTGGGTAAGGCAGTTTTGCCTAGAAACGGGGGTGGTGACAGCTCAGACCAACATGTCTTGTTCAACCCTGCACTGGAACGACTTGTAATTTGCGTGGAAAGGTGAGCCATATTGGTGCCCACAAACAATAGGAGCACTTGAAGCTGCTTTGAGAAAAGCAACTATGGAATTAATCTATACTAATACCTACATGACTGTCTCCATAGCATCTCCAGGGACAGCACGTACTTTCATCCTCACTGAAAGTGAAATTTCTGGCAGGGGGAGAGGCACATATGTCTTTTAGATACTGAAGTTTTTTCTCCAATTTAGACAAATTACTTTGTATTTATAATCTTTCCTTTAGTATTCTCATAACAGTCATACTAATTTATGACTTTGGTATCTGCACCTGAAGCCTACTTCATTATTTTATACATAGTAACTTTCATATAAATGTAAATGATTTTATTTGTTGCGTGCAATTGATCTAGTTTTAATGGTTTTTAGTTTTCCATTATACAACGTTTTAAAAGCTAAGCAGCCACTCTATATTAATTCACATTGTCTTTGCATATATACATGCAAATGAGGAAATGATATATATGTGTGTATGAGTGTATATATTATATAAAGTAACAGACTAATTAATATTTATAAACATATTTATGATTCAACACAATAGTCAATCCCAGAAAAAGCATGGTTTTATTTTATACTCACTATTAAAAGGCTTCTTTTTTGTTCTTATTTCATAACCTAATTCTCATGGACATTGTTTTATTGTCTGGAAAGATATTAGTTTCCCACATCCAGCAGGTAGTCATAAGCTAAAGTTCCTGCTAGCAAATGGCATATAGTACTGATAAAAACATAAAATAATAAGTCATATTTTCACTGGGTAAATCAAAATAGAGGAAAGCACTGAATCACTGAAATTTTTTTTTTTTTGAGCTTCCTCACGAAGTTTGTACAAAATGTTTATGGGGTACTTTATTGTTATTTCAGCATTCTCATGTCCCTGACAATGATGTCTTTAAATGTGGTGAATGTTATGTTCATTTCTATCTTCTGCTTCAACGAATCCTCCCATGGCCACTGGTAACTTGCACTCGGAAAGTCTTTCTGTGTTAGACAGTAATTCATGAGCTACAAACTAACTGGCTTCTATTTCACTTGTTTTCCCTCAACATCCACTATTATTCCATTTATCACATTTAGAAATCAACACACCTACTTGTTTTTCCTTCTGCTTTGACATCTAATGAGCAATGGTGACAGACTATTGCATTTATAAAATTCAGATTACTGCACTACAAACATGTCAAAGACAATATGTTCTTGAATTGATGTTGCACCAGACACAGTCCAAGCCTCTCCCAGATCCCCTGTTTGTTTGGGGTTTTTCGAATTGCCCATACCCTAATACTGTCAGCTCTTTCTGGTTTCCTGTGGGCAAGGACCACATTTTGTCACAGCTTCCATCTTGGTCACCATCAACATTCTGGGAGCTGGAGAAATTCCTCTGCTGGGTAAGTTCAAGCTCACTTGTTCATAATGCTCTAACTTTCATTGTAGCTTCAGGGATTTGAGGTTAGGGTGGGCATTGGGGGAGGGACAATTGAAGGAGAGCTAAGTGACACAACCCCTATATGTTCAGGACAGTTAACTCTGACCAATGAGGAACAAGATACAGGAAAAAAGGACTGTTAAAAGTTTCCGGGCCTGACCTGTGGTGGTGCAGTGGATAAAACATTGACCTGGAATGCTGAGGTTGCCAGTTAGAAACCCTGGGCTTGCACGGTCAAGGCACATATGGAAGTTGATGCTTCCTGCCCCTCCCTCCTTCTCTCTCTCTCTCTCTCTCTCTCTCTCTCTCCTCCTTCACTCCTCTCCAAAATGAATAAATAAAGTCTTTTAAAAAAAAGTTTCTGGAAATCCATAAGGATTTTCTAAGGATATGCATGGACTCTACCAGAAAGGTATTTATATTTGTGGAATCTTGGCCAGCCCAGTGAGCACTATCTTTTATTCTCTCCTTCCTGCCTCAATTCCTTTTATTTCCATAAAGCATTGGCACATAAGATTTGATCCCATTTTTCATGAGAATGTAGGTTAGTATGTATGTAGGATCTTTTTTAAACAAGGAGCCCAAAATGGCTACTACTTGATTTTTAAAATGTCTGTGCATTTGTAAGTTGTAGACCAATGCTACTCACACCACTTCCTGATGACAATTTCCACTATCACATTTTATTAGATGTATGACATTAGGAAGGGATTCTTATCTTTCATATAGCTAACAAACAGTAGTACAGGGATTTAAAGTTGGCAACAAATTAGATGAAGATGTAGGACATGGGAGAGTACAAAGTTCAAGATAATGCTGAAGTTTTCAGTCTGAGGGATTCTGAAGTGATGGTTGCAACAAATTTTGAACAGAAAGAGATAATAAACCAAAGGAGACTAGTTATAGTCTAAAAACCCAATATCCTCATCATATTTTAATAATATTTCCTTCTCTGGGGCAATTAAAAACATAGAACTACCAAAGCATGATTGTAAACTCTTCTCTATTAACCCAAATATCTGTGCATCTGCCTTGAAATTCAGTGTTACCAATGAAACTCCTTGAAACCAATGGAAATTGCCTGTAATTTACCTCTAAATCACCCTGTAAAAAAGTTATTTTAAAAAACTTTTGGAATGACATCAGAGGGATGGAAGCATGAGGAATCTCTTTACTCTCTTTATGAAATTTCAATAATTTGAACAGCTATAATTCAACAAAGGAACTCTAGCTTGGCACACAGGCACTCCTGAAATATCCACACATTGAAACAACTAAAGGTGGGCAGGAAGGGGGAATGGGCAGGCAAAGAATAAAAAGGGCACTAAGGATGCCACACTCTCGCTAAGGGCTCAGGGTGGAACTCAGAAAAGAGAAAGAATAAACTCAGTCATATCTAGGTTTCCTTCTGCATGAAGGAGCAGAGATGGTCAGTGGGCACTCACATAGGAGTGAACAACAAGAGCAGTGACTGGGTGTGAGGATCTGGGCAGGGACAGAGCTCTTGGACACTGCCAGTATTCCCTCAGTTGGCCATGATCCACATTCTTCCCAGTTCCCTATTCTATCCAGAGACATAAAGATGCAATGTCCTGCAGTTCCCAAGTCTCCCAGAAGTCCTCCCAGACCTTTCTTCAGCTTTGGTGTCAGGTTGCAGAGTACATCAGCAACTCACCTGAGAACTGACACAACAGAATGACTGTTTCCCTTGGGCAAAGGGGGTGCTCTGTGTCTTGTTCCTGGTTGTGGTGCAGGAGAGACACACAAAGGTTCCCAGCTCCTATTACCAAGAGGAGGGCAGCCAGGTTCTCCCAGCCAACCCAACCCCCAGCATCATGGATACACTGAGGACAGCCAGTATGGTGGTAGGGGTCAGCACTGGAATATCACAGAGCTAAAACTTGTGATTCAGTGCCATCTACTGGAAAAAAATAGAAAGACCTTTTGGAAATAATCTGCTTAAAAAGGGACATTCACAGAAATATGCAGGTAGACAGAGGAGGGGTCCATCAAATACAATGAATAACCAAGAGAGCAATGCAGGTCAGAAAGAAAATGAAAAGTCTCCAGAAAGCAAACCTAAACATATGGAAATTTGGGATATAAATGACATAGAACTCAAGATTGAATTTCTCAAAATACTTAACTATAGATGTAAGAAAACACAGTCAGGCAATTTAATGCACTCAGAAAACAAATTAACAAACAAAATGAGTACTTTACCAAAGAGATTGAAATTGTAACAAATAACCAACCAAACAGAATTCTGGAAATGAAGAACTCAATAAGTGAGATCAGAAATGAACTATAATAAATAGAGCTGACCAGATGGAGGAAAGATTTAGTGATATCAAAGATAGAAATGTTGAAATGATGCAGAAGGAAGAGAGAGACTGAAGAATAAGAAAATGATAGAGCTCTATTAGAACTACTTGACTCCATCAGAAAAAGAAATATAATATTAATAGGCATAAAAGAAGAAGAAGAGAGGGAGAAGGGAACAGAGAGCCTGTTCAAAAGAAATAATTGACGAGAACTTCCCAAACCTACCAAAAGAGCTAGATCTTTAAATCCAAGAAGAAAACAGAACACCTAGTTACCTCAATCCAAAAAAGCCTTCTCCAAAGCACACTGTATTCCAACTTTTAAAAAACAATGATAAAGAAAGAATTACCAAGGCAGTCAGGGAAAAGAAAAAAGCAACATATCAAGGAAAACCCATTAGGTTAGCATTGGACTACTCAACAGAAACTCTAAGAGCCAGAAGAGATTAGAGCCAAATATTTAAAGTTCTACAAGAGAGAAATTACCAGCCAAGAATAATATATCTAACAAAATCATCCTTTAGATATGAAGGAGAAATAAAGGCTTTTCCAGACATATATAAGCTAAAGAAAAACCTCATTTCAGGAAATACAGGAGTTATTCTACCTGAAACAAAGAAAACATCACAACACTATTAGTAAGTTCTCCAACAAATTTACAATTCATAAAGAGGGATAATTTGTGACAACAGAAACATAAAAGGAGAGGAGGGGAAGGTTTGAATTAGCAAAGGAGGATGGAGGGAAAATGCATTCATAGTAGAAAAGACTATTGTATATATGAATCTTTCTTTTTCAATAACCTAATGGAAAGTACCTACAAAAAGTACCTGAGAAACATAGCTTTTAAAAAAAGAAAAAACAGAAGAAAGGAGTATGGAATGCCACCAAACAAAAACAACAGACAGAAATGCAAAGGAAGCACAAAAAACAAAAGATAAAATGGCTATAGGCAATCCTCATGCATCAATAATTACCCTAAATATAAATGGATTAAATTCACCAATAAAGAGGTACAGAGTAGCAGATTGAACCAAAAAGTAAAACCCAATCATATACTGCCTTCAGGAAACACATTTAAGCTGCAGAGACACAGTTAGACTCAAAATGAAAGAGTAGGAAATGGTTCTCAAAGCAAATAACATCTAAAGTAAAGCAGATGTTGCCATACTTATATCTGAAAAAATTGATTTGAAGATAACAACAGATAAAAGTGGACATTTTATAATGATAAAGGGTACACTACATCAAGGAGACAAAACACTTCTTTTTTTGAATTAAAATATTTTTAAATTAATTTTAATGGGGTGACATTGATAAATCAGGGCACATATGTTCAGAGAAAACATCTCCAGGTTATTTTGACATTCAATTATGTTGCATACCCATCACCCAAAGTCAAATTGTCCTCAGTCACTTTCTGTCTGGTTTTGTTTGTGCCCCTCCTTGCCCCCCACCCCTTCCCTCTCCTCCCCCCCCCCCCAGAAACCACCACACTTTTGTCCATGTCTCTGAGTCTCATTTTTATGTCCCACCTATCTATGGAATCATCTAGTTCTTAGTTTTTTCTGATTTACTTATTTCACTCCATATAATGTTATCAAGGTCCATCCATGTTGCTGTAAATGATCCGATGTCATCATTTCTTATGGCTGAGTAGTATTCCATAGTGTATATGTGCCACATCTTCTTTATCCAGTCATTTATTGAAGGGCTTTATGGTTGTTTCCATGTCTTGGCCACTGTGAACAGTGCTGCAATGAACATGGGGCTGCATGTGTCTTTACATAGCAATGCTTTTGAGTTTTAGGAGTATATACCCAGCAGAGGGATTGCTGGGTTATAGGGTAGCTCTATTTTTAATTTTTTGAGGAACCACCATACTTTCTTCCATTATAGTTGTACTACTTTACATTCCCACCAACAGTGGATGAGGGTTCCTTTTTCTCTACAGCCTCGACAACATTTGTTATTACCTGTCTTGTTGATAATAGCTAATCTAACAGGTGGAGGTGGTATCTCATTGTAGTTTTTATTTGCATTTCTCTAATAGCTAATGAAGATGAGCATCTTTTCATATATCTGTTGGCCATTTGTATTTCTTCCTGGGAGAAGTGTCTGTTCATGTCCTCTTCCCATTTTTTATTGGATTGTTTGTTTGTTTGTTGTTCAGTTTTATGAGTTCTTTGTATATTTTGATTATTAGGCCTTTATCTGAGCTATTGTTTGAAAATATCATCTCCTAATTAGTTGGCTGTCTGTTTGTTTTGTTGTCAGTTTCCCTTGCTGTGCAAAAGATTCTTAGTCTGATGTGGTTCCATTCATTTATCTTTGCCTTCACTTCCCTTGCCTTTGGAGTCAAATTCATATGATCCTATCAATAGATGCAGAAAAGGCATTAAAAATACAACACAATTTTATGTTTAAAACACTCAATAAAATGAGTATAGAAGGAAAATATCTCAACATGATAAAGGCCATTATGATAAACCATCAGCTAACATCATATGAAATCGCATAAAACTGAGGACTTTTCCCCTAAAATCAGGAACAAGACAAGGTTGTCTACTCTCTCCACTCTTATTTAACATAGTGCTGGAAATTCTAGCCAGAGCAATCAGACAAGAGAAAGAGATAAAAGGCATTCATATTGGAAAGAAAAAGTAAAGATTTCACTTTTTGCAGATAATATGATCCTATACATCGAAAGCCCCAAAGACTCCACAAAAAGACTACTAGAAACAGTAAACCAATACAGTAAGGTCACAGGATACAAAATTAATATACAAAAGTCCATTGCCTTTCTATATGCCAACAATGAAGCATCGGAAAATGAACTCAAAAAAATAATCCCCTTCATGGTTGCAACAAAAAAAATAAAATACCTAGGAATAAACATAACAAAGAATGTAAAGAACCTATATAATGAAAACTATAAAGCATTGTTAAGGGAAATCAAAAAACATACAATGAATGGAAAAATATTCCTTGTTCCTGGATAGGAAGAATAAATATAGTCAAAATGACTATATTACCCAAAGCGATATACAAATTTAATGCAATTCCCATCAAAATTCCAATGACATTTTTTAAAGAAATAGAACAAAAAATCATCAGATTTATATGGAACTATACAAAACCCCAAATAGCCAAAGCAATCCTAAGGAAAAAGAACGAAGCTGGAGGCATTACAATACCTGACTTCAAATTATATTATAGAGCCATAACAATCAAAACAGAATGGTATTGGCAGAAAAATAGACACTCTGACCAATGGAACAGAATAGAAAGCCCAGAAATAGAACCACATATATATGGTCAAATAATTTTCGATAAAGGGGTCAACAACACACAATGGAGAAAATAAAGCCTCTGCAACAAATGGTGCTGGGAAAATTGGAAAGCCACATGCAAAAGAATGAAACTCGACTACAGTTTGTCCCCTTGTACTAAAATTAATTCAAAATGGATCAAAGATCTAAATATAAGACCTGAAACAATAAATTACATAGAAGAAAACATAGATACTAAACTCATGAACCTTGATTATAAAGAACACTTCTTAATATAGATGCACTAAATCATGGAGCATCAAAATATATGAAGCAACTATTAACAGAACTGAAGGAAGAAACAGACAAAAAACACAATTATAGTTGGAAATCTTAATACTCCACTGACAGCTCTAGACAGATCATACAAAAAGAAAATAAAGAAATATCAGCCTTAAGTGACATACTAGACCAAATGGACATAATTGACATTTACTGAGTCTTTTATCCCAGAACATCAGATTATACGTTCTTCTCCAGTGCGCATGGGACCTTCTCAAGAATAGACCATATGTTGGGCCACAAAATTAGCCTCAAAAATTCAAGAAGGTTGAAATTATACCCAAGCATATTGTCTGACTATACTGATTTGAAATAAGAAATAAATTGCAACAAGTAAACAAAGAAACCTACAAAATGCAAAAATTAAACAATATCCTTCTATAAAATGACTGGGTCAAAGAAGGATTGAAAGTAGAGATCAGAAGATATAGAGAGACAAATGAGAATAACAATATGACATGTGACAACTTCTGATATGCCATGAAAGTAGTAGTACAAAGGAAGTTTATATCATTACAGGCCTATCTCAAGAAACATGAGAAATCCCAAGTAAACAACCTAACATTGCATCCTATGGAACTAGAGAAAGAAGAACAAAGGCAACCCAAAGTCAGCAGAAGAAAGGAAACAATAAAGATTAAAACAGAATTTAATAAAATAAAAAATACAAAAAATTAATACAACAAAGAACAGGTTCTTTGAAAAGATTAATAAAATTTGCCAACCCTGGATAGACTCACGAGAGAGAGAGAGAGAGAGAGAGAGAGAGAGAGAGAGAGAGAAATAACTCATATAAACAAAATCAGAACTGAAAGGAGTTAACACCAAAACCTGGCAAGAACAACACACACACACAAAAACTAAAGACCAATATCTCTGATGAATACAGATTCAAAAATCTTAAACAAAATACTAGACAATCAAATATAACAGTACATAAAAAATATAATACATAACAATCAAGTGGTGTTTATTCCAGGGGCACAAGGATGGTTCAATATATGCAAATAGATCGATGTAATACAGCACACTAACAAAGCAAAGGACAAAAATCATATGATCTTATCAATAGGTGCAGAAAAAGCATTTGATAAGATACAACATTCATTTGTGATTAAAACACTCAATAAAACAGATGGGTGTAGAAAGGAAGTACCTCAACATAATAAAGACCAAATATGGCAAACCCTCAGGCAATATCATACTCAGTGGTGAAAAACTGAAAACTTTTCCTCTAAAATCAGGAACAAGACAAGGATGCCCACTCTCATCACTCTTATTCAACATGGTTCTGGAAGTCCTAGGCAGAGCAATCAGGCAAGAGAAAGAAATAAAAGACATCCAAATTGGGAAAGAAGTGAAAGTGTCACTTTTTGCAAATGACATGATTCTGTACATAGAAAACACCAAAGACTCCACTGAAAATCTAATAAAAATAATAAACAAATACAGTAAAATCATAGTATACAAAACTAATATACAAAAATTGACTGCTTTTCTATATGCTAACAACGAAACTACAAAAAAAAAGAAATAAAGAAAACAATTCTTTTTACAATTACAACACAAAGAACAAAATACCTAGAAATTAGAAATTAACATTAACAAAGGATGTGAAGGACCTATACATTGAAAATTACAAAGCATTATTAAAAGAGATTGAAAAAGACACAATGAAATGGAAAGATATTTCATGTCCATGGATTGGAGGAATCAACATAATTATAATGACCATATTATTCAAAGCAATATACAGATTTAATGCAATCCGCATTAAAATCCCAATGTCATTTTTCAAATAGAACAAAACACATTAGATTTGTATAGAACCATAAAACAACTCAATAGCCAAAGCAATTCTGAGGAAAAGCAAACAAAAAAGAATGAAGCCAGAGGTATCACACTACCTGATTTCAAATTATTCTACAGAGCTACGATAATTAAAACTGTTTGGTATTAGCCAAAAAACAGACACACAGACTGTTATACTTGTGGCCAAGGCTGGGCAGGTTCACACTGGATTCAGGTGAACCACAGAAGAACTGTGGAGCTGAAAACATTGGGCCATTCTGTTTATTGGATCCTCGTAACGGCAGACAAGCATACAGGCAGGGGAAAACTGCATCTCCTGGCAGTCAGCAAGCAAACAGGCAAACCATCCCTCCCGGTGGCAGGCAAGCAATCTATGCCTTAGATAGGCTCATACAGGCTTACACATGCAATAATCATGCAAAGTAATTGCAGCCAGAAAACAAGCGAGCAAGCTGAAACACGGCTGTTTTCTCTACACCGACCAATGAAACAGAATTGAGAGCCCAGAAATAAAATCACACATATAGAGGCAAGTAATTTTTGGCAAAGAAACCAAAAACACACAGTGGACAAAAGAAAGCTTCTTCAATAAATGGTGCCAAGAATATTGGAAGGCCACATGCAAAAGAATGAAATTTGACTACAGATTTTCCCCATACACAAAATTAATTCAAATGGATCAAAGACCTAAACATAAGATCTGAAGCAATAAATTACATAGAAGAAAACCTAAGTACTAAACTATGGGCCTTGGCCATAGATAAGATTTTATAAAATTTGACCCTCAATGCAAGGGAAGTAAAGGCAAATATAAATAAATGGGACTATATCAAACTAAAAAGCTTCTGCACAGTAAAAGAAACCAACAACAAAACAAAAAGACAACCAGTCAATTGGGAGAGAATATTTGCAAACAATAGTTTCTAAGTGGGGTTAATATCCAAAATAGATAAAATACTCATACAGCTCAACACCAAACAAATAACCCAATTAAAAAATGGACAGTGGACCTGAACAGACACCTCTTCTGTGAAGTCATAAAAACAGCAACAGATACATGAAAAGATGCTCATCTTCACTACCTATTAAGGAAATGCAAGTCAAAATTACAATGAGATACCACCTCACACCTGTTAGATTGGCTACTATCAACAAGACAGTTAATAACAAGTATTGGAGAGGCTATGGAGAAAAAGGAACCCTCATTCACTGCTGGTAGGAATGTAAACTGAAACAGCCACTATTGAAAACAGTCTGGCAGTTCCTCAAAAAATTAAGACTAGAGTTACCATATGACCCAGCAATCACTCTACTGGGTATCTACCAAAAAATAAAACCTTAAAAACATTTGTTCACAAAGACATATACCCTCCCTTCTTCCTCACAGCATTATTCACAGTGGCCAAGACATGGAGACAACCAAAGTGTCCTTCAATAGATGATTGGATGAAGAAGATGTGGAATACATATACAATGGAATACTCCTCAGCCATTAGAAAAAATGAAACAGTACCAATTTGTGACAATGTATATGGACCTTGAGATTATGCTGAGTGAAATATGTCAATTAGAAAAAGCTAAGAACTATACGATTTCACTCATATATGGGATGTAAAAATGAGATTCATAGACAGAGACAATAGCATGTGTTACCAGAAGGAAAGGGGTAAGTGGTAGGAGGTAAAGGGGGACAAATACCTGGTGGCAGAAGATGGCTTGATTTTGGGTGATGGGCACACAATACAATATACAGCTCATAGATCATAGAGATGTACACCTGAAACCTATATGATCTTATTAACCAATGTCACCCCATTATATGTAATTAAAAAAACTGTTAGCTTGTTTAGTTATATAACTTCAAAAGAACAGAGAAACTAGCTCATTAAACTAATCTAAAGGGCAATCATTTCTGCTCGGGTGAGTGAGCAGCTGGCAAGAGGTTCTCTGCAGGATGTTCAAGGTGAACTAATTTTGAGCAAAACTCTGGTCAATACTCGTCTTCAAAAGTGGTGAATCCATTCATCACAGCCTTCTAATAGAATTAATGTCCATTAAAGTGAATGACAAGTGTTGACCTTCAACAAAATGTCAGCTACAACACAAAGGGTTTATTCGGGAGTAAATTGCAACCTGGAACTTGCAACCATGGTGAGCCATATTTATGTTCTTTAGCACAAAGTTTTTTTAAAAGGTGAGAGGAGCCTGACCTGTGGTGGTGCAGTGGATAAAGCATTGACCTGGAAATGTTGAGGTTGCCGGTTCGAAACCCTGGGCTTGCCTGGTCAAGGCACATATGGGAGTTGATGCTTCCAGCTCCTCCCCCCTTCTCTCTCTCCTCTCTCTCCCTCTCTGTCTCTCTCTCCTCTCTAAAAATGAATAAATAAATAAAAATTTAAATAATAAATAAAAGGTGAGAGGATGTTAGGACTGTTGCAACTAAAGAACTCTTCCTGAAGGGTATTGCTGTAGATGCAGGCATGAGAGCTCCCCCTACAGGCCTTTTTTTATTCCAATCTTGGTTGTGGGTCTTCTCCACTAATTTTTGTTTTACTCAAGAAAGATAAAACCAGTAGGTTAGAACCTCAGTGTTGTATAATATTTTTTAGAATGCAATAAAGAGAAAGTAGAATAAATATTTTTGACTGGTCACTAGATCTCCTAGTGTATTAAAATTGGTCCCTTATTGTTAGAGAAGCACCCCTGATATTCGGCAAGTACCATAGCAGATAATCAGTTCTATTTTGGACACAGTGCATTTGACTCATATAGTATAATATAATACAATCATTTTGTAAGCTAACATTTTTAACATACCACGTAGATATCATTCACTCCATGAGACTCGTGCTTACTGAGAGTAATTGGTTTCAAATTATACAGAGAATAAGTGTCACTGAATCCTTACTTTTTTGTTAAGTATCTAAACTCATTAGCTGTTTAAATAATGGGTATAAGATAAGGGTCATCTAGTTATGATGGAAAAAGTCACTGAGTGTACCTTTTTAATAAAGTGTGAAATGGAAACATAGCACAAGCAATCCTTTTAATTGCAGACTTGATGTGAACACATCACGAAGTTCTTGTTCAGAGGTGTCGTCCATGCGGCTTCATTATGTATTTATATTTTTAAAAACTATACATTTATTCTAATGCAACCATTTATCTGTGAAAACTACCTTGATTCAAATTCAGCTATCATTAAAAAATATTTGCTAGGGAATTGTTTCCTTAGCAACAGTTACCATATAGACAGTTCCTCCCCATTCATTCGGCTCCTTTTCCAACCTGACAATTGGCATAAATGTTCATGTATGGCAGTAAGGGTGAAAATTCAAATTCAATACAGAATGACAAGCACAAAGTGAAAATATAATCAGAATTAAATCAATGTTTATACTAACACATTGACTGGGGCAATTGAAGAGACTAGAAGACAAAGTTGGAAAAGCATGCAAATGTCACTTAGGGAAGCTGAACATGACAAGAAAGGATTTATAAATGCTAAGATCACGGTGGGTCCACTGTGGCAGAAAATGGAAAATACCAGCTGCTAAGTTTTGGGGACTGTCAAACTTCCCTAATATTTCTGATGATAAAAAAAGAACAACACCATTTTCAAGAAAATATATATAAGAGCCATTCAAGAGGTAGAGGGCATTCAAGAGGTAGAGGGGTCTGGTTCACATACACTTTGAAAATATCAAAGGTTTTCTTTAATTCTCTCATTTTTCAAATTTCTTAAACACAATGGAAATGCGACTACAATGGCAAATTACTCTGGCATTCACAATTTGTTGGTCCTTATAAGATATTCGGATTCTAAAATGAAGCATACGAACAACTCCAAAAAAAAAAAAAAAGCAAAATAATAGCAATGAACAACTGAGTGCTTTTGAAATTATGAAATAAAGGAGACAGTGTCAGGTTTAGATTACCCTCTTCAGGAGGAAAAGTTAGCTTGTCCATTGTGTTAGTGCAATTCGAAGGGTGCTCAATGGGACATCACATCACACATTCATTTGCCTGTTATTTATCGATCTGTCTGTTTATTTATTCAACAAGTATAGCTTGAGCTCTTACTAAATACCGCACCATACTTCATGTTGGATCAAATGCGGTAAATAGTTCTAGAAAGAATGACCGCTGGGCGAAGATAAAAACAGCTCACCAGAAGAGGCAGCTAATTGAAGAAGCGAGGGACTGCTCAGAACTCAGACGTTGAAGCTCTTCCCTTTATCATGTGTAGCTGGGGCAGGGAGGCGCATGGAATACATCCTTTCTCTTTCCATTTTGTCTGTATCTTACAAGTGGTGGGGAGAGGCACAACACAATACGAAGTTGACATTCTCATGCAAAGTTGTCTACATTGTAAGATGTTCCCCACACGTACGTGGGACCACTCCCCTGCAGAAGAACGCTCCCTGCGGCCATCACCTCTCCTTCTCTTCCACTGCCCACCCCAACCTGCTCTGTCCAGCCAGGCCTTCTCTGCCCCTTGTGTGAAATCCAGTTTAGGTCCCAAACATCACTGTACTCTTTCTGATAATGAATTTCTCTGGTAACATTTTATCGATAAGCTTCTCGTTTCATTAATTTTAAAATGTTCCATTTTCTATGAGAGGAAATGATTCTCCTGTCAGTCCAATCCTGTCATGGGAAAGAGGGTCTGATTAGATTCTTGTCTATTCCATTTGATCTTGTGTCTAGTCCTTTTGACCTCTACCCAGACCCCAACCTTGTGACAATTGAGCTATAACTGGAGAAGAGGGAGAGGTAGGAACAAAGGAGGTCCTACCTCTTTGTTCCAGTGGGTCATGTTGTTAAGTGACATACTAAAATTTTATGTTTCTAAGACAGGAATACAATGACCCCTCATTGCTTGCCTGATTCCATGTTGCAGTTAAGGATCAAAAGATATGTGCTTTGTTTCAAACTAGTGCATACTCAATGTCAGAGAAAAAAAAAAGCCTAATTTCCAGTGGCAATTTTGCTTGGCTTTACTGGAACATAAAAGCTGGAACAATAATGACGCTGAAATCCAATATTGTGCCGCTAAAACCAAAGGCAGCCTTTTCTAATCGTGGGATGGACTCTGTGTTGTCAAGTCTCGTTTCATAAAACGAAAGCGTCGAGGCAGATTTCTCCTCCATCTCAAACGTTAATCTTAGTTCCGCTAACACCAGAAAAGCTAAAATGGATTTGATTCATGAAATAAAACCCACAGCTTTTATAGAGCTTTCCAAAGTTTTTTGTTTTTTGTTTTAATATTAGTTTTTCAAAATTAAAAGCAGTCTGATGCATTTACTATCAGCACAGTGCCCTTTTGGATAAGAAAACTAAAATGTGGAGACTCATCATCATATATTTTGGGGTGTCACTTCTCAAACAAAAGTATGCAAAAAAAATAGAAAGACATTCTATGAATCTTTCACACAAATCAGAATAAATAGAGGCAGTCTAACTACATGAGTACCGCCCCAAATGAGAAGAGTGTTCCCTGCTGTCTCCTATTATCAAAAGACGTTCTTTAAAATTATGTTCTGCCTTCTCTATACTGAAAAAGGTATTATTTCATTCAGTGAGGATAGAGTAAATGTATTTTAGATGCTTTAAAATTTTTTTTCATTTTCTATACCAGCCTGCATGTCTTAGTCTGCCTGTGTGGGATGCAGACAGCAGAAATTAGACATGAAAACCCTCGCACAGCATTCTGAAATATTGAAATCCCACACTGAAATATTGTTCATTACATAATATTTGGTCAGGTATAGTCCAATCCCGTGTGAAATGACTGAATGTAGGAGATCTTCCAATTTTCCCTTGAAAGATTACTTTCTAACTGAAGGTCTGCTTGCCCTAACAACACCCTTCCCATCACCCTGGGATGGAGGGGGAGTGTATAGATCAAATCATGTCTTATAGCGGAGTCATCATTTCTGACAAATAAACCTTTACTCATCTGATTTTGTACTCTAACCCTCTCTCTAAACCTGTCATTTCACTTTCCCTTTCAAATCTGACTAAATGAAAAAGTATTTTTGCCTTTTGTTTTTTCTACAATACATGTCATAGCATATATAATTTATGCATTTATATATAATATATAATTTCTTAAAAGAAATTATATAGGCAAGAGCTCTGATGGGCAATAGATGTCTCAGTTCTGCCCATGCAATGTATGAAATTGAGGTGGGAAGTGAGTGTGAACTTGTGTGGGGTAATCGACCTCACAGAAGGCCACACCCCAGGCATTTCCTAACACCTGTTGGTGTACTCTCCGATGGTGTACTCCCCGTCGGTGTACTCTCCATTGGTGTACTCCCTGTCAGTATACTCTCCGTCGATGTACTCTCCGTTGGTGTACTCCCCATCAGTATACTCTCCATCGATGTACTCCCCATCGGTGTACTTCCCGTCAGTATACTCTCCGTCGGTGTACTCTCCGTTGGTGTACTCCCCGTCGGTATACTCTCCATCAGTGTACTCCCCATTGGTGTAGTCCCTGTCAGTGCACTCCCCGTCGGTGTACTCCCCGTCAATATACTCTCCGTCAATGTACTCCCCATTGGTGTACTCCCCGTCGGTATACTCTCCGTCGGTGTACTCTCCATCGGTGTACTCCCCATCGGTGTACTCCCTGTCAGTGCACTCCCCGTCAGTGTACTCCCCGTCAATATACTCTCCGTCGGTGTACTCTCCATCGGTGTACTCCCCATCGGTGTACTCCCTGTCAGTGTACTCCCCGTCAGTGTACTCCCCGTCAATATACTCTCCGTCGATGTACTCCCCGTCGGTGTACTCCCCGTCGGTATACTCTCCGTAGGTGTACTCTCTGTTGGTGTACTCCCCGTCGGTGTACTACCCGTCGGTGCACTCCCCGTCGGTGTACTCTCCGTCGGTGTACTCTCCGTCGGTGTACTTACCGGTCCTCAAATCCATTCTCTCCCAACAGGGAATGAAGGAGGAAACCATCACCAACACATGCAGGAAAGTGACCCAACTCATCTTAAATAAGTCCACCAAACAATCTTAGTAGAATGGTTTCAACAAACATTATTTACTCATTTTTTATTTCCAAATTATGATAATTGTGTGTGTGTGTGTGTGTGTGTGTGTGTGTGTGTGTGATTCCTTAGGTGCCTTGCTGTTTGAGACCACACTGGTTCCTAAGAGGGTTTCTGAGGGATCAGGGGTACATAAAACACAATTTCCATCACCTCAATGCTCACCGGCTGGCTCTGCGGAAGGTGCAGACGCATAAGACAATGACCACATGCTGCGTGCTGAGCTGTCAGAGGAAGAGAGAGCCCTGGGACCCAGATGAAGAAGCAGGCCCTTAAAAAGCAGCTGTTCACTATTAAGATGAAGCTATACAGCTGATTTTATTTTTTTTTAAATCACCGAATACATAACAAAAAGGTGATTTATAAAATATTTATTGTGAGTAAGCATCATAAGAACTCAACAATCTGGAACTCAGATGGGACTTTCATGATGAAATAACTAGCATTGAAAACCTGTTTTCAGATGTTCGTTGTGTGGCTTTTTTAATGTAAATTCAAAAACATAATGGGAAGTTCACATTAGAAAATCAACAGTTTGAATTTGCATCGATTCATGAATGAATAAAAAAAAAAGGAAAAGAAAAAGCAGGAATAAGAGCTCACCTTCCTTTTGCCAAGCTCTCCTGGGGTACCTGGAGGAATCAGAGACCCCCACAGTGGGGCTGCTCCTGCCGAAACATCAACACAAAACAATGCACGAAACAGCCAGGAGTAGAAACACATGTAACAGAACAGCCTGTGGGCTTCCTGCTTTTTTTCTTTTTTCTTTTCTTTCACTTTCTTTTTTATCTACTGGTGTATGTAGTAAAAAGAGGAATAAATAAAAACCTTGAGCCAGACAAAATTATGACTAAGCATCATCATAAGAAAGAAAACAAAAAACTTCAATGTTTATTCATTATGAAAAGGAGTTGGCATCATGGTCTGGAGTGTAGAATAGATATATTCTTTATATGTGATTCACCAGATATGTATAGATATATAACTATATGGCATTATTTTTTCACTCTCTAATGTGAACTAATATATGTGAAAGCTCTTCCCAAACTCTAAGGTACTATGTAACATTACCTGCTAGTCATCAGCTTTAGGAAAAAAGGTTCTATTGGAGCGACTTATTTTTCTTAAATACTGTAATTGTCTTCCTACTCAAGAACCAAGAAAAATGTGGAAGACTGGGGCTGACACATAACGAAAGGAGGAAAAAAGGGTTTTGAACAAAAACCAAGCATCCATTTGGTGAACCTTCCTCACAGTTGGGGACAACTAACTTAGATCAAACATGGAGCCCAAGGTCACATAGGAAAGTCTTTCTGACCTTGGCCAGTGATGGGGGTGTTCCACGTGGATCGGGCAGGTGGAACAAGGACCCTGGTCTTGTCCACCGGGGGAGGCTTCCTCCTCTTCATCACAATGTGCCACAGACCAGTGTGACTAGTAATTCTGGGTCCTGAGGGAGATCAGTGCAGGATTAAGAAAATAGACTCACCGAGAAAAGGGGATGGGATCGGGAGGCCACTTCAATGCTGATGGCAATACCGAGAGCACAATAGTCCCCAGTTTGCTTTATTATATAGCCATATGCAAATAAGAAAGTCTTTGATACAAAGTTACACATCTGAGGCAAAAACAGGAACTCTCTTAAGGCATAAACAGGAATCCCCCCACCAAGCATAAGTGAAATCAACCAAAATCTGAACAAACAAAGGGTGAGAGGAAGGGCATGTAAATTGCTTCCAGCAACTTAAGCAAGCAAGTGAAGTGGAACTATGGGATGAGTGCAAATACTCAGCTTCATAGCCAATATGGAGGTGGCGGGGGTGGGGGGAACTTAGCCTTTGCTAAGCCTCGAATTTACAAAGGCTTTTTGCCACTTGCAATCTATCACAACAATGCAGAAGTTTGACCAAAAGCCAGTGAGGCCTTTGCCGTTATTATCCACAAATAAAAATCCAGAACCTGGAAGGGAGTTGTATCTGTGTGACATTTTCTGGGGCACTTGAACTTCCACATGAGGTCATTTCCTTGAGCAAATAATTCCAGTCGGCCACCCATTTCATAGAGAGCTGTCCTTTATGCTTATGAGATGTTTATTTATTTTTAAAAAACTTAAACATATTACTCCCTGATAAATAATTCCTCCTTAAATTTGCATATGTTAGTGCAAATTTAGCAAGCATATCACTCACACTGTCATGTGAAATTCAACCAATTCAACCTGCGGCTCTGTAAGAGAAAAAGAAATGAGATTACACCTAAGTAGAGTCTGCAGCAATCCCCCAAGTGAGAGGACCCTTCAGGGAAAAAAAATAATGTCATTCTGAGAAGCTATCTAATTCCCAGCATATCACCAAAGACAGACTTTCTACTTAGAGCTGAGAAGGAAAAAAACAAAGGAAAAACTTGCAAACAATGAAATATGTTGATTAGGTATAGCCTTTGCTTCAAGAAAAGGATTCCCACAGGTTTCCTGCAGAAACACCTACCAGTACATTTGTGGTAGAAACAAAGACTTGGACTCAGAAACAGGCTTTGAGGAGGCTGCGCTGACCTTGAGCAGCAGGTATCAGTGTCCTTCAGTTTCTCTGAGGACCACAGTGGGGCTCTGTCCAGCCCCTCCCACCCCTGCTGGGGATTTGCTCCTACTTCCCTTAGATGACAAACTGTTTACACATGCTTCCTTCAGCCTTCAAGGAGAATGTGATGCACTTGTTCTTGTTGAGCACAAAACTCAGGATCCAGGAGCTAGGAGAACAGTGTTTGCTGTACATACTCGTGTGCAAAGATGCCCGACACACCATGGTGTCATGCTGACCTCCGGGCAAAGCAAAGAACTACAACTGTGTAAATTCCAAAAGGAGATTCTGTAGGAATCTTCCCCCTAGGCAGTGTCTCCTGAAAAACAGAGAAAGGGCACAGGCATTTGGTTCTGGTGACAAATTAGTCAAATTGAGAATGAAAGTATATAAAGAAACCTTTCATGGTTTAAGAAACTTTGGTAGGAGAAAAACATAAAGAGACCACACAGCTCTGCAAAACACCTAAGGACGCAGCAAGTCAGAAAAGGCTTTACAGACTAAGGATTGTCGCGATTCAGCCCGTGTTGCACAAAGAGAACCGCCCACAGCACTTTCCGCGGAGATCCGGTCCCCAGAACTGAGCACTTGCGGGCATTTGCTCCCAAAAGGAAAAGGAGTCGCCCTTCTGTGGATAGCCCGCTTGCTCCTTTGCCTCATCTGAGCCTGCAAACGCTCATTTAATCATAGAAGCTGGGATGCGGCCTCGAGCCTCAGTAAACTACGGATTTTCCAAAAACTCCCATACTGTTCAGACCTCAGTAGATAAAATTCTGAAGAGGATATATTCTCAGGAGCAAAGCAGCCACATTTCCATCCTATAAAATTAAAGGAACAAACAAAACTCAAAACAATAACAACAAAAAACTATGTGCTTGGCAGTTTTAAATAACACAGTAAAGTCATTTTTTGTCCTCCCCAGCCCCAGTGTTCCAACTAACAATCCACCTCACTCCAGGTAGAGATACTCAGCATTTAGGGGTATCACTTCTCGTTTTAGGAAAAGCTCTTTTTCATGTCAGATGCAGCCCGAAAGCCTCCCACGCATGGAGAGCATTCTGGGTTCCCTGACGGAAGGCCCAGGCTGCATAGAGAGTGTGGGGCTGGCACTGCCTGGCTCACGCATGCTGGTCCAGGTTCAGGACACAGTGACCCCAAGTCACCTCTTCATCTTTGTCATCCTAAAAGCCGCTAGTCTCCAGTGGCCCAGGCAGATGCAAAGAAAAGGAAGCAATCCAATACAATGGTCAGGGGCCCTTTGCTACCGGAAATAGCACCCTGCTACTCTGGGATGGCTAGCTAGGAGACCAACATGTAACGTTTGGATTGGTGTTTACGTCGGGCATCTTAAAAATATGACAACTGTGCTGCTGTTCGTTCAGATTCTTGTCTGTTAATCTCAGGAATGGAGCCATGGATAAGGAAGAAAAGAAAAAGTAATAACAATAACCATAATCACGGAGTTGATGGCAAGTTAGCAGGATGTGTGACCCAGCCCAAGCACACCTGGCTCTTGCTCCCAACGGCAGCAGGTTCCTGTATACCCTCCATGACCACCAAGCTCTTCCCTTTGCTCTCTGTGTTCATCTCTCTTCCAGTCCTTACAAGAAGTACTGAGTTGCTTTCTATTGCATATCCTGCTGCTGCCACCGAATGTATTTATAATGGCATGAAAAACAAAATTGAAATCCCAAAGTATTTAAATATATCCATTTTTTCATATAAATATATACTTTAAGAAAAGCTTAGGAAAAGGCTATTTGATGATGACTCTATTCATACAATTTTTTTTTGTATTTTTCTGAAGTGAGAAGCAGGGAGACAGAGAGACAGACTCTTGCATCCACCTGACTGGTATCCACCTGGCATGCCCACCAGGGGGTTATGCTCTGCCCATCTGGGGCATTGCTCTGTTGCAACCAGAGCCATTCTAGCACCTGAGGCAGAGGCCATGAAGCCATCCTCAGCGCCCGGGCCAACATTGCTCCAATGGAGCCTTGGCTGTGAGAGGGGAAGAGAGAAATAGAAAGTAAAGGGGGAAGGGTGGAGAAGCAGATGGGTGTTTCTCCTGTGTGCCCTGACCTGGAATCAAACCTGGGACTTCCACATGCCGGGCCGATGCTCTACCACTGAGCTAGCCAGCCAGGGCATACAATTTTTTGAAGTAGGGGCTCGTTGATGAGAAAGAGTCAAACACTATTTGTGGCTTCATAGTTTCGCAGGTTTAAATGTTTTCTACCTTGGACAATTCCCTTGAGTGTCCTTTTCACACCGTCTTTTTAAAATTCTTGTACTAATACGGCTTCTGCCTCTTAATTCTAAAGATACAGTGCATGTATAGAAAATTCCAACTCATTTCTAGTTATTTATTTGATATCTGTTAAACACACAGAAGATTTTTTAGGCAGCACTAAGGGAAGTCAGAGGGGAATCATACCTACAACAACACAAGCACTCAGATTTATTGAGCATTAACTACGTTCCGAGAAGCCTGCTAAATCCTGTTTGTGCATTACTGTGTTTAATCTTTGCAGCAACCCCATCAATGAGGCAGAATGACTATTGCAATTTTACAAATGGGAGACAGGTGCAGGGAGGTTCCATAACACACCAAGTTTCTCATACCTGGTAAGAAGAGTCTCACCTAACAGTCTGAAAACTTGGAGCAGTTTACAATCCAAACCAGAAAGTCTGTGCCTCTTTTCCATTTCTTCCCTAGCTGATCTGCCAAAATATGCCTCCAAAAATTTTTTTTTCGGCACCAGCTTCTGTCATACACTGGGAAAGATCAAATAACAGAGTAACAAATATCATCAAAGGATAACAACAGGTCACCTGGCACTGTTGCCTTGTTATGAGAACAGCAAAGTCCTCGTCAGCAAAATCATTGCAGGTAGTTGCCAAAGCAGCCTGTCTAGACACCTTAGAAATGAAGTGCAGAAATGGAGAAAAGCGTCTGTTTGTTTCAGGAGTGGCAGAGTAGGGGACATTAAGAGCAACCCATCTGTAAATTTTAATAATTCATACCAGCTAAGAACATCTGCTCAAGATGCCCACCAAGAGTTACCTCGCTAATGTGGGTGGTCCTTACCCACCAGACAGGGGGCTCCTTGGCGGCAGGAAGGAGTTCTTGTCTAAAGATGGCCTCTGTATCCCCACTGATGCCCAGTATTTATTAAATTGAATTCAACTAAGTAATTTAATGTAATTGACTAAGGTAGATAATCCGGTAAGATTGTTGTTGATTTCTAAATAGCGTTGTAAGTCTCAGGCGAAGCACAAGGTAGGATTCCATCCCCCACCCCCACATTTTTTGGAAACACAAAATATTTCAGCTGGAAGAAAGTTTAGACGGCATCCAGCTTAACCTTTTCATTTTACTTTTCCTAAATGTTAAATCTTACAATGCTCTTTTTTTCAACTAGCAGACTAATTTTGCCATTTATAAGGTTTCTGAGTTACTACAAAGCCTCTCAATCCGGCACTTCTTTACACAAAGAACTGGAATCAGTGCATTTAAATTAGGGTTCGGGAAGTAGGGTGACCAACTGGTACAGTTTGCTCAGGGTTTTCCTGGTTTTAGAACTGAAAGTTCATGTTCTAGCAAAGCCCTGAATCCTGAGCAAACAAAAATGGTGGACAACCCTAAACACTCAAAAACAATTTCTATAAAATCAGAGTAATTTTTTTTAAAGTTTTTATTAAATATGTTTGGGTGAGTTTGATGAATAAAAGCATATAGGTTTCAGGTGCACAATTCTACAATACATCATCTGTATGTTGCACTGTGTGTTCACCACCCCAAGTCTAGTCTCCCTCCATCGCCATCTACACCCCTTTAAGCTCCTCCACTTCCCCCCACTCCTCTTTTCCTCCTTCAATCCCCACACTGTTGTCTGTGTCTCTAAAGATTTTTTTTCTCAAAAAATCAGAGTAACTTCAATTGGAGGAGCCAATCAGATAGTATTTTATGAACGCCAAATTGTGTTTGTTTACTTTGCTTGTCTGTCTGCAAGGGAATTGAGTGGATTTTCTAATCTTAAGACCTCTACAGCCTGTAAGCAAAATAAATTTATATCAAAATCAAATATTTATAAACTCAGTTGAAAGGAACTTGGTGAGTTAAAGTTGGAAAGCAAGCCAGCTTCATACAAGCAGGGCATTCGAGGCCAGAGAAGATACAGATATCTGATTAAACAAGGAAACATGATTTAAATTAAGCAGGAGAAGCTTAATTTTAAAAAGATGGTGCCTAACACAGTGGCTTGCAGATTGGGGGGGCTGTGAAAAACCACCCCCGCCCCACCCCCAGGGAATCTGACCTCATGGCATGGGCACTTTAACACAGTTCTCCAGGAAAATTGAATGTCTATTTTGTATATTTCCTTGAAATACTTGTAGAAATAGTTTAACAAAAAAGAGCATAACCAGAGTTGAAATGAGCCTTTTGATTCACAATTGATTAAAACTCATCTTTTCATTAATATTATAAAAATGAAGACATATCTCGATGTAACTAGGTCTTCTTTTATCTGGTTAGGAGCAGAGAATTTTTAACTTAGAAAGCTTACAGGATAGCAGATCACTCAGCTGTCAATAATATCGGATGGAGATAATGTTTATTTCCCATGTGTTTTTGCAAAAGCTTATAAGTTACCTATTTATATAGGTGCATGTGTACATGAAACAATGTATCACAATTGATTTTTTTAATCAGATAAAGAAAGGAAACAAATTATCATCAGTGAAGCCCTTCACTATTATGAAACCCAAGGACATATATGAAGAGAAATGAGCATTTGGAATCAGTAATAGGGTAGGAAGACAATGACCTCTTAAATGTTATTTTTAAATTTCTTCAGGTTAATAATAGCCAAATGTTCTAATTTACTGATTTCTCAGTGACCCATGTCAGTAGACTAGATAATGTGAGTCAACACTAGTAAAAAAAAAAAATCAATAAATTTTGAAACAAAACTGCATACTTATTTTACAAAATCCTTCAAAGAAAACCAATAGAAATATTTATATATATAAAATAAAGTCAAAATAGATAATTTCAAAAATAAAGCCAAAAATATAACCAGTAAAAATTGTGAATATTTGGAAACTAATTGACAACACTTTAAGAATTAATTTGTACTCAAATACTTACTTTGAGAGCAGACATTAGCCAGATAAATGAATAGGTATTTGAGTACTGTATTATCTAAAAAGATATTCAATTTCTCTTTCTCTCATTTAAGAATACATTTCAAATGTATGAAAATGTATCATGAATCAAAACTGTGGTTAGTAAAAATGTATATGGGCTAGTCAAGCCTAGATATATTTCTGTAGCAAATTTGGTACTGAATCAACAATCATCTAAACCATTAAAATGCTTTATGAAACATTATAAGTCAGTTCTCAATAAAATTATACCATCTATGAGTGCCCAGTAAGGAATATAAAATATATATATACAACAGCACATTTTATGTACACTAATCCTGTCATATTTCACATGTATAACGTACATGCTGCATAAAGATGAACTAGAATCTTGTGATGTCAAAATGTGCACCAGGATATAGAGAACTTAAAATAAAAGCCAAATGATCATAAATTGATTTCAACTCATCTTGAAGATCAAGTTTCATATACCATATCAAAATACAGTAGAAACTAGGGCTCTGACCAGATTTTAATGAAAAAAGAGAAAACAAGATTGTCTTCATAGAATTATTTTAGGAGAGGGGGGCATTGGAAAGTCATCTAATGTTAAATAGTTTGGCCAACATGATAGACAATATACAGAAGTCATTAGAAAACCATTCTTGCACTTTTCTATAAAATCTACACTTTAACACTTCTTAAAATTATTTAATGATTGGCCCTGGCCTGTGGCTCAGTGGTAGAGCATTGGCCCAGCGTGTGGATGTCCTGGGTTCGATTCCCAGTCAGGGCACACAGAAGAAGCAACCATCTACTTCTCCACCCCTCCCCCTTCTCTCTCTCTCTCTCTTTCTATTTTTTTCTCTCTCACAGCCATGGCTCAATTGGTTCGAGCGCATCAGCCCTGGGCACTGAGAATGGCTCCGTGGAACCTCTGCCACAAGTGCTAAAAATAGCTCAGTTGCCAGCATGGTCCCAGTTGTGCAGAGCATCAACCCAAATGTAGGTTGCTGGGTGGATCCCGGCCAAGACGCATGCAGGAGTCTCTCTATCTCCTCTCTTCTCACTTGGTAAAGAAAAAATAATAATAATTTTCCCTATGCCTTTCTTGTGTGTGTGCCCAGGGAGACTAGACAGCTTGAGGTTAGTGATCTCATAGGTGATGAGGAGGAGAAAGGAGCTGAATATAAATTAGAGCATTTTACAATGATGTGGAATCCCTGTTTAAAAAAAAATCTGTCTTTGTATCATATTGCCTAAAGCATGCAGTGAGGTTAAAAAGCATAAAGTACCAGGAAAGGGAAAAGTAAATGTCTGGAAACATGGCACAGATCACATTAAACAGTTCAGTACATCAAATATTTTTATGTGGGCTTTATTAAAAATTAAGACATAGAAAATAAGCTTGAAAGAAAGTTAAATGAAAAAAATGCATTCATGAATGCATTTTGACTACAAGTATTATATATTGCACACATATATATTAACACACATATATACTATAAATATGGTATCTCTCTCTCTCTCTCTCTCTCTCTCTCTCTCTAGAGGCTATGGAAATAATTGGCCTCAGAACTGGTCCCAGATACAGACTGGTAAGAAATGACAAACTGATTTCAGCCATCCACCCTGGCTGCATTCGTTGGTTTTCTCCAGTGTTTCCAAACCCACCGTGGCTGAACTATCGCCTGACTTTTCCCAGCGGGCTCACAGGCAACCCTGCCACGTTTCTTCTCTCATCAGCCCACCCTCCATCTGAGTCTCAGTTTCACGCCAAGGTGCTGACTTGGCAGAAATACCCCGCGCAGGGGCATGGGGACTTCTCCCCCAAACCACGGGGCACTTTCATTTATATTCATCACGGAAGCCCTCCCCAGGCATCGAACCATGTGCCAGATCTCGGTGTGTTATTTGATTATCCAGCTGAATCCCATTAGACACTGATCTCTGCAATAGCACAATAAGTGCTGACCAAGCGCCTCAGCAAACGTTAAAAATTTCCTACGTGAGGAATACTCAATTTCACAATTAGACCTCGTCAAAGGGGTGTTTACGTTTATTCAAATATTTGTCAAGGGCAGTGGCAAGTGAGAACGAAAAGAAAACCTTATATGACACGGTGAGATTTAGTGAAATGAACTGACCGCTATTTTTTTCCCCTGACTTAGAAATCTTGGGATTTTCCAGTAACACTGTCTTCATAAATGGCCAGATGATTTTAGCCTCTTCAGAAACCCAGATTTAATGTCTCTCCCCACTTTATGAAGAAAATCCGATTTCATGCATAATGTCTATAGTAGTGTGAACCATATAAATAAGATACACAATCAGAAAATAAAATATTGATTGGTGTCTAGGAATTCAAACTATCAAGGAAAAGGGGACTCTGAAATATACAAAGGTCATATGAATAAGCAAAGGTCATCTGAATAAACAAAAACATATGAAAAACAATACGTAAGAAAAAATCATGAGATTGTATGCAGAGATGATGTTCAATAATGGGGTGATGATGAGCTACTCAGTAAAATGTTTGTCAAGAGAAAGCAGTAAGAAATCTTCTTAGGTGACTGATATTAACAAGGAACCAGACCAAAGTCAGAAAAATCACATCATAAACGAATCTCAGTGTTTACTCAGGTCTCTACTTCCTCATCAGCTAAATAGATCTCTCAAGTCACAGGGAGTTTACGGAAAGTATCATATTAATATTATTACCTAATTGCATTTGTGGAAAACAAAGCTTTATAAATGCTGAACAGTTTCTTTTTTTAAAAAGCTACATTTTATTCTTTACCAAAATGATCAAGAAACAGAATGAAAGAAAAAATCTAAAAACACAGTTCTACATAAAAGGTATTCACCAAACATAATAGGATATTTCTTTTTTTGAAAAACAAATATTACAAATATGAAAAGTTTCTAGAATCCAAATAGTGTAATCAATGAATGGTATAAACTATTCACAATAATAAGGGATTTTTCTATGTAAATTAGTGAATATTAAGAAACAATCCTGAAAAGACAAACTTGATGTTTCATTCTGGCCCAATAGTTTTGGCACTATTTCGTGGGGGAAAGAAAGAAAGGGTCTGCGACTAAATCAAAATCATGCCCTAGGTGAATAATAGACATTTTCTTCTCTTGTCCTTACCCATCATCTCTATTTTCTTGACATTTGTCTTAATTGATCCTTAAGCTATTGAAAATTTAATCATTTACCATTTTTGGTGCATCTGTGTGTACTAATTCTGAGCTAGGTATTTGAACTGATAATTGGGAAAGTGAGATGTCATCCCTAATGTTGAGAGTTCATGGCTCACTGGAGGACACCAATGTGTGAACTGTATAGAAGAGAGAGACAATGTCCACGGTTGATAAGAGTGCAAATTGCCACACACATTTTGGAAATGATTTGTCTTTTCTTCTAAAATTAAACAGAAACATATTCTACCACCCAGGAATCACACACACACACACACACACAACACCAAAAGAAGTATTATTGTACATGTTCATTCATGGAATGCTCAAGAGTGCTCCCAGCCACAACATATTTAAAAAACCAAGTAGGACCTAAGCATTCATTTAAAGGAATATAAAAATAAATGTGACATAGTCTCACAATGGAGTACAATGCAGTTGTGAACATAAATTATGCTCTGGCCAAAAGCACTACCATGAAGAATATTAGAAATATAGTATCGAGTGGGAGTGGGCAAAACTGGGCAGAGACTACATTCAGTAGAAACCCCTTTAATGAAATTCAAAAGCAAGAATATATATGTTTTATTTTTTTTATTTTTAGAAATTTTTTTCTTTTTTTTTTGTATTTTTCTGAAGCTGGAAACGGGGAGAGACAGTCAGACAGACTCCCGCATGCGCCCGACCGGGATCCACCTGGCACGCCCACCAGGGGCAACGCTCTGCCCACCAGGGGGCAATGCTCTGCCCCTCCGGGGCGTCGCTCTGCAGCGACCAGAGCCATTTTAGCGCCTGGGGCAGAGGCCAAGGAGCCATCCCCAGCGCCCGGGCCATCTTTGCTCCAATGGAGCCTCGGCTGCGGGAGGGGAAGAGAGAGACAGAGAGGAAGGAGGGGGGTGGGGGTGGAGAAGTAAATGGGCGCTTCTCCTATGTGCCCTGGCTGGGAATCGAACCTGGGCCCCCCACACGCCAGGCCGACGCTCTACCGCTGAGCCAACCGGCCAGGACCTATGTTTTATTTTTTAAGATATACACCTGGTTACATTATTTTAAAATGCAAAAGAGATAGGCACCCTACGTTTGCCCCAGTGGTGACGTGTAAGAGAGAGGGCAGGGTGGGGGGTGGGAAGGCACACCCTGCCAGCGTCAGTTGGAATAGTCAGAATCCGGTTCATACGTTGTGTAGAGGGCTCACAGTCCAATTTATTGTCATGTTTCTTAGTTTCTTATGTGTTGTTATGCATCAAATCTCTGAAAATAAAATTAGGTAATTGAAAGAAAACCTCCAAAGTCATGAAATGCCACCAATTCTGCCTGGAAGTGTGAGGAAAAGAAACCATGACCTTTCCTCAGGGCTAGAAAGAGAAATGAGTTTTCCAAGAGGAGAGGGCCACACAGAAGGAGGAAGGATAGGAACAGAGGTCGGATGGAGAGCTACAGTGCCCTGAGACAAGGGAGAGATACGTGTGGGCCAGAGCACAGGACACACGGGTCAAGGGAAGAAGATGATGCTGACCAGCCTTCTCATCCCTCATGGCTGCTGTAGAAGCCCTCTCTTGCCACACAAGGAAGTTTATCTTTAAGTGATGGAGTGATGTCCATGTCTTGTTTAGAGCAGGTGACCCTAATCCACTGTCTCCCCCAACATGATGTATCCTTGTCAAGAATTCTCTGCAGAATGACATAGGAATGTGGGCTTCTGTGCTGGGGTAAACAGATTATCAGCCCTGGCCAGTTAGCTCAGTGGTAGAGCATCGCCCCGACTGTGGAAGTCCCAGGTTCCATTCTCCAATCAGGGCACACAGGAGAAGCAGCCATCTGCTTCTCCACCCCTCTCCCTTCTCTCTCTCTCTCTCTCTCTCTGATCTCTAGGTCTCTTCCACTCCCACAGCCATGGCTCAGTTGGTTCAAGAGTATCGGTCCTGGGTGCTGAAGATGGCTCTGTGGAGCCTCTGCCTCAGATGCTAAAAATAGCTCTGATGTGAGCATGGCCCCACATGGGCAGAGCATCAGCCCCACACGGGCAGAGCATCAGCCCTAGATGGGGACTGTCAGGTGAATCCTGCTCAGGGTACATAGGGGAGTCTGTCTGTCTAACTCTCCTTCTCTCCTTTGGGAAAGAAGAACAAACAATACTTTAAAAAAAAAGAGGAGATTGTAGTTATAAGGACACGATACTAAGTTGACTGATCACAGAGTTTACTCGTTCCAGACCTCTGCCATAATTTTTCAGGCAATTCTTAGTGCATGAGGATTCAGTCTCTGGATTACCTTTTTCATTACCAAGTCTTACTACAGTACTTAGTTTGGGCTAAGGATATAGTGATGACTAAAAGGTACAATTGTTCTAAAAAATTGTGAGAGCACCAGATAAGAATGAAATTGGTGATGGAATTAAAATATAAGAAATTCGTCATTTCCTGAACGTTACCGTGGACAGCTACACAGGGCACCCTGGTACAAAGAGAGTGCACTTCAGGGCAACACCCCCTTTTTCTCTTTACTTGCTTCTATCCCTCTTGAAAGTACTCCTCGTTGACTGGGAAATGCACATTGCTTTTCAGAACATCAGGGGAACGGACGTGTTCAGCTATTCTGCGGTTCTTGTCTACCTCCCACAGCGTGAAATGTATCCAGTTGCGTGCTTGATATTTTTAAGATTGACCATTTCATAATAAAAGGAAAGAACACTTTTTAAACAGCTACATAATAGAAATTAGAAGTCAAACCACAGTGTGTAAAAAAAAAATGGATAATTTAAAAAAAAGCAATCTGCTGCTTCCTCTTTTAGTGCCAATTCAAGACTAGATTTTTATTTAAGGAGGAACTCATCCAAATGAACATGATCAGAGATTTCTTCATTTTTTTTGTGTGCCCAAATTTTTAAAAAATGATAGTGATGCTTTTTAAAACCCATGGTCAGGTTATAATGGAAGTAGGCTAATGCCTTCTACAATTGGATGATATTTCTTCAGGATTATGTATCTTGACAGGAACATAGACTAGATGAAGGAGAAACCCGATGTTAATTCTGGTTTTAACTGATTTCAGAAAGAATGAGACAAAGAAAACCACAGCATTTCAGAGATGTTTCTGCTTTTGAATCTTAAATTACTTGCTTCTGGTAAAGTTATGTTTTTTGTTTATTTTTCCCTAAATATGTTTTACAATAAGCTTGCTTTTGTTTGCCTAGTATTTATTTCCTTTTCAGATTTTGACTAGAGGGAAGGAATAGCTGATTTAACAGCAAAAGGGATTACTCAACCTCTGACCAGCAAACAGGAGGCCCAGCAGAGGGTTTATGTAAAACAGACTTTTGCTGCCCTCTTTTGGAATAAGTAAGTGGACAACAGCACTTTCATCTTGTGTGTCTTACTATTGTCCATGCCCACCATGGCCTCGTTGCTTAGGAAACAAAGGGCTAGCACTCAATTATTAAATGCCTTGTTATTTAAAATGTGGAGATTTATCTTAATTTATCAATGCAAAAAAAATGTTATTTACCAAAGGATTATTGAACAGCATACTGAATAAAAGTATAATTGCTTTGAATATAACCAATCCAGATAATACGATAACCCTACAAACGAAAATAGTAATGTTATCATCAATAGCTGGGGTTTCATGGAACCTTGTCAATAAGTGACAATTATAAAAGTGGCAATTCTCAGTATAAAATGAAATAGTAATTGATTTAATTATATATATATATATAATACTTTAAAAAAAGTATATATATATATATCAGGAAAGCTTTTAATCTACCACAATAAAAAAAAGAAAGGCACCAAGTTTATTTTAGTATCTAATATACTCATTTTGGCCATTACACTGGAAGTTACAGGTAACGCCATTGTTGTTCACAGGTAGTGCACACAGGTTTGGTGGCCTGTAGAGATTTTTCAAAGTAGGTAATTTCAGACAATACTTAATCTGATCCTGTCCCTCACTACACCTGTCTTCTCCCACCAGAAAAACTATCAACAAAACAGTCCGATCCCAAATATGAAACTCGGATAATAATAACTATATGTTATAGCTGACCCCCAACAGAACACAACAAAACCAACCACTAAGTAAATGGATATGTTTCTGAGAGATGATCAAAATCGCCAAGTACAAGTTGAGATTGAGAGTCCCACAGACATTGAAATCCGCCTGTTCCTCAGTGGCATGTGCCCCTTTGGAGGGATGAATCTTGACAACGTGATAAAATGAATGAATGCACATAGTCTGAATTTAAAAGAACCTAACATGTCAGCATGCCAACAAGCATGACTCAGAACAGCAGCAAACAAAAAAATGAAGGACATCAGTCCCAAATGTGGCCAAAATCCTCATGGTAAATAAGAACCGAGGCCCTGGCCAGTTGGCTCAGCGGGAGAGCGTCGGCCTGGCGTACGGGGGACCCAGGTTCGATTCCCGGCCAGGGCACATAGGAAAAGCGCCCATTTGCTTCTCCACCCCCCCTCCTTCCTCTCTATCTCTCTCTTCCCCTCCCACAGCCAAGGCTCCATTGGAGCAAAGATGGCCCGGGTGCTGGGGATGGCTCCTTGGCCTCTTCCCCAGGCACTAGAGTGGCTCTGGTCACGGCAGAGCGAAGCCCCGGAGGGGCAGAGCATCGCCCCCTGGTGGGCAGAGCGTCACCCCTGGTGGGCATGCCGGGTGGATCCCAGTCAGGTGCATGCGGGAGTCTGTCTGACTGTCTCTCCCAGTTTCCAGCTTCAGAAAAATACAAAAAAAAAAAAAAAAAAAAAAAAAGAACCGAGAGGACAAGATGCGATGGAGTAGGCGGACATACCAACTTCCACCTCCCAGAACCAAAGTGGATTACAACTTAATTTTAAGAATATTCATCTGGAAAAACCAACTTTGGACTAAACTAAGAGGAGGCTTCAACCAAGAACACTGAAGAAACCATACTGAGACTGATAGGAAAAGCAGAAATGCAGAGAGGGCTTCCCAGCTCCCCAGAGCAAATGGCAGCCCGGAGAGACTTGTGTGGAGGGAAGTGAGTTTAGCAGAGAGGGGAGGGTCCTGAGCCTCAGAAACAAAGCCCCAGCCTGCAGCCCCATAACCTAGAAGAGAACAGTATTTAGCTGGAAACAAGTCAGGATACTGTTTGTGAGAAAGAGACTGATTTCTCAGACCTAGGATACTTCTTAAAGGGACCGCACAGAAAACCTTTCTCACAACCACTCACCTGGGGCTCTGGGGAACAGGAAGAGAGGAGAGGACCAGAGCAGCAGGAAGAGAGTGTAATCTAGGAGGCACAGGGAGAAACACTTTGAGGGACAGCCACCCTAATCCCTGAGTTGAGTCACTCCCCAACACTGAAGTGAATATTTCCCCCTGGAAACAGCAATACCAGCAAAGGGAAGCAGGACACCATCCAAACAAGCTCACTCGCAGTACTTAGAGCAGAGCCGCTTAGAAGGAATAAGCTTTCGGGACTAAAGTATTGAGTGTTAGGGTCTGAACTGCAGTGCCCCACCCACATGGCTGAGGGCTTGCCTGAGGGCGGTTCCATCAGCAAGGGAGGAAGCCGGCTGGTCACAACTGAGGCCCAGGTATGAGCTCAGTCTTGCCGGGCTAGGGCAGAGGGGACACGCAAAAGTGGTCAAGCCCAGCTGCAGGCCGCCTGCAATCCAGCCTTCGGGGGAAGGGCAGGAGCCCCAAAGGAGAAGAGACCTGACCTTGAGCAAGGGCAAAAGGAGCGCAGCCTCGCCCAGCCCGCGGGTACCGAGGCTTGTGGCCTGACTCACGAGTGGGATCCTTTCACAGGAGTGGAGCATAAGCCCAGAACAGGTGGAGTCCCACAACTGAGAGAGAGCACGCAGCCCCTCCCAGGCCATGGAGCCAAGGCTTACAGCCATCCCGCGAGAGGGCTCCTCTCACAGGGGTGGAGCGAAAGCCCAGAATCAGGCAGAGACCCACAGCTGAGCAAAGGTGTTCACCCCTGCCCTCAGGGACATGGCTTGCAGCCAGGCGCTGTGCATAACACTACCCATGGGAGCAGGGCAAAGGCTGAGGCCACTGAGGCTTGTACACCTGAGCATCTGATCTCCAGTGAAGGAGAGACAGAAACCACAACAGCCCCCAGTGGACTGGCACCAGCAACCCCCATGCCCAAATGCCCTAGGCAGCAGCAGCAGAGGGGGTGGTGGGCTTTCAGACAGACCACACATAGGAAACACAGGGTCCACACCCAGTGGACTCCAGTGGCCAAAACCTTCTTTTAAACAGACAAAATGGGAAAGCAGAGAAAAGCAACACAAATGAATCAAGAGAAATCCCCAGAAAAAGGACCAGAATGAGTCAGATATAACCAAATTACCAGATGCAGAGTTTAAAATAATGATTGTTAGGATGCTCAAAGATCTTAGAACAACAATAGGTGGTCATTACAAACACCTAAATAAAGAGATAGCAAATATAAAAAAGGACATTGAAATAATAAAAAAGAATCAGTCAGAAATGACAAATACAATATCAGAAATAAAGAACACAATGGAAGGAATTAAAAGCAGGATGGATGAAGCTGAGAATCGAATCAGCGAGTTAGAGGACAAGATAAATGAAGGCACAGAAGCAGAGCAGAAAAAAGAAAAGAGACTCAAAAAGTCTGAGGAAACTCTAAGAGAGCTCTGTGACTCCATGAAGAGAAATAACATCCACATCATAGGGTTCCTGAAGAGGAAGAGAAAGAACAAGGGATAGAGACTTTGTTCAAACATATCATAGCTGAAAACTTCCCTAAATTAAGGCAGGAAAACGTTTCACAAGTTCAAGAAGCACAGAGAACTCCATTAAAGAGAAACCCTAAGGAAATCTACACCAAGACACATCATAATTAAAATAAAAAAGCTAAGTGATAAAGAAAAATATTAAAAGCTGCTAGAGAAAAAAAGTCTATCACATACAAAGGAGCCTCCATAAGGATGACTTCCAATTTCTTAACAGAAACACTTGAGGCCAAAAGAGAATGGCAAGAAATATTCAAAGTAATGCAGAACAAGAGCCTACAACCAAAACTACTTTATCCAGCAAGGCTATCATTTAAAATTGAAGGAGAAATAAAAAACTTTCCAGACAAAAAAAAAAAAAATCAAGGAATTCACTACAACCAAATCAATGCTGCAAGAAATGCTAAGGGGCCTGTTGTAAACAGATCAAAGGAGAAAAAGAATATAGCAAAAGAGGAATACAGTTTTAAAGAATAAAATAGCAATAAACAACTATATATCAATAATAACCTTAAATGTAAATGGATTAAAAGATCTGATCAAAAGACATAGGGTAGCTGCATGGATAAGAAAACAGGACCAATACATATGCTGTCTACAAGAGACACAACTTAAAACAAAAGATGCACATAGACTAAAGATAAAAGGATGGAATAAAAATATTTCATGCAAATAGAAATGAAAAAAAAAGCTGGGGTAGCAATACTTATATCAGACAAAATGGACTTTAAAACAAAGGCTATAGTAAGAGAGAAAGAAGGTCATTACATTATGATAAAGGAAGCAATCCAACAGGAAGATATAACCATTATAAATATCTACGCAACTAATATAGGAGCATCTAAATATATAAAACAGACTTTGATGGATTTAAAGGGCGAGATCAACAGCAATACTATAATAGTAGGGGATTTCAATACCCCACTAACATCACTAGATAGATCCTCAAGAAAGAAAATTAACAAAGAAACAGCAGACTTAAAGGACACACTAGATCAACTTGATTTAATAGATATCTTCAGAACCTTTCACCCCATAGCAGCAGAATATACATTCTTTTCAAGTGCTCATGGTACATTCTCTAGGACAGACCACATATTAGGGCACAAAAGCAGCCTCAACAAATATAAGAAGACTGAAATCATATTGAGCACTTTTTCTGATCACAATGGCATGGAACTAGTAATCAACCACAACATAAAAACTGAAAATACTCACACTTGGAAACTAAATAGCATGTTATTAAATAACGAATGGGTTAACAATGAGATCAAAGATGAAATTAAAAAATTCCTAGAAATGAACGATAATGAGCATACATCAACTCAAAATTTATGGAACATAGCTAAAGCAGTCCTGAGAGGGAAGTTCATAGCATTACAGGCATACCTTAAGAAGCTAAAAAAGCTAAAATAAACAACTTGACCCTGCATCTAAAAGAATGAGAAAAAGAATAGCAAGTAAAGCCCATAGGTAGTAGAAGGAAGGAAATAATAAAGATCGGAGAGGAAATAAATGACATAGAGGTTAAAGAAACCATACAGAGGATCAATGAAACCAGGAGCTGAAAAGGTAAACAAGATAGATGAACCTTTAACCAGACTCACCAAGAAAAAAAAGAAATAGGACTCAAATAAATAAAATTAGAAATAAGAGTGGAGAAATAACAACTGACACAACAGAAATACAAAATATTGTAAGAAAATACTATGTAGAACTGTATGCCAAAAAACTAGACAACCTAGATAAAATGGACAAATTCCTTGAAACATATAATCTTCCAAAAACTAATCTAGAAGAATCAGAAAATCTAAACAGAACGATTACAACAAATGAGATCAAAACAATTATCAAAAAACTCCCAAAAAAGAAAAGTCCTGGGCCTGATGGCTTTACAAGTGAATTCTACCAACCATTCAAAGAAGAACTAACTTTTATCCTTTTCAAGCTATTTCAAAAAATTCAAGAGGAAGGAAAACTTCCAAGCTCCTTTTATGAGGTGGGCATAATTCTGATTCCAAAACCAGGCAAAGACAACACAAAGAAAGAAAACTATAGACCAATATTCCTGATGAATTTAGATGCTAAAATACTCAACAATATATTAGCAAACCGGATCCAGCAATATATGAAAAAAATCATACACCATGATCAAGTGGTATTTATACTTGGTAGGCAAGGCTGATACAATATTAGCAAATCAATCAATGTGATTTATCACATAAACAAAAGGAAGGAGAAAACCACATGATAATTTCAATAGATGCAGAAAAAGCATTTGATAAAATCCAGCACCTATTCATGATCAAAACTCTCAGCAAAGTGGGAATACAAGGAACATACCTCAACATGATAAAGGCCATCTATGACAAACCCACAGCCAACATCACACTCAATGGGCAAAAATTAAAAGCAATCCCTTAAGATCAGGAACAAGGCAGGGGTGCCTCCTTTCACCACTCTTATTCAACATAGTTCTGGAAGTCCTAGCCACAGCAATCAGACAAGAAAAAGAAATAAAAGGCATCCAAATTGGAAAAGAAAAAGTAAAACTATCATTATTTGCAGATGATATGATATTGTATATAGAAAACCCTAAAGCCTCAATCAAAAAACTATTGGATCTGATAAATGAATTCATCAAGGTGGCAAGGTATACAATTAATACTTAGAAATCAGAGGCATTTTTATACACTAACAATGAACTGTCAGAAAGAGAAATTAAGGAAGCAATTCCCTTCACCATTGCAACCAAAAAAATCAAGTACCTAGGAATCAATTTAACCAGGGAGATTAAAGACTTGTACTCAGAAAATTATAAAACATTGATAAAAGAAATCAGAGAAGATACAAACAAGTGGAAGCATGTACCAAGCTCATGGTTAGGAAGAATAAACATCATTAAAATGTCTATATTACCCAAAGCAACTTATAAATTCAATGCAATACCAATTAAAATACCAATGATATACTTCAAAGATATAGAACACATATTCCAAAAATATATATGGAACCAAAAAATAACACTAACAGCCTCAGCAATCTTGAAAAGGAAGAATAAAGTGGGAGGTATCATACTTCCGGATATCAAGTTATACTACAAGGCCATTGCACTAAAAAAGAGCCTGGTACTGGCATAAGAACAGGCATAGAGATCAATGGAACAGAACAGAGAACCTGGAAATAAACCCACAGCTCTATGGACAACAGATATTTGACAAAGGAGTTAAGAGCATACAATGGAGTAAAGACAGCCTCTTCAACAAATGGTGTTGAGAAAATTGGACAGCTACCTGCAAAAAAATGAAACTAGACCACCAACTTGCACCATTCACAAAAATAAACCCAAAATGGATAAAAGACTTAAATGTAAGCCATAAAACCATAAGCATCTTAGAAGAAAACATAGTCAGTAAGCTCTCTGACATCTCTCACAGCAATATACTTGCCGATTTATCTCCAAGGGCAAGTGAAATAAAAGACAGGATAAACAAATGGGACTATATCAAACTAAAAAGCTTTTGTGCAGCTAAAGACAATAAGAACAGAATAAAAAGACAAACTACACAATGGGAGAACATATTCGACAATACGTCTGATAAGGGGTTAATAACCAAAATTTATATAGAACTTAAAAACTCAACACCAGGGAGACAAACAATCCAATCAAAAAATGGGCAAAAGAAATGAATAGATACTTCTCCAAAGAGGACATACAGATGGCCAATAGGCAGATGAAAAAATGCTCAACATCACTAATCATTAGAGAAATGCAAATTAAAACCACAATGAGATATCACCTCACACCAGTCAAAATGGTGCTCATCAACAAAACAACACAGAATAAGTGCTGGCAAGGATGTGGAGGAAAGGGAACCCTTCTGCACTGCTGGTGGGAATGCAGAATGGTGCAGTCACTGTAGAAAACAGGATGGAGATTCCTCAAAAAATTAAAAATGGATCTGCCTTTTGACCCAGCTATCTCACTTTTAGGAATATATCTCAAGAACACCATAGCACTGTTTCAAAAGAAGATGCACCCCCATGTTTAGGGCAGCATTGTTCACAATAGGGAAGATTTGGAAACAGCGCAAGTGTCCATCAGTAGACTAGTGGATTAAAAAGCTTTGGTACATATACACTGTGGAATACTACTCAGCCATAAAAAATGATGACATTGGATCATTTACAACAACATGGATGGAACTGATAACATTATACTGAGCGAAATAAGTAAATCAGAAAAAACTAAGAATTATATGATTCCATACATAGGTGGGACATAAAAATGAGACTCAGAGACATGGCCAAGAGTGTGGTGATTACGGGGGCTGGGGGGAGGAGACAGAGAGGGGGTTGGGGGAGGGGAGGGGCACAAAGAAAACCACTTAGAAGGTGACGGAAGACAATTAGACTTTGGGTGATGGGAATGCAGCATAATCAAATGTCAAAATAACCTAGAGATGTTTTCTCTGAACATATTATATATACCCTTTTTTATCAATGTCACCCCATTAAAATTAATTAAATTTAAAAAAAAAAAAAGAACCACAGTTGGTTTGAGCATATAAAACAAACTTGCTTTTAGAGCACATGCAAAGGGGAGTTTTAGAAAATCTTATTTGTAACATTACAATTGTCCACAGTGGAGGAAAAACTATTTACAGTAGCTTCACGTGTGGATGAAAGCCTTCTTGTAATTATTCCACATAAAGAGAAACTTTCAAAACTCTTGGCTATCACCCATCAAGAGTTAGGATAAGCAATGTCAGATGTTAGCAGGCATTAGCATAGTTCAGGGTATAATTTTATGTAAATATAGTAGAATCTATAAAAGAGCTATGCAATGTGCAGGATCTTATTATTCACTGTCTTCGTTTCTGTTTAGGTATTTTTTGCCACTCTACTCAGATTCCATGATATTTAGATGCTTTAATCAAAATACTTGTATATTGAATTAATATGAATAATTGTCTATATCTGCAGTACCACCCAACCTTTATTTTATTTTAAAATTGTGTAAGTTTTAATTCAGTTACTATTATTCAAAAGTGACAAGATCGCTCAACACAGATGGACAAAAATTATCCACACAGACAAAGACTGCATTTCTGGAAGTAAAATTTCTGGATAACCTTTGGGCTGATCATCAAGGAAAAGAAGTCTAAATGATGCTAAATGATGTGATCTTGCTGTAGGAGTCAAAATATCCAGGTGCAACTCACCATATTGAATATTGTGGAGTTGGCCTAGATCTATAGATAACTAATTTGTTTGGTTTTGAGTAAGCAAATTAAATATACTTTGTCTAGACAGAATGACCTCACTGCATACATTTGCTCCCACAGAAGTCAGAATCTAATGAAAATCCCAAATTAGTTTATTAAATAAACACCTTTAGCTATGCATATATGTTGCTTTCTACTGAAGCCCTGGCAATTCTCCTGTGGCAGTAGACAATTCATACCACATTAAAAACCAGTGTACAAAAATCCTTCAATAGGAACATAACAAATTGTACAGAGTTCACCACACTCTTATTTATTCCTTTTTTGTGGTTGTTGATTTTATTTGAATTCACTGCTAGCAATGAGTGACCATCCAGTCTTGTAGGATCCTGCAGACTACATTTGGTGATTTGGGGACATACTATATAATTGTTTGTTTGTTTTTGTTTGTTTTATTAAGTGAGAAGCAGGGATGCAGAGACAGACTCCTGCATGTGCCCCAACCAGGATCCACTAGGCAAGCCCCTACCAGGTGATGCTCTGCCCTGCTAGGCTGCAGCTCTGTTGCTCAGCAACCAAGCTATTTTAATGCCTGAGGCTAGACAATGAAGCCATCCTCAGCACCTGAGGCCAACTTTGCTCAAACCTTTCAAGCTGTGGCTGTGGGAGAGGAGGGGAAGGGAGTGGGTGGAGGAGTGAAGAAGCAGATGGGTACTTCTGTGTGCCCTGACTGGGCATTGAACTCAGGACTTCCACATGCTGGGCAGACGCTTTACTGCTGAGCCAAATGTCCAGGGCCTGTACAATTGTTAAACAAATAAAAATTGACAAAAGAGCATAAGAAAAATCTCAGTGTGCTTTTTTTGAGTTCAGTTATGTTATGCCCATGTGTGTGAGTGTCCCTTTATTTAAAATTTAATTTAGTTCCTTGTTGCTGATGTTGTTGCTGCTGTCCCTATGATTTGATTCACTGGGATGGAGAAACGGAACATTCAGTGGAAGGCAGTAGAGGAAATGATATGGATGGAGCTTTATATTCAGGATCAAAACTGTACCGTAGAGGGTCTAAGACGTCAATCACACAACCATAGGGGAGGTTAGCCATTTCAGGGGTGGCCCGCCAGCAGCCACGCTAAACTTTATAATTGGCCCACTTCTATTATCTTTTTATAGGACCAATATTTATCGATGCATGTCACCAAAGGAGGACTGGGTACTTAAAAATCAAATTTAAAGTGCTGACAATTATTTGGGCTACTCCAAGCTACAAACACACACACAGCAGTGAAGATACCGTCGTGGTGAATAATTTAAGGCAGGAACAATGACTGCGGTGGCTAGAAGCTCTGACAAAGATACATGGGTGTATGCAAGCATCTCGTGTCATGTTTATGAAGTGATTGCAGATTCTTAGAGCAACAGCAAAGCAATTTCCACTGCTTCATAACTTGTAAACTAAGGATGAAAGCTAAAATATAGCTGGCAGGAGACACGGAGAAAGTTCTTCCATTAAAAAAAAAATCTGCTGATGTTGCTCCTTCCCACAGAACTGCAAAGTCTGTAGTGATTAGCATTCTGGGTTGCCCCAACCCTGTGGCTACTTAGTCTCCCCCTCCCAAGTTATTGGTCACTGCTTGCAATCAATTCTTATTGTCATTGGCAAGTCAAACTTGCAACATGTCCATCTTTCAAAGGTTAGCATAAAAAGCCCAGCTCTGACTTGGCTCAGAAGGGCTTCATCTGTTGCTATTCTTTGTTCAATGGCTGGTGTGGGGGAAAGATGTACAGAGAGAGTGACCAGAAAGCCAGCTGGGAATCAGGTGGGAGAAGGCTATCTTGTACCAGCTCATGTGCGTGGGGCCACAGGAAATACCAGGACCTAGCCAGAGGAAATATGTGACTGGTAGAAAGGGGATGACAGTCATCTACCCCGACTCCCACACCAATGCACACCCAAGGCTGCCAACCGTGAGCGCCTTTCCTGTGGGAACCTCCCTTCCCATCCTGGGGCAGAGGATTGATTGCAGGACTTCATGATGGAAGGGAGGGTTTTTGGTGGGAAGAACGATATGTAAAACAGAGCTTGTATGCTTGGGAGGCAGCAGCTGTAGAAAAGAAAAGGAGTAAAGACGAAATGAGCTTATGGAGTCTACCATATTGTCCCAGCGTGGGTGGGCCAGTGGTGCTCAGGGTTCAGAAAAATGGTCAAGAACTCCAGCCGTTTGGGAGCACTCTTTATGCTGCTTGACGCTCTGGGTGTGGAGGGGCAGCCTCGCCGTACAGAACACATTGTGTCCGGCCCATGGCTCACCACCAGCATCTGGCCAGCAGGTGCCCTCGGCTGCTGAGAAGACAGCATCATCCCCTTCGGCTTTGCTAAGAGAACCCCAGTTCAGTTTGTGTGATGAAGTCATCAGCCCCGGGATGTATCATGGTTAGCAGTCTCATTCCCCCTTGTATAGTTCCCTCTGTGAGCAGGGATATGTGTGTGACCCAATTGAAGTCAATCTAGAGAAGTGTGAGAATTTCAGAAATTTGAGGGGAAACTAAGAGAACGTTGGCTGGGTGTGCAGGATGACAGATGTCATGAAGAATACATTCCTGTATCCCATGCTTACCTCACCCAGTTTCCTACTTAGGATACTGCTGTAGGAAAGTATAAAGTGTAGGGTTATGGCCACCCTGGTGACCTCACTGTGATGCTGGCCCACTGAGTAGGAAAGAGAAGAAGGGAGACAGAGAGGACCTGGATCACACTAACATCCCCAAGCTGTTAAACCCATCTTCTTGCCACCAGACCTGTTGTTACTTCCAATAATTAAATCCCATTATTGTTTAAGCTACTGTTGCTAGAGCATTCTATTACCTGAAACAAAATTCGATCCTTACAGCCACCTCAGAGTGGTGTGGGGCATGTAGGTAAAGTAACAGAAGGAATTTCTGGGGACCAGGGTGAGGGGCGGGGGTTGTGCAAAAAAAAAAAAAAAAAGCAAGGCCATTGCCCACCAACTCCTCAGCCATTCATTGCCAGGATTGAATGTGTTGTTCTAAATAATTCTGGAACATTACCTGCTGATGCATGATCAAGTCTGTGATGGGAACTAAGTGTTTGGGCGACACGTGGACACGCACTCTGTCACAAGCAAGGTCGCAGTGATGGGGCCCAGGGAAGCTGAGGTATGAGATGCAATCCACAGTTCTAATCAGAAGTCCGCCGTTTTCTGCTGACAGGTTTATCTAGACATAAGGTCAGGGTCCCCTGAACTAGATTTTCTCAGGTCAAAGGATTTGCCAAGATGAAGAAACCTCCATTACCTTCTCATGTTTCAGCCTTTGGAAATAATTACAGGAACCAAAAACAAACAAACAAACAAACAAAAAAAAAACACACAGAAGCAGCCACTACTCTTTGTTGAGCGATTACTCTATGCCAGAGAGTAGACTAAAGGTTCATTTGATTCATCCCAATAACAGCCACTACCCAGGAGAGCTCAAGGCATAATGAATCTTCAATAAACTTAGGTTCATTGTAAAAATTAACATATAAACAAGTGGCATATCTTCTATTAATTCTATTTAACAAGTGAGGAAATTAATGCTCAGAAAGATTAAGCAAATCTCCCAAGATGAAGAGAGAGTAAGTGGAAAAGCTAAGATTTTAGACCATGTCTTGCTAATCTCAAAACCCATCTCCAAAAAAGTCTGGCCCACCTGTTTCTAAGGTTTTCAGCAGAGGACCAATTTTAACATTTAAAAGTAGTCAATTCACCCATCCTGCTATGACCTGGGAGGTCTGCTCTCTGACTTTCTGGGCACTCAGTTGCCTGAGTAACAGATGACTGCAGACAACCTATGTCCTTGAAGCACTCTTTTGTCTCCCCTCTAGTGGCTAAGAGGGTTTCTTGAATGACATGGTGACTAGGGAAGGTCGTAGATGGCCATGCCCACTGCCTCAGTGATGGACGGGGTGTTGCATGCACGTTAAAGACCACTGAGCATGACTTTCTCCACAGAGATTCTTGAAATCAGAGCTTCAGATTAGGAGCAAGAGTCCACTAGCCCCAGTTCCTTAGAGATAGAAAATGCTGCCCCATTCACATCATTAATGATGGCCAAAGTCTTAGGAGTAAAACTATACAGCTTTGGGGGCACTCGCTTGCCACCTAATATCCTGGTAGCTTATATGGGTTCTCACAAGAGTTACCATCAGCTCTGCCTTGAGAACCACCTTCAGTGCAACCTTATTATACACAAGTCACCTGGGCTTCAGTGTGCTCTAAGGAACTTATTGGTAGTACCTACTTAGAAGTAACTTCCTTTTATAACTAAACAAATGACACCTATCCCTGGCAAATAAGTGACTTGTAAAAAGCAACAAAATACTAATTTAGCCCCTCAATATGAAATTTATTTAATGCAGCTGCTAATAGATTTGTACTGGAAAGTCATACAATCTTTGATATTTGGAATATATAATATAAATTACTTTTTGTAAGTCATCTCTCCAGAAAAAGTTTCATTTTTGTCTGAGGAAAAATTATAATCATTATCAAATACCAATCAATTAGCCTCTGTCACTTATTGTTGGTTAATTAATCATTCATTAATTTTAATAAGAACTATGAATGGTGACCAATAACCCACTAATAAGTGTTGGTATGGAAAACAGCAGTCATTAATAATTCTTAGTTACTTAATGTGAAATACATCTAACATAATTGCAGATAAACGTTTCCTGGAACACTAATGTGGCCTTTGATATCTTTATGTCCTAATTGACTTTCTTATAGCATAGTATATATCTTCATAAAGTTATTATTGTCTGAGAGAAAAGTGTCCTAATCATCCAATAGCATCAATCAGTTTTTTTGATTGAGTGTAAACTGTGTGTGCCTCAAGCTTACTTATTACATTAATGCTAGACTTTGGTCTATTTATCCGTCTAGAGAGACTAGGAGAGGACCCTTTTGATTCGAAATCACTGAAAATGGGGAATTCAATAACAATTTCCAATTCCATAAAATTATGAGGTGGGCAGACCTATTTATTTATCACAGGTTGAAGACTTACTCTTGTATCTGACTTGAATTTATGCAATGGTGCCAACTGAGCAATAAATGATGCTTTTATTTTAAATTAAAAATATATTTATTGAGAACCTTGTATGTACCAGACACTGTATCAGGTCCTAGACACGGAAGGACAAATCATGGAGCCCAGTTTGGAAGGTGTAATGTTTAGGAGCATTTAGATATTTTTAAAATATATTTTAAGTCATTTTTTTTAAATTAAGTGTAACATGCACATAAAAGATGCAAAACTTATACATATAGTTTGGTGGAGTTTTACAAAGTGAGCATGCTCACTCACATGATCGGCACCAGGGACACAAACTGGATTGTCCCCAGCCCCAGAAGCAGAGCTCACGTTTCCTTTCACTTGCTGTACGAGTGAACACGGTTCTGACTTGTCACACCCCCCTAGATGGTTATACCTTGTTTTAAACTTGATGTGAGTGAAATTGTATAGAATATGTATCTGACCTTTTTAACTCTTGCTTTAGAGATTCATCATGGGCTCATATGTACTTGTCATTTATTCATTCATACTTCCGTATGGATAGTATTTCATTAAATGGACACACCATAATTTTTTTATACTTTTTACTGCAGGCAGAAATTTGGGTTGTTTCAAGTTTGGGGTCCTTGTGAATTATAAGGCTATGAACATTCTTGTTTTTCTCTTTTAATGAATGTGGTATTTTATTTATATGTAGATTTCCTCGATCATGAAGTCCACACCTGCTCGGCTTTATTAAATAGAGCCACACGCTCTTCCAAAGTAATCATATCAATTTACAATTCCAATAGTTTATGAATGTTCCACTAACTTCAGAGCCTCAACAATACTTGTAATGGATCATTTCCATGCTAGGCAACCTGGTAGAGAGTGGCATTCCAACCGGGATTCCCATTTGCATCTTCCAGGGGATTCATGGCGCTGAGCACTGTTTTAGAATGTTACTGGGCCATTTGGTTAGCCTCTTTTGTAAGGACCTGTTCAAGTCCTCTGCTCATGTTATTTTCTGCTTTTTTCTGTGGTCTAGTTCCTACTGAGTTTTAGGAGTGCTTTGTATTTTGTGGATATGATTCTTCATGAAATATATGCTTCGTCTATACTTTCAACTTGATAGATTGCTGTTTTACTCAGTAATAAGTTATTGTTTTATGATAATAGATTATTAATTAATAAATTATTAACTTTATGATAGTCTAACTTTTCAAAACTTCCTTTACTGTCAGCACTCTTTAAGTCTTAATAAATATTTGTCCATCACCCAGATTATAAAGATATTATTTTCTCCTAGAGATATTTTTTAGCCTGACCAGGCAGTGGCACAGTGGATAGAGTGTCAGACTGGGATGCGGAGGACCCAGGTTCGAAACCCCGAGGTCACCAGCTTAAGTGCGGGCTCATCTGGTTTGAGCAAGGCTCACCAGCTTGGGCCCAAGGTCACTGGCTTGAGCAAGGGGTTATTCGGTCTGCTGAAGGCCCACGGTCAAGGCACAGATGAGAAAGCAATCAGTGGACAACTAAGATGTTGCAATGAAAAAATAATGATTGATGCTTCTCATCTCTCTCCTTCTGCAATTGTTTAAGGTCAAGATTTGTTTATTTAATCTAGATATTCAATTGGTCAAACACCATTTCTTGAAAATACCACTTTTTCTACACTGCCCTACAGTGTCAGTCTTGGGCAGGGAGTCCACTAAATCTGTATGTATGGGGGAGGGGCCTCAAGCAGGGCGAGCCATAGAGCAGGAGTTGCCCTCAGCATGAATAAGGAGTTGTTCTGGGCAGTTACAGGCCAGAAAGCAGACTTTGCATGAAAGTAAGACACGACGTTCTGTCCTGTTAAGCCATTTAGATTTGAGGGTTTGCTTAAGACTTCAGCACAATCTAGCTCTCCTTCTGGTGTGACAGCCAATTGTGCAAAATGATTTGCATGACTGAATTTCAGATACATAAATTCCCCTCAGGCCTGGATGAGGCCACCGAGTCATTTCCAGTTATGTGATGTATCCTTGGCCAAGCTACACCAATTTCAAAATAGTGAATTAATTCTCTGCAAATCCTAAAACATAATTTTATTTCAAAAATAGGATTTTTCAAATTTTTAAATATATCTTTTAATTCTCTACAGTGTGTCATTCAAAGCACTTCATATTATTTTTATGTCACTATTTAACAGAGTCGACAATGGTCAGTCTGTTTCATTTTCTAAAATATTTCTTATAAGGGATGAAGTATCATTTTCATAAATAAAAGAAGGCTGAATAAGGGTGGCATCTGTCATCTTGAATAGTATCACAGGTTTTTGATCTGGGAAAATTCCAAGTTCAACCCTGTAATGTCGATGGCAGAGTGAAAACCAAACATACACCTATAACATCTTGCACAGGGTTTCCAAATGCCTGTGACTTCATCCCAGTGTGGGGGGTAGGCTGGGTTCATCCCCACTAAGGCTCGAGGGGTTAGCGTGATTGGAAGGTGAGACTCAAAGGCCATGGATGCAGGAAGTGGTCCCTGGCCATCAGCTCTTTTCCTATCCATCTAGTTTCCTTCAGGGGGTTAAAACTGTCACTCTGTTCAAAGGTTTAAGCACTCTGACAGCCTTGGGCAGAAAAAAGGTAGTCGATTTCCCACCACAATATTATAACAGTGGTGCTGTGGTGAGGTGCTCTTCTGCGAATCCCTGGGGCGACAGGATCCAATCCCAGGGTGGCGACGTTCCTGGGGCTGTTTCCTTCTGTACGGGGGTTGTGACCTCATGTGTTCGATACTATTTAGAAATGGGCTTTTCCTCCTCACTCACAGTCACAGCTAATTGTTTTCTTTTTGTCTTAATTGAAAGCAAATAGGATATAATTTCATTTCTGAAATGTCTTAAGAAAATTGCTGAATGATGATCTGAATATGAAGGCAATAAATCTCACGTCTAGAGACACTATGTGAGTTTATATATATTTTATAATGTTATCTTTTTATTCTAAAAGGGATATCCACTCTGGATGTTCATAAAAACATAAGAAGGTCTATGATTTGATTGAGGAAATAATACCTCCCTAAATATTTGCATTTACATTTACAGAGTTTTATTATTTCAAACACAAGTTAATATATACTTGGAGCTGAGTTTCTACTTTAATTTAATGTGTGTAGAGAAGAATCCAGGGTGGGGAGCATAGCCAGGACAAGGCGTGGACAATAACTATTAAGACTTTGCATCTCAGGTTGATAAGTGAATAGAATGATAAGGAAAAGTTATGTTTCCTTTTTTTTTTCATATTCCATTTTAAAAGTGGGTACATTAAGGCCCTGGCTGGTTGGCTCAGTGTTAAGAGTACTGGCCCAGCATGTGGATGTCCCGGGTTCAATTCTTGGTCAGGAGAAGCGGCCATCTGCTTCTCCACCCCTCCCTCTCTCACTTTTCTCTCTTTCTCTTTCTCTCTTCCCTTCCTGCAGCCATGGCTCCATTGGAGTGAGTTGGCCCAGGGCACTGAGGATGGCTCCATGGCCTCCACCTCAGGTGCTAAAAAGAGCACAGTTGCTGAGCAATGGAGCAATGCCCCAGATGGGCAGAGTATAACCCCCTAGCAGGCTTGCTGGGTGGATCCAGGTCAGGGTGCATGTGGGAGTCTGTCTCTACCTCCCTTCCTCTCACTGAATTAAAAAAAAGTGGGTACATTAATAATAGGACAAAAAACAAACAAAAACTTGACACTGTTTTCAGTTGGCCTCATGTTGGAAACTTTAGTGTTATATAGCTGCTTGCACCAAGGTTTTTGTGGTATCCTGACCTCAGATTTGTGAAGAGCTACAGCCTTATTCTTGGCTTCTATAACTTTATTTATTTATTTTGTAACAGAAATAGCCCAATCAAAATGGCTCTTGTTATATACCAGAAGTGAAAAATGACTACCAATATGTTGACATTATAGAAATATTTTCTCATTTTTTATATGGGAATTTGAAAACTCTGGGTGAGTACATTAATGGTCTTTCAAATAGCACTTGCTTGCTGCATTTATTACTTGGGGCAATAATTTAAAATTATTTAAAGGTGTACCAAAATAACTTTCAAACACATTTTCCTTGGCCTTAAGCTACCCTGCAATGTCCTGGTCATTATTATTTCACCAAAGACCTCATGAGAACTGGCAGACCACCAAGAACTTTGGAGACGATTTGTTCTTCATGTTGTTGCTAACTGTGCATCTGGTTCCCTAAATATATCTGTCAGCTAAATACAGTCCATTCAGTACAGTGGGTTTTATTAAACATGTTTAAATTAGAATGTACAAGATCTGCTGCCTTCCTCTTAATAGGAAAGAATGGATTTTGAAAAGGCATCAGACCCCTGAAACAGTTATTTTCAATAATGCAATAAACAAGTCTGGAGCATCTTCTGTGAGTCACCTCCCCAGCCTTGGAATAAGTCCCAGTATGGCACATTGAGAAGATCTCCAAGACTTGGACAGTCTACTCTCTTGCTGGAGCTTGGCTGGAGTGGAGGGGGCCAGCAGATGGGAAGGCAGCCACTGAACTCTTGTACAGTGGAATAAGACACGTTGTAATGACAAATGTGGTAGCCATGTATCACAGCGGCATGGAGTACACAGGTCCAGGGAGGCCTGGTTCTGCCTGCAGTGGTCACAGGAGGCACCTACGTAGGGGTAGACGATGCTATTTGAGCTGGGTTGTGAGTAATAGCACCCCTAAGAGCGAGGAACAAAAGCAGAACACGCACTTCTACAATCACTTCTACGACTGGCAGAAAAATCAGACCCAAAATGCAAGCATGGTATACTTACCCTAAAAACGCTGTTGAAACCCCCACCTTGTTGAAGCGGCCTCTGTGAGCTGCAGCCTCCCCTCAGCGCTCACCTTTATGGGCCCCCCTCTCCTCCCTGCTGCCCACTCACTTTCTCTAGGCTGGGGCCCATGTGCGCCTGGGAGCAGAAGAGGTGGGGTTGGTGAGTCCTTGCCTAGCAACCGCCCCTAACCCGGAGCTGCCTGCTGTTTGGCCTCCAGAGGTCCCCAGGGGACAGAAGCTCGGTTACCCACAGAATCTGCTCAGTAATGGATTCCATAGGACTTCCCTCTCTCTCCTGTCCCTTCCCTATTCTCTTGCCAGTGCTTCCTTTGGTCACCACCTGTCTTTGTTACCTATCACATGTAATAAGTCACCTCAAAACATCATATGGCTCAAAATAACAATCACTTTATTTTGTTCACAGTTCTGTAGACCAAGAACACCAGCAGCATGCCAGTGGATGTCTCCCGTGTTCTGCATGGATTGGACCTGTCGGTACGGTAGTTAGCTGGTGGATTGGCTGGTCTGTAACCAAAGATGGTGCCTCTTGACTGCTCAATGACTTGGCAGGGACAGCCAGAGGCTGCACTCTGCTGGAAAGGTCAACCAAAGTGCCCACTTTTGGCCTCTTCAGCCAGGTGGTCTCAGGTATTTGGGCTTTTTACCTGACACTGTAGGGCACCCAAAGGCAGAGCTCCAAGAATTAGCTGGTGGGGACTGTCATTTTCCTAAGGTCTGGCCAGAGCTTGCATAGTCACATCAGAAATATTGAGTTGACACAGAAAATGCCCTGATCGAGGTGGTGGACCTAGACCCCACCTACAAATGACAGAAGTAGTAAAGATTCAAGGTCGTCTTCTAGGGCAACACAACCTAATACACGGGTGTTCAGGTGTGAGGGAGCACCACGTCTTAGGGGTCACAATTCCTGCAACAGTCACACACCAGCGTATGTATTAGAAAGCACTTGGACAGATGTGGCGATAGGCACTCCAAACCTTCCAGAGGAGCTGGGCACAGGGAGAGAGCCCATGGCCCTGTCCTCTGGGAAGGGCATGGACACCTCTCTGCTTGTACACCTGTGCATTGCATGTGCCCAGCCTTGTCCCAACCACGGGCCATATCTGTTCTGAGATCACGTCTCTCATTGACCTTCCGGTGGCTCTGAGAAACTCAATTGCCACTCCTACCTCAACTCTGACACTGACATTGTCACCTCATCTGGGTTGGGGTGAACACATTTGGTTCTGCTTGTGGTTGCTATGGGTGTGGCTGCTTAGGTGTGTGTGGGTGTGGCCGTGGGTGTGTGTTCAAAGCTTGCCCAGGCAGCACTCAGCTGAGTATGGTTGTTTAGGGGGTGCAATGACATCTTAACTTACATTTCTTCTGTTCTTTCTTTCCTCTACTTCTTGTGTGTGTGTTTTCATAACATGAACAAAGGGTGACTTCACACAAAGGGACAGCATGGCTGACAAAGACCACCAGGCTATATCATATTGTATATGATATAGCAAAAATTGTCAATAGTGTCACCCCTAGATTCTTGAAAAACTAAGATTCTTGTATACTGCTTGCCAATTATTGGCTAACTGACTGACTTCTGAAAAAAGTAAGATGCATGCAGTTTAGTTTCTCCTGACTGACACATTGCAATAACAATTCTCTACAACCCAGCTCACTGATTTGATTAAACAGCCGGAGGGAGACATGGAGCAGGAAGGTGAGAGGCAGAGGAAAGCAAAGTGTTGGCAACATGTTTCAATTCCTGGAGAGCAGAGATCATCACTCTGCTTCCTCATACTAAACACACACAGTAACTATTTGTTGAAATAAATAAAAGCCTTATTCTTAGTTCTGCAAAATAACTCATAGTCAGGTGTAAATTATACAGAATAAGAACCAGCAAGCAATTAGAACAAATAACTAATTGTCCTCAAGAACCAAGAAATATTATGAATTGTCTCAAACTCGCAAGTTCAAAGAAATGGCCACATGTATAACTTTGCAGAACACAAAGAATCTTTGCCTGGTGCATTTCTGAGGGGGAAAAGAATTTGGGTTGCTTTGGAAATAGCAAGGAGTCAGGGACAGAGGATTTTTTTTTCTGGGAACCAGATGGACAATTTTTTAGCTCTTATGAAATACTGTAACCAGCCACCATAAAAGCCTCTGGCTGAGGTGTTTAAAGGTGAGCCGCTCCGTCCTGCCACCAGGCAGCCTGGGGGAGGGGTGAGTAGCTGTGTGAGAGAACAGAGAGTCATGTGGTCCAACCATAAAACAGAAAAATTGCACGTAATTATTTTACAAGCAGAGTGCGGCAGTGTGAAAGGAAGAACTAATGATGGTGCACTCAGCTTGTTAGAGGCTTTTCCTTCGGGGGAGCTCAAGGCTACAAGTGCTGCTCACCGGAATTTTTTTTTCCCTTTCCCTTCCCCTGGATACATGTCACAATAAGCCCTGCACAGAGGGGGTTAATACTGCAAGGATATTCTGAAATAATTTCTGTGACCAAAGCCGGAGACAGGCCTGGCAATAATTCTCCCTGACTTCAAGCATCCTGTATTGATTGATTAATTATTCCACCAATGAACTAACAGGTATTGACCTTATCTGGTGAAGTAGCATTTAGCCAAAAGTCAGTAATCTACATCGATCACTTAATGGAACATCAAAGCTCAGCCTTCTGACAGGTTTATGTCATTCAGCAGAAATCTGTCTATGTTCTGCTGATACCTTGACCTTTTGTAGCAAGCAGTCTTCTATAGAAAACAAAAAAGCAATGAGGAAATTAAATCTTGGAAATAATGCTTTGTTATGTAAAAGGTAGTTCTTTTTTCCAGACTATTGCAGATATTATAGCTTCTGCTGAAATCCCACGGAGGGGTTTCTCAGAGGTTCTCCGTGTGTTGGCAGTGCGTGATATTCCGCTAAAACATGACATTATCACAACAGTGGACCCTGGATAATCAACACCAGCCAGAGCTCTACAGAAGGGCTATCGAACAAGCCTGTGGATAGAGGACGGGGGCCAGTGATTCTGATGGGTAAGACCAGGTGCGATCTGCCCTTGCCTAGTCTGAGCATTGAATCCTGATTCAAATATTCAGACAGACATACCGATTCCATCAAATACCTCTAGCTCAACCACAAAGAATAGGAGAGTGTGTTATAGAAACAACAAAAGGATCAGTTGAAAACAGCTAAATCCACTTTTACAATGATAATCATATCCTTTGATATCATACCTATGCGCTGTGAATATGAAAAATGCACAATAGATTCTTTCCGTGGTCTGTCTTCTCTTCATTGAGGAATTGGTGAAGAAAGTCCTAACAAACACGGCTCAGCCAGTGGCCTCTTAGAGTAGTCCCTCTCGAATCCTCTTCCATGACTCCAATAATACTGTTGTGCCCTGAGCCCTGGTTGCGTACGGAAGCCCACATCTTATTTCAGAACTATTAATTCTGGAGTTTTAACTATTGTTCCTGCACTTGACTCCAGCTTGGGCCCCAAGAGCTTAGGTTTGTCTTCTAGAGTCTGCTCCCTTCTCTTATGCAGAGATGGCGGGTCTACCCATATGAGGCTTTCTCACGGTACCACACACCCTCTGCAACTGCACTTTTAAAGGCTGCTTTTGCTAAGGAGGACCTCCTAATATGCTAGGTTCCTAGAGGGTGGGCTTATTATATCTGAAGTCCTTTCCATAAGAAGCAGCTTCTCCTGCTTTGAGTCTCACTTTCAATGCTTCTCACCGTTGCCAAGCACCATCTTAATTCATCAAGGGCAGTGCCCAATGGGCAGAATTGTTCTGCACTGGAAGATGAGCCATGAGCTGTGTCTCCCCAACAGTGTGATTAGCTGGGACACTCGTGACAGTCTAAACTCCTTGTCTGTGTCCATGACTTGTTTATTAATTAAAATTAAAATTTCAATTTTCCGATAATGGTTTTCAATAATGTTGGATATTTTCCACAACTGGTATAATAATCACTGTCTATAATAAAAATGGTAATGTTTCTTATCAACAAAATATGAGGGTTGGCCTAAGAGAAACTTAAGGATCATTTCATCACTCACAGTCTATTACACTTTATTCACTATTAATCAGTAATGTATTGCAGAATACGTTGATAGGAAAGTTCACCATAAAAAAAAAAAAGAAAAGCAATATGCTGGAATACCTTGTCCTCAAAACTGAAATGAAGAAATGAAGTGAGAAAAAGCATGAATGGGAAAGATACTCTATTCTCTACTCTAATCTTAGATAACTACATGGAGTGATTCAATGGATTACTAAATCAAGTTCAGTCCCTAGCCAGTTGGCTCAGTGGTAGAGCATCAGCCCAGTTGATGTTCCAGTTTTGATTCCTGGTCAAGGCACACAGAAGCAACAATCTGCTGCTTCTCCACCACTTCACCCACCCACCCCACCTCTCTCTTTCTTCCCCTCCTGCAACCATGGTTCAATTGGAGCAAGTTGGCCCTGGGTGCTGAGAATGGCTTCCTGGCCTCACCTCAGGTGCTAAATATAGCTTGGTTGCCAAGCAGCAGAGCAGCGGGCCCAGATGGGTACAGCATCAGCCCCAGATGGGAGTTGCCAGGTGGATCCCAGTTGGGACACATGCAGGGGTTTGTCTCTCTACTTCCTTGCCTCTCACTTGATAAGAAAAAAGAAATAAATAAAACAAGTTCAATGTCTTTTGAACTGAAATTTGGTTTTGTGAACATTTGACCTCACAGGCACACAGTTCATGAGGTGTCACAATCATGAAGGGGGAGAAAAGCAGAACACATGTAAACCACTTCGGACATCCAAAGAAGGAAAGAGTGCTTGGGCTGTCACCTGGGCCGCTGTGCTTTTGTGGCTCATCGACAATGACGAGGTTGAGAGAAGCAGTGGAAATCTTACATGAATAGTTTTCACATTATCTTTCCTTCAAATATGAAGTGATTGAATCCAAGGTAGCTAGGGGAATAAAAATGTATAACACTTTTGTTGTGATTTTGTAGTGTGTGTGATGTATTTAGTCTAAAAATAGTTCTTACTTTTGGCCAAGGCATACATATTAATATTGACTGTTGACTGACATTTTTGTCACTTGTTTGGATTTTGTGTTCATTTCATAAAAACTAGAAAATTTTGTCTCTGTATACATTTTGCTCCAGAGAACAAACTCGTCAAATGAATTTACATTAATGCTTATTTATCTTTATAATATAAATGTAGAGACCCTATATGCTAAGTAGAAGATACATCTTCCTCCTGAAGAAATAAAGATGAGTTACTTTTCCATCAACACTAATCCTTGAATTTCAAAATTTGAAAAATGGCATGTGTCTTTTTGGTAAAACAAGTTAGCAGAATAAAAAAACCATAGGATTGGGTAGAGCTGTTCCAAACAGCTTGGAAAACAAAGGTATAAAACACTGGTGAGTATAATTAAATTAAGTGAACTCATATTAACTGTTAAATTTCTAGAAGTCCAAGTCGTTGAGAGAATGAGGACCCAGGAATCTAAATATATGAAGTCTGATGAATAAAATACCAACCTTTGACAAACCTATTATTAGTTTACTGCAATTCAAGAGTTTCCAAACGTTTTAATCTCTGGACACTTTTACATTCTTGATAATTACTGAGAACCTGCAAAGAGCTTTGGCTTATGTGAGTTCTACCCATTGATATTTGCCATATTACAAATTAAAACAGAGACTTTTAAAAATGTATATATTAGTTTATCTTAAAGTAACAATAACATGCATTTTACATATAAAATAAATAACAGTTTTAAGGGGGAAAAAACAACACTTTTCCAAAAATAAGTTAATGAAAAAAATTGTATTGTTTTACTTTTTTTTTTTTTTCAAATTTAACATGTGTCTTAATTGAAGATAGCCGGACAGCTCACATCTGTATTCACATTTACTCATTGCAACATGCTGATGGCTGCAGTGAATGAAGAAAACCAGGCACAGATTTGTAGTTGGAAATGGGAGGGGAGTAGATCAGCAGATTTCTCAGAGAATTGTAGATGTTCTTTTTGGTACTGCAGCAAAACTCAATCAGTGTTAGTTTCCTAAGGTAAGTTGCAATGTGGCATCTATAATCATGTCAATTACTCTTACATTAAAATTCTTTGTTCCACTTTTGTGTGGAATTTTTATTATTTCTGGCATTTAAAAAAATTTCCACCTATATGTGATTTCAAATAGAGAATTTTTTACAAAAGTTTTAGTGAGATTCCCAGCCAAGTTGAGCAGAAAGTAAAAGGTTCTCACAGACCTCCTGCCACCAAATGTACACGGATTTACCCGCTGTCAACCTTCGGGACACTAAGACATTTGTTATCATCAATAAATCTACACAGACAGTTCATTATCACCCGAAGTCCATCATTCACATTAAGGTTTACTGTTGGTGTTCTACATGCTGTGGGTTTTGACAAATGTAAAAGGACATGTTGCTACCACTTTAGCATCATACTGAGTAGTTTCATGTCCTAAAAGTCCTCTGTGCTCTGCCTGTTTATCCCTCCCGTCCGCTGTAACTCCTGGCAACCAACGGTCTTTTTACTGCCTGCAAGGTTTTGCCTTTTCCAGAATGCCATAAAACTGGAACCTTGCAACTTGTAGCCTTCTCAGGTTGACGTCTTTTACTTACTTATATGTGTTTAAGGTTCCTCCATGTCTTTTTATGGCTCAATAGTTTCTTTCTTTTTAAATCATATTCCATTGTCTAGATGGATTACAGTTTATTTATCCAATTCAGCCACTGACGGACATCTTGATTGCTTCCAAGTTTTTGGCAGTTATGAATACAGCTGCTATGAACATGCATGTGCAGGTTTTTGTGTGGACATGGTTTTCAACTCATTCTTGGAAATACCAAAGACTGTGATTGCTGGATCATACAGTAAAAGTCTATTTAGTCTTGGAAGAAACCGCAAAACTGTCTTCCAAAGTGGCTGCACCGTTCTGCATGCCCACAGCAATGAACGAGAGGCCCTGCTGCTGCCTGTACTCGTCCGCATTTGGCGGTGTTAGTATTCTCGACTTTCACCCGTCCAATAGGTGCGTAGTGGTATCTCCTAATTTTAATTTGCAGTTCTCTTACAACATATGACATAAGCATCTTTCCATAGGCTTACTCGCCATCTCTCAATCTTCTTTGATGGGTTGCATACATTCCTTTATTTTTACATCACGAATGTGTCCTTTGGAAGCTATTGTTTCCCTGAGTCATGCAGATCTTGCCAATGTTGACATATTTCATTATATCATATCAGAAGCTCACATCTGTTAACATCAGTACCAGCCTCCTAAGGGAAATGTCGAGTTCAGAGTGGCAAATATAAGGCTCTCAGAATGCCAGTTTCCTCTTGAATGCTCACATTTTATTACTGGCAAACTTTCCTGTCAGCTATGTACCTTTGACAGGGTTGTGTCATTCACTTTCCAGAAAACACGTGTCAAAGAATCCCAACTGGAATAACCATAGTTTGTCATTTGTTCTTTAACGTAAAAAGGGTGCTTTGGGGGTAGGGCGGGAAGATGGTGGATCTTGTTAAGCTCCCTTATCCAGCAACTGCCCAGTGCTTTCTGTTGAGAATGGCATCCGACTTCTACACACAGCACAGTATCCTCTGCGTACTTTCCATTTCAGCATGAAGAATATTCAGAAGGGACCTGGCCAGTTGGCTCAGTGGTGGAGCATCGACCCAGCATGGGGAAGTCCCAGGTTTGATTCCCAGTCAGGGTGTACAGGAAAAGTGACCATCTGCTTCTCCATTTCCCCCCGCTCCACAATCCTCCCTCTCTCTTTTTCCCTTCCACAGCCATAGCTCAGTTGATTTGAATGCATCAGCCCTGGGCACTGAGGATGTCTCCCTGGAGCCTCCATCTCAGGCACTAAAAATAGCTCAGTTGCAAGCATGGGCAAGAATGGGCAGAGCATAGGCCCCAGACTGGGGTTGCTGGGTCAGGGCACATGCAAGAGTCTGATTCTCTATCTCCCCTCTTCTCAGTTAAATAAAAAAAATTTTTAAAAAAAACAAGAATATTCAAAAAGCACATAATGGTCAAAATTCAATAAAATTAATTTTCATGCTGCATCATTGGTAAGCTTAAATGGCTTTTAGTTTTACCTGTGTGTGGCAGGCAATGAAAAGTATGCTGATGGGGGGATAGTTTCATGTAAACACTCTGTTTCTGTGCTAAGGGTTCATTGGTTTCACCCACCCTCAGTTTGGCACCATGCTACAGTGAAAGGCACATAGTGTCTTAGTATGATTATATAAATAGTTTTATACCCTGAACCCTGTAGAAGAGTCTTGAGGATGCTTAGGGCTTTAAGAACCAGCCTTTAAAGACAGCTGTTGCAGTGTCTTTCTGCCTAGTGGTTATAGAAGTCTTGAGCAATTGCCAAAACTTGTACACCCTCATTCTAGACAAATGTACATAGACAAAAACTTTATATTAATTTTTGAGGTTCTTAGGACCACCATAAGGCCACCCATGGACAACTGGAACGTAGCAAATAAACCCTACTTAAGATCCATGGATTTTTTTTGGCTGTCTATACAGAATTTTCTATTATAACATTTTGAGAAGCTTTAAAATCGAGTGCCTATTTTAAAACATAAGATTCTAGTGTCCAGAAATCACATGTGCTGCACACAACGTCCTATATAATTAAGAGGAAAATCACTTAAATAATAATGATATTTCTACAACCAAGGTTTAGAAACACAGTTTCTCATAATTCTTACCTCTGCTCCTGTAGTTTCTTCCCTATTAAGCAAACTAACATAAATTACTTATAAAGATTGTTTAAATGTTGATGTGCTTGACCTTAAATGAACTGGTTGGATGCTCATTTTCTGGTGAGTTCAGTTTTACTTTTTCCCATCATACTCAAAGACAAAGAACATAAAGATAGGTTTTCTCAGTTTCTAGATTGTTGCCAGTGAACTCAGGGGAGTATCCCGTGCAAAACCAGCCTCGAGTCAGTATCAAAGCTACACTGAGAACAGTCTTTGAGTTGGTGCGGTAGCCTGGGTCCCACTGAAATCATAGACCATTATGGGTGTCTGCAATTAAAATAAAAAAACTATCCGTTTAGCACAAGTTTTACTCGTGCATATAGACACACATACACCTTAATAGATGCATTTTCTGGGAAAAGGAAAAGTAGCTTTTTAGTACCTCATTGCACATAAACTGGGCTTTAGGTACAGAAAGTTACTTTATATGGATAATAAACCTAACATAAAACAGTGATTTCTGGCAGCTAATTTACCTTTGTGGTTTATAGAGGTGCCTTCTTCATAATGGTCCCTTCTGATTCGACTTTCCCGGAGTTCAGTGATCAGTGTCAATTACTGCTGGTTTCCATAGAAACGAGACAACTAACAGTTCTAAAAATCTTCATTCATGGCCTAGTGTAACAAATAATGTTGACTGTTGGAGGACGACTTGCCAAAGACATGATGTATGAAACAGATGCCCCCAAATTTAACCCTTCACATGGTGTTTAGAGTTTGTTGTGTAGTTTTCACTAGTAATACACCATACATTTAAATACAGTGATCTTAAGCTCCTCTGAGAGGAGCTTAAGTGGCCCTTGCCTACAGGGATGTTGGATGAATTGTATAATTTGAAAGCAGCTGTTGAGCGGTCGTGAAACCTGAGTTGTTAGTACACATGGGTCACAGTTTGCCAGGAGATTATTGTTCTTAACCAGGGTTATGGAAAATCTAGATTTTTCTTTAAATACATTTGACATTTAGAAAAACTTTCTACATTCCTCCAAAAATTAAAGAGAGGAAAAGAAAAAAACCTTAATCAGGCTAAATTAATATTATTAATTACATGGCTTTAAAGCACATTCATGTTATTAAGTAGTGATGCCAATTGTTGATCCTTGCTAAGTAATGACTAATTAAGCTGTTTCAGAACTTTCTGTATTTGTAACATAAATTTAATGTGTGAATTCTTTTTTAGTGGTTACTTTCTTTATGCATGCTATGCTTATACATGAATAATGCATTCACAATCCATTTATAGTGCCTATTAATTAACCCAGCAATTAAATTACAATTTCTAGGAGCAACACGAATCAGAGTGCCATCAATTAGTGTGCCTCATTAGAGCTGGGACCGCTTTCTAGCTCTGCACTTTCCTGCGGACCAGTTGCCAAGTTCTAACTGTGTTTTCTTAGCAACGCTTCACCTTGTTGAGATGACACCTATGATGGTAGATTTTCATACCGTCTCTCCCATTAATAAGAACAATTCAAGGGCATATGGATAAGCTGGCACCTGGTCTCCAGGTGCAATAGGAAGGTAAAGAGCTCTAGGTAGGACACCATATACATTTCGACTAGAGTTCAGCATAAAGCGCCATGTTCCTCCTCACGTCAGGACTCAACCTGCCGGGGGTCCCCTAAGGGGACAGCCCCTCCCACCTCGCTGCAGGATAGAATTTGCTGTCATCAAAGGTGCTCAGTGTGGGTCACCAAACTTAATCCAAACCCCACTCACCCTTAGAGCAGATCATGCCTCTGTTTGCGGGTGTGGGCTTAGGTAGAGCGTTCGCACAGGGGCTTTGGCCCCGGTGAGGCTTCTCACCCCGCATTTGTTCATGTCAGGAGCATGCCATAGCTCAGCCTCACTGCCGTCTAGCATTTCAAAGACAAGTTAAAAAAAAAAAACACCCAGCAGGGCCTAACTGAAATATTTTCTTCAACACAGCTGAGCTGCAGGCATAAAACACAATAGTAAAATATACAATGGAACAAAGTAAAAGGCCCTTAGAACAGATCTCTGTCAGGCCACTGCAAGCATTTCATAACATCAACTACTGTTGTTCTCAGTCGACATCACGTTGGTCTCCATTAATGAAAAGAGACATGAGGCAAATTGCATCAAATAGATGCTGGACCAGAAACAGAAAAGGGACCATCAATCCGGGCCCCCTAGCTAAAGAAGCTGAGCCTGTGAATAGCGAGCAGACTAATGTGTTTTCACTGTTCTCCCTCCCAGCCATAAACCCACCAGCAACGTTGAAAGCCTTTGCTTTGCCAGGCGGCTCGCCCACCCCCTCCCCACCCCACCCTGCCGTGCAAGCCAGTCAGCAAGGATCAGAAACATTTCCTCTCAAATGAATCAGGGCAATCCAATAAAGATGCAACACGCAGATTACGTTCAAATCAATGGCAGAGCTGTAGCCGGGATCAGCAGGCCTCGAGGAACAAAAATTGCTCACAGTCGGAGGGTGTCTGCCCCATAACGATCTGTGGGCCTAAGCGTGGGGCACATGCTACGCTCCAGGTCAAAGCCCTCCAGCGTTTATGGCTCTGGCTTCTTTAAGTAACTTTGTGGGGTTGTCGTATTGTCTTCGGTCTGACCCTCCCCAGATGGACCATGACAGCTTAGCTCAGCTTCCCAAAGGAGGCCTTCAATGACACCCTTACTCTCCAGGAAAGACAGACAGACAACTCCCATGCTAATCGCTAGCAATGTTCGCATTACTTGGGGACAGGTTGAATTAAATGAGTCCCTTGCTATGCATGATCATTTCTAAAACTGAGAGCAACAAATGAACAAACAAGACAAAGAAAGAAAGACTCGCAGACACAGACAATAGTATGGCGGTTGCCAGTGGAAAGGGGGAGGGGGAGAGAGGGGTAAAGGGGGTCAAATGTATGGAGATTTGACTTTGGGTGGTGGGGACATGATGTAATAGACAGATGATACATTATAGAGTTATACACTTGAAACCTATATAATTTATTAACCAATGTCACCCCAATAAGTTTAATGAAAAAGAAAGAATTCTAAGAAAGAAATACAAAGAAGATTGTTAAATGTTCACTTGCAACAATTGCTTGCCAATTGTTTTTTAATTGCTGCTCATTGCAAATACTTGAGGGGGAAGGTATGTATATATATGTATGTGTATATATATTTGTATGTATGTATATTGCTATAAATCTACCACATACAGAATTTCATTCTCGGCAAATATTTAATAGCCTCAACCAATCAGAAGCCCTCTCTGCTTTCCTTACAAATCTCTTCCCTGGTACTTGCTTTTGTTCTTTTCATATAACACTGAAAGTTAATTGTCACAGTAGCACAGCAAGGAAACAAGGATAGCACATTCAATGCTCTAGTAAGACTAAATAAGGGGAAGAGGATGAAGCACCAACTAGCAGCAGAATCACAGCATGTGCCCCAGGTGACCCAGGACCATGCCAGCCAGGTGGGCGGCCTCAGGTGGGCCGCTCATCTCCCATACATGCTCATCTCCCCACACTTGCTTGTCCTCCCACACCTGCTTGTCTCCCACAACTGCTTGTCTCCCACACCTGCACTGCCTCCCACACCTGCACTGCCTCCCACACCTGCACTGCCTCCCACACCTGCTTGTCCTCCCACACCTGCACTTCCTCTCACACCTGCACCTTCTCCCACACCTGCTCATCCTCCAACACCGGCTGGTCCTTCCACGCCTGTACTTCCTCTCACACCGGCACTTCCTCACACACCTGCACTTTCTCCTACACCTGCTTGTCTTCCCACATCTGCACTTCCTCTCACACCTGCACTTTCTTCCACACCTACTCATCCTCCCACACCTGCTCATCCTCCCACACCTGCACTTCTGCCCACACCTGCACTTCCTCCATCAGCCCCACACTCCCTACTCCCAATTTTCACTTTCAGATCCGAGCGTGTGCTTCCAATGAAGAGAAAAGCAACCCCACGTCTCTCACAGTTAATCAAAGGAAAGTCTGTGGCTGTCAGACCCTTTCAAGAGTATTTCATGTGCAAGCAAGAGATTAGACAAGCGTTGGTCTATATCACAAGCTATTCTTCTCCTTTTGTACTAAAGATAGGTTATTAATATGAGTCACCTTATGTAATCCATTACCTGCTAATTGCCTTCTTTATCATTAGCCCAAAGGTCTGAAATAATAACTGATAATCAGCTGCTTATTAGACAACTATCACTTCTGAGGAAACCCCTCTTTCCCTTTAAATTCAACAGCCCATTGTGTCTCTTGTTCCTGTTCCAGGGCTCACTGATCTCCGTGAGCTGTCAGAGTATGGCCCTGCAATGCTCTCTGGAAGGGGAGAACCAATTTACTCCAAGTAGAAAGAAACTTATCAGATCCAGACAGATCTCTAAAACACCTGTTAGATAATTGAGATTCACAGCGGTAATAAAATAGCAAACAAATTTCCCTCTCCTGAAAAAGATAAATTACTGTATTCCATTGAGCAGACCTTTCCTTATCTGATTTGTTTTAAAAATGATAAATATATCACCATAAATCTGAAGGCAAGCCGGGAGTCACCATCTATCTAATTGAATCAGGGCTTATATGATCCAAAGAGATAAGAACACATTAAATAAATGAGGGTATCTTACATTGCAAAAGTGGATATACCATTCACCTTTGAAGAATACAGGCTGAAATGTGAATACTCGATACAGACCAAGTATCAAAACTGAAGTGTAATTAGTGCAAATAGTCTCCATTTAGGAACAAAAGGCTGATTGAACTCCCCATTTTACTTTTGCAATATTTGGACTACTTTTATTATGATTTCCTTCTCCGTCTCCTCATTGCTTACCCAGTCCCTTGCAGTTTAGAATGAAACTGTTTGTCAGTAAAAGAAAACTTTCCTTCCTGCTCATGACCTCAGTATTTCTGTCATCCAACTATTAAATATTGCATGGCTTTGATTTTCCTCTTTTCAGGAAAAACAAAACATCCTCTTCAGTCTGTAGGGCTCTAGCCATCAGCTTTGAGCTTGCTTCCTGGCTCTTTGGGCTCCATCTCGGGCTCTGCTCTCTGCTCTCTGCCACCTTCCAGCTGCCTTCCCGTTGAAACCTCTGCTTCATTGCCTCTTAACTCTTTGTCAGTTTGTTATAATTTTTTGAATTTTCCACTTTGTCTTCAATTCTTCTCAAAGTCAGATACCACCTCCTGTCTGACCATTTCTGGGTAATTGTCTGCTCTGGGATTCTGCTCCTGGCTCATTACTCTTGGCACATGGCAGAAAAAAATCAGAAAACTCATGGTGACTTAGGAGAAAAGCCTGGTCTCTCTCAACAAGCAAAGGAGTTTCTGACTGATTTTCATGAACAACGATGCTGCAAATGCCACTTGGAATCAGGGATCCTTGACAGTCTCCTCTGACAGGAAAACAAGAATCTGTCCTTGGCATCAGAATAGTAGGGAATTGTTTCATCTTACCTCTGGAGACCTTTCAAAACAAAGCCAAATCTCTTCTTCTGAGATAGCTTAAGTGACTACTTCATGAAATCAGTGAATCCTCTTCAGTTTATAAACATATTCATGAATGTCTTTATTTTAATGTAAGTAACGGGAGAAAAGAAAAATATGTAATAAAGAAATGCAAGTCTGAGCCCTGACTTGGCTCAGTGGTAGAGCATTGGCCTAGCTTGTGGAAGTCCAGGGTTCAATTCCCAGTCAGGGCACACAGGAGAAACACCCATCTGCTTCTCCACCCCTCCCCCTCTCACTTCTTCCTTTGTCTCTCTCTCTCTCCCCCACCTCCTACAGCCATGGCTCAGTAGGAGTGAGTTGGCCCCAGGTGCTAAGCATGGCTCCATGGCTTCCATTTCAGGTGCTAAGAAGAGCTTGGTTGCTGAGCAACAGAGCAACACCTAAATGGGCAGAGCATCATCCCCTAGTGGGCTTGCTGGGTGGATCCAGGTCAAGGTGCATGTGGGAGTCTGTCTCTACCTTCCCTCCTTTCACTGAAAAGAAGAAAGAAAGAAAGAAAGAAAGAAAGAAAGAAAGAAAGAAAGAAAGAAAGAAAGAAAGAAAGAAAGAAAGAAAGAAAGAAAGAAAGAAAGAAGAAAAAGAAATGCAAATCTAAATGAGCAAAGACCTGGGGACTGAGACTTACTGCAGAGCAGCCTGAATGGATTTTACAAAACGGGAGACCACAACACTTCCCAAATCAAACTCTCCAAGGGCCTCCTATCATGTTTAGAATGAAATCCACACTTCAAATTAACATCTACAAGGCCTTACATGACCCGGTCTTTGCCAGTGTCTCCAATATTATACTCTATCACTCTCTTCACCCCATAACCCACATCTTGGTCCCCCAGGGGTTCCACTGGGGTCATTCTCTCTCCTCGGCTGGTATACGACCTCCTCAGAGACATCTTCCCCAATTCTTCTATTTAAAAATCAAGGGGGGGAGGAACCTCGTTTTCTTATTAATATCCTCCAGTCCCTTTTATGCTTTGTTTTTTCTATAACACTGTAAAATGTAGTGCCCAACATAAAATGTATTATTGAAAACTATTTGACAAATAAATGAATAGAACTATCAGGTTTATTTTAAGAGCAAAACAAAAGCATGTAGAAAGAGCACTTATCACAGTGCTGGGCACATATAAGGTCTCAAACAGTCACCTTCTCCTACAATTACAATTTACGACAGCTATCTTTTCCCGCCGGATTATCAAGTTCCTCAGAACAATGACTTGGTCTTTTTTTTTTGTTCACGACTCTATTCTCAGAACCTTGGACAGATGGTTCCCCGCTCATTGGAAGGACACAGTTAAACTTTCTCTTTGAATGGATGGCAGAAAAAGTCTTATATGCTAAGCAACGCCTTCCTATAGGCACTAATCAAACCAACAGTGAAAATCTGAATAATGCCATCGACTAGTGCTTGCCATAAGTAAGCATTTAAACTTCCCTCCATCCACTGTATTTACTGAGAAGCTACTATATGCAGACGTGATGCTCTGGGCAGCAGAAGTGGCAAGGACAGACAGCAGCAGATGTAGTCCCCACAGACTCAAAGTAAGGCTGAGAGCACTCACCTGGCAGGAAGTCGGATGGGCCGTCAAAGTATCCCAGCTTTCCGTTTGGATACCTTGGAGAACTGTTATAACACTAGACTGGAGAAAGAGATATGAAGCAAGTGGATACTGAACCATAATGTAAATACGAGATAAATGATTTGCTATCCATAGATCGCATTTAAGTTTATGGTTTAATGGAAAACACCTACAGGTTTAACAATTTTGGGTGCAGCTATTATCACGTAACAAGAAAAATAACATCATGCAATTTTCCCTATTGTCTTCAAGAGTGTGTAATGCCTTCACTAAAATCTTCTAACTGATCAAGTTTAATAGCAAATTCCAGATCATGAAAATAAAATACGAAGATAAAATATTTTAGCTAACAAATCTAAAGATACAACCCACATTGTAAGAGACAAATATATGAAAAATAATGATGATTTTTAAGACATTGAGAATGAAATCTTCATGGGGGTATAATACCCGACTTAAAGCCAGAAAGAAGGATTTTAAAGCATTTTTGGATGTTTTATTTTTAAGAGCCTTGCCACAACAGTTTACATAGCATGGTAATGAATTTCAGTTTTCAAAATGTATGACTGAAATCCTGATTTTGAAGTAAGTTACATCTGCAAAATTATTCAAGAAATATGTACCAAATTCCCCCTTCAACTATGATAAAAACAAATCATTTTGTTTCATATTTTTCTCAAAAGCTTGAGGAAGCCTTTTTATATTACCTACTCCTAAAAACAAGAATTATTTTCTCACAAAATCAGGATAAATTAACTTTTTAATAAATGGCTTTTATTAAATATGCTTCCCAGCTAATTACTACAATTGCATATAACTATATAGTTCTTTTTGAATTATCACATTAAATTATGTTCATTTGATAAATATGAGCTGACATAACTGTTTTCACTAGACCTAAATTGAAAGCTTCTTTTATAAATTTGGAATTGGTATTTTTCTGTGGCTAAGCAGCTGACCCCACTCCCTATTGTCCAACTTTGGTAGTGAATTAAAGTTGTTAAGGCCCTGGCCAGTTACCCCAGTCAGTTAGAAAATCGTCCCTAAACAACAAGGTTGCGGGTTTGATCCCTGGTCAGGACACATGCACGGGAAGTGACAAATGAATGCATAACTAAGTTGAACAACAAATGAATGCTTCTCTCTCTCTCTCTCTTTTCTCCCTTCCTCTCTCTCTCTGTCTCTTTAAAGTCAATAAAAAATACTTTTTTAAAAAGTTAGTAACAGCCCTGGCCGGTTGGCTCAGCGGTAGAGCGTCAGCCTAGCGTGCGGAGGACCCGGGTTCGATTCCCGGCCGGGGCACATAGGAGAAGCGCCCATTTGCTTCTCCACCCCTCCGCCGCACTTTCCTCTCTGTCTCTCTCTTCCCCTCCCGCAGCCAAGGCTCCATTGGAGCAAAGATGGCCCGGGCGCTGGGCATGGCTCTGTGGCCTCTGCCTCAGGCGCTGGAGTGGCTCTGGTCGCAATATGGCGACGCCCAGGATGGGCAGAGCATCGCCCCCTGGGGGGCAGAGCACCGCCCCTGGTGGGCGTGCCGGGTGGATCCCGGTTGGGCGCATGCGGGAGTCTGTCTGACTGTCTCTCCCTGTTTCCAGCTTCAGAAAAATGAAAAAAAAAAAAAAAAGAGAAAAGAAAAAAAAAAAAGTTAGTAACATAAAATAGTTCTTTTAAAAAAAAAGAATCACATATTTGTTGCTATGTAGTTTAATTTATGAATGACTCTTCCATTTGATATTATACCTCTTATCACCAAGTTAACCAAAAATGCATTTGGAAAACCTGGAAAGAGGAAACTGAGTTATTCCAGGAAGTATGGTCAGGCCCATGTTTACACTAACTTTTAAATACAATTGTGTGCTGCATCACAATGTCTCAGTCAACAATTGGACCATGTCTCTGAGTGGTCCCAAAAGATTATAACGGGGCAGAAAAACTCCTATTGCCTAGTGACATCCCAGCTGCCATCATGTCATGGCTCAGTGCATCACTCACGTGTTTGTGGTGATGCGGGTGTAAACAGACCTACTGCCCTGCAGTCATATTAAAGTATTTTACATACGCTGACATACAGGACACAATACCTGATGTCACTAGTAAATGAATATGTTACTGATTTAGGTATTTACTGTTCTATAGTTTTATTTTTATTTTAGCATATACTCTCCTGACTCACTAAAAAATAAAAGTGTTTGCTGTAAAATAGCATCGTGTTAATACATCTCACATTCACATCTTTGATTGCATCATTTCTCTTGTGCTTGATTTCGTGTTAGCCTGCTTTGTTCACTGTGGCCCCTAAGCAGGAAAAATCCACTCAACTGTTGCCAGGAAGAGGCCAGGTTGAGTGACTGAACTAGAAGCCAAATTCAAAGTGATTCAAGGACAATGAAGGTGGAAAATCAGAGATGTCCATTGCTTGCCAGTCAGGATAGGGCAGGTCGTGCTGGGCTTGACAAGCTCTTCCTTCCCAGGTCCAAAGGTGTTTACAGGTGAGTGAACTCAATGGCGTGTTTCTGTAGATCCCTGGAGGTTTCCCTTCAAAACTTTGCTTGCATTTTTTTTTTTTTTTTTTTTTTTACTAAGATGGATGCTTCCTTCGAACCTGGGCATTGAGTAAAGCCAGCCACTTTCTGTGGAGACTTCCTTGCCTCTTACAGATGTTGTGGAGAGGGATCCAAGTTGATCTCCTTCTGGCTGTCTCTGCATGGGGGCCCACATCTGAAGGGGAAACGCTCACTCATCCTCTTATTCAGCAAACCCTTGGGCAGTTGTCCACGCCATGCCACGGACTGTTCTGCCTCTTCCAACCAAACACCTAAGTCGACCTTCCCCTTGCCTTTGGATTTCCCAAAAAGAGAGCATCTTAGGTGTCTCCCGATGCTCTCCAGAGAGGCCTCTCAATGCCCTTCTCACTGAGGTAGGAGTTACTGTGACTCCGCCCACCCCTTTCCCGAAGGTAGGTCGGGAGCTTTGCAGTATCATCACAGTTCGTGCCAGTTTCCATTTTAACAAAACCCTCTGTCTGGCCCCTTGTTAAAAAATCTTTGATCTTGCTAAGAGTCTAAGAGCTATGGAACAGAAGATCTCTCTACTACCTTTGAAAACTCTGCATATTTGGGTGGGGGTGGGAAGGTCCTGTCTCCCAGTACATTGGTATCTTGATATCTGTCACACTGCAACCTCAAATGAAACTGAAGCTAGTCCATTTTGTGAGTTACAGTAATAGCTTAGTCACTCCCTAGGTGGGCAAATGGAAAAAATAAGCAAACAAAACAATATTGAGCTCTGATGTACATAGTTACCTTCAATCCTGAGTTTTTGTGATACTTTAGCATTTCACCATAATGTGCCTCTTCATTGTATTTGTTTCTCTGTACCATCCATATAACATTGAATCAATTTTTTCAGCTCTTTCCTTAGTGATTTGCATTAGAGGAGAAAGGATATTAAATTTACTGACATCTAAGCTTTGGGGCTGCCACTGAGGTTATCTATTTTCAATTATGTATCAAGCAACAGCAACAATGCTGTGGTGTGAATTAAATAGCTTTGATTCTCCATTAAGTGTGAATTCCAAGCTCAAAAATAGACATAACGAAACATACAGAGGTGAAATCTAACAGGCGTCCTATGGATAACTTGATGTAGTTTAAATAGCTCTCTATTTACCATCTACTCTCCATTCTATGTGGCAAATAGTGGCCATTATAACTAAGAATTAATATGGAAAATAAACTGAAACATCACCAACAATGTTTATTATAGCCTGGCATTATTTATTTATTTTGTTAGTTATTTATTTTCTGTCTGTAGCACCAACCAACGTGTATCTGCAAAAAGGCCAGACACCTTGTCTTTCTTATTTATCATGTATTTCCAAGTCACTAGGAGAATAATGTCTAGCACAGAGTAAGCATTTAGTAAGTAGCTGATATTAAAATGGGTTGAAGATTCAGTGAAAAAATTAATAAAAAACAAATTGTGAATGAACATTGGAATTAATTCTAGAATAAAGAAAATCTTTTATGTTTCCCAATCTGCATCATTTACGACACCTTTTTTTTTCTTTTTTCTTTTTTTTTTTACAGTGAAAGTAGGGGAGATATAGAGATAGATTCCCTCTGGGATCCACCCAGCAACCCCCATCTGGGGTCGATGCTCTGCCCATCTGTGACTATGCTTGCAACTGAGCTATTTTTAGCACCTGAGACAGAGGTTCCACAGAACCATCCTCAGTGCCCAGGGTCAACATGCTTCAATCAATTGAGTCATGGCTGTGGGAGGGGGAAAGAGAGAGAGAAAGAGAGAGAGAGAAAAAAGAAGAAAAAGAGAGAGAGAGAGAAAGGGAGAAGCAAATGGTTGCCTCTCCTGTGTACCTTGACCAGGAATCAAACCTGGGACTTCCACATGCCAGGTGGATGCTCTACTGCTGAGCCAACCAACCAGGGCCAACACTGATTTGTTGTACTATAATCATAGAACTTTTAAATGTTTAATTCATTCCCAGAGCTAAAAAACAGATTTTACTATAAATAAAAGACAAAAAGACTATGAAATGCATTTGAAAGAAATATTCCTTTTGCGTTAACTGAAAAATACTATCTAGAGAATGATAATGTCAGAAACCCAGCATGTTTCCAAAGTTTACTATAATAAAGTACTATAAGCCAGGTGCTTAAACCAACAGATATTTGTTCTCTCGCATTTTTTGGAGACTAGAAATCCAAAACCAATGTGTTGGCAGAGTGGTTGCCTCTGGAAGTTTGAAGGGAGCCTCAGATTCCCACCTCTCCCCTAATTTCTGATGGCTACAAGAAGCTCTTAGCATTACTGGGCTTGGAGTTACAAAACTTCCTCCTCTGCCTCCATCTTCCCACATTCTGTGTCTAATTTCTTCTCCTTTTTCTTATAGAAAGACACCAGTCATTGGATGGAGAGCCCACCTTAAATCCAGGATGGTCTTACTCAAGATCCTTAATTTAATGGCATCTGCAAAGACCCTGTTTCCAAACAAAGTTATAACCATGGTGACTGGGCTTTAGGAGTTAGACAAATATTCTTGTGAGATACAATTCCACCCATAACAATCGCTTTAGCTATGCGCCAGAGAAAGCTAATGATAATCATCTTCAGAGCTATAAATCCAGGGAAGTGCACCTCATTTCCCAAGTGCTCTGATCCTCCACATATAGGTTCAGACACATTCTGATCCAGACCAATCCAGGTCTGGCCCACCCTGTTGGACTGGACCCTGCCCGTGAACCCCTGCCGCACTGGGACAGGGGCAGCCTGGCTTTGTAGCCCCCACTGCGGAGTCCCGCCTCCCATTAGCGGGTATTGCCCATTCTAGGTGCCAAACCGTATCCTTTAGTATCCTCTCCAGATTCCAACCCAGACCGGGACACTGAGCTTGGTTCCTCTGCCACTTACTTCTCTGGTCACCATCCAGCCTGCGGTCCCACACAGAGGACACATTTCATACTGGGTGTGCAGATCCTGCTGGTCCTGCATGCTCAGGAGAAGCCACAGCATCTTGAATATCACCTGCCTCAAGGGCAATGTCCCACACTGAAGTTTCTTCTTCACTGAGCTATGAAGTTGCCTGCAGTTCAACCCGACAGACATTTGATCACCAGTGTCCGCTTCCAGAGAATTGTGTAGGGTGTGTTCTGCCAATGGAGGGAAGAGGGGGGCACCTGTGGAGGGAGCAGCCCCACAAGGGGTCGGGCAGCCCGACCTGAACGAACTCCGGGCTCCAGAGGAGGGTCTGCCATCTTCAGACATGTTTTACTCCTGACCTGCCTTCCGTCCACTCCTCCACTCGTCATTTTTAATGTCCTTTCCCCCCAGTTATTTCAGCTCGGAAGTGAGCATCACAGAGAGAGAGAACATTACATTTTTCCAAAACTGCAATGTGTAGTATTTTACTTAGGTCCTGTAGAAATATTAGAAAATCAAAATCACTCTAACAGTCTTCGAGAAACGGGTGGGCAGGGACAGGTCCACGTTTGTCTGGAAAAAGCTCGGAGCCAGATGGAGGGGACCTGGCGTTCCCTCCCAGGTTAGCCGTCCATCTGCTCAGTGAGCTCAGACCCTGGAAGCCGGGTCTCCTCCAACCCGAGGGACCAGCATGGAGATTAGACCTGTCTGCACCCTAGAAAGGCACAGGGACAGCTGGGAGGCAGGATCCGACCTCACAATGAAGAAGTCCCTGAAGGAGGGACGAGCCTTATCCGCGCAGTGGAGTCCTGAGGGACACCTCCCGTGTGCTGACACCCGGTGTGGAAGGCACGCCTGTCGCCAATGGAAACGAGAACTTGCTGCATACATCATAGCAAAAAGCAGAGACCTCACATGCTGGTGGTCTGTCAGATTTCTAAAATCAATCATTTCAAATCAAATTCCAATGGCTCTTGAGAAATGAGGAAGCCTCCAGGACTGAGCATGCATATTCATGAGGACTTGGAGACTGGGGTGCGAGGTGGCGGCCCACTGCACAGCAGACGTGGGATTGATTTCAAGTCTGCCCCAGTCCCCACCTCTCCCTCTTGTGCCTCTGGGGCTGGGACTGAAAGCCAGGGCCTGTTCCTGGGCTGTTCTTCCCACATGAGACCTGTGTCAGGCATTTACAACCTAAATCCAGCCCGGAGAACCCTCCTGGGACTTGCAGGCTAGGGTGCACCATATTCTTAGATACCCCCTAAATGAGGGTGTGCGGTATTGGCATGTTCGGGGGGAGGGGGATGAATCCTTTAGAAGAACCAGGACAGAGGGAGGGTGGACCTTGATCACCAGCCTCTGCTCACTGACCAGCTGCTGGACTGTGGGCCTGCAGTCGGAACAGTTTGCCCATGGAGGGGTCCTTCCTGGGGTTCCTGCGTCAGTCAAGTTCTCTCCATAAAGACCTTGATAGAGCTCCGGAAACGACGGTGTGGGGCTGGGCACCAGCGAGCCACTCCATCCTCAGAGAGCTTCTCTGCACCTGAGCCTCCCGCACCTTTGCTCAAGACTGCCACGGGCACAGGACACCCTCTGAGGCACCTGGGAAGAACACCCAGTGTCACAGACGGTTGAGGGGCAGCTGGTACCTGAACCCACCATCGCCCACCCCGGGGTCTACCTTTGTCTCCTTCTTCTGGGTTGGAGAAGACAAAGCCCGCATCCTGTGGGCAGCCAGGGAGAGAGCATATTCTGGGATCCTGCAGACGTTGAAGGATCAGAAAGGACAGATCTGTTTGCAATCCAGTGTCTCGAGCCAGCGGAGGATGAAATTTCATAGACAAAAAAACAAATCAAATCAACATCTAGCTGTTCCTTAGCTAAACCATGCCAACAGCAGGCTCTGCATACATTTTTCAGCTCCCTCCCATTTTCTTGTGAGATTTTCCCATGCCAGGGCAGAAGAAAAGTTAAAAAGCAGAATTCCATGATCACGATTCGGAAGCCCATCCCCTTCCCCACAGGAAGAAAGGGGGGTGGGACTGGGCACGTAGTCAAGGTGTAATAGGTCGGGGTACCCGAATGCGATGTAATCAGTTTTCCAAGAACTTACTGGGTGATTTTTCAAGGAATGCTGTTTCCCTCCTTTGGTGTGGACATTCGGAGATCCTCAGGATGGTGTACACATCGTATCAGTTACAAAGGTTTCAAGGTGGTAGCAATAGTGAGAGCCGTGGGACTCTGCTTGTGCAGACAAACTGTATGATCAAGTGAGACTGTCGTCTAAACGTATTGTTTTAACAATTTGTGCTGCTTGTTTTGCAACCGAGGCAGAGAATATTAGTTTGATAACCTGAGAGCAACAAGGTCAAGAAACTAAGGGTTTGAAAACCACTAAAACAATCTCTGACTTCATCAATATCCCTTTAACCTTTGCAGGAAAAGCGATGTGATTCATCACAATCTAGAGAGAATTTCCATTAGGACCAGCCTTTACCTCCAGTCTGCAGACTCCTGGACCTGACCTGATGTTCCCTCCTGTCAATTCTGAATAAACTTTGCTGATGAGAGGGATTATAAAGAGGATCTCTATTTGCCAAGGTAGTCAAAGATTTCGTCTCGCTCTACAAACTCCTGACTCAAACATCAACTGTTCACAGTAGCTTTCTATTGGTTCAGCTTTCATTGTGTACATTTTAATCGGTCTGTGTGGCATACTCCAAATACAAAATACGTTCAGCCCTGGTTTTATTATTTTTTAAAGCAGTAAAAAAACACCGAACTCTACCTAATGGTGTATGTATGTACCAAAGTGTTTAGGGGTGAAATTTGAAATTGACTTTTAAGAACATCAAAAAATAAGACAGATTGATGGACTCCTAAAGGAATGATGGATATATGTGTGATAATGCAAATATAGCTAAATATTGATTGCAGAATCTAGGTAGCAAGTATATAGATGCATGATCTACAATGCTTTCAACTTTCTATATGCTTAAAATTATCATAATAAAATCTGAAAGAAAAATTTCACTTGAGGTAAGATATCAAAATATTTAATACCAAGCAATATGGGTGGGCACTGACCAATCAGAACAAATCAAGGCAGTTTAAACTAGTAGAAATAGACCAGTTACCTATATTGAATTACTCCTACTATTTGTCCCAAAATCTAGGAACTCTCAGGGATGCAAGAGATGTAATTATAAGGTGCTTGGCCCTGACCTCCCAGAGCTAACACTATTATAGAGTATCAAGCAGTACATGCCAGTGTGGACAAAACAAAATTGACACCACATGAGTATGTCAGCCAGGGATCTACAGAGAAACAGACCGAGTAGCATGTATACAGAGAGGACGTTCATTGTAGGAACTGGATCATGTGGTAGAGAGCCCAAGGCGTCTCACAATCTGCTGTCCAGAGGCTGGAGAACCAGAACAGTCGATGATGGGCTGCAGCCTCAAACCAGCGATGACGATGAGAAAATAAAACTCTTTTGTTTTTCATCTTTTTGTCCTGAGCTCCCAATGGTTGGTCACAGAATAGAAACAACTGTACCTGTCACACTGTCACACTTCAGAGCTCCTCTCCTTCTGCTGCATCTGTGGTTCTGGCCAGGAAGTATTAGTAATTTTCCTCTTTCTATGTGGGCCTGTCTTTAGTAAAAACACTTTGACTTAATTAACCGAGCCTACCCTTGACAGGTTACATGGAAGCCAAATAATTGATGTAGCAGAGTTGACCTGTTGTACAGATAAGAAAAATGAGGCTCACAAGACTTGATTGGCTTGCTTCCACATTCTGAGTATACACTCAGTGCTTAATGATGAGTCACATAAACAATATCCAGAGAGTTTATTCCCACATTCTCCCTCTTTCACAATGTGCTGTCATTTTTACCTGTTCCAGTGACATCCCAGAGAGGGACCCTAGAAACTAATGATGTCTATTTTAAACCAGCTGGTACAAGACCAAGTCAGTTCAACAACATGGGCCTGTGGCAGCCACTGACTTCTCAGGTTCTCACTTTGCTTGTATTTGGGGACTTAGAAGTTCTCTGTCTATGATGAGCATAAAAACAAAAATGCAAAGAGAAGGAAGAGGAGTCCTTATAGCGGAGGCAGGAATGTCTGTCCCACATCCGACCGCTTGCTTCCTGGGTGTCCCCTTCCTTTGTCAGAAGCACGCTCTCCACCATGGAGGCTGCATTCTGGGGCATTTGTCTGCTAACCTATTTTATAATGTTAGAGGAGTCAGGCAATATGCAGAAAAATGTGACCAATTTAGACAGTATGGAAAGAGATGCCGTTTGCTCTCATTTATTATAATAGGGATTTAAAAGGATGCTCGTGAGCCATTTAGAGCCTATCAGTTAGTTGAGCAGAACAAGTGGTTTTGCATAAGATCTACCCTTAAATCATTTAGGGCCTGTGGCATGATTAAAAGCAAATATATACATATGCACATAGAAATGTATGTGCATATATACATTTACATATATACATATAACTGCAGGAATTATAACAATTAGCTTCTTAGGAAAACAATTTCACTACTAATTAAAAGGCTTGCAGGGTCAAGAAGACATAACAGCTACCATAACAGCATTCCTGATGATCACAATACATCACAATTGTTTATTTAAATAGTAATCGCAATACAGTAAACTTCACATATGTCAACTGACCTACACAGTGATCTGAAGGAGTAGATGCTGTGATTGTCCTATGTGACAGGCTGAGTGACGGTGGGGTTGGGTCATGCCCCCTGGGTCACACAGCAGCTGTAACCCGGGTCCAGCTGCTAATAACACCTGCCATGGCCAGTCTCTCCTACAGGGCAGCCAGCCCCCTGAGGGCATAGGCTGCTTGGTACACATCCCTGCATCCTCAGTGGCTGACATAGGATAAATAAATGATAAATAAATGTCACATGACTAAGTTCCATATTTTGTCCAGCCCCCTCCACTGATCCTTCCAGTATAACATATTTTCTTAGAGTCACAGACAGACTCATTCAGAGGACAGATTGAGGAGACAGGAAGCGGCATCTGGTCAGGTGGCTCAGCGTGCTCCCTGAACTGGCTATAGGGAACTGTACGCTTGCCTTCCCAAGCTCTCTGGGCCCAGGCTGACAAAGCCACTCAGCAAACTTTCCTTGACTCAGTATTATTCTCTTATGTATAATGTAACAGTTACTAATCAAGCTATAACAAACTTACTTTTATATTAAAATGAGTAAAATCTACAGAATCATCGACTAACAAGTATTACTGCTTTCTTTATCATCCAATGGGGAGATGACTTTGGAATGGAAATTCAAACACAAGAGTAAACATAGGAAGAGATCAAGTCCTCTGTGCTTCTCTCAACGTTGTCTTTTTTCCCCCAGAGAGAATGACTGTACACAACTCAGTGTGCTGCTTGCTTTGCATGTGTGTACAACTTCTCTCTTGAATGAACGAGAGTGCCTAGACTTTGGCTAGACCCAGACTAAGGCTCGTAACAAAGTTAGAAAGAGGGTGTACCTTCAGCACTGGGGCTCAGCAGAGGTTGCTCGTGGAGTGACCGGGTGGGTCCCTGGGGTCCTTGCTCTCATCCTCCGTGCCCACCATTTTTTTTCCTATCCTGAGGGATTACTCACTTTTCAAAGACTTCAGAGATCTCTAAACTTTATATAAGCTTCTATTAGGACATTAGGGGCAGATTTTTTTACTAATATGCTCAATCTCTGATACGTCATCTGCCCTATTTAGTTATTACTTGGGTAGTAAATAAAAAAGAAAATATCATGGAATTAATGTTGAGTAAACTTTCTTAACTATTAATACTAGTAATTATATTAGGTGAAAACCCGTGGCTGCCACCCATGGGCACTATTGTCAGTAAATTAAAATAAACAAGGCGAGCCCTGGTCGGTTGGCTCAGCGGTAGAGCATCGGCCTGGTGTGCAGGAGTCCCGGGTTCGATTCCCGGCCAGGGCACACAGGAGAAGCGTCCATCTGCTTCTCCACCCCTCACCCTCTCCTTCCTCTCTATCTCTCTCTTCCCCTCCTACAGCCAAGGCTCCATTGGAGCAAAGTTGGCCCGGGTGCTGAGGATGGCTCCATGGCCTCTGCCTCAGGCGCTAGAATGGCTCTGGTTGCAAAAGAGCGATGCCCCAGATGGGCAGAGCATCACCCCCTGGTGGGCATGCCAGGTGGATCCTGGTCGGGCGCATGTGGGAGTCTGTCTGACTGCCTCCCCATTTCCAACTTCAGAAAAATACAAAAAAAAAAAAAAAAGAATGAACAGGGCAAATAGAAAAAGGAAAAAGACAAATATAAAATAATTAGAAAAAGAAAAGGATTAAGGAGGTAGATACAGAAATGAGACATTTCCAAAAACTGCAATAAATACCATTTAATGTAACAAGGATTATGTCATGCTTTTCAGTAATGATTTCAAGAAAAAATGTAATGTTGTGTAGGAAATTACAAAGCAGTACACTGGGTGTGAGCTCTATGTCTCGTCTCTCCAGTAAGCCTTGACCAGTAGATCTTACATATATTTGATAATCAATATCTCAACCCTACTGATCAAAGCCATGGACAATATCTTTTTCTCAATTCTATGGCTGTTTAGTAAGAAAGAAAGTCTGTACAGAAGTACTAACTCCTACATGTCTCCAAATTGTGGTGAATCAGTTCTCCTTTAGAAGCCAAACACCCCACCTCCCATGAATTGATTCTAATTCCCCGTCCCAATTTCTAGTTCATGCCAAACATCATCCTTCCGGTCAGGAAATCAAAACATTTCTGAGGCCTCTGGGAATCCCTACATAGCAAATGGACTTTTTTTTAAATGCCAAGGTATAGAAATGTCCACTCAAACTAGCTCCCCACTATAAAATAATTTGCTCATGTTCCTGCAAATCAGAAGGACATTCCGGATCAGAAGAAGCTTGATCCAGCAGCCTTGAGGAATCCCCAAACTCAGTTCTCTGCACTCCGCTCTGCCCTCAGTGGTACTCACTTCATTTCAGACACTCCGAAGAGAGCTCTGGGGTTGGCTCTGGTGATGGCTAGTGGCCACAGCCGTTCTTGAACCTGCATCTGCATACCATATCAACCATGGAAGAGAAAAAACATCTCAGTCCCGGAAATATCAGTCAGCTTCTCCTGGCATCTCGCTAACTCAGATTGGGTTTTTGCCAACTTCTGAATGGACCAGAAGAATGGTATTCATCGATCGAGCTCAGTCACTTACAAGTTCAAGGCTGTAACTCAGAGTGGATGGGACACTTCTCAAAACACGTGGCTGTTATTAGGAGACATTCAGGCCCCGAAACCAAAACTGAGCTGTTCTTACAGGAGAGATGGGGAGATGCCCAGCCCTCATAGCAACAGCAATCCCACGAACACCTGTTACTCTGCCGAACATAACGTCTTAGAAGAGGGAAAACTCTAAGGAGACGAAAGGTAATTATAATATCCAGCCCACTGTATAAGATTCAGAAGTTATTGCCCAGTCTACAGAACAGAACAAAGTCAAGAAGGAGTTCAATCCAGCTACCTCACGCATCAACCGACGTGATCTCAGTGGAAGGATGCCAGCTTCCACTTGTCTGGGTTCACAGCTATGAGAAATGCCTAGCCCTCTTTCTTCATCATTCCTGAAGTTCATCGATTTTGAAAGAGCGCTTATTAAAAGTTAGAAAAGTTGAAAGAAAAATACGATCTTCAGACAACATTTCAAACATACATTAAGATAACGGTGAACCTCCTGAAAAAAAAAGTGGATAGTAATAAATAACATAGAGGAGCTCAGTTCTTTAAAGCCTGCGAGGGAAAACGTTCAGGCCCGCTCGAGACAGAATACAAATGTATCACCGGAGGCATACTTCCACACTGCTGTGAGGGAGCTGCTCAGGTCTATTAGTCAGCCGCCCCCACCTCTCACAACGGCACAGCCATTCAAACCACGAAAAGTCACAGACCTCGACATGTTTAGCATCTGTGGCTAGTTGGCAGTACATCAGAAGAAAACATATTTAACAAGATCAGAAAATCCAACAAAAGTCAGTCCTTTCTGAATCAGAAAGAGGTAATGCTTTCTCTGCAGGTAGTGAGAAGGGGGCTGGCACCACACCAATCAATCCTGAGTCTCAGATGCCCCCAGGAATTGACTTACAACAATTTCAATCTATTACATGCTTCCCTTAGAAATTGGCAATCGAACCCAAGGGCCTGAAGGGTTCATGATTCAAGTGCAGAGGGCTCAGCCTGCTGCCTCAAGGCATACAGACACTAAGCACTGCTGGCTAAAAAATACATGACTTTGACTGCAAAGATATTTCAACTCATTCATGCATTTTTTTTTCTTGTATTTTTCTGAAGTGAGAAGTGGGAAGGCAGAGAGACAAGAAGACTCCCACATGCTCCCAACCAGGATCCACCCAGCATGCCCACCAGGGGGCGATGCTCTGCCCATCTGGGCCGTTGCTCTGTTGCAACCGGAGCCATTCTAGCACCTGAGGTGATGGCCATAGAGCCATCCTCAGTGCCCAGGCCAACTTTGCTCTAGTAGAGCCCTGGCTGTGAGAGAGGGAGAGAGATAGAGAGAAAAGAGAGGGAGAATGATGGAGAAGCAGATGGACACTTCTCCTGTGTGCCCTAGTTGAGAATCAAATTCAAGACTTCCACATGCCGGGCCAACACTCTACCACTCAGCCAACCAGTCAGGATCTCACTCACTCATTTAATAGTCAATGAATGAATTTATTTTTGTGCCATGTGTTGCGACAGGGATAGAAGCCATGGCTGATAAAGTTGAGGGAAGGTTAGTGACGAAACTGCTGTCCAGGTGTGTCACTGAGAAGTGAGATGCAGATAAGGTCAATGGGAGTCACAGATAAAGTGAAGCCCGTCGAGAAGGGCCAGGTCTAGGGTCATAGGGAAGGAGGAGCACAAAGAACGGGAAGCCTGAAAAATATGTCACGATGAGCTGGAGCTTAAAGCACATGTTTGCAAGAGCCTTTGTTACTAGTTTATGGAAATCAGTGTTCCCTGAAAGCGCATTTTCAGACCTTGATGCAAACAACCGGAACCGATCATGTCCTCTGTCCCAGGGTGGCCCTTTCCTACCTGACGCAGCACTGGTCTACACCTGCTGTTACAGCACATTTATTAATAGAACACCCCCTCTCAGCCCCAGAAGTTTTGAGATAATACTTGTACAGGTACCTTATTCCAACAGAGTGTTACTGTGACCTTTCTCCATTCATAGATTCAGGTAACTTTGGCCAAAACCCTCTGTTTCTTCACCATGTTGTGGTCTTTGGAAGCCCAAATCACCCTCTGAGATTTTGACACATTCCCAGGACCCTAGTATTCACCCAGACTTCTGGGCTGCCGTGACCCTGCGTTCTCTCTCTCTGGGCTGCCCTGGTGATCCCAGGTGAAGGCTCGTTCCTTCCAAGTCCACAGAACATACACCCCCACAACCAGCATTGAGATTCTTTATGAGGAACTGCAAGTGGAGGACAGAGCAGAGAGTGCACACTCGCCCCCCAGAAAACCAAGTTTAACTGTCCAGTGTGTCTCTGCCTTCTGATGCAGGGGTTTCCTCCTTACCTCTTCCCCCAGGCAACGTCCAGTATCACAGGCTTCCAAATCTTCTCGCTTCCCACTTTCTTTTCTTCCCCTTCCTTATCCCTCCCCTCTGTCGAGGAGTGAATGTAACCCCTTTCCCTTTTGTCTCATACCTTCCTCATGATCCCCTGGGATCTGCTCACATCATTCTAACCCGCCCCGGGGAGCAGAGGCCAATCTCTCTCTGACTGAAGTTACAGGGCTGGTGAAAGTCTGGGGAGGAAACAAACAGAGAAGTAGAGGCAGTTCGTGTTGGCAACAGCGGGAACAAGGGATAGATAGCACGGGGACCCAGAGGGACGCAGCTGCCTAGTGTCATGGGCACTTTTAAAATTATCTTCATTATCGGCCCTGGCCGGTTGGCTCAGAGGTAGAGCGTCGGCCTAGCGTGCGGAGGACCCGGGTTCGATTCCCGGCCAGGGCACACAGGAGAAGCGCACCCATTTGCTTCTCCACCCCTCCGCCGCGCCTTCCTCTCTGTCTCTCTCTTCCCCTCCCGCAGCCAAGGCTCCATTGGAGCAAAGATGGCCCGGGCGCTGGGGATGGCTCTGTGGCCTCTGCCTCAGGCGCTAGAATGGCTCTGGTTGCAACATGGCAACGCCCAGGATGGGCAGAGCATCGCCCCCCCTGGTGGGCAGAGCGTTGCCCCCTGGTGAGCGTGCCGGGTGGATCCCGGTCGGGTGCATGCGGGAGTCTGTCTGACTGTCTCTCCCTGTTTCCAGCTTCAGAAAAATGCAAAACAAAAAAAAATTATCTTCATTATCCAGCTAAAAGTCTTCAGCTCTTTAATTTCCTTTCAAAATAGGATTTTCTATTAGAAATTTGTCTTATGTTCTTTCCATTACAAATTATTGACTTTTGACACAAAATATCATTGTATAAACTTAAGTAGCAGGATACAATCTTTCTTAAGATTTGGCTACTTTATGTATGTTTACAGGTAGCTATTATTCTGGGGGTGGGGGTGGGAATCCATGACTTCTGAAAACACAAACAGTAATATCAACTCCACACAAGGGAAGTCTAAAGAAAGGAAGAAAGGTGTGGTTGGCATTTTTTAAATGCACTTCATGAGCATGTCCATAGGTGCTACAGGTAGGCGGCAAATTTGACTCAGGGCTTCCTAGAAATGAAAACAAATAAAATAAAACTAGTGAAAAGACTCATGGTAGCAATAATAATTATTTAAAAAACAAACCCTCAGGAATAGAAGACTTTCTTGTCACCAAGAGCCAAAAAGAACTTCTGTTCCTTTTCATTCAAAGGGTACTCTGCATTGCAACGGACTCTCCCCAGCAATGTGCCTTTTCTCTTGAATAGCTGCTCCTCCCTTGCAAATTAATGGCATATGCCCAACATGATCAATTAAAAAATGTTTTCAGAAGAAGCTAAAACTCTGTGGTATTGATAAGGAACACCGATGGTTTGATATAAAAAAATAATTGTGATCTATAGCATTTGATGGTTTGAATAACTTTCAGTCCATCCTCTTCAATGGTAACTTCTCAAAACCAAGATTTTGATAGAAATCGAATCTCAAAGGGTTCAAAACTGTCTGGCGGAACTGACCATGTAGCTGGATGCCATGCGCTGCTGCTGCCAAAGGTTAAGTCTTTGTCCCCTGACCATCAGCTGAGCAGACTTCCTACGGCTACTATGTAGCCCAACCAAGCTTTGTTGCTGAATGGAAGGCCGCCCCAGGTACGCACAGGGGTGGGTCAAGAAACTCTTATCAGCAAAGAATTCTTCAGGACACCGTTCTGGGTCTGCTCCAACACTGGCATTGTGTATCAGGACCCCGGGATCCTGTCCAGCAGAGCATGGATAGGCACAATACATCGCCAATGGAAGTCTCACCTTGGGCAACATCACTTCCCACTGCATGTGAATTCTACTTGCAAAATGTCTCTATGATATATTTTTTTAATATTTTATTTATTAATTTTTAAGAGAAGGGAGAGGGAGAGAGAGAGAGAGAGAGAGAGAGAGAGAGAAAGGGGAGGAGCAGGAAGCATCAACTCCCATATGTGCCTTGACCAGGCAAGCCCAGGGTTTCGAACCGGCATCCTCAGTGTTCCAGGTCGATGCTTTATCCCACTGCGCCACCACAGGTCAGGCTGTCTCTATGATATTTGATCGGCCACATAGAATTTGATGGTTTCCAGCTAGTCACCACTGGGCAACATGTGCTGGAAACAGCAATTTGGGGTTTGAAACACATTGTCTTGGGCCATTCTCTAGAACAGCAATCAAGTGACAGAGTTGCTTGAAGCCATTGGTCACTTAGTAGAGAAGAATAAATTTCTATTTTCTCATAAGGCCCAGAGAGAGAGAGAGAGAGAGAGAGAGAGAGAGAGAGAGAGAAAAGATACTCTTTGGTAGGGTGAACAATACATGGAAGGAATGGGAGATCATTGATTGACATTCAGAGAGGGGCCGATTGGATTCCCTGGGGACAGCTTGGGAAGGGGGAGGGGTCAGGACTCCCGGCGGAGTTCAACCCTTTACACAGAGTGGCCTGACTCCATAATTTAACCTCTTTAGATCTTCATTTCTTTTTTATAAAATAAGGAGAAAGGAAGGTCCAGAGCAGATTCATGGTTCTCAAGTGTTTTAAGGTATAGGATTTCTTCAGATAAAAACTTATTTTTTACCACATGGTACAATATAAGCGATTGCACCCAAAGACCACCATCAGAGTTTGGAAACAATTTCTCTTCCCCAAAGTCAATCTGCCTTCCAATGTAGAATCATTAATATGCATAATATATCATCATCAAGAAAGGACCATAGAAGAGCTGAAGATAAAACATGTCATATTCTCAACTATAGACACAATACTCTAACAATATTTCTATTTTTCCCTCCCTTATTTAAATGCAGATCCTGTGAAATTTGGGGACTATGAGAAAAGCTACCAAAATAGAGTTTCTAGGCTCTCCACAGGAAATAATGTCCATCTAGAGTCCCTTCCTTTGCCTATCTTTGCTTGGATGAAAATCATTTTCTTTAATGTTGCCAAGGAATAAACTAAATTATAGAATACCTACACTATTTTACCACACTGATCAATTTATACAAATAGCCTTTCGCAGGAAATGAAAGCGAAGCTCATTTTTCACTCACGCTGAGCAGTGCTGACCAATAATGTCATGTACACACATGGATCCCACTAAATCGCTGGCAAACGTGTGCCCGAGAACCAAAGTGGATCCTTCCCACACCAAGGAACCCACCACAGACTTGGGCTCTCTTTATGTAACACAGCACTGAATGTAACGTATTCAATTCTTCTCATAGGAGCTCCCACTCTCATGGTAATTCTTCCTGAAAGAAGTGTGTCCAACATGCGCAAGCCTGGAAAGGCACACTTCTCCCATTCAAGGCCCATGTATAGATTTTCTTTTCTTTTTTTTTTTTTTTTTTTTTGTGACAGAGACAGACAGAAACAGAGAGAGATGAGAAGCATCAATCATTAGTTTTTCGTTGAGACACCTTAGTTGTTCATTGATTGTTCTCTCATATGTGCCTTGACCCCGGGGGGCTACAGCAGACTGAGTGACCCCTTGCTTGAGCCAGCGACCTTAGGCTCAAGCTGGTGAGCTTTGCTCAAACCCAATGAGTCCGTGCTCAAGCTGGCGACCTCGGGGTCTCAAACTTGGGTCCTCTGTATCCCAGTCCAATGCTCTATCCACTGTGCCACTGCCTGGTCAGGCTAGCTTTATTTATTTATTTTCTTTCATCTGAAGTAGAGTTCTTCTTTCCCAAGTCATTAATCTAAGATTATATTTTATATAGCTAGCTCACTTTATTTTATAAGAAATAAAATTAAATTATTTTTAAAAAACGGAAATCCAAGTCTCAGATCATGTCATGTCCGATTGTAATCATGTGCAACATGATTGGCATCTCACCAGCCAACGTGCAAATTGTGAACGCGGATTACTTCTCCCTTCCTCCTCATAAAAAAGTGTGAGGACCATGGGAAATGCAGTACCTAGAGATGCAGCGCGCCCACGGGAAAGGGGATCAAACTAATTCGGAACTCTTTAGAAAAAGAAAAAAAAACACATAGGGGATAAATTTACCAAATATGTAATCCTAAAAACATTAAAACTGGTATATGTTAACCAGGTATGTAATAAAACTACTCTTCTTTCAGGTAAAATAGAAAAAGAAATTTCTTCTTCATGTGTTCTACAAAAAAATAGCAAAAGCAAAACAATTTCTTCTGCAGAGTGATTATACAAGAATGGAAACCTTCACTACACGGTGTAAAGGTCAATGCTGCCATCTTGTGGCCGCTGCTGAGACAACTGGCTTTGGATGAGGCTGAGCGGCCATGGAAACTTTAATTCAATGCATGGGCAGAAACATCACTGACTGTGCTCTGCGGACCCCTCTCTACGGGCCAGATACCCATAGTCGGCCTCGATGTAAACTGTCTTACTTAATACTCAGAATATGAAATTCAATGTGCCACCTGCACTTTGCAGCAAATCATGTGTTTTTATAATGTCAAACCATCTTAGAGCTCCGGAAATGCCACTTTTCCATTTCACTGATGAAAACACCTGAAGTTCTAGTTGGAGCCATGATCATTAGTCATTTATGATAACAGAGTTTAGACTTTTTGGTTTTCAGGCTTGTGCTAAAATATCCCATCTTGTCTTAAATTATGTTAAATTTCAGTTAAAATGTGAGTGGTAAATAGAGACTTCAATATTTAAAATATCTTAATTATCATTATAATCTTTAAGTTCAAAGGAAAGAGTATTTATTTATTTATTTTGGCAATTGGATATAGAATTACAATTGATCTCCTGCGGGGCGTTGTGGGGGTGGGGGAAGAATTTTATTTTTAATCACCTAATACTAGATTAGGGCCAAATACTATTTCTTTTTTGGTGTTTTTAGGGCCAAATACTATTTCTGATTGGTCTAAGCCCACTGAATAAACTCCCAGAAAAAAAGAACTGGTTTATCCAACAAATGACAGAAGCTCAAAAGAGAACAACACATCATTAAAGTCCGTGACTAGAAATACATTGTATTGACAAACTAATTTTAGAAAGGAATTCTCCACCTCCATGCCCCCACCGAAAAGTATATCTTAAAAGTTTTTAAATTATTTAGAAATCTTTTAAATATTGTTTAATCTTCTCATACTTAAAACACTGTAATCATCAGAGTGAAGTTTTCAACTCAGCAAAACAGGGTTTTGTTCTTCAAATGTATGTAAACAGCCTACTATACCCAAATAAATGATTAATTCATCTTCACTTTTTTTTAAAATGAGTCTTTTTTAAAGTGAGCTTTCAGTCTTTCCTGTTTCAAATGGGTAGCCAGTTCCAGCAATTCATACATGCCTTCTAATTCTAACAAAGCCCGTGAGAGACAGAGAGAAACTGAGCCGAAGATGGAAACAGAACTCTTCACTGCCTTCGCATCTCTTTTAAAAAGGAAGTGACATTTCCTAGAACTCTGACTTTGTGAATATCTTTGTCTGATTCACTCTCAACACGACCCAGGCAGATGCTGGAGGCAGAAGGTGACATTCCTGTGGCAAGTCCCCCCTTCCAGAGACCCTGCGGACTGGTTCCTGCCGTGAAGGTCTCTCCTCAGAACATAAAACAGAGCCAAGTAGTTCCCCTTTTTAAAGCTTTCTTAAGTTTGGGGCAGGTAAGATGGGCCAGATAAAGCCACTGGTCCGATCTCTGCTGTGTGGTCCTCCCCACTCTGTTGATGTGTGCAGTTCTAGATTGTGAGATGGGCAGGAACCAGTAGTGACCTTACCTGCTTGCCCAACCCCTCCCTCGTTAACACAAATGATCAGATCTGTGGAGGCGGATGAGACCTTTCTCCCCATAAGCTGATATGAGCAGGAAGAATGGCGATGTCAGGTCTATTTGTATAGTATTTTTGGAAATACATACCATTCTTATTTTGACTCAACTTGAATAAGGTAAATTTAAGTTAATTAAGAAAATAATGCAATAGGTTATTACTAAAAACAGAGCAAGAATGATACTTATGTCACCCACTCTGTCTTTTGCAACAACACTTTTTAAAGTAAATTTAGTGTTAGAAAAGTATAACTTAAAAGTTTTTAAATTATTTAGAAATCTTTTAAATATTGTTTAATCTTTTCATACTTAAAACACTGTAATCATCAGAGTGAAGTTTTCAACTCAGCAAAACAGGGTTTTGTTCTTCAAATGTATGTAAACAGCCTACTATACCCAAATAAATGATTAATTCATCTTCACTTTTTTTTTAAATGAGTCTTTTTTAAAGTGAGCTTTCAGTCTTTCCTGTTTCAAATGGGTAGCCAGTTCCAGCAGTTCATACATTATACATACAGTTTTTTGTGTTTTTGCCCCCCAACAATTGCTGTTTTATGATTTGTGAAATAAATTATATGTAGACACTAGTACCACACGTTGAAAGCTCGCCTTAGAAATTGCATGTTCCACCCCTCTTGGCCAACGGCAGATCACGTGTGCTGTATAAATTAGCTGCTTTCTGGAGGGAGGAGGTCTCAGTAACAAAGCACACTGGGTATAATAGTCTTCACAGCCTGGAGGAGCCCCTGAGGTCAGATCTGCAACATCTGCATGCATGACTTGGCCCTCGTATTGCTGTTAGTGTAGAGACAGCCAGCTGGGAGGTGCACAATGACCAAATTAGCCCACCACTGCTTCTGGCTACGGCCAACCTCCACTGGGCTCGCTCTCTCCCAGAACCACGTCATTAACTCCTTCCAAGAAGAATGGCAGTCGGATAAAATGGATACATAAGCAGATGGTTTCAAGTTTGAAAGGACCATCTCGATAAAGCTCTCTAAAATAATCGCATGGGGATAGAACAGTTTGAAAACAATGGGTGGAGAGGGGTCGGAACTATACGCATAGAGGATATACCTGCTAATAAACCCTGTGGATTCCTGCTCACTTCAGGAGGGAGACAAAATCCTCCTAGGTTTCCAACACCTCCTACACTTGCGAAGAAGACGGTGACATAGGAAAGGCGGCGGAATCGCTCTCTTTCTTCTTCCCAGTAGAAATATAAACTGCACACCACCAGCCCCTGTGATGTTAACAGCGCTGGGGGCAGGCTGGAGGCAGAGGACTAAGGGACATCAGCTCACCTGGGACAAGACGGTCTTGATAAAGAGTATGGCCACATGTACGATCTGATTGGAGGAGCTCCTGGCAGCCTGAGAAGTCGCTTCCTTTCTCTTTGAAGGGACCAAAGGCCAACATTCTGGAATCGTCCCTCTTCTTTTAAAGCCAGAACTTTTGACTTTCAGGAGTCCCTGAATAAAAGGTGCACATCTTTTTGCAAGGTAATACCCCTCTACAGTCAACACTTGAGGATTAGTTGACTGCTTTTTAACAAGGAGTTGAAGAAGAAGATAAAGTTGCTGGTTAGCTAGCAGCAGAGAAAGCAAAGGAAGAACTCACACGTTTTATTAAAGGATGTTTTGTCTAGCATCTCATTTTCCCTAGGGCTGACACTTGCTCCACCTCAAAAATGCCTGCTTTTGGTGGCTCTCCCAGGAGTAAATAGCTCTGCTCTGTGCCCCTCAAAGAAACACAAAGGCTGTGAACACTAGCTCACACTCTCCTCCGCAAGTACAGAGACGGGTAACGTTCTGCACTAGGAAAACCTATATTTCGACATTGATTGCTGAGATTTCTACTAAGCTGGCTCTCAGAAATATTGTAAGACTGAGCTGTTTTATTTTAAAGGGAGACCTTGCTGATGGATCTGGATCGCTTGCTTGCTACTGCACCGCTATTCACCTCTTTCCAATTAAAAACTATTTCTTAAGCATTCAGACTTTCATTCCTTGGTAAACCATTGTTCTCTGGGGATTACTATATTGCAAAACAAAGTTTAATTGTCTCCATTCTGGTTAACTTGTCTGCCTTCTATAAATAGGAGAAGAAGTTCTTTGATATAATGGGAGGAAATGCCACTCTGCAAAGAATGCCCATGAGAGGCAGAGCTAAGACATCGCAATAGCCTTCCTGTCTCCAGGCTCAAGTTTGTCCAGGGTGGCCCTAGCTTCCAGGGGCGACACAGTGCCACTATCCTTAAAGTCCCACCCTCTAGGGAAAAACTTATACTTATCGAGCTAATTTCAGGGAGATAATCTACCACTTCTAAGAGGATCATAATTCTCTCTTAGGGCCCCAAAGTAGGAACAACCATTGGTGAAGCTAATACTTTTACTGTGAGGATGAAAATTCTGCTCTCCCTTGACTGGAGAGGAAGCTTCTTTCACTACTAGCTCTCCCCTTTGCACCAGATTATCTTCGCGGGGGCACTGTTCCCTCCGGCAAGGAGGAGTCATTGAACCTGTTTTTTCCCGCCTACTTTGGTTGCAGATGAATCCTAGATTGTATGCTTTCGGTTAAGAACAAAGGTCATACATATGTTACCAAATTTCTGGAAACTTTTTAATAGGAGACTCTTCCAATTGAGAGAAAAATGCCGGACACTTCAAAGTTTAAAATGTTTTACCTGGTTTATTTGGTCCTCGAAAGATAAACCAGAGACTAGGAAAGAGTTATTGAACATTAGACTGACTTGACAAATATTATCTTCAAATAATAGGAAAAGTGTCTATTAAGTTCTTTTCACTTTAGCTGTGTGATGCTCAATTTGCATGCTAAATTTGAAATTGTGGGTTCCTAGTTACAAGAGCACCCCCCCACACTTTAATGATCACTTTTGTTTATATTTGGCAAATAGTGTCTTCCTGCTTTTAGGAAAGGAAGGCTTAAGGAGGTTTATGGCCACCTACACATCAAATAGTTGCTGTGCCCATCTTACTTCTTAAATACAAGTTAGATATGTGTATAATAATTAGAAAGTTGAACTAAAACGATCAAGAAAAAATACAGTAGACAATTCCAATTGACTCTTACCCATTTGAACGCTCCCTTGAAGTGCTCACAAAATCAAAACTACAGCTGAACTCCCACTCCCTTCACCTAGAACCATCTCGGCTATAAAAACTTGGCTTCCCTCCAGCAGAGGATGTTTGGTCGACCAACCTCAGAAAAACAGTGAGCAAGACCTGAGCTTCATTCCCAAGATTCTTGAGAGCCAAAAAGCATGCAAACGAGAGCTCTCAGGTTTACAAAGATTTTACTTGTTAAAAAGGTGCACGGATCCATCCACACACATTTAAATTATAATTTTATGTGCACGCAAGCATTGAGTGGGAGTAATTTCTAAGTTTGAGAACAGTTAACTATGCTTAAAATATGCTAAAACCTTTAAATAACCATTAAATCGACTGTCCTTTACTTTCATTTACTTTTTTAAAAATATTTCAAAGCGAATAAACAGTGTCTGAAGAGCAAACCCAAGACCCATCTCCTACCTGCTTAGGTGCGCTTGGCTGTCCATGGAAAGTGTCCTCTAAAATAGAAAACAAATAAAATCAGATGCTGTTTCTGGCCAATCACACCACAAAGACTAAGGGAGAAGGCTGCTCCCAGACCCTTTTATTCAAACAGATGGCCGTTCTTCCAACCCTGCCCCTGGATGCTTTTAAAAATTAAATCAGGAAATTATATCTGTGGGAATTACCAACGTTTTCATCCATCTTGAAAGGAAAGCAGAAGTCTGAGAAAAGTCTAAACAAGTGGCGAAACCTGATAAAACGTGAGTTTCAGAAGCTCCAGGCAGAGTGGGGGAAGAATTCTACATCTAAACTCTCTCCCGCCTCGATCCGAAAACTTACCTGCCACCAACTTAATGCACGCTAACGCCTGCAGCCGTTTGGACCCAGCCTTCAAATGACACCTACCATGCATTCAAAAGGACGTTTTCTTCATTGACCTCACTGTGGCACATGAAGCAGGGTGGTCTAGGTTGGGTCATTAAAGCCCAAGCATCAACAATAAAGATCCAAGATAATTCATCTGAGGAATGGTAGGGATTCCACGCAACCCAGAGAGACTTGGTTCTCTCTGCTGTTCACATCGTGTGAATGAGAGTTCTTTATTAACAGCTGGGACATCCTTCAAAGTTTTTGTACAACAAGACTTTGCGTAGCTAGCTTGTGAAATGGACCAGCTCCCATCCACCTGGAGCCGTGGGGCTGTGGGAGGGATCCCCAGTCACACAGTGAGATCAGAAACGGAAACTGCATCAAAAACTATAATTATTTCTTGCACCTGAAACCGATACAAAATAACATTGAATGTAAACTGGAATTGAAAAATATAATTTTTTTAAACTACACTCATCTCCCAGGAGAAAGGAAGCCTCCTTCCTCCATACCCCTCCTCTTTTCCCATATAGGGTAGTGACCTTACCCCACGACCTCAAATAACCCCTGTAACGCTGGTGGCCGAGGCCAGGCCGGTTCACACTGGATTCGGCGAAGGTAGAGGAACTGCGGAGCTGGAAAGCGATGGGCCATTCCCGTCTACGGGAGGCTCTCAGAGACAGTGAGCGAATAAACAAAGGAAACCGCTTTCCGCAGTGGAGGGCAAGGGATCCGGAACACCGCCCTCGCGGTGGCGGCTGAGGGAATCAGGGAACCAGACCTCACGGTGGCAGGAGAGCGACCTGGGAGACTCTTGCCCCAGAGGGAAAGCACCCATAGCTTCTCACAGAGACACACACGGGGCTTTCTGCCACGTGCTCACGCACTGATCGTGCAGTGCTTATAGCCAGCAAACCCCAGAGCCAGCCTAACACAACTGTTTTCCCCACGATCCCCAACTCTGGGAAACGGTAGGAGAGTTGCTCCACCTGACCCCCACCCTGTCCCCAGTATATGAAGGTCGTCCGGGAGTTAGCAGATGTCAAGGTTCAGTGTGAAGTATAACGTTGGTTTTGGGCACAGAGATACTCCATCAGAGATAAAGAGGCCATTGGTCGAGTACCCCGCAGGTGTCTGACAAGCAGAGAACAATATCCTGGGCGAGGAAGTGGGTGATAAGTAGCAGGACCGGCTAGCCACACCTGGTCCTTGTTAGGGGACAGGGGCCTCTGGGACACGATAATACTCTCCCCTCTCCCAGCAGAAACAGAAGGCTCCTGGAAGGACAAGATGGGGTTAAAAGGTGGTGATGGGACCAAGCAGATGGGTGTCTATTCACTGATGACACTACAGCAGGATTTAGCAGGTAAAGCAGGATTTAGTTGGGTCATTAAAGCCCAAGCATCAACAATAAAGATCCAAGATAATTCATCTGAGGAATGGAAGGGATTCCACGCAACCCAGAGAGACTTGGTTCTCTCTGCTGTTCATATCGTGTGAATGAGAGTTCTTTATTAACAGCTGGGACATCCTTCGGAGTTTTTGTACAACAAGACTTTGCATAGCTAGCTTGTGCAGTTTTGGAACGAGAGGGCAAGAAAGACTATAAATAGAAGCCTGTCCCTCTTTCATAAGATGGGAAGTGCACCGTCTCACAGATCAGTGGACGTGGCATGAAGTGGCCGTGGGTGCTTTTGTGAAGCAGCGGCGTGGAAACAAGCCCTTGCACTTGCTCAGACCAAACACAGGAGCTGCCCCAGGAATGGTCTCAAGTGCTCGGGGAAGGAGGGTAAAAGAACCAGCAAAACGATGAGCCTCTGGAAACATGGAAAATGGTATTAGGAAAAAAAAAAAAAAACTATTCCCACCTCGCTCTTCCTACCAGGAATCCCAGCTGGACCCAAAATAAAGCCAGCAGCCCTGGAAAATGCTGATAAGGCTGGCGTCCTCCCGTCCATCTGGGCTGGCGCCTGGGGAGTCCCCCTCACACTGGTCTGAGTGTGAAAGATGAGTTTAGTATGCCTGCAGCGAGTTCGTTTCCCCAGGGGAACAGCACGGGGTTTGAGTCCGCAGGTCTCTGGGGCAGAATTAGTAAGAGCTTTCATTCTCTGTGGACCACCAAGGGATACTTTAAACTATCACTGCTAAACTGCCTCCTGTCTCTGGACCCCTCTCTAGTGACATTGCAACGTGCCTCACTTCCTTCCAGAATTAATCCAGGCACAGAGGAGAAATGATTTGGTAACCATGAAAATTGTGTGATGAGGAGCAAGCGTTTTCTCGTGGTACATGTAGCCACCTTGCAGGCATCTGATTTTTTTTTTCTACCTCAAAGCTAAGTTTGATGTCTAACTCTTGAATCCAGCTCTTGCTGTTCCAAGTGGCAACCACAATATAGCAGAGTAACTTAATTTGAGCTCCATCCCGGAGGTCACAGATTCCAAAACTGATAAGAGTAAATGGGGACATGGGTCAGAAATACAGTTTTGTGGCACAGGACAGTGTAAAATGAAATGAAAAAAGCTAAACTATTTAAAAATAATAATGATATCAAGACTTTAATACAGACATATGTTATTTCTAATAGTCATAAAGCAAATTGATAAATTGTACAACACACCAAGGATTTATGAACATGACGGTCCTTCATATCAAAACCCTACTTTCAAGCCATTACAGATGGAAGTGATAACTAGGTACATTGTTCATCTGTATGTTTCTAAGGGAGCTCCAGGCCTTATTACGTTGAATGTACTGCTATAAAATTTGTCACTTTATTATAGGATGAGCATTTCTAAAAAGGAAGAGAATATTGTATTCATTTTTTGATTAACTAGGATGGTAAGAAAAGAGTCTCTAACTGATTACGAGAATGAAATGTCTTATCTTGACAGTCCTGGGAGACTCTTCACAGAGCGAAACTTGAAGCATGTCTCAAGAATCCTTGCCGGTCTCTGGAGAGTTCACCAAGCTTCCTTCACATCTGTCCCCGAGAGCAGAGCCTGAGAAAACAGCTGGCCCGCAGGCCGTTGGCCCCGGCCCCTGGGAACAGTCAAGGGGAAGAGCTTCAGGGCCAAGGCCCTTCTCAAGAAATATCCTGCTCACTGTGACCCAGAACTCAACTGAGACTATAATTCCTAGACCACTGGGTATGTTTCCACTTAGTGAATTTTTACAGGTCCCACCAGATTCCGGACAAAAGAGGACGATGGAAAGATGGACAGATATGGGGTAGTAGGCAGATGATTTATAAGAAGAATTGTGAGCAGAAGAAGTCAAATGCTTCATATGATTTATAAATATATATGGAGATATATATGGAGGGAGAGGATTAAGACAGGAAGGGGTCATATCTATGGCAATGGAAAGAGACTAGACTTTGGATGGTAAGCACACAATGCAATATACATAGGATGTCTTATCGACTTGAATACCTGACACCTATATATTGTGTTGTTAACCAATGTTACCCCAAAAAAATTAACATAAAAAAATCAAGCAATTCAACCTTGATGAATGTTAACGAAAGAGAAGCTACTAAATGTGAAGTATGTCTGCAAGAATGCAGAGTTAATACCACAGTTGCAGGCATACATCTAAAACACATACAATCTGGTGAGAAATGATACAAAATATTTTCTCAGCTGAAGGATTTGTGGAAATGATTTGTGAAGATAAGTACATCTCAGCCCCCATATTAGGAACAAAGTAGGACCTCAGTCAGGGCACACTGGAAATACTGTACCCACTTAATTTTTAATTCTATTTCTGAAGAGACTGGATTTCCTAACAAAACAAGAAGAGTTTGGGGCTATCACTGACTTTACAGAACCACCCTCCGGAGTAAGGCACCGAAAGATCGAATTCTGCATTTATTAAAAATGTCCCAGGCCCTGGCTGATTGGCTCAGTGGTAGAGTGTTGGCCTGCCATGTAGAAGTCCCAGGTTTGATTCCCAGTCAGGGCACACAGAAGCACCCATCTGCTTCTCCACCCTTCCCCCTCTACTTTCTCTCTATCTCTCTCTTCTCCTCCTGCAGCCAAGGTTCCACTGGACCAAATATGGCCCGGGCGCTGAGGACAGCTCCATGGCCTCTGCCTCAGGTGCTAGAATGGCTCTGGTTCCAAAGGAGCAACGGCCCAGATAAGCGGAGCATTGCCCCCTGGTGGACATGACAAGTGGATCCTGTTCAGGTGCATGCGGGAGTCTGTCTCTCTGCCTCCCTGCTTCTCACTTCAGAAAAATACAAAAATGATAGATAGATAGATAGATGGATAGATAGATAGATAGATAGATAGATAGATAGATAGATAGATAGATAGATGATAGATAGATAGATCTGATTAAAGAGGGAAAAAATGTTCCAAAACTATTATTACATTTTGAATATGTTATTTCCCAAATATACGCTGATGTCAATTATCTTTACTTTCCCACTTGTAATTAGAACAGAATAGCAGATAATTAATATGATCATCGCTGCCTCCCTTCATAACTCTCTCCCTTCCTCAGCCCTGAGCAGGAAAGATGGGATTAGTGTTCTGTAAGCACACACCTTTCTTCACAACACAAGAAAATAAAGGAGGCATGTCTCTGAAAAGACATTCGGGCCACCTGTCCTACCTCCTGTCCCCAAGCCTTGTGTATGTTTTTATGGGAAAACAGATGAACCTCGAATTATGTCTTCCTCTGAGACCCCTCTTTGGATACCCATCCTTCTGTGTCCTGCTGCCGAAGGACAACCCCATGAATTCAGCAAGCCAAACACTTGAAGGAGTGAATGAGTTCACACCCTTTCTCCCCAAAGCATCTCCTCCATAGAACGTGTTTTCTTCATTCCTTCTCTCAACACATGCCCACCAGTCATTCGGGTTCTCTCTCCTCACCCTCTCTGTCCCTGCCTCAGTGGAAGACTTGATCTCTCTTGCCTAGGATATTGCAACAACTTTTGAAATTACCTCACTGCCTCCAATTGAATCCTTTCATTTTCCCACCAGAGATAACTTTCTAAAAAATAAAAAAATTTAAAAAAATTAATGAAGTTCCTCTCCCTACCTAAAAATTTTAATGGCTCCTCTCCAGGAGAAAGCCAGAACTTCTTAGGATGACACATAAGGTCCTCTGTGTATGCTTAAAGTTGAAGGTTTATGTCTAACCTCTTCCTTTTCCTCTCTCCTAACTTCTTTATGGATTAATAACCTTGTGCTCTGAGAACTCAGAAATATATTGATTTTCCAATAAGTGTCATGCTGTCTGACTGGTGGTGGTGTAGTGGCTAGAGTATCGACCTGGGATGCTGAGATCCCAGGGTAGAAACCCCAAGGTCGCCAGCTTGAGTGCAGGTTCACCAGCTTGAGCGTGGGGTTGCCAGCTTGAACGTGGATCATTGGCATGATTCCATGGTCACTGGCTTGAGACCAAGGTCGCTGGCTCGAGCAAGAGGCCATTGGCTCAGCTTGAGCTCTCCAGTCAAGGCACATATGAGAAGCAGTCAATGAACAACTAAAGTGACACAACTATGAGTTGATGCTTCTCATCTCTCTCCCTTCTTGTCTGTCTCTCTCTCCCTCTCTCAAAAAAATAAAGCAAAATAAAACAAAACAAGTGTCATGCCATGTCACATCTCTAGACTCCTGTTCAAACTCCCCATGCTTCTTAGGTACACTGCCATCTTCAGACTTCTGAATAAATTCTTCATTCAAGTACTTTAACCACCAGGTATCTCAAAATGTCTTACGCCGCTAAATTTTCCTTACCTCACTCACTCCTCTTTGAGTACTCTTTCTCTTGCACCAGGCTATACCTACGACATAATTTTAATACTGTATGTATAACACTTTCTTTATACATAAAATATTTTTTAGAAAGTCTTCTCCACTAGGTTTTGAAATCCTTCTAACAGAAAAATATATTTTTTTTTCTTTTCCTGTGTTCACAAAGATTTGGAGAGTTTGGTATGAAAGAAGCACTAAAAATTAAACTAAAAGTGCTTAAGCTCTGAATTGAAATTACATGAATTCTGTTATTAGTAAGCCATCATCCAGGTATCATGAGGTGGTAACTACAAATGAAACAATGGTCTACATTTATGGAACTAGGGTAAGTCATGAGATGTATATGTAAGTGGAAATTCAGCAGGATGGAAAGTGACATCACTGTAGGAAATTAGAGGAAGAGAGATGTCTTTCTTACCGAAAGAACTAGTATGATTGCACGGGGAAAGAAGAAACAGACATGGTCATCAAGAGAGTCAGGAAGCCAGGATCCAGACTGACACCCATGGGCTTTCACTGGAACGAGTCAGGAGCCCTCAAAGTTTTGCAACCATGAAGATAAATATTCAGCACAAGGCTTATAAATAATTGGTTTGACAGCAGTAGGTGGGATACATTGAATAAATGAAGGCTGGATGCAGACAGGCCATTTAGAGAATCATTATAAAATCCCAGGCAAACCACTCTGAGGGACCGGGTATCTTAAATTCCAGAAACAAAGGTGCCGATAGGAGAACAAAGAAGTGGAACAAACTCTGGATGTGTCTGAGACAGGATCAGTGGCCCTTAGCAAGTAATTTCACAAAGGAGCAAAGGAAAGTGACACTCACCCGAGAAGAATTAGACATTTGGAATCTGAGGAATTGAAAGGATGGTGGTTTCATTCATGGGAAGAGGGAACACATGGTGAACTTTAGGAAGAAGAATTGCTTCTGTTTTTGTCACATGCTTAGACACAGTGGTACATCCAGTAGGGATATTCAGTAAGCACCTGGAAAAGTGTTTAGAAAATCAGAGGAGAGATTTGATCATTCATCTAAAAAAGATATCGAAGACACAAACCCTGGCAAGATTGCTCAGTTAGTTGGAGCATCATCATCCCGAAGCAGAGAGGTTGCCGGTTCAATCCCCGGTCAGGGCACATACAGGAACAGAGTGATGTTTCTGTCTCTCTCTCTCTCCCTTCCTCTCTCACTAAAATCAATAAAATAAACATTTTTTAAAGTGTTTACTAAAAAAATAAATAAATAAAAATTTAAAAAATAGTAAACAAGATATCTAAAGACACAAGCATGAGTATTATTGCCAAGGGATTAAATGTAGCAGAAGGAGAAGTTTGAGAAAGAAATTTAGGAACAGCTCACATTTAGGAAACTAGAGGAAGAAAAGGCCCAAAAAATAGCAGACAACAAGAAAAACAATCATAAGATCAAGATCGCTGAAACTGAGGAAAAGCCAAGTGTAAATATGAAGAGGCTGTGGACATGCTCTAAGATCATCAGGTCCTGGAGATGTGCTAGCAACAGGGCAGCCACTTGCTGCATGTGCCAATCGAAATTTAAATTAAATTAAATTTTAAAAAACCCATAACGTTCTATCTCATTTGCATTAGTCACAGTGTAAGTGTTTACCACCCTATAAGGGAAGGCCACTACCATAAAAAAAAAAAAAAATTAGTGCTGATATCGAACAAATCCATCATGGCACAAAGTTCTTTTTTGACAGTGTCAGACAGAAGAATGAAAAGACTGAAAGAAAAGTCAACATAAAAGTGGTTTTTGAGACACGTAAGGGTGTTGGCTTTACAATTAGATCAGGATTAATTCCCGTGTTCTGCTTACTGTAGGTAAATCTTTCCATCAGTTACTTAATCTGTTTATACCCGGGTTCTAGCACTTATGCTAAAGTTCTTTTCTAAGTGACTAAATGGTAATAGAAAACCACAATGCAGGCTCTTGTGGCAAAATACATGTAAATTACAATTTAGTCACTTACTGGGAAGAAGGCTTCAAGTCACAATTTTGGGAGAAGTTTATTTTTTAAAATAAGTGCCCTGAACGAGGGCTGAGCATAAGGAGACAGCTTAGAGAACACCTGAGGAGGAACCTTAGGAAGAACCTGGAAGGCTGTGCAAGGAGGGGCTTATATGATATGTTCTCATTGTTGAAGGGATGGTCGTACTGTCTGTCAAAGATATTATCACACATCAGTGCGGAGATTAGCAAGGGGAATTTTGGGGAGGCAGGACAAGGAGAAATCAAAATATCAGAAAGAAGCATCTCCCATTGCTCTAGAAATCACACGATTATTAGGGCAGGGACGGGTTTTACTGCTAATATCCAAGTCTGACTTTGTTGAGAGTCGCTGCCTGAAACCCCCAGGTTGGGAAAGATTCTGGGGCTATAACTGACCTCATTTGGAAAGAGTGCACGAATCAAGGGTGGAACTACAGGACAACTCCATGTTTTAAAAATATGGCCCTTTCTCTTTTCTGCCCATCCGTGTCCCATCTTTATCATCAAGCCCTTCGGACATCAGATTCTGGTCAGCAGCAAACTGTCTTAGGAGCAAAGCCTTGGGTATGTCCAGCTCAGAACCAGCGTTTCAGTCAAGCTGAACATAGCATCTTGACCTCAGTTGCACTTCAGGCCCTGAACCATGAAAGCAGAACAACCCTAGAGGCCACACCCTCACAAAACCAGGCAGAACAGTGCCTTGACTGATAGCAGAACCTGGTGCAATGATCAACTACTTTGTACCCCAGACCCAACCAATCAGAAGAGCCCATCACCCCAACGACTTTAGCCCCACCATGATTTATGACTGTCGGCTATATCAGTGGTCCCCAACCTTTCTTGGGCCATGAACCGGTTTAATGTCAGAAAATATTTTCACAGACCGGCCTTTAGGGTGGGATGGATAAATGTATCACGTGACTGAGATAAGCGTTAAGAGTGAGTCTTAGACGGATGTAACAGAGGGAATCTGATCATTTTTAAAAAATAAAACATCATTCAGACTTAAATATAAATAAAATGGAAATAATGTAAGTTATCTATTCTTTCTCTGCAGACTGGTACCAAATGGCCCACGGACTGGTACCGGTCTGCGGCCCAGGGGGTTGGGGACCACTACGCTATATCACTTATTCCCTGAAAGTCATCAGGGAGCCAGGTCTTTGAGCATCCGCTCACCTGTGACTCCAGACTTTTCCTCAGTGAATAAACCTTAATTTTCTTGGCTGCAAACTCTTGTTCACATTTGATTGAGCTCTGATGTGTGCAGGCACATGGGCCCCTCTAGTCCGGGGACAAGAGTACTGCACAAAGGATACAGAAGTGTCATCTGAAAGTCAGCTCTGCACACGAATCCGGTTCACTTGATTTGAGGACACTAAGTGATTGCAGACAGAAAGAATCATCCTTGGCTTCCTTCCCCAGAAGGTCTCCTGCTTCTGTGACATGTGGACTAAAATAGGGCTTAGATACGGCCCCTGGAGCTCTCTGCTCTAGTGTCACAAGGTTGAGTCCTCCCTTCCTCAAAGAGGGCAAATTATCCAGGCCTCCACTCCCCACCCTCCCTCTTCTCCAAGACTTCCAGATGGCCTCAGTGTACAACTCATCCCCACTTCCTCTCCAGGGCTCCCTGAAGCCCCTGTGGTCCCCACCCCTGATGAATGTTTACATTCTTCCCACATCCCATTCACAGCCACTTGAGGCTGAAAAGGCAGAGGCTGGATACTGGGGTTGGCTAAGGACACCTAGTACATGAGAGAGTGAGGCTGGGATTGGAAAAACAAAAAAGAGAATTCAATCAAACTCGTTTTTGATTGAGCTAATATGAGGAAATGCATCAACAAGCATAATTACACAAACTGGGAATGTAAAAAGGAAGTGATTTAAATATCTTTTATCACAGTCCTCATACACTGTTCATTAAATGGGAGGCAGGGAGGCAGAGATAGACTCCTGCATACGCCCTGACCTGGATCCACCCAGCAAGCTCTCTAGGGGTGATGCTCTGCCCATCTGGGGCTGCTGCTCTGTTGCTCAGCAACTGAGCTCTTCTTAGCACCTTAGGTGAAGGCAATGGAGCCATCCTCAGCACCCAGGGCCAACTTGCTCCATTTGAGCCATGGCTGCAGGAGGGGAAAAGGGAGAAAAAAAGAAGGGAAAAGGGAAGGGTGGAGAAGCAGATGGTCACTTCTGTGTGTCCTAACTGGGAATCAAACCCAGGACTTTGACATATAGGGCCAATGCTCTACCACTGAGCCAACCTGCCAGGGCCTACATTGTTCATCTTTGTATGAACTTTTAGTACCTGCCAATCATCAGCCAATGTATTCAGCAACGGTGATAAATGAGATGTGACTCCTGACTTCGAAGCAATCAAGGTCTAAAACATAGTAAGCATCCCATGATTTCCATTGTTTGTAAGTGAGTTAAACAAAATAATGAGGATTTTATTTGACTATGTATTAATTTTAGCCACTATGTGCTCTTTGACATCTGTTGGGCCTAAAAATATCCGAGAACAACAGTGATCATTCTCATCATTAAATGTGTCAAAAATAACTTAGTTGTGGGGTTTATTTGATTAGATAAAATGTATGAGTTTTTTAATTATACACCACAATCCTCTGTACTTCTCACACCCTGATTCTCAGTCAATTAAGACCCCAGCATGGTTGCTCATGACCTCCTGCTTCTTACCACCCCCCTCCCCCAACCCAACCCAACACAGATGCTCAGTTTTAGAAGAGATATAAATTCCTGGCTTAAATCAAGTTTTGCCAAAAACTATAGTGGCCAGACATTACCACATGTTTAACTGCTCTGCTTTAACATCATGTTTCTTCCTTAAATTAAACCAGTTGTGACAGGTTTATGGAAAATGCAGAGAGAAATGGAAGAATCGGGTTTGACGTGTCCTGTTCAGTAGGAAAAAGAAAAAACAGGGTGGAATGAGGTCCTTTCCCTGTTACCTACAATATGGTTTATCCTTAAGGTTTTATTCTCCAGGATCCAATGACTTTGACAAATGAAAGAGTTTGGGGAGGGAGACAGGGAGGGTTTAAGCTGAAACAGAGCCTGCTCTCACATGTGTGAAGTGGGGGCCACGTGGCCTGTTCCCCAGGAGGGCGTGGGCTGCCGTGGGGCCCAAGGGAGCCTTGCATTGTTCCCAGGGCCACCCGCTTCTGCGCAGGGACAGGGGCTCTCTAAATCAACCTGCCTTCCAAACGGTGCCTCTGTGCTTTCTCTGTTTATATACATTAGGCATATGCTTCCTGTGACCACTTCAAAAGAAATATAACTTTCCTAAATATTATTTAAGTGCAGCGCTAAGGCCCTGAAAGGGAGAAAGTGTAGCGGCCTTTGAATCTTTTACTGCACAGGTGGAGAGAGGAGGGAAGAGTGATTGAAATGTTACACTGGCCAGTCTAGGAAATGGGCAATAACCTGTGATTAAATGCAGATGTTAACCTGAAAAATTCAGTTAATCACAGATATTAAACATGCCTAGAAGCTATAAAAAAAAAAGTAGAGGGAAAACCAATGAATAACCAATCTTTCACTGAAGGAGGGTAGTAATACACAATTCGCATCGAAAAGGAAAAATAAAAGAGACTAAATTTAAATGACTTCAACCTTTCCATCTTGTAGAAATGTTTCTGTACAGACAAACAGACTATTAAACAGACTAGGAACTGGGGAACATTGGCCAATTGAATAAATCAAGTCTGAGTAGAAAGCGCCATGAACGACAGGCGTGTAAGTAGCACTTGGACAGAAATGAGCTGAAAATGTTCCATTTGAGGTAGCGTGAACCACACTACAAACATTATAAATCGGTTTTAAAATCCAGAACACCAGTCATGTCAAAAGATAGTGCGATACTACAGAGAGCAGCTCCCGAGTTTCCATCAGTGGTGCTTGGAGATCACAAATAGCTATTTCATAGTGGATGCTCCCAGCCTAACACGGGGCTTGGCACGGACATGACACTCATTAAATGTTGGTTCTGATGTATTTATTGTTGGTAGTTCTCCACACAAAAAAAACTTGCACATTTTAATAATAAGAGGGCTTCAAACAGAATTCCCATAAGTAAGTATAATAGCTGCCATGTATATATTTATACACTTACCAGCAGACACCACTCTGTGCCATGACCAGTCACCTAACACTGTTGAAAAGCACCTATATTTCATGTGAGCCCCAATGAGCCCCTCACTCCTCATTCCCTGCTGCTGATTTATTACTTTCAGCAGCGGGGTCTTCAAAGCCCAGTTGAAAATGCAGTCAGGAGTTTGGTGATAGAACAGGATAACCACAGGTCACAAAGTGGCTTTTTGGAAAACAAACGGAACTATTTTCCACCATATTTGCTTCCTACATGCAGCTTCCAGGATGCATTTTAGCAAAGCGTGGGCAGAGGAAACAAAAGAAAAAATAAACAAATGGGACAACATCAGACAAAAATGCTTTTTGCACAGCAAAGGGAACCATCAACAAAATGAAGACAACTCACTAATGTTGCATCTGATCGGGGTTAGTAGCCAAGATTTAAAAACAACTTCTACAACTCAAAAAAAATCCAATTAGAAAACAGGCAAAGGGCCAAAACAGACCTTTCAGACAGATGACCAATCAACATGTATAAAGATGTACGATGTCTTTGTGGGTACTGATGTTTTATTTTTTAACTAGATATTTATTTTTACCTGAAAACAAGCATTTACCTGTTTAAAGGAATTGGCATCTACATAGATGAATTTTAGCATAAAATAAGAAACTACCCATGAAGCAGCCAGCGAATACGTGCAAACCAAAATTCCGGTCTCAGCAGAGTTCAAACTTGAGTAAAACCAGGGAAGAGATCCATTGTTTGTAAGTCCAGTGCCTACAAGGTTACCTGGTTTCAATATGTGTTAATAAAGATTTGCTGACCGACGGTAGGAATGACTGAAAAATAATTTGAGATTTATAGATCCCTTTAGTTGAAGGATCCTAATGCATAGAGCATTTAACTTGTCCTGCTCAAAACCTGAGGAGCAATGAGGGGCTGGATGATTATTTGTGGTCTGGTCCAAGATTGCCAACACAGAAGAAGGTATAAAGCGAAACACAAACACGCAGTTATATTTACACTGAGATGTGTGTGGTTGGGTTTTTTTTTTACTTTTTATTTTGAAATAATTGTAGGCTCACCTGAAGTTGTAAGAAGTAACACACAGAGATTTTGTGAACGCTTTGCTTAGTATTCTCCAATGGTAACATTGTGTACAATTTATATAGTACAATGTCACAACCAGAAAGGTTACACTGATACGATCTATGAACCTTTAAATATACGCACCTGAAATTCATGCACTCATAAAAATATGCACTTATCTGTGCATATGTGTACTTAGCTCTATGCAATTTTATTACGTCTATATATTCCTGTGATCCGCTTAGATGTCTTTTATTATTTTTATTTCAATTTTATTTCAGAGAATTTTTGCCAGAGAGCCAGTGAAGTGGGCGGCAAGAGAAAGAAGAATGACTGAAACCAGAAGTCTACTCTAGGACCCGGGTGTGGGAGCAAATGTAAAAGATGATGAGGTCAGCCTGGATCTTTCACAATGGTACGAACGGGGCAGGGGTGGGGCAAACTGGAAGAACAAGATGAGTTACACAGGAAGTGAGCAAGGGGCACTGGAAGGAACCAGGTCAATGGCAGAATGCAAAAGGAGCTAAGCACGGGATGTCCGTTCATAGGAAAAAGGCAGGATGGATGGGAACAAAACACCTTATATCTGTTTTCCAAAGTTATCACCATCCTGGTCTCTGAGACCCCCTACGCATTCTACATTGCAGCCATTATTAAAGACTTGGTGAGCAACAGCACAGGGCATATTAAAATAGTTCAGCATAGTATTTCATCAAGTAGGCAAGATACAAGGTTTTTTCCATTTTTTTTTTAATTTGTTTTCCTTTCACAGACACAGACTAAAAACTGACATCTACTCTTTCAGGTTGACAAAAAAACACGTTTGGTCAACTTTCTAAAATTATTGACAGTCATATTAACATCTCTTTCCCTTATTTTCACAGGCTTCAGAGGTTCCCAGAACAACTGCTATCACCCATAAAAAGGGTACAAGAGATGAGAAAATGGGTACGCTTAATAGGAAAACGCTCTAAAGTAGCCCTGTTCCCTATACCAAATTTGAAGTTAAATTGTAGCGCTGCTGCCTCTTGAATGAAGTCTTAATAAAAAGCAGCATTCTCCCTTCTGATCTATCGTTTTCTTCTTCGTAAAACTGCAGATTCATCTCTAAAGTTTCAGTTCCTTGTTTTGCAGTTCAATTAAAACTCAGAAGCCGTGCCATTCCCCTGAGTCTCTGCCCCGTCAGACGGTCTGACTTCCTTTCCCACCTCGCTCACTTGCTCTGCGAGAACGTTTGCTGGCCTTTCCCAGGGGACCTGTTGGTCTTGTGCCCACCCATTATCCTCCATGGTAACAGACAGGAAGCATGAATTAAACATTTCATCAATTTCTTCCTGTTTTTTTCTCTTTAACTAACATTCACCCTTTTTATGATAGCCCTATCCCTTCCATACTTCTGATCTCCAATGATATTTACAATTATTCACATCCTTGATATACAAATTCTTTGTAAGCTAGTAAACAATGCTCTCTTTATATTCCTAATGGAGCTATGACTCAAGAATTCTTATAAAAATAAGATGAAAATAAGATGCAGCCCTGGGTTTAGATGAAGCTAAGGTAGACACAACGACATGCAAAGAGCAGACCCGCTACAGAAATGATACACTATTCATGACTTTGGCTCTGGCGGTCCTACCCACGCGAGATTGCGCCCAGCTGTGTATAGTCTTAAGAGTTCACATATAAGAAAAAAAAAAAGAGGAAAGTGATACTAAAGCGAGATGGCATTTAGATAATACTAAAAAATTTAAACCAATGATAAAAATTTACTTAAAAAAACAGATTGGACTCCTGATACAAGTAAGTGTCCCTATGATTCAAGGCCTAGAATGCAGTGGCTTATAGCAGAGTTATTTCAGTCCATTAGACAGTAAAACATGAGTAGGCATGGAAAGAGGCGACATGGTGTTTTCTAGCCTTTCCCAGCGTTCCATTAAACCTGTGAAACAAAGATTGAAACAAAACTTTATATGCCACCCACTGGAAATGCAGCAAAACTGCTTGCTGAAACCGAGAGCAATAAAGAGGGGGAAAGATTTTAATAAAATGCTATTGGAACCCCAATCATTCTCAATGAGCATTTAAAATTTAACTTATGTGAAGCAGAAAATGCATTATAAAACTGGCAGGGTTAGAGAAACTCATGAGGATCTAATGTTACTTTAAAGGTAAGGCAAACGGACATCAGCCCTTGAGAAATGAGTCCACAGCCCTGGGTACCAGTGCCATGGAAACCATCGGTGCAGAAGATGGAGCCAACAGCTCAGTGGCTGTATTCTAGGGAAACACAGGGAGCATCAGTAAGCTGAGCAAGAGGAAATTTTCAGCCAAAGGATGAAAAGTAAATTTTAAAAATCAGAAAGAAACTTCAAATAAGTAAGCTTAAAATGTTCTATGGCAGGAAGGAAAGGCGTATGGGGGTAAAAGAAGGTACAGCAGGGAGAGATGGTAACAGATGGAGACTTGACTTGGGGGGGGGGTGAACACACAATGCAATATACAGATGATGTGTTGTGGAATTGTACACCTGACACCTGTATAATTTTTTTAACCCATGTCACCCCAATAAATTCAATAAAACCTTTTTACCCCCCCCCCAAAAAAATGTTCTAAGATGATAACACTGTCGGCAAAGTAAATATCAGAATTGATTTTTAAAATGTCCTAAGAAATAAATTTCTCCATACTAATAAAAGAATGTGAAAAAGAAGATAATTAGAAAATGACTACAATGGAATAGGTAGGAAAGAGAAATATATTTTTGTGTATCACGTGCCCCCAAGGCATCCTCAGGCTCAATGATTCAGTTGAAGGCTTTACAGGGTCTCCGAAAGCTGTTGTCCTCATGGTTCCAGCTTGTTATAGCCAAAGGATACAGAGTGAGGTGAGGAAGGGAAAAGGCACGTGGGCGAAGTTTTAGAGAAACTAGAGAAGCTCACCTGAGCCTGGTGTCCAGGAGTTTTTATTGGGGGGGGTCAGTCAAGTAGGCCTGCAGGACTTACCTCAACCACATCAGACTCCAGCCCCACAGAGCAAAACAGAGGCTCACCATAAATCACATGGACTAGCACGAACTCTCTGGTCAAATTGGTATTGTGTGACCCAAGAAGAACATTCCTGGGGCTCAGAGCTCAATGTACAGGAGCTGTCCAAGGGCCAGTTCTGAAAACAGGCCTTTCTTGGCAATGTGAAGAAGGGTTTGAGCTACTCACACCTGAAGAGTTAACCCAGGCTGGCACTCATTTATAAAATCTAAGAAAAAAAAAGGAGTAAGTTAAACACAGAATAAATGCAAAGAAGACATAAATAAGTCGAAAGACTGATGCAAAGAAATTTCCCAGAATTCAATGCAAATTGACAAAAATAAATATGGACACATACAGGATGAAATGGGAAGGTCCAGTAGCCCACTCAGAAGAGTTACTGGAGGAAAAAATAGAATTAAAGAGAAAGTTTGGGGGAGGGGAGTAAAGAGGGGCAAATAGATATCCTACATAGGTGAAATATAAAACTGAGACTCATGAACATAAATAAAAGTGGAGTGGTTACCGGGAGGAGGGAGGGAGGGAGGAAAGGAGAAGGGGAGTAAAGAGGGAATACAGGGTGATGGAAAATGATTTCATTTTGGGTGATGGGCACACAATACAATCAATGGTTCAAATGCTATAGAGATGTTCACCTGAAACCTATGTACTCTAATTAATCAACGTCACCCTATTAAATTTAATTTCTAAACTAAAGAAAGAGAGAAAATAAGTACAGCCCCAATATTTCATGGGTAATGCTGGTTGTAATATTTGAAACATATTTATATTAAAATTTGTCTGAACTTAAAAAAAGAGAAGTTTTTATTATTCTGAGATGTGGATGCCTTATTGAACATTTGAAAAACATATGTAACCATATTCAGTTGGACATGACCACTCCCTGTTGCAGGAGGTCTAGCATCCCAGGCACCCATGCACTAAAAGCCAGGCTTGTTGACTTTCTCACACGGTGACTCAGGTTTCCAACCACAAGTGTTCTATGAGAGAAAACACGGAAGCCATCAATCACCTAGATCCTGGGTTAGAAACTGATACGTCCACTCTATCACTCATGGATTCAAAGATTTTGCCCAGAAAGGACAAGAAGACACAGAGCCCAGCCTCTCAATAGAAATAGCAAGAAAGGAATGTCAGACCTCCTTAATTTACCACACTCTACCTTCTCATTACAAATGCTTTCCTTTCCTGCCACATGCAAAACTGATCAATAACCCTCCCCCAATTCCCAACCCTCAAAGTCTGAGTTCTGGTCATTGTTATCAGCTCCAGGTATAGATGAGATTTCTCAGATGCGGTTTCTCAGGGACAGCTCCTGAAGCCCTAGTCTTCTCTACGTAAATGTCTGCCTCCACATGCCCACCATACGATGTTGGGACAGAAATAATCATGCAAAGAGGAGAGATTGGGAGGTACACGGCAGTCTCTGGTCCATAGCAATACTGAAGTCCATTTGGCAGATGTTGCAAGTTTGCTATGGACTGAGTTGCATCCCCCCAAATCCACATGTTGAAGCCCTAACTCTCTGTGTAACCACATTTAGAGGTGGATCCTTGGGAGGTAATCATGCCCTGAGGATGGAGCCCACGTGATGGAATTAGTTCCCTTATAAGAAAATGTAGGAGATATCTCTCTCTCTCTCTCTCTCTCTCTCTCTCTCTGTGTGTGTGTGTGTCACATGCAGTCACAGCAAAAAGATGGTTTTCTGCAAGCTAGCAAGTAGCTCCTCACCAGGATCCTAATATGCAGGCGCCTTAATTTTGAACTTCCTAGCCTCCAGGAATTTAATGTCTGTTGCTTAAGCCTTCCAGACTGTGATATTTGTTATGGTAGCTTGAGCCTACCTTGACAGAGGTCCTTGATTAGGGCCCATCCTGACCCAGGGATAGCTTTCTGCAGCTCTTGGCTCTAGCCTTTGGGCTCTTTGTTCCACTCTCAATCAGACTGCCTTCTCCACAAAGAAATAATTCATGTGTAGAGCTTCAGACCCCAAGGTCTGAAGACCTCTTTCCACTTTGCTTCATTCTGCTCCTTCAATCCAAGCTGATACCGTGCCTTTTAAAACACTGTGGGTTTCTTAGGTATCAGTTTATATTATAATCAACTCCAGTAGACAGAGGTCAAACTCACATTTCTTTCCAAAATAATCTGTTTACTAACTCTTCTTGTATCATTTCCCTAAATTCTGCTCAAAATGTTAACAGTTCTATTTAGCTCACCTGTTTCTTATCCTCATTTTCTCAGGTGCAGCTAAAATACATAAGTTGGCACTTAAGGAATTCACTTAAAAACTTCATCTAAGCCTGACCAGGCAGTGGCGCAGTGAATAGAGTATCGGACTGGGAGGCTGAGGACCCAGGTTCAAAACCTCAAGGTCGCCAGCTTGAGTGCAACCAGCTTGAGCCCAAGGTCACTGGCTTGAGCAAGGGGTCACTCACTCTGCTGTAGCCTCCTGGTCAAGGCACATATGAGAAAGCAATCAATGAACAACTAAGGTGCCGCAACAAGGAATTGATGTTTCTTATCTCTCTCCCTTCCTATCTGTCTGTCTCTCTCTGTCTCACACACACACACACACAAAGAAAAACAACAAAAAAATCTTCATTTAATACATCAGTTTATGTTTTCTGCTCTCCACATGACTGTTGACAATAGCTTCACTAAATTTACATAACAACCTGTACTGTCCCCAGCCTCTAAGGACATTGTTAAGCCTCCACTAACAGTCTTCAAAGCCCCTTCCAGCTTTACCTATCAGCCTCCTTAAAGGTTGTCCAGCCCCTACTCACTGCCTTTCCTATAGGCATGCGGGTAAAACCGGCAGCACCCCCACATCTGAGCGCCTGTGCACTCTCATGCCTACAGCCTTAGCAAAGATAGAAAGCAGTGCTCCTCTGGGCCCCTGTCTCCTCCATCCATTCATAGGGTCTTCCCACATGGTTTCTTGTGGAGGATAGTCCACCTCTGTGTCTGGTGAGTCAGGGCTTCATAAGCACTTGTTACAAGAAATAAAAAGAGAAAGGCACTAGTCTGATAAGCCTGGGACCCAGAAACTAACACAAGCCCACCCAGGTTCAGGGAGGAAAGAGGTAGACCTCACTTTTCAATAGGAAGAGCTGCAAATACAATGGACTATCCCTCAGCCATAAATAAAAAAGAGTGAAATCTCACCATTTGGAACAACACGGATGGACCTAGAAGGTAATATGCCCAGTGAAATAAGGCAGACAGAGAAAGACAAGTACCATACGATTTCACTGGTGTGCAGAATCTAAGAAACAAAATAAATGAACAAACAAAACAGAAAGGAAAAAGAAACTCAGATACAGAGAAGAGACTGGTGGTCACCAGAGGGGAGGGATTGGGGACTGTATGGAAAAGGTGAACAGATTGAGAAGTACGGATTGGCTGCTTCACGTTGGTGGTCATGGGGATGTAAAATACACCATACAGAATGTAGTCAATAATGTAATAATGCTGCGTGGGGCCAGGAAGGTACTAAAAATACCGGGAGAAATACTCTGTAAAGTACAGGATGGAGCAAAAGTAGGTTTACCGTTGTTCATATGGAAAATAATGACTAATTAATGCACATATTGCAAGAATAAACTCTGTGTTTTACATACTCACAACTGTACCCACTTTTGCCCCACCCTGTATGTGATTTTCTAACTCCAATCCTGCATACCGGAAACTAATATAATATTGGATGTCAATTATGATTGTAAAAATAAAATAAAAATTTTAGCCTAGACTTAAAAAGGAATGTTGTGTCTACTTAATGTACCACACCTTCCATCACCGTGACAAAGAAAACCATCCTTGGCCATTTCAGAACGTCCCCCAGAGTCAGACAAAGGGAGCCCACGCTCTGAAATGACGGTTGATAAAATTGAAGTTTTCCCCTCTGACTTTCATGGAATCACTGCCAAGACCCCGAGGTCTCATGGTCAGTGTCAGGGAAGGAACCACAGCCACAAACAGTTCCGTGATCACGAAGGCTAAGGATACTCCCGGGGTCGAGGCAGGACCTGGTAAGTCCAGCAAGTGCTCCTTCTCTCAGGATCGTCTCCTGTTGCCGAGTTATAAGGCCACCACCATGTGTGTCTCCTTTGGCAAACAAGTGCATGCCAGGTTCACCTCCAGGGGATTTCCAAAGTGAGTTTCCTATGTGCAAGCTGAGAACCCAGGCTTATCAAGCATTCCTCATTTCTCCCGGAGGAGGTAGGAACAGGCTTCTCTGGGCCGGGGTGGCCCGGTCACCAACTACAAACTTCCTTGTAGAGGCCATCCTTCCATGGCTTTCTGATCTTGCTCACCTGGACAGCCACCTGGGCAGGGCGATGTCAGGACACGAGGCAATGCTGAACAGGTTCTAGGGATCCAGACAGAAAGGTGCCGAGGGCCCAAGCTTCTAAAGGGCTGGAGCAGACTGTGGCCCAGGTGGGAGACATGAAGTCATCTGAGCCTGTGGGTGCAAAAAATAAAAAACCTTCAGAGGAAAGACTTTTGGGTGTTCTGTTCACAGTCTTTCAAAACATCTGCTAAAACACAGACTTTCTTAAACCACATTTTGGTTACATTAACTTTTTCTGAAACTAAGCGTGATGAGACATTCATGTAAAGCCAGACACATCAGAACTGGGGTGGGGGCACTCCCCAACCCAGTAACCTTTATAAGACACCTGTGACTAAGCACCTGTGACTAAGCACCTGTGACTAAGCACCTTCTTTTCTTTTTTTTTTTTTTTTTTTTTTTTTTTGTCCTTTAGGGTGTCTCCCCACCTTTTACTTTTCCTCTCATCCTCATCTACAAATGACATCTAACAGTTAGTGGCCTCTGACCATATAAGCACCTTCCTTCTTAGCTCTGGGCTGGAAGGGTTTCTTAAGCCTCTTGCTTCTGTGTAGGTGAATAAGCGCCTTCCATGGGGAGGTTGATTCTTTCCCAATTGCTTAGAATTTCTTTCTTCTGTTCTTTTCCATGAGTCCTCGATGAGGCCAACAGCACGCAGGGCTGGGTCCCTACGTGCAATGCTGTCTGTCCACTTGCTTAGAATTCGTGAAGCTTTCACTCCAGCCCAGGGGTCCCCAAACTACGGCCCGCGGGCCACATGCGGCCCCCTGAGGTCATTTATCCGGCCCCCACCACACTTCTGGAAGGGGCACCTCTTTCATTGGTGGTCAGCATCCATATCCTGTGCTCCTGGAGTACTGTATGTAGCAGCGTCACTCACGTACAGTACTACTTCCGGTGACGCGGGATGCACGCGTCCCGGCTCCAGAAGCGCGTCATATCACTTGTTACGGCTAGCAGTGACAAATATGGAACCAGACATTGATCATCTCATTAGCCAAAAGCAGGCCCATAGGTTCCATTGAAATACTGGTCAGTTTGTTGATTTAAATTTACTTGTTCTTTATTTTAAATATTGTATTTGTCCCGTTTTGCTTTTTTACTTTAAAATAAGATATATGCAGTGTGCATAGGGATTTGTTCATAGTTTTTTTTTATAGTCTGGCCCTCCAACAGTCTTGAGGGCAGTGAACTGGCCCCCTGTGTAAAAAGTTTGGGGACCCCTGCTCCAGCCCATACAGGTTATACTGGTGAATAACTAATGTTTCTAAGTTGCCTACGACTCCAGGATTCTAGGCTATGTGACTTTGAGAGGTCCTCATTCCACCTGAATGCCTCAGTCAATGTACTTCACACTGTCTCAAACCCGTGTCTCCCTTCTCTGATTCTCATCTGGGGAAGTGCATCTCAAACCAAGGGTTAATATTTTGTGTCCTTCTGTAGGAGTGCATCATTTATTTATTTATTTTTTTACACATGGAAAGATTCTGCTGAATTACTCACATGGTTTACAAAAACAAGCACAGGAAAACAATGGGTGATTTTAAATCATAGGTGTAGAGACATCGTCTGTTTGTTCTTCAGACAAAGGAAAATCTTTGGCTTTCTTCCATGTACACAGTGACGTTCTAAGCAATACCAAGCATCGGTTTGTCACACTCGTGAATATGAGCTACGATGGCTAACGTTCTTAGATTTGTTTGGGTCTTGTAAACCAGCCAGGAGACTTGACTGTTTAAAAAATGGAATGTGAAATTATTTCTACTTTTTTTTTTGGTAAAACAGCAGATTCATTTTTTTTTAAAAGCCAAACCCAGATGAGGCATTTCCAGAAAGTCACACACTGTAACTGCCATTTCACAACACATGGGAATTTCAGCTGTGCCCACGGGGGCGGGACAGGAAACGGTAGAGAGCAGCCCGTCTCCGTGTGCGGGTTGCGTTTCAGCGCCCCTCGGAGGCCGGTCCGACAGGCCGTGGGTGTCGTACAGTAACGTCCACAGCGAGGAAGGGGAAGAAACGCTGAGCTGGTCAGATGCCGTGTCCCCTTCCGAGAGGTCAGCCAGCAGGGCTTGTCACAGCTCATATCCTAGACAGTGGGAATGCAGCGCAGGGTTTTTTCTCTTCTCTCCCAGGAGGAAAAAAAATAAATATCCAGGCAGTCGTTTTGAAATCCAGAAACATCACAGCTGGAAGCCCAAAATAAACCATGCTCAGTCTTCAGATTCTACCATTTGATCTATTATCTCCTTGAGAGCACAGCAAAGTAGGACATGAACTTCACATGGGGTCACATCCTGACTTTGACCAGGGGATCCCAATCCGAGGTAACTTGCTGTTCGGATTAAGGTTTATGGCACACTTTTACGTTTTAGTATCACTTGTAACTATTTCATGCAAAAGATCCCTATCATTGGACACTCTCCTTCAGCGACCTGACTTGAGACCATGTTTTCCACCATGTTGAATACGCCTGTATGAGATGACCTGGACGCTCTCTTGAATTATAGATTCCCCTCCCTACACGTCTCATGCCTGTCAGTTCCTATTTTTCCTGCTTGAAAAGGCTCCACTCCAACACTCATCCCTCTGCCTGAGAGGTGGGGAGGAGATGGAGGAGTCCTCATAATTATTTCACAATGAACCACCTCCTCACGTCTGCATCAGCTGCCTTTGCTGCCTTACCCTCATCTGGAAGCACCAGAACAGCAAAGAAAACAAGGAACTGAAGGACGGAGAAGTCCAGCCTTTCGTGTTGCTGCTGGCAGCTTGACATCTGGCTGACCACTTCACCCAGATGGACCGTGGCCATGTCGTGTATCCAGTGAGGCCGGCCTCAATGGACACTAGACAAAGTACAGAGCCAGGGGTGGGATCCAACCATCTGCACTGCCCATGTCACATCGGTTCCCAAACACGCCGGAACATTCTCTCACCAACTGAAAATCCTCTCTAGTGTATTCCTGTCAATTCTCCCAGTTAGATTAACTTCAGTTAAAATCTTCATCTCCTGAAGCATTGCTAGAAGCATTAACCACTCGTTTTGATACAAAATTCTCCCCGTAAGAGTACTACACCAGGATATGACACTTTTCACGGACCAGACACTATTCTAAGAATTTCACAAACAGACTCATTTGTATCTTGCCACATCCCTAGGAGGTAGGTATGATCATACCATCCTGTTAGCAGACAGATGAGGAAACTGAGACACATGGAGACACAGAGGCCATGAACAGCAGGCCATGGGCTTGAACTCAGAAAGTCTTGGTTCTTGCTCTTAGCCACCATGGTATCTTGCTTGCGACCACAAGACAACACTTCCACTGAGGAACGCAAGATCTATTGAACTCTGGTACTTTCCCAGAGGACACAAAGTCCTGGGGACTCCCGCTGTGTGGTTAGCGCCAGGGTTTTACCCCAAAAGAGGACACTGACCACAGGTGAGAAAGCACAAGATCCCTCGATTCGGAAGTGTCCTGTGGCGGAGTTCTCTTGAGGCTTGTGTGCACTAGAAAGAAACTTAAAACATCCTTGGAAGGAATATCTATTTAAAGGCATGATGGCTTACCAGAGGATAGAGGTTCAGTGCTGTACATCATATCATGATGCGGCTTCTCATTGAGTTAATTTCACAAACATTTATTAGTCACTGATGATTCCTAGGGCAGCAGGCTAACTAACAGGGGCATGCTTGGCTATTTAACTCAAACCGCAGAACAATGGTTCTTGTACTTGGCCGCACATGAAAACCACCTGGGGGGTTCCAGTGAACTAGTTCAGTGGAAAAAATTCCAGTGGCCCCAGTCACATAAATTCACAGTCCCTAGGAGAGGGCAAGGGTGTGGAGAATTTCTGAAGCTCCCCCACTATTCCACTGTGAAGCCAAGGCTGGAGGTGCGGAGCGCCCCTGCGTGAGGGTGTCTGTGTGCCGGAGCCTGTGTGCCCTCAGCACAGGGACCTACCTCCCTCTCCCTCTCACCTGTGTTTTACTTAACCCAGTTAGCGTGCCTTCATCTGGAGCATTTATTTGCTTCTAATTCACAACTGGCAGCAGGAGAGCGTTGTGGGGTCGTGAGGACAGCGCAGTGAGTTCTCTTTCCCCTTGGACTCCAGGAGGCACAGGGGCACTTAGATGCGAAACAGAAATCATGTCGTGAAAGGGGCCTAGGCTCTACAGACGGATGGAGACTCGGGTAGGGTCACATCTCCGTTCCCACATTTGGATCCTGGGTGAATCACTTAACACTTTTCTTCTCGGTTTCCCTCCTTGTGATAGATGCCTGTCTGTGCAACTAAACATAGTGACTTATGTAACGTGGCTCGTAGAGGCAGGTGCTCGGTGAAGGACACCTTCCACTGCGCGTGCCGTATCTTTCCTGCTAATTAGAACGAATTCACCCCCTTTGGAGATGGTCTTTGCTGGGTTCTTTTGTCCCTTCTGTGCCCTGTGAGGAAGCCCCGGGGGCTTCTCCCCACCCCCTACCCCAACCCAACAAGTCTTTGAAACGTTCCACTCCTCAGGCAGAAATTTCCCACGCTAAACTGCTGAAGTCACATCTTGGCTCATCCGAACAGTTTTCAATTCTTCACATTCTTTGGTCTCTTTTATTTATTTAACCCACACACACACACACACACACACACACACACACACACACACACATCCTCAGACTTCCACTCGAACATGGTCTTTGCTCTCAAGACCTTTCCATAGAGTTCCTTCCTGCTGGCTTTTCCTCTCTGTGCCGAATTCTGCTTCCTCCCTCGCCGGGCTTTCAAATCCACAGAGTGGACACAGAAGTTCATGTCAATCCGGCTATCTTCTCCAGCTTTTACTTTTAAGAGGTAGGCAGTCAACCCAATGAATATTTCATGTGCAACACGTCTCAGCCCGCTCTGCTGAGACTGATGTAACCACTAGGAAAAAAAAGAAAAAAGCTATAATACAATAAAAAAGAAGCTGTGACCAGACAGAACATATATATTAAGGGGCCCTAATATGACTGCTTGATTAGTTGTCATGTTCTAGAAGATTTGCCAATTCCCTCCTTATCTCCCCTCCCTTGCCCCCTTTTCTTGGGCTGTTGAGCATCATCCCTGCATGTGACCCCTGCTGTCCCTGCCTTCTGATCCACCAGCGCTTGCTCCCTACATGGGGTCCTTTGTTTTCACCATTATCATCTTAGAGTAGACTTGAGAGCACCGATCAGTGCCCCCCTCACCTTATCTCGGAATATGACAACCCTGGTCCCCATGTATGCACCAGGTCTGCTCCTTCTCATTTCTCAACTTTCCCCCAGTTTGAGCCTAAGGATGAATGACAACAATCCTCATCTCACAAAGCACAGAGCAGCGTCCGCTGTGGGAAAGGGGACTTCGTTGGACGCCTTGCTCTCTTCGCCAGCCCCCCGCAGACCAAGGAGGTGCCAGACAGGTGGGTGAGGTCTCATGACTGGCAGACAGCAGTGAGCTCATGTTCACTAGTTTAGAGGAAATTACAGTGTTTCCTGTTTTCTCAACCTTTGGATGAAGTTTATAACCTCCCTCTGATCACCTGTACCGGTCTGTGCCTCCGACCCACCATTGCTTCTGAGAACTGCCCTTTTCACATTACACCGTGAGGTAGCATCTTCCATTCCCTCTGTCATAACTAGAGTTCATGAGGATTTTCTCTTGTGGATTATTATTTTTAAAGAGTCTATTTGTCTTAGCCATGCTATCACTTAATAATTCAAAATCTGTATTTTGCTCTATGCTTTTTAGTCTTTTTCTCTTTCTTCGACAGGCTGAAGCGTGTATACAAGTGGCCAAAAAGAGACTAACTTCAAAGTCATCTCTATGGCCCACTGATAGATGTTTTCAAATAGGTACCAGTCTGTCATTGTTCCTGAAACATTTAAAGATGATAAATCTTTACGAGTGTAAAATTTAAGTGACACTTGGAAAAATCTGGATAGTATCAATAAATTACAATCTCTAAAATCCAGAGATTAATTCATTGACCTAAGGTTACTTGTTCTCTCCAGAAGTTTTATAAAATGCACTGTTCCTGACATACACGCAACACTAATTATATTCTTTATATCGATGTAGACTAAAGTTGTGGGCGACAGAGAAGAGTGATAAAAGGTCTCTGAACAGGAAATCTCAACATATTCAAGGGAAAAAATCTCATTTGGGAAATCACAGCATCAGCATTTTATTTGACATTTTAAGACATTTGAAGTCATTGAGCTCAGTCCCTGAAAACTTAAATAAACAAAATAGGAGTGCTCTTTCTTCTCAAAAAGAAAAACGAAAGTCTTAGGAGATAAACACAGAGTTGCCAGATTGAAGAGTGGGTGTGAGACCCCAGATATCTACTCTCATCCTGCCCCACCCCCCATCTTCCTCATCTCCACTGGAACTCATCTGAAAATTTCTGATCTGGTTAAACATGTTTATTTATAAGTGAGGACTCAGATCTGAACAGACTAAGTACCTGACCCAAGAGTACAGACCTTGGTAGTAATAGGGCATAAATAAAAACCAAATGGAAACAGCCCAAGTGTCCGTCAGTGGACGAGTGGATTAAAAAGCTTTGATACATATATAGTATGGAATACTACTCAGCCATAAGAAATGATGACATCAGATCTTTTACAATAACATGGATGGACCTTGATAACATTATACTGAGCAAAATAAGTAAATCAGAAAAACTAAGAACTATTAATATATGATTCCATACATAGATGGGACATAAAAATGAGACTCAGAGACATGGACAAGAATGTGATGGTAATGGGGGGGGTTGGAAAGGGAGGGGGGAGGAGGGGAGGGGCACAAAGAAAACCAGATAGAAAGTGACGGAAGACAATTTGACTTTGGGTGAGGGGTATGCAACATAATCAAATGTCAAAATAATCTGGAGATGTTTTCTCTGAACATATGTACCCTGATTTATCAATGTCACCCCATTAAAATTAATAAATAAAAAAGTATATCATCCAATTAAGAACCTAGATAACAAGAGACATTTTTGTATTTTTAATTAATTCTTTGGACATCATTTTAAAGGATCCTTAATGTAAAAAAAAAAAAAACCAAAAAAAACCCCCGAAGTCTCCCAATTTCTGGCGTAGAGGGCTTATGCTGTTGTCATAATGTCTCCTCATAAAGGTCCATGTTGCCCTGGCCGGTTAGCTCAGTGGCAGAGCGTTGGCCTGACGTGCAGGAGTCCCGGATTCGATTCCTGGCCAGGGCACACAGGAGAAGTGCCGATCTGCTTCTCCACCCCTCCCCCTCTCCATCCTCTGTCTCTCTCTTCCCTTCCCGCAGCCAAGGCTCCATTGGAGCAAAAGTTTGCTGGGGCACTGAGGATGGCTCTGTGGCCTCTGCCTTAGGCGCTAGAATGGCTCTGATTGCGGCAGAGCGAGGCCCCGGATGGGCAGAGCATCGCCCCCTGGTGGGCATGCCGGGTGGATCCCGGTCGGGCGCATGCGGGAGTCTGTCTGACTGCCTCCCCGTTTCCAACTTCAGAAAATTGCAAATAAATAAATAAATAAATAAATAATAAATAAATAAATAAATAAAGGTCCATGTTGAAAATTATCCTTTGACCATGACAGTGACAGTGGTGGAACGTCTTGAGATTCTGCTTAGACTTTGAAGAGGGTACTCTGAGAAGACACGTAAATGAGGTTGGTCACTGTGTCTGCAGATGTCCTGTGCTTCTTAGTACTCTTGCTTTTATGTCTTTGGCCTCATCACTAACAAATGGATTGACAACAACTTATAGCTGAGAACTCTGTGGTTTCACAGAGAGGGGAGCCTCTGCCAGTAACTATGACGACAGGGACAATTATATAAACACTTGTCCTGGGACCCTTCAGCCGTGTTTAAATTTAGGCAAGCTTTAATGAGTTTGAGTAAGCCATATATTCGAACATATTCTATAATGATCATTACCCTGCTATCACTCAACTAGTGATCTAATTCAGCCAACAAATGCATTTCTGCAAACTAGATCTTTCTTGGGAGTGAGATGTTATCACAAAGCCTCAGGGAAGCATTAATGGCACAAACCATGTTCATAGAACACTATGAAAATTTTTGTATATCATTCATAATGATTAAAAGAAAAAGGTAATTAGTCTGAGTTCCATTGAATTCAACACCTATGAAACATATAATCAGTATGTATTATCTTACTCAGCTTGGGTTACTATAATAAAATATCATAGACCAGGTGGTTTAAACAGCAGGAATTTATTTTCTCACAGTTCTGGAAGCGGAAAGATCCGAGGTCAGTGTGCCGGCATGAGTGGAGGCTGTCTTCCTGGCTTTGCAGATACTGCCTCTTTGCTATGCCCACAGCCTGACACGGCAGAGAGAAAGAGAGAGAGAATGCTAACTCTCTCTGGTGTCTCTTCTTAGAAGGACACTAATCATATTGGGTAAGAGTCCCACCCTTATGGTATCATTTAAACTAATTCCTTCCATAAAAACCCTATCTTTAAATGTCATCTTGTGCATTAGGACTTAGACTTCAATCTGTGAATTTGGGGGAGACACAATTCAGCTCACAGTATACATGATTCTCATTTACTATAAAACTTGAAATAAATGCTATGACATAGGACATTGCTATGTCTAGCACTTGTATAAAGTCTTTTACATATTACAGAATTATATTGAAACCTATACTGCTCACAAAAATTAGGGGATATTTTATAGCTTCATATTCATTTTGAAACATTCCCTTATTTCTGTGAGCAGCGTATCTATATTTAAAATATGTATAATACAGAAGGAAAGCCATTTTTCAAACATCACATGGGAATGAAATATTTAATATGTGTGGATTTTCCAGATAAGTAAATATTGTCATTATAAGCAATGCATCTTTGACATTATAACCATTTGACATAATTATTTGCATCATGCTCCCAGATCTCCATCTTATAGACACAGCATATTGAAGAATAATTTTTAAGATATTTTCTTCAGTGCCTGACCTGTGGTGGCGCAGTGGATAAAATGTCGACCTGGAATGCTGAGGTCGCCTGTTCGAAATCCTGGGCTTGCCTGGTCAAGGCACATATGGGAGTTGATGCTTCCTGTTTCTTCCCTCTTCTCTCTCTCTCTCTCCTTCTCTCTCTCTTTCCAATAAAAATGAATAAATAAAATCTAAAAAAGAATTTTTTTTTTTTCACAATGCAAAGTCCTCGTTTGGAAGACCAAACTTTAAACCCTGACAGGGAAGGATACAGATGTGCAAAACTGTTTCCAGCCCAGATGTCACATCTCCATAACAATAGAGCAGATGCAAAAACACACAACCCCAGATACGTCAGAGGGCAGATCTGTTATTGTACTGTTCTACACTGTAATTTATTGGATAATTTACTGGTATTAAATTTCAGTGTTTCCTTTTACATTTGATTATAAATCACTAGAATGTGGCCTAAGGGCCTAAAATTTTATACCTGGGGAAAAAGTTTGAACTTTGTAACTTTTAAGTGTTTTACTTCAGATTTCTTATGTGTATGTGTGTGTGTGTGTGTGTGTGTGTGTGTGTGTTTAGTGTATCTTAAGGATTAAAGTTACTAAAAGTCCAGTGAAAAAGACATTATATGAAAGTAATCAAGCTGCATTTAATTGAAATATTGTATAATTAAGGTCTTTCACTATATGTACTGTCCTTAGAAGTATAAGTGGGAAACATTATGTTGGCCTGATGATTATTAATGAGATATAATTCTGTAAATATTTCTCAGTACTACTGGGACCAGCCTAAGTACTAAGTATAATTTTGAATGTATGTGCTTCCTTTTCTCATGGACTCTACATATTTAAATAATTTAAACTAAATAAAAACAAATGTTTTTGTAGTCATAAGAATTTAACTCAGCTTTCTCGTTATAATAATGCCATTTTATACATTTTTAATCTTTATTTCATTTCTACTGAGATGAACCATGATTTTCCTAACAATTTTTAAAGTTATTTTGATAGATTTCTTTTACCTTGGTGAAACTAAGCTTTAAATTATATTTTGCATATACAATATTTGTTAATTTAAGTAACATTCAAGTATCCATTAAACATACAATATGTCTATGTGCAGTTGGGAGTTTTAGAATGTATTTGTATTTTTTTCAGATTTATCATGTACAGCCAACTTCAGGAGAAGATAAAATAAACACTACCGGTTAGTACTGTTAATGAAGAGATTAGTCCCAGATAAGAATTTATTTTTTGAAAAAGCTATTTGGCAAATATTCTATGTTTTTTAAATATTTTCTTCACAATGCAAGGTGTCCATTTGGAAGACCAAGATTTAACCCTGACAGGGAAGGATACAGACCTGAATAAGGTCCAGATTTGTTTTCCCTTAAAATTGCACTAGGACGTCACGAAAATGTTATTATTCTTGAATGGAACTTGGCCTTAGTTTTCAACCTGACCCAACCTGGTAGATGAAGGCACTTCCATTCCAAGAATATAACAAAGCAGCTGTCACATCAACATCACGGATAGTCCTGTAAGAATAAGATAGTTCCACCCGATCAGGCAGTGGTGCAGTGGATAGAGCGTCAGTCTGGGATGTAGAGGATGCAGGTTTGAAACCCCAAGATTGCCAGCTTGAGCATGGGATCATACACATGATTCTATGGTCTCTGGCTTGAAGACCAAGGTCTCTGGCTTGAAGCCCAAAGTGGCTGGCTTAAAGCCCAAGGTCACTGGCTTGAGAAAGGGGTCACTTGGTCTGCTGTAGCCCCCTGGTCAAGGCACATATGAGAAAGCAATCAATAAACAACTAAGGTGCCACAACGAAGATTTGATGCTTCTCATCTCTCTCCCTTCCTGTTTGTCTGTCCCTCTTTCTCTTTTTCTTTCTCTCTTTCACATGCTCTAAATTAATTAATTAACTAATTAATTACAAATTAAGAATAAGATAGTTGCTGTGGGACTCCTTTGTTGTCACAGTCATTGGCAGAAGCAAGGAGGCACAGTAGCAAGTTTTAAACTTAAGTTCAAAGTTTTGTTTCAAAGAAGTTTGTGAATATACACCAAGAAACCAAACAATTCACATACTTTGACTTAGTAGAGAGTATTTTTCTCTTGGGGATTTATCATTGAATATGAAAATATTAACGAATATAGAGCAATGCAGAAAGATAAGCATTGGGAAACTGTTGATAGGCATGGAAAAACTGAAGGTGTATGACAGACTATTATATTCTAATGAAAATGTGTTATATGGCCTGACCAGGCGAAGCGCAGTGGATAGAGCATCAGACTGAGATGCAGAAGACTCAGGTTCGAGTCCCCGAAGTCGCCAGCTTGAGCGCGGGCTCATCAGGTTTGAGCGAGGCTCACCAGCTTGAGCCCAATGTCACTGGCTTGAGCAAGGGGTCACTCGGTTTGCTGTAGCCCCCCCCCCTCAAGGCACATATGAGAAATGAATCAAAGGACAACTAAGGAACCGCAATGAAGAATAGATGCTTCTCATCTCTCTCCCTTCCTGCCTTGTTTATCCCTATCTGTCCCCTCTCTGACTCTCTCTGCACACTAAATAAATAAATAAATAAATAAATAAATAAATAAATAAATATGTATTGTACAGCCTAATGTGAGGGCCCAGCATTATGTCCTGCCTGAAGACCTGGTGAGCTCAAGAGGACCTCCGATAGCCTCACCTCAAGTGTGCTTTCAGTGCTAGGGTGTATTCATTACAATACAAGCCGAATACAATACCCTACAGTACCGAACCTCAGGTGCTCATACTCTGCTGTAGTCATTACTTGACATTTGGAATGGGCTGGGGTGGGACTATTTATTTTTAACTACCGATCATGGAAAGACTGAGGCCTGCTTCCACCTGACCCATTTGAAACTGTGTCATTACAGGTTAATATTCTGTTTCAAAGGCCCTCCGCAGAGATCATTTGAAGAAATCACAGATGACATGCATGTATCTGACAGAGTTTCATTCTGGAAAAGCAAGGTTAGTCATGATAAATGATGGACCAGAGAGAGTCTGAGTGATAATAAGGGGCTGAGTGAAGGTAGATCTGGGGGGAAAAAACAAACAACTTCTGAGACCTATTCTGATGTAAGCTACCACTAAATAAATTGTTTTATTCACTTAAAAATAAAGAAAAATAAATCTAAATTTTATAAATGAAAAGAAAATATTGGCACTTACAAATATGTGCCATCAGACAGGACTTCTTTCTGATTTTCTCTCCTACATGGGTGTTTGCTTTCGTCCGGGAGCTTGCAAATTAGTTCCTTTCTGTCTGTCTGTTTGCCTGTCCATCTGTCTTTATAGCTGTGGGTTGGAAATAGAATCTCTTTCCCACATGAACAACACCAATTATAGGCAAAGAGTCCAATGACTACTTTTAAGAATATTTTGGCTGATTTTCTTCTGTGAAATATTAAGGAATGTATCTGAAAATCTGCAGAAGCAATTTGGGAAGGCATGCAATCATAGAGACTCTGACGTAAGAGTTTCTCTAGTGGAGCTAAACAGTCGGATTGACAGGAGGCCAGGAGGTCCCCTTGACAGTTAATCTCAGGTTCAAACCACCAACCGCACCCCTTAGCCTTCCACAGAAAGGGCTTCTAGAGTTCTTTCCCTCATGTTCATAATTTAAAGCTTTATCTATAGCTGCTTTGGGAAGAATTCTAATAGGTACCCTTGAATCAGACTTTCAGTTTTCAATAGAAGTGTAAGAGCAAGGAGGGCATCCTTGATAAGAAAATGGATGGAGTGGGGGGCTCTGCATGTAAAAGAGATTTACTGTATCGTTCACGTGGCCAAGGCATCAATATCTTTTGTACAAATTCAGAAATGTGCATTAAACCACACACACACACACACATTCATATGCATACATGTAAACATGTTTGCCATTAATTAAGCAGATATTTCCTTATCCCTGAAACCGTATCTAATGGATCATTCCTATTTCTAACTACAGACTCACTATAGGATTCAGCTCCAAGCACAATACTTCCTCGGGCATGCAGGGCTGCCACTCTGTCCCAGCCTCAGGAACTGAGACTAAGTTTAAATGTTATCACCGCCAGAAACCCCTCAACACAGACTCCTGAGTAAAACAAACCAACCAACAAATTTGAACAATTGTTTTCTTGTTATTTTCTTTGACCTGCAGTAGCGCTGCGATGTGATTTTGCTTCATTGGGTATATGTAGGTTCAGCTAACGGAGTGATTCCTGAGGACACTACCAAGAATCCCCTTTTGCTACAGCACCACTTGTTAAATATTCTTACAGACACCATCTGTCCTGCCATATGTTTTTGAGAGAAACGTTAAGTCTCTGGGCATGTGGATTTACTTGTTTCAGTTAAATTACTTACATTTCCATTTCTTTAGATAACAGAGCAATTCACTGAAGTCAAGAGGGGAAGCTCTCAGTGGGACCATGACAAAGCTCAAAGTTTACACAAATTTCAAATCATTACTCCAGCTCATAGTTGTTATGGAAATCCTGCATTTTTCTCACACCTCTGCCTGCCCAGTTATCTTTAAGACGGAGCCCGGAAGTGCTCAGATTCCAAAGGCATGACTCTTTCATGTATTTGTAGCCTGAGCGGGCAGGAAGTATCAGAACCCTCATGAGGATTCCTCCTTTGTGTGAGTTTCAGCATTAGGTTTCGTGTTTTTTGAGGTCTGCATAGTTCAGAGGGCTTTCTCAAAAGCAAATGAACCTGAATTGCTTTTTTTAAAAAAAGAACAACTCTCCTAACTATGAATAAACCCAAGGACCCAAACTGGATATAGAGCATACATTCCTATTTCTATCTGGCTAATCAAAAGTTTCTTTGATTCCTTCCTTCCTCCTTCTTCTTCTCCTTCTTCTTCTTCTCCTCCTCCTCTTCCTCCTCCTCCTCCTCCTCCTCCTTCTTCTTCTTCTTCTTCTTTTTGTGAGAGAGACAAAAAGACAGAGAGAGGGACAGATAGGGACAGACAGACAAGAAGGAGAGAAATGAGAAGCATCAATTCTTTGTTGTGGCACCTTAGTCGTTCATTGATTGCTTTCTCATATGTGCTTTGACCGGGGGCTCCAGCTGAACCAGTGACCCCTTGTTCAAGCCAGCGACCTTGGGCTCAAGCCAGCGATCTTGGGCTTTAAGCCAGAAACCATGAGGTCATATCAATGATCACATGCTCAAGCCTGTGAGGGTTTCAAACCTGGTTCCTCTGCATTCTAGCCTGATGCTCTATCCACTGTGCCACCATCTAGTCAGGGTCTTTGATTCCATTTAAAATACCACGACACAAGTTTTCCATGAAAGAAGGCTGTGGAAAAGTAGAACCAGGTTTCATCATCCAGAAGTCATAAAGGCACAGCAACAATCATAGCAAAAAGACGGCAGGGTCCAGTCATTCTGACCAAGACTACCGCTAGTGTATAGTGCCCCCTCTGGTGGCTGTAAGGGGAAAGGCACGTCCACCAGGAAAGACCCTGGTGAAGGATGTCCATCCTACAGGGAAAAGCATTGGCATCCTCGGACACATGACCTGGGGATGGAGCACAGGCTACAGAATTCTGCCCCACCTCAGTCTCTGACCCTTTGTACCAAAGTCCACACCATAGGGCAGGCTTTCTATATACAGTCCTGGCTGTTGTCACACTTCATATGCCCAACCCTCACACAAGCCCACAGGTGCTGAATTGAACTATTGCTCTCATTGCAAGTCTTCTTCTCATATTCATGGAGAGGTCAGGAGCTCCCAACATGTTTTTACTGGTGGGGTCAACATACTTTTATTCTCATGCAGTAGGAAGCAAAAGGAAGAAGAGAAGAGGAAAAAAAAACAGGAAAGCACTTTTTATGTAAGATAAGTGGAAACAACATACATTTCATGGACCAAATACCACTTTGTAGGCATATTGAATTTCATAAACTATTTACAAGGCCAGCGAAAGAACAGGAAAACAAGAAAGCAAACCAACTGTTACAAAATGGCCTAGCATTTGTCAAAATTTAAGACTGTATGGCTTTTCAAAAAAGATATATAGACACAGAAATATATCTGTCATACACATTATCAATGACAGAAACTCGCCAGGTTCGGTAAGAATTCCCTCTGGCTTCAGCCCAGCCGAGTCCTCGTACCCTGTGTTCTGCCCTCTGTGCTGACCCAAGTTGTCAGCTGGGGGTGGACAGGCTGAGATTGAATGTGGGCAGGCATGTAAACAATCACGTCAGGCCACTCCCATGACAGGTGGACAGAAGACACTGTAACATAGGTGAGAGAATGGATTATTTTGTCACCAGAATGCAAATGTAAAAGATTTAAAGTGTCACCTCTTGTGCTACAATCTCTGCCTCCCAGTGGGACCATCACCACTTCTCGTTAGAGGGGGACACTGACACACTCGAGCTACAATGCTCATATAATCTCAGAGCATTCCTCCTTGCATTCGAAGACACATTTTATAATATATACAATATTTCATCTTTAACACCAGTATAGCATCTGACAGCCAAATCAGGTCCTTGTAGCAGAGACGATCAGGCCGACGAAACCAGAATGTGCACCACGTGGCCCTTTACGGGAACAGGTGGCTGACCCTCGTGTTAGATGCTGCTATGTCACTGATGATCCCTGTAAGCTGGAACGAGCCACCTGACCTACCTCATATCTCCGGGAAGAGTAAAGCTAGTGCCTTCATCCAGCTTTTGTGGGGACTGATGAAGTCTCATCCTGGGACTGAAGGCATCTTGAAGTCATATGACAAAGGTGGCGGGAATTTATCCAGACTCTTTTTATAGTATTGTGGCCTCCATCAGATAAGCTTTTGAAAACCTTTCACAGTGTAACTACCAGCAATTAAAATATGGGAGATGAAGATTTTTTTTTAAATCTTTGATGTGTTTAATCAGAAGGAAAAAGGCAAAGGCAAGGTGGTACAAAGTAGCACAGGAACAGAGACACCAATGGTGCTAAACTGCCATTTTTTAATTATTATTATTATTATTATTATTATTATTATTATTATTTTGCTCTTCTGGAATCTTCAGACTCATCCCATGACTCTTGGTTGTTACAAAGCGTCCTGAACTTCAGGGTACTGAGAAAGATTACCCCAAGCCACGCACCCGAGGGTGTTTGTGATGCAGAGTGTGTGAACATTAGCAGGTGCCTCTCTGAAGTAGGTAACAATGGATGTATGCTAGAGAGACACATGGTTCCATGACTAAAAAGACATATAGAGATTTCTTATTTTTATCTTCAAACAAAAAAACAAAACAAAACAAAAAAACCACTGCCACCCTCCACCTAATAAACTACCTCCTGATACATGTGGAAACTGCTTGAAGAATCCCCCTGCACAAACACACATACATCTCTCTCTGGTTCTCAGACAGGTTCCCTGCACTCACACCCCCACCATCTCGGGGACATTTGGAAAATTCTGGAGATATTGCTAGTTGCTATAACTAAGGACAGAGGGGGTGCTATGATATTAGATTGGTAGAGGCTACCCATGCCGCTGAACATTTTACAGCTCCCCCAACACACACGCAGACACACACACACACATGCAGACACACACACACACACACACCAGTTATCCAGTCCCCAATGTCAATAGCTCCAAGGTTGAGAAAACCTAATCTAACTGAAGTCATACAAAAAGTTGGAGAGAGAAAGAGAAAACCCAGAACAAAATAACCAGTATGTAACACCTAGGCAGTTCTCTTAGAATGAACTGGAAATGGCATGGATTAAATTTAAAATAACTGTTCTTTCTTGCTGCTTACCTTAAAGACACTGGTATACCCAAGGTCCATTACTTCCACTCATTAAATCCCTCTTCACTGTGCAGCTGCTATGACTAAGACAATGGAACAAACACGGAGAATAAACAGAGAGAACAGACATGGTCCCTGCATTCTGGAGACTTACGGTAAATAGTGAGGGGCATTGTTTATAAATTCAGTGACTAGCATGATGCTCACACTTCTTGTTTTCGTTGTTTACCTGATGTGTCTTTGCTTTGGCCGAACCGTATGCCAGGTGTGGGACAGAATGACGCTAGATAACATGTATAGGATACAGTCTCCGCGGAGCTTGTGGGTAACATGATAGGATGAGTTTCAGAGTGCTTTTGCAGTACACGAAGTAAACCCCAGTCTTAGGTACTTGGGGGAGGCTGCCCAGAGGTATGACATCTAACTGAGACCCAGAGAATTCAAACACATCATCCAGGCAGGAATAGGGGGGGATTCAGGCAAGCTGGGAGTGTTTCTGGTTGTCATAGGTGTTTTGATGTGGTTGAAGCATAAAGAGAGGAACCTGGCAGGTCAGCACAGCTGATCACTATGAGGTTTACATCGCACATTTGATGTTTGGACTTTATCCTAGGGACAATCGGAACTATAGACAGGTGTGTAAAGAAGGGGTCATAATCTGGTGTGCACTTTGACAAGACCATTCTGAAAGAAAAACAATAAAAAACACGGACAATAGATGAAGAGAAACTTTGTCAACCCAAAGAGAAGGCAGCAGCATAAAGCAGTTGAACAAAGAGTGTGACCTAGAGCAAGGGAGTGACAGCAGGGATGTGATTGATGCATAGGAGATTTGGAAGGTGTCAGAAGGTAGACTGGATGGGAATTGAGAATTGACTTTGCTACAGTGAGTGAGGGCAGAATTCAGGAAAGATACTGTCTTCTGTCTTAAGTTAGTGAGTACATGGTGGCATAAGGGAGCGAGTATAATGACAGATATATTTTGAAGTCACCGTGAGACTCTCTCCTGGAGCGTTTGATGGGAAGGTGAATGTGTGTGTCCCTCCCTCCAAGTCCAAATGGTGGCCTCTCTGTTAGGATTTGACTTTAACTATTGAGAAGGGGGAAATTACACAAATAAAGACTTTATTGTTTATATTCACACATGATAAATAATTGTACATGGCCTGTCATAAATAATTGTACATGGCCAAAGGGATGTCATGTCAGCCCATGTCATTTTTAAGAGTTCTGAAGATTCTGTGTTAGGACATTGCACCCAAGACAGAGCTGAACTCTGAGATCTGTGGCTCACTACTTCCACACTTCTTCTAAACAGGCTGCTATTAATTCACTAATGACTTTCTTTAAAGAAGTTGCTTAGCCAGCTATGAAATCCTTAGCAACATTAAGCAGTTCACACTCGTGCACAAGGAAGGCATGATGTAGCTTGAAAATACTTCCTCCAAATCAAGAGACACAGTGGTGCTGCCTCCCCTTCCTTGCTGGCCACAGCCCCTTCCAATAAAGGAAGTGAGGTTTATTTAGCATGCTTTGGTTTCTGCTGAAACCATGGGGCTTAGGATAATTAACATTTTGCTTTGGGGGCCTGTGTGAACCATTGGTGTACCCATCTGCCTAGAGTTTTGTCTTGGGCTGTCTCACTCCCTAACTCCCAGCCATCCCTTGTTTTCCCGATGGCAGGCTATCACCAGTAACTCTGCATCATTTTCTGCCCTGCTAAGCTCTCAACCAAATCAGAGATTTGAAGACCTGGGAACTACATTTCCCAGAATCCCTACCACCAAATCCCATTCTAGACAGAAGAGGTACTCTGGTGAAATTTAGAAGGAAAAGAAAGAAATAAAAGAAAAAGAAAGAAAGAAAGAAAGAAAGAAAGAAAGAAAGAAAGAGGAGAGAGAGAGAGAGAGAGAGAGAGAGAGAGAGAGAGAGAGAGAGAGAGAGAAGGGAAAGAAAGAAAAAGAAAGAAAAGGAAAAAAGGAAAAGAAAGCCATATTGGGTCCTCTGGAGGCTGGAGCAGATAGGAGACCATGGCCTTCTCTGCCTGATTTCCTGAAAAGTCCCCTTTTGGTGCTGGAAGCAGTTGGGATCATTGTCAGTTATTTCCTGTCATTTCCTGCCTTCCTAAGAGCAGCAAACCTGAGACCTGGAGGCCGCCTGTCTTCCTGCCAGTCTGAAAGCATGAAGCACCTCATTTCTGCCCTGGATTCTTTGATGTCTGAAAGACTGGCTTCTGTCTTCCGGACTGATGAATTCCCACTCAGAACAATGGAAGGGGCAGCACCCCACAGTGTGGGCGACTTTCTTTTCTCTTTTAGACGTTTTCCATCAGAGGCTGGATTTTGCAGTGAGTTGGATACAGTTATTTTTACCTACTGCATTTCCACCTTCACCCCACAGCAGCAAATGCATCAGACACAGACGAGGCATTTAAGACTGGCCAGGCGTGGATAAGAGTGGCTGTGTGTCTAGGCAAGGGGAGGAAATGTCACAAACTAAGTTTGTTAGCAGTCACCATGAAGCTCTTCAGTCTTTCAAAAACAAAACAAAGCAAAAATAACGTTTAAGAAAAGTCACTTTTTCTCAAAACATGAGTAATTTTTGACGCAGACACAAGTAAACGCCTGCCAGATTTTCCTTAGAAACGTCAAGTTCACGCAGAGAATGGCCAGCTGGGTATTTCGGGTCCTGCCCGAGGGAGCCACATTCTTCTCTGGCGTGTCAGACTCACGACTCCATTCAGGAGACGGAAAACTTCTTGGGAAGTTTGACAGGAATCGGGGCAGACAGAATGACAGTTCCCTGCTCCTTAATTTTATTTTCCATTCTCAGAGTCCCATTTCCAAAAGCAAAACAGCGAGACCTGTGCGTTGCTTCCCAATATTCGTCAGTGTCTACACACTAAGAAAAGAAAACCTGCGAAATGGGAAGACAGGTGGCTTACTGAGCAGGCTGAGCAAGACCCGTGCTTAAGGAGAGCGTGGTGCATTCTGTGGTTTGGGTTGGTTGGTGTGAATTTCCTTCTTAAACATCATTTTCTACTAATCTTGCATATCTGTAATTTTTTTTTTGAAGAGGAAATGAATACTAAGAATCAAGAGCACCAAGAAGTATAAACTTTATTTCTTGCAATTTGGTTCTTTATCTGTATTCTCGTTCCAAATTAAAGATAGAATCCCTCTGTTCTTTTTTTTTTTTAATTTATTTATTCATTTTTAGAGTGGAGAGAGAGAGGGAGAGAGAGAGACAGAGAGAGAGAAGGGGGGGAGGAGCTGGAAGCATCAACTCCCATATGCGCCTTGACCAGGCAAGCCCAGGGTTTCGAACCGGCGACCTCAGCATTTCCAGGTTGATGCTTTATCCACTGCGCCACCACAGGTCAGGCACTCTCGTTCCAAATTAAATGAAAGGTCATCCACTAGCACATTGGATAGGCTTGCTTATTTTAAAATAAAAGCCTTAGTGGTTGAATTTTATACTCATTTGGGTTAACAGGTTTAACATCATTTGTGTGTGTGTGTGTGTGTGTGTGTGTGTGTGTGTGTGTGTCCTTATTTTTAAAATAGCTATGCGCAAGAATTCCATTCATTCAGCTTGTAACAGACATTTATGGCCTTCCTACAAGATTATGGTTGGAATGGTTGGATGTGGTTCTATATAAGTCTATAGGGTTAGGCACAAACATGAAGAAGCCATAATTCCTGCCTCCTAGGAGCACAGTTTATCAATGCAGGCAACAGATCTTATTCTCCTATAGAGAAATAAGTTTTCTGGCTAAAATCACATATATGTAAAGAAAAGGAACCAAAATAAAAGAACAATTGAACTCTAAAGCTTTAGAGTTTTCCCAGAACACTCACATTGCTTCACTCAACAGCATGAAAAATGACTAATGGAGGTCATTCACAAAACACTAGACATCCCGTCAGCTCTCCCTTCTTTGGAAAGTTCACTATAAACGACACAAGCATGCATACTACTTGTTCAAAAAGCCTCTGGTGTTGCCTGTGGAGTCACTGATTGGGCTGAAAGGCCCACTTCCTCCCGCCCCACGAGCCAGAGCAGGTGGCCTGCTTTTCCCACACTTAGTCTGGCAGAAAAGATGTAGCAGCCAAAGGCCCTTGGCCTTCAGACGGATGAACAGTTAGTTCCAGGACCAAACACTGCACTTCCCATTTTTATTTGTAAATTCTATTACTTCCAGGCCCAGGTGATCATGTACTATGGATTAAAGTACCAACTCATCCTGCTCTTAGAGGTTTCTCCAAGATTCCCCAGGCATTTCCAGGCAGAGCTGGTGGAAAAGTCAACTTCACTTAGAGCATAGTTCGGGTGATCAATCTCAAACATCTCCTTACAGTGGACTTCTCCTACGTCCCGATTTAAAGCTGCTTCCCCAACATTTACTATCCGGCTTTCCTGCTACCTTCCATTTTTCTTTGCAGTATTTATTGCTTTCTAACAGACACGGACTTCGGTGTCACTTTTGTTCATGGCTGTGGCCCCAACGAGACCAGTGCCTGGTCTATCAAACTGCTCAATTAGTGTTCAGTGACTCTCATAAATAATCTTATAAGGAAAATCATTGTGGACGTATAGCATATGGTCTGTGAGCTTGAGAAAGAGTAGATAACACTGTGGACCTCCTTCGTGAATGAATTTGTTTGAAACAGTGGTATGGTACAATTAACAGCACGGCGCCTGAACTTAGACTAAGTTCAAGTTCCAGCTCTACAATTGCTTTCTGTAGTGCTTGATCTGAACCTCTGTTTTCTCCTGAGGGCGAGGATGAGGATGAAAATGTCATCAGTGTCTTCCCTGTGGTGTTAAAGTGAAGATTAAATATCCGTGGCATGTATGACAGTGTTACAACGACTTTCACTTATTTTCACTTACTGTAGTCTCAATATGGGGCCAGGTACTTACAGTAGCCCCTTCCATTTTGTAGGGCAAGTGTTTGACTGTGGAATCTGCCAGACATCATGGTGAGTAACAGCCTCCTGCTTCTCACCTGTACTTCACCTGCCAGACTGACACCCTCATTCTGGGATCAGGGTCCAAGCAGGGAGCCCCTCCCCTGGTGTCCTTTCTAGCTTCAGGATAGACTACACTTGCTAGTAACCATTTCTCCCAGGCCACCTTCTGTACCCCACCAAAAAAGAATCTCGTTGTAGAATCTCAGAGATAAAAGACATTTCTTTTAGATGTCATCGAGGCCTCTCTCCCACTAACCTCCTTTCTTCTTGCTCCCACTCCAAACTGAATCCCTTCTGAAACCTCCCTGAAAAGGTGTCCACACAGCCCGTGCCTCAGCTCCACCTTTGCCCTGCACCCCTCCGCAGAGAAGGGGGTCTCAGACAGGTGCAGCATGTGCTGTAGAAGCCCCCCCACACACACACACACACTAACTCACAACCAGCTGCTGGCTTCGTCTGGCCCCCAGAGGCACCAGAGCTATGTGACCCCCTTCGGCGCCATGCTTATGGGCTCTCTGAAGACAACCTAGATTCCTCTACCTTGTGACCATTTCTCCCATGGCCAAGTTCCCACGTCCTCCTTCATCTTGCCCACTTTCTTTACGTTTCTTTCTCCCTTCAATGGGGACTTTTTGAATTGTGGCCCCCAGGACATGGCCCGGAGCTCTAAGTGTGGCCAGACCTGGTCTGTGCCCTGGACTTTGGCTGTCCAGGATTGGAAATCTCAATGTATTTATAGGCTGTATGGGCTCGTGAAAACATTTCTAAAAGTTGTGTCATGCTGTTGGCTCCGAGAGAGGCCGTCATCTAGTAAAATCTCCAAGTCTGTCTTGTGTAGCTGCTGAGGAGCCAGGACTCCTGGTTGCTTTGTCACGTGGGTCAGCACTCAGCCCTCTTCAGAAAGGGCAGAGCCGTGCCGACTCCCATGGGGCTGTCTTCTGGCAGCCTGGGCATTGCGCTTGTGTGCCAGCCTGCCCTGGGAGCTCCGGTTTGGTGGCAAAAGGAGAAAAACCTGAGGCCCATCTGAAGGAACAGCAGGGAAGTTCTAAGATAGGACAAAAGAACTTAATAGTAATTACGCACCATCCTAAAGTGATCTGGGTACTCCAACCATATAGAGACATAGAGTTCAAAACTTCTTTTGTCCAGGGTATTCTTGCCCTTAAGTGCATGCATGTGCTGTATTTCCCCATGTATAAGACGCACCGTTTTTCAAGATTTGGGGTCTAAAAACCAGGTGCGTCTTATACAGTGGTTATGGCATTTCAAATGCCATATATGGACTGAGGACGAGGCAATCTATGAAGACAGTGATTCGTCAGCAGGTGCAGATGAGGACAAGCTAATGGATGAGAGTTTTGCCAGTGATGAGGAGATGTGTGAATTTTTTGATGAATGAAACTTGAGTTCAATAACTTTATGTAGTATACTTTTTTTCAAATTTCGGGCCCCAAAATTAGGGTGTGTCTTATATATTGGAGCACCTTATACCTGGGGGAATACAGTACTTCAGGAAGACAATGGCCACCTTCAACGGCACACAAACTTGAGCACAAGTGGGCATCCATGAGTTTTGCTGAGGAGGGCACCTACAGACTTCATCAAACTCATAACGGGGATCATAATCAAAAGAAAGATTAAAAATCACTATCCCTTATTTTATTTATTCATTTTAGAGAAGAGAGAGAGAGAGAGAGAGAGAAGGGGGGAGGAGCAGAAAGCATCAACTCCCATATGTGCCTTGACCAGGCAGCCCCAGGATTTTGAACCGGCAACCTCAGCATTCCAGGTCGACGCTTCATCCACTGCGCCACCACAGATCAGGCACTATCTCTTATTTTAAAAAGAATATATCTGAACTGTGGAGGTGTTAAAAAAATTACTGAAGGTCACAGAGCTAATAGGAAATAGAGTCTGAACTATAATCTGAGTCCTCCAAGTTCCGGCCCAAACTTTCCTCCACCACCGCATGTAACTGCTGAGAGCATTACTAACTGGAAGGAAAATAGATACATGCATATATATTCATATTCTATATGTCAATAACTATGTGGATTTAATTACAGGCACATCTTACAATAACTTATATTGCTCTATTCGGTATGAGTTTACCCAAGTCTGTAATTGAGAAAGATCTTAGGCATTGCTAATTGACCATGGGCATGGCTAGAAACATGGCAACTGATACAGGGTGGGAAATAAAGGGTCCTCATAGATGTCGTGTAACAGCTGTCTTTGTGCCAGGCGATTGATGGCTTGAACATTGCAGACTTCAAAGCAAAATCTGCACTTCAAAGGATCAAAGGAATTTGGGCCAAAAGAGTATTTACAAATGGCCAGCTTTGTTTCACTCGTGTATGTATGTTCATGGAGCTCAGAACTATAGGAATAGATGTTTCATGGATTCGAGTCAGAATGGGTGCCTTTTCTACTGGGGAAAAGTGAATAATAATCTGATAGTGTTTGCAGTTTATTAATTTTACAAGGGCTGTTCAGCAAGAGGGTGAATATTGTGCTTCTTTGTTTTAGTCTCATGCTGGCTTGAGTTTTTAAATGCTACATTAAGTTTCATTGTAAACCTAATGTTTCTATTACCCACTTGGAAAACTATAAGCACCAATAATAGCATTTAATGGTAACTGAGGTATGTGTGACTTCAAAATATTAAGTTACAATATCACTTAGAAAAGTGATATTGGCCCTGGCCGGTTGGCTCAGCGGTGGAGCGTTGGCCTGGCGTGCGGGGGACCTGGGTTCGATTCCCGGCCAGGGCACATAGGAGAGGCGCCCATTTGCTTCTCCACCCCCCCTTCCTCTCTGTCTCTCTCTTCCCCTCCCGCAGCCAAGGCTCCATTGGAACAAAGATGGCCCGGGTGCTAGGGATGGCTCCTTGACCTTTGTCCCAGGCGCTAGAGTGGCTCTGGTCGCGGCAGAGCGACACCCCGGAGGGGCAGAGCATCGCCCCCTGGTGGGCAGAGCATCCCCCCTGGTGGGCGTGCCGGGTGGATCCCGGTCGGGCGCATGCGGGAGTCTGGCTGGCTGTCTCTCCCCGTTTCCAGCTTCAGAAAAATACAAAAAAAAAAAAAGAAAGAAAAGTAACAACTCAGCCCTGGCCTGTGGCTCAGTGGACAGTGTTGGCCTATGTGTGGATATCCCAGGTTTGATTTCCAGTCAGGGCACACAGGAGAAACAACCATCTGCTTTTCTCATTGTTGAAGACAGTGATTCGTCATCAGACACAGATGAGGACAGGCTGATGGATGGGAGTTTTGACAGTGATGAGGAGTTGTACAAATTTTATGATGAATAAAACTTGAATTCAATAACTTTATTTAATACATTTTGTTTTCAAATTCCGGCCCCCAAATTAAGATGTGTCTTATACATGAGAGCATCTTATACATGGATATTTTGTTTCAGAAATGAGGAGACTGATACCCAAATAAATTATATGACTCAATTTGCCTAGATTAGAATAAAAAATAACAATAAAATAAAAAAACAGGTGGAAGACTAGAGCTGTAATAATTCAAACAATGGTAACCTCTTTAGTCTTTCAAGGTATAACTGAAGGAATAAAAATAACAACACTGAAAGAAGATGTAGAAAATGACTTAGCCATAAAGAAGGCGACATCGTGCCATTTGCCACAACATGGACGGACCTTGAGGTTGTTATGCTGAGTGAAATAAGTCAGACAGAAAAGAACAAAACCCACATGATGTCACTAATTTTTGAAATATAAAACAACAACAATAACAACAAAAACCAAATGAGCAAACAAAAGAATACAAAACTGATAGATACAGACAATAGTTTGGTGGTTAGGAAAGAGGAAAGGGCTAGAGGGAGGGCAAAATGGGCCAAGGAGTCAAATGTCGAATGGCAAACGGAAACTAGACTTTTGGAATTGACCGAGCTGTAGTGTCAACAGATAATTGAATTAGAATGTTGTACACCTGAAAATAAATAACATCATTGGTATTTTATCTTTTCTTAGCCTTTTATTATTTTAGTGAGGTCTGAATTATCTACAAGTCCTCAAAAAGGGTTTTTTTTTCAAATGGATATTGACCACAAACAGTAAATCTTTAGTGCTTTTGATGTTGACTTGCACATATGGTCAAAGTGCCTGAACTATGAGTAATCTTAGATCATATGGCGAATCCTAAATTACCAGCAATGGAAAGTATGTTAGGGATTGGTCATCCAAACCAACGGTTTCATTTTTCCAGATGTGTCAATTGAAATGTCACAGACAAAGTGACTTAAAGTCACACTGGGAGTGTCATCACTCTCTTACTATCACTCCCAGCAATTTGTTTGGAAGATTTGTACTTCTTCTCCCCTCAAACATGGATGCAGTAGGGAGAAGTTCACCAGAATGTAAGAGAGGGGTGCTTTCTGGTCACTTTGTCTCCAGGTTCTAAGACACCAGGAAGCAGGGAAAGAAGTCACTGCCTTGCAGGGGCATTTGATCCCAATCTTCAGGACCTGCTTGTTACACAAAGAGCACAAGAAAGAATGTTTGTCAGCCAGCTGATTCACAGGACATGTAGTGCTCTCTTGTGCAATGCTGACGGTAGTTGGACAAATGCTTCAACAGTGGCCTGAAAAGAATGTAGTGACCTGGGCTCAGACTTTTCAGGGACAAGGGTGTGGCTCACCTTATCAGTTAATCCACTTAGACAAGCAGAGACCCATACCAGAGATAAGAAGAATTCAGAGTGTTGAAGAATGGTGTGGAAAGGTAAGTGTTAGTTGCAGCCTCAAGATCAGCTGCTGCAGCAGAGGCATTAGCTGGACTCCGAAGGAGGTGTTCCCGGGGATGTGTATGACCCAGGTGTATCAGAGAGGTAAAAGGTCACCTATGATGAACCACACAGACTAGTCTTCAGGACAGAAGCTCTCATTTCTCCACATTCTGGAACTGCAAGCTGAGTTCATCTCCTGAAAGGGACCTTCATGGAAGACACCCACCTTATCCAACATGATTCCCCCTTCTCAAGGGCAGCACGCATTCAACAAGGATGAGCAAAATGAGAGCTCCAGTCTTTATTGGCATCTCTCAGAAACAAATACAGAGATTCTAGGACATTGCCCAATCATGAAAGTTTCTATTAAGTGTCTGGTTCCCAGCTTTCTTGAGTCCCCAGAAACACTCAGCTGCTCCTCACTCTTCCTTCCCAGACAGCACACCATAAAATACTCAATTTGCTCAACACTAGGAATTATTTTCTTAAGAGAGTTTACTGACTTCTGTTTACCCTTTCTTTCCTCGTGGCCAGTTGCATAGTAAGGTGGGAGGGTGCTGTGAATCTCTCAATCATCAATAATGTTGTCTCTTCATCCTGGTTTAGACCAAAGTTGTAGTGGGGCTCTAAGATGGTAACACCTTGTTCCTTTTGAGAAATTCTCATCCACCAGGATAAATTGAATCCTGATGGCCTGGGATTTCCATTGTATGTGACAAATTAACTTATTTCCTATGCATCTGGAATGGTCCCCAACTACATTTATCCTTAGAGGAATGGAGAATAGTCACTCAGTTATTGTCTGTACTCTTAATTCCCTCATGGAACTGGTTAAGAAAGGCTGATTTGGAGAGTAGATTAAGGCAAAAAGCAGACAGTTCTCTGTGGAGTCCATATCATCAGGAGCTGTAAGTCTCAGGTTTTCATGGTCCTGAGTCCGAGCAGTCAGTAAAGATTCATTGAACTGATAAATGAAAGGCACTCTCGGTACTGGTGGTTCTAACCAGATAAACCTCAGTCCTAACAGCCCTAAAGTAAGCGAACAGCAGAAAGTGCCTGAGGAGAATTCATTTGTGCCTTCACTTGTGCCTGAAAATGTGTTAGAGACACCTTTCCTGTAGTAACACAGGACACATGGAACTCCATCATTCTCTCTCTCTGCAGAAAGGTTCAGTTGTGCATCTGGACGGTATGTGCAGGAACACAGTGTACCATGTCAGACGAGGGACATTCTCCAACAATACAGCCTGGAAAAAAAAAACCAAACCCAGAGGTTTGCTTTTAACATAGACTTGTCCTCTTTTCGCCCTGGAAACTACCACACTGTGGTCGAGCAAGGTTGATACTTGTGACATTTCCAAACCATGCTGTTTGACCCCAGCCACTAACAGCTTCCAGCAATACTTCCTGTTGTACATTTGTCAGATGCAAGTTTGATAAGAGCAAGGTGGAGAGTCAGGGTGGGTATGCGCTGTGTCTCCTTGTTGATGAGCAGAGGTCCGTGTTCACATGGCAGGCAGTGGTCGGTAGAATGATGGAACTGTCAGGAACTGGCCGCCATCTTTTCCCTTTTGTACTTTGCAAACTTCTCTCACCATATTTTGGACTCAAAGCCATAAATCCTCTTCCCTGCCCTCTTCCTCTACCGCTCTGTGCCAACTAGCTCATGGATTCATGAGCCTTCAAGATGACAGGGACCTGTGAAACACCTGGGCTTCTGATCAAGTTCAACAGCATCAGTAATTACAGACACAGAATGTCTGAGGAAGGGAAAGGGGTGAGTGGTGGGCTTCTGGAAGGTGGCCAGTCCCTCAGCCTGGGACCAGTGTTCACCACAGCTCCGCTTTAACAGCTGGACACAGGGGAGCACAGGGGGCCCCAACCACCCACCAGGGTCCCCCAGCCACTGCTACCCTGGCAGTTTAAGTAGGGGTATGCATTTGGACTTTCTAGAAAGTTCCACTTTCATGTGGGAAAAAAAATACATATCCTTCTTTTCAAAGAGTGAAATAGACCATGGCATCACAAATGAGTTCCAGCTGTTTAAAATTAAGCTGCTGAAAGAAATTCCATATAAGAATACTCCCTTCCTCTTGAACTGTATTCATTACATTTAGGAGTTGGATGGTTCAATCTCTGAGGATGCTGGCCTCTCCACACTGAAGCCTCAGATAGGTGAGTGAGTGTTGGTGAGCATGTTGGTGGTGACAACGCTGTCTTCATTACTTCAATTGCCTGCATGACTTACTTTTAAAGTTGAATATTTGTTTAAAAAGAAAAGGCTTCAATTGCCACCTAAGAGCCACTGACCATACTGTGTGACTCACGGGACAGGAGCAGCATGTAAGCTGAGAGAACCCTGAACTCAGAGACAGGAAACTTGGGTGACGAGTGCTATTTTCCACCTGTCAGCCACATGAACTGGGGCGACGTTGTTCACTTTGGTGGTCCAACTACCCCGTAGAGACGATACAGGTGATGATGGAACATCATGGTCGCTTGAATTTCACCCTAGCTCTCAAATTGATAATTCCATGTTTTTTCTGGTAGGGATTGTACTTTTCATATGTGTCTAAAAATTAAACATGCATAGCTTGGCACAAATAATTTAGCCCCTTGAATGGATGGCGGTTTTCTCCAGGATATGCCTTATACTTCTCCTTAGGCCTTCTTCACGCCACCTTAGCAAGGTAAAAATCCTAATGGGACAAGATCCTTTCTGCTTTCTCTTTCCCTGGTCTTAGAATCCGCTCTGATGGGAATGTTGGTTCCTTCTAATTACAAACCCCACCATTCTAACTTCATCCTTTGACATATTAGTTCAGATTGCAGTGATAACATTAGTGCACAGGATAACTCAAATATATGGGGTATTTTTGTAAGTTCTAGCTATTGGTAGGATATATTTTGTAAGTTCTAGTTATTGGTAGATAGGATACAAAATGATGCAAACACTGTGTGTTAAATACTGGTAGTTATTCAGTACATAAAAGCTCCATAAAATATTTATAATGTACACAGCCCTCCTGAACAGGGCAATGAAAAGAGATGTCTTCTTTAGAAACATTTTCGTGTCAGATGCCTTGGGGCTCCGCCACCTAGAGACCGAGGGTGAATCTGGAAGCCACAAATAAGTCCTTGCGATTTTTGTCCATTTATTCTTTTAAAACAATAACTAACCTTCCACCATGTAAGGCCGTGCTTCTTGAACAGAAATGCTTACAGGTACACATAGAAAGTCAGGGGCGGTCCAAGCCTAAGAGCAAGGCTGATGCATTCCCCTAGACAGTGGTCGGCAAACTCATTAGTCAGCAGAGCCAAATATCAACAGCACAACAATTGAAATTTCTTTTGAGAGCCAAATTTTTTAAACTTAAACTATATAGGTAGGTACATTCCTTATCAAGGTAGCACCTGCACATGGTATTTTGTGGAAGAGCCACACTCAAGGGGCCAAAGAGCCGCATGTGGATTTTCTGAAGTAAAATAGGAGACACAAAGTAATTCTCAAGTTTCCTATACCTTGCTTGAGAATACTCTCTGAAGCCCAACTTAGCTACAGATGGAAGATCTCCATTCTTACTCCTGGGCCATTGCAGGGACAGTTAAATGAACACTTCCGGCGAGCAGACCTAAGGAAATCTGGGAGCGTCCCTTCTTTGAAATACAAAAAGAGCCTATGTTACAGAATACAAACATACCCATTTTTCCTCAACAATAGAGAGAACCTGCATTGTAGTGTTACCGCCAGCTACGCATTTTGGCGTCCTTGGGAATTTCTACATCATCCACCCATCTGCTTCCTCGTCCCTGTGCTGTGCCTTTGGAACCTCCCCTGCGCACCATCTCAGAGTCTTAGAATGGCCTGACCCTGGAAAGAGGCTAAATGCTTCCTACCCAACCTCTGCCACCTTGGCCAGATGACTTCTCATTTCTTTGTGGAGAATGTCACCAAGGTTATGCTCCACACGGTCAGCAGTATCCATACCACTAAACAGTGTATGGTTTACTTCCGATTTAATTTTGTAAAAATGAAATAGGAAAAAAATGACAAACATCTCTCTAGTTGTAACAATAAAAAGGAAAAGGATATAGCTCTTGCACGTGTGTGTGCATATACACACAATAATTCTTAAACACGAGGAAGACCTTGAGGTGGCAATAGTTTCCGAAGGGAATGGACCAAGAAGGCAAATGTCACCAGGAATTTGGCCCTCCCTCAGTGTCTACCTTCTGTCATAAAAAAACAAAAACAAAAAACCATTTTTCTCAAAAACACTTCGTTCACAGAATGCAGGAGGAGCCCGTGTTCTGCCACACTCGCCTCTCATATCTGTGAGCTTGGGTCCGGACTTGCCTGGCTGTTCTGTGTTTGAAAGGCAGCCCTGGCACATGAGGTGTGGAAAGGGGCAGAGGAGACCCGAGGACAGGGCCTGCAATACTCCGAGTCACAGACTGAAGGAAGCTCTGTGGGGACAGAGCCAGTCCCCAGGGCCTTGCCGTCTGACCAGCCCCCCCTTCGTCCCACAGGAAGGAGGGGCCGACCCTCTAGCCACCAGCAAAGATCAATCACCATCCCTTCGGGGCAGGGATGGCCACACACCCCAGCTTGCCAAAGACAAAGGGTGGATTTCAAAGGGACAGATATGGCAAGTGACCAACAAGTCCATCCACATTTTTTTTAAACAGGAAAAGTAGTTTGATTTTGTTTTATTAAAAAAAAAAAAAAAAAGCCACATGCCTATTATACAAAATTCAGACAACACATGGAGGCACAGGAAGAAAGAATGAGAAAATTATGTGAAATGGGCATACCGTTTCCTGAGACTCTATCAGGAGGAAAACACCGCTGGTGGTAACGGGGACATGGAAGATGCTCTCGAGGAGTTAGGATCTAGTGGAACCGTCTCGAACAGGGTGGCAAAGGTCATTGTATCAAATCTCCTGAAACGAGGGTGCTCTGGGACCTTTCTTACCCCTCTCAAAGAGAACGGAGACTCACAGAGGACGGTGATGAGGACAGAGGGCGCGCTGAGCCCTCTCTCCACCTGTTGTATCCATGACCTTGAGACAGAGTGCAGAAGAGCTGACTCTGAGCTCAGAGAATGTCTGTGCTGCACAGAGCAGTGCGACTGCAGGCAAACCTGCCCAATTGTCTTAGAGATGGATTACCTAAAACAAGCCAAACAATCTCTTATCCCACAGAACCGCAGTTACATAGAGTAATTAATTGAATCCTCACATCCGCTCTGGGAGGTGCCCAGGTTATTATTTCCATTCCACGTGTGAGGGAACCAAAACACAGGAGAACCTGCATCACCAGCTTAAGGTGACGCTCGCAGGAAGTGGCGGAAGCAGGAGTTGACCCCAGGCATCCAAGCTCAGTTCAGGTTCTCTACTCTACAGTAGCAACTCACGACTGCTCACACCTCGAATCCTGAGTTTAGTAAAAGCCCCATCTCTGCCATTTGAATTATGGTCTGGTAAAAAACAAAGTAATTGTTCAGAACCTGGGGACATGGCACCAAAGCACAGGCCTTATAAAATCTTAAAATGGAGTAATAATAATAATGATAGCCGATCAGGTGAAAGGTGTCCTACCTAGCCATGGGGGGCATACGTGTGTACATGGGCGTGAACCACCTCATCTAACCCTCACAATGACTGGTCAGTTATGGCTTCCCCTTATCCCTTATCACTCTACAGATGCAGCCACTGGGGCTCGGAGGGTGCAAGCCAGTCTTCTGACGTCGCAAAGCTAAACCATTGTCAGGTCTAAAGTTAGAGTTGGGGTTTGTGTGGCCTGGTTCTCAACTCCCAAAATGAATTTGGTGAGTTAAAATGGTACGCAGGTACTATAAAAAAGGGAACAAGTACAGAAAGCAGAAGAGCAACCTCGTACATCCTCTTGCCTGTGGGGTGTGACAGTCCCCGAGAGTGAGGCTGGGTGCTGAACTTCAGCACAAACTGCATGGTCCTAAGCAAATCACTCGGGGTCTGGACTCTGGTTTCTCCACCTGTCAAGTGAGCAGAAGGTAACAGGCTGCCCATTCTTAATCTCTTGGTGATCATAAACCACTTTCATGAGTTCCATGAACTCTCCCTCCGGAAAAAATGCACACATGAACATAAGACATATAGCTCTACATTCAATTCCATAGTAACAGCAGAGTATATGTTAATTGTCAGGCTTCCCCCCTCCCTGCCCCAAAATGTAATGTCCATGCAGGCAAAGGGGGCTTAGCCTCTTTTGCGTTTATATCCTTAGTTACTATAACAGTTCTAGGTACATCCTTGGCTCCCAAAACTATCAATCGAATGAATAAATGGATTAGGGCTTCTGGTCTTTTTTGAATTCAACCCAGATTAGAAATTATTGGATTGAAGTATTTCTAAGGTCCTTTTTGGTTCTGAAAGATCTCAGGTTGAATCACATGAAATTGCCCATATGTCACTGTTTCTGAAACGAAAGGGCAGTCTCCTGTGTTTCAACCTCATTCATTAATTGCCAGCTTCACTTATCTTGCCTAATAGGGTGTGCACGTTTACTGGGCACTAATCTTGTAGTACTGGTTGTGTTTATCTCTGACAGCTGATAGTCACCTGCATTGAGCTCATGATGAAACCCAGGCAGTGGATCAATGTGCAGTATAGTTCCTGCTTCTGGTAATCTGCCTGTGAGCACAAACAGAGCCCATTTCTGTTTATGGTACGATTCAGTTGTAGTTTCTTCTTCAATTACACAATGTGAGATATATCAGCACTTACATAATTTTAAATGCTTTCTTAATGAGAAAGCAACTGAACAAGTTAGGACTGGATTTAGCATAAGTCCGTCAGACATGTGGAATAATTGTTGAAGCAAGTAAATGGCATCTTCAACCAGAAGCATAGCTTTTTAAACACACGTGCCAAGAACGGACTTTGGGTTGGTTCATGTATAGACTAACTATTTCATTTAATGACTTTTGCATTTGATCATGAACCCTCGTGTTAAGCATATATTCTGCAATCCAGGTATCCACTTGTCAAGCATTGTGTATTATGAATAAAAGTCTTTAGAGATACCTACTTGTAGAAGACTCTTGAGATTAAAAAAATTTTTTTTCATCCTGAAAACAAATAGAATATACTTTTATATGTTAACTTGACGTGGTTTCAGTATGGTGATGATATTTCTGAAATGTGCCATGAAATGTATGGCCCAAGTCTTACTTATTACATATGTAGGTCAAATAAGTTTGTAAATATGATATATATGTTTGCTCACTTATGGTTTGCATGGGATGTGCGATACAGGCTGTAAGCTGGCAAAGTCATTATAGCCTAAGGCTTAGTTTTAAGACTAAGTCTTTCCTTCCCTTCTAATACTAAGGTCTTCTCAAAACTAAGCTTTTCCCGACACCCTTGACTGTTGCATGATGTGGGTGGTGCACTCTTATGAGAAATCCCATTTATGCCTCAGATAAGTGGCTTTGTATCAGAAACTTCCTTATTTGTATACTAGCTTAAAGGCTTTAATTTCTACACTATAAATGAGGCAGATGGGGGTGTGGGGCCATGCTTGCTCGGTTCCTAAAATTAGCATTGCAGAGGAGAGGCAGCCAAGATGGCGGAGTGCTGAAAGAGAAGCCGGTTTGTGCAGAGTTTGTGCAGAGAGAAGGAGATGGGGAACAGAAGTGAATAAGGCTGGTGAGGTAGAAACCTTTGATTCTAGGAATACTCGGATGAGTCAGTGGCTTTGGGAGCCCTGAATGGAAAGGGAAGTGTTTCCCACTGTATGTATTCCTCATCTGCCAGGTGCAAGCTAGGATTAAAGGTAATGGCCCACCAGTTCTTGACTCCGTTGTTTTATTACCGACTGTCTGAATCAAATGCGAACCTGCACAGGCCAGGTGGCTCTGATGGTGGCTGTGGCTACTGGCCATACAACTTACCAGAGGCAATGATAATTTATTTGGATGTGTGAGAAAGCAAACCAGGGATCCTCTGTGTAGTGAGACCAATCCTGCCTCTTCTTAACCGTAACTGTTATACAAACTGGGTGTCAATGACGCCTCCTCCAGTCACCTGGCTTTCTTCTTTAAAGGAAAATTTCCACTAAGATGGGAAGAGGTCAGGTCAGGTAGAATTAAGATGAAAAGAATAAACCAAAGAAGCTTCCTGCAGAAATGTCAAAACCTCAAGAGAAGAACACATCAAGGCTGACCAAAAAAAATAGGGGGGGGGGTAGAAATGAGGGGTATGAATATGATGACGTTGAACGTGTGTTTCCCTACCATTCCTCCATCTGCTATAATCGTCAGAAGTCCAAAGCTGGGGGAAAAGAAGAAAAAGCTTTTTTGGTCTTCTTTTTCTGGCTGCATTTTTAAAATACTTGACTTTGCCTGTTGCTAGTTGGAGGTATCCCCCCAAAAATGATAGAATTGGGTGAAAGAAATGTAACTCTGAATCCTAAAGCAATTCAAATTCCTGACTGAGGAGGTGGGAGTGGCAGGGGCGTGTAAAGGACGGGATACTAAAACAAAAGCAGCAAACACTGCGGGCAAAGAAAATTAAAATTAAGTATAGTTATTCCTCAACTGAGCTAATAAATAGCAAATTTATCACTGATGGAAAGGGGCCCAATAAAAAAGGAAAAGGAGAAACAAAGAGCTGGGATCATCCAACCCAGAATGACCAGACTTTCCAACCCTTTAATTTGCTAGAGAGGCTGCTGTGTCGTCATTGGGTCGCGAGGAAGCGAACCTGAATTGATTTTCTAGAAAACAGACTTCTCAGCATTTCATGTAACTCTTCAAAATAGCAATTTCTGGAGACAACGTGATCACCGCACAGTTTTAAACACTTGGGCTTTGGGAACGATTAGAGGGAGTAAGATGAACTGAAAAGGGAAAAAAACGGAAGGAAATCAGATGTACTAGTAAATTATACTTATAAGAAAAACAGTAGAGACACATTTCAAACTATGGAACACAATGATGTTTCAGAATTCTTTGTTAATTTTAATTGCCTATAATTCCCCCCCCCCCATTATCACAGATAAGATAGTTAGTTGTCAATGCCCATTAAGGGTAAATGCAAGTATAATATTCAGAATTTTACACTGTATTTCCCCCAAGGAAATACCTTTCATAATGAGTAGAGCCCAGACTATAAAATGATTAACTACTCTTATGGGTCTGTGCTACCAAGTGTTTGGAAAACCGCTGGCCCAGGATTCCTTTCTAGCCTCTACATCTTCTCCCTGATTTCCTTAACATCATCAAGAATTCTGGAGAAACTCGATAAAATTATTTTCTTTTTGAACATACCAGCATTAAACTAATTTTAGAAAGAAAAAGGAAAGGAGGAAAAGTAGAGGACAGGATTATTTTTTTTCCTTCCTGGAAAGAGCCCCAAGCTCTATGAAGGGCAGCCTTTGTGAGTCCGCGTAGCTCGGGAGAGGAGGGGGGAGGAAAGCCATTCGCAGGATCAGAAGCTGGAGCCAGAGCCAATCTGGGACAAGGATGTCCCCCCTCATTATCTATTTCCCAGTATGAAAAGAAGCCGAAATGGAGGCAAGGGTCCCCCCCTTAACCGGTGGCCAGACCCCAGCTGTCAAGTGGAAAAGAAGCAGTTACCCCAGAGGAAGATTAAAAATAGATACTGATCAGTACAGTGACTTACAGTTTACAGTTTTTTGGTGTTTTTCTTTTTTTTTCTTTTTTTTTTTAATGTCTCAGAGCTACTGTTGGGCAGATAAAATATATTATGCTCACTTTGTGAAAGATGACGCTGCCCACGTGGAGGCCGTTGCCCAGGTGATATTAATGTTTGTCTCTGTGGGCAGGCAGAATCCTTGTAGCCTGGGGCTTGGTTTTGGGATTAAGCCTTTCCTACCCTTTTTGATGTGGGGTGGTACAATCCAATCATGCCTCAGAGAAGTGACTTTGTATTAGAGACTTCCCTATTTGTATATTGGATTAAAGGTTTGGATTTCTACATTATAAAATAGGGGCAGAGCGGGAGCTTGCGCTCTTGGTTCCTGAGATTATCATTAGAGGAGAGAGCAGAGCAGAGAGCAGAAGGAGGCCATGTGGAGGAGGCCAGGAGAAGCAGCCAAGATGGCGGAGTGTTGAGTGAGAAGAGAGTTAGTGCAGAGTTTGTACAGGGAGAAGGAAGGAGATGGGGGAACAGAGGTGAATAGGTCTGGTGAGCTAGAAACCTTTGATTCTAGAAAACTCGGATTAAATCAGTAGCTTTGTGAGCACTGAATGTGAGTGGGTTTTGGAGCCAAGTGTGTGTTTTTACTTGCCCGCCGGGTGCAAGCTAGAATTAAAAAATAATGGCCCACCAGTTCTTGGCTCCATTGTTTCTTTACCGACTGTCCGAATCCAATGTGAACCTGCATGAGCCAGGCTGCTGTGATAGTGGCCGTGGCTACTGGCTTTACAGCTACCAAAGAAAGCAAGGAGGAAGAGGAAAGGGTAAGAAACACCCAGACAAACAAATTTTAAAATTAAATATATTGATTCGTCAACTGAATTAATGGCCTAGTGAAATTACAAAGAGGTACTGAATAAAAGGGAAAACACAGAAATAAAAAAGTAAAAACAAAACGCACCCCAAAATCTTTCCACACAGTCAGATGGGGAAAACCATAGAGCGGAAATTTACAAGGTCTTGAAACAATGAAACAGCAAGATAATCTTCACCTGACACTGCAAATCTTCAGCAGAGGAAGCATCTCAGATTAGGAGGCCTTCCCAGAATCAAAGGTCAGAAGTCAAAGGAAGTTTGCTCCTTTGCCCCAGATCTGATAGCCAAGGTAAGAATGCAATGCCTTTATATTTGTCAACACAGTGAGCCAAAGGTCCTCTAACCAGATGTAGATTAGTCGCCTGGAGAGCTGGTTGGGATTTCAGATTCCCAGGACCCTCCCCAAGAATTCTTTGTCATCGTCTGAGAATGAGTCCCCACATGTTAAACTAGCATCAAGGGTGATTCAGAACAGGCGCCATTCCACCTCACCTTGAGAAGCACAGCATTAGAAATTGCTATCAAAATCCCCCTTCCCTCTCTCATATGCTTTTTCATGCAGGTTGTCCTGGTGAATGCTAGACATCTTGGTTCTTCCTCAAAAATAGGATGGACACAACTCTAGTTCCTATGTGTGGGTTAAAGATAAAATTCAAGATGTTTTCCAACAACCAATGCAACTACTAGCAAACTTCTCTATGTTAAAGCCAGAAAGTTTGCTAAATTTGCTAGACTGGGCCTGACCTGTGGTGGTGCAGTGGATAAAGCGTCAACCTGGAAACGCTGAGGTTGCCGGTTCAAAAAACCCTGGGCTTGCCTGGTCAAGGCACATATGGGAGTTGATGCTTCCTGCTCCTCCCCCTTCTCTCTCTCTCTCTTTCACTCTCTCTCCCCTCTCTATAATGAATAAATTTAAAAAAAAATTTGCTAGACTGCTGCTTTCACAGATCCGAAGGAATACTTGGCTAGGCTTCTATGAAATCAACCTGTGTCAGTATAGCATTAGCATGTTTCGGAGGGCAAAGATGTGCTGTTCAACCAAGTGACCAGATGGATTTTTGTATATCTCTTGACTTGGTTTGAAGGGGAAATTTTATAGGTAGAATTTTTAAAAAATGATTCCCAAATAATCAAGATCACAAAAAAAAAAAAAAAAAAATGAGATAGTCCTCTCTCTTATTTCTGATAACATTCATCTTTCTAAACTTTCTACTGTTCTGTGACCCCAGACATGGCTGGTAACCCCTCCACCCAAAAGCACAAGGGCTATTCACATGTATTCACATTCACGGGAACCTCAGTACATCACCGACACTGTCGAACACCCCAGAAAACCGTCCTGCATTACTGACTTGAAAGGTGCTTGGAGTAGAGTGTCCCTTTTATAAGCAGCCCCATGTGTTACTTTGCTTCTCCAGTGAAGTGAAAGTATATTATTTTGCTTCAAACTAGTCTATCTTCTTCGGGATCAAAAAGGACTTCATTATTATGGTTTTGTGTTTTTTTCAACAGTGGAATCTTATAGGTTTAGTACTCTGTGATCCATGGACCACTCACTGATCAAGATTTTCTATAAAATAATACATAAAATATTACTGGACTGATAAAGCCTTTGTAGTTTTCATTTTATGGCGACGATAGCATCGCAAAGCATTTCCATCTTTGTGTATTTGTGTAATATGCGTTTAATTTTTACGTGATTGTCGGAGTCGTGAGTCATGTCAGTCCCTCCGTGGGAGACTGAGGCTTCTGTTTATATGATGATCCTTCATGCTACGTCAAATCACTCTTCTCAATCTTATATCTGATCTAGAGCAAGCACAGCCACTGCTTGGCCTGGATATTCTGAGGCAGTCCTAATAGTAAATATTCTTCTCCTGGTGTTAGATTCTATCTCATTTCTCAACCCACTCATGACAAATGTTTCTTTGAAAATATAATTACAAAGTCAATACATGCTTAAAAATAAGCGACTTAATTTGAGCAACTCGGGGGCAGGGGAGGACCCACCCAGCCCTCTCCCAGATCTTAGGATCTGTTTGAGGGGAATTTGTTGCAGATGGCATTAACCCTTAAGGCCATGGACGCTCTTGCTCGGTAAATTATATTATCTGTTTCCTGCTTCTGCAAGAACAGAGATTTCCAGCTGAATAGACTTGCCCTGGGTTTAAAGTGCTCTTATCTGTTGGGCACGTATCTGCTTTGTTCTCCCAGTCATTTCTCTAACTGCAACCTGGTCCTGACCTCTGGTTTTCACCTATTTTCTCATTCCTCTTACTCAGTATCCTGTTTGTGATCATTGGTTCTGTCCCTCCCCACTACCCTGGCTCCGCTGGTCCAAGCCTTTCACCTTAAATACCTGGGGCATCCTCCCCTAACTGCCTCTGCCTGCATCCGAACTCTCCTTTATGCTGACACGACACGCTGACATGCTGAGCCCCAGTCCGACTTCCTCAGGCTGGCTCTTCCCAGTCCCACGACACCCACTCACTTCCCTATAATTTCTGCTCTGAAGTTGGGTTTTCTCTTCTCCGCTATTTGCCCAAGCGTTCCCTGATAAACTTCTGACTGCTGAAGCTACCAGTGACGAAAGCAGTCCCACTAAGAAGTGAACCCTCCAGGAGAAGTCGATATGAACTCGGGAGGGATGTTTGTAATCTCACAGAGACTCCATTTCTTTAGTGAGTCCTTTCTTATTCACTCCGCCCTGAGCACATCAGGTTCTGCTCAACATCAGACTGTCTTAAGAACAAAGCCTTGGGTCTGTTGACCACAGAAACCAACTTTCAGTCAAACTAAAGATGTTGTCTTGACCTCAGTTGTGTTTCAGCCCCGGGCCTATGAATGCTGAACAGCCTTAGAAACCGCATCCTCAGGACACCAGACAGAATAGTGCTGTGACTGACACCTGGACCTGTTACAGTGACCAACTGCTCCCTCCCCTGGCCCCAACCAATCAAGAGAGCCCATGACCTGAGCTCCCCATGTCACATGGTGAATGATTTTTTCCCTATATCACCCAACCCCTGGAAGCCACCGGGAGCCAGGTCTTTGAGCATTCACTCACCTGTGTCTCCAGTGTGGGTCACATTCTAAAATAAGTCCTTCACTTCCTTTGCTGCAAACTCTTGTTCGTGTTTAATAGGGCTTTACTGTGCACAGGTGAACAGACTCCTTTAGTCCGCTAAAATGTGGACAATGAAGAAATTGGAATTCAGCTTCAAAAAATGGAGGCCACTCGCCCTGGTCGGTTGGCTCAGCGGTAGAGCGTCGGCCTGGCGTGCGGGGGACCCGGGTTCAATTCCCGGCCAGGGCACATAGGAGAAGCACCCATTTGCTTCTCCACCCCCACCCCCTCCTTCCTCTCTGTCTCTCTCTTTCCCTCCCGCAGCCAAGGCTCCGTTGGAGCAAGGATGGCCCGGGCGCTGGGGATGGCTCCTTGACCTCTGCCCCAGGCGCTAGAGTGGCTCTGGTCGCGGGAGAGCGACACCCCAGAGGGACAGAGCATCGCCCCCTGGTGGGCAGAGCGTCGCCCCTGATGGGTGTGCCTGGTGGATCCCGGTGGGGCGCATGCGGGAGTCTGTCTGACTGTCTCTCCCCATTTCCAGCTTCAGAAAAATACAAAAAAAAAAAAAAATGGAGGCCACTCATGAATCAATTGGGGTTTTTTTGTACACTAATCAATTTAATTGTCTGATTTGTTTTTTAGTAAAAAGAAATATCAAATTAGTAAAAAAAATAAAAGGAGTAACTATTCAGTTGAATTAAGGAGGCTTTTAAACCAATTTTTGGCAGGAATTTTTTATCAGAATAGTCAAACATGTTTGTACATATGGTATATTCAAATATATATCTCATAACCAAGATTCTGATATAATGATGTTACTTGAACTATTAAATATTAGACAAAATTATCAGCCAGCAACAATAGTCCAGGTACTTTACAACTTATCTAATTACAAATACATTCCTATGTGCATATTCTGCTTATTTTATTACTGTTTCATTCCCTAATGATTTCTAGCCTGACCTGTAATTCATGCCAGAAAAAGAAAACTAATGCCAACTCCCATTGCTCCTACACATAACAGCAAAGATTTTCTGCTAGCTGGCTGCCAAGACCCTGTGATTATGGAAGGGAAGATGCCGCTTCCAATGAAGAAAACCACTCATAATAATGAGGAAGCCAACTGCACTCAGAATAAATGAAGAAAAGGAATCAGTCACGTTGCCTTACTGGTACACTGGTTTCATTGGAAATATGTGGTTTTGGAATAGGACTTCCTCTAAAGCAGTGGTCTCCAACCTTTTTTGGGCCATGGACCGGTTTAACGTCAGAAAATATTTTCACGGACCAGCCTTTAGGGTGGGACGGATAAATGTATCATGTGATCGAGACAAGCATCAAGAGTGAGTCTTAGATGGATGTAACAGAGGGAATCTGGTCATTTTTTAAAAATAAAACATTGTTCAGACTTAAATATAAATAAAACGGAAATAATGTAAGTTATTTGTTCTTTCTCTGCAGACCAGTGCCGGTCCGTGGCCCGGGGGTTGGGAACCACTGCTCTAGAGGGTTAGAAATATTGTTCAGGGAGTTGCTGATATAGAGTTGGTAATTGAAGTCATGAGGTCACATAGTATTTCTAAGAGACACATTATATAGCATTAAAAAAATATCCATGCTGGATTAGTAGGAGATAAATTTGAAACAAACAGGATTTTTCCTGGTCTCCCTAAAATTAGGGCCAACTCTTAAAGTCAAAAGGTCTGTTTCTAGCACACGCACGCACACACACACACATTACACCAACCACTTGAAATACTTATAGACATTAAAAGGTATGGCAGATTTACACAAGCCTGTTAAAGAAAGAAACAAAGTCAAGCCATCAGGAATAAATTTGTTTAAAACCCTGTGGCTACGATTATTAACATTTTTAGACAACATTAAAATAAAAAATAAATATTCTTCAATTTTATGCATTTTTTATAAGTTCTGTGAATACCACACACACACACACATTTATACAGCTGTGTTTTTAATTGCACGTAGATGTTTACTGGCCTTACCCCTTTAGTAAAAATACAATATTACTAAAATGTGTCCCTGGCAGTTTAGAAAAATATGGCATTAAAACTACTTGGAAGTCACTGAATCTAAAATATTAACTGACAGCTGAAGACACTAAGAATCAATGAAATGAAACAATATCTGACATCTCTCACAGACCACTTCTTCCTCAGTCCCCATGACAACGTTGTTAGAATGACAGGAAGCAGCTGTCTCCGGATTTTCCTTAGGGTGAAGGTCACATCTGCATGTGATTTGCATATGGTCCTCTAGCCTGGAGTCCTGGCTCATTTTAAAGTCCCGAGTTGGTTTTCCTAAGGACAGGACACCAGAGGCTTACATGTCCCTCCCTACAGTAGCAGCATCGGCCACTAACTGAGCAGCCCATATGCCAGGCACTTGATTCCTAGCATCTCATTTCATCCTTAGGGCAACCTTGTATATTGATTATCACTACCCTCATTTTACAGGTAAGGACAAGGAAGCTGAGAAAATAGGTGTTACTCCCAGATCGTTGAGTAGGTAATAAAACGAAGATGTAAACCCTGGTCCATCTGATTGCCAAGCCTTCTCTGTGCTTCCTCCATCGCTGGACTCTGTTACCAGGGTCCAGGAAGAATCATGAATCATGGAAAGCCAGAGGGCCATCAAACATCAGAGCCACCCACACATTGCTGGAGGAGGAATCTCTGTGTGAGCTGGACTTCTAATGTCAGAAGGATAAGCAATACTGTTCCAGCCCTGGTAACCACAGGCTTGATGGGAAAGGGAGGGGAAGCACCACAACAAAGACACTGCTGAAGGCATCACTGGGTCTGGGTTACCGGGGCCAACTTCGAGCGCCTCCTTCCTCAACTTAATGGGTGGGACAAAATATCCTGCCACAGGGCTCTGGTGATCTTGAAAAAAAGAACAGATTCAAGTTGAGGATATTGCCTTATTGAAATTATGTCTCCTAATTTGGGTATTAAATCTAGGCCAGCGTGGATTTTTGTAACAAATTCTCAAGCCGCAGAAGAGGAGGAAATGCTATCCACAAGTCTTTGGGGACAGCTGGAGAGAAATAATGTTTCTAGGGCTTGAGCAACTTTTTTGATATGCCCTGACTTCCAGGAGCCAAGAGAAATGGATTCCACCTTAATAAATCCCAGGTGCCAATTTTATACAGAATCTGGAAAGTAATTAAGAGTGCGCAGGATTAGATCCAAGAAGTTATTTTGGTTTGGGTAGGAGTTACGAAGTTCAGTTTGCCAGCATTCAAAAATATACCCTGGAATATGGCCAAGGCGAGGACTAATGTTTGCCCCCTTAGCCTCTCCGCTGAAGTCCAAGAATTCAAATCTTGCAAACACCAGCCCAGCTGACGTGCTAGGTGCTGTCACTCCCTGGTTTAAAAACCCTTCAATGGATGCTGAAAATAAAACCCAAACTCTTCCCTGTACATTTTATAGCTTTCCCGTCTTGCCTCATCGTCTTTATATTTAGTGACACCACTCACTCTACTGTTCAGTCACAGTCAATTTCTTTCCAAATTCTGTCTCTCCTCCAAGCCTCAGTTCACACCATTCCCCCTTGCTGGAACATTCCCAGCTGCAGTGTTACCCTCCCCCCATACTCTCTCCATTCCCACACAGCCCCCTCTGCCAGCTAAATCCCACTTTCCCACCCGGATATCACTTCCCCCTCTTCCTGCCTCCCCAAGTCTGGGCTCCATGCCTCCCCAGAGAGCCCTACTTTCCTCTGTTCTTATTATAGTTTATTACAATTGCTCGTTCTGCAGCTTCTTCTGCTCGCGCTGTAAGTACTATAAATGGCCAACACATGTTGCCAATTAGCAAATATGTGTTGAGCATCCACGCTAGGCTAGACATGTGGGGTGCTTTGTTAAACTAGATGTCTAAGACCCTATGACTGCCTTGCCCGACATGGCATCCTAATATGAAACATGGGCTCTGCTCTTAGATGAGTCGTATTTACGACAGAAGATGCCTGTAGGGATATCCTGGATCTTTTCATTTCTTGCACATACCTGAGGCAGGGCACCTTCTACCAGATGGAAGCCTGCTCTCCTGGTAGGTGGCACCAGAGGGCACCCTCTAGAGATTGCCTGGGCTAGATCAGGCGATGCCAATGGTGGAGTTCTTTAGTGACTCCCTGGAATACAACATGCCAAGCTCTGTGCTAGGAACAAGGAAGATGCTGTCCATGACCTCTTGGAGATCAGATGTCTCACAATTCCCTAAGCATGAATCCTGATGGTCTTGACAGCACTTTTTTTTTTCACTAATAATTAATTTATTAGGCAGCACTAACCCATTACAAGATTACTTTCCTGTACAACAGCTAATTTACTTAACGGAACTCATGACAGGTGATACCCAATACCAAGCAGTCCATGAGATTAGAAATAAAGCGGTCTGGGAGTAGCAACTAGTGAACGCAGTCATTTCTACGCAGTACGGGTACATGTTGCTGAAGACTCCCAGTTCAGACTCCATCTCTCTGATCTTGTAGCACTTGGACTAAAGTAGGCATCTCAATCCATTGTTCAAATACAGGGGGCCCATCTGGTTACGACAGTCTCGACGTAGGATGTTTCAAGTTGACAAAGCTCACTCCCATAAAAACTTTAAAAATCTGAGTGTTACACCATTAGCGTCGTACTTACGGACTACGTGGGCGAACTAGTCTGGTTGTGCGTGCAAGAAGAATGCACAGCACAGTGTGCAGTACAGCGTATTTATGTTTCCTTCTCCTTCTTCTGTGGCTTAGTGGTGTTTTTATGTTCTAGATTATGATTTTACGACTGGGTTAGAATAGGTAAGTGACTTAGGCTGGGGTATGTTTTGACTTACACCAAAATTCGGGTTACATCACTGTCATAGGAATGGAACTATGTCTGGTAACCTGAGGACCCCCTGTATATTGATATGTAAATTTGGGACATCAATAGGAATGAAGTGAGATGATAAATTAACCCCTCAGCACCCTGGGCTTGCACCCTTCCCTTCCCAAGTATAATTAGTGCTGCTTTGTCGATTCACAAACTATTTCATTTGCTATGGGTGTCTGAAGTCAGGGAACTTATCACCATCTGGACGACAGACTGGTTTTCTACTACAGTGAGTACAACTCTTATAGGTAAGCATCTTTACCGGTTAAGCAGATTATAGCATTTTACATCTTTCTTTCGATCTAAGGGCCACTGGTAAAGTGGAAGAGGTTGGGAGACAGGAAGAAGGTGAAGAAAGAAAATAGACCTGTATATCAGTTGCTTGAGAAGAGAATAAATGAGTCTACATCCTGGTGGCTTGGGGAGAGAGATGCCTGTTCGTCTTGAGTCCACATAGATAAATATATTATGGATTAGGACACAAATTTTGGACTTTTGAGCATTCATGTTCATGTCCTTTTCTTCTCAAATCTTTTTCAAAATTATACTGTAAGAAAAACAGTAATGATGCTACTAAGTAGATGTCGAACTGGTTACTGACCACATAGAGCAGAAGTGACGACCTACGTGTCCACAGGGGAGAAACCCCATGAAAGGGAGTCAGTTCACTCTGTAGTGCACTCTGCAGTGCATCCGGGTGAAGGGCCACCAGCCCTCTGGACAGCTGGCCTCGGGAAGGCGCCGTGCAAATATGGCGGGCATTCAAAGTTGACCCAGTAAGCATTTAATCATCGGAAGAGCCAAAAGTTGTCTGAGAAAGGAACTTAGAACAGCAATGGTTCTTTTTTTTTTTTTAATTTTATTTATTTATTTTATAGAGGAAAGAGAGAGAGAAGGGGAAGAGAAGCAGGAAGCATCAATTCCCATATGTTCTTTGACCAGGCAAGCCCAGGGTTTTGAACTGGCAACCTCAGCGTTCCAGGCCCACGCTTTATCCACTGAACCGCAGGTCACAATGGTTCTTATTTACATAATCATAACAGTATTAGCATCTGTGTTTAACCAAAATTTGCAGGAGAACTATGTCAGGGACTGAAGAGAAGGGAGTTCAGGATGCAGGAACAGAGAGGGAGGAGGAAATTACAACTACAAAAGGAAGTCAATAAGTCATACTTAAAATCGATACATCAAGAAATTTTAGTTAGGAAGAGTATATCTAAACATGGACGAAAGAGCTGGTGGCGGAGGGGGGTGGAGTCTATGAGAGCTGTTGCCTCTGGCACATGGCGGGAGAGCCGGGTAGGCAAAGGCACAGCTTTTCAACAGAAACTTTCAGCTCTATAGGATTTCTTAAAATATGTGCATGGATTAAAATAAAAAAATAATTAGACAAAAAAGAAAAATACCCTTAGGTGTCTGGGGTGTGGGGGACATCAGACTGGTAGAAATCTTGACTCTATAACTTTACATAGCCAGGATGTCAGGCATGGACCCAGGATGTGCATGATCATGTCTGGATTGGTGCATTATTTAGCCTCCACAATGGCTTTACAGAAGAAAGAAGATAGCATGATGATTCAGACCAGGAGAGGTTAGTTACACTTGGACTCGTTGCAGATGTCAACAGAGAGCTGAAGGGATCTTTACAAGGATGGGTTTTTTTTGTTTGTTTGTTTGTTTTTTGTATTTTTCTGAAGCTGGAAACGGGAGAGACAGTCAGACTCCCGCATGCGCCCGACCGGGATCCACCCTACACGCCCACCAGGGGCGACGCTCTGCCCACCAGGGGACGATGCTCTGCCCCTCTGGGACGTCGCTCTGCTGTGACCAGAGCCACTCTAGCGCCTGGGGCAGAGGCCAAGGAGCCATCCCCAGCGCCCAGGCCATCTTTGCTCCAATGGAGCCTTGGCTACGGGAGGGGAAGAGAGAGACAGAGAGGAAGGAGGGGGGGGTGGAGAAGCAAATGGGCACTTCTCCTATGTGCCCTGGCCGGAAATCGAACCCGGGTCCCCCGCACGCCAGGCCGACGCTCTACCGCTGAGCCAACCAGCCAGGGCCCAAGGATGGTTTCTGTCCCGTTCACTGCCTAGCTCAGTGGCAGGTAAACACGGGCGCCTTAGAAGTGGTGGTTGAAAAGCCATCGACAGGGATTACAGAAGTGGCCATTAATAGACTATTGCTGATTTCATGGGAAGGGTGAGGAAGAAGGGAGAAAAAGTTTTAAGGAAGTCTCATTTGCAAAAGACAAATGGTAACTGGGACCCATGCCAAACTTTTGCCCTTGTAAGTAAGGAATCAAAGCCAGGGTCAAATCACTAGGAAAGGGAAGTGAAAATAAATTAAATTCAGAATGGTATATCTGTGTATTTAATTTGCTTACTCAGTACTTTGTGTATGGAGCTCGTGAGCCAAGGGGGCAATTCTTACCCCATATAGGTGATATGGGTTATTTTAAAATATAAAAGAAAAGAAAGAGTACAGGTTTCATCCTCCAATTTGACGGTCAAGAGAATGTATGCAAGTCTGTGTCATATATGGCACAGTCAATCGAATTCAAAGTACAATTTTGAAAAAAAGAAAGTCTTCCTTTTATAAGAGTACCAATTTCATGTTTAAGGTCCCATGTTAGTTTGCGATGACTGCCAAGACAATGTATCTCAAACTATGTGGCTTAACAGAAAGGCCCCATAGGTCTGGAGGCTAGAGTGTGAGACAAAGCTGTCTGCAGGGCTGTTCCTCCTGCGGTTGGTTGGAAGACTGTTCCAGGCCCCGCCCCTGGCTTCAGGTACACTGCTGCCATCTCTAGAACTCCTTGGCTTACAGGTGCGTCACCCCAATCTCCGCCATCATGTTCCCATGGCATTCTCCCTCTGTGGGTGTCTTTGTCTCATTTTCCTCTTTTTATAAGGACACCAGTTATATCGGGTTAGGGGGCCCATTCTCCCCCCAGGATGGCCTCATCTTAATTAATTATATCTGCAAGAGCCCTGTTTCCAAATAAGGTCACATTCTGAGTAATGGAGTCAGGACTCCAACTTATGAATTGGGGGAGGGGAGACACAATTCAATCAACAACAAAGAAATTGTTTTCCCTACATTTCTAGAACCATAATCCTCTATTTTTTCTCCCTAGCATTTGGATTTTATTATAAAGCTCCACAAATCCTCCTTGGGAATAAACAGGCTATATAGAAGGGTGGGTGGTTGAGTGAATGAATATGCCTGACTGTGACTGTTAAGCTGGGGTCGGCCTGAGTGTGGTAGGAGACCTTGGGAACCAACACTAGTAGAGTTAAGTGTCTCTTATGTGGATGAAAGTGCTCCAAGCTAGAAAAAGTATAAAATTCTGAATCAACTGAATCGGGAAAAGAAGAGAGTCCAACAGCAGAGAATCCAACTCACACAATGAAGATCACACAATCAAAAAGAAGACCTTACAATGAATGCACGGAGAAAATTTAAAAGCTAAGGCACTTGCAACAGCATAGTTGGACCTCGAAGGTACTGTGCTCAGTGAAATAAGCCAGACAGAGAAAGACAGGTACCATATAATTTCATTTATATGTTGAATCTAAAGAACAATATAAATGAACAAACCCAACAGAAACAGACTCAAAGGTACAGAGAACAGCAGACCAATGGCTGCCAGAGGGGAGGGTTGAGGGGCTGGGTGAAAAAGGAGAAAGGAGTGAGACATACAGATTGGCAGTTACAAAATAGTCACGGGGATGTGAAGTACAGCACAGGGAACACAGTCAATAAAATTCTAACAAGTATGTAGGGTGCCAGTTGGGTCCTGGAAATATTAGGGGGAACACTTGGTAAAGTATATGACTGTCTAACCACTGTGCTATACACCTGAAACTAATACAAAATAATACTGAATGTCAACTGTAGTTGAAAAAAGACAAAAATCTAAGGCACTGAGGCATCAGTGAGAAAATAGAACATGACAGGTTGAGCTGGCCAGTCAGAGGGCCTGTGATGAAATACCTTAGAGTGAAGCTATTACCTGTTATTGTCCTTTGTGTGTACTCTATGATGTGAGGTATGGACAGATAAGATAGATCTACAGGCCAGAATAATAATATTATCAAAGAGCATTTAGCCAATTCCCTGTGTCACTTTTAGGGACAAAATCCTTCCCCCTCCAAAAAAAAAAAATTGAAGGTTTCACTCATTCCCCAGTCTGGGATCACTTGTTACTTTGAGTTCTTCTTTCTGCCTCTCCATCATCGGTGACCTTTCACATAATTGAAATACAGTGGTACCTTGAGATACAAGTTTAATTTGTTCTGTAACCGAGCTTGTAAGTCAGTCAACTCGTATATCAAACAAATTTCTTCCATTTAAAATAACTGAAATAGATTTAATCCATTCCAGCCCTGTGCAACATCCCCAAACCAGCCTAAATTATGAAAAAAGACATGTTTTTAATTAAGAAATATACATGTATACTTTACCAATGCATAAAAAAATATATGAAATAAAAAAAAGTGTTATTTAGTTCTGTATTCTTACCTTGGAGACAGACGAGTGCAGCTAACGGAGGTGACTGGCAGAGGAGGAGGGAGGGAGGAAGGAATGCAGACACACTGTAGACACGTAAACTAAAACTGCCCTTTCTTAACACTAAATGTAAACTAAAACTGCATTTTCTTGACTTTAAACAAAACTAAAACTGCACTTTCTTTACTTAAAATGAAACCACAAAAACTTAATTGTAAAAAAATGCACTTTCTTAACTTTAAACTTAACCTAAGCTTAAATTAACATTACGTATTTTTCATTTAGTCATCACCTGTTTTTGCCTTTTTGGCTGCACTTTTGGCATTTTCACTTGCAGGACTTTTGAATAAAAATCTATCCAAAGAGGTTTGCTTTTGCCTGCCTTTTAAAATGTTACGGAAATGTGACAAACAAGTGTCATTAAAAAGTGCTGAAGCAGGACCAGTTGAAACTTTTTCTGGGTGTTTCTTTTCAATGAAACTTGAAAGCTTCTCGCACATTACCAGCATGTCTTTATTTTCACTTGTAGAAATCACTTCCTCCAACTCTACCTTCTCCTCACTACTAATTTCTTGCAGAAGCTCCGTATGTTGCATCACCTGTAGCTCCTTCGACTCCTCAGTTGAGAGTTTCTCCTCATGTTCCTCGATGAGCTCGTTTATGTCATCCTCATCTACCTCCAGACCCATTGACTTTCCAAGGGACACAATCTCCTCCAACGCTTCTACCTCGGTCCTGGTCTCTGGTTTGAATTCTTTGAAGTCCCTGTCTGCAACAACATTAGGCCATAACTTTTTCCAAGTTGAGTTCAAGGTTCTTCTTGTAACCTCTTGCCATGCCAAGTCAATAATGCGTAAACATATCACAATGTTGTAGTGATCTTTCCAAAATTCACGAAGGGTTAGAATGTATATTCATTCACCTCAAAGCAGCAGAAGAAGTGCTTTGTGTAAAGCTTTTTAAAGTTAGAAATGACCTGCTGATTTATAGGTTGCAAGATTGAAATTGTGTTGGGTGGGAGGTAGAGGACTTTCACAAATTTGAACTCATCGAGAATGTCATCTTCAAGACCAGGTGGGTAGACTGGAGCATTATCAAGGATTAGTAATGCTTTCATCAGGAGTTTATTTTCTTGAAGATATTTCTTCACTGCAGGACCAAAGACGAGATTTACCCATTCAATAAAAAACTGCCATGTAACCCATGCCCTACCATTGGCACACCACTGCCGGGGTCCAGCCCCGGGGGGGATCCAGGGGTCCCACAGGAGGAGACGGCGTTGGCGAAATCGAGTGAGAGAGCCGAATTCTTTTCTTTCTCTTTATTCTCTGGTTAGCATTTACTGCCAGGCATCTCTGCTAAATGCTAGTATAGCTCCCTTTTTATACACACATACTGAGTTACAATTACATGGTGTTAATCATTGCTTCTGTTTCACTATGTTTACATGTTTCCGGATAACAGTTAATTTATATCTATAAATTACAAACCAGGTAGCAAGTCATTCAAAGTACAAAATAACTTGAATAGTGATAACAACATCGGTAAAAGCTTTTAAAGTATTAGTACTAATAGTTAACTAACTTTATTGCTGTTGTGAGTTAAGGGGCAGAGAGAGATTAGCAGACAAAATCATTAAGGACTAACAATGGACCACCGCTTGCTTAGGTAAATGGCTTTGAGTTTATGCGGTGTCCTACTTTTTCTCACAAGATTCTAAAAGGCTTGCCTATAAAGAAATTGACATAACATTAAGAGTAGCTTTCACCCAAAGATATACAGAGTGTACTTGCAAGATAGCCTAGTAGCAACATAAGACATTAACTGTTATTACTTCTATGGATTCCCCTACATTTTTCTTATTATCAAAGAATTTTGGAAAGTATATAAATCTCATGAGAACATCTCATTGAGAAAGCCTAGCAATTGCCTTTAGTCAAAAGACAATTCTCTTAGTAAAACATTCTTTTCTTGCTGACTGCGCTCTCATCCTAGGCCACACAATGGGCCATTCTACTATACCTTACCTAAGATACTATTGTCTAGTCAAATATTACTTATTTATTATATTTAAACACTAGTTAAATTCTCACTCTATTCTTCTCAGAGTATACCACTATCTGCAGATCAAATAAGCAAGAAGAAAGGAATGTTTCTTTACTCTATCACATGGAAAGTCTAGGGAGGAAAAATGTTGAATTAAGTGAAGGCTGAAAGGTGCTCTGTGCACAGCCACTGCCTCCTACCCATTCACAAGTCACAATCTATTCTTTCTAACATGATTAAGAAGGAATTCTCCTACAAACTTAACCCTTTACGAGGGATATCATAGCCAGCCTCTTATGTCTATGAGCCCAGCTCAAGGGGCTTACAGGCTTTTCTGTGGAACTCACACCCTCTGTCTCATTTCCAAAGAAATCACTACAAATCTACAGGGAAAGCACGGTACTATTATCCCTGTGCCATAAACAATAGCACACACCCAGAAAAGGGGGGATATAAGGCCAGATTAATTCAAAAAGTCAAAGGGGGAAGTATCGTTGTGTCTCTCCTTTGGGTGACTTCATCAACCCGCAGCCATTGGTCTTCTCTGCTGTGACTTTGTCAATCAGCAGTTTTTGATCTTCTGCTGTGACCTTGTCAGCCAGCAGTTGTGGGTCTTCTCCTGCTGTGACCTTGTCAGCCAGCAGTCGTTGATCGGCTCCCGACACACCACATAACTTGCAGTTTTTCTTTAAGAATCTTGTGAGTCTTAAAGGCTCAAGGATTTTCGGAATGATACACTAGCAGTGGCTTTACTTTACAGTCACTGCTAGCATTTGCACACAATGCAAGGGTCAGACGGTCCTTCTTGGGTTTATGGCCTGGCAGCTTCTTCTCCTCTGTAGTGATGAAAGTCCTCCAGGGCATTTTTTTCCAAAAACAATCCTGTTTTGTCACAGCTGAACACTTGTTGGGGGATGTAGCCTTCCTTTGCGATAAGCACAGCAAAATGTGTGATGTTTTCCTCAGCTGCCTTAACGTCAGCACTTGCAACTTCAACATGCCTCACCATCAAGTGGATGCCAGATCTCTTCTGAAATTTCCAAACTAGCCATGACTTGCCTTAAATGTATCTTCTGCTGCCTCTTTTGAGGTAGATGATTCTTTCTTCTTCAAGTCGCTGTAAATAATACATGCCTTTTCGAATATTACAGTCTCTGTCGCTGTATCTCCTGCCAGCTCTTTCTCTTTCACCCACACCAGCAGAAGCTTCTCTATTTCTTCATGGATATTTGTCCTTAATTGGGACAGAATTGTAGTTTCTTTCACTGGATTTGTGCTTTTGATGGCATCCTTTTGTTTAAGGATGGTATAAATTGTAGATGTATTGCAGTTGTACAGCCTTGCCAGTTCAATCACTCATACACCATGCTTATGTTTTTCTATTATTTCTTGCTTTACTTCTATCAACATCATTCTCTTCTTCTTCTCACCACTATCCTTTACACTCACTTTCTTCCCCCCCATGATAGCACACAAAAAAATATTAGTAAAAAATGCAACTTGATTCTGCAGGTAACACGTGAGAAAGAGCGAGGTGCTGATGTTGTGCTGCTTGTACTAAACCTGTGCGCCAGCCTGCCAGCTAGCGGCAGCTTCCCAAATCACGACTCGTATCTCGGAATTCCGCTAGGTCGGATCTTAAACAAAAATACGGACTAAGTCGCAGCTCGTATCTTAAAAAAAAAAAACCACCTATGTTGGTCTGCTCGTATCTCAAAGTACCACTGTATAAACATACCAAGGGTTGGAGGACAGTTTGAGTACAGGAAAGCTTGTTCAGTGAGGAAACAAAAAGTTTCCCTAAGGAAAAAAAAAAGACACAAAGAGACTGTCTAGTCTCTAGGAGCAGGGAATGAAATAAAATATCCCTAAAACTAAACACAAGTTAATATTTCAGTTAATTATCACTACACCAATTTCCAACTTCCATAAAGAAGGTAGCCTTATTACACTCTGATTACATTTCACTTCTTTCATAAGGTAGTAGTGGCCTTCAAAGAGCACCTGCATCACAAGAGCTTTCTTAGGACTATGCCCAGGCCCCTGGATGCAATGCTGAAACAAGAGGTTTAGTAAATTAGTTGAGGAACAGCAAGATCATCATTGACTTTAATTCTCAAGAGTGGTTTTCACAAAAGGTTACTCTAAAGTACTTGACATCATTGTGAGATATTTGCTCACTTAAATCCTTTTGATCATAAATGAAATTTCTTTTCCTATCTCTTGGTTTTTACCTAAAATTTCCTTTTCTTTCATCATTTCTCTGACTAGCGCCTCAATGCCCACACTGCTACCATCTCTGCCTCTGACCCCAAGACCTATTACTACACCAATTCCCCAGACAAGCAGTGGGGGCTCTGCCGCTGGCCAGATGGACAGTGGTAAGGAAGAATTAAGAGAGAGAAAACACAAAACATTGTTGAAAATAATTAAAGAAGGTCTTCTAAGAAAATGGAAAGATATCCTGTGTTGATGAATTGGAAAATTTTATAGTGTTCACATGGCAATACTTCTCAAATTGATCTACAAATGCAATAAATCCCTAGCAAAATTTCAGCGGTTTATTTTTTTCTGCATAAGTGAGCAAGCTGATCCTAAAATTAATATGAAAAGACAAAGGATTCCAGATAGCCAAACTAATCTTGAAAAAGAATACAAGTGGAAGACTTTTGAAATACTTTCTGACTTTTGGACTTACTACAGTGCTACAGCAATCAAAGTGGAATAGGACAGACACATAGAGCCATGAAACAGAATTGAGTTTTCAGAAATAAACCCTTACATCAGGGGTCCCCAAACTATGACCCGCGGGCTGCATGCGGTCCCCTGAGGCCATTTATCCAGCCCCCACCGCACTTCCGGAAGGGGCACCTCTTTCATTGGTGGTCAGTGAGAGGAGCATAGTTCCCATTGAAATACTGGTCAGGTTGTTGATTTAAATTTACTTGTTCTTTATTTTAAATATTGTATTTGTTCCCGTTTTGTTTTTTTACTTTAAAATAAGATATGTGCAGTGTGCATAGGGATTTGTTCATAGTTTTTTTTATAGTCCAGCCTTCCAATGGTCTGAGGGACAGTGAACTGGCCCCCTGTGTAAAAAGTTTGGGGACCCCTGCCTTACATCTATGGTCAGCTGATTTTCAACAAAAGTGCAAGTGCAACGAGGGAAGAAGTCTTCCCAACAAATATGTTACGAGAACTGGATATCTGGATATCCACATTCTAAAGAATGAAGTTAGGCCCCTGCTCATACCACACACAAAAATTAATTCAAAATAGACCATAGACCTAACACGTATAATTTAAAACAACAAAACCCTTAGAATAAAGCATCATTGTAAATTTACATGACCTTGAATTCCCATTTTCTTTGATATGATGCTAAAAGTCCAACACAACAACCAAAAGAAATTAAAATCATCTTCACAAAAGTTGCAAACTTTTGTGCCTCAAAGGATTCTACCAAGAAAGTGAAAAAACAGCTCATCAAATGAAAAACAATAATTGCAAATCATATACATGATAAGGGTCTAGTATCCAAAATACATATAGTATCCAGTATATATATATATATATTTGTGTGTGTGTGTGTGACAGAGACATAGAGAGGGCCAGATAGGGATAGACAGACAGGGAGGGAGAGAGATGTTGCGGCACCTTAGTTGTTCATTGATTGCTTTCTCAAATGTGCCTTGATACAGCAGACCAAGTGACCCCTTGCTCCAGCCAGTGACCTTGGGCTCAAGCTGGTGAGCCTTGCTCAAACCAGATGAGCCCGCGGTAAAACCAGTAACCTCAGTGTTTTAAACCTGGATCCTCTGTATCCCAGTCCGACACTCTATCCACTGCACCATCATCTGGTCAGTCTTATTTTTTAATTAAAATAATTTTATAGTATGTTCCTTAACTCCATCCAGCCACAGCAGAGTGGCACAATGTCAGCTGTGCAACAGAAAGACCCAGGAATTCTTTCACAATACCCTGTAACCTAGAATGAGTAAAATTCCCACCCACAGGTTTAAGTACAGAATTCTTTCTAACTCAACAACAGTAAGACAAATAACCCAATTCAAAGATGGGCAAAGGATTTAAACAGACAACTCTCTAAAGTAGATATAGCAGTGGCCATAAGCTCATCATAAGATGTTTGCCACCTTTAATCATTAGGCAACTACAAATTGAAACCACAATGAAATACTGCTTGACACCCAATGGGATGGCTATGATCAAAACAGAAAATGACAACAGTTAATTAACCTCGGTGGGAGTTCACTGAGATCTCAGGGGATCCAGATAAAAGCAGGTACAAAGAGGTTGGGAGGGTCTCCGTCTCACCCTTAGTTACCAAGGACTTATAGGACATCCCAGGACAAGGACTTTGTGCCCAGATGTGTAAACATGAACCGAGCATTCTGTTAGCCTGTCTCTTCCCAGCTCTGGGCTGAGCTGGAGCCAGGAAGCAGCTGCCTGGTGCAGCACTCGGCAGAACACAAGGAAGGGAGCGGGAATCAAGACCCAAAGTACGACTTCTACCTTTGACCCAGTTTTAGAAGAGGAAGAGGGTGAGGCTGGAATGTGCGCAATGACGTTGGCTCTGTATGGAAGATGCTCAGTGCACTTCATTTCAGGTAAAGAAATGAATTAATATCTATGCAGAGTCTATTCTCTGATCATTTCTCTGTTACCATATTTTTAAATATGCAAGATCAGAAAATTACAGTAACATATTTAACATTGCCTTCCCAAGTTCTTGTTTATCCCAGAAATGTTCAATATAATGGCTATTTTTGCTCTCCTCACTACAATCTTCATTTCATCAAATACATGTTTATCACTTTTCATTCTCTGAAAGGCACTAGTATAGTCTGTGCTCTTATACTCTGACCTTTGAAATAATTCATAATTGAACGAGTGAATGCTGTACCCTCATTTTCCAACCTCAAAGCTAGCAAGTAACTGTGAGAATAGTCTGTGACCTATAAGAAAGAATTCTAAGAAGTTTATAATGATCAGAGAATGGTACTGTTTCGGCAAAGCACAAGACATCTTGTTCTAGAGAAAGTAAATAATAGGAATAAAAATCTTATCTATGAATTCTCCTATGATCCACAACTAGAGTTAAACTTTAGCTCTGTCAGAAAATAGTTCATTCTTTTTTATATTTAATATACTCCTACTATCTACCAGATTATCTACTCAACCACAGAGATTCAGAAATGAGTAGGCACCTCACAGCTTGGTGATGGAGATAAACATAAACAACAAAAAACATTTACACTCATTCTGATTATGGTAACAGCCAAACCATGTACACAATACTGAAGAAGAAAATGTTTAACTCTGTGAAAATGTCAAAGAAATCTTCTCTACAAGGTTAAATTTTCTAACTGCAGGCTCACCTATTGTGGTGACTCCATCTTTGATAGAGGTTATACCACAGATGCAAGTTTCTGTGAATCCAGTGATCATTCGATTACTGTCCGCCTCCTCCGTGAATATGTAAGTGCCATTTGGGTGCTGAGCGTGTCTGTTCTTGCCCACTATTAAATGCTCAACACCCAGGATAATGGCTGTCAATTAGTATCCCTTAAATACACTTGAATATTTGTGTGAATATTATTTGTAGAGGAGTATATTAGGATACCAGAATCAGCTGTTGGAAATTACATTGGGAGCCTGCAGGAGAACACTACACAGGTGAGCAAAGCATAGCCAAATCCCTACTCAAGGTCAGGGAGCCCCTCCCCAAGGATACTGTTGGCCGCAGGCACTGGGAGGAGACCTAGGACATGCTTTGTAAAGCAGAGCTCTCTGGGTGAGAGCCGTGCCTTCCCAGGTCCCAGGGCAGTACTGTGTAATGGGGATGATGCTACAAGGTAATATTTATGAATGATTTGATCCAAGTGCCCAATTCTGGTGGGGCTGAATTCCCCTGACGCTCAGGTCTCAGCTTGGCCGAGGGTGGGGGCAGGCTGAAGATGGGGGAACAGTAGATGATCTGTTCCTTCTTGAACCCCAGAAGATATGAGATGGTATTCAAGGCTGAGAGTTCGTTATGGAAAGGGGACATTTCTCCATCAAACTCCCTGTTCTTACTTTGCATTATCACAGGATGTTGGTGATGGCAGTACTCATGTCTAAGGAAGATAAAAATTATTCTTATCACATTAATAACTGCTATGTGGTTACTTTGCCTTCAAGAAGTTTACAGGAAGATTTGATTAAGTGAGAAGGCTTGACAAGGCAATACATTTCTGAGAAGTTTTAGCGTTCTGCAATGGCGAAATGAGGTCAAATGCCAATGGTTTTGTCCTCAAATGACCTGCAATCACTTCCCTGAAATGCACTCCTTGGAATTTGGAATTGTTATGAAATGAAATTTATAATTAAGGGAAGAAGCTAATACAGTGTGCTGGACTCTAGCATAAAAATTAGAAAACTCCAACTTATTTTTAAGTACAAATAAATACAAAGGGGCTAGAAGAGAACTAACATGATCTTAAAGTCTGCTGAGAGCTTTCAACTGATAAGACTGTGTATTAGACCATTTTATCTTTAGCATTTAAGTTAGAACTCTCAATGGCACAGTGGGGAATGTTCATTGAACAACTAGGAGATTCCAGTTTTAAAGGCAGAACAGCAATGTTCCCCAGTGAAAGGATTTATCAAAAATGGATATGAGGACAAAAACAGCCAATACTTCCAACAGCCTGTAGCCAAACACATAGAGAACTGTCTAAGACACAGCTCGCTACTTGTAATCAGGCCCCAGGGGTGACCAAACCTCTCCCAGTTGCCTGGTAGCTTGTCAGCTATTGCAGCAGATTCTCCGTGCTTTCCCATTCTGATGATTCAGATATCCCTTGTCTCTTTTTTCCCCCTCATTTTCTAGAACCCAAATAACATTTGCTATAGGTTTTAAATTCAACGCAAATGAAAAAAGAGGTAGGGAACAGTAGATTCTACTAAAAAGAGATCTGGTATCGGAGTCAATTTCATGTGATCCTTTATCTAGGTATTATTTCTGATAAACTGAATGGCAGGTTGACTCAACTAAAAAAAATTAAAATGGGTGTGTGTATATGGATCCCCAGAAGTTGTTGTACACATTAGGCTAACTTTGTTCAAGTTTTTGCACAGGATCTGGTATAAGGCAAGACCACAATGTATAGAATCACTTGTTTTTATTGCTATTTTTTTGGATCAGTTATTCTTGGCCAAGTTTTGAACAGGTGTAGGCCGATCAATGTCGGTCAGAGCAGGAGGGTCATGGGAAACACCATGCTGGCAGCCATTACCTAGTTGGACAGCTTCACAAAGTCCTGGGTTTCAGTTTGCCCTAACATGGGCTGGCACTGGCCAGTGCACCATGGCATCTCCAAGGACAATGGGTGGCCGGCATGCCCAACTCTAGTAATTCCTTTACAAGCACTCTAGCTGGATAATACTTCACAGTCAAATGCTTTTACTGTAAATCATCCAACACTGGCTTCTCTCTTTTGGAAAAAAATCTCATGAATGGACGAGGACAAGGCCCCATGGATGAAACAGTATCTCTTGCCAAATTTGACACCCACTCTAACTTGAAAAATCTGAGCTTTGAAGGCAACCTAAAACATTTGGGATTTTTGTGATCATTTGCCCATAACCTAACCTAACTTCCTATGTTGGAGGGGAAAATTAAGATTAACCTTCATTTGAAAGTCCCCAAAGATTTTTCAGACACCACAAGTCCTCTTGAAACCAGAAACTGGAGGAGCAAGCATAAATAAACGAAAATATGTGGGATTTCTTTCCTTTAACATGGACCTTAGTTGTTTTTCTTAAGTTCAGGCAAAGGTCATTTGAAAAATCCTAAAAGTTGTACCAGCCAAAAACCATGTATATCTCATGGGACTGTGGTGAGAGGTTCTTGACTTCCCATGTGCACTTACGCATACAATATAATAATAGTGCTCATTGCCTTTGAAAGATGGAGTAAGGACCGAAGGTAATAAGAAAGCCTTTGGAGACCTATGGTTATTACTTTAAGAAAGTCCGTATATTTCCAAGTAAGTTGGGAAAGACAACTCACCTAGACTAAAACCTAGATCAACGGAGTTCTACAGAACAGGAGTGAACACCTCCTTAAATAATTCTCTATAATAATAACAGTAACTAACAATACCAATAATAGTAATAATAATAAATACCTAACATTGTTAAGCACCTAAGGCTTTACCTGCCTGTTTATTCCTCACAACCAATTTCCACCATCATTCATGCCTCAAGTGCTGGTAGAGTCACTCTTGCTAAGATCCTATCCTTACACAACTAGAATCACTCAGGTGATAAGTGTAATGATGAGCACTAGACCCAGGAGAATAGAGCACACAATTGAAAGAATTACCGCTGGGTGACCTCAGTGCACCAGAAGGGGAATCCCATGCAAGGGTAACACAAAGCAGAGAGAATTTTATGGACAAGTGAGGGTGGTGGGCTCATAAAGATCAGTAGTCCCCCATGCAAAACAACGTGTTGTATGTGATCTTGATGTGGGTCCCAGTCCTAGCCCTCACGATGGTAAGAGTCCTCTGAAAGGGAGGGGAGAAAACTGGCAATTCTCAATAACCTCTAAGGAGCGTGTTATAAACACAGGTTTTAATAAGCTGTTGGGACTGGGATAGGAGGATTAACAAGCGAGGAAGGGCTTGCCTTTGGTGACTTTGGCTTTCTCTCGCTCCGCTTATCGGATCCCTTCAGCAGATGCTATTGACACCATCTTTAAAATGTATCCAGAGCCCTGGCCGGTTGGCTCAGTAGTAGAGCGTCGGCCTGGCGTGCAGAAGTCCCGGGTTCGATTCCCGGCCAGGGCACACAGGAGAAGCGCCCATCTGCTTCTCCACCCCTCCCCCTCTCCTTCCTCTCTGTCTCTCTCTTCCCCTCCCGCAGCCAATGCTCCATTGGAGCAAAAGATGGCCCAGGCGCTGGGGATGGCTCCTTGGCCTCTGCCCCAGGCGCTGGAGTGGCTCTGGTCGCGCAACAGAGCGACGCCCCTGAGGGGCAGAGCATCGCCCCCTGGTAGGCAGAGCGTCGCCCCCTGGTGGGCGTGCCGGGTGGATCCCGGTCGGGCGCATGCGGGAGTCTGTCTGACTGTCTCTCCCCATTTCTAGTTTCAGAAAAATACAAAAAAAAAAAAATGTATCCAGAGTGTGACCACCTCTCACCACCTCCACTGGCCTGAGCCACTAGCTTCTCACACCTGGATCGTTGCAATTGCCTTCTCATTACTTTGTCCCCCATTACAGTCTCATCTCAGAAAAGCATGGAGAGTGATTCTTTTAAAAAATGATCAAATTCCTTCACTGGCTTTTGTCTCTGGATAAAAGCCAAATCCTCTAACTGACCTCACCTTCCTCCACTCTCTGCCTGAGTCGGTCTACTGTGCATGGACCGGTCTCCTGAGCATTCCAGCATGCCCCTGCCTTGGGGGCCTTCTACATTAATTCTCTTACCCTAGACTCCAACATAGACCTTCTGCTGAGATTTGTTCTAAAGTCATCTTCACACAACCCAAATTCCTACTACCCACTTTTTCCTCTGTTTCAGCTTTATTTTTCTCCATGAAACTTATCATAATTGATTCTTTTACTTTTTTTTTAATTTCTTAAATCTCTGCATTAATAGAAGCTTCAGTAATATGGAAACTTTTCTCTAATCTGCTCTCTCAGACGGTAGTAACCACTGAAAGAAATTAAAACAATGGATTAATGAAGCCCTCTGGGTAGAGATTTGATTAAAAAGAAGTTGATACACCTCTAAAAGGCTTATTGTTGGGATAAAGTTGGCATGCACGTAAACTATGTGTCCTCAAATGTCTGGTTTCCCAATTTTAATTAATAAGAAGTGGCCCACAGTTATATATTGTTTTTAAGAGAATGTATCTCAACCTAAGAGTGCATGGATCTGGTTTGGCTACAGTTAAAAAATGGAGATTCATGGAATGTTATAACTGGAAGGGGCCTTAGAGAACCCACTCCAATGGTCCAGACTACGTTCCTATAATAGATGAAGTTTTCCCACCAAAAAAATTGAAGAATGCACTATTTTTTCCAATTTGAAGAAACAGATAGTTAATAGAAATCATATTCTCAAATAAATATTTTCTCTAATAAATTTATCTTAAGATATTTGTATCATGGTCACCAATAAATTAACAAGTACTAACAGACATCAAAAATCAGTAAATATGAAGAAACCAGATAAAAACAGAAAAATCCAGAAATGTATTTTTTTGCAATAGCTGCATACCAATAGTGAGGGTTATATTCTGCCTCTGTGTAACTATATTCTCTGCTGGAACAACCCCCCTCCCCAGTCTGTCTGACAATTAAAGATTATGTGTCCATGGCGTTCCACTAGACATGTATGGTGGCAGGAAAACAGGTTCTCCCATGCCCTACAAGTTGGAGAACTTCTAGTCTGGTCCCCTCATTCCACAAAGTCAGCCATTTACACCCAGAAGACTTGCCCAGACTCATCTGGTTAATGACAAAAGCAGATAACTTGATAAACACTTCCTGCTTACGTCTGTCCCCTTCATTTCACGTCTCCAGGATTCGGCCCACGTTATCTCAGCACTTAATACTTTGTTACAAAGGGTTATCCACTAAGAAATCTGTCTGTGAGCAGCGTAGAGATTTCTGGACACCCAGCTCGCTCTCTCTCTGTCTCTGTCTCCCAAACAAGCTCTCTTTTCTTATCATGATGTAAGTAACTTGAAAGAAAGAAAAGGAAAGAAAGAAAGAAAGAAAGAAAGAAAGAAAGAAAGAAAGAAAGAAAGAAAGAAAGAAAGAAAGAAAGAAAGAAAGAAAGAAAGAAAGAAGAGAAAGGAAAAGAAAGAGGGAGGGAGGGAGGGAGGGAGGGAAGGAAAGAAAGAGAGAAAGAAAGTTACAAAATTACTCAGAAATATAAGGAAAAAGGGGAATTTTTACCTCATTTTCTTTCAGATATGGACACAAATTAGAGACCCATGAACTGTTTCCAGCTCCCAAACAGGTTTTTATTAAAGAATTTGGAAATAGGGAGAGGGTGGGCAACATATAAAAATTGGATAATTTACAATTTTAAGATATTGTAAATTTCTGGTTCCTTTAAAATACTGGGCACACTAAGCTCACATTCTAGGATGACCGCAGCCATGGACATTAAGCAGCGACCATTCCCTTTGTACATGGCCTCGTGTCCTGTTCACCCCAATTCTCTTCACAGTTCTCACCAACAATGTCAGTTTCCATCTACCATCTCATTTTCTCTGCATTTTTATTTTATTATAGTAAAATATTTCTCTGTCCCCGTGTCACCACCAAGAATGAGAAAATAAATAAACAAACAGGAATGGTAATGAAGTTTTTCATGGGAAGAATCACACTGCTCTCATGGAAAGGAAGAATATTCCTGTGTGTGCTAATATGCCTACATGAGGATCGGGGTGAAAACAACTTAAGATGAATTCTTTCAGATTCCAGTCCACAGCTTGAAGTGAGTTTGTTTTCCGTCTCATAGTCATGGTTACTAGCTCACTTCATAGATCATAACCGAAAGCCACCAGCTTCCTGTTTGCTTTTTCTCCCAAAGACTATTTATTACCAGGGCTGCTTAGTAATAAACAGCAGACATACGTGTCATGCCTAACGTCTTAGAAACTTCCTCCCTCACCACATACTCACCTCACAAACACACACACAGGCTTCCAAACGGCTCTCTCAAAGAATCAGCTCTAGACCCTTCTATGCAGAAGAAGAGGAGTCCTGCCTTGTGACATTCCTGGGCCCGTCCCCCAAGGGCATTGTTACGGGGGATTAACCTCCAAGCCAGGAAGTGCCTCTGGTGCTTTGCACTAAGACAACCAGACTTGGAATTTGGGGGGCTATAAAATTTTTATTTTTATATTTCAATTTTTAATTTTGTGAGATTGGCCAAGTAATAATGAGAATTAGAAGAGGAGCCAGAGAGGAAATCTTTGCCTCTGTGGTCAAGTGATTGTTTCCTTTATCTATATATATACCTAAATTAGATTTTGTTGTTATAATCAAAAGAGAATTCTTTCCTGTTTTTTACATCCTGTCTTCTGCTAAGTAACTCTAACCCGGCTTGCTGGCCCCTTGTTTGAGGTGTTCTTTTGAAGTTCACGTGACCAGAAATTTACAAGGGTGTCTACATCACTCTTTTATTGATAAAGTATTACCCAATAATTGGGAAAACATGCCAAAGTAGCCCAAACATGGTTTAATTGATTTCCTAAACATAAGAGCATTTATCATTGCCACAGGGCTATTGGCAAATCAATTCTGAAGAAGTCATAAGAATGCAGCATAGGCATTTTAAAGAAAGACTACAGAACTGTTTTCAGGGCTCATCCTAATGCTGAATCTAGGCTAACATCATCAACAGTGGCTCTCAGATATATTTGGTAGTTTCTGCCAGGTTTTTACCCCGCTTTGTCCCAGAGCTACATATTTCATTAATTTTAAGGCACGCGCCTGGCTCCAGAATCCCAGGCCTGTGCGTCAGCCTGCAGGGAGGGTCCACGCACTGCTTGGTCAGCTCCAGATGTGGGGGGCACGTAGACATGTCAGGTGGGTGACAGAGGAAGAGCTAAAGGCCTATCTTTCAAGGATTTCTGCCAAAACGTAAAGTGTTATGTATTTTTTGTAACTTGAGAACTTCCTGTGAATTTGGACCTTCATACGGACACATCCACAAATATGGGCCACCTATGACTTCACTCAACTCAGAACCGATCAGAAAAAGGAACTGAATCTCCATGTACTCAACTCTCAAGTCCAGTTTGAATTTGGAATATTCACTTCCCTGAGGACAGCAGAGCTGTTGATATCTAGTTTTGTTTTGTTTATTTTTTTTTCTTAGGATTGTTTAATTTGTGGTGTTATTTCTTAATACCAGTCAGAAACCCCTGTGCCATGAGCTGAGAGGTCTGACAAGTTGGTTCTAACAGCTCTCCTTAACTCAAGATGATTTTTATATTAACACATACAATAGTTTAATTCCCTTTCTCTCTCTCACACACACACACACACACACACACACACACACACACACACACACACACGTGCCTCCCATTCAGCTCTGACAGTACAGAAAGGAACAGGTTGTTCATATTCTGCCTGTAATTCCTGCGTACACGCTAAGGTGCAGCCATGACTATGAAGACTGTTTCTCTACAGTGGATAATTCCTTCTTTCATGTCATGAAATGAACCTAACTTGCAAAGGTCGTAGCAAGACTTGCCTGGTAATCTGGACACCAGACACACTCTCTCTCTTTTGGAACATGTGAGCTCAACTGCTGAAAACTTCTTTGGTCTCTTTCATCACAGGCCTCCGTCTGAAGGAAGAGAGATCCATTTTCCAAAGCTGGATCAAACCCCTCAGCCTTTTTGCTGGCAAAGGCTTAGGTCATTATGCTGTTCTTAAAGCACTGCTAAGATTTCAGACAGTCTGCACTGGGTGTTGGGTGGCCACCGCTGACCTACCTGAGAATGTTTCTTTACAACCTCTGCTGCGCCTCCTTCCCCTGACCTTTGGACCCCAGCTTCTTGCATGCTGCATCCTTGGTCATCCCAACAGAGAAGCAGTGGACAAAAGTGCTACCTCATGGGCCACCAGTTTCTTATAACCTACTCAAAACCAGCTCATAAAATCCTAAGCAACCTAAAATAAACAAATATACCATTTTGCCCACCATCCCTACTGATTCATGACTAAAGTGATAGTAGAAAGACTATTTTTTAATTTTTTTATTGATTGATTTTAAGAGAGGAGGGGAAGAGAGAGAGAGAGAGTAACATCGATCTGTTCCTGTATGGGCCCTGACTGGGGATTGAACGGCCAACCTTTGAACTTCGGGATGATGCTCTAACCAACTGAGCTATGCAGCCAGGGCCAGAGACACTATTTATAAACCAGCTCAGCTGTTATGTTGCGTTGCGTGGTCTAGGAATTCTAATCTGTCTCTTTGCTTTTGCCGTGGCTCATGTTAGGGGCCCAATCCACAGGTGTATTACAATGGGGATATTTGTCTGACATATTGGGTTCTGTCTTACTCTTTACTTTCTTTCCTGACACTAGTTTAAATCATAACGTTTAATTCCCATCTAGTTTATCTTTTGGTTTCTCCTATTCCTTGGGTTTTCCTAACTGCTGGGCCCAGCTCATGGGGCATGGTTTAAAAGTTTTATCATTCCTGGTCACTTCTTGAGAGCCTGTGGAGAAGAGGGCATTGGAAGTTGGCTTTCAGGAGAACCAAGATTCTAAAGAGCAAAGGTGGGACAAATGTATGCTGACTTTTCTGTTCTCAAGATTCCCCCTAACATGCTGGGTTCCTGGGTGGCCAGGAAGTGGCCTTACTGCCCACCTTTCACTCACCCTGTAAGCCATAGGGCAGAAAGCTGACCACTTCCCTGGTAGGTCTTTGTATGCATAACCCTTCTCCGTTAATAATGAACTTGTCTTGTCGTGCTTGACTGAATGACAGTCTTCTCATAGATGGCACTCCAGAAAACACAGGCAATTTGGCTGTATAACCAGGTTGTTCATCGATACCCTTAAAAAAAAAAAGGAGGACAATGTTTATTGTACAAGTAACTACATTGTCGTTAATATGACAGAAAGAGAGAGAAAAAAAGAGTAAGAAGTTTCTTTTCCCCAAGGTCTGAGGGTCAGTGAGAACATGAAAGCATTTAAAGAATGTTCTGCTCAATTAATGATTAAAGAAAGATTAAGGAAAAAGAGTAAGTATGTTCAATTTAGGTCTTGTCTCTCCTTATCCTTTACAGATAGGCTTCTCAGTCTTGCCTTCTCTGTGTTAGTTTAGAGGGTTGGGCTTCTGAGACGCTTTCGTGGCCTCCTGAACTGGGTTATGTGTCCATAATGTGTGGTTTTGTTGCAGTGCTTACTTGTGATGAAGTCCACTGAAACACTTTATAATAACAAAAATTGAAACATAAGTGATCAACAGAAGAGGGCATGGTAAATCTATGCAATAAAATGTAATAATTAAAAATTATGTATATGCCATTTTCAATGGCATAAAAATATGGTCATAATTAAAAAAACAGATTACATAGTGAAATTACATAATGAAAAAATAGATCACAAGAACATCATATGCAGCACACGATCACATTGTTCTAAACATCCATGTAGATACATATGCATCATGAGTTTTAAATGCTCTACCTGTTATAAACAAGAAATCACCAGATGGCAACATTATGCATTATTTTATTTTTATTTGTTGTCTAATTTGTATACTTTGTGTGCTTATTATATAATTTGTGTAACATTTATTTATTGCTTAATTTCTATTTACATAGAATTCTTTTGTCGTGAGGGGAACAATAAAGGTTATTGCAGTAAACATTTCCTGAAGAAAGGATTGATGACTTAAACAATAAAACATGATTTGTTCAATAAAAGCACACAGAGATTCCTTCCTACCCATCACTTCAGATGGGGCAGAGTTTTAAAATAGAGTAGCACAGGGTTTGTGTCTTTCTCTTTAAGATAATAAAATGTCTTTCTACTCCTCCTTTTCTCTTGGGAAGGCTAGACGAGAGGTAATTCTCCTAAACAGACATCTTAAATTGAACCCACAGGTTCTCAAAGCACTCATGAATTGGGCACTCCATCCATAAAGGCCAGACATCCTTTTTCTGGACACCTCACACTCTTGTTCTCGATGCTGGCTGGCACACAGCGGAACTGTGAACACAACCCAACTTCACCTGGCTGATTTTCCTGTAAATTCAGTTTATATACCACACACAAAAAATTGGAAACCAGTGTGTTGGAGGAAAGCCAAAACACTAAGTGATTTTTTGTTTCTATTTTGAGAAAATTAAGGCTGAGACCAAGCATACATGACTGAAGGCAGTCGCATCCAGGGAAGGTTCAAGGACGCAATGCTTGGCCCTGCTGGAGCTTTCTGCAGGTCAGGAATCAGACAGTAGATGGTGTGGTGGTATGTCTCAGAAAGGGCAAGAGAAATTTAATCAGTTTTTCAAAACTAAATAATAAAATTGTACACTGTATTCCGCTTATTAGTTTCTCACGCATAATGTCATGTTTCTGTTTAATAAACTGAATAGCGATCTCTCTAAGGCACCTTAGTCCTGGAGAGATTGGGGTCCTCCACTTGCAGTATTGTTGCTGCCTCATTCCTTTGCAGCTCCTCTTCATGAAACCCTGAATACTAACAACAAGTTGACTCATAGATTTTATTTTTTAACTTGAGTCTTGGGCGTTCCATTTAATAACCAAATTTGTTCATGTCATTTTATTTTCTCTGATTATAAAGGGTCATATAGACACAACTGTAAAATGAAAAACACATCTTAACAAGCCTTCGGGCTCCACATATAGACTTATGCAAAAGAGAGAGAAGCCACACTCTGAAAGAGAAACTGGTGTTTTCATACAAGTACACTATGACTAAAGAAAAAAAAAGTCTATTATGAAGGAGATGATTCAGGGAGTATGTAACCAGATTGTTCTCTATTTTGCAGTTTAGAGAATGGTAAAATCTTGGCTACACATACCTAATTAGATCTTTTTGTGTGTATGTGACAGAGACAGAGAGAAACACAAAGAGGGACAGATAAGGACAGACAGACAGGAAGGGAGAGAGATGAGAAGCATCAGTTCATCATTGCAGCACCTTAGTTGTTCATTGATTGCTTTCTTATATGTGCCTTGACCCGGCGGCTACAGCAAACCGAGTAACCCCTTGCTCGAGCCAGCAACCTTGGGCTCAAGCTGGTGAGCCTTGCTCAAACCAGATGAGCCCATGCTCAAACCAGCAACCTCAGAGTCTCGAACCTGGGACCTCCACATCCCAGTCTGATGATATATCCACTGCACCACCACCTGGTCAGGCCCTAATTCGATCTTTCAAGGTTACTTTTTTATAACGTAGAATACAGTGCCAGAGACTTGGCACTCATGATGCTACCGCTGGGGAGTGACAATGACTTGCATCTCTTAGCTCCTGCCTATCCCCACACGAATGGCCCATGCTGCCTGTTCAGCCCATCCTTCTGCTAACCCTGTACCGCTAGGCCCACTAGGTGCAAAGCTGAGAACTCATAGCAGTGTTTGACTTTCTCTCTCTTTCCCGTTCTCCTTCTCCTACGGCCTCCACATGCCCGAGCCATGGCTCACTTTGTCTTATCTTCACCTCTACACATAGCTTCCTTCAGTGTGGCTTCCTCCTCGATGCCTTTTTCCTGGTGTTCACTCCTGGCCCATGTCTACACATATTCACCCGTCTTCTCAACTACAGGTGTCCACGGTTCACATTCAAGTTTACTGTGCCTTTTCATGTAAACGTAGGTTTCTACTCCATGAACTTCACAACTTTTTCATATTGTAGGTGAACTTCACAAGGCTGGCTCTTATCATTTCAAAAAGACAGTAAGCGTCATTTTCTCAGACAGACCTTTTCTGACTCTCCAAGTGGAAGGCGCCATCAGCCACTCTGCTCTAATTACCCGTGCAGGATTTACTCCTACGGGACCTGTTTTCTCCTCTATTGGTTTCTTGTTTATTTCTTCCCAACAAATAATCAGCCTGAGGAGGGGCAAGGACTATGTCCACTTGAGAATGGCTCAGGATAAAGCTCACTGATCTGACATCCGTACCTAATCTTGCCTTACAACTGTGGACTCAGTCAAGGTCAACAGGAAAATATATATACGTAATGACTTCTATTAACTTAGGGTTCAAAAAGCAAAACTCAATTGTAACACAGACTGTAGTAGATATACTCATGAACAAGCATGTTATATTTTGGCTACCAGAAAAGAAACACAATCAAATAACAGTATAACATGATGTATGTCAGCTTTGAGGTTCAAATGCATTGAAGTCTTCCTGCAAGTAATCGACACCCTAAAGAAGTGCCACAGTTAAATGGAAGCTCATGCTGGCAGGAAGTGTGTCAGAAGGCGACCAATGAGTGAAGCAGGATCCCGGGCCTAGGTTCCAATTTGTAGAAAGCCATTAAATGTGCACCTGGACCATGAATACGATTTTCTTTTCACTCAAGCTCTTTTTGGCATGTCTGAACTACTCCTTTCCATGCCTGAATATTTTGCGAAGGAAACCTCCCGTGTTTTTAATTTGACATCCACACATCCTCCTTATTGCAGGTCACTTGGTTTCCCGGAAATGGAGCTCCATAGAGCGATCTACATGCTAAGCCACATTCGGTGACTGCCAGTTACACGGTGTCACTCTGCATTTCAACAAAAGCCCTCACATCCTGTGTGACAGGAAAGTGGGTGGAGGCCCTTCTATATCCAACTTCCAGAAGTCCTTGTTTACAAGGCTGGCTTTCTCTGTGGTGGGGCTGTCCAAAACATTTTTTGCAGGTCAGGGTGTGTGTGTGTGTGTGTGTGTGTGTGTGTTTCCCTAAGGAATTTATCTCTATAAAACACATTAATAATTCTTTTCTTTTTTTTTACATAATAAAATACCTAAAATGCACACTCCACATCAGCGTTATAGACTCTCATTCACATAAAAGTTCTAAACTAGAAAAATAGATGATATAAAGTGATAGATACTTCACAGTGTCTAAGAATGTTTTCAATACAGTATGTACTCCATAAGCATTTATTAAACCACTGAATTAAGAAATCAAGGCACAAGCTTCCCAGAGACTCTCTACTGTTTTGAGTTCCGAGGACTTCTTGTCAGTTCCTGAATAATAAATAGGTTTTTTAACAGAAGTGGTGGACCTTTCTGATAGGCAGATTTAAAGGATTTGTAGTGGCAAACTGAATTGAAACAGCCGTCTCCCCCACCCCCAGCCTATCAAGGAATGCTCCACCCTGACTGTGTGTGACCCGCTGTGAGGTCCCTCCTGGGGCTCTTGTGCCTGGCCAGCCTCACCCAGGTGAAGGGGAAGCATGGATGGGCCTCCTCCTCGGCCCCAGGCTGCTTACAATTGACATAACAGCCCCAGCTTCCTAATGCCTGCCTGTGAGCCTGTCCTGACCTGCCCTGGTCAGCTACTTAGAAAGCAGATTCCTGGTCCTACCTGACAGGCTGAGGGACCTTAGGAAGCACTGATCTGTGGCCACGTCCATTGATTGGTTTGCTGACTGACCAGACCCCCCCTTAGCAGGCCCCCACCCTTCCTCCATGTGTCCCTTTGCCCCCAGCCCTACTCCTGCAAAGCCTGTGTTCATAAATGGACCAATAACATTTAAAGACAAGAAAGTTTCGGCTGAGAATTTAGTGATCCTTTCCTAGGTAAGTCTTGACAGACAAAATAACTTCTGACACGCTGAGCCATCAAGTAGTAGAATTTTAATGGCAGAAAAATCCCATATTCGTATTTCTTTTCTTTGTGAGTTTCAAATGTTCTTTTGAAGTGTTCTCATCTTGTCATTTTCTTCTTCAATTTAACACCCTGTTTTTTTGACATATGGGAAGAACTACAGAAGGGCCTACAGTAGGAACAGTCATCACAGTGCGAGGCATAATTTTCTCCACATTTTGAAAATATTTAATTCCTAGAAGAGTTGGATATCACTGGATCGATGGTGTTATTCAGTAAAATGGAGCAGCTAATTCCCATGTGTGGGCCACAATTTTCCCCCTGACTTCCTAGGGAGATGAAGCTAAAGAACCTTTAAAGCATGGGAAAGCAAGATTCATTAATAATGTTCAATAATATTTAATTACCTCCATATTAGTTCATGTTCACATGATACCAAACAGATGCATTTTTAAGGAGGATTCCAGTGCCTTTTGGCAAGAAAGGTTTTTTTTCCTCAAAAATGAGAACCAGAGCTCCACACAAATATAACACGGGAAAGTTATTTCAAATACGTATATGATTTTTTTTTATCATATTGAAGAGTCTAACCTCCAGTATCAAACAAGATTGAGTATTGAATTTAGTTTCAAAACATTTTCACTTTATCGCAACATAATATTTCAGAGTTTGGAACTCTTCTAGGTTGGGGAATTTTTGTCCAAGTGGAAAATGCACAACCAGAGTCCCCAGGCACCTCTGAGAAGCTGCTGTTGGCCTCTGAGTAGGGCCAATCTGAGTCTTGATCTAACGGAAGTTCACTGAGAGGTCTATCACCCACCAGAGTGACTCAATGCCAGCTCTGTGTAAGAACCCCCAGGAACTCTCCTCCAGGATAGTGGCCCCGACTTGATTCATCCTCTAACTCAGAGGTCCCCAATCGTTTTGGGGCTATGGACTGGTTTAATGTCAGAAAATATTTTCACGGACTGGCCATTAGGGTGGGACAGATAAATGTATCACTTGACCGAGATAAGCATCAAGAGTGAGTCTTAGATGGATGTAACGGAAGGAATATGGTCATTTTTAAAAAATAAAACATCATTCAGACTTAAATATAAATAAAACGGAAATAATGTAAGTTATTTATTCTTTCTCTGCGGACTGGTACCAAATGGCCCACGGACCAGTACCGGTCCGCGGCCCTGGGGTTGGGGACCACTGCTTTAACTGAACCCTGGGACACAGAGAGCCTAGCATTGCAGGGGTTGATAGAAAATACTCCCCACCTCCGAGCACCCACCACCACTAGCATGGGGTCTAGAGACTGACAACAGGGACAGAGGGAGGACCTGCCTTCTCTAGCCAGGTGGCTTCATCCCCATCTTTGGAAAGGAATGCTCACAGTACAAGTCCAGTCAAAGCTGCTAGAGGTCAATCCACCTCCCACTCTAGGCAGCCAGGCTAAGAGGTGAAGGCGTGGATGTGGGGGTGGATTATTCTCCATGGTTCCCCGCCCCCTGCATCCACTCCCTGCCCTTTGCTACTCTGCTCTGTGAATGGCATCTCCCATCCCCGGGTGCCCCCACCCTCTGCAGGGTTAGGCCAAGGGGACCCTGTGGCAGGATGCTGGAGAGCAGAGGGTGAAAGCCATTTCCTGGTACATTCCCCAGCTCCCTCTCCCCCTGGGCTCCTTCCCCCTCAACCTCTCCCTCCACAGTACAGCTTCTACGGGACACCAACACCGCTCCCCTCCAAGATTCCAGTGCTCACTGCCAATGCCATTCCTTTGTAGCTGCAGGGATGAGAATGGTCTGTGACCCAGCATGCCTTGCTGCTTCCCTCAGCCATAACTGCACCTGCCAACAGTCCCTTGATTGAATTCTCTTCACACTCCAGGCTGGTTGTAACTTCTATTATATTCTGGATCATGGCTGACAGATTAAGAGACAAAGGAATACATGCAAACATACATAGAGGTATGTTCACATGTGTGACTTGGGAGTTCTCATTCCTAGTGAGGGAACCTTGACTTCTACAAGAAATGAACTAAAGTCTATGGGATCCTTCCATTGCAGGAAGAGAGAAATGGAGGGAGGAAAGGAAAAAGATAGAGATTGTTTGTTCTTTGCATTGGTACAATTTTTTTTTTGGCATTCTTGATGTCTGATGTGCATTTAAATAATAGATTCTAGTTTCAATAAAATAAAAGTTAGACACAGTTTTTTTTATTCAAGGAATTTTAATACTCAAATTATCATTTAAATTTTTATGATTTAAACTAAGATCTCTTTATTGAGCAAATTAAGAACAAGAGAGGGCAAACTTTGATAAATTTTCTTCCAAGTCAAAAGTTAAGAAGCTAACCGAAATATAAACTTATTTAAAAGCTCCACACCTAATTAGTTAGAAAGTGTGTTGTGGTGCTTCAAACACCCGTGTCACCTAAAATACAGAATGTGTTTCCCACACAAGCCAGCATCAACTAATGACAGCATCGTAACATTCACAAAAACAACTTGGGTCAGTATTAAGAACGCTTAGTATTTTTAAAAAGTCATTAAGTTTTTTGTGGAAACTCTTATTTATTTCCACTTGGAAACCATATCAATTCAAGGTTTATTTTCTAACTGAATATATTCCAAGGTTTGCTGTGTTTTATAAAAGCATTTGAGGTTAATAATCAGTCCCCACATTCCCAGCGGGAGCTAACAAACCTCATCGCTGCTGCTATTGTCATTTCTTGAGGTTTTCAAATGCTAGTTTCATTCCCAAAGCTGCTAATATGATGTGCACAATGAACAGGAAACAGATGTGTCCTAGAGATTTATTCTAATATTTTGTGTATGTTTACTACAAACAGACAAAAATTAAAATACAAGCTTAACATGAAGTAAATCTCTTCAAAATGTTCCCAGATTATGGCTTCACAGAATTTAAAAACACAAAAACAGAACCTCCAGAGTTAGGGTTCAGCCTTTGCAACCCACTGATGGTGTGGCCCTGACTTTCTGAAAGCTCAAATAGAAACACTACCCCAGCTTTCCTGGTGGGAAAAATGTGAAATTCAAGTAAAAGGATAATGAAACAACTATCAATAATTACAAAATGTCACACAGACAATGATTATTATGATTTTTTTCTGTGAAAATATTCACAGAAGTGAAATGAATGTTTAACTCCTCTTTTATTTGGAAAGAGACTAAATCTCTGTGAACCATAGTAAAAGATAAAGTCAGGTTACAAGCCTAGGAAGCTGTAAGATAGAGACAAGAGAGGCACAAAAGAGTCAAAGACGCAGAGAGCCACCTCTGTAACTCAGTAGGTGAGCATTCCTGACTTGACCTTGCGTCTCTCTATAGACCTGTGTCATATTGTGAGTGATGTTTTCAGATTTGTGTGTGTGTGTGCACGCGCACACACGTGTGCGTGCTTGCAAGCACGCTTATAGTCCCACATGTGTTTTAAACATTAGGACTCAACCAGACTCAACTTCCTGACTAATTAGTTTTTGACTGAAGAACAGTCAAGTCTCCTATTTTTTCCCCCTTTAACAATTGTAATCAAGTCTTAAGACTCCCCTGTAATACAGTCATTTCAAGTCTCTATTGTATTTTGTCAACTTTGAATTCCATGGAACGGCTTGACAGAAAAGGGTGAGAATAATTTCTTAAAGTGAGAAAGGGGTGTGAATGCCTGGGTCGAGAAGTTGCTTACTTGTTGGGATTTTAGTTCCAGTGTGTATTCCTGTTTTCAATTTTAGGACATCTGACTTTATTAGGATCATTTTCATCACCGAGTCAATGACAGTGCTGAAAACAAATGGCGGGAACTTTGCTGAGGAATGCCCACATTGCTCCCCATCACATGTTACCATCTAGCATGCTTTCCCACAGACATGACTTCTAGGTTTTGTTCTCCCATCTGATTCGTGCAAGTGCCTTAAAATTTTGTGACTGACAGAGATATGCTGGGTGAATTTTATGTCATTGAACACTTTGTTCTCATTAGTAGATCTTACTGAATCAGTGCCTCAACCAACGACTATTATTTAAACACACCATATCCATGTCAAAGGTAGCTGGTGGTTCGATTTTCTGTTTTGTAGTTATATCAGGTAAATACTTTACATGCCCCAAGTTGAGAACCAAAAAAGAATATACTACTTTTCACTGGTTCTCTTGTCATTTTTTTTTTTTCTTCCTGAAACCAAATGTTTAAAATATGGCAATTATGGAAATCTGATTCCTCACTCCCTGATGTTTGTAGTTATACTGTCTGTTCTTGTTGCTGCTGCTGTGTGTTTCTTGAGTGATTTCCTTGGGATAATTCTGTAAATTTTTTATTCTTTGGCTTGTTTTGTTTTTATGATTGTTGGAGTCTCTGCATGATTAGCTTAATGGTCACTCAATGATTAAACAGAGATTTCATCTTAGCGCCTTGAAACATTAAGTATCCTAGCCTTTGCAAAGGGCTCCCTCTGCCTGGGGTGGGGGTGGGGGATCATCTTCAATGCTCCAGTAGGCCGTTTCAACTCTGCCTTAGCCTTTACTTCCTGCTTTCAAGGTCAGCCAGAGATGAGAACTGAGGGTCTTCTCAGGTCTTTTCTGAAACTACACACAGCCTTTCACAAGCACATGACCATCTAGTGTCTCATGAACATGTGGAACCTTTTCAAGTCCACTACTGACATTTTACTACCCAGTTTCTCCCATTTGCATTTTTTTTGGTCAGCCTCTCGTTAGCTTCTACTGGTAGTGCTGCCTCAGGCTGTTGTTGTGCTAACCGATGGCCAGGGTTGATTTTTTTGAAAAAATGCTCTTGTAATAGGGTTACTTTCACAGTGTTAGCTCTGAGTCAGCCCAAATAAAGGCCAGCCTTGAGAATAGAGCTTTTCAGGGGGCTGCTATTTGGGACAAAGAACTCAGAGAGGTCCAAAACCGTCCTGCTGACTGCAGTGGCTGCTAGACTGCCTATTTCCACAGTCACTCTAGGTGCGGGGCCGTCTGTGTTTCAGGTCACGCAGAACCGAGAGGAAGGGGAAGGGAACAGGGCACGTGAACATGCCAGTCTGTTGAGATTCCATTGGTTTTCTTGATTTTTGAAAATTCTTGCAACTCTTTGTTTTTACCTCAGATCTGTGAAAAGGGTGAGTCTGACAGACTCTTGCCAATGTCCTGTGGGTTGTTATGGAGGAGCAGGTGTTTGGAGGTGCTCACTCTGTGGTTCCAGGAAGACTTCTCCCTCTTGTTTGTTCTAATGTTGCACAAATATAGTCCTCTACTATCATCCACACAAAATGAATCTTTCATTAGGACATTTTCATGAAATAAAAATACCATATTTACTCAGAAGGGTTAACTTTGCTCACCACAAAATACAAAATTTTAATTTTCTTGTCCTAATGTTTAGTAACATAAAATACACAGCAATCTCAACAATAAGTATTGTGGAGATGATAAGAAAATCTAAACATTGTTACTCTAGCCAGATTGAAATTATGTCAAAAATTTGTATTCTTCTTGTATTTGTGTGTTTAGGCAAGATAGTCATTGCAAATAATGACTTATAAGATTTTGTAAGATATAAACATAAATATCTAGTTATGATAGAGTCAGATTCCAGGTATATATAGTTTATAACTTCCCAGGCCTGTTTCTTTTGTTTTTATTTCTTCCCCTTCCCCCAGGTTTGTTTTAAGAACTATTTTATTGAATTTATTGGGGTGATGTTGGTTAATAAAATTATACAAGTTTCAGGTATGCAATTCTATATTATATCATCTGTATATTGTATTGTGTTTACCGCCCTGAGTCAAGTTTTCTTCCATTACCATCTATCCATCCTTCACTTTCTTCTGTCTCCCCACCTCCATCCCATTTCCCTCTGATAATCAGCATACTGTTGTTCTCTATGACTTTTTTTTTTAAATAATTTTATTTTTTTTTAATGGGGTGACATCAATAAATCAGGATACATATATTCAAAGATAACAAGTCCAGGTTATCTTGTCGTTCAATTATGTTGCATACCCATCACCCAAAGTCAGATTGTCCTCTGTCACCTTCTATCTTGTTTTCTTTGTGCCCCTCCCCCTCCCCCTTTCCCTCTCCCTTTCCCACCTCCCCCCCCCCCCCGTAACCACCACACTCTTATCAATGTCTCTTAGTTTCACTTTTATGTCCCACCTACGTATGGAATAATGCAGTTCCTGTTTTTTTCTGATTTACTTATTTCGCTTCGTATCATGTTATCAAGATCCCACCATTTTGCTGTAAATGTTCCGATGTCATCATTTCTTATGGCTGAGTAGTATTCCATAGTGTATATGTGCCACATCTTCTTTATCCAGTCATCTATTGACGGGCTTTTTGGTTGTTTCCATGTCCTGGCCACTGTGAACAATGCTGCAATAAACATGGGGCTGCATGTGTCTTTACGTATCAATGTTTCTGAGTTTTGGGGGTATATACCCAGTAGAGGGATTGCTGGGTCATAAGGTAGTTCTATTTTCAGTTTTTTGAGGAACCACCATACTTTCTTCCATAATGGTTGTACTACTTTACATTCCCACCAACAGTGTATGAGGGTTCCTTTTTCTCCACAGCCTCTCCAACATTTGCTATTACCTGTCTTGCTAATAATAGCTAATCGAACAGGTGTGAGGTGGTATCTCATTGCCGTTTTGATTTGCATTTCTCTAATAGCTAAAGAAGATGAGCATCTTTTCATGTATCTGTTGGCCATTTGTATTTCTTCCTGGGAGAAGTGTCTGTTCATATCCTCTTCCCATTTTTTTATTGGATTGTTTGTTTGTTTGTTGTTGAGTTTTATGAGTTCTTTGTATATTTTGGATATTAGGCCCTTATCTGAGCTGTTGTTTGAAAATATCATTTCTCATTTAGTTGACTTTCTGTTTATTTTGTTATCAGTTTCTCTTGCTGAGCAAAAACTTCTTAGTCTGATGTAGTCCCATTCATTAATTTTTGCCTTCACTTCTCTTGCCTGTGGAGTCAAATTCATAAAATGCTCTTTAAAACCCAGGTCCATGAGTTGAGTACCTATGTCTTCTTCTATGTACTTAATTGTTTCAGGTCTTATGTTTAGATCTTTGATCCACTTTGAGTTAATTTTAGTACAGGGGGACAAACTGTAGTCCAGTTTCATTCTTTTGCATGTGGCTTTCCAGTTTTCCCAGCACCATTTATTGAAGAGGCTTTCTTTTCTCCATTGTGTGTTGTTGGCCCCTTTATCAAAAATTATTTGACTATATATATGTGGTTTTATTTCTGGACTTTCTATTCTGTTCCATTGGTCTGAGTGTCTATTTTTCTGCCAATACCATGCTGTTTTGATTGTCGTGGCCCTATAATAGAGTTTGAAGTCAGGTATTGTAATGCCCCCAGCTTCATTCTTTTTCTTTAGGATTGCTTTGGCTATTCGGGGTTTTTTTATATTTCCATATAAATCTGATGATTTTTTGCTCTATTTCTTTAAAAAATGTCATTGGAATTTTGATGGGAATTGCATTAAATTTGTATATTGCTTTGGGTAATATAACCATCTTGATTATATTTATTCTTCCTAGCCAAGAACAAGGTATATTCTTCCATCTCATTATATCTTTTTTGATTTCCCTTAACAATGCTTTATAGTTTTCATTATATAAGTCCTTTACATTCTTTGTTATGTTTATTCCTAAGTATTTTTTTGTTGTTGCAATCGTGAAGGGGATTATTCTTTTGAGTTCGTTCTCAATTGTTTCATTGTTGGCATATAGAAAGGCTATTGACTTCTGTATGTTAATTTTGTATCCTGCGACCTTACTGTATTAGCTTATTGTTTCTAGTAGTCTTTTTGTGGATTCTTTGGGGTTTTCGATGTATAGGATCATATCATCTGCAAAAAGTGATACCTTTACTTCTTCTTTTCCGATATGGATGCCTTTTATTTCTTTGTCTTGTCTGATTGCTCTGGCTAGAACCTCTAGTACCACATTAAATAAGAGTGGAGAGAGTGGACAACCCTGTCTTGTTCCTGATTTAAGGGGGAAAGCCATCAGTTTAGTGCCATTTAATATGATGTTAGCTGATGGTTTATCATATATGGCCTTTATCATGTTGAGATATTTTCCTTCTATACCCATTTTGTTGAGAGTCTTAAACATAAAATTGTGTTGTATTTTATCGAAAGCCTTTTCTGTGTCTATTGATAAGATCATGTGGTTTTTGTTCTTTGTTTTGTTGATATGGTGTATTATGTTAACCGTTTTACGTATGTTGAACCATCCTTGAGATTCTGGGATGAATCCCACTTGATCATGATGTATTATTTTTTTAATATGTTGTTGTATTCGATTTGCTAGTATTTTGTTTAGTATTTTAGCATCTGTATTCATTAGAGATATTGGTCTGTAGTTTTCTTTTTTTGTGCCATCCTTGCCTGGTTTTGGTATGAGGGTTGTGTTGGCCTTATAAAATGTGTTTGGAAGTATTGCTTCTTCTTCAATTTTTTGGAAGACTTTGAGTAGAATAGGAACCAAGTCTTCTTTGAATGTTTGATAAAATTCGCTGGTATAGCCGTCAGGGCCTGGACTTTTATTTTTGGGGAGGTTTTTAATGGTTTTTTCTATTTCTTCTCTACTAATAGGTCTGTTTAGGCTTTCTGCTTCTTGTTGACTCAGTCTAGGAAGGTTGTATTGTTCTAGGAATTTATCCATTTCTTCTAGGTTGTTGAATTTAGTGGCATAAAGTTTTTCATAGTATTCTACAATAATTCTTTGTATATCTACGGTGTCCGTGGCGATTTCTCCTCTTTCATTTTGGATTTTGTTTATATGAGTTCTTTCTCTTTTTTCCTTGGTAAGTCTTGCCAAGGGTTTGTCAATTTTGTTGATCTTTTCAAAGAACCAGCTCCTTGTTCTATTAATTTTTTCTATAGTTTTTCTGTTCTCTAATTCATTTATTTCTGCTCTGATTTTTATTATCTCCTTTCTTCGGCTGGTTTTGGGTTTTCTTTGTTCTTCTTTTTCTAGTTCCTTAAGGTGGAAAGTTAAGTGGTTCACTTGGGCTCTCTCTTGTTTGTTCATATATGCCTGAAGTGATATGAACTTCCCTCTTATCACTGCTTTTGCTGCATCCCATAGATTCTGATATGTTGTATTGTCATTTTCATTAGTCTGTGTATATCTTTTGATCTCTGCACTTATTTCTTCTTTGAACCATTCATTTTTTAAAAGTATGTTGTTTAGTTTCCATATTTTTGTGGGATTTTTCTCCTCTTTTTTGCAGTTGAATTCTAGTTTCAAGGCTTTATGATCAGAAAATATGCTTCGATATTTCTGAATTTGCTGATGTTGTTTTTGTGGCCCAACATATGGTCAATTCTTGAGGATGATCCATGTACACTGGAGAAAAATGTATACTCAGTCACTTTGGGATGAAATGACCTGTAGATGTCTATCATATCCAGGTGCTCTAGTGTTTTGTTTAAGGCCACTATGTCTTTGTTGATTCTCTGTTTGGATGACCAATCTAGAGCCATCAGCGGTGTATTGAGGTCTCCAAGTATGATTGTATTTTTGTCAGTTTTTGTTTTAAGGTCAATAAGTAGCTGTCTTATATATTTTGGTGCTCCTTGGTTTGGTGCATATATATTAAGAATTGTTATGTCTTCTTGATTCAGTGTCCCCTTAGCCATTATGAAATGGCCATTTTTGTCTCTGAGTACTTTTCCTGTCTTGTAGTCAGCATTATCAGATATGAGTATTGTTACGCCTGCTCTTTTTTGGATGTTATTTGCTTGGAGTATTGTTTTCCAGCCTTTCACTTTGAATTTGTTTTTATCCTTGTTACTTAGATGAGTTTCCTGTAGGCAGCATACAGTTGGATTTTCTTTTTTAATCCATTCTGCTACTCTGTGCCTTTTTATTGGTGAGTTTAATCCATTTACATTTAGTGTAATTATTGACACTTGTGAGTTCCCTATTGCCATTTTATATCTTGCTTTCTGTTAGTTTTGTGTCTTGTTTGATCCTTCTCTTTCATTTTTCTATCTTTTGTTTTTATTTGGTTGTATTCCATACATCTTTCCTCTGTTGCTATCTTTTTTATCTCATGTGCTTCTGTGGTGGTTTTTTCAATGGTGGTTACCTTTGAGTAATGAAAAGGGTCCCTACCCTGTTCATTGTAGCGAACTATTTTGTGAGTATTTTTGCACTCCATCGTCCTTTCCTACTGTTAATCTCCATCTTCTCCCCCCCTTTCTTTTTGTTATTGTCACAGTTTAAATTTGGTTTTATTGTGTTCTTCTTGGAGCTTTTACTTGTGGCTCGACCATACCTTCGGGTGTATTGCGAAACATCTGGAGGCTCTAAGGATAGGTTTTTCTGTTTCTGGTTGGAGATCTTGTTGAGTTTTGGGGGAGATTTATTGGTATCGCTTCCTACCCCGCCATTACTCTGACGTCATCTCTGACTTTTTTTCTTAATCATTTCGCCTCATAAGCTCTTTAAGGTCTCATTTTGCTAAGCACTGAACATAGTTCGTACACTAATTTAATGTACTTTGCTTTTTATAAATGTGTTAGTGATGCATTTTTTTATGTCCCAACTCAATTAACGATTTTAATATAGTTCTGATCAGTCCCCTGTAAGCACAGGTGTGATGGGTGGGCAGGATTGATTATTTTCCTTTCTACATCGCCACCTTCGGACTAGGTACCCAGAGCCCACCTTAGGACATTCTAAGTGGCCTAGATTATTGACAGTTATGTTGTCTTTCTGGGTGGGGTGACCCAGGCCATGTGCAGGACAGCACAACAGCTGGCTACAGCTGATGGTGGACACATAAGTCACTTAAGAGACGGTGATACACTGCTTACTCAGAGCAACTGGTGGACGTGTGCACAAAGGGTAGGCACTGAATAGGCTCTGGTCCAGCTGCTAGGTGCTGGCAAACGATGGCTTGCTTCAAGTATGACCTGGGCATGTCTGGATGCGTCCCACCTTTATCTTTGCGATCACTCAAGGACCAGATCCACCCCATCTTTGTATCCCCCAATTCCTCTCCATTCTTATAACTTTTGTGACTCTTTTTCATGAAAGGAATTTAGCAACTTTCCGTAGCTCTTTGAACTGGAAAACTTTTTTTTCTTAAATTTTCATTTTCCTTTTCTTCCCAGCAAGATTTAAGTTAGGGAAAAAAGAATAAAAATAAAATCCATTTCAGAGGAAGAAAAAGGATGAGGAAACACTGAATTATCTCTCAGTATGGTACACTGGGGATGTGAGAGAGAGATGTATGTATTCTCATAAAAAATAGTTTCCTTTTTCATACACCTCATTTTTGTGACTGTGAAATTCTTTCCTGCAATATAACATCTAGTTAACCATTATTATTATTTTTATTAGTCTAAATAATACACTTCATAGCACAACGACTTGTCAGTTCAGATAAATTTAGCCGTAACTACATAACAGGCATGTACAATTCTTCTCTGATTCCTTTGCAGTGTGTCTGGGCCCTAGTCCTGGTCATTAGGGCCTTGGTGTTAAATTGTCCCCAGCTTCCAGCTCAAACCTCACTCCACATGGCTTCTGTCTTCACTGCCCTACTCACATTGGCTCTTAGTCCTTGCTTTCCCCTGGCACCTTTAGTGGCTTTGAACTCGCAGTCCCTGACTCCATCCTCTTGGCTGCCTGCACTTTCCTGTCCTAGAGAGAGGTGCACTGGTCATGGTCGTGGTTCGTGAACAGTCCTGAGGCCTCCTCCATTGTGCTGTCCCCGCCCCACAGAGCAGACTGGGATGACTGTGCATTCGTGGCTTCCTTCATCTCGGTAATCAACTTAGGGACCAAAATGCTTACAACGTCCAGTATTGACAGAATAGCTTTACTGGTTTTTAAATACCTATTATATGATGTCCAATTGGGGTATCTAAAACTTCTTTAGGCATCACCATAAGTGGCTTTATTTTCATCTTTGTTACATTTTAAAAGAATCACAAAAAATTCTTCTTCTCTAGACTATTACTGTTCTTTTATTGGACACAAATGTCCAATTTCTACCCTTATTCTGGTGATGCATATATCATGCTTATTGACAATAAATAATAATGTTTCCTTACAAAAGGCATTGCATAAAAATCCAGGGGATAGAAGTTTCATGGTGTGTTTCATGGATTTAATAGATTTCATTTCCTCTACAACAAATAGGAGATTAAATCCAGCCACTTCAGGAAACAAATAGGAGGGAGTAAAAATTAAAAGAGGATAAAAAAAAACACCAAAACATTTTTGAATATGTCATTCAGAGCTACGAAAATATTCTGTGCTTACAATGAATCCAAATTCCTTGGCATCCTTCTAAGATCCTTTCAAATCCAGTCCCAGCTTCACTGGCCTACCCTAATTTAGTCTGTCCTACTCAGCTATGCCATGGCGCCCAGGCCCAGAAGGCCCCCAACCCTCTTTCTCCACCTGTGAAACCCTGAAGCCCACTTTCTGAGAAGCTAAATTCCATGGCTATCATCTCTATGAAACCTGGTTGATGTTGTCTTTTATTCTAGGGGTCATCAGACACAATTAGACATATTGTTCTGTGCATAGTAGCTGGTAATGTCCTTGAGGCGAGGGCCACGCACTTGAACATCCCTGAGTCCCCAGGGCGTAGACTTCCTTCTGGACTGAAGAAACTCCGTGACCATCTGAATGAATGATGAATGATCATTCATTCAGTGAATGATTGTCGGCAGCACCTGCAAGGGGGCAGGTGCTGCCGACAATGAAAATGAGTAATTGCCTACCTTGGTACCAGTTATGGTCTGGCAGAGCAGATGGAAAAATAGCCACATAATTTAAAACAAGTTATTTAGTGTCTCTATCTTAGAGCCAAGTTATAGACACACTTCCTCTTGATGCATTTGCTTCTTATTCGAATCCTGAAGAGCATTTCCCCACAAAGATATTTAGTGACCTGGTCCTGTCACAAGAAATGCCAGTCTTCTTAGTTTGATCATGAACTAATAATGCATTTGTTGCAATCCTGGGATGTTTAGAGCCCACCTACTCAATTGAATATTTCAGAAATTGGTTAAGGGAAAAAAAAGTCTTCTGTCATGAGGGGCACATGTAGGGCAGCTTGAGTGTTCTACTTGAGGAATTGACATCCAGAGATTCCTGAAACATAACTTTTTGTGTGTCTGGACAGCTGGTGATTGTTGGTCCTGGTGCCCCCCCCCTAATTAAAACAAAATAAAATAAATGAATAAGATATTGTTTAAAGGAAAACAGCTAAATCAGCCTGCTCAAATAATCCTAGATTTTCCCAACAGCTAAAAGATAATTAATTCACATTTCAAATGAAGGGATCCAGCAACACAGCTAAAACGGCCCTGCTCTCCAGTGGTGGCTATTCTGAGTCAGACAGTGCCATCGACCGAGTTCCGGCCAGGGCGCCACCCTGGACCCCTGCCCTCACTGCGTCCCTCGTGTGTCACCCCTGTCCACATCTGCCAACAAGTTTTAAGAAAGTTTCCTACAGAGTTGAGGACTGCACCTCACCAGAATTCTAAAGTTACATTTTTTTTTTTCTTTTTATCAGTACCGGTTGCCCAAATGTCTTTGGACCGGGTTTCTGGCACAGACTGGTTCAGGAAATAGGGCGGGAGGAACACCTATTTTACATTTTAAGTGAAAAAACATTCCCAAGAACATTATGCAATAACCCCTCCCCACTCTCCCCACCCCCAGAAATAAAAAAAAAATGGTTGGTTGGTGCTGAAGGTCAAGCACCACATCACTGTGCCTTTATTTTGGTTACAGAAGAAGCAATCTCAGGTTCTGGTAGTACCACGAATAGAGTACTAATCTGCTGACTTTGACAGGCTTCAAATGAAATGCATCAATGTTAGAAGTGAGGACAGAACTGCTCATTTCCTGTTCCTAATTATGAGTGAAAGAAGTTAATGGGCCGCAGATTTTCAGAAGAAAGTCAACTGTCCTACTCATTTTTGCCTTGGAGTCCAAGACATTGCAGGAATTTCAAAATCACTGAACTAGACTGAGAGGCCCGTGTAGGTTAGCCCGCTGGTTGCCATCACGGGGTTTGGAGTGCCATCCCCTGAACACATACATGGTATCATTTAGAAGTCTCAATCTTACTGAAATCTTTTCCAAAACAGAAGCGGCTCCGGACAGCATCACTTATGTTCAACACTTTAGGTTCGGGGAAGAGGGTCAAACACAGAGTGATGCTATCTTCAAATGGACTGGGACACTCAGAGTTAACTTGTTAAAAAATATATAACAGGCCCTGGCCGGTTGGCTCAGCGGTAGAGCGTCGGCCTAGCGTGCGGAGGACCCGGGTTCGATTCCTGGCCAGGGCACACAGGAGAAGCGCCCATTTGCTTCTCCACCCCTCCGCAGCGCTTTCCTCTCTGTCTCTCTCTTCCCCTCCCGCAGCCGAGGCTCCATTAGAGCAAAGATGGCCCGGGCGCTGGGGATGGCTCTGTGGCCTCTGCCTCAGGCGCTGGAGTGGCTCTGGTCGCAACATGGCGACGCCCAGGATGGGCAGAGCACCGCCCCCTGGTGGGCAGAGCATCGCCCCATGGTGGGCGTGCCGGGTGGATCCCGGTCGGGCGCATGCGGGAGTCTGTCTGACTGTCTCTCCCTGTTTCCAGCTTCAGAAAAATGAAAAAAAAAAAAAAAGGGAAAAAAATATATATATATATAACATTCTGCATTTTTTTAATGTAAATAAATTTGTCCTTTTTAACAGACAACAATTTTTAAATTACTTATCATTCAGTAAAACTGACACCGCCCTTGCTCCTGGTGGAAGAACCTTATTTATCCTGTGGCTTGAGAACCCATTCTCTCACTCCTAAAGGGCTCTAGACCTTCTTCTAGTCCTGACCCCTTAGTGAAATTGTCTTCTCTTGTTGTTCTTTCCTTCTTTATATATATAGTGTGTCCGTAAAGCCATGGTACACTTTTGACCGGTCACAGGAAAGCAACAAAAGATGATAGAAATGTGAAATCTGCACTAAATAAAAGGAAAACCCTCCTAGTTTCTGTAGGATGATGTGGCAGCATGTGAGCATGCGCAGATGATGACATAACACCATGTATACAGCGGAGCAGCCCACGGCCATGCCAGTCGAGATGTGGACAGTACAGAGGAAAGTTCAGTGTGTTCTGTGGCTCGCTAAATTCGAATCCGTGACCAACGTGCAAGGTGAATATTGGCGCATTTATAACGAAGCACCACCACATAGGAATAACATTACTCGGTGGGATAAGCAGTTGAAGGAAACTGGCAGTTTGGTGGAGAAACCCCGTTCTAGTAGGCCATCAGTCAGTGATGAGTCCGTAGAGGCTATATGGGATAGCTACCTAAGGAGCCCTAAAAAAATCTGTGCATGAGTCCACATCGAACTGCACTGAATAGGTATGAAACTGGGAGAGTTTTCCTTTTATTTGGTGCAAATTTCATATTTCTATCGTCTTTTGTTGCTTTCCTGTGACCGATCAAAAGTGCACCATGACTTTACGGACACACTGTATATCCCTTTGACAGCTAGCTGATTTGAAAAGCAAATCCTTGTTAATGTCATAATGGGTCCTGATGCTTCACATATACCCATTTTATAGGGATATCTTCAAGATAATTCCCAGATCCAAAGTAAATATTCTAAAGGTAAGGATTTCAGGGGGAAAAAAAAAAAAAGGGAGTTGATAGAGATGTGTTTAGTAAAACAATCAAGTTCCCTTCTGATGCTTAGCAAATTACATCAATTCTAAGAGGGCCCACCACACACAGGCCTTGCCCGGTTTCCTCTATCTGATGCTGATCTATGACCAAGAAGAATGATGCATTTCTATTAAGAACGTATTTTTAATCCTGGCATTGTTCTAAATGTTCTGTAGCCCTGTCTCATTTAACCTCCACAGCAATCTCCAGAGAAAGGCCATTGTTTTCACCCCCATTTTATATTTGAGAATACTGAGGCTCTGAGTCACTAGACACGTTTCCTGAGTCACACAGCTGCCGCGTGTTGGTTCCGGGGCTCAGATCCCAGCAGTCCGGCTCCAGAATCTTACTTTGCTCTGGTACTTTCATGTAGTATATTAGGTCCCCTTTAAGAAGAATATCTTCATACGAAAGACACACTTTTATTTTTGAGGTGATTGGCCATAAGTCCAATTACTTTTGCCTCACTTCATAAACTTGAAGTGCAGTCTCTAACCTCTTAGTGTCCTTTTAATTTTCACCCACATTTCTCAAAACCCTAAACAGGACCTGATCAGATTAACCGTCACTGAAAACAGAAGAGTATATGCTAGTAAGTCTAGAGAACTTTTCACATCAAGTCACCAGTTTGGGATCCTGGTTTTTATCTCCTCGAAGTGTTAGTTTTATTCAACAGCATGTCTTCCTATCAGTCAGGATAAAATTGTTAAGAGAACAGCTTGCCTGACATTGATTTGTATTTAGATATATTGAAGTTCAGAAGATGAGCACTTATGCTAAACGTAATTCTCCAGTGGTAGCTAATTTCTCCATCTTTACACTTGCCATGATTTGACATGAAGATCAATAAAGATTGCCATAAGACTCATCACACATATGAAATTAACTTTAACAGTGGTCGTGGTGGTGATCACCATTAGTTTGTAAGTCCTAGAGGAGACAAAACATTCAAAGTCAAAGTATTCATTAACCCCAAAAGAAGAAAGAGAAAGTTTCCAGTAATTAAAGCATTGATCATATTTAACCTACTTTATTTCAATAAGAGATAACTTTATAATTTCTTTTATTTTTTCAACATATTGCATTTTTCTAGATGTCTATATATGTATACACATATGTATGTGTACATATACATATATATACATATGCACACAGATATATGCACACTATTATCTATTCTTGAAAACTGGGCCAAAAAGAGGGATAAATGGTGATGGAAGGAGACTTGACTTGGGATGGTGAACACACAATACCATATACAGAGGATGTATTACAGGATTGCACACCTGAAACCTATCTATATAATTTTGATAATGAATGTCAGTCCAATAAATTCAATAAAAAAGAAAACAGAAAAAAAACCCACATTTTAATCAAATATTTATTATAATTTTAAATTTCTAAGCCTTAATCAAGTCATCAGTATTTATTAATTATTGTGCAAAGCCCTGAGGGGCATAAAACCCAAGTGAGACAAGAGACAGGGAGATGGGATGTTCGGGAAATGTATTCACAGCAAAGCTTTTTGCTCTTTTTTTTTTTTTTTTTTTGCTCTTCCCTTTCAGGGAAGGAGGCAGGTGGACACTACCAAATTAAAGATGAGAGAGAGACCAGAGAGCACAGTTGAGCTGGGAGGGCTCTGAATGCCGGCAAAGAAGGCTTGGGTAACCAGGTTCAACCATGAGAATCTGGGGAGACTGAGCTATGAGCCGACACAATGCAATTTTGCCAGAGGTCTATTTGCACAGTTCTGAAGATAACACCATATATATATGTATATATATATATATATATAGAGAGAGAGAGAGAGAGAGCTGGAAACAAAGAAAGAGGATTTTTCAATATATCTACTAGGTAGTGAATCACTTCAAATATGTCAATTCAAAGAGGAATTCTACAGGTCACCTTACTGTGAGCTGATGGCCTTCACTTCTCAACTTGGCCCAGCCCACTTCTGATCTTCATTAACCTTCTTTAACTTCTGTCTTCTGTAACTTTTGGCCTCCGCAATCTTCTATTTGGCGATTTATTTTAACATTCTTGTGGGCTTCTCTCCTCCTTTCCCTTGGATTACCTGTACCGTGTCACCTGTATTTTGTTATAGGCAAGGAATCTTCCTTTGGGTGGCACTCTTGTCCTGCTGGCCCCAGAACTGCTGGAGAGACTCGATTAGGAGTTGAATTGAACTGAACAGAGTTGAATCCGGTGCCTGACCTCCACCACTTGTAAACACAAAGCCACTCACCCTACTCCTTCCCTTCCTTTGAAATTCTCGAAAACGCGCGCGAGCGCACGCGCGCGCGCGCGCGCACACACACACACACACACACACACACACACACACACACACACACAGCAGCAGCAGCTTTAATAAAAGTAGGAAGTATTAGGTACTATGAATGTGGCTCTTGACTCGGGGAGCTTGTATAACTCACCAGAGGAGAGACTGGGTCTCCCAGGGACGGACACCAAAGATCCAGCTGAAACAGTGTGGGTGGGAGTGGAGGGAGTAACTTGGACATGACTTCATGTTCTTACAACAGTTTGTAGCAAGAAGGAAAAAAAATAGAAAAAGAAAGAAAGAAAGAAAAAGCAGCAACAGCGCCCTGAGCTCTTTATTAGCTTCAATTTCCAGTGTACAAACATCCTAATTCAGCTTACACAAAATAGCCCACACACATTCCATAGCTGCAGGGGCTGTTCGCACTCCCGCTTCTCTCTGGCACCTCGTTCTTTAGCTTGTTCTTTCCCCGCCGCCCCCCCTCACCCTCCAGTCCTGTTTCTCCTTTTCTCCCCTTTATCACAGTCGTCCCAAAAGAAAACGTATCTATCTGCAAACGCCCCTTTAATCACGAATCACCATCAACGAAGCAAACCGGGTTTAAGTGGAAGCAGAGCCCTGAGTGGGCGTGCCGGGGTGGGTGTGCCCCCGCGCGCCGGGTCCGCCCATCCTAGCGCGCGGCGACTGCGGTCAAATCCAAGTCCGCGCAGGGCAGGGACCGGGGCGCGGGGCAGGGACCGGGGTCCGGGACCTGCTGACTCCTGCAGCGGGTCTGCCGCCTGCTCCGCAGTCGGACCCAAGAAAGCAGACTCCCCTTAGGGCCCAGGAGCCCCGGCTCTTTCCAAGTGCCCCCCCTGCCCGAGGCCGGGGAGAAGCGAGGGGTGTGAAGGCGGAGCCACGGGGCTGGCACTTTCTCGCGAAGGTCCAGCCCTTGCCCATCTTCCTACTACCTTGGGGAGTTGGCACGGCCCGCGGGATCACCCTCTCCATGAAAGGCAGATGTCCCTTTAAGGTTTGCCTCGCAGACTGTGGACTTTAGCCTAAACACGGACCCGCGAAGCTGGCTTTATTTGTCCATGTCTCGGACAGAGCCTGGGAGGCTGCCAGGCACTTCAGAGAGCAGAAGCGCGAAGGGGCGGGCGGCGTGGCACTGCGTCTGGGATGTGACAAGCGTGGAGCGGACTTAGAGGCGTTGGTGGAAAACACGGGAAATCACTCTGCGGCTCCTGGACGACCCGCCCCGCGGGGCAGCGGCTGAGACCCACAGCGGCGCGCGGGCTGAGTGGCCCAGCGCGCGCGGCTCCCGCGCCCGGTCTTGCCGTGTCTTGCCCTGCGATCCAGCGCGTCTCCCCGCGCCGCGGCCACTCTGGCCATGGGCCCCCGGCTCGGTGCCCGCCCAGGGGCGGCTGTTGCCTGCGGCTGGCTCCTCACTGGTGAGTGACCCCGCCGCTCCACTTGAGCATCTCCGGCGCGCGGGACCCGGGGATTGGAGAGGGAGGTGCGCGGAGCTGTGGCCGGGACTACAGGGGCAGCGCGGACCCACTGTCGGGTGCTTCGGGTCCTCTGGGCAGGTTGGGAGACGGAAAGGAGTGTGCTTGCGTCTTGCTTTGGTCGGAATTAGTCTTGTAGACGTTTCACAACCTTCCACCCCACGGTAGGAAGGAGGCAGTGCTGAGAACTTGACAAAGGTAGAAACTAGCTTTTCAAATTCAAGTTGTTTTGACAATTTGCACTGTTTGTGAAGACTTGGCTGCGGGGATTCCCCCCACCCCTTCTTTGGGAAGGAGGTAACTAGAGGGCGCCTGACTTGAAGACAAAGTTCCTACCCTCAGGTTGCTCAAGGGGGGGGGGGGGGGGGGGCAGGACTGCACTTTCTGGCTGTCAAGTATCCCAGACTTTTCTGCGGCACAGGAAGAGGGTAAAGGAGAAGGCCAAGCTGCTCCTTGCCCTGAAGTGTGTCCAGGAGGAGGAGCATTTTGAAATTGACGAAGGAATAGAGAACATGCACTCTGTAAATATTACAGAGCTGACTTTTAAAAAATGCAAAAATAGTATTGTTATTTGTGTATAAATAGGTGTTTTTGAGGAGGGGCTTAAAAAACAGTGGAGATGCAGAATTATATTCATTTAGAAAAAGGTTGGAGCCTAGTGTTTTCCAAGATTTTCCAAATGATTAACCCCTGGGTTATTTTGTTTTGTTTTTAACCAGTTATTGAATGAGAAGGAAAAGTAGTAATAGTGCTAGAAGGCAGATGGGTGCAGTTTTGTGGGGTTCTTTTTAATGATCTGATTAATGGCTTAATTGATCGTAATTGTTGACTTTAGCATATATCATCAGTATTCAATTGTCTAGTGTCTTCAGTGCTGGCATGCTTAGTTTATTAGTACTAGTTAATTCATTTAGCATTTTACCACTAACAATGGGGGTGATCCAGCCGGTTTAGCCAGGGTTAGATGGCCAAGCATTGTTAACCTTTAAGATCACTTAGAAATGGATTATCTGCAAGCAGAGTTGTTTGGTGTTTTTTTTTGTGGGGGGGGGGGGGGTTGTTTTGTTTTTTGAGATGCTGTAAAGAAGTTAATTATGAGCTACTGACTTTTCATCCAAACATTTCCCACTACTCAGGAAATGTCCAGTAACCCGAACAGTGATAACCCCTGAACTGCTCTAGAGACAGTAGTGAGTGGTTTAATTTATCAGCTACTGTCACTGCCCTTTACACATTTGACCTGTGATGCTTCTTCCAGCTCAAATTTTTTTGGAGGTCCCTTGCCTGTATTTGCTATGAAAAATCTGAATAGCCTACTGAGTATGCGCATACTACTTCCTTTTCACTTTACCAAATAAGTAGTAATGAATGCAGAAATGATCAAATGATATTTGCATACCCTCTAAAAACACAAAAAGGAGGCTTAAAAAAAATAAAGGTTAAGAAGTTACAATTCCATATATATTATTTATATTAATTTTATTATGTATACCTATAATTATTTCTATATTTACATATAAATATAGAAGTGTTTTTTGAGGTCTGCTGTTTTATTTCTCCATGCCTAAAACTGTCACAAGTTACATCCTGTGGGTTTTCTGCAATCATTGTGGTAATGTGCCTTTCTGAAGCCAGGAAGGGATTTAAAGGAAAATAGTGCAGAGATATTTCAAAATTATAACAGTTAAGTCCCTTTTGTGTGTGTCTATGTGCATATATCTCTATGATAATCATATTGAAATTTCGAATCTAAAAAGTTACTGTGTGAGAATCCAGTTTCCTCATATGTGCTGTATGTATGCCCATTTATTTCACCATGCAAGGATCTGAAAATTGACTTCTTCCCTTTCTTTGCTGGTTTCCAGTGAGTCAATATATTGTCAGCTTCCTTGGAACTGTAGTCAGAAGTCCTTCCTTCTATAGTCAGAAGTCCCACCGGGCTAAAACTGGGGGTCAGCAGAGGCGTGTTTCTTCAGAGGCTGTGGGGGAGAATCCAGGACAGGCTTCCAGAGGCCACCTGCACTGCGTGGCTTGTGGCTCCGTCCTCCGCTGCACAGCCAGCAGAGGAGCATCTTCTGATTGCCCCCTCTGGCACAGTTTAATTGTCACAGTTCCTTCCCTGACTCCAACTCTGCTGCCTGCTTCTCCTAAGGATCCTTCTTGTTACCTTGGGCCCACCTGAGACATCCGGGCTCATCTCCCCATCTCAGGACCCTCAATTCAATCACAGGTGCCGAGCCCCCTTTGCCCGGTGAGGCAGCATACTCACAGCTTCCAGGGACTGGGACATGGTCATCTTTGGGAGACCATTATTCCGCGTATTAAAACCCCTGAATATCAGCTTCCCATGAAAGCAGTCCCATTTCCTTACTTTGCCCACAATCCTCTTACTACTGACTTTGTCATGGTGGATATGATCTTGTTGTTTTATGCACGAAAAAAACAATCCACTCTTCTTTCCCAGCACCCACTGCCATCAAACCAACTCTCCACCTTTCAAAGCTGGGTTTACATTCTCAACAACAAACTACCACCATCCCAATAAATTTCCATTAGGTTTAGGACTATCTTGTATTAGTGTTTTCCAATATTTAAAAATGATTCGTTAGGAAAAATATCCTCCCTGATGTCCAAATAAAGTCGTTATTGTTATTTCCTGTATGTCAAAGTACCAGCAAGCAACTAGTGGCACATATAAAGGACATAACTAAAGAAAGTTTAATAGAGGGACTGTTGACAGAGGGACTGACAAGGTGGAGAGCACCTAAGGACAGGAGGGAGAAGAGCAATTACTGAGTCTGGCCTGAGGAGGGAGCCCTGTCTGCCTGACCTAGAACTCGAGCTGCAGGAAGGGGTCCTTTGGGCTAGAGCTCTGGCCTAGGAGGAGGAGGGCAGCTCCTGCCCAAGCTGAAGCCCAACAGGGAGGGAGCAGGGGAAACAAACGCAGGCTCCGTTTCCTCCCATTCTCTTAATTTGGTGTTCGGCCCTCCCACTGGTCATGTCCAGGTGGCAGAATTCACCTCCCAGGGGACCAAGGTCAAACAGACAACAGAGAAAACGTAACAACTTAATGATGGGCAGGCACATATTTAGTATTGTGTGAGCCTCTGTGCCGAGAACTTTAACTGTGTTATTTCACTTCAATCTTAGAAAAAGGGACAATTTTGGAATGATGATCAATATTGTAGAGATAAACCGAAGAGGTTAATTTATCCAAACTCACACAACTAGTAAATGGCAAATCCTATGCTCAGCTCAGATCTTTGTCCTCAAATCTCATGCTCTAAAATAATACGCCATCTAGGCTGTCTAAATGTAAGTCCATTTCCTTCCCACCCAACCCTTTCAACGTTAAATCCAAGAGTTGTTTAAAAAGGCTTTGATAACGGTGGAATGAATGATGCAAATGAGTCTGTTATTTTCACGGCTTTTAGGTATATAGTGAAATCAGATGATTTCTTACTACTCTACATTAAGTATAACTCAAATGAGAGTATTATCTTTGGTTATTAGGAATATAAATATAGAATGCCCCCCTCCCCCAGTTAAGTTATAGGTCTCTCCTTCCTAGAAACATTTTAGTTAGCCTAGAAGGCAGGGTCTTCTGTTGTGACTTCCTTCACAGGCAAGATTTCTTTTCCTATTCGAAATGAAGTCCAGTGGGGGCAATGGCTGAACAGGGGAGGGAGTCAGCCACTTCCCTGTAACAAAAATAGGACCTCCAGTGGCATTCAATGTATTGTCAGGAATGACAGAAGATGGTGGAACTCTTCCGTCATGATGATATCAGTAAAGGCAGCGATAAACTCACAGGACTTTTGTTGATCTGTTTCCTTAACTAGTAGGCAGTGGGGATGTCAATGAGATACACATGCAGACCTAGTTGGCCTATTTTTCTTACCTGATGCTGTTCTGATGCCTGGGCTCCTGGGCCACAGCTGGCAGCTATGGATCAGACTTCGTGGGTGGAAGCTCCCCAGCCTGTGTTTCTCCTCCTCCATCCAACACACTTCTCACCGGATTTTAAACTCGATGAACTTTCATGTGCCCTTTATAATAAACATTTTATAAGATAAAGCAGCTTATGTTTAAAATCAAAATGCTATTTTTTTTTAACCTACACTGTTCTTCTGTGGTATGAAACACAAAATAGGGTTATTTGAACTCATGTTAAAAACTTGAGAAGAAAGATATCTGCAATGGTTACCATGATGATGCTAGAGCCAGACTACATTGCTTATTCAGAGCGGTCCGTGACTGGAGAACTGTATTCGCTCTCAAAGCAAGTACAGTATCAAGGCATGGAAATGAGCTGAACATAGTCCTGTCCTTGGGATTACTGAGCGGCCATCAGCCCCTCTGTTGTGCCAATTCTCTGATGTCGCCGGGGCATGGCTGGCATAAGTTTTTCACACTGCTGCTGCCCCTCAAGTCCCCACATGAATGTCATTTCCAAGAAACCTACAGGACTAAATTGGACCCTCTCCCCCAGAGACCCAAAAACCTTTGCTTCTACTACATACCACATGATAGTATAATTAAATATCTAGTTGTCTTTCCAGCTTGCTGTATGTTCTGTGAGAGGAGGGCCTTTGTTAATTATCCATAGCATCTAACAATAACAGGCACTTAATCATTTGTTATTGGATGAATCGTGAAATAGACTATAGACAAACTCATAAAATCCTTAAGGGATCAGCTTGTCCCCTTTAATTATAGTTCTGCACCTGGCATATATATATTTACCCAGTCATATCTGATTGAAAGGAAGCTACCATCAATTGAATAATGCACCATAATGTAATCACTGCTAAGAAAGGAAAATGCTGCCAATCAGATTATAACCTCAAGACAGTTAGATGCCTCCTAGCGCCAGAGATGTTGAAATGTGGGACAGTGTGCATCTGATAATTACAACAATCAATAACAGAGAGGACACCTACATGATCATTTTCTATCACAGTTCTTTATATTTTTAGAAACAGTATCATAAGGTTTGAAACATATTCCTTCTGGATACAAATGACATTGCTTCTGGCTACATTACCCCGCTCCTCCGTTCTCTTTTTGGAGCCAAACTTCTGACTCTGACTCTGACTCTGATTCTGGGCTAATGGCCCCTTTGGCACCAGCAGCCTCAACAGATCCTAAGAACAGAGCTTCCTCTAAATACCTTTAACAGGAAACCTCCGGGAAAAGGTGACAATAAAGCAATCACAAAAATGTTCCCTTTACACAAGATCAGTGAGTCTGGTTTTGGCAAACCCTAATTTTTGTCATATCAGTGCTTAAGGGCAGGGCTGTGTATATACGAAGGGCTCTAATTCTTATCTAATATTTTCTGCAATTTAAAAAAATTAAAAATGTCAACTAAGCCTTTAAAGGAGATTGAAGTGTCTGAGCTGGTTGGTGTGAAGAATTCACTTTAGCGATAACACATTAATACTGTTTTATTGAAACAGTAGGTCTCTATAAATAGAACAAGTGAGAAGTCTGAGTTGAAAAATCACTGTGATTCAGATATTGAAATGAATGGAGATACATGCTTTGTTTGTATGAATTATCGGAGATTGGCTGAAATAAATGCAAATGCTTACATTTCAATAAGGCGCTAAATCATATTAGAATGTCAAATGATTAAGATGATTAAAATCCACATATTTTGTCTGACCTGTGGTGGTGCAGTGGATAATGCATGGACCTGCAATGCTGAAGGCACCAGTTGGAAACCCCAGGCTTGCCCAATCAGGCATATAAGAGAAGCAAGAGTTGATAATTCCTACTTCTAGCCCCATTTCTCTCCCTCAAATCAATAATAATTTTTTTAAATCTGCATATTTTATTGTAAATCCTATTAGTAGTCTAAATACAAATTACAAATTACAGTGTACTTTCAAAATTATTTTATTAGGTATACTTTGTTTGCCAAATACAAAAACTTGAAAATACATTGAAATTGACCAGACCTTAAAATTATACATTTTATGGTAATCTTTTTGGTAAAATGATCCTGTAATGCAGAAGGACACATACAAATAGAAGCACACCCATGCCCACACCCCTCCTCACACTTTTGTTGATAAGATGTTGTTTATTTGCTAGGAGGTTTGGTATTGTTTGGTGACAATTGCAAGTACGTATTTTAATCACAGGAAATTTAGATGGTACAGGAGTACAACAAGTTCCTTTAAAAATTAAACTTTCCCTTTTCCTTTTTCTCTTTTAATTAGCTGAATAATCCTCCCAGTGATCCACTTAGCTTGGCGTCTTGAGGTTCCATGGGCATCTTTTTACAATCTGAGATTAGCACAGTCTCTGTAAATAAACAATTGCATTTATTGCTAAATAGATACTCATAACCAGAGCTCTGGCTACTTATTCTGTAAAAATCATTTTCTTTTTCAAACCATGTATAATAAAAGTAATTGTTATACATTATTTTAAAAGATTTTAAGATCTTTCCTTTAGTAAAATGTGTTTAAAATAATCATTTTTCTTATCCAAGCAGAGATATCTCAAAAACTGAAATAGTTTTGTAGAAACTTATCATAAGAGCAATCTTCTTTTTAAATGTTTAGTAACATTATACAGCAGAATGTAATTTCCTCATTTTAAGATGTCAATGATAAACAAATTAAAACTTCTGAATTACAGGTGAACTAACAACCACTCGTATTTTCACGGAATAACTGTGACTGTGTATTAGTTGTTGTGCTGGGTTCCGGGACACACACACAAATCAAAGCTGGTCCCTGCCCTTAGAAGGCTCACAGCCCTAGGGAAGCAATGGACAAGCAAAGAAGCTGTACTGGGAAGAGGCTCAAGGAGCACCAAGAAGAGGAAGGAATAGATTAGTTTGTGCTGTAGGAGAGCAAGCATTGCAAATAAATACACGAGAAAATCAGGAAAGTTTATACAGCCCCTACTGTGTGAAGCCCAGGGTATTCAAACAAGATTTTTATCTTTCAGGAGCCCATAATCCCTGCTGCTGATTTACAAACCTTTTTGAATATACTGTAATGGGGAGGATTATAATACAATACACCAGTGAGATACACAAACTACTGTATGCAGCAGGACTGACCTCGGTTTCTCTGGAGAAGAGGTCCTAGTATAAATGAATGCACCCAACAGATGATCCATCAGTCAACTTTGTTGAACCTGTTTTTCTTCCCAAGGCTGAATAATGATGATCCTGTTAAAGGGAGCTCTTCCCCCTCGCTATATGTGATTCAAATTTCTAGCTTCAAGTCCAGTACTCTTAGAGATTTACCACAGTACCTTGCATGTTTCTACAGTTCTGTAGTGTACAAGTATCATAATCTCACTAGCACTTCATAAGGGCTGTCAAATGAGAGAGGCAGCACAAATAATCTCACCATGTAGAATAAAAACTTTTATGTTAATAGAAGTTAGAAGAATTTATTTCAAGTTGCTGTACTCTAACTAGAAAAAACCAGAACTCCAGTCTGCCAACTCTTGTGGGGCAAGTATTAAACTTAGTATCAATCTTTTACAGTTAAAATGGGCCTTACGAAGATTCATATTCAAAAGGTGTAATAATCAAAATAGAAAATAAATGTGTTAGGGTGAGATGATGGGTATTTTAATATATAAAGACTTTGCAGCATAATTTTTACTATTAAAACAATGTTAATTGAATTCAGTTTCTTCATTCTTAAGTAAAAGAAACTGAGTCTTTTTTTTTAAAGAAACTGAGTTTCAAAAAGACCAAGTATTGCCAAAAGTTACAGAAAAACAACTGACAAGGTAAGAATTGCAATCCAAGAGGCTTGACTTATAGCTCAATTCTTTTTTTCAAACACTAGAACTACATCAAAAGAAAAATTGGAAAATTTTGGAGGTAATAACACTTTTTTTTTCCTTCTGGAGAGATTAATGTGAATAAAATGTTACAGCAAAAAATAGATACAAAGTTACCCATGTAAAGGTTTCTGTTTTCAAAGAACCATTAAATAACTATGAAATTAGAATTTAAAGCTCCAGAGCTAAATCATAGTCTTTTCCTCATGAACTCATGATTTTGCTTGTTTCCATAAAGAATGAAAATAACATATGCTGTGTATGCCGGTAGCTATAGCAATTCTAAAGTAAATTACTTTTTAAACTATTAAATTCAGTGAACAGTAGTTGATAACAATATCAGTGCCTTAAGAACTGCCTGTGATAGTGTTCACACAGCTGCCACACTTTACACCTGACCCAGGCAGCTGCTCATCCATAGATGACTCCCTACTGTGTGCCAGGCACCTGTCAAGGGTCAGTGGAGGGGGCCACTCAGAGTGGAGCAAGGAAGAAAAGATACATATTCCAATGACTATCATGTATGGTTTCAAATTAGAGATAACATTCAAGCTGGCCCTTCAAGATAAGTAGGATTTATAGAAGCAGAGGTGAGAGGGAGCCACATTTTAAACAGAATAGCATGTGCTGAGGCAGCCAATTAGAACGTTCCCAGGATGCACTGGGAACAAAGGTTCTCCCACAGTGGAACAGAGGGTGCTAGCGAGGACATGCGGGGAACACAGCTTGGAAGGCTAGATCATGGAGGCCTTAAATGCCAGACACTGCATTTTAATGAACAGGAACGGAAACTCCAAAGGACTCAAATAAAAGTGTAATGATTGGTTTAGAAATACTAAGTTATGCCTGACCTGTGGTGGCACAGTGGATAAAGCCTCGACCTGGAATGCAGAGGTCACCAGTTCAAAACCTTGGGCTTTGCCCGTCAAGGCATTTATGGGAGGTGAAGGTTCCTGCTCCTCCTCCTCTTTTCTCTCTCTCTCTCCTCCCTCCCTCCCTCTCTCTCTCTCTCTCTCTCTCTCTCTCTTCCCTCTCTAAAATGAATAAAAATAAAATCTTAAAAAAATACTAAGTTAATACAAAATCTGGGAGAAAACATCTGATCATTCAACAATAAGCTCCATTTACCAAAAAGAAAAACAAAAGTGTTAAAGATGTTTCAGATCAAACAGTAATTCTATGAAAAACTTTATAGTATGTTCAATCTCTGAAGCACATTTCTATTTAAAAAGATGAGCCAAAGAGGTTCGCCTCATAATTTAAATACATTTTTTAAAAAGGAACCATAGAATTAACAGATAATGTGAATTTTCCACAGGTTTTTTTTTCTTTTTAAGAGCAGTTTTAACTCTATAGAAAAGTTAAGCAGAAAATAAGGAGTTCCCATATAATCTACCCTCCACTACACATGTTACTACCTTGCATTAGTATGGTGCATTTGTGACAACTGATGAACCAATAGTGATACGTTATTGTAAAATAAAGCCCATAGTTTCTATCTGTGTGCATTTCTATGGGTTTTGGCAAATACAGGTCATATAGCCACTCTTAGTTTCCAGAATGTCATATAGTTGGAATATATAGTATGTAGCCTTTTCAGGATAGCATGTCTTTCCTTTTCAACTCATCTGATCATGCCAATAAAACAGCTCTGTCATGACCATCAATGATATCAGTGATCCTTGTTAGGTCTTGTATTTGACCTTCGAGCATCATCTGACTCAGTGGGTTGCTGCCTTCTCAGGACTCCCCACTTTCATAGTCCCCCTTCCACCCAACCAGCTGTGCCCTCATTTTTCTTTGACCATTTCTCCTTGGCTACCCAATTTTAAATTCCAACTCTGTGTTAATAACCTCTATACATATCTCCCTCATGAACTCTGGGCCCTATGCCACAGCCAGTGTCCTATGCTACGGCCACAGCTCTATGTAAGTCTGTCACCTCACACAGAACATTCCAGATGGACTCCTCATCCTCACCACACCCTGTCCCCCACTCCACCACCTATCTCTGTGAATTCTAATTCCAGCCTTCCATTCTCTGGTCCAAAATATTGGCGTTGTGATATTTTAGAAAAATTAGGTCCACCCAAAGGACCACCTCTTGTCTATGTTATCCACCGTTTAAAATGTAGAAATACTTGTGTCTTTTCCTAAAGTAGACTATTGGGTCTTTCACAAGGAGTGTAATGGTGACCAAGGCTGGGCAAAAGGAAAACTGTTGAAAAGACTATAAAGACTTTTTAAAAAGTGATCAAAGAGCAAAGAAGGGAACGGTGCCTCACATCCTCTAGGGTGGTTTTGTTCAAACTGTCAAGGTGACAGTTGTGGGGAAGTGGCAGTGGTAACAGCACCTGACTTGTGGTGCAGAGATGATTCAAGCATCCATAGGTAGCAGCAGGAGCTGAAAGCAGAGAGGGTGTGGCGCTAGGCAGGTCTGAGTTTTAACACTGGTTCTGTGATCTTGGACTCCACTTCTTAACTGCTCTGGAGTTTTGTTTTTTTTTTAAACATTTTTTTTTAAATTTTATTTTTATTTATTCATTTTTAGAGAGGAGAGAGAGAGAGACAGAAAGGGAGAGAGAGGAGAGAGAGAAGGGGGGAGGAGCTGGAAGCATCAACTCCCATATGTGCCTTGACCAGGCAAGCCCAGGTTTCGAACCGGCGACCTCAGCATTTCCAGGTCAACGCTTTATCCACTGCGCCACCACAGGTCAGGCTGGAGTTCATTTTTGAATCTATAAAATGAGGATAACAAATATTGACCTTACCGGTGAGTAGAAAGAGCATAGGAAAGTACCTGGTGAATGACATAGCTCTTCAGTGAAAAGCTAACATTTATTTATTAAGACCCTACTGTGTGCTCTCACTGTGACTCTGCAGGTTTTAACCCCTGACTACTGACTTTGGAGAGAGGTGAATTGTCTTTAGAAAGATGATCAAGGAGAACCTCAAAGTATCTGGACTCTACTCCCCCTCCACCACCACCACCACCACCACCACCACCACCACTTTCTCTCCCTCCCTCCTTCCTTCTCTCTTCCATTTAGGAATTCTAAGATATATTGTTTTTTGGAGAGGCAGACCATCTTCACGCTTTAGGGTGATCAGTTCCTGGCTCCTGAAAAGCTAGATTCTCTCAAAAGTGGAAGGAGAAGCCATGTGAGTTAGGAACTGATTAGGGCACTGAGGGTCACAGGAAGGCCCGCAAAGAAGAGGGAGGGAGACAAGAGGCCACAAAACAGACTGCGGTTCTAATTTGCGCTAGAGTTTCAGAGGGGACCTTTGTGTCCCCTGATAATCTCTGAGGAAGATAACTGAAACTTGAGTATTAGGATTTGTGCCAAAGTCAGATTCCTCCCTCTCAGCCCTGTCTCCCCACTTCAGGGTGACAATGCCACACACAACAGGATAGGAAAGATAAAGAATGAGGTGTGTGCATAGGCAACCTCTGTCTTCCATCCGGTTTTCACTCTCAAGAAAGCTCTGCTGGGCTTTTTCTCTTCGCTGTCTTTTTAAGGGGCAATGCCCAACTCTCAAACCTGCCCTTCCCCAACAAATGTCTAGTGACTTAGCATTGTCTTTCAATCCCATCCTGTAGCTGTCAGATCCGGTTGGCGGGTCCTGCTGGCGCAGCTGTTGCCCACCTTCCCAAATCTCAGGCTGGGGGAGGCGGCACAGGTCCCGCCCCGGCGCCGGGGACCCAGCCCCACCCTAAACTGTCGCCTGCAGCCGCGGTGGGGGCTGAGGCTGCCCGTCGTGGGTCCTGGGGTCCCAGACCCGGAGACCAGCGACCGCGAGGCCGACCCAGGGCAGCTGCGCGGTGGCCCCGGGGCCGCGCGTGGGTCCGGCCGAGCGGGCGCAACTGGCGGGGCCCGCGCACGTGGCCGCAGCCCTGCCTCCTCTCCCCGCCAGCCGCGTCCGGAGGTCCGCGCTGCGGGCGTCCGAGGGCCGGCGAGGGGTGACGCAAAGCGTGTTGTGGCACTGTGGAGCCAGTGCATTTCCGTTTTCGATTAGTTTTGAAACCGGATTGACCCGCAGGGAGAAGGGGCGAGTGGCAACTGCATGCAGCTTTAAAAAAAAAAAAAAAAGCATTTTCACTCACAGACCCCCGATCACTCACAGACCCCCGATTCTCCACGCACAGGAATGGAGAGGAAACGCTAGGAAGCGAGAGTTGAGCATCAAAATCAAGAACTCTGCAGGGATCTAGCCCGCCTCCCTTAAGGGGCTGACGGGCAGGAGCACCTCCTCCCCCCTGCACACACTGCGCCTGCGCACGCACAGGCTAAGGCCCCGCCCTCCCGCGGAAGTCCGACGTACAGCAAGGGGGGCTCAGGGGACGCCGGCTGCGCATGCGCCCTCATTGCATCAGCCCCCTGGCTCGGTGCTGGCGGCAGCAGCAGTCGCGGACGTGACCGTGTTCTGCAAGGTGTTTCTCGTGCCCTTTTGTCGCTGCGCACTGCGAGACTGAGAAAGGTAGGACCGGAGGGCGTGTTCTCCTCGGCTGCTTGGGTCGGAGTTCGTCTTTCCTTCCCGCTACCAAGTACCTGTAGGAACCTGGCAGAGAGACCCCGCCCCCTGCCCTGATCCCGTCCCCTCCCTGCCCCCTCCCGTGGGGACCCCGCAGTCCCCCGGCACCATGAAGCTCCTAAGGAAGGACATTGAGAAGGACAACGCGGGCCAGGTGACCCTGGTCCCCGAGGAGCCCGAGGACATGTGGCACACCTACAACCTGGTGCAGGTGGGTGACAGCCTGCGCGCCTCCACCATCCGCAAGGTGCAGACCGAGTCGTCCACGGGCAGCGTGGGCAGCAACCGCGTGCGCACCACGCTTACGTTGTGTGTGGAGGCCATCGACTTCGACTCGCAGGCCTGCCAGCTGCGGGTCAAGGGCACCAACATCCAGGAGAACGAGTATGTCAAGATGGGCGCTTATCACACCATCGAGCTAGAGCCCAACCGCCAGTTCACCCTAGCCAAGAAGCAGTGGGACAGCGTGGTCCTGGAGCGCATCGAGCAGGCCTGCGACCCGGCCTGGAGCACCGACGTGGCGGCTGTGGTCATGCAGGAGGGCCTCGCCCACGTCTGCCTGGTCACGCCCAGCATGACCCTCACTCGGGCCAAGGTGGAGGTGAACATCCCCAGGAAGCGCAGAGGGAACTGCTCCCAGCACGACCGGGCCCTGGAGCGCTTCTATGAGCAGGTGGTCCAGGCCATCCAGCGCCACGTCCACTTCGATGTGGTCAAGTGTGTCCTGGTGGCCAGCCCGGGCTTTGTGCGGGAGCAGTTCTGCGACTACATGTTTCAGCAGGCGGTGAAGACGGACAACAAGGTGCTCCTGGAGAACCGGTCCAAATTCCTGCAGGTAGGGTGTCTTCTCCCCCAGGGGCAGAGGGTTTTGTCCAAACCATTCTTAAAGCTTCAGAAATGGAAAAACACAAGAGGAGGAAGTCTTTGTTAGACTGGGATTGTAAGTGATGAAATGGAAAGAGAGCTCGTGCATAGCTAGCAGGTTTGTACAATAAACGTGGCTTAAGTCCGTGCACATGTATTAGCCTTATTGGTGCCTTGGGCTTTAGGTCAATGTGGGCTGGTAATATGGGTGCTGTGCTTAGAGATTCTTTTGTCTAATTTTTATCATTGTGGTTGCAGGTCCATGCCTCCTCTGGACACAAGTACTCCCTGAAAGAGGCCCTTTGTGACCCGACGGTGGCCAGCCGCCTTTCAGACACTAAAGCAGCTGGGGAAGTCAAAGCGTTGGATGACTTCTACAAAATGTTACAGCATGAACCCGACCGGGCTTTCTATGGACTCAAGCAGGTGGAGAAGGCCAATGAGGCCCTGGCCATTGACACATTGCTCATCAGCGACGAGCTCTTCAGGCATCAGGATGTGGCCACTCGAAGCCGGTACGTGCGGCTGGTGGACAGCGTGAAGGAGAACGCGGGCACTGTTAGGATATTCTCCAGCCTTCACGTGTCTGGGGAACAGCTCAGCCAGTTGACTGGGGTGGCGGCCATTCTCCGCTTCCCTGTCCCCGAACTATCGGACCAAGAGGATGAGTCCAGTTCTGAAGAAGATGAATGATTGGAAGTCTTAATAGAGACAGCCACAGGCCTTCTTAACTCACTTCTCAGCATCTTTGTGACGGGAGGCTGCAAGGGTGGCGCTCTGTGATTCTGACAGGGATCAGTCACACTAGGCATCTTGTGGCTGGCAGGATGTGTATTTAAAATGAAACAATAAATTAAAAAGGAAACAGTTGCCATGTACTACCATTTTTATTTCTTAGTAGGATAATTTTATCTAGGAATTATGAATTACTTGCAGTACTAAGAAATGTTTTGTGTATTGAATAAGAATCCCTATATGTCTTTGGGCTGGATCATAAAATCCCATAGTTCATGCTTTGAAGTCCTTTTCCTTAGGAAACCTTTTCAATATTTCATTATCCTCAGTTTCCATTGCTTGTGTGATTTCTGCACAGTGCTCTTGCGCTGTTTTAATCCTTTTCTCCCCACTGCTCCTACACTGCATTTTAAAATTTTCTTTTAAATGTATTTGCTGTTTTAAATGAGAGTGGAAGAGTAGACTTTTCTCAAAGACAAGTTTAAAATTTTCTTTTTTTCCCCCTTCCCTTAAGGGAATTTGTTAAACCAATCATGTGAGAAGTAAACTCTTGGGTTTCCTTTGGTTAAAATTGATCATGTCTGTC